>NC_088376.1:165947142-167280357 GCF_037993035.2 Macaca fascicularis | reverse complement strand
GCTGCATATCCAGGAGCAAGTTATTTCCACCATCAAAGCCTTAATTTATTTATCTGTAAAGTAAAACTAATAATTTTGTTTGCTGAAAGCTTTAAATAAATTACTATCTATAAAGCGCTAGACACAGTTTTTGGCACACAGCAGGTGCCCATTGAATGTTAAGTCCTGTTTCTTATTTTTAAGACATACTTTGCTAAGGGAGCTCAGAGAAAAGATGTGGTCCCATAACCAAGTATTACATATTAAACTGAATTAGATGCAGCTAATTATATCTTTGCTAGCTTAAATTCAGAGAATGAGAAGCATAACTTTTGGGGCTTTGTTTTAATTCTTGGTCAGGTTCTACATAGATAAATCCAGGAGGTAAACAACAATCCTAATAACTTAATGTTAGTACTATACTGGAATAATTTGAATATTTAAAACAAACTCCCTTTCTTTCACAAACTGCACCAGTCAGCTAGTTCTCCATCTCAACCTTGTACTATTAAACAACTACAGCAGACCCAGTGTTATTTGCTATAGTCTCCTTCAAGTCTTGTTGCTTGTTTCCAGCCTGTTCCCACTTGGATCTAATTCCTGTCTAGTTTCTGACATTGGCTTCAGTTTTCCTTCCTGATTTTGCCGAAGCATTGCTAAGGTCTGAATGTTTGTGTCACCCATAAAATTTATATGTTGCAACCTAATCCTCAATATGATGGCAGTAAAAGATGAGGCTTCTGGGAGGTGATTAGGTCATGAGGGCTCCACCTTCGTGAGTAGGATTAATAAAGAAAGAGGTAGCTTGTTTGCCCCATTCCACAAGTAAGGATGCAGCTATGAAGCAGAGAGTGGGCCTGTCCCAGACATCGAATCCACTGGTACTTTCGTCTTGGACTTCCCTGCCTCCAGAACGGTGGGAAATAAATTTCTGTTGTTCATAAATCACCCAGTCTAAGGTGTTTTGTTATAGTACCCTGGACAGACTAAGACATTCATCTTCTGACTTTGATCTCTTCTTCAAACTCACTTCCCAGTCAGACCCATCTGACCCTGCATGAAAGAAAATTCACTTAGGAACACCCAAAATTGCAAAAAGTAGTTCTCAAATAATTGAGAAATGGTTTATGAGTCTATGGCAAACTCAAAAATAAAAAGTTTTCATTGAAATTATTTAGTTTGTAATTAAAGTAAAATCACAGATTTTTGTATGAAGTATCTTGCTGAAGAAAAGAGAGCTGTATGCACCAGCTATTGCTGAGTAAAACGTGACATAATTTTGGGGCTTCTCAAAGCCTTTTTATTATGAAGATCAACATGACACTTACTGGACAGTTTTCAAATGGGCAACGTAGCCCTGTCTCATGTCACAGATGACTTCATCTGTCTAAAGTAGGATCTTTAATGTTAAAATAAGGCTAGTAATCTACACTTAAATCATGGGGAGATTGAGCCCAGTGTATGAAATCCTCATGTTTGACCATACAGGGAAGATAAGAAAGCTCTTTTACATATATATATATATGAAAAAGATCACCTATCACTCAAACCTACCCCTCAATATCCAATCAAATGATTCTAGTTTACCCTAAACTTTACAAAAGAATATTGTAGCAAGCTTATTCAATTGTAGACTTAGTACATTTTATCTCGCTATTATCTAGCTAACAGAGAAGCTTTAGTATATCTGTCTACCTGCAAGGCTCAGAACAAAACTTTGCAGATGGCCAGATTTGCAAAAACCTGAACACAGGAACTACCTTAGTATTTAGCAAAGTGGAAGATGAGGTGGAGTCGTGTTCTGATCCTCCCAAAGCCTGATTCTGAAGTTGCTTATAATCTGACCTTTTTACTCTGTGATTTTTCAGATATGCAGCCTCTGATATTTATATAGAACTTATTCCTACTGTTATCAGAGCACAAAGGAAGAATGTAGGAGGAAAAGCACAAGAGGTAGCATTATCACTCTGATTGCTGTTAATATTATACCTCTAAGTGCAAAAAGCATTATTTTTCAGTCATCTTAGGCATGGAATTTGCAGGAAATAAAGTATAGGTGTCAGTGAATTTACAGCTTTCTTTCCAAAAGCCTCTCTATCTGCAGCTTGCCTGTCCTCATCTCCAACCCAGCTAGATGTTTGACCTTCTGCCTGGCACTTCCGTCCTCAGTCAGGAGTGACATAAGCTGTTCTAGGTCACTCTTTAGGATTCCAGACCAAGGCATCCTTCCTGTTTGTTTTGCATCCCATGATCATGTACTTAAATTTAAATAACATAACTTTCGGCTTTTTCTCGAAGTCTCAACTTAGAGGCTAATTCTGAAAAATAACTGAATTCCTATATTGTTGTTATACTGCCTTCCCTGTCCTAATGGCCCGTCCAGTTCAATATCCGTCTAGGACTGGGAATCGGCTTTATTATAGACAGTCTTTTCTCCTCCTCCATCCTTAGCTTTCATCTCTCTTTAGCCGTCCCAAAGACACAGATTTTGGCTCCCAGCTTTCTGAAATTCCACGTGTTTTGGTTCTAGAATTTTGATTCTCTGCCTACTGGCCCAGGCATCACATCTCTGCTAGTTTTCCATCTAAGCTTTTCTGAGTCTGCACAGTCTTGCAAGTGTTCCTTTCATGCTTGTCTTTGTCTTGAGATATGAGTATAAGAACCAGTTGGAAGAGCTCCAAATAAGTGACAAATGCTCAGGTATCTTTTGTGGGTGGTGGTTGTTCCATTGGTATCATCATTCACCTAGCTTACATTAGTTCTTGTCTTTTGTTCAGCAGCAATGTAAGAATCCTGCTTCTTCCAATCCCCGTTCAGTACATCTTGGTTTGGGAACTACTATTGCTAGATGTTGGTTTTATCTGGAACATGTACTTGAAGAGTTGTAAAATTAAATGAAATTACGTATAAAGCATTTTACACATGGTAAAAGCTCAATAAATGACAGCTATAGTAAAAATATATACAGTTTTTCTTCTTATTGCTATGTAGTGTTTTGTGGAATGGATGTACCACAGTTTATTCAATCATTGAGAAACGGATGGGTTGTTTTTGGTTTATAGCTATTATGAAAAAAGTTGCTATATACCCTTGTGTATGGGTTTTTGTTTTTGTTTTTCTGAGACAGATTCTCACTCTGTCACCCAGGCTGGAGTGTAGTGGAGCAATCACTGTTCACTGCAGCCTCGACCTCCTGGGCTCAGGTGATCCTCTTACCTCCTGAGTAGCCGAGACTACAGGTGCCTGCCACCACACCTGGCTAATTTTTTGTAGAGACTGGGTTTCACCAGGTTTCCCAGGCTGGTCTCGAATTCCTGGGCTTAAGTAACCCATCCTCCTTGACTTCCCAGAGTGCTGGGATTACAGGTCTGAGCTACTGTGCCTGGCTTATGTATGGGTTTTTGTGTGACCATAACTCTTTCATTTCTTTGGGACAAATGTCAACAGTACAACTGCTGGAGCATATAGTAGCTGTATGCTTAATTTTTAAAGCAAAAGCCAAAATTATTTTCCAAAGTGGCTATACAATTTTACATTCCCACCAACAAAGTATGAATTATTCAGATTCTTCACATCCTTGTCATTATTTGGTGTTGCAATATTTTTTATTTTAGCCATTTTGGTAAGTGTGTGGTGATCTCTCATTGTGACTTTAATTTGCATTTCCCCAAATGGCTAGTGATGTTAAATATCTTTTACTTAACATCTACATAACCTCATCAGTGAAACGGTTGGTTCTTTTGTCCATTTTAAAATTAGATTGTTTTTTGCTGACGAGTCTTGAGAGTCCTTTATACTTTCTAGCTATCACTCCTTTGCCTGATATGTAGTTTCTCCCACTCTGTACCTTGTCTTTTCATTCTTTACACAAGTCTTTTGCAAAGCAAAAGTTTTTAATTTTGATGAAGTCAATTTATTGACTTTTCCTTTTATGGATCATGCTTTTGATGTCATGTCTAGGAACACTTTGCCTAACCCTAGATCATGAAGACTTTTTTCTAAAAAGTTTTATAGTTTTACATTTACATTTAAGTCTGTGATTCATTTGAAGTTAATTTTTGTACCCGGTGTTAGTCTTAGGTCAATGTTTAATTTTTTCTTTTTGCACATGCATGTCCAACTACTGCAAACCCCTTTGACACCAATCCCACTGGGAGGAGGAGGGACCCCTTGTTACTCTCAGGTGGGTGTGGAAAGCCAGACTCTCCATGTGGACTCCACTGAAACCCAGAGTGAGAGGTGGCTCCTTACTGGTCAGGGAATATGAAAATCTCAGCTCCATGCTTGGCCTCCTCTGACACCACCTTGGCAAGGGATACTGTGCTGCCTCATTGCAGCCATATGAATGCAGAAGTCTGGGCTCCATACTGACCTTTGCTGGCATACAGTTTTGTTTGTTTGTTTTCCCCTGTGGTATTTGGCTGGTCTAGAGTGGTTATTGTTTAAAAAATTTTAGTCTTCCTATTCTGCCTCTTTTTTGGTCTTTTGGCTTTAGAGAGCAGGCTTTTGTTGAGGCTTCCTTTGTCTGTGTCCACTGCATTTTCAAGTTGCTGGCTTCTTCAACTCTGGGATATGCAAGACAAAAAGAATACCCAGGGAACTGCTCCTTACATCCTGAGGTCCCTACCTAGTCTATTCTTCTCTCCAACTTTCAGAGTCTTTTTGGGCTTGTTTTATATGGAATATTCAGGGGTTTTAGTTGTGTTTTTCTGGAAGTATAGGAACAAATATGTGTATTCTGTCTTCTCAAAAGTGGATTTCCCCCAGTTGGATTTTTAAGTAGAACTTGATGGTCTAGAAAACACGTGATGTTTATTCCGGCAGACAATTATTATTTTAATATGCTCTTCAAAGTCCATAGCACAAGGCTATAGGGAGGACAGGTGCATCAATAAATTACAGAATTTTAACGCTGATGATTAAATTAAGAGAAAAAAACTGGTCTTTATCAGTCGTATAGTCTGCCTACGTAATGACACCTAGTGGAGCGAATATAAATGATAATGTGTTTCTCTCTGACTTCATGTTCCTCTACATTTGTAGAACAGTGTTTCTTGTCTATCTCATGCAGTTGGTTTTATTGACATCTCCAGATCACCTGGCTGCATGACAAAGCCATGGTCTTTCTGACCTGCAGGCTTCTGACAGGCTGCAAATATTTACCAAATGCCCCTCAGCGTAGAGACTTTTGCTGGGTGCTTAGCAGACTAGCAGGAGCCAGTGTACTATGGCCCTCAGCTTCCCCAGGGCAAGGACTGTCAGACAGCTAAAGGGTACACAGGTATTTTAGGTTAGAAAAAAATGCCCTGGAAATACCTTTCTTCAATAAAGTTCTTTTGAAGCTTGGTTTGAGTATTATCTTAAGAAAATAAAAATAATTACACTCACCTTAATTGATGAGGAATCTCTCTTTGACATGGAAATGAAAGAGAAAACAGAGTAATGCCTCATTTATGTGGGCTCTGTGACAAAACCTGAATTTTCCCATGAGGTATTTCCCATAAGAAGAGGACTTTTTCATGCATGTGTTCCAAGTGCCTACCATGATGCCTGGCGCAGAGTAAGGGCCGAAATCCATCTATGCCACGCTGAATGAACCATGTATTAAATGAATTATGTATTAAACCCTGTGTAGACCTTGAGAAGAGAATTCCAGGGAACTGTATTTAAACCTTTAAAAAAATAAAAAGAAAAGAAACAAGAAAAGTCAAGATACAGAAACCAAAGACTATTAAGACCAATGAGTTTCATAAGATAAAAAATCATAGGACTGTGGCAGCTCTGCAGATACAAGTTAGAGTGATTAAAAGAAAAAATAAAGGCCCTCAAAGACATGGAAGATCTAGAGATCCTTGACCAAACTTTAGTCAAGCTCCTCTGAGCCCTCTTTGAATCGATGTTGACTTTGGTCTGCCACCTCCACAATCCATTCCCCTTGCAGGGCTCGCATAGATCACTTTTGGCAAGAATCCTACTAAGTCAGTTTAGAGGGAATCCCCTAATCCTCAAAATCCAATCACCCTCAATATCCGATCAAATTTCTCATCCCCCACCACCCCAACCATAATATCTGTTCACTCTGGCTTGCCTTCAGCAGGAATCCTGTTAGGTTAGTTTAGCAAAAATCCCCCTATCCTTGGTGTTTCCTCTAAATAATTTTCTATACACTGACCCTGCTTTCCACCAAGTGTCTATAAATCTGCACTTATTCTTGTTGCATTCAGAGTTGAGCCCAATCTCTCTTCCCCATTGTGATAGTCTTGACGTTGTTTTAACAAGTACCAGGATAATTTTTTGTTTACTAGTGGATTAGAGAGGCTCCCTCTTTCCTCCATCCCTCCTTTTATATTTCTTTCTTTCACCTCTAATAGTTAGAAAAACTGAAGAGATAAGCATTTCTCTCGTAAACAGGCAGAACTGCTCCTTGTTACCCCTAGATCTTTCTTTTTAGCTGCATATCACATAAAACCCTACCTGTTGTGTCAGGAAGAATGTGATGCTAAGTACTCTCAAGCGCATAGATTTTAGAGGCTTCTTCATTCTTCCTAACCTTTTAGGAATCTTCTGCACTGCTGGGAAGATGGAATTAGGAAGTACATTTTTATACTTAAAAGGCCTGTATCCTGGGTTAGACTCCAAAGGGGGTGCAAGAATCATCACCTTGAAAGAGGCAAGGTGGGGAGGGGTGTGTTAGGTACTTCTTTTATTTTCCTGGAAGCCAGAAAGCAGCCAGAGGCTGGCATCTTGCTGCGATATAGAAACAGTTTGAAAAGGGATGTCCTCTTACTCTTTCCTTGCTGTTATGTAAGTTAAACTAAAAATGGGGCACCTGGGATTTGCCGCACCTTTCCATTGCCTATGGTTTTCTTCAGTTGTGACCAAACACTCGAGTGAAGTTTGACATTACTAACTTCTCTGAGACAAGTCCCATGCGATTAAAGATGGCTAACTCAGCTCACTTATATTGGGCAATATCTTGTTGATGACTGAAGTGATAAATATAGAAGTAGAGAAATGAGATAGAGTTTCTCCTGTGTCTGCTTGCCTAGTTGTAAAAGGTGTTGTTGACTACAGAATTTTTCTGCTGGAAAAGACCTTTGATATCAACTAGGTCAGTTCCTTCCTTTTTTATAGATAGGAAAAAGAATTTTAGACAGGTGAAACAATATGACTGAGATCTCCCAGCAGTTAAAGACTGGAATGGTTTAAGAATCTATAACTTCTCGCTCTCAGGATTTTCTTTCCGTCACTGTACATAAAACTCCCGAGTTCACTTGCTGCAGCCTTTTAAGTGGCAGTCTTGGGATATGATCTGTGGATGGAAATTAGGAATATCCTTTTTTTTTTTTTTTGAACAGACTCTCACTCTGTTGCCAGGCTGGAGTGCAGTGGCACGATCTCGGCTCACTGCAACCTCCACCTCCCAAGTTCAAGCGATTCTCCTGCCTCAGCCTCCTGAGTAGCTGGGACTATAGGCGCACACCACCACGCCCAGCTAATTTTTGTATTTCTAGTAGAGACAGTGTTTCAACATGTTGGCCAGGATGGTCTCAATCTCTTGACCTTGTGATCCGCCTGTCTTGGCCTCGCAAAGTGCTGGAATATCTTTTACTAGATACAGCCCCTAGAACGCTATGCTAATTCTGGCCTAGAAGGAACAATGCTTAACATAAAAGTTACCAGAAATGCCTTGCAAAGACCATCCTGTTTTCAGTCAGACTGTTCTGGCAGAGCATGAGTGAGACTTTTTTTTTTTTTTAGTTTATAGATGAATAGGCTACATCTGAAATGTAGAATATTAAAGCTTAAGGTCCAACACCGATCATTCAATAGAGAAATAAATGCAAGCAGACACAGAAGCCCACAGAGAATGCTTGGTTCCACTTTAGGGGATATCTCCCACCTGCCTTTTCTCTTCAAAACCTGCTGCTTAATCAGCTGGGGTGTGAGCAGTAGAGGGATTCAGAATGGAAAACAATGGAGAGCTGCAAGGGGCTCAGCGGCCAAGATAAAAACTAACAGATGTTTACGCAATGGGACATGAAAGTCAACACATATGAAATGTACAATAAGCAGATAGAAATTTAATATATCTGCCAAATGTCACCTCCTTTACCTCAAGTGTAAATTCCCATCATTTAACAGATCTCAATTGTTCTGTATAGCTCAGATCAAGAGAAAAGAGGACCAGTCATTTATAATACTGATATATAAGGTATATCAAATTAAGAAAAATCTCTATGGTGTTTAGTGGTAGTCACTTTTACCTTCTGTTGTACTAATTTCATTCACTCATTTATCCATCCATCCATCCATCCATCCATCCATCCATCCACCCATTCTTTCGTTCATTTTACATCCAACTTTCCAGGTATTGTAGCCTATTAGTAACTTGAAAATATTTCTTGAATACAGAAACAGATGAATGTAATTTCATTTATTTCTCATGATAACAATCTGATCAAGTAGATATTCTTCTATTGCAGATGGGAAAATTAAAGCTGTGAGATTTTAAATCACTCTCCTAAGGTCAGGAATCATATTCAAGTCTATCTCTCTGTCTCTGTCAACCAAGCATTACACACATTGCATGAATGCCTTTATATTTCTGAAATCCTGGGGAGGATAGAAATAGAAAGTAGTAGGATAGAAAGTAAGTGGTAATAGTCTCCTTACAAAGGCTAGCTTCATTTTTCTGTGAATGAGATCCGTAACGTGTATATTATTAAAAAGTCTAAGTAAGAGGACAATAGTTCTGCAAAATACCAAGTAGAGGAACAAGGGCCTCTGATAATGAGTTCCTGAAACTTGCCTGGGGCTTGCAGCTGGAAAGAAGGAAATGATTGCATCCCAAGGCACAAAATGACTTACTGCAGATGGTTTCAGATATTTCCTAGGTTGGGAAACTTAAGAGAAAAATAAAATATTAAGGTGAGAGTTGAACTAGGACATTAAACAATGCTCCAATAGCTTTGGGAAATCCCTAGACACTTGCTTCCATACTTCTTACTTGCAAGCAACCTTTCCCTTTCTACCACTTTAGCCTATTGTTTATTATGTGCCTTTGCTTCTATATTGTTGCTGCCTTCTGAAATAAAATGTTTCAGTCCAGAGATCATAGAACTTCTGTAGCAATAGGACCCATCTCTCAGTAATTTCCTCTTTATCACTTTTCCAGAGGTAGCTCCATTACCACACCCATTCCTTCCTGATACTTCTAAAACTTTTTTCCTTTTACTTTTTCCTACACTCAGAAACTGAATAACTCATATCTTTTTATTTTTCAGCATCCCTAAAGGTCATTACATATTTAAATATTTTCCAGTTTATTCCATTCCCTCCTGTTTGGCATCAAACACTCTTTTAAATTAATGACTTCTTTTTTTTTTTTTTTTCCCAAGTTCATAGCTACTAAATATCTGAAAGCATGCTTTGGAGGAAAATAGCACCCCCAGTAGGGATATGGGTTAATTTGGTATCTTTTAGATACTCAAAATATAATGGGATTTTCTTCACTTTTCCCATTTTTACAATTTGCTTGAAATACTATAAAACACTTTATTAAGCAAAGTACATTAACCTTGCAAATATGCTAGTACCTTGCTGCCTCACCAACTTCCATAAATATAAAAATTATCTCTATGTCCTTCAGAAATATTTTAATTATATACTATTATTTTCTAAAAGCACCTCCTGTTTCAAATTGAAACAGTCCTTAAAATGCAAGTACCCTTCAGTTAAAGTTGCATGAGAAGCAGAGCAGAATTCGGGGCCAGTGCTGTGGCTGTGGGCAGGGGTCAGGTCAGGTTCAACTGCACATTTTTATCTACTGACCTCTCTGGCTCTCTGATCCTTCAGGTCACTGGCCATTGCTTCTTACTGTGGGACAAAGAAGGACTTTTATTTTTCCAGTGCCATTAAGACCCCGGGTCTATTAGTAGCTTCTTACATAGGGAGATTACTAGCACATATCTAGGATAAGATCACATTATTCCAAATGATGCAAAGGTTATGGATTATTCTTCCTGGCCTGGATAAAAAATAGCCAAGTGAAATGAAATGTACAAGATTTCTCCCAAAGCTGAGAAATAAATGATGTTATCTGTTATCATATTACATGTTCTTTCAGCAAAACAAATCCAGATTCAACCATTCAGGCAACACTTTCTGAAATCATGATAACCTCTTAGAATAGCTTACTAAGTTTTGAGGTAGGAGAAGGTTGCATTTTGTTATCTCTCTGGCCAAGACTTTTACCTACATCAGTCTCTCACTGGCATGGCTGTGAAGGAAAGCACAGGAACCAGTCCCACAGTCAGCTCAATTATTCTGGCCCTGACTGTGGCTTTGGCTGAGTGATGATGAACTGCAGCGCTCAGTGGCCGCTTTGCTCAGAGTAAATCCCTCGATAGCTTCATTTTTAGATTAGGGACAAAATCTTAAAGAACAGATTTTTTTTTTTTTGTCCTTGCTTCATGGTACTTATAGCTCAGAGAGATGGGAGGTACTCTTAACTGGCTCCAAAGGAGTTTGGAATGAGTTAAATTTGGCCACATCAGATAATGCTATCATTTTTGTAGCGTTTTCTGTGTGCCAGCCTTTGTGCTAAATTCCTTACATGTATTTTTCTCATTTAATCTTGTAACAATCCAATGAAATAGAGGCTAAATGATTGCCTGAGGCTACAAAACTGGCATAGGGAAAACTCGGACCTAATGGACTCACACCTCTAATCTTAACACTATCTACAATATCTCTCGGGAGAGGGACTAAGAGAGATGAAATATCTGCTCTGGAAGAGTTGATGCTTCTCTACTTCCTGTAGGGCAGACCACACAGCACTTGAAAAATTCTGCTTCCTCCCTCCTCACTCCTCATCCCGACTGTCCTGCTGGATATTGGGTTGTCAATAGGACATTCTAAATTTAGCTTCCTGAATCTAGAAATTAAATGCCAACATGATCCATCCAGAGTCCTGTTTCTATACACCTGGGCTTTTTTGGCCCTTAGGGAAAAAGAGTTGCAGGTGACCTTTCTTGTGCTTGCTAGACTCATAAATGCATAGTCTAGGAAGATTTAATAACTAGATAGCTTCTCAACTAGTTAAAGCAGCTCAACCATACCAGCTGAGAAAGAGGGTATAACTGCCTTACATCAGGCCCAGGCTTCTGCTGGCCAACACTTTGTTTTCACTGTAATTCTAGAGGTCAGTTTTGGGTTGAGCATGTATGTGCATAGATAAATATGGTGTGTATGTATAAATGAGTGTGAATGGGGGTCTGGGATGTGAACATTACCATCTCTGTTGCTTGTTTCTTTCTTTTCTGCATATGAAAGTGTGACAAAACAGGTTATTTACTTATTTTATTTTTGAGATGGAGTCTTGCTCTGTCACTTACGCTGGAGTGCAGTGACACGATCTTGGCTCACTGCAACCTCTGTCTTCCAGGTTCAAGTGATTCTGCTGCCTCAGCCTCCCGAGTAGCTGGGATTACAGGCATGCACCACCATGCCTGGCTAATTTTTGTATTTTTAGTAGAGAAGGGGTTTCACCATGTTAGACAGGCTGTTCTCAAACACCTGACCTCAGGTGATCTGCTCACCTTGGCCAAGTGCTAGGATTACAGGAGTGAACCACCCACCGTGCCCGGCCCTTTGACTACTTTAGATACCAATATAACTGAAGTAGCATTTGTCATTTTGTGACTGGCTAATTTCATTTAGCATAACATCCTCAAGCTTCAACCATCTTGTAGCTTATAACAGAATTTCCTTCCTTGTCAGTAACTGAATAATATTCTCTTACATATATACCACGTTTTTCTTATCCTTTCAATGAATATTTAGGGTGTTTCTACCTCCTGGCTATTATGAATAATGTTGCAATAAACATGGCAGTAGATATATCTCTTAAAGATCCTGATTTCAATTCTTTTGTGTAAATACTCAGAAGTGAGATCACTGGATCGTAGGATAACTCTTAATTTTTAAATTGTTTTGAGGAACCTCTTTACTGGTTTCCATCTATCCACGCTTATTATTTTCTATTTTTTCCTCTCTCTCTCTTTTTAATATGACCATTCCAACAAGCGTGCGATAATGTCTCATTTTGATTTTGATTCGCATTTTCCTAATTATTGGTGATGCTGAACATCTTACATATACCTGTTGGCTTCTTGTATGTCTTCTTCAGAGAAATGTCTATTCCAGTTCTTGGCCCATTTCTTAAATCAGATATTTTGTTATTGAGTTCAATATTCTTAAATTTGTTAAGGCTTGTTTGTGACTAATTATGGGATCTATCCTGGACAATGGCTCATGTGCACTTGAAAATGTGTATTCTGTTGCTGTTGGGTGGGATATTCTGCATATGTCTGTTAGGTCCATTTGGACAATAGTGTCTTTCAAATCCTCTGTTTTCTTATTCATCTTGTATATGGATGTTCTATCCATTATTTTAAGTGGAGTATTGAAATACCCTACTATTACTGTGTTGTCTCTTTCTCCCTTCTGTTCTATCAATATTTGCTTCATATTTTTGGGTTCTCTGATGTTGGGTACATATATATATACACACACACACATATATATATATATATTTAATTGTTATATCTTCCTGGTGAATTGAGTTTTATCATTATATAATGTTCTTCTTTGTCTCTTTTGACAGTTTTTGATTTAAAGTCTATTTTGACTATCAGAAATATGGCCAGCCCTGCTCTCTTTCAGTTACTATTTTCATGGAATATATTTTTCCATCCTTTCACTTTCAGCCTGTATGTGTCCTTAAATCTAAAGTAAATGTTTCGTTGACAGCATATAGTTAGATCTTATTTTCCTATCCATTCAGTCATTCTATATCTTTTGAGTGGTGAATTCATTAACTTTCAAGTAATTACTGATAATGAAGAACTATCACCATTTTATTCATTGTTTTCTGCCTTGTAGTTCTTTTGTCCTTCATTTCTTCTTGTTGTCTTCCTTTATGTTTCATTGATCTTGTAGTGACATACATTGATTCTTTTCTCATTTTCCTTTGTGTGTCTTCTAGAGATATTTTCTATGCGCCTACAAAAAGCATCTTAAAACAATCTGTTTTAAGGTGACAATTCAGTTGTATACAAATTCTCTACACTTTCATTTCTCCCCTCCACACATACGTATGTATGTATGTACATGGATTTCTCATGAAGATATTTTGGTGCATATATTGTTAAATCAGTGTTTCTGTGGAAGACAAGGACTGGGACTTCCTATTCTGCTATCTTGTTAATATTACTTCCATGTAAGTCTTAATCTAAATAATCTATGTGAGATGCTTAACATATTTTTGATATATAGTATCTGCTTAGTATGTCCTATTGGCTACTATGATTATCACAATCATCTTCCCCTTTAACGAAAATTTATATCATTCCCTGAATACACTATGCTTCCATTTTTTTTTTTTTTTTTTTTTATTGTCTCTCCTACCTGGAATGCTTTTCCTTCCTTTTTTGCCCAGTGAAATCCTACTTAGCTTTCTAGAACAAGCCTGAATTTCACTTGCACTGGGAGTTACCAGAGAATAACTCCCCCTTCTAAAATATTAATAGCATTTTTTTCCATTTTTATATTAGTATTCATATAACATTGTATTGTAATAGGTTTTTATCATTATGTGTCTCCAAACATTTTCAGAAGAGGACCACTACTTAAATTTATCTATTTCTATTCATGATGCCTATTTTTTTCTTTTCGTCCGGTATCTAGCAAGGCAATCAGTATAAAGGGCTTATTAAATGTTTACTGAGTGAATTGTGTAGAGCAGTTATGCGACTTTAACTTGAATTTCTAGGAACCTGATCCTAATTCACATTAGCAAAGATACTGAAGTTCTGAATTTTTCAGTTTGTTTGTCTTTTTCTAATCTGGATTTTTTTTTTTTTTTTTTTTTTTTTTTGAGACGGAGTCTCGCTCTGTCGCCCGGGCTGGAGTGCAGTGGCCGGATCTCAGCTCACTGCAAGCTCCGCCTCCCAGGTTTACGCCATTCTCCTGCCTCAGCCTCCCGAGTAGCTGGGACTACAGGCGCCCGCCACCTCGCCCGGCTAGTTTTTTGTATTTTTTAGTAGAGACGGGGTTTCACCGTGTTAGCCAGGATGGTCTCGATCTCCTGACCTCGTGATCCGCCCGTCTCGGCCTCCCAAAGTGCTGGGATTACAGGCTTGAGCCACCGCGCCCGGCCTCTAATCTGGATTTTTTTAACCTTAAGTAAAATTTTTAGCTGGAGTGAAATAGTAAGCTCCTTGCCCTTTTTAATCACCGTTTGTGCGGCCTTATTCTAATTACCTTAGGCCCCTTCCATTAAGGCGATCTAATCTTCTTTATTTGGATTATTTGGATCAGAAGTTCATCAATACATATAGTTTCCATTTTCATCTTCTTTTCTGGTTCTTCTGTGTTTCTTCTACATGCGCCTTTCATTAAATTTTACAAATGCCAATGGACTTATTTTGTAGGCCTCTAGGAAAACAGTGAATATATAGGGTGACAGAGAGAATGTTTGATTGGAAGGGACCTTACAGGTTGTCCAAATATTGCCTTCATATTTGCCAGAGGGATAGAGAAACTTGTCTAAAATCACTTGGACATTTAGAGACAGAGAAGACATTGCCTCATTATATGTTTAAAAGGGAAGGCACTTTTGAAAGATTATTTCATTTTACATAAGATATGCTGATTAAGTGGGCAGAAAGTTTTTTGTCCTGCAGAATTATTTGAGTTTTTTAGGAAGGTATTAAGGGGAAATACAATATCCTTAAAAATACCTACATTAAAAATTATGCTTAAATAAATGTTGGGTCAAATTGGGGTTAATTGGAAGCCCATTTTATTTGAGTCTTTGCAACTGAAGTCCTTCTAAACATTGGGTCCTACTTCTTCCTTAGTACTACAGTGCACTTAGACCCAGGCTAGAAAATCCCCTACACTTTGACACGCCCTGCTCTGGCCTCTCTCTTGCTATGCTCTTCCTTATAAGAA
This sequence comes from Macaca fascicularis, assembly GCF_037993035.2. Taxonomy (NCBI): domain Eukaryota; kingdom Metazoa; phylum Chordata; class Mammalia; order Primates; family Cercopithecidae; genus Macaca; species Macaca fascicularis. Next base: position 167,265,357 of record NC_088376.1, on the reverse strand, counting down.
ATTCATGAGACCACTGGGACATTCCCTCCCACAGACAGTACCCACTCCACAACCCATTCTAGACCATGTTCTAGGTATATGAGACTCCAAAATTCCCTGCCTGTGGGGCTCATAGTCTGCTCCTTGGTTCTGCCTGGGTTTCTTTCCAAGTCCATTCTTTGATTGGTGGGCCATGTCCCAGGTATATGTGTGTTCCTGGGCCTGGGGGGTGAACAAGGGAGAGCTGTTTGTGGAGAGCGTAGATGGAGCTTGGACACATGGGCTATGATGTCCACACATGTGTTCACAAAGCTCCTTGTGCTGTGGGACAAAGTCAAATGTAAAAAGAGGAGAGGGATCACTACAAGCCAGGGTTCAGAATTCAGCTGTTAACACTACCACTTTCTGGCACAAAACTCAAAGGTATCCAAGAATTCTAAATTCAAACCGGACTTCTATGCCATTTTGAAATAATTTTATAAGTTAGAAGATAGAATTTTTAAGCTTGATTTGTAGTTTTAAAGTATATAGCAATTAAATGATGGGCCTCCATTCGCACTTTTGCTCCAAGATTCACAAATGTTAGAGAAAGCCCTATCTGTCTTGGCAATATTAAGTATTATAAAAATACTATATTTGATATTGCAACCTGTATAACAATAAAATTATTTGAGAATGATGGATCAGAGACATTGCAAAAGTTTTTGGAGTGTAACTAATATGAACTGACCCTGAAACACACCTTGAAATTAAACACTGGGTTACTGGCTTATTTATTAAAATTTCATTTTTAATTCTAAAAGTGGAATGCCACAGATTGAATGTTCCAGTTAATTGGGTCAATTAACCTTTTCCTGAATAATATTATTTATGAATGGATAGAAGATGTTGACATGCCTAGTGCAGAAAAACAGGAATATGATATACTGAATCAATGGAATGGGTTTAATAAGGCAAACGAAAACTGTAAAATAGCATTTAACCTTGCTATTTGGGAGAGAACTTCGGATCCAAAGGGGAAAATCAATGAAAGAGAATTGAAGAACATAAATGATGATTACATGTGACACAAAGAAACAATAACAGAGAAGGATAACAGTACATCCCAGAGAGCATTAAAAGGAAAAAACAAACAAACAAAAAAAAAACTTGTAAGGGAGTTTGCTACATTGTTACGTGAGATGTATGAAGAAATACAGAAAACAAGTGCCTGGAGATGGGCACATGCTGCTTCTATGATCATAAAGGGAACCTCTGTCTTAATTCTGGGCATGGCACTTAAAAAACAGTCTGGACACATGGGGCAAAGCTAGATGAGAGCGAATGGAATGGTAACGTGTCTGGTATCTCTAATACAGAGGGATTAAGGGAACTCATTTGAACAAGTGCTGCCTTCAAATACCTGAAAGACTGCCACATGCAAGGGGACTGAACTTTGTAGTCTTAGAGAACATAAGAGCAGAGCACAGGAAGTCACAGGGAAATGGTTTTGAACCAACAAATATATAAACATTTTTCTAGCATTGAGAGCTCACCAATAAAGTGTCATGAGGACAGATAAAATTTTTGCCATGTTCACAGTTGGATCACCAGTGCAGTTGTTCTCAAACATGGATGAACATCTGGTGGAAACTTTTGAAAAAATAGGCATACTCAGCTTCCCTAGCGAGAAATTCAGATTTGGGAGTCCTGTGGGGGTGTGCTCCTCTGGAGTCCTGAAATGCTCCATAAGGATGCAGACGTGCATCAGGAATTGAGAACCACAGTCCTACTGTGAAATACAGGACTTGACACATGCTAAAGGATTATTAATTTCTTGATTCTGGACCTTTGAATTTGTTCTCTCTGTCAAGAATATTATTCCCCAGGCTTCTGAAAGTTTTACTGCCTCACTTCACTTGATCTAAAATAAGACCATCTACCATCCTTCCTGAATTTTCTCTTTTTTGTACTCATTCTTTATCTAAAATTCTATTAATCTATCTGATAATTGGTCTCCTTGCCACTATAATATAGGCTCCATAAGCACAGTAACTTCGTCTTATTCTTCACTGCATATTCAATGTTTAGAATGAAGTCTGGAAAATAATAAATGCTTAAGAAATATTTGTTAAATTAATGAGAAGATAAATGTATGAATGACTGCTTATTTGTTGACTGTTTGACTGACAAATTGAATGGTACTCTTCTTTATGGGAAATATATTCAACCCCACGCTTGCTGACCAAGCAAAGATGCTCTGGGAGAAATCACACATCATAAAGGACATTGATCTCAAAAGTTTCCCAGCCACAACGAATAGATAGGGCATGGTGAAAAAAGAAGATGAGGAGAGGCTTGGCATAAAAGACAGCAGAATTAAGAAGGAACTAGAGAGCAATGGAGTGAAACAGCCTGCTGAGAAGCTGGCTATGGCAGCTGACTTGTTGAAATATTCACCACACTCTGAAATAACAGATGTGCATTGAGGGATCTGTGAAAGCATTTGTAATCTGCAGCTTTCTATGCCTCCTCCTCCTACCTGCCTCCCACACATAGCAGCTTGCTGCCTGGCCTGGCCATCTATTCCCAGAAAGCCCTTCTTCTTTCCCAAAGAAAGAAACAACCCCACCCCACATAACCATGGTTATGTATTATTTTATTTCTGATGGAAAGCTTCTGCATTCCTCCTTCTCTTAACTCTTTGGCGTTCTATCTCCTCCTCTGGTACTCCTGCCCTTGCTCACTCTGCTTCAGACACATTGGACTTCCTGCTCTTCTTTAAACATGCCAGGCATATGCCCACTTTAGGGCTTTGCACACACTGTACTTGCTGCCAGGAAAGGCCTTTTTCCAGAAGGCCACCTGGCCCCTTCATCCCCTCCATACACTCCTGCTGCTCAAGTCTTTGCTCAAATCTCACCCTCTTGTAAAGTCTGACTTTGACAACACCATTTAAAGAGCAACCTTGCTCCAGCCACATACCTCGAGACCATCACTGTGCTCTACATTTTTCATTTCTCCAAGTAATTGTTACTTGATAAGTATACTTTTAAATTTCATTTACTGTGTCTAATTGATTATCTGCCTTCCCACAATAACTACTAGAATGTTTATGAGGGCAGTGAAAAATTTTTGTTTTGTTTAAAATTGCAATCCCCATGAACAGAAAAGTGCCTAGCATATAGCATATGCTCAACAAAATTTGCTGAATAACAAAATGAATAAATGATAGATCAAAATTAAATAAAACCAAGAAGAAATTCATTAAATAACACTAATTCAAATGAAAAAACCTGGGAATCTTTGGTCTTTTTCACTTTTTACTTTAGCTTCCCCTTTCCCCCTTAGCTTTCGTCTTAGCTTCTCATATTTGCTTCTCTTCTTCAATGATTAATTTATTCAACAGGCTCTTATTTAAAACCATTGTTCATAGAACATCTTACTGAGCTTGTGAAGGCGGCAAAAGTAAAAGAAGACAGTGCCTAGGAGTTTACGATGTGGATATGAAGAGAAGACATTGATAAAAATGTCCCCTTCTCAAAGACTGTGGTTTATAAAAAAGGCTTACACTATATTTCCTTTGCTAAAATGTAAATGCGAGAAACAAAATAGCTTTAATGGCTTAATGGAAGTCAGGGATTTGGGGGAGAAGATGGGAACTTCCTTTAAAATGTTAAGTGCATATTGTGAATCTCTAGAGATGTTTTATAGGATTTGTTGATTTATTTCCAAGTGAAATGACCCCTGGCAGGAAAGACTGCAGAGTCCTGCAGAGTGCAGGGTGGGTGAGGAGGGGCTATAAAGGAAAAGGGTGAGAGAAACAAAAGCATAAATCAAGCATATTCAGGACACTTAACCCCAAGGTGTGGGAATTATATTCTGTAATTGTGGATCCCAGGTCACAGGCCAGTGAAAGGAAATTAAGAGAAAATAGGAATTCTGAAAGAATGTTAAGGTATTTTTCATTTGAAATGCTAAGGACATACGGAAGAAGACCAGTTTCATGAATGTTGGGATGTTAAGATACCTTCTTTTTTCTATTTGACTTACGGTTTATCATCTAGGTTTTTTTTGTGTGTGTTTTTGTTTGTTTTATAGGGCTAGTTAGGTAGCGCTCAGCTGTAATAATATTCTATGCGAATATTGGCTGATTAATGTGGGCCCTAAATCTTACTAGATAGAGGGGTGTCCCTAGAACCTACCAGGAAAGCATCTTAGTCTTTTAGTGCATCAAATTAAGAAAATAAATGCAATTGATTAACTCTGCAATGAAGAGTAGAAAGATAGGAAGACTAGTCAAAACAAAAAACAAACAACAAAACAAAATAAAACTCCAAACTAACAAAACAAAATCCCACCTTAATCCCAAAGAGCCAGGAGGAGAGGCATAGATATTTCAAGAGGCAGGAAAGGTCTGAAAGGATTGGTGAGAACTAGAAATCTAGGCAAGCTAAGAAGATCACATGGAATTCTACTTGTGACACTACTTTGATCCTCAATTCTCAAATAGGTGGTATTTCAATAAATTGTATATTCTGTACAGAAGTGGAGAAAATAAAAAATTCCCTTCTTCAGTTTCTTGGTGGTCGCTCCAAAGAGAAAAAACATTCTTGATCTACTGAGCAGGCAGGTGAAAATACACATCAAACAGGGAGAATATAGTTCCTAAAATTTCTTGGCAGCATGTTGCTCATTGACCAAGTGTCTAACCTTAGCTAAATAAATTTTACCTGTTCAATAGGTGGATTGTAAATTCCTTTCCTACTCATAAATGCTATAAAATTCTAAATATATTTATAAAGAAAAACAATGTAATGAAGGCATAAAAGAACCTCTCCTGAGATTCACAGGGCTAGTTCTAATAAAAGTGGCAAATTTCAAAGTAGCTTGAAAGGACTGAGTCATTCCCTTCTACCGTGCACCCACTAGCTTCTTGGAGTTCTACTATTTGTTTCAGCCTTTTGTGATTAAGCATAGTCCTATTTTAGTGACCAACTTAAAAACTCTAGCAAAACTTCTGGAAGAGACAGTGACTGACAGATAATAGATACATAAAATAAATGTTTATTATCCAGATCTATAAATTTAGCAGCGTGTTGTTTTTTGTTTGTTTGTTTTTGTTTTTTGTGATACAATAGATAGGTCTTGTGAAGTACTAAAGCCTATGGGCAGAGAATTAGACTGGGAAAAGGATTAGCTATATAACCAGTGACTTTGGGTGGGACTCTATACCAGCTCCATCTGTTTTACAGTTGGTTCTGATGCCATAAAGAAGGGCAATGGTATGCTCTTCTCAGCACGTTGAATTATGAAAATAACCTCCTTCAACAAAATTACGGATTTATTTTTGAGAGAATGTAGCTTTTTAGCCTCTAGCCCCACAGCTAAAAGAAGAGAATAAACACCCAGTAAGCATGGATTACGGGCCAGGCACAGGGTTAGGTACTTCTACTTTTATTATCTGAGCACCTCCTTGCGGAGGGATACTGGGAAATTCAACAGTAACAATATGGCTATGAGGTGGCTAACTTGCTACTAGGGAAAGGACATAAGTTTTCTTAGCTAGGTTAGTCTCCTATTATATTCTTAGGGAAATCAGGCTGGGAAACCCAGTCCAGGGTAAGTAAAAAGAAGAGGTATATGGATGAAGAAAATCCACTCCAACCAAATGAGACTAGCATTCATTATTATCACTTCTTAGCTTTGGGTCACCCAACAGCCTACAAGTCAAGTGAAACATGCACCTGTGTAAATCTTTAGATTTGAACGACTTTAAAGTGCAGTCAAGCACTTCATTAATGGTCAAATGCTAACCTTTGCATTTTTCACTTTGTGAGATGAGAGGAGATTAACAGCAACTTGGGTCTTTAGAGGTTCCTCTTCCTAACACCCTGACACCACGGGGTTTCCCAGGCTTGTTTTGCGGAGATCATCTGGTCTTCCTTGGGATGAGGATCTAAGTCTGAAAATCTTAATGGAATAGTTATATTTTTTTCTATCACATTTTATAAAAACAATAAGATAAAAATTACATAAATTGTTTGAAAAGAAATACTCTTAAACTGAAGCCAGTCCTAGGTTTGTTATAGAACAATTCTATTTTTACAGAAAATGTGATACGGTCATTGTTGACTGCAGATGATAAGCAACCCAGTTGCATGTTTATTCTAAATATATCACTGCCAGTGTAACCCTTGGCAGCACCCCACTTCCTCCTTCCACCCGGGATTTCCCACCAGATGGGGAGAGAGCTCATTACTAACCCAGAGAAGAGAATTGACGCCAACACCCACAGCAGCAGTTCAGTCAACCCCTTCATTACTCTTCCTTCTGCCTAAAATCCCAGCAGCCTCTGGTGAAAACCTTGGCCACAGAATGCTGTAAATCCCAGGGTCCCTCACTAACGCTTCACTTTTCATGGAGGTCATGACTAAGCCGAGAAATACTTTCTTTGCCTGCCCCCAGCTGAGTGACCTGCTTTCTCAGCAGCACGATTTCTCTAATGAGATTGTTTCACAAAGAGAAGAATGAAATCAAGTGTCAGGGGGTTGGATCAAAGTAGCTCTTATTCTCTGAGGCACAGGGTCAGACTGCAGGTACAAATGAGCCGTTGGGTCAGAGAAGGTCCTGTTGAGAGCATGTCTCCACCCCCATCATGTCTCTTCTTTCTCCTTGTCATGACCCATCTTTAAAACTATGGAAAGGATCTCTCATGCAAATTTTTAAATTGATTTCAAGAAAGATGCATGGAATATCTAATATGTATAGCTATTCTTTGGAGCTCTTAGCTCATCATATATACATTCCTATAACAGTAATCCTGTATACCTTATCTTATTAACAGTAACCCCATGAGGTAGACTGTTATTATTCCAAGTTTACTGAAGAGAAAACTGTGACTCAGAAATGTTGAGTAAATGTCTCCAAAACAAAGGACTAGTAAATAGCAGAATGAAGACTTTTACCCAGTTTTTAATCTGTCTTCAAAATATATAAGCCCAACCCTCTGATACAGCAAGTAATAGATGTCTAGTATTGAGCTGGGCGGTGTGGGGGATTCAAATATGAAACAGGCCATGTTATGGACTTGAGCAGTTTACAGTATAATTGTTGAGAAAGACGTTAACATAAATTATATATTACAAAAGAGAGAATGTGAAAAGTGTTATGCCATGGTAGGAGTACAAAAAAATGCTTTGATAACATTAAGGTGAGAGTAAGATGATAATAAAATAGCTATCATTTATTATGTTATTTTAAACCTGACAAGAACTTATAAGAAAGATACAATGACTGATCCCATGTTATAGATACAAGCTGAGAAAATGGGAGAAAGGAAATTTGGACCTGTGTCTTCTGACCACAGAACCTGCACTTTTAACTTTCACATTACACTAATTGGTTGTCAGTGAAAGAAACTATTTTATAGAGAAATTGTAATTTTAGGCATGAATGGATAATTTTTCTTTTTTTAAATAAAAATGTTTTCTGGTAAGAAAGGGGAGTAGGTCATTCCAGGTAGTGGAAAAATGTGTGCACAGGTACAGAGTGGGATAGGATAGCACGGTGGATTCCAGAATCACAGAATAGACAATGAGGTGAAGAGAAGAGAAACAGTTCACTACTAAAGCTAAAGCTGAAGAGACAATCGTGCAGATTTTTTGGCATGTATAGTATAACTTACACTTTAGAAAAATCATAAAGTAGTCAATTTGAAAGAAGAATTATAACCCATGGAATAGTTCTCTTGACTATCTCTAGTTATTTTTTTTTTAACTAGTCTTTTCCAACACTGTAGTCATTTTAAAAAATGATATATATCTAATGACTTCATTTAGTAGAGAAATATTATTCAATTATTATTCATTTGTTTTCTAATTCCTAATGATGTTCAAGTAACTCAATAAATAAGAGAGTAATGGCCAAGGAATATATAATCCAAATGAAGAGAACGCACTGGCAGAAACATCTCTTCATGCTGAACAGTGGGCACGCAGAGGAAAGAGGTGGTGACTTGGGTGTTAGAGGAGGGAAGCGAAACTGAACTAGCTCTTGAGCATCAACTGATAATGTTTCAGGGGGAAGAAAGAGAAAATAAAGTGGGGAAATGGAATAAGTGAAGTGAGAGCTAGCAGTCAAGGATGGCCGGAGCATAGACCTCACAAAAGGGAATGGTTTCACTCGACAAGTATGGAGAGACCCTGTTGTGGCCAGGAATGTCAAGCTTTTAAAAAGGCATTGGGAGCCCACTGAAGGTTGTTCATAGGATAGTGACAATAGGAGACCAGCAAAGCATTAGAAAAACATTATTCTACAGTGGTGATTTTGAATGGTTCAGGACGGGAGAGACTGGAGATTTGAAAGACTGGTTGGAAGTCTACAGCATTTGCTTAGGGAAGTGGTAATAATAACAATGCAAAGGATGGATGGGTTGAGAGATGTTACAGAGCAAAGATCCACAGGCTTTGTGAATGAGTAAATTTAGGGAATAAAGAAGAAAACAAATCAACTGAATGCTGGATGAGTAGAGGAAAAATTATTAACATTAAGAGAAACTAGTTGTTACAAAATTAGAAGACCTATTGACCACGTTGAAATTGAGACACCTGTAACACGAGCAGACACCAAATAACATGGCTAGCAGGCAAAAATACTTATATCTAGAGCTCAGAACAGCCTGTTTTTAAGCTCTGGTCTGTACAGGCATAGGAGCACTCCTGGAAGAGTGTGTAGAGAAAAGATCAGTGGCAGAAACGTAATGAGTATCTCCACATTGTGGTGACAAGAAAATGATCAGCCATCTAAGGAAACAGTAGACCCTTAGTAAGATGTTATTGAAATGGAGGAGAGTCAGCAGAGTCAAAGCTGCAGTGCCATCAGTGAGAATGTGCCTGTTGATGTTGTCAGTCTTCTGGGAAGGAAACACTATATAGTAGAGTGTTTGGGATAGAAGTTAGCAGGTAGACTTAACATGGAACAAGGGGGCAGAGGCAACAAATGTAATTCATTCTTTTAAAAATGTTGGCATTAAAAGGAAAGGAGAAGGATTGACTAGTGACTTGAGGAAACAGCAATGATAAAGTTTTTGCTATGGAAAACAAAATTCTATCAATGTGTTTTGAAGGGGACCTTGCAACTCAAAAGCTTAGATTTATTTACCTTAAAATAATTTCCTCAAATGTTTTTCTCAAATGTATAGTTGATGCGGTGTTTTATTTTTTATTTTTATTTTATTATTATTATTTTTTGAGTCAGAGTGCCACTCTGTCACCCAGGGTGGAGTGCAGTGGTGCCATCTTGGCCCACTGCAACCTCTGCCTCCCTAGTTCAAGCAATTCTCGAGCCTCCGCCTCCCAAGTAGATTGGATTACAGGTGCCTGCCACCATGCCCAGCTAATTTTTGTATTTTTAGTAGAGATGGGGTTTCACCATGTTGGCCAGGCTGGTCTTGACCTCAAGCAATCCACCTGCCTCGGCATCCCAAAGTGCTAGAATTACAGGTGTGAGCCACTGTGCTCAGCTTTATAGTTGATATGGTGTTTTAAAAGTGTTATGGAGCTGAAGAAAAATCTTATATAAAATACATATATACTATATTTTAGTTGAACCTCTGGATCATGATAAAATGGATACTGTATTATGTAAGATAGTACTTGATGAAGTAATGGTTTGAGTAGATAGAACATGTGTTTTGACATTAAATGAGAAAATTTATTTTCCTTTCTACACAGATTGCTTATATCAGCTTGACTCCATATGTAGAAGAATGATTTTGGGTTTGTGACCGACCAGCTTTGAAGCCTAGAGAAAATTAATTGACTTTTCTGGGCCTCTGTGCCATTTTCTATAAATCAAAGTTTCAGACTTGATGAGTTCTTAGGCATATTACATCTAGGAAATGTTATATATCTTCCCTTCCTTGCTCTAGCTCTATTTTGGGGAAGATTTTAAAAACACTGTGTACAAGTGATGGGTAAGATTAGAATATTGGTCAAGCTTCAAGAAAAAGTTTCAAGAATTGAGTACTAAATTATTTATTGGGAAATAAAGGAAGGGCATGAATGAGACCGAATACAAAAACAAACAAACAAACAAAAAACTCACCAAATAATGAAAAAAAAAAAAAAAAAAAAAAAGGAGAGTTAATGAGGGCTTCTGAAATGTTAAATATAATCTTGAACAAGAAAATGAAAGAAAAAGGTAACTCAAGGAATAAACTAGGAAAGGAAGGAAATAGAGGGTATAGAAGCAGTAAAGTTCATTTAGTACAGGCAGTTTTTTACTGTGCTTAGTTTTAGATGGAAGGAAGGCTTGATCCTGAGGATGATGAATGAACTGCAGGGATCAGAAGCCCCCCAGGATGACTTCTCTGTTTCGTGAGAGAGTGGTGTGGGATAAAGAGGCTCTTGAGAGAGTCAAGTGGAATGAACTAGAGACAATGGCAAACCACAGTCTTGCCTTTATGGTCCTTGAGGGCAGTGGACAGAGCCTGAGTGCTGTGCTTCACACACTGCTCGTCCCAGCAGAATGGAAGTCCACCAGGTATTGGAGGCTCTGCTATTTATCACTGAGTTATCTCATCCTGTTCTCTATTCTCCTGGGAAATGATTTAAAAGTCTTATCTTAGAATGATGGTTTCCAGCTCAGCAAACTATAGCAAGAACAGAAAACCAAATACCGCGTGTTCTCACTCATAGGTGGAAACTGAACAATGAGAACACTTGGACACAGGGTGGGGAACATCACACACCGGGGCCTGTTGTGGGGCAGGGGGAGGGGGGAAGGATAGCATTAGAGATATACCTAATGTAAATGATGAGTTAATGGGTGCAGCACACCAACATGGCACATGTATACATATGTAAAAAGCTGCACGTTGTGCTCATGTACCCTAGAACATAAAGTATTAAAAAAAAAAAGTCTTATCTTATGGGAGTTGATTGGGTAGACACTGCCTTATTTCTTTCTGGGTTTGAGACATACCTCTGCACCTTTTGTCTTTTAGATGAAAAGAAATTCTCATCTCAGAGTGGCAGGATGGGGGTATGTCTTCAGGGAAGCAGAAAAGGAAGAGACAAAAATTTTTCACATCATGACAATTCCAAGAAATAGCAAAATGTTTTAGTGTCTGTAAAATCTAGCAAGGTGTCATGACACTTCTTGGCTGTAAATAGCACTCTTTCAGAACCTGGAACGTAATTTGAAGCGTCCTGCCAATCTCCTCCCTTTCCTTCCCACCACACATGCTGTAATACCTGTCCCAGGCAATACTGTCAGCTGTGACTTTATGATCTGACCACACTTCTACTATTTTGGTATTAAATTGGATTTGAACTTGGGTCTAAATTCAATTCAGTTCAGTTAACATTTCTTGAACACCCATAAGCCAAGGTCTTTAACCTTCTCTATAAGTGACATCCAAACCTCTCTAAACAAGCAAATCAATCTCGAAGTCCAAGAGAACCATGCTTTCTTACAACACTTCCAGTCTCTTTCAGTGTTTTCCTACTTAAAGTATCCCAGGTTTGCTTTAGCGAGTCAGTAGTCTTTGGTAGCTGGAATAGCTAAGGGACTAGATTTCATGTGGATCTTTATTTGAGCAGAGAGAGTGTATCCTGCCAAATGTTCTGTAGGTCGTATTTAAACTGTTAGTGAAGACTAGCGTGCATTTGGGTTGCTGCCCCTGACGCTTCAGAAGTTCAGAACAAAATAAATCCTCAGCTTGATTGCTTCATGCTTTTATTAATGTGGTGTGCTTTTTCTTTATTTATTAATCCATTATGAAAATGCAGACAGAGTGAGCTGTCATAAAAAGAGAATCCCGGATTGGCCATATAATGATTGTGGGACTCTGGGAGTAATGCTAGAAGGTCATTTTTACTTGGACCTTTTAGGGAGGTGACAAAGACCTATCACTATTCCTGAGCTAAGGAGGAAAACTGAGACATTTAGGTGATAAGAGAAGCAGCAATCTAAAAAAATTAGCCTTCGGGAACCTGGAGGGAATTTTTAAGCCAAGGAAGAAGTCATGTCCAAAGTTCATTTTCTTAACTCATTCATTAAACATTTTTAGATTAAGGTCCTGCAGTATTCTGGGCACAATTGTGGGTGCTGGGAATACATATAATGGAGCAAAGAGCAGAGTAGCCACACTAATGTCAGCGAAAGTAAGAGAATTCTGACTCTAGGAAGGAAGTTTGGGGAAATGTACAGACTAGATCTGAGTAAATTCAGATTTAGGTAGAGCTGCAACTAATAGTAGTTTTCATTTAGTTAAGTGCATAAACTACATTAAATATTTTAATTACTTTAAAATTTTCTTTACATTGTACCATATTGCTTTCATATACTCATGAATTATAATAAAGGTACCATTAAAATTGTAGTATTTTTTAAGATTTATATGTTGCATCACAAGGTCCTATTAAAAAAATACATTGTTTAGATCACAAAGTATAATTTAACCTGAAAACATGTGCTCTATCTATCCAACTATCTACTTTTTATGTTTTATATATAAAATTTTTCTTTGAAGAGAACCTACTATTTAATTAACCAAACCATTAACAGCAGCACCTAGTGTCAGCTTCTAGAATTTCAGGCACAATGAATAAAGGATATAGTCAATACAATAGGATTTTATGTGGATTGTAGTTTAAAAATCAAAACATGATGGCATAGAAATGTAACGTTTTGGCCAGGCATGGTAGCTCATACCTGTAATCTTAGCATTATAGGATGCTGAGGTGAGAGGATTGCTTGAGCCCAGGAGTTCAAGACCAGCCTGGGCAACAAAGTGACACTCTATCTTTATAAAAAATCAAAAAAAGTAGCCAAACATGGTAGTGCACACCCATGGTCCCAGCTTCTAGGGAGGCTGAGGTGGGAGGATTGCTTGAACCCGGGAGTTCGAGGCTGCAGCGAGCCATGAATGCACCACTGCACTCCAGCCTGGCGACAGAGTGAAACCCTGTCTAAACAAGGGGAAAAAAAGCTGGGCGCGGTGGCTCACGCCTGTAATCTCAGCACTTTGGGAGGCCGAGGCGGGTGGATCACGAGGTCAGGATATTGAGACCATCCTGGCCAACATGGTGAAACCCCGTCTCTACTAAAAATACAAACAAATTAGCCGGGCGCGGTGGCGGGCGCCTGTAGTCCCAGCTACTCGGGAGGCTGAGGCAGGAGAATGGCGTGAACCCGGGAGGCGGAGCTTGCAGTGAGCCGAGATCGCGCCACAGCACTCCAGCCTGGGCGACAGAGCAAGATTCCATCTCAAAAAAAAAAAAAAAAAAAAGGTAATGTCTCGCATTATGTAACACATTTAAAATACAGTGGTTTATATCTTTACACATGCTAACTTAACAAACACACTATTCCGTTGCTAAAAGGGAAGCCCACAGCATGCTAAATGATATTGGCTAATCCTGTATGGCCAGCTACTTCTTCCACAGTGAAGATGTATACTTACTATGATCTGGTTGTGTTTACTATGAAATCTCTTTCTAATAGTTGTACTATTAATTATAATTAAGTAATTTAATTTAGTATTGTGTGGGCTGTTAAAATATATGTGTGAAAGAAAAGGTTTTTATTTAAACTATAGTCAATTCTTTGAAAGTATTCATTAAAGGCAAGTAGCTTAAAAAGTACTCTTGTATTGAATGTGGCCAAGACAACAGTAAAAGAACGAAAACAACTAAAAATAGATTAAAACACTGCATTCATATTATTTTACAAAGGTCTTTAGATTTTCACTGCATTAAAAAAAGTCCAAACCAGAAAATGAATAGACAATTTCTTACGAATGTGGTTTATGAGAGAAAGAAGACCCAGAATTCTACTGAGCAGACCCATGCTTGCCAAAATTACCTTGATTCTAAATCACAAAATAAGTATATCAGTGCACACTCATTTGCCTACACTGAAATAAGGAAATGTTTATGGAATAGTTTTTTTTATTATTTCCATGTTTGAAATGACTTTTCCAACATTCAACCACTTAGTTTTCCCACTACATTCCTTTTATAATGAGTTCCTTCTTTAATGAGTATCACCTAAAGTATTTAACAAAAAAGTCAAGCATTATATTTATCAGAAATTACATGTTGAATACATTGTAAACTATGTTTACGTCCTTATAACATGGAAGCACAATTTTAAGCAAAATACCAATCCACTCCATCTTTGGTAGAATTAATCTTGAATAACATGAGTTTTGACATAGAGAAAGTTTTAAGAAAAACTTCCCTTGTACAAAATGCAGGTACGAAAGAAGATGCATAATGCACACAAATTAAATAAAATATTATTAAATGTAGACATGTCAATATAGAAGGACAAGTAGTGAATTTCAGTATGTCAACAATTGCAGTCATGTTGTTGCATAAGGCCACTGAAACAAGCATTTGTACAAGTCTTCATTCAAACTGAAGTGCATCTTTTGTTTACATACGTATCTTCCTTAAAAGACAAGGAATTCATCCATTTCAGTACTATGCCTAGTTTTTTTTGAATCCCTAGCACCAGAGAGCAGGTATTTAGGAAACATCAGTTTATTGTAACAATATAGGACTTGATCATTTTTATTCTATGTGTTTCATTGCCTTTCAGATGTCGCATCTAGACTTCTGAAATATGTAGGAACATAGTAACAAAGGGAATGCACTTTGACCTTAGAAACTGGTATTGAAAGTCATAAAATGACTTGATACCTGTCACAAGATTACTTTATTGCATATTAGTAGAAAAGTCCAACTAATAGAAAGCAGGTTCTAATAAATAATAAAATAAATTTACCATTGAGATATAATTTTTCACTGAATCCCCAGTCTAGGTTTCCCCATCTTAAGAAGACTTTTTATTTTATAATAAAAAGCGAGGAGGAAATATATAACCTGAAGTCGAACAAACCAAGTAGGCATTGACCTTATCTAGGGATGCAGCATTGCACTTTATTCACTACATTAGATGGCTGCCTAAAAGGTTATAGTTTACTTCTGTTTAAAAAACTATTTTTGTTTGATGTAGTCCTACTTATTTATTTTTGCTTTTGTTGCCTGTGCTTTTGATGTTATATTCAAAGACTCTGCCAAGATCAGTATCAATGTCAAGGAGCTTTTTCTCTATGTTTTCTTTCTTATTTATTTCTTTTGTTAAGAGACAGGCTGTAGTGCAATGGTGGGACATAGCTTGCTGCAGCCTTGAGACTCACTTGGGCTCAAGTGATTCTCCCACTTCAGCCTCTCAAGTGTCTGAAACTATAGGCACACACTACTACACTTTATTAATTATTTTATTTTATTTTATTTTATTTATTTATTTATTTATTTATTTTTGAGACGGAGTCTCACGCTGTTGCCCAGGCTGGAGTGCAGTGGCGCGATCTCGGCTCACTGCAAGCTCCGTCTCCCGGGTTCCCGCCATTCTCCTGCCTCAGCCTCCTGAGTAGCTGGGACTACAGGCGCCCGCCACCGCGCCCGGCTAATTTTTTTGTATTTTTAGTAGAGACGGGGTTTCACTGTGGTCTCAATATCCTGATCTTGTGATCCGCCCGCCTCGGCCTCCCAAAGTGCTGGGATTACAGGCTTGAGCCACCGCGCCCGGCCTATTTTATTTTATTTTTGTAGAGACGGGGTTCTAGCTAGCACTTCCAGGCTTGTCTCGAACTCTTGGGCTCAAGCAATTATACTGCTCCTCCTCTCAAAGCACTGGGATTACAGGCCCTACGTTTTCTTCTAGGAGTTTTATGGTTTCAGATATTACATTTAAATCTTTAATTACTTTGAGTTAATTTTTGTATATGATAAAGGCAAGGGTCCAATTTAATTCTTTTGTAAATGGATATCCAATTTTACTAGCATCATTTATTAAAGAGACTTTCTTTTCCCCATTGTGTATTGTTGTCCTTGTCAAAGATTAGTTAACCACATATGTGTGGGTTTACTTCTGGGTTCTTTGTTTTGTTGCATCAGTCTATGTGTCTGCTTTCATGCCAGTATTATACTGTTTTCATTACTATACCTTTGTAGTATTTTTGATTACTATAGCTTTGTAATACAGTTTGAAATCAGGGAGTGTGGTACAAAGAAGCTTTGTTCTTCTTTCTCAAGATCACTTTGGTTATTCAGGGTCTTTTTTAGTTCCATTTCCTTTTCTCTAAAAAGCTTTTATGCATAAAAGGGAATAATCAACAAGATAAAAAGGCAACCTACAGAATGAGAGGAAATATTTGTAAACCATATATCTTATAAGGGGTTAATATTCAAAATACATAAGGAACTCACACAACTCAATAGCAAAAACTCAAATGACCCAGTTAAGAAATGAGCAAAGAGGCCGGGCGCGGTGGCTCAAGCCTGTAATCCCAGCACTTTGGGAGGCCGAGACGGGCGGATCACGAGGTCAGGAGATCGAGACCATCCTGGCTAACACGGTGAAACCCCGTCTCTACTAAAAAATACAAAAAACTAGCCGGGTGAGGTGGCGGGCCTCTGTAGTCCCAGCTCCTTGGGAGGCTGAGGCAGGAGAATGGCGTGAATCCGGGAGGCGGAGCTTGCAGTGAGCTGAGATCAGGCCACTGCACTCCAGCCTGGGCGACAGAGCGAGACTCCGACTCCAAGAAAAAAAAAAAAAAGAAATGAGCAAAGAAACTCCTGAATAGACATTATTTTTCCGAAGAAAACATACATATGGTCAACAGATATATGAAAACATGTTCAACATCACTAATCACCAGGGAAATGTAAATCAAAACCAAACTGAAATATCATCTCACATCTATGAAGATGGCTATCCTCAAAAAAACAATAAGTGTTGAAAAGGGTTTGGAAAAAAGGGAACCCTTGTACAATGTGGGAATGTAACTTGGTACAGTCACTATGAAAAAGATATGGAGGTTTCTCAAAAATTAAAAACAGAACTGCCATATGATCCAACAATCCCACTTCTTGGTATGTATCCAAAGGAAATGAAATTATTACCTTGAAAAGGTATCTGCACCACCATGTTCACTGCAGTATTAACAATCACCAAGATATGGAAACAACTTAAATGTCCATCCACAGATAAATGTATTTAAAAAGTGGCACACATACATACACACACACACACAAACACACAAAGACACACACACAATAGAGTATTATTCAGCCATAAAAAAGAATAACATCCTGCCATTTGCAACAACATGGATGGAACTAGAGGACATTATGCTAAGTAAAATAAGACAGGCACAGGAAGAAAAATATGTTCTCACTTACATGTGGAATCTAAATAAGTAGAACTCATAGAAACACAATAGAACAGTGGTTGCCAGGAGCTGGGGAATGGAGAAATGAGAAGATACTGATCAAAGAATGGAAACTTTCAAATATGAGGTAAGCAAGTTCTGGAGATCTAATGCACAACTTGGTGGTGACAGATATGTTAATTAATTTGATTGTGATAATCAGTATACAATGTATAAATACATACAATCACCACATTGTATACCTTGAATATGTACAATCTTTGTCAATTCGATATTTTAAAATAAGAATTATTTTGTTTTAATTATATTTTTTCTATTAATTATACAATAACTTGACAATTGTTTTTAAAATTCTACTAAAAGAAATATATTACAAAGGGGAATCGGTAATCTGGCTAGTTGGCTAATTAATAAAGGAAAAAATACTAGATACCTGCTATAAAAAAACAAAAATGGAAGGAGAGGTTAAGGAAGCAAAACAAAGAAATAAATAGCTTTGCAAACAAATTTAGTGTCTCTTTTGAATTCCATCATAAATGTTGCCTAGCTTCAAGTGTGTGTCTTTACTGATTTCTCCTTTATATAAAAACCTGTATCCCTTTTAAAAGTGCAAGTATTTCTCATCACCAACGGCCATAATTCAAAGCAGCAAAAGGTGTCTACTTGTAAAAATTTTGTCATCAGACAAAGCCAGACCGTCATGACTGGGTCAGTTTCTCCTCTCTAAGCTGATAATTATCTCATACTGTTACAGAAACACTGTGGAGAGGAAAATAAGTACTTTAAGAGACTACAAATCTGAGAAAAGAGTTTCTCTAAAAATTTGAACTGCAATGTTTATAGTTTCATTCACATATTTTTTGCTGCATTTTATAAACATAAACATGATGATTCCATCATTTCATGTTTTAGCATGTACTAGATATCTCTGATGTGCTAACACTGTTAAAATGTATATTTCCAGGTCACATCCTTAGAGATTCTGATTCAGTAAGTCTATGGGAAAGCCTAGGAATAAGTATTTTTAAAGCTTGCCAATAAATTTTCATGCAAGTGATCTGCAGACCACATTTGGGAAGCTGGGTAAAAACTTATCTTGAATGTTTAGGTTTATGTTAAAGGTGAAAACAGAATCATGGAAGCATCATCCATGGCTTTAACAAACTGCTCACATTCAATTATCAACATTAGTGCTTTAACTCAATTTTATAGTGTAGTAGAGGGAGATGAGCATAGGCTCAAATAAAAATAATACAATGCAATAAAAAGGTATTAGTGACTTGCATGGATGAACAACATATGTTAAGACGAACTCAGAAGAAATAAACATTATTTTCAGTTGTAAGGACATAGGATTTAAAAGCTGAGCATTTATGAGGGGGGCACATTTCAGTAACAAAGAAAAGTATGGAACACATCGTGAGGAGGAAGTTTTCGCCCTGTGGTGCTGCTGATGAGCTAGTAAGGCAGCAGCACTGGACCTGTGTCAGAGAGCACTGGGAAGAGTGTCTGGGGAGGTCCTCTGGGCTGAGTTACTTTATGGGTCTATTCTCATTTCTCCTGATTTGACTTTCACTTCTTTTCAGAATACTTTATCCAGATTGACTCTTCCTTGAGACCAGCTAGATACATCTTTCTTGGGAGGTGGGGAGCTGGTAGTTCCTTCCTCTTTCATGGGGAAGTCAAAATGGACCTCTCTTCCCCCTCATTGAGGTGACCACCCTTAATTAGAGAGTAAGATAGATTCTGGTTTCTTACCGTTCTGCTCCTAGAGTTAGGCTGACTAATTTTTCCTATAATCAGGGAGACGATGAGCACATACCTGACAGGCTATCTGTTCTCAGGTCCCTGGGCTCTTACCTCCTTAAACTCCTACTGAGATTTCCTTTAACTAACAGACATCTGCATGTCCTGATTAAGCTATTGTCACTTAAATGGGCATTTGCCCGAGAGATGCTACTTAACCTTCTCAAATCTAATCCGAAACAGGAACTAAACTGTACACGTGTAGATTTAGAGCTTCCTGCTCTTCATCAGCCCTCATCACTGCCTCCAGAGAGCCTTTGGTAGGATCCTAGGTTATGAGTATCTCTTAGAAGATACTACCTCACCAAAAACACCTGAATCAGTCCTCAAACAAGTCTTTGGGGAAATCCTCAACTGCTTTCGAACTGCTTCTCTCTCTCCCTGTGGGAAAATACATCTTGTAACAGGTTGGTTTAGAAACAAGTCCCTAGAAGCTGTCCTGGTGGCTCAAAATCCAGGGATTCCTTAAGAAGAACATGATACATAACCAAATCCACAGATTTATAATGCAGCATTAAAAACAATCATTAATGCAGTGTTCCCACAGTACTTAATGAGGATGATGGCTGGCGGTAATGATAAATTTCTGACTGTATACTCTTGCCAGGGGCTCTCTAGGGAAGAAAGCTGCTGCTAGCTAAGACATTTAGAATTTCTGCTAAACTCTTCTCAGTAGGAATGTCCTTGCTGATGCTACTGAGGAGATGAAGGTCTGAAAGTGAGGTATTAGCTCTCATTGAAAGTAAGAACATATCGACCCTAGGCAATTAAAGACAATCTCTTTGGATACATGCATTGTTATCAATAACATGACAGTTTTGCCTATTTGAAATTCAGCCTCATGTTTCACATTGAACCTTTGGGTGACTGTCGATTGAAATCTTTAAAGGGGACTACATCAGCTAAGTATTAGCTCCCTGAAACTCCATCCTCTTATAGTTTAATTTTTCCTGATGGAAACAACAAATGGTGGATTTGAAAGTCTCTGAGGTCCTAGTGTAACTTGTTCTGCCAATTCTGAAAGAATTTTAGCTACCATTTATGAAATAAGTGCCATTTACTCCATTTTATGGAGCAAAACTAACTATGCTGTATACTGTGGCTAATATTTTATAAATTATCTTAGTTTTTAATTGCAGTTGCACTCTGAGTTAGCTATCATTATTCACTTCACATTTTATGAATAAAGTAATTGAGGCCCAATGAGTTAAGATCCTGTTCAAGGTCACATATCTTAGAGGTGGCTGTGCTAGAATTAAAATCGAAGAATATCTAACACCATAGCCAGAGCTCTTTAACCTCTATGGTATAGTGCCTCTCTCCAGTCTACTGGGAGGGCATCCATGTTCCCTCCCACTGTGCATTTGTTCAGGTTATTTGTGCCACCCAAATAGTTTCTCTATGTATATTCCTTTCCTTCCCTGTATCTGCCTATCAAAAGTTTGTATGTTGCTTCAAGGCTGATCTTAAGTACCATCTTTTTCTAGGAAGCTTATTCTAATTTTTCTTTCCTCTTCTTTACATCCCTCTAACCAGATGCGGATTCCATCTTTGAGTAATCTCAGTACCTTCCATAAAACTCATAGGGTTCTTATCTTATTTGCTTGGTTTTCTTGGCTATTCAACATAAACTTTCCAATTATGGCTCATATACATTCCCATATTTGCTTTGTTTACTTTGCTATTCAACAGAAACTTTCAAATTATGGCTCATATACATTCCCAAAAGACAAATAAAATATTACCCATAGTGTAGGTGCTCAAAAATATCGATGCAATGTAATGCACTGAAAGCATTCCTAGGATTAATCTGGGTCAGAGCTTGGATTAAGGACTTGTCCTAATTAGGTATTCACATATGGGAGCCTGGGATCATAGGTCTGTCTCCGACGTGAAGGACAGAGCGTTGTGATATGAGTTTCTGGGCTCTACAAGACTTCAGATATTGTAAAGGGGTGAGAAATGGGAGGTAGGAGAAAGTAAATACCAAAGGTCACACAACTTTGAAGCTTCAGGGCCACCAAACTGTAATTCAGATCACCTTCATACTCCTGCAATATTCTTTTCACTACATCATGCTGACACAAACAGAATGACCAGTGACATTTAGAATATCTTGTCATCAATTTCTCTGGTCCTAGCATTCAACCACTTTTCCTTTCTAATGTGACTAGAAACTGAAGGAAATCAGACCTCAGCTTTAAGAAATAAAATTGCTTAACAGCTTTTAAAAATAAGTTTCAATCTAATAGACTGTACTGTCACTAGAACTCTGCTCAACTAGACACCTCTCAATTATTCACAGATGGATCATCAAGAACAAATTTTGCTTTTGAGTTCTTATTGACATTATTCCCTACTTAGTTCAGTTAAATCCTTTGTTAAGGCAACGTTAGTGTACTTTTCAACTGAAGTTTTTAAATACAATGAGTTTGAAAGAAAGACTGTTTTAAAGTCAAACTCTTAAATAGAACATCCCTTGAAAACTCTGCTTACATATTTAACACATTTTGATTGAACAAAGCCTCACAGTCAATATAAAAAATTAATACCATAAGTAGACTTCCCATTTCTAGGTATGACAAAGTAATTGGTATTATATTAACCCTCCCACTGAGGAAAATTATAAAAACTGGGTTAAAAAACAAACAAACAAAAACGACAATACTGCATGATCTCACTTATGTGTGGAATGTAAAAATGTTGAAATCATAGAAACAGAGAGCAGAATGATGGTTACTAGGGGCTCAGTGGCTAGGGTGGTAGTACTGGGGAAATGTAGGTCAAAGAATAAAAACTTTCGGTTAGCCAGAAAGAGTAACAGAACAAAAGGAATGGAGTGTTACCAAAGCAGCCAAGGCATGCTGGGCTGTGATCCTGGGATCTACAAGAAATGTTCCCTATAGGCAGATGTCAATTTCTAAGATGTCTATGTGAGTGCAAATGCCAAAAAGCCAGGCAGAAAACAGCTGCCAAGAAGCTAGAAAATATAAACAGAGATTTTGCACCAGTAAATTAAAAAACCTGAGTGAAAATAATGTATTCCATGAAAAACAATTTACCAAAATTGGCACAAAAAGTACCAGAAATTCTAAATAGTCCAATATCTATGTACAAAATTTAATGCATAATGAAAATCTTTCTACAAAGTAAATTGCAAGCCCTTCATTGGAAAATTTTTGTAAACATTTAAGCAAAGAATAAAAATCTGAAGCAAAAACTCTTCCAGAGAACACGAAAAAGGGAAAGTATTTCCAAAATTATTTTTTGAGGTCACTATAATCTCAATAAGAAAGCCTGACCAAAAAATACAAATAAAATGAAGAGTAAAATAACAAGCCCATTTCTTTTATAAATGTAGACACTAAAATATTAGCATGTCAAACATATATGTTTAGATATATATGTATGTATAATTGTATATATATGGTAACATGCCAAACCAAGTTAGATTCTTTCTAAGAAATAAAAAGTTGGTTTAGCATTTGAAAAAAAATCAATGTAATTCACCATATTAACAGAATAAATAAGAAAGACAATATTATTTTTCTCTACATATGCAAAATAAGGATTTATTAAAAAGTAATTCTCATTAATGACAGAAATCTTTAACAACTAGGAATAGAAAGGAATTTCCACAATCTGATATAGAAGATTAACCAAACATCTATAGTAAATATTATATTTGATTATGAAATATTGAAAGTTTTCACTTAGCAGAAATGAGGCAAGGATATCTGCTATTCCTTCTAATAATATTATACTGAAACTCTCAAATAATGAATTAAGGCAAGAAAAATAGTGAAAATTAGGAGAATTATAAAGGAAAAACTAAAACTCCCATGATTTGCAGATGGCATGATGGTGTGCATGGATCATATACATAATACTACTGAGTGAAAGATGTCAAACATGAAAGAGTATACACTATGGATCCCATTCATATTAAAATAAAAAGGGGAAACCTATTTATGGTAACAGTATTCGTGATAGTGGTTACGTTGGGAGAAGTGATACTGACCACAAGGGAGGCATTTGGGTTTCCGGTATGTTTTATTTCTTGACGTGGGTTGTAGAAACACTAGTATGCTCACTTTGTGGAAAGTCATCAAGATTATAAGTTTTTAAAATTTCTATTATATGCACATTAGAATTCAATAAAAAGTTTACAAAAATAATTGATAAATTATTGACATATAACCCATGCCGAAAGACTCCAACTGGTAATTAAATGTGATACAAGTTTGTGCATGAGCTGATGAAAGAGTAAGAGAGGGATGAACTTGAATGAGCCAGTCTCATGGGTAACATATTATTGACTGTGTTTCTGTGCATTCTTGTGATATAACAGCTTCCTTAGGCACCTCCAACCAGGTAGCTGGCTGATGGGAGGGCCACTTTCTGGGGTCTGTCTCAGAATTGCACATTTGAGAGAATGTTAAGGAACAAACTCACAAATAAAATGCATCTATGTATAGGTGGAACCTTTGATTGAGCTATGCAGTAAGGTGATAATCTTATTACCCTAGCATGAGAGTGTGCAATAAAGAAAATCTGGGGACAAAATAGTAAAGTCCAAGAACATTTCAATCTCTTCTGAATCATGTCTAAATAATATACATGCCCTAGTTGAAATGATGTGAATTTCCAGATACACACATCCTCATAAGTTACAAATCATATGACAAAGACACGATTTATTGAATGAAGATTTCATTCATTTGGTTTCCAGCTCATTTCTGCCTCCCTTCTTCCCTATTTATTTAAGAAGTCCTGATTTACAGAACATTCTATGCAACAACTGCAGAATATACATTCTTTTCATCAGCACATGGAACGTTCTCCAAGATAGACCATATGATAGGCCACAAAACAAGTCTCAATAAATTTAAGAAAATTGAAACCATATCAAGCATCCTCTCAGACCACAGTGTAATGAAACTGGAAATTAACTCCAAAAAGAACCCTCAAAACCATAGAAATGTATGGAAATTAAATAATCTACTCCTGAATGATCTTTAAGTCAACACTGAAATCAAGATGGAAATTTAAAAATTATTTTAACTGAACAATAATAGTGACACAACTTATCAAATCCTGTGAGATACAGCAAAAACAGTGCTAAAAGGAAAGTTCATAGCATTAAATGCCTACATCAAAAAGTCTGAAAGAACACAGACAATGTAACACCACACCTCAAGGAACTAGAGAAATAAGAGCAAACCAAAATCAAACCCAGCATAAGAAATAACAAAGGTCAGAGCAGAACTAAATAAAATTAAAACAATAACAACAACAGAAAATAATAATAATAATAATACAAAAGATAAACAAAGGCTAGGCATGGTGGCTCACACCTGTAATCCCAGGACTTCGGGAGGCTGAGGGAGACAGATCACTTGAGGTCAGGAGTTTGAGACCAGCCTGTCCAACATGGTAAAACCCCATCTCTACAAAAAATACCAAAATTAGGCAGGCATGGTGGCACATGCCTGTAATCCCAGCACTTTGGGAGGCTAAGCCAGGTGAATCACCTGAGGCCAGGAGTTTGAGACCAGCCTGTCCAATATGGCAAAACCCTGTCTCTACAAAAATTACCCAGGCACGGTGGTGCATGCCTGTAATCCCAGCTCCTCAGGTGGCTGAGGCATGAGAATTGCTTGAATCTGGGAGATGGAGATTGCAATGAGCCAAGATTGGTCCACTGCATTGCAGCTTGGGTAACAGAGCAAGACTGTGTCTCTAAATAAATAAATAAATAAATAAAAACTATTTTTAAAATGATAAACAAAACTGATAGACCGCTAGTGAGATTAACCAAGAAAAGAAGAAAAAAGATCCAAATAAACTCAAGCAGAAACTAAATGCAAGATACTACAACTGATACCACAGAAATACAAAAGGTCATTCAAGGCTACTATGAACACCTTTATGTACATGAACTAGAAAATCTAGAGGATAGATAAATTCCTGGAAATATATGGCCCTCCTAGATTAACTCAGGAAGAAATAGAAACTCTGAACAGACCAATAACAAGTAGTGAGACTGAAATACTATTAAAAAATTGCCCACAACCAAAAAAGTCTAGGACCAGATAGATTCACACTTGAACTTTCTATCACACATTCAAAGAAGAATTAATGCTAATTTTATTGAAACTATTCCAAAAGGTAGAGAAAGAGGGAATCCTCCACAAATAACTCTAAGACACCAGTATCACCCTAATACCAAAACCAGGAAAGGACATAATAAAAAAAGAGAAAACTACAGACCAGTATCCCTGAAGAACATAGATGTAAAAGTTATCAACAAAATACTACCAAATCCAACAGCATATCAAAAAGATAATACACCATGATCAAGTGGGTTTCATATGAGGGATGCAGGGATGGATTAACATATGCAAATCAATAAATATGATACATCACATAAACAGAATTAAAAACAAAAACCGTATGATCATCTCAGTAGACACAGAAAAAGCATTTGACAAAATCCAGCATTTCTTTATGACAGAAACCCTCAGCAAAATTGCCATAGAAGGGACATACCTCAAGGTAATAAAAGTTATCTATGACAAACCCACAGCCAACATTATACTGAAAGGGAAAAAGTTGAAAGAATTCCCCCTGAGAACTGGAATAAGACAAGGATGCCCACTTTCACCACTTCTATTCAACATAGTACTGGAAGTCCTAGGCAGCACAATCAGACAAGAGAAAGAAAGAAAGGGCACTCAAATTGGTAAAGTGGAAGTCAAACTGGAGCTGTTCACTGATGATATAATAATGTAACTAGAAAACCCTAAAGACTCATCCAAAAGCCTCCTAGATCTGATAAATGAATTCAGTAAAGTCTCAGGATACAAAAATCAATGTATACAAATCAGTAGCACTGCTATACAACAACAACGACCAAACTAAGAATTAAATCAAGATGAAAAAAATCAATCTTTTTTAGAAAAGCTGCAATAAATAAATAAATAAATAAATAACTTAGAAATATACCTAATCAAGAACGTGAAAGATCTGTACAAGAAAAACTACGAAACATTACTGAAAGAAATCTTTTATAACACAAATGAATGGAAATATATCCCATGCTCATCACTGGGTAGAATCAATATTGTGAAAATGACCATACTGCCAAAAGCAATCCATAGATTAAGTGCAATTCCTATTAAAACATCATCATCATTCACAAAGCTAGGAAAAAAAAACCCCTAAAATTTGTATGGAACCAAAAAACAGCCCACATAACCAAAGCAAAACTTAGCAAAAAAAAAAAAAAAAATTTTTCTGGAAGCATTACATTGCCCAACTTCAAACTACACTACAAGGCTATAGTTACCAAAACAGCATGGTACTTGTATAGAAACAGGCATATAGACCAAGGGAACAAAATAGAAAACCCAAGATAATATTTACAGCCAAATAAAGCCAGATACTTACAGCCAACTGACATTTGACAAAGCAAACAAAAATATAACGTAGGAAAGGACATTCTGTTCAACAAATGGTGCTGTTATAATCAACAATGGTGCAAGCCACATGATGAATAATGAAACTGGATCCTCATTTCTTACCTTATACAAAATTCAACTCAAGATGATCAAAGACTTAAATCTGAGTCCTGAATCCATAAAATCTCCAGAAGATAACATCAGAAAAACTCTTCTAGACATATGCTTAGGCAAAGAGTTCATAACCAACACCACAAAAGCAAATGCAACAAATACAAAAATAGATGGGACCCAACTAAACTAAAAAGCTTCTGCCCAGCAAAATAAATAATTAGCAGAGTAAACAGCCAACCCACAATATGGGAGAAAATATTCTCAAACTATGCATCTGACAAAGGACTAATATCCAGCATCTATAAGGAACTCAAACAAATCAGCAAGAAAAAAAAAAAAAAAAACAGTCCCATCAGAAGTGGATGTGGTGGTTAATGTTGAGGGTCAACTTGATTGGATTGAAGGATGCAAAGTATTGATCCTGATGTGTCTGTGAGGGTGTTGCCAAAGGAGATAAACATTTGAGTCAGTGGACTGGGAAAGGCAGGCCCACCCTCAGTCTGGGTGGGCACAATCTAATCAGCTGCCTATGTGGCCAGAATAAAAGCAGGCAGAGGAACATGGATAGACTAGACTGTTTTAGTCTTCTGGCCTACATTTTTCTCCTGTGCTGCATGCTTCCTGCCCTCAAACATTGGACTCCAGGTTCTTCAGCTTTGGGACTTAGACTGGCTTCCTTGCTCCCCAGATTGCAGATGGCCTACTGTGGGACCTCATCTTCTGATTGTGTGAGTCAATACTCCTTACTAAAGTCATATACATATATATATATATATATATATATATATATATATATATATATATATATAGTATTAGTTTTGTCCCTTTAGAGAACCCTAATACAGTAAATAGATAATTCTCAGAAGATATACAAATGGCCAACAAACATGAAAAAATGCTCAGCATCACTAATTATCAGGAAAATGCTAGTTAAAACCACAGTGAGATACCACCTTAGTCCTGCAAGAATAGCCATAATTTAAACATCAAAAAACAACCTATGTTGGAATGAATGTGGTCAAAAGGGAACTCTTTTACACTGTTGGTGGGAATGTCGACTAGTATAACCACTACAGAAAACAGTACAGACATTCCTTAAAGGACTAAAAGTACAACTACCATTTGATCCAGTAATCCCACTACTGGGTATCTACCCAGAGGAAAAGAAGTCATTATCTGAAAAAGACACTTGCACACGCATGTTTATAGCAGCACAATTCACAATGGCAAAAATATGGAAGCAGCCTAAATGCCCATCAACCAATGAGTAGATAAATGAATGAAACAATGGCATTTGTAGTAACCTGGATGGAGTTGGAGACCATAATTCTAAGCAAAGTAACTCAGGAATGGAAAAACCAAATATCATATGCTTTCACGCATAAGTGGGCGCTAAGCTATGAGGACATGAAGGCATAAGAATAGTACAACGGACTTTGGGGATTCAGGGGGAATGGTGGGAGGAGGGTGAGAGATAAAAGTCTACATATTGGGCACAGTGTACACTGCTCAGGTAATGGGTGCACCAAAATCTCAGAAATCACTACTGAAGAACTTATCCATGTAATCAAAAACCATCTGTTCCCCAAAAACTATTGAATTAAAAAAACTAGAAGTCCTGGTGTGCTCTTGGGCTTGATAAGCTTGTGTAGGGTCTGATCTCTTGTGGAAAAGACTTGGGAAGTGGATGAAGCGGTATCAAAATATGTAAAAGTAAAGAACAACAGAAAAAAATCAGTTTGAGATGTAAGAAAAATTATTGTAATAGTAAAAATAATTACTGAATGCTTATTGTATACGGTCTCTTTGTAAAGTGCTTTATTATTTTATTTAACCTTGCCAAAAACACTAGGCAAAGTCAATGTTAATTCCATGTTACAGATGAGGGAATAATTTGCTCAAAGTCATAAGAGATAGTGGTAGAACTGAGGCTTGAAAATTTTCAGTCTGATTCAGAGCTTCTTCTCAGCCACTATACCTCATCAACCTCCTCATCCAGAGGAGATGGCCAAGGGGTATGTCCTTCGTGTCTGCATCTCAGATCTCCTCATCCAATTGCTGCCCATTTTTTCCACATGTACATCTATTTATTAATTTTATTTTTGCTGATATAGTATAACCAACTTTCATTATTTAGGTGATTTTTTCAGGCAAATTCTCATTTTGAGCCATTTTCTACATATCCTAGTCATGAATGTATGTATGTAGTAGAATCAGACCAATGTTAGTTAGCAAAACTGATTAGTGAAACAAATTTAATGGGATGAAACAAAATGTACTGTGCTTAAACACACACACACACACACACACGTCTAAAATAAGCCGAATAAAAATTCCTTGTAGATCAGCAATTTTGGGTTTTCTGCAATATTATCTGCAGTCATGCTTTCCCTTCGCCAAACTT
Source organism: Macaca fascicularis (assembly GCF_037993035.2). Classification (NCBI taxonomy): domain Eukaryota; kingdom Metazoa; phylum Chordata; class Mammalia; order Primates; family Cercopithecidae; genus Macaca; species Macaca fascicularis. Next base: position 167,236,361 of record NC_088376.1, on the reverse strand, counting down.
TTCCCTCATCAGGATAACTAAGCTTAGTGACACACTGAGCAAAATGCTGGTGACCAGGAGAGATGCTGCCATAAACGTGTTCTGAGGAAAACTTGGAGATTAAAAGGGCAAGCTTTTAAGGACTCTTAATAACAAAACAAGATCTTGAAATTTGCAAAATTCCTTACCTTTGTTACATTCTACCCTGCAGAGTCTGGCTTCTGCCTACTTCTCCAAAGTCTTTTTTATAAGAGTGAGTCCTCTCACTGTGCTGTAACCACATTGTCCAGTTTTCCATTTCTTTAGTCATTTCCTGCTTTAGGACCCCTTTGATCCTCTAGATCCCCTTGCCTGGAATGCTCTTTGCACAGTTCTTGCCATGGTTGGTTCGTTTTTATCTTTCAGTTCTCAGGTCAAATGTTTCCTTCTGTAAGAGGCCATCCTTGTCCTCCTTAGCCAAAGCAAATGCCCCTGCACGCTTGACTGCCTCTTAGAACATCCTAGTAATTTAAATTTTTTTGTATCACATACGACAATCTAAGAGTATCTTGTTTATTTGTTTTTTAACTGTTTATTTTCTGCCTTCTTCCCCACTCCCTCATCCGGATTCCCAGTTTGCATGTTATATCCATAAGATACTTGATGAATACTTGTTGAGGGTTTATTTATTTTTTCCTTTACTATATTTTCTGGGCCTGCTTATTTGGAATGTCTGCAACTTTCCCTCATTCATCTCTGGCATATGTGCTTCTATGGACAGCCAGCCTGGGAGCACAGTTTTACTGTGGATAGCCTACATTGGGTCTGCTGTTTGCTGAAGGACAGGCCCTACCTCCATAACTCCATGCTGAGCCATTCATGCACTTAGCTCTGTGAGATCTTCTGGTGAGAAGAAATTGACCCATCTACTCCTCTAGATAGACAGGTACAGAGATACTACCATGGGGAGCAAGAAAGATTAAGTTCTGAATTTGCAGGGACTTTTTCAGCAAGAAGCTAGATAAGTTGAAATGGACATGGCAAATGGAGACAGAAAAAATACAAAAGTCTGATACATTCCTCTTTGACACATCAGCTGCTGCACTGAGATAAAGCATTCATTTGTAATAAAGCCAAGTTCTTTCAATATTGGGGCCAAATATAGATTAGAATAAAAGGACAATGTGTTTTTAACCAAATATATGATTTTAAGATGACTGGCAAAGAAAAGGCACTCTCTCTCTAGAGCCCAGCATTTGTTAGATGCCACCTTTCTGGTAGTTTTTAATCAGGAAGATATTGGCTCAGGCTTTTAAAATAGCTCCATTATTATTTATTTCTCAATGCACCAGATCCTGTTGCCAGATTGGCTTCTGTGCATTCCTGAGCCCATGGGTCCCCTTAGTCTTTGGTAATTTTTTGTCAGGCTTTCTATACTTGAATTTGACATCACCCTTCCACCTATTTGCTTCCTAATGTTTTTGATTTATTTTTATTTTTACTTTATTTTATTTTATTTTATTTTATTTTTTGAGATGGAGTCTTGCTCTGTCGCCCAGGCTGGAGTGCAGTGGCGCGATCTCCGCTCACTGCAAGCTCCACTTCCTGGGTTCATGCCATTCTTCTGCCTCAGCCTTCTGAGTAGCACCACGCCCGGTTAATTTTTTGTATTTTTAGTAGAGACGGGGTTTCACTGTGTTAGCCAGGATGGTTTCGATCTCCTGACCTCATGATCCGCCCACCTCGGCCTCCCAAAGTGCTGGGATTACAGGCGTGAGCCACTGCACCTGGCCATTTTTTTTGATATTTTATTTGTAACTTGTTGGTAAACCTAAATCTCATTCTCAATCCTTACATCCTAAATAGAATTTTTCAGGTTTCATATTTCTCTAGAATTATAATTTGTTTTTCTCTTGCTCCTGGTTTAGCCCTGATAGTTTCTTTACTAAAATATCCCAGCAGACCACGTTCACTTCTCATGAAAGTAGTGGTGGTATTAGACTTCATTCATTCCTTTCCAAATACTTATTAAGCACCTACTGTATGCTAGACACTGTACTAAGTGCTAGGGATATAACCATAAACAAAATCAGCATGGTACTTGTTCTTATGGAACTTATAATTGGATGTAGGAGACAGGTATTTAAACAAGCCATTGTATTAACTGCTGATGAGGAAAGAAGGGTCTGCTAGCCCAGTAGGTAGTTGTGTGTGTGTGCCCTGTGTGTTATCAGATAAAACATTTAGTCAGAATTACCCAGGTACTTGTAATAGACAGCAGCAAAAGAAAACCTCTCTGGTTGCTATTCTTATGGCACCCATACTCTACCTGCTTCACTGGGCAGGGAGCTCATCAGTCTTCAGAGTTGCCTCCAACAAAAATCTCTGACATGAATGATATTGGTCCTGAGAAGGTCAGTGGCATCCCTCATTTAAACATCTGGGCAGATGAAAGGAGTGAAGTCCTGTGAATAAACTCCCAAAGTCCTCATTAGGCCAGCATCAGGCATTTTTTAAAAAGAGTTTTTATGGAAAATTCAAGCTACTGCCAAGGATAAAACTTTAACTGAGCCATAGAAGAGGCTTACCAGTTCAAAATGTGACTCAGTTCAAATGTAGGCTACCACGATTCACTTCTTTGCTCAAAACTTCACCTAGAGACATACTATTCTTTATGATAACTTTTAGGGCTTGTGTGCTCTCCCATGATTATTATCTCCATATAGCTGTAAAGGGAAACTTACAGTCTGACCAGAGAGGAAGAGTTGGGAAAGCACTAGGGTATGTGAGGTTATCAGGCTGGAACCAGAAGCTGCATATACAGAGTTCTGCAAGACAGATCTGATCTCATAGGCTTCCCATCCAAGAATGAGCAGCCGTGCATCATTTTGACCAAACGATGATAGAAGAGATAAGTTCCAACTGTAGTCCATCTAGTCACTTCTCAGTGATCTTAATCCCCATAGAGGAGAAAAACTCTGACATGGTAGATTGACACAACTGAGAATCTACCCCCATTAAATCCACTCTTTCTGCACCATGGACTTCAATTGATTCTTAACATCCAGATGGTTGCCCACCTCTATTCTTAGTTCAGACTATTCTTTGGTAGAGGATACTCATGTTTTAAAGATGTCCTCCCTGAGAGCTGAGGCAAGTGTACTTATCACCCAGAAGATAATTCACTAAAGATTTGGATTTAGGTTTATGTCAGTTAGTTTTCAAGATAAAAATACAAAAGGCAACAAAGGAGAGAAAAAATTGGAAGCTTATATAGTTAAAATTTTATAATTCTTTAACTATTTCCAAATAAGAGATATCAGAAGTCATCAATACCAACGATCTTAAATGAGGATTTATTGTATGTAACCTACCATGTTAAGGATGTTCAAGGGTTTCTTGGATTTAGGAGCTTCATCTCTTCAGCCCTAATCTCCCCTTCCAGGCTTCTTGAAGAAGTCATTCCAACATTCTTCAGGTGCCAGAAGGTTTCAAGAACCTAAAATCTAGCTTTTCTTCGACTTTTGTGAGGACCCATTTAGTATACTCCCAACAATGATTTATGGTCAAAACTAATACCTCAAACTTTTATATTTGTCACATTTTTAATGAAAGTACTCTGATTCTATCTCCACTCCTCTTTGTGAATATCTTGTAAGAGTTTAACTCAAATCAACTGAATAATTTATGTAGTAAAGATATGCATGATAGGCATGAGAATCCTGACATTTTCATTTGAAGAAATCAAGTACCCATAGAGGTCAAAACTTATATCAGACACTCAGGAAGCACCTCTGATTACAGATGTAGAAGTCCCTTTCATACCACATCCATCTCCAAGGGCTATAGCCACTACACAAATGGCTCATGTTGAAAAACAGAGCCTGTTTGTTTAGGAAACTTTTATAAACACTTTGTGGCCATATACTAATTTTTTTTTGGTTATTTATTTATTTATTTATTTTTGATTTTCTTTTTTTAAATTTTTTTTATTTTTTTTTTTATTATTATTATACTTTAAGTTCTAGGGTACATGTGCATAACGTGCAGGTTTGTTACATATATATCCTTGTGCCATGTTGGTGTGCTGCACCCATCAACTCATCAGCACCCATCAACTCATCCTTTACATCAGGTATAACTCCCAATGCAATCCCTCCCCCTTCCCCCCTCCCCATAATAGGCCCTGGTGTGTGATGTTCCCCTTCCCAAGTCCAAGTGATCGCATTGTTCAGTTCCCACCTATGAGTGAGAACATGCAGTGTTTGGTTTTCTGTTCTTGCGATAGTTTGCTGAGAATGATGTTTTCCAGCTGCATCCATGTCCCTACAAAGGACACAAACTTATCCTTTTTTATGGCTGCATAGTATTCCATGGTGTATATGTGCCACATTTTCTTAATCCAGTCTGTCACTGATGGACATTTGGGTTGATTCCAAGTCTTTGCTATTGTGAATAGTGCCATAATGAACATACATGTGCATGTGTCTTTATAGCAGCATGATTTATAATCCTTTGGGTATATACGCAGTAAAGGGATGGCTGGGTCATATGGTACTTCTAGTTCTAGATCCTTGAGTAATCGCCATACTGTTTTCCATAATGGTTGAACTAGTTTACAATCCCACCAATGGTGTAAAAGTGTTCCTATTTCTCCACATCCTCTCCAGCACTTGTTTTTTCCTGACTTTTTAATGATTGCCATTCTAACTGGTGTGAGATGGTATCTCATTGTGGTTTTGATTTGCATTTCTCTGATGGCCAGTGATGACGAGCATTTTTTCATGTGTCTGTTGGCTGTATGAATGTCTTCTTTTGAGAAATGTCTGTTCATATCCCTTGCCCACTTTTTGATGGGGTTGTTTTTTTCTTGTAAATTTGTTTGAGTTCTTTGTAGGTTCTGGATATTAGCCCTTTGTCAAATGAGTAGATTGCAAAAATTTTCTCCCATTCTGTAGGTTGCCTGTTCACTCTGATGGTAGTTTCTTTTGCTGTGCAGAAGCTCTTTAGTTTAATTAGATCCCATTTGTCAATTTTGGCTTCTGTTGCTGTTGCTTTTGGTGTTTTAGATATGAAGTCCATACTAATATTTAATGATGTCTTTCAATAATGTCCTTGCCCCAAACTTCATCCTGACCAGCCTGAGGCCCCATCACCTAATTTTTTTTTAATGCCTCATTTGAGAAGACCTAAACCCCAGTGCAGCTGCGGCAACCTAATGGAACGACATGATCCTCAAAGGGACATTAGGACAACAGCTAATTCATCAGTATTCTTGCTATCTATGATAAGTATGTCACCATTGTATGCTTTGAGCTAAGACAAAGGTGCCAGGAAATTTGTGTCTTCCACATCAGCCTCAAATGCCTGCATGGTATAATTTCAATGAATGTAATGATTCTCTTGCTTCCATCTCAAAGCTCTGGTGCCATTATTGTAGTTTTAATGTATACAGCAAGACCATTTTGTACCTTTCCTTGGAAGACATGGTGACCCACTTATCCAGAAGGGCTTTCAAAAACATGTTCTTCTCAAACCCTAGGATTTCCAACTGTAACTGAGTGATCACCTAGTTGTAAAGACTTTTTGTCTACTAGCTCTATACCACCTCTATCTTTTATCAACATTTCCAGGTGTTTGCTGCTCAGGTTTCCCAGGAGTGGAGTAAGAGAGGTGGAAGGTTTTCTGGCCCCAAATGAAAGGGGATATAACAAATCCCACTCTTGTCAGGAATGTAGTCATAACTAGTTCTGAGCCTGTTATATTTTTTAGATGAACATATTTACATAAAAAAATCTATTCATACATGCACACATACATACATATGCACATAGTTTGGCTCATTTTAGGAAGGACTTGAGGTGTCGCAGAAAAACATTGTTACAGGGGTTGCAAAGTGCCCATTTTGATGCCCTCTTAATTATAACTAATATAACTTGAACTTCTTAATCAAGACTAATCTAACTTGAACTTTTAAGGGAAAATGTCTATCTATAATTATTGAGATGCTAATTTTGACAAATTTTCCAAATATATGCTTGATTTCTAAATTACAAATGACTATAGGGTAAAGATCTTTTATTTCAGGCTCTTTGACAACCTTACAACGGTGTTTTTAAGTAGGGGTTTTGAATTGTAAAAGTTTCAAAGATGTTTATGAGATTCTATGCCAATATTCTTAGTATTTTTCTTCAATTTGCTCAGACATTATAAATCCTGTGTGAGAAGTGAGGAGAAAATGGAGGTTGATATGAGGTTGATATAACTTCCCCGAAGGTCAGCCAGTAAGCTAGGGGAAAGGACAGAATTAGAACTCACACCCCTCAATTTTCCAGGCTGTTGCTTAGCCCACTGAACCCCACTGCCTCTGACTCAGTGTATTAATATAGACTGAAACACAGATTGCTTGAACATATGGCAGAGAGGATGAGAAGATAATATTCTGTGGCAGGATTCATTTCTGAAGGCAAGTAGACGTAAAGGCTGTTTTTCTGCACAGGATTCAGCAAGTGAAGCGTTAAGCAAGCACTTAAAAAAAAATTGTCTCCAAATGATACAACTTTTCCCCTTGAATGAGATCTGTTTCTGGGCATTCATTGTCAGGGAAAGCCAGTGGAAGTGGGGCCAGGAGGACTGTAGGCCACCTATAGGCTATAGTAAAAATAAGTAACGATCTTCCAGAGCCCCAGAATTGTGCATAGAGGGAGGAGTGCCTAATAAATGCCAGTTCCTTCTCCTTCCTCAGCAAACCACACCCTGTAGTTAGGACACAAATTATAGATTTGTCTCTTGATCTAGATGTTTCTATCTTCTTTAGCAATAATCTGCAGTATTCTACGTTCATAATAAGACTTAGTTATTTCTTTTCTCACTATTATTGATGCCACTTAGGGCTTCATTCAGTACATTGGGCAAGTTATTCTGGATTTCAGCCTGAGATGTTTTTCTTGTGAGACACAGTGATATCGGGTTTGTAAGGAGACAAAGCTCAATGCATTCAAGGCATAGAGTCTAAAGGTTCAAAATTTTAGGCATGATTTAGGGTGGTGGTTTTCAAATTGGTGGATCCACCAAGAAGAGGAAAGGGAAGAGGCTGCATAGGGAAGTTTCAGTACCCCTCTTCTCTTCTTATATGTTGTAAATATGTGCTGTATAAGAGTTTAATGTAAAAGTTTGGTTGGAAAAATTGAGGGTTTCGTAACTGAAAGACACTTTTAAAAGCCTGATTTAGGGAATGGTAGCTTTTATCTAATAAAATGTAGTAGTTCAGAGCATGTGTATTGGTTATAAGACTAATCTTACTTTGCATCTAACTAGCCTTGTGATCTCAGATAACCTGCTTAGCCTCCCTGTGCTTTAGTGCCCCTAACTATAGTAACTGTGCCTATCTCACAGGTTTGTAATGAGGCCTAAATGAGGTAATATATGGATGTGCTTGACATTGAGACTGGCACACACTAAACACTCACTAAAAGGTAGCTGCTGTTATAATTTTATCATCACTATTACTATTATTTTTGCTATTATTATTAGATCTATTCCAAAGGTTGGATTTATTACCTTTTTCTAGTTTGCAATTTAGGTAGAATGGCATGGGAGTTCAATGATCTGAATGTGAATGGCAGCCACCCGCCCCCCCCCTCCGCCCAACTCAGGGAAAGAGAATATGAAATGTTCTGGTGGTAAAGGGAATATAGAGAGAGTTCATGGAGAAATGGTGTCTTGGGGTCTGGGCCATGCTGACTGGTGAACATCCCTTTTACCAAACTGAAGATTTGTGTCCCTTACTCTTATGAGCTGAATTGTGTCCCCTGTACCCCAAGTTCATATGCTAAAGTCCCAACCCTTAGTACCTCAGAATGTGGCTTCCTTTAGGAAGTGAGGTGTGTAAAGAGGTTAAGTTAAAATCAGGCCATTAGGGTGAGCCCTAATGCAATATAACTAGTTTCATTATAAAAAGAGGAGGTTTGGACACAATGCCTATAGAAGAAGGACAATCTGAAGATACAGGACCACCTACAAACCAAGGGAAGAGGTGTGAAGCAGAGTTAGCTTCCAGAAATGTGAGGAAATACATTTCTGTTGTTTAAGCCACCCAGTCTGTGCTATTTTGTTATGTCAGCCTTGGAGACTTCAAATTTTAGTTTAATTCAGAAAACAGGCTTTTCTTTACCAATCCAAATGCAGAGAAAACACACCAGGGCCTGGTACTCCTTTGAAATTCCAATTCTGCTCTTCTTTTTTCCTTAGTAAAATTCTACTGGTTCATGTTGTCATCTTTTAGGCATCCACCAAGTCAGCATGTTAATTTTTTCCGGCAGCGTTTCATCTGGTGCTCCCCAACACTGTTATCCTTTCTGGACAATTGTAATGGCCTCTCTAGCACATGGTTGGCGTGGCTTTCCGCCTGCACGCTGGAGTCTGCCATATGCACCACTTACAAGAAGGACTTAAAGAGTTATCAATTCAGGTTCATATCAGATAATAAAATGCCTGCCAAAATAATGCCCTGGAATACCCTGAAATCAACTGTTAATAAAAGGCAAACAAAAAAAAATCGTTAATTTTTTTCCCCATGGAGAATTTTCTTTAAAAATCCAGCACAGTCAAAATGAAAGAGCTATCAAAGAAAGCTCCCCCATTAGCTGTCAGTTCACAGCAACTTCAATCAGCTGGTGTGCCTGCGCCTGCGGTAATATCTCCCCAGCATCCTCCCACACGCCCAACTTGACTGCTCTGTGCAAGCCACATTAAACCTGTCTGCCATCAATCCCTGGGTCTGCTTTTCAGCAGCAGCTTAACGAGGTAAGGGAGCTGCCATCACCAAGAGGCAAATGCTATTTCAGAGGGACTGGGAGAAGCTGAGAGAGGGGTGGAAGTGGAGAAAAGCTAGATATAGGCCATTAAGCAACAGGGTTTTTCTCATAAGATCTTCTCACTTTGTCATTTCTATGCAGATGTGTTTTCCAGCCTCCTAAAGTCAGAAGAGACAGTGGGAGATGAGTTAGGAAGCACTAAATCATAGCAAACTGGTCACATTCACACAGTTTTATCTTATGGAGTAACTAGAGGACACTGCCAATTCTCCTCTTCTCCCAGGATGAGCTACAACTTTAGGGCTGGGGCTTCCTTTAGAATTCATAGCAAGAAGCACGAAGAAAAGCATAAGTTTTTGTGTTTGTTTTTTTACCCTCTTAGACAAATCTGGCTTGAAGCATATTCACAGTGTACATCACCACTAGGGAAGCTGATCTAGCCTTCTCCCGGAGCTGCCAATGAAGGGCATAAGCCTGTGGCACTAAGACCAAAATGAAAAATGACTCAGTAACTAAACTGAAAAACAGTTCCCCAATCAATTCCCTGAGGTGGCAATGAGAACACCACGTGGGACAGCTCAGCCTCCTTCCTCCACTCTCTTCTGAGAGGCCAGTTTCACAGATTGCTTAAAGACCACAGTAATTTTGGATCTAGTGGGGCTTCTGGGAATAGAAGCTGAACTTCTATTTGAAATGCCTCCCTCCTGCTGCTCTTAAATAACACTGACAACAATAATCGGCATTTATACCAAGAGGGTCCTTCAGAACCTTTCTTAAATCCTTTCAAATATACTCTCTTACTTCTCTCCAGCAAAGATAATATGCTTTGTGACAGGTGCCTAAAAGATAGCTGCACAGCTTTTGGGTCCTGGAACTACCTGTTGTCTAAAATAACTCCCTGATTTGTGTCCAGACTCTGACAAATGCCCAGCAAAGGCACTGGCCTGCACTTTTTCTTGACCCAGCAAAGTGGTCTGCTATTTTTTCTTCAAAATCACGTAAACAGTAAAGAGACCTTAATGATCGACTTGCCCAACTTCACAGCTGACGTTTGAATTAGAACTGCAATCAAATGGCCATTCAGCCTCAGCTTGAAATCCTGGGATGAAGAATTATAGAAGTTACTACCTCCTGCAAGCTGGCTGTCACTGACCACCATGTTTTTCCTTCATGTGCTTAGGCTCTCTTTTTACTAATTCCATTTTACTGACTGCTTTCTCCAGAGGCAATGAGTATGATAGTGCTTTATACAAAACAGGGTCAATGTTGGAAGAGGAACGTTTTCTTCATGTCTTTTATTATACAATTTGGGATAATTCTCTAATGACACACCACGGCATAGTAAAGATTGCTCTGACCTTGGAGAACGAAGATCCAGGTGTGAGTCCCAGCTTGATCAATTACTACCTTGTAAATTGGGAGGCCTATCCATCTCACTATCTATTTGCAAAACGGGAATAAAACTGTGTATACTCAAGAGGATTGTGAGAGAATTAAACCGGATAATATATGTGAAAGGAATCTCTAAGTGGTAAATTGCTACATATACATAAATTGTTTATTCACTTTTCAACTTTCAGGTTACTCCTTGGAAAATTGTGCCAAAGTGAGTAGAAAAGGGAAAGGGCCAAGAGCATAGTGATTTAATTAGATCCACAGGACATTGCCTTCGCATGGGTAGACGGAGCCCCCAGCCCTTTGGATTTCAGCACATTGATATGTGGTAACTTAATATGCAAATGATAGGCCTCAGAGGGCACCCAGTCTCCACATGTGCCAATTAATCAGAGGAAACAGTATCATCCTCTAATTCCACTAATTAGAGGATCATCCATAAGCTACTATGTTCTGAGCTACTGAGGTTTAATAAATTTGCAATAAATTATGAGTAATACATTAGCCAGGGACCAAATTACTACTGAGCAATAGGATGAGGTTATTTATGTATTTAGAGGGTTTTTATTTCTCAATTTTCTTCTTATTTTCTATCCTAAAAATTTCTGAACAACTTGATTGTGTGGGACTACAGGATCTCCATGTTTCATTGTAACAAGGGGTCCAGAAATAATATATAAGTACAACTACTAAATAATGTGATTAGAATTTTAACACACGTACCATAATTAATCTAAATGATTGGTTGCTTCAAACTGCCATCGTGTAAATGTGTACACTTGCTCTGATGCTACTACTATGACCCAAAATTAGGGAATCCTTTGAGAATTGCCTTCTCATGCTTATTTATTCTTTTGAATCTTCTCAGAGGTGACAAATTGTTCTTTGAGAATATATTTAAATTTGGAGGCAGTTAAAAGAAGTTTGAAAGTATGGTATTCTGGTTATTAAGGGAGGTAATCAAGCAGGATAATCCTATTTGTGATCAGTTGAAGGACCCATCCCATTACCCATGTGCTTGAAAGAGGGAATAGATCATGCTAAGACAAAACTCTGACCATTACATGTGACTCCAGTATATGATTGAATGTGATTGAGGGAATGGTGGGTATGACTATTTGAAATCTGTGTAAGAGGGTTTTAACTTCACTTAGAATACCGACATAAGAGGTACAAGCCTTTGTTCTTGCTGTCTCTATACCCAGAATGTTTTTTCCAATTAAAACTCTACTCATTCTTTAATGCTGGTTTATTTATTTATTTTTGAGATGAGGTCTTGCTGTGTTGCCCAGGCTGGAGTGTAGTGGCACAATCACAGCTCACTTCAGCCTTGCCTTCTTGGGCTCAAGCAATCCTCCCACCTCAGCCTCCCAAGTAGCTGGGACCACAGGCTCACACCACCACACCTGGCTATTTTTTTATTTTTTGTAGGGACAGGGTCTCCCTATGTTGCCCAGGCTGTTCTTGAACTCCTGAGCTCAAGTGATTCTTCCTTTTCAGCCTCCCAAAGTGTTGTGATTACAGGTGTAAGCCACATCACCCAGCCTTCTTGAGTGTTAGCTTAAATGCCATCTCAATTAGTAGAATTTTCCTGACAGTGTTCAATTGACAGTTTTTGATCTGTTCTTAATAGCTTTTATTGTATCCTGTTTGAACTCTTATGGCACTTACTTTTTGTGTTTTATTGTATTTGGTTTTAAGTAGTTCTCATCACCTTTTTTAGGTAGTAAACTATTTAGGAGTAGGATATGTGTCTTACTCATGTTTGAATCTCACATATCAACTAGAGTAAACTTTGGGCATGATGATTAATCAATTAATATTAGTTGAACAAATGAGTTATGGTACAGTCCAATTGTCACTATATAAACGCAACAATAGCCATATATACAGAAGTACATCCAAGTAGGTACCTAATTTATTTACATGAAAATTACTCTCAATGGTGAAGTGTTAGTAAGCGTTTCTTTTAAAATTAGAATGGTACAAGAATGCCCTCTATCACTACTTGTGTTCAGCATTTGGCTGGTGGTTCCAGCCAGTAGTATAGGAAAAGAAGAAAAAGAAGTATAAAAACTAGCAGGAAAGAAACAAAATGTTCATTATGCACAGATGATAAAATTATCTATATAAAACTCCCCAAAAATCCATACATTTTTGGGATTTAGACAGGTTAGAAAATTGGGTGAATACAGAATGAAAAAACAAAAATCAGCTGCGTTTCTAGAAGGCAGCAAAAACTTAGCTTGAACAGGGATATTTCTAAAAAGGTAACATTAACAATGGTAAGAATAATATAGCAAACGTAGAGATAAATCTAAAGCACTATGTGCTAAACCTTTAGGCATAAAATCATAGAACATTATTGAAAGCCATTAAAGAAGACCTCCACAAATGAAAATTGTACCATATTCATGAATAAGAATACCTAATATTATTAACATATCAGTTATTCTCAAATTGACCAACAGATTTAATGTGTGACTTTTAAAATTATTGTTGAACTTGTAAAAGTGATTCTAAAATTTATGTGCATGAACAAAGAGCACAGAGTAACTAAGAAATACCTGATGGCAAAAAATATGATATGAAAGAGGGTCTTGATTTATTAAATAGCACATCTACTTATAAATATTAGGCAAGTATATATTTAATATATACAGAGAAAGTATAAATAGACATAGAAATAAATAACTAGTTCCCAGAAACAGATATCTACAAAGAAAGGTAACTTGAATATTACAGAGTTGGCATTTCAGATAAGTGAACGTTTAAACTATAATAATTGTGCTGAGACTATTAGTTTTTAATTTTCCAGAGGGAAAGAAGTGAAATCGTAATCTTACTCAAAATGTACAGAAAATATCAATTCTAATTCATTGAAATGCAAAAAAAAAAAAAGAATCAAAACTTTTAGAAGAAATCATAAGAATATCTTATAACCATGGGGTGGAGAAGGATTTCTCAAATAAGAAACAAAAAGTTTAAGTCATAATAGAACAGATTAATAAATTCAAGTAAATTAAACAAAATATCTCTTTTAATCAAACAGCAATTGAAAAATAAAAAGTTAAGACACCAACTAGAAGACTTTCGTATTTTGTGGGGTTTTTTTGGTGGTTTATATAACCAGTAAGGGGTTATTTTCTATATGAATACAAAACTCTTAAAGTCCAAAAAAGAAAGACAAACAACACAAAAATGAAAAATATAAGCAGGTAGTTTCTTTAAAGATTAAAATAATTAATAATTATGAAAAGATAATAATTATTATTAATGAAAGGCATACAAGTTTTTAAGATGGCATAATATTTTATAAATAGCATTTTGACAAACCTTTAAAAGGCTGATCATTTTGAGTGTGGAAAGTATGTAGAGAAACACAAATTCTCGTTAGTTTTATGTATGTAGAAATTAATATAAATTAGTAGAACCACTGTGGCAGAAGCTGCTAGTTATCTGCTAATATTTGTCTTTCTCAGTAATAAGATTTCTCTATTGCTAGCTGGCTCCATGGCAAACTGGCAGAAAACTACATTTCCCAGTTTGCCCTGGGGCAATGTAATGATACGGCCATGTAAATTCTGACCAGTGGGATGAAAATAAGTGTTCTGTACATCTTGAAGGGAAGCACTATGCACCATTTGGTTCTTTCTCCTATTGCCAGCCAAAATGTGGATACACTGGCTGGAATTCCAGAAACCATTTTCGACCTTGACGGATAAACTTGGGAATGAAAATTGTTCATACAAGGTAACCTACACAGTACATGAAGCCTTCATCTCGACACTGTGGAGTGACTTACCATCTCTGGAATAACCACCTCCAGGCTTCTTGAACCTGAGATAGAAAAGTATGGCTATTTCATTTAAACTACTGTGATTCTGAAATTTTTATTAGCCACAGCAGCCTCAACTAATCTTAACCAATACAACCTCATTAGAAAAAGATTTGACACTCTTCCATAAAGTTAAAAGTGTGCAAATTCTATAGTCCCACAATTTTCTGCCCTAAGTATATGCCTTGAAGAACTTTATCCTTACATGCATCAGGAAACAAAAAAATGTTCATAAAAATGTTCATAGAACCACCATGGTTCTAAGACCAAATATTGGAATAACCAAATCCATGGATGGAAGAATAGTTAATTTCATTACATTTTTATCCCATGAACTACTAATATGGAGCTAGGAATAAACTCAATCTCTGAAGAAATCATAAGCATAATAAGATCCATAAGCATAATGTTGAATAAAAATTCAAAAACAACAAAATTTAAACCATTTATTATTTGGAGGATACCTACATATAGGAAATTTATAAGTAAAAGCAATGCAATAATAAACCTAAATTTCAGGATAGTGATTAATATAATAGAACCTTATCAATATCTTTGAAATTCTGCTTATGCCTCTCCCTGATTGCATCCTGAAGGAAGCGGGAGGAGATGTAAACAGGGAAGGGCATAATCAGAGCTTTAAAGATATTGGTAAGGTTCTATTTTTCTTAATCTAGGTGCTAAATAAAAAATACTCATTTTATTATTTTAATCTTAACTTGTATTTTGTATTATGTATTAACTATAAATTTTTTCTAATTTTTAATTCTTGTGGGTATATAGTAGGTGTATGTATTTATTCATGGGTAGATGAGATATTTTGATACAGGCATGCAATACATAATAATTGCCTCAAGCATGTATTCTTAATTTATGTTACAAACAATCCAATTATACTTTTAGATATTTTAAAATATACAATAAGTTATTATTGACTGTAGTCACCCTGTTGTGCTATCAAATACTAGATCTTATTCATTCTATCTAACTATAATATATTGTTGTACCCATGAACCATCCTCTGTCCACTACCCTTCCCAGCCTCTGGTACCCATCACTCTATTCTCTATGTACATTACTTCAATTGTTTTAACTTTTAGCTCCCATAAATATGTGAGAAGATGTTAAATTTGTTATTCTGTGTCTGGCTTATTTCACTTAACATAATGACATAACATAATCATTAACATTAACATAATGACCTCCAGTTTCATCCATGTTGTTGCAAATGACAGGATCTTATTCTGTTTTATGGCTGAATAGTATTCCATTGTGTATGTGTACCACATTATCCATTCATCTATTTATGGACACAGGTTCCTTCTACATCTTGGCTATTGTAAATAGTGCTGTAATAAACATGGGAGTGCAGATATCACTTCTATATACTCATTTCCTTTCTCTTGGGTATGTACTTGGCAGCAGGATTGCTGGATCATATGCTCTATTTCCCATATTTTTAAGGAACCTCTAAACTGTTCACCACAGTGGTTGTACTAATTTACCTTTCCACCAACAACGTAAGAGAGTTCCCTTTTCTCCACATCCTTGCCAGCATTTGTTAATGCTTGTCTTTTGGATAAAAGCCATTTCAATATCTCATTGTAGTTCTGATTTGCATTTCTCTGATGATCAGTGATGTCAAGAATGTTTTCATATACCTGTTTACCATTTTTATGTCTTCTTTTGGCAAACGTCTATTCAGATCTTTAGCTCATTTTTTAATCAGAGTAATATTTTTTTTCCTATTAAGTGGTTTGATCTCCCTAAATATTCTGGAAATTAATCTTTTGTCAGATGAATAGTTGTAAATATTTTCTCTCATTCTGTGGGTTGTCTTTTCACTTTGCTAATTGTTTCCTTTGCTGTGCAGAAATGTTTTAACTTAATATGATCCCATTTGTTCATTTTTGCTTTGGTTGTCTGTGCTTGTAGGGTATTTCTTACTTCAGAAATCTTTGCCCAATCCAATGTTCTGGAGAGTATTTTCAATGTTTTCATTTAGCAGTTTCAGAGTTTTAGGTCTTAGATTGAAGGCTTTAATCCATTTTGATTTTATATTTGTATATGGCAAGAGATCAGGGTCTATCTTTATTCTTCTGCGTATCGATATCCAGTTTTCCCAGTATCATTTATTGAAGAAACTTGTCTTTTCCCCAATGTATGTTTATGGCTCCTTTGTTGAAAGTAAGTTCCTTGTAGATGTATGAATGTGTTTCTGTGCGATCTATTATGTTCCATCGGTCTATGTGTCTCTCTTTATGCCAGTACCATGCTATTTTGGTTACTATAGTTTGTGGAATAATTTAAAGTCAGGTAACATTATTTCTTCAGTTTTGTTCTTTTTGTTCAGGATAGCTTTGGTTATTCTATGTCTTTTGTGATTCCATATAAATTTAAATATTTTTTTCTTTGAAGAATGTCATTGGTTGATACAGATTGTACTGAATTTGTAGATTGCTTTAGATAGTATGGACATTTTAACAGTATTGTTTCTTCCAATTCATGAATATGGAATATATATTTTTTGAGTTCTTTTCAATTTCTTGCATCAATATTCCATAATTTTAATTTCAGAGATCTTTTACTTCCTTGGTTATGTTAATTACTAGGTATTTTATTTCATTTGCAGCTATTGTAAATGGGATTACTTTCTTTGTTTATTTTTCAGGTTGCTTGCTATTAGCATATAGAAATACTACTGAGTTTCATACACTGGTTTTGTATCCTTCAACTTTACTGAATTTATTTATCAGTTCTAATAGTTTATGGTGAAGTCTTTAGGTTTGTCTAAATACAAGATCACATTACTTGCAAACAAGGATAATTTGATTTCTTCCTTTCCAATTTTTATGCACTTTGTTTCCTTCTCTTGTCTGAATGCTTAAGTTAGGACTTCCAGTACTATGTTGAATAACAGTGGTGACAGTGGGCATCATTGTTACATTCCAGATCTCAGAGAAAAAGCTTTCAACATTTCCCCATTCAGAATGATAATAGCTATGGGTCTGTCATATATGGCTTTTACTGTGTTGAGATATGTTCCTTCTATACCCAGTTTTTAAAGAGTTTTTATCATAGCCGGGCGCGGTGGCTCAAGCCTGTAATCCCAGCACTTTGGGAGGCCGAGACGGGCGGATCACGAGGTCAGGAGATCCAGACCATCCTGCCTAACACGGTGAAACCCCGTCTCTACTAAAAAATACAAAAACTAGCCGGGCGAGGTGGCGGGCGCCTTTAGTCCCAGCTACTCGGGAGGCTGAGGCAGGAGAATGGCGTGAACCCGGGAGGCGGAGCTTGCAGTGAGCTGAGATCCGGCCACTGCACTCCAGCCCAGGCGACAGAGCCAGATTCCGTCTCAAAAAAAAAAAAAAAGAGTTTTTATCATAATAGGATACTGAATTTTATCAAATACTTTTTCAGCATCAACTACAATGATCATATGGTTTTTGTCCTTCATTGTATCCCATAGGTTTTGGTATGTTTTGTTTCCATTATCATTTGTTCAATAGCCTTTTAAATTTCATTCTTAATTTCTTCATTGACTCACTGGTCACTTAGGAGCACATTGTTTAATTTTCTTGTATTTTCTAAGTTTCCAATCTTTTTCTTGTTGTTGATTTCTAGTTTTATTCCATTGTGGTCAGAGAAGATACTTGACATAATTTCAATTTTTAAAAACTTTTTGAAGACTTGCTTTATGGCTAAACATATGGTCTATCTTTGAGAATGATCCATGTCCTGAGAGGAACGTCTATTCTGCAGCCATTGGATGAAATGTTCTGTTATGCCATTTGACCTACAGTGCAGATTAAATTCATTGTTTGTTTGTTGATTTTCTGCTTGTCTGATGCTGAAGGTGGGGTGTTGAAGTCTCCAGTTATTATTGTATTGGGATTTGTCCCTCATTTAGCTCTAATAATACTTGCTTTAGATACCTGAGTGCTCCAATGTTGGGTACACATATATTTACAATTGTTATATCCTCTTGCTTAATTGACCCCTTTGACCTTCTTTGACCCTTTTTATAGTTTTTGTCTTGAAACATATTTTGTCTGAAATAAATATAGCCATTTCTGATCTTTTTTGGCTTCCATTTGCATGGAATATCTTTTTCCATACCTTAATTTTCAGTCTATGTCTGAATAAATCTTTATAAGGGAAGTGTGTTTCTTGTAGGCAATAAATTGTTGAGTCTGGTGTCTTTGTAATCCAGTTACTGTGTGTCTTTTAATTGAATAGTTTAATCCATTTACATTCAATGTTATTATTGATAAGAAATTATTCATGTTATTTTGTTATTTGTGCTATGGTTATTTTGTGGTTTTCTCTTCCTTCTTTCCTTCCTTGCAGTGAAGTTGATTTCCTCTGCTGGTATGTTTTAATTTCTTGCTTTTTATATTTTCATATCCATTGTATATTTTTTGATTTGAGATTACCATGAGGCTTGCAAATAATATCCTATAATCTAATTATAATACCTTATAATCTTTTTTTTTTTTTTTTTTTTTTGAGACAGAGTCTTGCTCTGTCGCCCAGGCTGGAGCGTAGTGGCTGGATCTCGGCTCACTGCAAGCTCCGCCTCCCGGGTTTACGCCATTCTCCTGCCTCAGCCTCCCGAGTAGCTGGGACTACAGGCGCCCGCCGCCCCGCCCGGCTAGTTTTTTTTTTTTGTATTTTTTAGTAGAGACGGGGTTTCACTGTGTTAGCCAGGATGGTCTCGATCTCCTGACCTCGTGATCCGCCCGTCTCGGCCTCCCAAAGTGCTGGGATTACAGGCTTGAGCCACCGCGCCCGGCCATACCTTATAATCTTATATGTTATAATCAATATCTTATATCTTATTTTAAACAGATGACAACACATTGTATAAACAAATAAACAACCTAACAAACACGCAAAGAAAAAACTAATAAAAACTCTACAATTTAACGTTGTCCCCCCACTTTTTAACTTGTTATTGTTTCTATTTACATTTTGTTGTAGTATCTGTGTCATGAAAAGTTATTATTTTTCATCATTTCATCTTTTAGACTTTCTACTCAAGATATGAGTAGTTTACAAACCACAATTAAAGTGTTATAATATTCTGTATTTTCCTGTGTGCTTACTCTTACCAGAGAGTTTTGTACCTTCTGATGATTTCTTATCATTTCTTAATGTCTTTATTTCAGATTAAAGCACTCCTTTTAGCAATTCTTGTAGAATAGGTCTGGTGTTGATTAAATCTTCCAGCTTTCGTTTGTCTAAGAAAGTACTTATTTCTTCTTCATGTTTGAAGGATATTTTTGCTGGATATACTATTCTGGGATTCGAGGTTTGTTTCCTTCAGCACTTTATGACCCATCACTCTCTCCTGGCCTATAAGGTTTCTCCTTAAAAGTTTGCTGGTAGACATATTGGAGCAACTTGCATGTTATTTGTTTCTTTTCACTTGCTGCTTTTAGGATCCTGTGTAACCTTTGGGAGTTTGATTTTTAATTGTCTTGAGGTGGTATGCTTTGGGTTAAATCTGCTTGGTAGTATATAACCTTGTTGTACTTTAATACTGATACCTCGTTCTAGGTTTGGGAAGTTCTCTGTTATTAACCTTTTGAATAAACCTTTGTACTCTTATCTTTTTTTTTTTTTTACCTCCTCTTTCAGGTCAGTAGCTCTTAAATTTGCCCCTTTGAGGAGATTTTCTAAATATTGTAGTCATGTTTCATTCTTTTTTATTCTTCTTTCTATTGTTTCGTCTGACTGTGTATTTTCAAGTAGCTTGTTTTCAAGCTCATTAATTCTTTCTTCTCCTTGATCAACCTGCTTTTAAGAGACTCTGATGCAGTCTTCATTATGCCACTTGCATTTTTCAACTCCAGAATTTCTGATTGATTCTTTTTAATTATTTAAATTTCTTTGTTAAATTCATCTAATAGGAGTCTAAATTCTTTCTCTGTGTTATCTTGAATTTCATTGAGTTTTCTCAAAATGGTTATTTTGAATTCTCTGCTTGAAAGGTCACATATCTCCATTTCTCCAGGATTGGCCTCTGGTGCCTTGTGTAGCTCATTTGTTGAGACCTTGTTTTCCTGGATGGTGTTGATGCTTGTGGATATTCATCATTGTCCGGACATTGAAGAGTTGGGAATTTATTGTAACCTTTGCAGTCTGGGCTTGTTTATAACCATCCTTCTTGTGAAGACATTCCACATATTTGAAGGTACTTGAGTGTTTTCACCTAAGTTTTCGGTCTTTGCAGCCATATCTGCATTAGGGGAAATCCCAAGCCCAATATCTCCATGGTTCTTGCAGAGTTGTAGAGATATCTCCTGACAGTCTCAGATAAGATCTGGAAGAATCTTCTTGATTGCCATTAAGAGATTCTTATTATCTTCACTTTTTCTCTCCCAAGCAAACATTCTCTCTATCAGTGCTGATCTGCCTAGTGCTAGGGAAGTGGTAACACAAATACCCCTATGGTTACCACCACTGGTACTGCACTGGGTCAGACCTGAAGCCAGCACAGTATTGAGTCTCACCTGAGGACTGTGGTAACCACTTTCTGGCTACTATCTAGAGTTCTACAATCTGCAGGTGGCACAGCCAGCCAGGATTTTGTCCTTCCCTTCAGGGTGATGAGGTTCCCCTAGCCCCAGGTGGGTCCAGAAATGCCATCTGGGAGTTAAGGCCTTGCGTTGGAAACATTAGGAGTCTACCTGGTTCTCTACTCTATTGTGACTGAACTGGCATTCAAACCATGAGAAAAAGTCCTTCCCACTCTTCCCTCCTGTATTAGTCTGTTTTCACACTGCTGATAAAGACATACCTGAGACTGGCCAATTTATAAAAGAAAATGGTTTAATGAACTTACACTTCAACATGGCTGGGGAGGCCTTACAATCATGGTGGCAGGCAAGGAGGAGCAAGTAACATCTTACATGGATGGTGGCAGGGAAAGAGAGAGCTTGTGTAGAGAAACTGCCATTTCTAAAACCATCCGATCTCACGAGACTCACTCATTATCATGAGAACAGCATGGGAAAGACCATCCCACATGATTCAAACATTTCCCACTTGTTCCCTCCCATAACATGTGGGAATTATGGGAGCTACAAGATGAGATTAGGGTGGGGACACAGATCCAAACCACATCATTCCGCCCCTAGACCCTCCCAAATTTTATGTCTTCTCATTTCAAAACCAATCATGCCTTCCCAACAGTCCCTCAAAGTCTTGACTCATTTCATCAATAACTCAAAAGTTCACAGTTCAAAGTCTCATCTGAGACAAGGCAAGTCCCTTCTGCCTATGAGCCTATAAAATCAAAAGCAAGTTAGTTACTTCCTAGATACAATGGAGGTATAGATATTGGGTAAATACAGCCATCCAAATGGGAGAAATTGGCCTAAACAAAGGAGCTACAGGTCCTATTCAAGTCCAAAATCTAGCAGAGCAATCAAATTTTAAAGCTCCAAAATGATCTCCTTTGACTCCATGTCTCACATCGGGGTCACACTGATACAACAGGTGGGTTCCCATGGACTTAAGCAGCTCCGCCCCTGTGGCTTTGCAGGGTATACCCCCGCTCATGGCTGCTTTCACAGGCTGGCATTGAGTATCTGCAGCTTTTCCAAGTGTTCAGTGCAAGGTCTTGGTGGATCTACCATTCTGGTGTCTGGGGGATGGTGGCCCTCTTCTCACAGCTCCACTAGGTGGTGCCCCAGTAGGGGCTCTGTTGGGGTCCTCCAGCGCCACATTTCCTTTCTGCACTGCCCTAGCAGAGATTCTCCATGAGGGCCCCACTCCTGCAGCAAACATCTGCCTGGGCATCCAAGTTTCCACTCATCCTCTGAAATCTAGGCAGAGGTTCCAAAACTTCAGTTCTTGATTTCTGTGCACCCACAGCCTCAAAGCCATGTGGAAGCTGCCAAGGTTTGGGGTTTCCAACCTTTGAAGCAACAGCCTGAGCTGTACTTTGGCCCCTTTTAGTCATGGCTGGAATGGTTGGGACGTAGGACATCAAGTCCCTAGACTGCACACAGCAGAGGGACCCTGGACCCAGCCCACAAAACCGTTTCTTCCTCTTAAACCTCCAGACCTGTGATGGGAGGGGCTGCCTCAAAGGTCTCTGACATGCCCTGGAGACATTTTCCCTATTGTCTTGGTGATTAACATTCAGCTCCTCATTACTTATGCAATTTCTGCAGCCAGCTTGAATTTCTCCTCAGAAAATGGGATTTTCTTTTCTATCACATTGTCAGGCTACACATTTTCCAAACTTTCATGGTCTGTTTCCCTTTTAAAACCAAGTGCCTGTAACAGCACCCAAGTCACCTCTTGAATGCTTTGCTGCTTAGAACTTTCTTCCACTAGATATGTTAAATCATCTCTCTCAAGTTCAAAGTTCCACAAATCTCTAGGGCAGGGGCTAAATGCTGCCAGTTTCTTTGATAAAACATAACAAGAGTCACCTTTGCTCCAGTTCCCAAGAAGTTCCTTATCTCCATTTGAGACCACCTCAGCCTGGATTTCATTGTCCATATTATTATCAGCATTTTGGTCAAAGTCATTAGAGTTCCAAATTTTCCCACATTTTCCTTTCTTTTTCTGAGCCCTCCAAACTGTTCCAACCTCTGCCTGTTACCCAGTTCCAAAGTTGCTTCCACATTTCCATTTATTTTTTCATCAGTGCCCCACTCCTGGTACCAATTTACTATATTAGTTCATTTTCAAACTGCTGATAAAGACATGCTTGAGACTGGGAAACTTACAAAAGAAAGAGGTTTAATGGACTTTTACTTTGACGTGGCTGGGGAGGCCTCACAATCATGGTGGAAGGCAAGGAGGAGCAAGTCACTTTTTATGTGGATGGCGGCAGGCAAAGAGAGAGCCTGTGTAGGGAAACTCCAGTTTTTAAAACCATCAGATCTCATAAGACTCATTCACTATCACGAGAACAGCACGGGAAAGGCCTACCCCCATGATTCAACCATCTCCCACCAGGTTTCTCCCACAACATGTGGGAATTATGGGAGCTACAAGATGAGATTTGGGTGGAGACACAGAGCCAAATCACATCACCTCCCTTTTTCACAAGCAGAGGAGTCCCTTTCTGTGGCCACCACCATCCTAGGCGCACAGTGAGTACTGCCGGGCAACCACTGATGTTCACTCAAGGTCCACGGGCTCTTCAGTCAACTTGTGGTGAATGCTGCCAGGCCTGAGACTCTGCCTTCAGGGAATTTGGCCCCCTTCCAGCCCAGAGCAGGTTCAGAAATGCCATCCAAGAGCCACGTTCTGGAATAAGGAACCCCAAGAGCCTGCTTGGTGCTCTACTGCACTGTGACCTAGCTGGTATTTAAGCTTCAAGACAAACTCCCTCTTCCTTCTCTTTTTCTCAAGTAGAAGGATTCCCTCCCTATAGCCAGAACAGCTGGGAATGTGGGTGAGTTACATCTGAAGTGAGCTCACCTCTGAGTCACACCCAAGGTCTATGGCAATTACTACCTGGGTATTGCTGCTGATTATTGAGGGTCCAAGTGCTCTTTAGTCAGAAGGTGATAAATCCTGGTAGGACTGGGTCCTTTCCTTCAAAGCAGCAGGTTCCCTTCTGGCTCAGGGTGTGTCTACACATGTCATCCAGGAGGTAGGACCTGGAATGGGGACCTTGGAACTCTATCTGATATTCTATCCTACTCTGACTGAGCTGGTATCCAAGTTGCAAGACAAAGTTCTCTTTACTCTTCCCTCTCCTCTCCTCAACAGAGGGAAGGAGTCTCTCCCAGAGCTGTGAGCTGCACTGCCTGGGGTTGGGGGAGGGATGGTGCAAGAATTCCTTTGGCCACACCAGGTGATGTTTCACTAGGTCTCTTTTCTTCCAAGTTTGGTGGCTCTGAGCTTAGCACAGCACCAGGACTTGCCAGGGAATTGCAGTCCTTGTGGCCTAGACTGCCTTTCAAGTTTATTTAGGACCACAGAGTGCTTTGGTCTGCAATGGCAAGGCTCGTTGGAACTCAGGTTTTGACCACTGGGATGGGCAATTACCCTCTGGCTAGGACTGATCTACATTCTCCTTCCATCACCACTGGCTGGGGTCTACCCAGTCTTGCTTTCTGCTGTAACAAGCAGCACTGAGTTCCAATGCAAGGTCCTACAATCACTGAGCTCACCTTCCCCACAGATTCTCTGGCCCATACAACCACTCTCAGGGGTTGTGTCGGCAAGTCAAGAATGTCTTTCCTATCCACTTCAGTGCCTCTTTCAGTGATATGAAGTTAAAACCAGGTACTGTGATTGCTTATCTGATTGTTGGTTCTTATAAAGGTGCTTTTGTGTGTGGATAGTTGTTAAATATGACATTTCTGCAGAGAGGACCACTTCCCCTCACGTGTATGTGTAAGTATTCTTTTGAATGCATGAATAATTTTACAATAATAGTTGGAAAAAGAGTAGGCAGGGCAGAGTAGCATTCACAGTTTGGTATGTGTGTGTGAAGTGAATCTATCTCTAGGAACATGAAGAGATTTAAGCCTGATCATAACCTTCATATTGAAGTACAATTGATACAGCAGAGCACTTCTTCCTCTCCTTTTAAATACATGAGTGTTTATCACAGACTTGCAATCCCAATGGATGAAGGTGACCCACTCCTTCTGGTGAAAAAATTCTTCGAAAGTTCATGTCTATAATCACCACAATTACAGCTGCTTCCACCACTGCTACCGCCTTCACCACCATCTTGATATCATTTGTTTGTTTTAAATGCTTTCATGTTTCTGACATTTTACTCAGTGTTTTAAAAATATTATTATCTTTATTAATCCTCAACTACTAGTGAGCTAGATATTATTAATCATAAGATCTTCTGGGGTAAGGCTCAGCACAGTGAATGAACTAGCCTTATCACTGCTAGTAAATGGCAGTTCTTGGGTTCAAATGCACACCGGTTGGGTTCCAAAATGTTTATTTTTAACTTCACACCATACTGCCTAATTTCAAATATATATATTGTACTGTCACCCCTTCAGTGACAATAATGTGTACCATGAATTCTCCAAAGCAATATTCATAAGGATGTTTTAAAGGAGTAGCAGCAAAAGAATAGACTGAATATATAATTGATTATATATTCATACTTCTGAGAGGTTGGAATACTTCTGAGAGGTTGGAAGATGAGACATAGAGAAAAGATGCAGAACATTCTGAAACAGAGTAATACAAATTAAAACCAGGGAAATAGGCAGGAAGGGGAGAAAATGAATCAGAATGAACAGAAAATAATAAGACCGTCCTAAAGAATTTATTTTTTCCTTTCCCCAGAAGCCTCTTTCCTCACCTTGGAATAGGTGTTTCATCTTTTGAAATGAGTTGGATAAATAAGAAGAAAACGTTGAAAAGTAATTTCAAGTCCACAGAGTGAACCCTAGGATAGATTGTTTTTCCCTTGCAAGCCTTTCATCCAGAAAGCTTTAAGGTCTTATGGTTTTAGCAATAATTATAACAGTAATAATAATACTGCCTAGCTGGTGTTTTCCCCTTGGCGGCATGTCTGTACCAATCAGTTTGGCAGGATAATATCTTCAAGTTCACACACTAATTTGCATGAATCTGTTTGTTAGTCTACAGAAGTGAGGGTTCTTTCATGCCCTTGGACCTTAGTGTACTTGGGGCTGTCTATCTTGGACATTGGCGCTAATGAGGTACTTTTAGGTCAGAACGAAGAGGTTCTTGCTTTGACTTATTATATACATTTGAATATTTTAGCTATGCATTTGAATGTATATATCACAGATATATGTACAGATTTCTATGGGGTGTGAAAATTCAGATTGTTAGGGTGGAAATGTGACACTTGTACTTGCAAAAAATCTTTAAAAATAGTATATTTACCTGTTTATTAAAACAGTACTTTCGGTAATGCTGGTTAGCAGGTGGAGTGCATGAGAGAACTTTTCTTCCTCTGAATTCTGTGACATATATGTTGTCCTGAGACCTGTTATTGATATGTGTTAGGGGTTTTTCATAGTAATCACTGTATATTATAATTCATTTAACCCTTTTTATTTTAATGACTTGTTATGAGAGCTGAGGATGGGAGAGAGGAAGGTGACAGACAGAGTAATGGGAACAGTTTATTCAGCTCCTCCAAGCCATGCCAGGGCAAGAAATTTCAAGCGCTGATTCAGATTATTCAGAGGCATAAGGATTAATCCTAGCATGGATAGGCTTTGCATATGGGGCTGGAGGAGAAGCTGTGGAACTGTGGTCCTGGAGTGATGAAAGGGCTATAAAACAGGTTTCTTACACTGCCTTTTAAAAGTTCAAAAATTGTGCCTGTACAATTAATGAGGAATGCAATATAACTGGATATGCCTGTACATGATTTTGTTTGTTCCATTAAAAGTTTCATAATAAAACAGATATCCGAAACAAGATGATGTTTTATACTATACGTGGCAAAACTTTTGTTAGAAGTTCATGATAAAGCTTTTAAAAGGGCTTTATCTTATCTTTAAAAGCCCTCAAGGAAAATGCTTTTTCTTTTGCTTCATGATACTCAAGGACTCTTGGCTTTATATAAACAGAGTCCTCTTATTTCTAGTGGACTGACTGACCTAATACTATGAAGCTTTGGAACCACTCTTGGCTTTAAACCTAATTATTATTTCATTGCTGCTGAACATCAGTAACATGCCAGATATTATTGTGTCAACTCTTTCTAAAAGTTAGTAAAAATCATAAAGACTCTCTATCATTTGGTGACTCCAATACTTAAATAACTTAGCCATTAACTATTGAAAAAGTGATAATGGGCCGGGCGCGGTGGCTCAAGCCTGTAATCCCAGCACTTTGGGAGGCCGAGACGGGCGGATCACAAGGTCAGGAGATCGAGACCATCCTGGCTAACATGGTGAAACCCCGTCTCTACTAAAAATACAAAAAACTAGCCGGGCGAGGTGGCGGGCGCCTGTAGTCCCAGCTACTCCGGAGGCTGAGGCAGGAGAATGGCGTGAACCCGGGAGGCGGAGCTTGCAGTGAGCTGAGACCGGGCCACTGCACTCCAGCCTGGGCGGACTCCGTCTCAAAAAAAAAAAAAAAAAAAAAAAAAAAAGAAAAAGTGATAATGACTATGGGAATTTCCTTTCCCTACTGTATATAACATTAATCAATTGTACCTATTAGATGGTAAGCTGCTTAAGGGAAAGTTTCACATCAGTAGGGGCTCAATAAATGAAGCTTATTCAGTGAAGGAATGAACAAATCGATTAATTCTATAGTCTTAGTAGAAATATAGTATAGCTTCTGATAATGTAGATTCCATTCTTACATTATTTTCTTTTGTTGCATTCAATGATCATTTGAGAGGGCACATTTTCCACATTTTTTTTTTTTTGCTACAAATCCTATAAATCCTATACATCTATTAAATAAAGATGTAGAAAATAATTTTCAAGAATATACATTTCATTAGGGTTAGCACAGTAATAGAAAAGCTCTAATGGAAGAAAATCTATAAACTCTGGCTATAATTATAGACATCTTCTCCTTCCATGAACAAACTCTGAACTCTTTATTCTATGAACAAGCATGAGTTCATAAAGAAGATTCAGAGAATTACTAAAAACAATGTTGATAGTGGCCGGGCGCGGTGGCTCAAGCCTGTAATCCCAGCACTTTGGGAGGCCGAGACGGGCGGATCACAAGGTCAGGAGATCGAGACCATCCTGGCTAACATGGTGAAACCCCGTCTCTACTAAAAAGACAAAAAAAAAAAACTAGCCGGGCGAGGTGGTGGGCGCCTGTAGTCCCAGCTACTCGGGAGGCTGAGGCAGGAGAATGGCGTAAACCCGGGAGGCGGAGCTTGCAGTGAGCTGAGATCTGGCCACTGCACTCCAGCCTGGGCGACAGAGCGAGACTCCGTCTCAAAAAAAAAAAAAAAAAAAACAATGTTGATAGCATACTGCATTTCCAAAGAAATGGTAGGATAAAAGGAAAGCCAAAATTTATAGCAACTAAATCATATGAAAAGGAACTGCAAAAGTAAATTATCTGCTTCTAAAAAGAGAGCATAGAAATAAGTTAGAAAGACCAAATTAATAGAACTATACACTAAAAAGCATGGATTTTTCCATATACAAGTTATGTCAATAAACTATGACTAAGAAAAAAGACATTTTATTAGTGTCTAATGTCATTATTAAAATTTTTGTATTTTAATACATTTAAAATATTTAAAATTTTTAATATATTTAAAATATTCCCCACAAAGTATTTCCATTTTGTCAAGGGAATAAACTCTCCTTTATTTGAATTCAAATAAAATTCAAATTACTGAAGCCCTGTTACTATGGCTTCAGGAAAGCCAAGAAACTCATTGTTCTACCTTAAGGGGTAAAGATAAAATTAAAAATATTTGAATTAAGTTTAAGAACACTGACTTTGAGATTATATTAATATGGAAAGCTACTAGTTATGATACTGTTAGCTAAATTAACAAACCCATAAAACAGTAGCTTATTCATTGCTAAAATATAGAAAATAGCAGATATGTGACGCAGTTATTGTGAGAATTTAGCATGACAATGCATGCAACACATTTAACGTATTAGCCCAATACTTTTTGAATTATATATTATTAATATTTTCTGCTGGGACAATCAAAATGGTTTCACAAAGAAGAGTGAGAAGAAAGGACATTACTGGCAAAAATAGTGGAATGAATGAAGAGATTGAGGCTGACAAGAGAAGGACATGTTGTAGTTTAAATGCAGTATTGGATCTTTGAAAGGGAGAAATGGGAGATACATCTAGAAATATAGGATATCACCAGATGGTGATGGTGTTAAATGTTATTTTAAGGAGTTTGGATCTTATTCAATGGGTAATAAAAAGCGATTAAACATGTTGGGATAGTAGAATTATATGATTTAAATTGTACTTTAGAAAGATTAATTTGGCAGCAGTCTATAAAGACAAATTAGAAATGAGAATGGTTAGATGTGAGAAGTCCATCTAGAAGAATAATGCAGGTTGAGTGTCTCTTATTCAAAATGCTTGGGACCAGAAGTGTTTCAGATTTTGAATCTTTTTCAGATTTTGGAATATTTGCTTATACATAATGAGATATCTTGGGGATGCGATACAAGTCTAGGTATAAAATTAATTTATGTTGGCCAGGCATGGTGGCTCATGCCTATAATCCCAGCACTTTGGGAGACTGAGGCAGGTGGATCACCTGAGGTCAGGAATTCAAGACCAACCTACTCAACATGGTGTAACCCCATCTCTACTAAAAATACAAAAAATTAGCTGGGCATGGTGGCAGGCCCCTGTAATCCCAGCTACTTGGGAGACTGAGGCAGGAGAATCGCTTGAACCCAGGATGTGTAGGTTGCAGTGAGCCGAGATGGTGCCACTGCACTCCAGCCTGGGTGGCAAGAGTGGAACTCCATCTCAAAAAAAAAATTTTAATTTATGTTTCATATACACCTTATATACATAAAGGTAATTTAATGTAACATTTTAAATAATTTTGTTCACAAAACAACATTTGTGTTAAGTACTTATGTGTGAAATTTTCCACTTATGATGTCATGTTGGTGCTCAAAAACTTTGGAATTTTTGAAAATTTTGAATTTTTAAATTAGGAATGCACAACCTGTACCACTTGTAAAATAACAATGAGGTCTTGAATGGGAATGGTGGTAGTTGTGAAAAATATAACGCTGAAGGTATGGATCTGGAATATGTTTTGTGGGTAAAATTTATAAGATTTGGCCTTAGAAATGGAGGATAGTGTAATCCCAGCAATTTGGGAGGCCGGGGTGGGCAGATTACTTAAGGACAAGAGCTCCAGACCAGCCTGGCCAGCATGGTGAAAACCCCCTCTACTAAAAACACAAAAATTAGCCAGGCATGGTGGCAGACTCCTGTAATCCCAGCTACCTAGGAGACTGAGGAAGAAGAATTGCTTGAACCCAGGAAGAGGGGGTTGCAGTGAGCTGAGATCGCACCGTTGCACTCCAGCCTGGGTGACAGAGCTACACTTTGTCTCAAAAATATTAATAATGATAAAATTAAAAGAAAAAAGAAATAAGAAAGAAATGGATGATAGTGACAACTAAAATGAGTGACTGAGGCAGATGTCCCAAACAATTGAGGTGTGTTGAGCCAGCTTGAGGGTGCACCCAGAAAATAAATGTGAATCACAGACACATCTGTGACTATTTTTTCCAAATAGGTTCTCAGGAGGTTTAGTACCTACACATTTTCCTTAAAAGTAAGGGCAGCAATGAGACAATGATTACATATTTGTGAGGCTTTAGTTCGTGCCCAAATTTTCATTTCACATAGAGTAAGGTGAATCTTTGAAGACAAAGGGAATAGAGGAAGCAGATGTCTCAGGAAGGGGTGAAAAAATGACTAATCTCATCTTGTCTTTGTTTTGTACTGGGAAGATAAGCTAGTAATAGATGTTAACAGTGTGGAGTCTTTTGAAAGGGCTGGATTCTGTTTAGCCCTTAAGAAAAAATGTGCAGGCTAGGCATGGTGGCTCACGTCTGTAATCCCAGCACTTTGGGAGGGCAGATCACAAGGTTGGGAGTTCGAGACCAGCCTGACCAATATGGTGAAACCCCGTCTCTACTAAAAATACAAAAAACTTAGCCAGGCGTGGTGGCGCACGCCTGTAATCCCAGCAACTCAGAAGGCCGAGGCAGGAGAATTGCTTGAACCTGGGAAGCAGAGGTTGCGGTGAGCCGAGATCGTGCCACTGCATTCCAGCCTGGGAAACAGAGGGAGACTCCGTCTCAAAAGAAAAAAAAAAAAAGTATAATGGTGGTTAAGGAGGGAGGTGGTTATAATGAGGCGTGTCCAACCTCTCATCCTGCCATGGCTGGGAACTCACTTTCCAAGGTTTCTCTGGGGTCCCCTTGGCCAAGAGGGGATCTGCTCAGTCAGTTGAGGGCTTAGGATTTTATTTGTATTTCTCAACAGTAAGGGGCAAGAGAAGAGCAAATCAGAGCTATGTTGGAGGTTTACAACATGGACATCTTGGAGTGTTCCTGAGTCAATAATGATATTGTTCTGGAAGATTATGGATTCCATTTAGGATACTTTGTGTGTGAGATGCAAACATGAGAGACTGGCTAAGTGCAGTGGCTCATTCCTGCAATCCCAGCACTTTAGAAGCCTGAGGCAGATAGACTGCTTGAACCCAGGAGTTTGAGAAAAGCCTGGGCAACACAGTGAGACCCCATCTCATAAAAATAAATAAACAGAATTAAAAGAACCTGACCAAAAAAAAAAAAAATGAGAGACATCCAAGTTGATTTTATGGCACTTAGCCTGTAAATACAGGTCTCGAACTAATGAAAGAGGTTGGGGTAAAGTTTTAGCATTTTCCCAATTTATGCAGATGATTGAAGCAGAGACAGAGCTTTGGGGTGCTCTTGCAGTTAGAAGACAAGAAAAAGCAAATGAGACAGACAGTCAGTTGTTTTCTGAGAAATCAGTTTCAATCTCTGTAAGGGCGGGCAGCTGGTTATTCAAGATAGTGAGAAGGGAGATGATAGTGTGGGGATGGTGAATGGAGATGACTCATTCAAAAACAAACACTTCACTCTCCTGGCTCCTGTACTTCTGTGACCTCTAAGTTATCAGAGATTTCTAAACTGCCAAAGCATTGACTACTTTTTTCCCTGTATCTTACATTACTGACCTCTTGAAAATCTCTAACCAATAATCTTCTGTGTAAATAAGATACATATCTATGTTTCTAGTCCCTATCTCTTTCCTGAGATCCATCCTATCATTTCTAACCATCCATCTGCACAGCCATTTTCACATCCGTATACCTGACTTCAAACTCAAAATGTCCCAAGAGTCCCCTCTTTCCAAAGCAACATCTCTCTTTAGTTTTACCATTCTCCCAGTCACTACAGGTTGAAACCTTACAGGGAACTTTACTTTTCTCAGCTCTTTCATGGTAATCATTAATAAGTTCTTCAGCTTCTTTCACCATGCTTAACACCCTTCTCTATTTTCTTTGACACCACTCCAGAAGGCAATTGAAATCTTCTCCAAACTGCATTCCTGTTTCTTCCCATTTTAATCTGTTCTATTTGTGGCTGCATGATTAGTCTCCTTAAAGAGAATTTGGATCATGTCAAAAGTTTTCTGTGGAGTGTCACTGTCTACTTAACTAAGTGCAAACTTATAATACTTTCAATAAATATTCTCCATAAAATATTTCCATTTTTTCAAGAGAATAAACAATCCTTTGAATTCAAAACAATTAAATTCACAAGAAGATTAGGGGAGATGGAAAGGAGTGGACAGAAAAACTGATTTAGCAACTGCAAAAACAAATCGGCTAATATTTTTGGAGACATAATATATACATGACAATAAAATCAATCTGAATCAAAAGAGGCTGAGCATAAACAATAAACAAGAGAAGTCATCATCACTGTGAAGGGACTTCTATTTGTTTGAAGACAAAGATTTCAGAAGCAATTTTACAAAGATGATCTCCAGGAGATGAATAGTACATACAGTATTGTTTTATTCCATTTGGTCAGAATTCATAGTGAGTGATATGGTTTGGCTCTGTGTCCTCACCCAAATCTCATATTGAATTGTAATCCCCAATGTTGGGGGAAGAATGTGGTTAGCGGTGATTGGATCATGGGGGCAGATTTCCCCCTTGCTGTTCTCATGATAGTGAGTGAGTTCTCATGCAACCTGATGGTTTAAAGGTGTGTGGCTCCTCCCCCTTAACTCTCTTTCTCCTCTGTTGCCATGTGAAGATGCGCTTGCTTCCCCTTCGCCTTCTGCTGTGATTGTAAGTTTCCTGAGGTCTGTCAGCCATGCCACCTGCACAGCCTGTGGAACTGTGAGTTAATCAAAAGCTTATTTTCTTTATAAACTATCTACTCTCAGGTAGTTCTTTGTAGCAATTCGAGAATGGACTAATACAGTGAGTATTTCATTCTGTACTATATATTATCTTTTAGGACAGAACAATTGGGGAACATCCTTGGGAGAGGGAGCATAACATTGAGTCGAAGAAATGAAATCTATTTCATATAATATGAACTATTATTGAAAAAGGAATAATATTTGGCTTGAAAGTGAGAAGATTTGGAATGGCCCAAGATGCCTTTTACATATATAAGAATGATCAAGAAGAATGGTATTTTACCTTTTTCAGTATGGCCCAGACTAGCATATTAAGAACAATGGATGAAAAGAAGATAGATTCATGCTCAATGTAGAAAAGAAAATTCTCATAGTCACTGCTGTCAAAAGACAGACTAGGTTGCTTCAAGAAAGAGTAAGTTTTCTGTCATCACAGGTTAAATTTACTCTGAGTAACAATTCTGAACAAATATTATAGGGTTAATTCAAGCATCAAGAGTACAAATTGATCCACATGATCTCTGGGGTGTTTCCCAAATCACAGAATCTAGGATCTACCTTTCTAAAGCAGATTTGACCCAACCACTATAATTTACCTTAGGTTCCTGCCAGACGTAGCTAGTCACTATCCCTTGTGTTTACTCTACACCTTCCCAGTTCAATGTCTTTGCTTAGATTTTGTCCTTTGCCTGAAATGCTTACATACTCCACCAGTTCATATTGTACTGACTCTTGCAAGTCCAATCTAAATAACTCCTTCTTACTGAATGTTTCCCAACTTAAATATCTCCTCCCTATTTTCCAACCTGGGTATAATATTTATTAAATGGCAGAGCAGGAATGAATATAACAGAACACCGAAAAAAAAAATATTTGTCTTTTCTTCTCACTGTCTCTCTTTTTCTCTCTTTGAGATTTAAATATGAATAGTTGACTAAAGCAAGTTCCAATTTTGAAGAAAGGAAAGAAAGCCAAACTAAAATAGAAAGAAGACATAGTTTTTATGACACTGAAGAACTGAATAAATTAAATTTATCCTAAGTTATTAAAAAGTTGGTAGATATTATGACAAACCCCATAGTCTTTCTTCCTTCCTTCCTATCTCCCTTCCTTCCTCTCTTCCTGCCCTTCCTTTCTCTTTCTATATTTTGAAACACGGTCTCTCTGTTGCCCATACTGGAGTACAGTGGTGCAATCATGGCACACTGCAGCCTCGAATTCCTGGACTCAAGTGATCCTTCTACCTCAGCCTGTAGAGCTATGAGCACCTGCCACCACACCCAGTGACTTCTTTCTTAGGGCAAGGTAATGGTAGTTATTTCCTTCTTATAGCGGAGGCAAAATCTATGCCCTCTATAAAAAAGAAAAGTAAAGGACAAATTTGGTAATACATGGATCTACTTAACATTGGTTCCCAGTAAGAAGAGATTATAGATTGAAATAAACACGACAATCAGGGAGGGCAGACATTATAATCCTCATTTACAGGTAAGGAAACTCAAGGTAAATGAGGTTAAGTGACCTGTTCTTCACCACCAAGATCTTTAACATTCTAATCCAGTACTCTTCCCACCACATCAAAAACTATTCATCAGTAATTTACTCTAAATATTTGAATAACAATGGTGTAAAGCAAGAAATTTTTTTTAAATGATACTGACAAATTACAAGGAGAAAACAAGCTCAGAAATGCAGTATTGTTGGCAATATTTCTACTAAATAAATAAACTATCCTACAGTGATTATCTTCAAGGTAACAAATAAACAGATCCCATCTTATTTCATAGATGGGAAACTAAGAAAAGAATCAATGGGGAAAAAAAATTAAGGAGTTGGCAGAAATGATAAAGTGGGGGAAAAAATAGGGCAGGCTATCAACTTATGGCCTATCAGTGGCCTTGCTGATAAAGGCTTTGGTTGAGAAGTTGAGTGCTACCATGATAAAAGAATTAAGAGGATGCCAAGACTATTTGATTTTGCAGTTAGGAAGAAAGCAGTGATAACCAACATGAATTGAAATCAAAAGGAGTTGAGTAAGGAGATGAAGTCAACTTTCTAGAGAAGTTTGGCACTAAAGGAATAAGAATGTATTTATTGGTAGAGTGGGAAATATTGTAAAATAGAAAAAAAATCAATAGAACTGAGTTTTATACATTTAAGGCAGAGAGCTAAGCATGAATAAAGAGATATTGAAAAGGCAAAAGGAGATCAATATCTAAGGGTTCAAGACATGGAGTATTTAAAAGATTTTTTTTAAAAGGAATGCACAGAGAGACTAGTCATGGGGAAGAAAAGCAAAGAGGGGAGAGAGGGAAGAAAAAAAAAAGATTAAGTTGGTCGTGTTGAAGCTTCTCCATCAACCCTAGAACAATTAGCTTCCACCAGTATTTGTTTTAGGAGGAATAGTTAAAAGAGGAGAAAATAAAAGGTGAAAATGCCCATGTCCAAGGGCTCTAGTTTATATGGAAGGACGTGAGAAGAACAACAATACTGTGAGATTTACCAATTTGAAGAGAATGCAAAACTTTTATTATACCCATTATGAAATATATATGAGATATTCAGAAAGAGTTAGATACAAGTATTGATTAGCAGCAGGATTCAGTTGACATGAGAAAGCATTGCTTTGATGGTTCTATGATTTTCTTTAGAAGTACCTTTGGGCCCAGAAATATAACCAGAAATTAGACAGTGGCTAGTATTCATATTAGAGGCTTAGAATATAGTTTCTTCATATAACCTTGGATTGAACTTCCAAGGGAGACTGAGGAATCTCCATTGCTTTTTTTTTTTTTTTTTTTTTTTTTTTTTTGAGACGGAGTCTCGCTGTGTCGCCCAGGCTGGAGTGCAGTGGCGCGATCTCGGCTCACTGCAAGCTCCGCCTCCCGGGTTTACGCCATTCTCCTGCCTCAGCCTCCGAGTAGCTGGGACTACAGGCGCCCGCCACCACGCCCGGCTAGTTTTTTGTATTTTTAGTAGAGACGGGGTTTCACCATGTTAGCCAGGATGGTCTCGATCTCCTGACTTCGTGATCCACCCGCCTCGGCCTCCCAAAGTACTGGGATTACAGGCTTGAGCCACCGCGCCCGGCCGGAATCTCCATTGCTTAAAACCTCAAAGAATATGAAGTTCCTTGGAGTATTATGGTTCCATGAATAGTAATTTTGATCACCATACATCAAGTTTTCTCCTCTAAATAAAGAACAGAGATTATTCCTTCTAATCATGGTGCATCTTCCATTGGCTCAAATACTTATAGCTGCATATAGTAGTTGTTTAATAAGTGTTTGCTAACTAATTCTAAATGGAAATAGGTTTTGGACACATTGAGGTACTTTGGTGAGGCTTATAATTTTTCTGCTTACAGGTGCCCTTTAATCATTAGCATATTTCTTTACATAGTCTGTTAAGTTAAATTAACATACTTTTTGACTCTAAAGTCAACTTGTATTTGAACTTCCAGTAAGATTAGTACATGCAATTAAATTTTTTAAAGTTACATTTATTATTAAAAAAATACTTAAGATACCCCATGACATTCTGAGAGTTTAGCCTAGAAGTGGAAGAAGATATTTTAACATGCATGAAGTAAAATATTCTTTCAAGTTTTCCGACTATTAATCCCTTGTCAATTCATTTCCCTCTTAACAAATGATCACTTAATTTAAACTGTAGATTTGTTACTTAGAGTTTCACAAAAATACTAAAGAAGATTGTAAGTTTTTTTTGTTGTTGTTAAATTTAGCTGTTGATGTCTTCTCTTTATAATTTTGAAATTTTCCAGTTTCCAGAACTTCAAAATAGATACTATTTTCCAACTCCTCAATCTTTTTTCTGTATAAAAGTAAAATAAGCCCTATGGTGATCTCTCAATTTGGAGTTTGGTTTCTATCTGTTAGAAAGAAAATAGTCTGAACTTCTACTTTGAGATTATAGACAGCAGAAAACATTTCTATATTAATTTTCCCACATACTCCCTTTGATTCTGGTTTTATAAAAGTATAATTGAAAATACTGAAATACAGCAATTTGGCAATCCATTTTGGAACATTTAGATACCTTGAATAATTATTGAGATCTTTGGGTTATTACCTGTACCGAGTGCTTTGAGATTCATCCACCTCTATTTTCCATTTAAAGAGGACCTTGGTTCTATGACTTCAGAAAGGACAAGCCCCAAGGTCCCAGCTGTGTTCCCCTTTTATCTCCTAATCTAGTCATCTCACTTACCTCCTAAGGCCATATATCTTTTGCCGTTCTCTGTTGCATGAAGTGGCCTTTATACTTCAGAAAATTTAAAGGTCATTTTCCTTTCTTTGAAATCTCACTTCGTTCTGTTAACTTACAGTGTCAGTTTCAGTGAAAGAAAACAGAGAGGTGAATTGTCATTTCACTGGTGATAACCAGAGCTTTGGGGAGTACTTCACTAGTTGTTTTCAACCCTGGGTCACAATGCCAGTGTCCCAGACTGAGTTCCCTTCCCATTTAAACTTCGTAAACTATAACCCAGCAATGGCATGGCATTCATGGTGTGAAATGAATGTTGTTTCACAAGAAGTTGCTGCATCATGGAAAATACACTTCAAAAGAGAAAAGCAAGTAAGTTCAGTGATCAATCAGAGAGAAAATTTGGATAGGGCTAAAAGATCCTGCCCTCCAAAGCTGAGTTCTCAGAAAGATGTCAGGAAACTAATACCCACTTCACCTTTATAGTAAAATTATTTCTCAGGCAAGTCCTTAGATATTCATGTAAAGCTAGACCTTTTGCAATGAAAGCAACAAGTGTTGTGAATTCCTTTTTGTGGCTTTGAGCTTCTATTTTTTCCCTATTTTTGACAGTAAGATCTTTAAAAAAAAATTGTATCTTTTGAAAGCTACAAAATACATTTTTCAATCCTCTTTAACCTTGTATTTTTTATAGAAATGCACTCTGATCTATTATTTTATAATCATATTATATACCTGAATGCTGCCTTTCATCCATTTTCTGACATCAGCAGGTTGCTAGTCACATGAAATGAATACTGATTGGATGTGGATGGCATCTACTTGCCATGAATTCTGATTGGCTAGTTGCTCAGAAGCATGAAGGTCACTTGCTGAACTGTTTGTGCTTTAGTCAATATTGTCCCATGTTCTCTTGCAGACCTGATTTCTGAGAGCATTATTTCACAACAACAACAACAAAAAACAACTAAATCCGCACATCAGAATTCTAACCAAGAACCCTTGTTTCCTTCCAACCTCCAGCTATGAAAATTACATTATTCTTTTTATGCCACCTTCCTTTGAATGGTCTCACAAGAAAACCTTTACATATTTATCTAAAGAAGCCCAATCCATATGCGACTAGGTATCTAAGGGTAAAAATGACAAGAGTCACTAACAATGGAAAAGTCTAAATTGGAGGTCCAAAGCACACCCATCTTAATCACTTGTATGCTTCTTGGTCAAAATGTTTTTCTTTAGATAATTTAACATCAATGCCTCCACATTTTATTTATCTTTGAAGGAAGGAGGAAGTATAAAATAAAACTTAATCATCACTATCAATTCATTCTACGGATAGAGAAAGAATAAAATCGAGACATCCTAAGGCTTTCATAAGCTGTTATTGATGAATGAGAACAACACCTTTATACAACTGGTGGATGTTTGAGACTGAACTGTGTATGAAGGAGATATCTACAGGCAGAAAGTTAGGGATGGGTGGTGACTGCAAGAAATGTAGATGGCGTGAATCCCATTCAAGAGATAAGCTTGCAGGTTCTCTCACTTCCTAGTTTAGTAACAGCTTCCAAATCATCTGGATGCCTATTAGTCCACACTGATTTTGAACTTAGTCTCATAAGATACAGATTCTTTATTTAAACATGACTTTACTTGTTTATTTTAAATAAAAAGGAGAAATCCTCAAATTGCCCAAGATTTTTCTGGTACAGAAGTTAATAAAACAGCCGAAGTAGGACCCAAGAGGTTCTCAGTGTCTCAATTTCCCATTTTCTACACTCTTTGACTAGTTTCTCAGGTTTTTAAAAACCTTTTCCTATGTTCCTTTTTCCCTGGTATTGTGCATTCTCTCTCTTTTCTTTTCTTTCAGTCTCTGAGCCTCCATCCCCCATTCCTCCAGCCTCTCCAGTTACCAGCAGTGCTGATTTTATTTCTCCTCTTTCTCTTTTTATCTCCATCACCGTCTCAGCCAGGGCTTTTCAAGTACCTGAGATTTCTATTTTTATTTTTAATCACTTCCTCTTTTTCTGTTTATCTGCTTGTCACTGTCTTTGCTTTCCTCAGCCTCCTCCCATAGGTGCACCATTATCTCTTTTCTCCATCTTAACCAATCATTGCCTATGGAGACTTTTATTTTTTTTTTTTAATCCAGTCTAAGGCAAAGTATGAATAGCTTGCCAGAGAGGTCAGTTGAGATTCAATTTAAAAGTAATGCTATGGAAAATCCAACTTCCATATCTCACTCCTTCATTGCTGCCCCTGCCAATACCAAAATATAGCAACAACAACAAAAAACAAACACCAAGTTAAAAACTTGGCTTTCTGAGACACAAAAACGAAAATGAGTATGGGTCATCTGGGTCACTATAGAAAAATCTTAACATTTGACGTGGTATTTAGCAGTGTCAATAAAGAAACTAATGGCCAAGCATGGTGGCTCATGCCTGTAATCCCAGCAGTTTGGGAGACTGAGCGGGGAGGATTGCTTAAGGACCAGAGTTCAGGGCTAGCCTAAGCACTATCGACTTCGTCTCTAAAAGAAAAAAGTAATAATAAATTAAATTAGCCTGGCGTGGTGGTGCACACTTGTAGTCCCAGCTACTTGAGGCTGAGTTGGGAGGATGGCTTGAGCCCAGGAGGTCCAGGCTGCAGTAAGCCATGATTGCACCACTCCCCTTCAGCCCGGACAACAGAATGAGAGCCTGTCTCAGAATAATAATAATAATAATAATGACTAAATTACAAAGTACATTCTATTTTTCAGTTTTATGCTCATCAGTATTAAGATTTCTGATAATCACACATTGAGCCAACAACTATTTACAGAAAGGTCTGCCTAAAAGGAAGATTTTCCAAAATAAGTAATTAACATCTAGTCAAAGAAGAGTCATACAGAGGGTAGGGCAGAACACATGAGAAGACAGTGCCTAGTGGAAAACACAGATGATTTACAAGATATGGCTCCCTACACAGGGTCCTGCAGGAAGAAGGAGAACAAGCAAGAGATGAGTCTCCAGAGATAGGCAAGGGCAGAACCACAAAGTATTCTTGATATTGGCACAAAAGTGGCAATGTTAACATTAAGAGACAATGGGAAACTATTGATGGCATTTACACAGAAATAGAGGTTGCAAATTTGTGCTATAGAACAATCGTTTGACAGCACTATGGGAAATAAACTGAGGGAATGTTAAAGAGGAGGTAGGGTGACCAGCTAAAAGGCTCCTGCAGTACTCTAGATGAGACATAATACCAAGTTGAAAAAAAAAATCACGAAATAAAAACAGTTCAAGAGATATTTAAGTCACAGCTTAGAAACAAGCTGGGTGTGGGGAGCAAATTAATAGGAAGAGTCTGGGATGACACCCACACTTCTGGCATGCCTGAATGGGGGTGCTATTCACAAAGAAAAAAAATCAGGAGTAAAAATGGACATGAATGGGAAACATGATGAATTCAAATTTTCTACATATGAAAATCAAGTTTATTTTGGGAATTATAAACAGAGATTTCCTTCAAAGAGTTAGATATATGGGCCTTAAACTCAGGATATAAGTCTAGGCTAGATGTATGCTAAAATGAGAGCATCCAAGGAGAACAGGTACAATAAGAAAGAATCAGTGATTTTCTTCCATTTTATAGTTGCTAAACCTTTACTGAGAGTCTACTATAGGTACAAGATGTGAGGGATTTAGCTATATGGTGAGAATAAAAAGAAGGAATGAATGATCCTTGTCAATTCATTTATCTAATCATTTATGGGTTCAATAAATGTTTATCATATTACTAAAAATTAAATAGTATACTAATTAGTAAATAGCAGTACTTAGTATTAATATTAAGAACCCAGTTAGAAAGTCAGATTGATAAAGCCCAATGATAATGGTAAGTAATTTCTTGTGTAGCTCCTTTCTGGAGTAAACACTATAGTGCAATAGACATAATTCATTGTAAAGACTGTTACAGTAAAGTTATGCATACATTGCAATGGTAAAATGAGTGAAAGGGTGACATCAGGGTTCTATATAGGTTTGAAGGGAGGACATGTAATCCTAGGTAAAGTGATTGGCATGTACACAACACGGAGGTGTAAGAGTGCTTCTTATATTCCACAGATGGTGAGCAGTCTTGTGATCAAAGCTTAGATTATGTATGGGGAACAGTTGGAAATGAAGCTGGAAATATGGTCTAGGGTCAGATTGTAAAGGACCTTGTAAGAAGCAATAATAAGATAAACTTTGTCCTGAAGGTATCAAAGCCAAAATGTTTTCATTTAGACTAATATGCTCGAACACGTATTTTACAGACGAACTTCTGATCACTTTACACAGGAAGGATTTGTTGCAAGAAAGCCTGGAAATAAGAGACATTTAAGAATAATTTAACATTTACTGTGATAGCTATTATTAAATATCCTAGCTAATAAAAAATCAGCACCAAAGCATTGCTGGAACAAACTTTTGGACCGATTTGTTACCCAACAATATGTAATGAATACAGGTGCTTTTGGAAGAGATGAGCAAAGGAGATAATTGCCAAGTTTGCAAGTGGAAAAAAAAAAAAAAAAAGAAGAAGAATCCAGAAGTTTGGGGCTTTGAAGGGTTAAAAAAAGCCAACTGCTTCTTGGTATCTTAAATGGTAACAGATGGAATTTTAAAAGACTTAGAATGACAAAGGGCCAATGAAACCTCTTAGTTGATAAAAGAAACATGGGGCAAAGACCATATTAAGGGTGGGGATCAAGGTAGCTACAATTAGTTGGCTGGAGAGGGAATGTAGGGGTTAGAAAGCAAACGAAATAAAACATGCTTGAGAACTATTTGAGTTAACTGA
This sequence comes from Macaca fascicularis, assembly GCF_037993035.2. Taxonomy (NCBI): domain Eukaryota; kingdom Metazoa; phylum Chordata; class Mammalia; order Primates; family Cercopithecidae; genus Macaca; species Macaca fascicularis. Next base: position 167,194,388 of record NC_088376.1, on the reverse strand, counting down.
GTTCAAAAGAACATCGAACATAGTTAGCATGAGTAGCTGACTAGAAGCAAATAGATTAGAAGCCTACTAAGACACATTTCACTAATATATCTTAGGGATATATAGATCACCAAAAAATAACGAGCCCAGACTAAGAAAGCCAGAATTTCTGTGAAAAACATATGATTTTTGATTTTTTATTTAATTGAGAAATTGACTGAAGATTTGCTTTTCTTTTTAAACTCTGGACCACCACGAGAAGAATGTGAACTGAAAAAGTTGTGCAGCCCCTAAGGAAAGCATATTTCTAAATACCCACTTCAGATGTGATTGAGGAAATAGTAAGCAGGTGAGTGATCATCTCTACCTCTAGATGGCAGTTCTAGGAGCCACTGAAGAAAAAGTGGGGGTGGGGGGCAGTGAGGAAGAACACAAAATCAGAGACTCAACAACAATTATACCTCACCACTAGGTGGGAGGAGGGAGCTTCCACAACACCCAGTGGAATTTTGGAATTGCTTTGAACCAATGACTAATGTTTCTCCCATTTATACCTTTTTCCCAGGGAGACTCATTCCATTTCTCTTCTATCATTTTATATTAGGCATATATGTGATGGAGAGGGGAGGAGACAGACAGCTTATCCTTTTATTTCCTTAATTGCTGGGCTAAGAGAAAAAATATCTGAACCTCATGAGTAAGGGTGTGTATTTTGGTAAGACTGTGGAACTGGAGGTGCCTGCAGTTACCAGGTTTTCCCCCTTAGGGAGAAGGGGACAGTATACTATGTGCAAAAGGAAATATATGGCTCTCTGGAGGTCAGAGTGCTGACCACGACAGAAAAAACTGTTTTGTATTTACCATACCTCATTTCATTTTCTTCTTCCTGATCACGAACAAGATCACATTTCTAAGCCTCCCCTGTGTTGAGTCTCCCCCATAAGAATGACTTCTAGCCAGTGAATTGTGAGTGGAAGTGAAACATGTTTCTTCTGGTGGAGGTAGTTATGAGCTAGTGCCTCTCCTGTTCTTTCCCTCTTTGCCCATCACAGTGACCTTGGAGGCCATGTTTTTCCAATGGCAGAGCTGCAAGGTAGAGAAGAATGATACACACAGGACTGCAATGTAAAGGAGGAATACAGTTTTATTGTGTTAAACCATATTTTCTTAACATTGTGTTATTGAGATTTCAGGAACTACAGTGGCAGCTGGGATTAATTATCCCAATTAATTTAGATCACTTTCCCTTCACTTCTCCATATCACATAAGAACATTAAAATGTCCACTAAATAAGTAACACTGTTTAGGTCAACATCTTGAAAGTTTAGAAAACATTTATCAGATAGAATATAGTTTTACAAGGTTTCATGCATAGAATGGTTCATGATGTGTGAATTCATGTATATGCTATCAGATGATTATGAATTAGGACTTAGTGTATACACTGAGTTCTGGACTACACATCCAAACAATACCTCTGATATAGGACCTTTAGTGCAAGCATATTTTACAGTCAGGAGAAAATTCTTGAATATAAGATTTCCTATTTAAAAATTGCATGGAATAACTTCCTATCATTGCATAGCCAAACTTCTTCAAACTCTTCAAATTCATCCAGCAGGTCAGACATCTTTCCTTCTAAGCTTTTATGTACATAAGGACAATTTTATAAACTATATGTATGTGATTTGTATAAAGCTAAATATGTAATTTTTCTCTAATCTTTCTCTGACTGGATGACTTTTTTATTCTGCTAATATCTTCATGATCCCATCTCCTCTGCAAAGATGAAAGACTCATCTCATTTAAAAGCTTTCTAACTACAAGTAAACCAGACAAAGGTAAACTACTCCAATGAGTAACTTCTTTATTTCTTAATTTTTGAGATAACAAAATCACATGAAAATTTTCACTACAATGCTTCAGAATATTATATAAGTGATGCATTTCCATTCTGATCTACTATATTTCACTTAAAATCTCATAGTTAACTCTTTTTACATAGTGTTTAATTTGTTTTCATGTGCACATAGAAACAATCATTCCTAAAAGAGTAGTGCCAAGACAAGAAACACTTTCTCAAGCTTACTTCTGGAACAAAATTTAAATGTTGGATGTCAGGACAGGGAATAGAATGTCTGTAGAGCAAAGTGTTTTTTCTGTTGTTGTTGTTGTTGTTTTTGTTTGTCTGTTTGTTTTTTTAAGAGAAATATGGGGTCTCACTATGTTGCCCAGGCTAGACTCAAAATTCTGAGCTCAAGTGACCCTCCGGCCTCAGCCTCCTGAGTAGCTGGGATTACAGTTACACACCATTGTGCCTTAGAGAGTGCCTTGATAATAATTGTGGGTGGATGTAGCATGAACTCTTTAGACTGGGCTAATGTTGAAAATTAGCGAACTATAAATTTAAACACATATCTACTTCTTTATATTCTTTTTTGATTTCCTTCATTTTTAATAGCAAAACAACACTTTCAGTTATCAACATGGCTGGTATTTTCCAATCCTTGTTCTTTCAGTTGAGATACAATAACAGTGGTCCAGATGTCATCGCTTATTTTCATCAACATTATCTATTTTGTTATCTTTCCCATGTTGTTATGACAGTCTTAAGATATACTTGAAAACAATTAAAACTCTTTCATTCTTCAGGATGTTTTGACTCCCTTTCTCTTGCTATATTCCCTTCTCACCAATAAAACCATAGCATTTTTCTAAATGAGAGGAGCACAGTGATATCAAACACTGACAATTCATTTCTTAAAGGGCATTCAATTTTCACACTAAATGAGTTGTTCAGAGGATGAGAGTACAGTTCAAGTTATGTGGCAAATAGAACTGAAGAAAGTGAAAGCAATTCATAGGAGAGAAGAAGAGAAAAAAAGGAAAAATAGAAAAGTGAATAGCTTATGTTCTGTGTGCAATATGAACAGAGAAAATAAATGCTAACCACATTCCTGGTGATTTTCTGTTCTAAGGAAATATCAACCACCACAACTATAATTTGCATTGTACCTCACACCACATTCTTAGAAGGGACTTTTTAAAAGAAGATATTGGTAATTAGAAAAATATTAGTATTCTGTAAATAGTACTTTATTTTTTGCGAAAAACAAAGCTTGATATTGCAATGAAGCTTGGTAGTGGTCACTACATTAGTATTACATCTAGCTGCTAATTTCCAAAAGTACAATAAAGCCTTCTTTATTGATTCTCTTTCCATGTTCTCTTTGCCCATCTGTCAATAATTGAAAAGTACGCTATCAAGAAACGGAATTTGTATGATCTGTCTCCTCTATAGTGCTAAAGAAAAAAATGCTTAACTCTGTGTTAGACTTTCTTGGTTTGGTATACCCTTTTGTCACTAATCCAGGCATATTTTAGAAGGGTTTTTAGTTTGTGCATTTCCAGGAGGGAACCATTGTCTTTTTGGTAATGTACTTAGTCTCTGGAATTATTGTCCTCAATTCTTCGATGTAGACTAGACTGGGTAGAAACAACTTATTTCATAGCCCTCTTTTTTAGCCATTGCTATTATTAATGATAAGTGAATCAAGTGAGCACATCCAGGCTGAGGGCTTGATTTAGAGCAAGTTAGAGTAACTCAGAATAAACCCAAGATCCTGTTAGAGGCACCTGACACTTAACAAATGATCAAAAAAGAGCATCCCATGTACATTCAGAGTTATAATACAAGTGGGTAGATTGTTGCATGGGATTGGAATTTAAAATCAGAGTTAAGAGCTGCATAGATTTCTGAACTGAGTGTGTTGAGATGACATACAAAGAGATTTGCGTAAAGATCAGGAGAATCTAGTTCTTAACCAGCCTCCACACACAGCTGACTGTGGTTTTAAAAGCATTCCTTCTTTGATTCTTCCTTGAAATGTAATCCAGTGAGTGAGATAGAAATCTCCCTGCACTTGAGTCTTATTTGTCATAATTATGCATCTTTAGGGTTTCATAATGACCAATTTAATCACTTTGCCGTTTAGAGGGCTATAACAGCCAATCATGATAATAGGTTTGGTATTTGGGAGGAACCATTTAATGCCCAAGAGCCCTTATTCTGAGCCTCTTGATGCCACTTCAACTTGACAGGCAGCTTCTGATTAGCACACGTTGCAAAACCTTTGGTAAAATGTTCATTTCTTTTAAATAAATTCTGTGACCTAGTAGTAGCATCTTAGCTTGCATACAAGGTCATGTGTAAGAGAAGTTTCCTCCAAAATGCTCATTTTCTTCCTAGCCATCCATTAAAACAGTCTGAACACACCATTCAACTTCTATTTTCTCAGGAATTCCAAATGTAACTTGGTTCTATGTGGCTGGCGAAAATGAACCTGAACTTCCCAAACTAGCTCTGTTACTGTCATTGAATGATATTGAAATATTTTTGAACTATATCTACCTAAAATTTACCATTTTCCTGTCATCAACGGCCTTGTCTAATACCTGTCACATTAACATGAAGAGAAACAAAACGAGGTCTTAGGGCATTTATTCTCAATCTTTAGTGGACGTGACGATCACAGGGAGAGTATGCTTATTTGAATGTAGATTCCTAGGGCTTATCCTTAGAGGCTTTTATGTGTTATGTCTTGGAAGGCCCTAGGAAACTCCATTTAGCAATCAGCCCAGTGATTTGGATATAAGTAGCCCTGAATCACATTTTGAGAAATATTGTGTAAGGCCAATTCCTAGTAGATTGGCTGCTATGAAGGCATCTCAGCATTTTATCTAAAAACATTAATAAAATAGTTTTCGTTTTTTTTCCCCCGACTGTGCCTCCATTTCTTCTAAACTAAATAATCACTTTAAAAAAGTATTTTGTAAATGAATGTTTGAGTGCATTTACTTCCTTGGAAAAAGCAAGACGAAAAATACAGAGCTTTTTCATTTGCATAGCATGATTTTGAAACTAAACAGGGATTAGACTTTGGAAAGCTTTGCCAAGATTATAACTCACAGTATAGCAGTTTGAGCATGGGATGTGAACTGATATATCACCTACAGTACGTAGATTTTACTTCTTTAATTTCCTAATCCTCAGTATCCTCATCTGTAAAAGAGGGATAGTCATACATGTCATATAGAACTCCATCAAATTAAATACAATTATATATTATACATACATATATGTGTGCCTGCCTGTGGACACACACAGCACAAACACACATGTATGGCTTAGCAAAATACCTGATCCAGAGTGATCTTTTTATTGTAAATTGATAATTTATAATTGTATAAATTTGTGGGGTAAAAAGTGATAATTCATGAATACAAGGTGGAATGATTAAATCAGAGTAATCTTACACAGCCATTGTAATCAAGGGGTTAGAAACAAACGTTAACATCTCCAAATTATATCTATCTGGGAAAAGAAAATGTGGCTTCTAGCCACTCTGTCTAACCTATTCTTCTTTATAGGTAAAGTTAAAGTAGTAGAAACCCCAAGAAAGGGAAAGTGCCATTTAAAGACAGGCAGGCAGTTTCTATGAAAGCAATGCCACTGATTGCACTGCCGGTTGCTAAATGTGCTGAGGTTATTTGTGCCCAGCAGTAAATACTGTTGCAAGCCCTGATGGCAGGAATAAGACCATGCCATGCTCCAGGGTAAAGGAGAAAGGAGATTATCTGGAGCTATCTTCTTTTCTCCACCCATGTTTGCTCTTGCACATGCTACTAGATTTCTCCCCCCTCAATTATCCCAATGTCTTGTTTTGAAAGGGGGCAGGTGGACAGCATGGATGTGGAAACGAAGTTTTTTATTGTCTTTGCCTCCAGTATAGTTTGAGAAGAAAATGTGCAGCATATACATTTTGTATAAAATATTTTACAAAGTATTTAGCTGAGTAATAATACTTTGGATTGTTATTGCCAGATTAGAAGTCCCCAGCCCCCAGCTCCAACTTTACACCAGCATCAGCCTATGTGATACAGATAAGGACCCAGTCAAGATGGCAGTCTAAACTCTCGTTTGCAATGACAGCAGTAGTTAATGAGGGCCAGAGGAGGGTGAGGGTGTCCAAGTGATGATTCTCATCTTGCTACTCTCCTCCTCCAGTTCAAAAAAATCTTTCTTTTTTTTTTCCTGTAGCTGCTGGTCTTCTTTCTTTATAGTTTTAAGGTACATGTTTGGGCTCCTACAGGTGAGTAGCATGATCAAAGACACCCTCCCTCTTCTATTATCAGGGTTAAATCCGCGTACATATTAGATGATACCACTGAGTAGATTTGGCCATTTGAAACCACAGAGTCAAATCTTCTCATAAGATGCAAATAAACATAAAAGTAAGATTCATTACACAAACTTTTTAAATAAAAAGCTTTTCAAAAATGCATTTATTTCATGTATTGATGGCCTTTCTACCATTGTAGAAGACTATCAGATAATGTTGATACAGTTCATAAAGATGACTAAAGGGTAATAATAGAATATATTTAATAAAAGGTAAATTTATGACAACAAGACCATCTAAGGATGGATAATTAAGAGGTTGCATTGATATGACTGCTCATTAATATATCTGTTGCTCTAATTAATGCTGTCGGGGTAACAGTGGCCTCCCTTGGGTGCTGGCTGTCTCTTCAGTCACAGGACTTTCAGGGCTTGGGAGAGCCCTCTTTTCTGCTTCTCTTTCTCTCTCTACCTAGCTGATACTGGATGTATGGATGGTATCAGTTTCTCCTGTAGTTGTTTTCAGCTTTCTGAAGTTCAATATTGCATAGACATCTGGCTTCAAAGCTGTATGTGCCTAAGTAGTTTTTACTCTGTAAGCTAGGAATACATTTATATTTCTCCTACATACTCTATATGGTTAGTATTATTTGTAAGTCAAATGCTTATAAAGCACAGAGATTTTTGGGAGAAGGTAATAAATAAATGCTTGGAAAAAGAAGCAAACAAGAAGCCCCCTAAGTTTTTCTAGTGGCAGTTTGGATATGTTAACAGAAATCTGAGCTCAGCGCCACTATAAAACCCTACACATCCTCATAACTGTCTTGAAAGTGTTAGAAAAAAATTCATCTAGCATTTTCATTTCTACTGCTGTATTGCCTGGGTTGGTGTATTCATCCTCTCTTTAGTGCATCTAGGAGAAAGAATTTAGTATTCCATAAAGGAATCAGTTCCTCAAACTTTCTGACCATATTTTGTATGTTCAGATAATATTATTAACATTTAATGATTATGTAAACTAAATTCATCTATTCCACTTTTTAAATTTGTTCATAACTTGTCTACTCAAAGTTTTCTAAGTCATGACATGTTATGCTAATTTGATTACTTTAATGATATTTTCCTTGTGTTCTTAAAGAAACAGACTCTGTGTATTATTATAGACATGAACATACATGTTTTAAACCTTTTGCCCTGAAAATTATGACATCTGCAATAGTGGCTTTTAAAAAAAATTTAAGTAAAAAATGTGGTATCTGTAAAAAATTTAAAATGATCAAGTTTTCCCCATCTCATTGCATTTTCAATTCCTTTCCTTTCTTATTAGTATGCAATTTTTTATTACTGACAAGTGGATGAATCAAAATGAGAATGCCGGTGTATCTCAGCAAACACTTTACACCTGTAGGGAATGGTGCCGTTGGGTCACATCAGGACACCCTTAGAAAAAACGCAGAGGTGTCTTCTGGGTTTGAACTTTGTTTTGGAAGACTAAAAATTAGTGGTTCAAGTTCTAGAGCTTCTACATGGTGGAAGTTGGAAAAAAGAAACTTTGGTGGGTTTTTTTTGTTTGTTTGTTTTTTCTCTACCTTTTTTGATTTGAACCTGGCCTTTGGAAATGACCACTGACAACCTGGCATTGCAGCACTGACAACAGCAATGAAGAGAGCGACTTCCTGGATGTCAGTATGGAATCAGCTCTTCAGCTCTCCTGCTCTTATTGTTGGCATATTCGGGAAACAATAACCCAAAACAAAACAAAACAAAAAAACAAAAAACAAAAACAAACAACAAAAAAAGTCAGCTTCAGGGAAAGAGGGAGGAACCAGGATGAAATTTTATGAGTCTACCACCTGGGGATTTGTGAGGAGTGACTTCTAAAGAGGAGAAAAGAATAGTCTCACTATAGATATGAAGGGAGCTCTAGTCATTATAATAAAAACAGTTACTACCCTCAAAAATGCAACTTCAGTTGGTAATGCAACCTGAGAATTGTGTCATATCAGTTATGAAATTATTGAATTATAAAAAGTCATGATCTTTATGATCCTTTCATGAAGCTTGGTTTCTCCTAATGTGTTTCAGTCTTTGTAACCGATATAGTGTGCTGTTGAATAATCACTAGACTAGCCACATTTAACTGCTGACAGGTAGCCTCATTTCTGCATGGATGAGTGATTCCTCAAATACTGGTAGTGAAATGTCTTGGGATTTCAATAGATAAAAGAAACAATGTTAATGTAGAGTCATTAAGATCAAATCTTTAATTTGAGAACTTTGTTTTATACTAGAATAAAAAATGAAATTTGGCCACAGGTGCCTTCACTCTTCTTGTAGCTTTAATCTGTGGACTCAAAAGAAACTATAGTCAAGTTGAACAGTTGTGTTTTCATTCTACCTGGATAGGGATTTGGTTGATAACAGGCATTTGCATGTGGAGATGCTGGGGTGATAACCTATCAGAGAATGACTTTTTCCACATCCCTTTCTGAAACAGATGTGTCAAGTCTGATACAGGTATATGTGAGAATGTAGATGCTGGGCATTGCACAATGCCCGTATTTTCAGAGAAAAGTACAAATGAAGATTTGTGTAAAGCAGTCCTAGAAGCTTTCCTGTACTTGTACACCAGCCATCTTTAAGTCTTGCTGGTCTATCTAAGCTTGTCAACTTTCTGTACATAGTATTCACTAAATCACGTTTCCATAAATTCTTTTTTGAAATAAGGAAAGAAGCCTGCCCTGCCCCAGGGGCCATCAACTCTCTGTGTAATGTCACCATTATTCCTGTCAGTAGCCAGGTAATTAAGGATACACATGATCAATAGATTTGCCCCTTCCAGAGCTTTGTTATCTTCACCTAAAAGTGCCTGTTCATAGTGAAGGTCAGTACTGATCCCAGACAAGGGGTGCTTTTTCCTCTTGCTAGATTTAGTGCCCCTCGTCTTCCACAGTGTTCAGGATCTCGAGCACTGCATGGCACATTGATAGAAGCCACTCACGGAATACTTGTTGATGATGATGGTGATAATTATTCTATACCACAGACCACTAGTGCCTTCTCTGATTAACACCAATTTCTAATGATTGAATTTATGTTTTTGTTGTCAATGAATTAAAAAACTGCATACATTTCAGAGGATGTTCAGAAGACAGTTTTAGGGTTTTTTTTCCCCCAATAACCTATTCAATGACCAATGTTTCACTAGACTTAAGGAGGTGGAGAGAAAAATAATAAAATGTGAAGATATATGTTTTAGTTCAATTGACTTTACATGTTAGTAATAGAGAAGTATCATTCAATACGAAATTAAGAAAACTCATGTCACATTTGACCCCCAATGACTTATCTCCATGATCAAGTTTTCTTGGAAAATTAATAGACATTTATTTGGAGCTTGTGAGGAAACTTGTATTTTTTCTGAGTACAACAAGTGATTAGTCTATGGGGATATGTGAATAATCATCAGAGAAAACTTAGCTGGAGATACAATATATTAACAATCAGAACTCTAGATTGAACGAATACCTGAGATTAGTTTACTGTGATTACCCAACAACTGGTTAAAGAAACACTTTAGAATATTTTTTAAATATATACTTTAGAATATATTTAATTTAGATCCCATTTTTATAATTAACAAGGAATATGTGAACTGGATTATAGTAAAGTTGATTCATAACTGATTAAAATTTTTTCCTAAACTGTGCTAATTAAAGGATTGATATCAATTTGAGGGACTTAGAAAAGGACATGATAATCAAATTTACTGAGAATAACCAATTAAAATAGCCAAACCATAGAATAGCAGTAATAATAGTTACTACACATTGACATTTACTACATGTTAGGAATAGTTGGATAGTAGAATAGTACCCAGTTAGTGAGTTTTACTTCTGGGCTGACATATGCAGATAATCCCCCCAACCATCTTTGATTTCAAGAGAGATCTACAGGGAATTGGGGTTTTCTTTGGTCTGTTGTAACAAGGATTTCAAAATCATTGCTTTACAGCATTATGACTTCAGTAATAAAGCAAATCTGCTAACACGTAACAGGGATAAATGTACAGTTTCCCCCTTACATTAAAAAAAAATGATGTAAATTCAAAATGGGAAATACATGGCTCATTAGCTTTGTATGTGAAATGACTCGCAAGTTTTAGTTGACTATGATCTCACAGACACTGGTATGGCTGTGGGGAAAAAAAAACTAACAATTTTTTAAAGTCCATATAAATCTCATTATTTGAGGTTAAATTCATGTAGTTTTTGCTTATCCTTTATTCATTTCTTTATTTATTACTATTTGCTCAGGAAAGGTCATTTCCTCCCCTCCCCTCAGGCTCCCTTCAACTTATGAAGAAAAATAAACCAGGTACATTCAACCTCAGGGTAAGGAAGGATTGGAGCCTGGCCAGAGTTGTCTTCCCAACTGGGAGTCGTCCCGATCTCCCACCCACAGAAATAAAACCAAAGACAGTATTGCTGGCCTTTTCCAAGCAGAACAGAAGATAAGCTGATCAGCTGGCAAGATCCATGTACAGGCTGGGGTGACTATGTGACTCACTCTCTGTTAGCCATAAGAGTTAGTTAGTTGTTCTCTAGCCCTGTGGACCTTACACACCAGTGTGTACAGAAATCACAAAGGATGCTTGTTAAAATGTAGATTCCTGAGATTGTGTTTCAGTACATCTGGAATGGGGCTTAGAATGCTATATTTAAAAAATACATAGTAGACTTACTTTGCATTCATTTATATGCTAAGTAACTCAACATGTATCTGTGAGCAGTAAATATGCCCTGGTCACCCTTCCATAGTATATTAGTATCACCAAGGGTAAAGCAGTGAATAAAATGGACAATGTACATTCCATTGTGGGACTATGAGACTTATATTCTACTGTGGGGCTATGGATAAAAATCTCACAAATAATAAACTTTCAAATAGTGACAGTGCTACAAGGAAATAAAATAGCACAATGGGAAAAGAGTAGCATGGGGGTGTGTGTGAGCTAAGGTGATCAGAGACAGCTTTCTTTAGGATGCCATATTTGAATTGAGGCCTTAATGATGAGAAGAATGTGTGTGTATGTGTGTGTGTACATATAGTGAGTTGAGGCACAGGAGGTACAGCACAGAAGGCATAGGAGGTACAGCAAGTGCAAAGGCCCTGAGGTTGGAAGGATCTTGGTAAGCTCGGGCAATACAACGCAGGACTGTGTGGCTAGGGTGGGGTTTCTCAAGAGGGAAACTATTGACATTTTGGGATATATATATATTCTCACACACACACACACATACATATCTATTTAAATATGTACATGCATATATTTAAATATACTAAATAAATGTATTTTATATATTATAATATATAATATATATGTATTTTAATATATTATACAAGTATATAATATAAATATGTAAATATATAAAATACATAATGTATTTGTATAACATATATTATGTTATATATTTTATATAAATATACATTATATATTATATGATATATAATAGATCATATATTATATATTATATTATTATCATATATCTATATATCACATATATTATATATATTACAACATATATTATATAAATATATAAAATATATACATTATAATATACTATATAACATAATATATAATATATTATAATGTATTATATAACATATATCATTTATACATTATAATAGATAAAATACATATACATATAATATATACATATATTATCTATATATATATTAAAAATATAAAATATTAAAAATATATATTATATATAATACATATATATATTATATGTGTGGTATGGGGCTTTTCTGTGCATTGTAATTTCAGCAGCATCCTTGGCCTCAACACGCTAGATGCTGGTTTTACCTTCCTGTCGGTGACAATCAACAAAGGTCTCCAGCCATTGACAAATGTCCCCTGGGAAGCAAAATCACCCCTAGTTGAGAACCACTCAACTAGAGCACAGTAAGAGAGGGAGAAAGATAGGGGGGTGGGGTGATAGCGAGTGACCAAATTATGTAGGGCCATACTAATCCCTGGATTTCATTTCAAGAGATTCTGGAAGTCATTGGGGGGTTTTAACTGGGGTAAGGGGAGTGATATGATCTGATTTATGTTTTCAAAAGGGCTCTATGATGGCTGGGTAGGGAATAGGGGGTGTGGAAAGCAGAAGAAAGGATACCAGTGGGTGGATTGCCGAATAGTCTAGCAGAGAGATGATAGGATTAAACTGGTGTTTAGCAGCTAGAATAGTGAGAACATGTTGAATTCACAAAGTGTAATGGTTGAAGCCCTGACGGGACTTTCAGTGGTCGCTAGACCACGCTCAGAAAAACAACATCTTTGACCCTTGCATTGTCCTTGACCCAGAAGTGCTGTCATCACCTGGGAGCTTAGATGTACCATCTCAGGCCCCACCCAGAGATGCTGAATCCGAATGTGCATTTTATTAAGATCACCAGGTGACTGATACGCACGTGAAGTTTGAGACACACAAGTCTAAGCTAAGTTTCAAATTTTACTTATTAAAAAAACAGATGCTTTGATTTGAAGAGTGATCTATCCAAGGTCACACAGACAATCAGGAGTAGGGTCAGAACTGGAACCCAGTTCTCCCATCTCCCGCCCATGTTCCGACAGCCTGCCTGGTAGGATGACATCTATCACCTCTTAGGGGTCCTTACTTAAGAGAGCCAGGAATTATAAATCTGTCCCTTAATTCTCATAGGATGAAGAAAAGTCACCCTTCAAAAAATAAAAGATTGAAATTCCCCGAGAGAGGAAGAATGAAAGACCCATGGTATCAATTTAAAGCAAAAAGCATTTAAAAACCAATTACCAAGCTGTGTTGCTGCTGCTCATGGGGCTGTCATTCTTTCCTAGCTCAGAGTGTTAATACTGAAAATACAAAGCGAATCCCTTGAAAAGCGATGCCAGGATTGGCGTGTGTGCAACAATGATGAGGCTTTGAGATCATCCCTTGCAAAGAGGGCTGCTCAGCTGCATATTCAGTGACAGGAATCTTCCGGATCACAAACAAGCAGCAGGATTTGCAACTTAAACAATGTTTCCTTTCCCTCGATGGGAAGAGAGATTTTGGAAAGCTGAATATCAGTCAGTGTTCCCCTTGTCTTTATCATTCTCCTCTCTGGCTACTCTAGACTTGCTGCTTTGTTATCCCCCAAGGACATGGGCCATTTGTCAAATTCTCTTCTCCTCAAAACCTAAAGCACAAAATAGCTACTGTCCTTTCTGGCAGCTCCTGCAGGGCTAATATGTGGTGCTTATCCTAATATGTGGACCCCATCATGTCCTAAATTAAAGAGCCTGGTTTGAAGGATGAGCTTCAGGGGAAAGAAGAATAAAAAAAGAGATTCAAATCCCTGAGGCTACCATTCATGGGTCAAGGTACCCACCTCCATCTCTAAACCTTGGACATGTGAGGGAAGCCGATTCCTTACAATCCTGAAGGTGGTTTGGTAAACCACTTCTGCCAAGGGTTTTTTCCATTACCTGGAATTAGCAGGTTACTGAAGGGCAGATAAACCAACCGCTCTATGAGCACAGTGGTTGGTGGGGAGGGAGGCTGCCTCAGGCTCTCATGGAAAGGAGGAAAAAGCTGAATGCCTCTTTAGGACTGGGTGTGAAACTGCTCCTCTCAGTCGGAGACTGGCCCCTGAAAGCACACAGCTTCTGTCACTGCACAGCTGTCAGCTGCCATTAGCAGGTTCCTGACAAGAACATGTGGCATTCCCCAGTCCTTCTTCCCAGCAAATCAAGCTGGGCAGTGATCCGAAGGTGTGTGTGGTATGTGTGTTTGTGTGTGTGCATGTATCTGTGCACGCTGGGAAGAGACCACAAAGAAAAAAGAGAGATTAAACAATGGTTTCTGGACTCAGATATTTACCCAGTATCAAGAGAAGATTCGAGCCAGATTTTCTCTCTGGGAATTAGGGACTTTGGGTAAGTCACTTAATGCCTCTGGTCTTTGTTTTTCTGCACCAACTGAGAATAGCAAAAATCTATGATTTATACACTCCTTTGTAAGTGCCAGGCTCTGTGCTAGAGCCCATTGTGGAAACCATCTCACTTAATCATCACAACAACCTGAAGATACAAGAACTATATATGTATATATATTTGCAGATGAGAAAACTGAGACTTGAGAAGGTTAAGTAAATTTCCCCAGAACCCCTAGACAGGGATAATGGAAACAGAATTCCATGGCAGACTATGTGACTGTGAGTCATAATGAATTAGGAGCTGTACCTCCTCAAACGCAGATGGCCACCTCACTATGTGTTTGAGTGATCAACCAAAGCCTGTGTGGGAAAGCACCCGGTACCCCCAGGACTGCACCAATGTCAGCAACTGCCCTTTAAAGAACTCAACATCAGCTTAGTCATTCACTGAGTACTTGTTGTGGACCTGGTTCTATTCTACGAATTATAACACATGGAGAAGGGGAGCGAGGAAAGACAATATTGGCTCTTCCTTCAAGTAACACATGTTATCAGGTGTTGGCAATAAAAATATTGTATCTGTATGACAGGTTCATAACCCTGGAGTTGAGGACACCCCACATGCTCACCAAATGAGACTAAGGCAAAACACCTGCTTACCTAACCCCTTTTCTAGTAGAGACCACTGATGGGGAGTTCTCATATCAGTATTCTAAGAGCTGCATTTAACAGTAACCATGGGACCTCCTTTTATCTCTCTTTCTATTTCTGTCTTCATGGAGTTTCAAGGCAAATACCTGAAATGAGTAAATTTTAATTCTGAAACAGTTATGCAGTTTTCCCAAAGTTGTAATTTAACAGGTGTAATCGAGGCACTATATCATAGTAAATGATGGTTTATCTGGTGTTCATCACCTAGAAATATTATTACTAGCGGGTGCTTCTGTGCTTCAACGGTACAATGATAATTGATGTTCACAATGATTACCCTGAGGCAGTGCAAGTTCCTGAAGTGCTTTGTGGATCATAAAAAAAAAAAAAAAAGAAAAGAAAAAAGAAAAAAAAAAAAAAAAAGAAAAGCTCCCTTTGTCATTTTTTGCATTACAATGGAACATAACACAGTTCTTTGACTATTAGTCACCAGTAATAAAATATGTGCTAACATCACTGATCAGAGCATTTCAATTCCCCATTACACGCCATTATGCCAAAAAAAGGAATTCTGTACAGACATATATTTCGTATCTTTCATTTCCTTCCAGAAAAGCTCAAGCTAATTTTACATAACTGAGTGTCTGCCCATGAAGAACTCTGAGGGGAAACTGCTTGTGTTAGTTTTTTATTGCTATGCAAACTTAGTGGCTTAAAATAATGTAAGTTTATTATCTTACAGTCCTGGAGGTGAGAAGTCCAAAATGGGTCTCACTGGGCTACAATCCAAGTGTCAGCAGAGCTGAGCTCCTTCTGGTGGTTTGAGGGGGAGAATCTGTTTCCTTGTCTTTTCCAGTTTCTAGAAGCTGCCTGCAGTCCTTGGCTGTGGCCTCCTCCTCCATCTTCACACCACCAGTGTAGTATCTTCAAGTCTCTCTAACTACAACCCTCGCTTCCATCTTCACATCCCATTAGCACTCTGACCTTCCAGCTTCCCTCTGATAAAGATCTTTGTGATTACATTGTGCCTCTCCAAATAATCCAAACTAATTTGTTCATCTTTAGATTTTAACTTAATCACATCTGCAAAGTCCCTTTTGCCATGTAAGGTAACATATTCCCTTGTGTCAGAGGTTCAAATATAGACATCTTTGGGGGTGGGTCATTATTCTGTCTATCACCCTCCTCTTAACAAACTTTTCATCACAATGCTATCCTTTTCTTTCTTTTCTCTTTGACTTTAACTTTTGAAACAATATCATCTTTCTATAGATGATGAGTAGAGTGATCCTGAAATGAAAATTATAGAATTCCATAAGGTCATGGGAATCAAGTTCACATAGACTCTCTGCTAATATTTGTCAGATTCTCACCTTGCTCTGGACCAAGCCAGCAGGAGAGAGGTTCCCCTGGCAATTGCCAACTCCACCGTGTGTGGCTTACTAGCACTTATGCCTTAAAGAGGGCAGGTGCTTAGACTTCTGTTTCTTAGAGCTTTCACTTAAAGATTAGAAGAACTTGAAGTTAGATCATAAAAGAAAAAAATATGAAGAATATTTTCTTGGTGCCAGACACTGGAGAACACACGGGGATATTAGGAAGGATAAATGCAAAGGCAGAAAGCCAGGCTGAAAGAAGCTTTGGATGCCATCTGACAGGCCTTTTGAATGTGCAGTTTTGGCTGCCCTCCCAGCTGCACCACATACCCCTACATCCCTCTGTACATTGCCGGAGGAGCAGGAAAGCATCCCTTGGAAAAAAAGTCCCAGTGCACTCAGAGAATAAGGGGAAGTCATGATTAAGGTTTTGAGAGAGATACTAGCCAAGGGGTAGTGGAGGTTACAGCTGTGTGGATAAAATGTCCAGACAGGAAGAAAGTACATGCAAATGGAGCCAAAATGGGCTTCTGTTTCTCAGCTGTAGACAAATGTCCTCTCTGCTAACCTTTTGCCCTCAGCTCACTTTGGCTGCTTGCCTCTGAATTATGTTAAATGTTTCTCTTTTATCTCATATTTGGGTTTTCATAAGGCCTGATATTTACAAAACCATTAGGGTTTAAATAGGAAACCTGACACATCTTTTATGAGCAGTGTTTGAAAGAACAAAATTCATCATTTCAAGACTGGTTAAGACATAGAGGAAGTCTGCTATAACTAAAGCACTAGGGTGAAGGAAAGATGCAAACATGTTATTGTTAACTGTGATAGTATTTTTAAAATATTTTACTTCAGAAATGTTAATGGAAGAACAATATAGCCACTATCTTTACCAAGAGCTTAGCAGTTCAGGTACTGTGGAATGGACTTCATGAAGATTGTCTTTATGGTATGCAACAGTAATGAGAAAGTTCTATGATAGCATCATTTTGTAGATCATTAGGTGACTGAAGGAAGTCACTTTACTGAGGTCACACAGTTTGCAAATCATAGCTAAAGCTCAGATGTAGGTTAGCCTACTTCCTAATTGCATCCTTTTAGTTGTATTACATATTTCCTCTGTTTACCTAATACCTTTGACTTTATAGATAAACTCAGAGAATTGTGTGGTATAGAAAATCTCTTCTCAGATTATTTGATAATAAAGGCAATACCTAATTACATTTGATGTGAATATTGCAAGAGTTGGAACTCCCCACATTTTGTCTTTCAAAAGACATTTGGGTTTGTTCCACTCAAATCTCATTATTCTCTAATCTTTTTATTCTGTAAAGCAGATTGTAGTAGGTTGAATAATGGTCCCCCAAAAGATACATCCAAGTCCCTACCCCCAGTACCAGTGAATGTGACCTTATTTGGAAAAGGGGCTTTTGCAACGGTAATTAATTTAAGGATCTTAAGATGAGATCATCCTGGATTAAAGCTGAACCCTAAATCCAATGATGTTAATAAGAGAAAGGAAAGGGAGATTTGAGACACACAGATACAAAAACACAGAAGAGAAGGCCATGTGAAGACAGAGGCAGAGATTGGAAATAAGCTGCTACATGCTAAGGAAAGTCAGGAGCTACAAGAAGCTAGAAGAGGTAAGGAAAGTTTTCCGACTAGATCCTTCAAAGGGAGTGTGGCCCTGCCAATACCTGGATTTTGGACTTCTGGCCTCCAAAATAGTGAGATACTACCTTTCTGTTGTTTTAAGCCATGTACGTTTGTGATTATTTGTTGCGGCAGCCCTAGAAAACTAATACACAAATGTAGCTGATGGTGCAGATGTCAAGATAGTTTGACAAACATTACTGAGAAAAACTCTGTGATTCATGACTGCAACTATGTCTCAGGGATACATTTTTGTAGTTTAGTTTCTTACTGATGCAAACTGAGAAATCATAAAGTGTTATAATATTTATTACTAAAAATCTAAAAGTCCAATTGACATTCAGGGCTTCAATATAATATTCAGTATGGTCCCAAATGGTTTTTTTTTCTAGTACAGGAACAGAATGAAAACTTATAGTCCCTGTGCTTTGAGGGTAAAAATTCAGGCCAAGGCTAACAAGTATTTCATTGTAATTGAATATTTATCGTTATAGTGATACAAGCAACAAATTTTCATTAAAACTAGTAATAAAAACAATATCAAGTTCATACAAATAATCTAAGCAAATGTATATATATGTATACATACATATACACATACACATATACATATATACACAATTATGCATACATACATGAAACCAAATGTGTGTGTATATGTAGATATACATATATACATTTGGTTTCATGTCTATATATACATATGTATGCATATATACACATATACATAAGCATGTGTATATATATGTATATATGTACTTTTATACCATTTTTATACTATTTATTGCCCATTTGATTGATTTCTTATGAATGGTCAATAGGGAAACAAGTGAATATGGAATCCCTCCTGGTATCTGGTAGATTTTGCTCTTCTGGTAAAACCCAGGAATACCCCTTGGCAATTCTCTCTGAACCCAATTCATGATTTATAAACGACTGCCTGTAGAGCTCTGGGCTTGGGTACTGAAAATTCATAGAATCAAACATGGGTGGCTTCCCAGTAGCTCCTACATATGTGAGAAATTGCCAATGCAGAGTACCTGGGACATGACTGACATGAAGTAGGGACCCCATTATTGACACCAGTAGTTGAAACTAATGTGACTGTTCTAGTGGTGGTAGTAATAGTAGTAGAAGTAGTAGTAGCAGTAGGTAGTAATATTAATAGTAGTACTGGTGGTGATAGATACTATGGTGAGAAAATATCTGAATATTCATTACAGTTTGTCCAAATCTAATGTAATTCTCTTACATAAGAAAGAAGCCCTAAAGAAAGAGAGTTAACTCCTTATCTTAGTGTTTCCATGGATATTGAGAATCTCTTCAAACCCAGAAAGGCACTACCTCAGGCAACTGAGATCAATAATAAATTTTCTGGATCTACTGAAATAATTCTTCACCTATCTCCACATGAGGACTGTATTTATGATCAGGTCAGAAGCAAGATTCAGTCCTTACAGACTGGCCATGGTAGCAGCCCTTTATCCCATCTCAGTCCCCAGTCTCCCAATCTTACACAGCATGATAGAATGACATTATGGGTTACTCCTGCTGCCAGACATTTACTTGGCAGAACCACACCTTTGACAAGAAACAGAACTGAGTGAAGATTCACATACATTCTCAAAGGCTTAGTAACATCACACACTAGCCTCAGCAGAGCCCATGATCCACTCTGACATGCAGCAGCTGAGTCAGCCTGCTGTGGAGAGCTTAGAGTGCTTAATTGTTCCTGGGGGAATTATCCCCTCTAGCAACAATCAGTAACATAACTGCCAAGGGTAGAAAGTTATAGCTGCTCACACAGGCATAAAACACGTTTTCCTTTCAGGCTGGCCTTGGGTTACAGGAATAACCCAATGGGGTGTTCTTTGGGTCTCCTTCTAGTTTTCTGGCATTATAGAGAAGATGACCAGGGTTGGCTCTACTGATAGGCCATTCACACTTTGGGGTGGGGAGCTAGCAATAGGCGGCAGTACAGGTTCCAATTGGTCCTTTGGTTATGGCTGCATATTCTGAGTTTAAGAGAGGATTTACCTCTAAGATATAGCAGTCATAAAGAAACATGATAGCAGGGCAATTAAAAGTCTGTGACCCCAGAGCTCAAAGAAAGACAGATGAGCCGGAAGTCCTGATGATCAGCATCATGTGAGCAGGTATTATATGCTATGTACTGAATTGTGTCCCTCCAAAATTCCTAGGTTGAAGCCCAGATGCCCAATGTGATAGTATTTGGAGATGAGGCTTTTTGGTGATAATTAGGTTAAAATGAGGTCACAAGGGTGAGGCTATCATGGTGGGACTAGTGCTCTTTTAAGAGGGGACACCAGAGAGTTTGCTCACTGTCTCCACACACACAAAGAAGTCATGGGAGGACCTAGGAAAATGGTGGCCATTGACAAGCCAGAAAGAGCCCTCATCGGAACTTGAGCATGCTGGCACCTTGATCATGGACTTCTAGCCTCCAGAACTGTGAGAAAATACATCTCTGCAATTTAAATCCCCAAGTTTATGGTATTTTATTATAGGCCACAGCTGATGGATACGATGTAGACTAGTAAACTAATTACTTTACTAGAAAATAGAAGATGTTTATCTCTGCTCTCTTCATGGGAATCCATCCATCCATCTTCACCTAGATGGCTCCAAAAAAGTCAGCCTGTCTAAATTCCAGAGTTACTCAAATAATTGCCCCCTGCCTACTTCTGTGTCCATATCACAGACGTGACCATAAGCAATGGGCAGCTAAGTCCTCAATACTATGTGTTATCATCAGAATGACTTTTGTTCTGAGGTGAAATTATTGAATATATAATTTGGTGCAATTTGAAGCAATTTTCCTATTTTTTGAAAAATATAAAATGTCTGCTGGATTGTTCTATGAAGACTAAATTTCTGTGACTATTTTCCCATCTGCTTTTCAAATTTCTCATCCCCTGATCTGGATCTGTCTTCCATAGCCCAAACAGCATAAAGACTCAGCTATCAGGCCAAAAAAAAATTAAAGAAAAAAAGACTGGTGTCATTCAAAGACTGACATTTTAGTTTTTATTACTAGAATACCTTAAAGAATTAGATCTGATTTGCATTGATATTTGCCAACTGAATTATTAAAGTTTTTTTTTTTCTTTTTCTCTTCCCTTCATCAGATTTTAACACTCCAGTCAACTGCAGACAAAGCCGCAATCTGTGACTTCACAGAGCCTCATGGGCTTTTGAGTTGACCAACTTGAGAAAAATTTCTGACTTGATGCATGAAATGAAGGCAGGTGACACATAAAGGAAATGACAAGGTTTTTTTTTTTTTTTTTTTTTTGCCAAGGAGTTTGCTTCTCACAAAGTTTCATAAGTGACATGGGGCAATTTTATTGGCATGTCTTTTATGGGCAGCAAGACCCCATTTGAATTACCTATTGAGGTTTCTCTTTTTTATTAGAATGAATTGCAGCCTCAGTGTACTGGGAGACTTGCAAATGAATATGCCAAGAGAATGATGAGGATTTCAGAAATGTGTGCACATTTTAAGTGATATGTTAGACTCAAACATCATTAGAATGTAGATAGAAAAAGACAAAGTGGGAATTTTTGCGCAGTTGTTACTTCTAAACCTCTTCATCTAAAGTGACAGAAATTCTAACCAAACAAATGTGATAGTGCATCTATATCAAGATATTTTTATAAGCAGACACAAACACACAGTCACTAAAACATTTGCTGTTGATTTCTTATTATTGCACAGGAAGAATCTCAAATGCTCCTATATTTGTGCTTGGTAGAAACAGTACACAACCCTGACTATCTCAAAAAGATGTGTTTTCTTTAGTGCGGGGGTTCTCTAAGTTTACTTTGCATCAGAATCACTAAATTTTTGGGGCCCACACCTAGAGTTTTTGATTCATGTAGGTCTGGTGTGGAGTCTGATAACTTGCATTTCTAACAAGTTTCTAGGTGATGCAGATGCCGCTGGTTTAGGAATTATACTCTAAGAACCAATGTTTTGGACTATCCAGAAACTGGTTTTATTACTTATTTAGTCAAGTGGAGTGCTTTCCAGTCTTGAAGTTAGTTCTTTCTACTATCTAACCAAAATGATGATTGTAGTTTAAGTCTTTATTTTGTTCTGTGGAACCTAAGACAATAACAACAAATACTTGAATAATACTTTTTCATTAATGAATCACTTCTGTGTGGATTATTTCACTTTAGACAATACAAGGTTTATGGTAGGTGAGTAGGCATTCTATTATTCATGTTTTACAGACGGAAAGTAAAGGGTTTAAAGAACTTACCTAAACTCCTATAAAAGTAAATTATGGACAGCAGGGACTCGAACCAAGGCTTTCTGACTTTAAAGACTGTATTCTTTCTATCAAATCATCAAATCATTCTTCCTCTCAATTCGTTACATTTATAGAGAGCTATACATTTTTCAAACTACTTTCATATTCATTATCTCATTTGATCCCTGAAAGCAACAGTCTGAAGTAGGCAGGGCACATATTATTGCGTACATTTTGCAGATAAAGCTATTACAAAAGATGATGAGAAAAGTAGCTACTGTCGTTCAGACTGCATCTCTGTACACTAGGCAACATTTTTCCTGCAATATTTAGTAGCAGCACCTGATGTAGCAGGTACAGCATTAGATGTTGTTCTTTCCAGTGATAAGTATTCCATGACAAAGTATTAAAACTGCACACCCTACTCCCCACCAACATTTTTTTTTCTCTTTTCATGGTAGAAATGCATTTGAAGGGAAAGGAAGTGGGGATGAACTTTAGTGTTACCAGATTGGTAGGAATGTGGCGAAAGGTCCCTAATTGCTATACTTTGAATACTAAGGACAGCAGCTTTCTCCACCTGTAGCCCAGGGTTTTTCAAAATTTAATGAGCACCTAGGGATCTTGAGGAAATGCAGATTTTCAACCAGTGGGTCAATGATGGTACCCAATATTCTGCATTTCCTTGTTTCCTCTACTACTTCTTCCAGGAGCAATATTCTACATTTCCACAGTGATGCCAGTTCTGATGGTCAGGGTTCAAACTTGTAGCCAAGGAACAACCTTATTTCTCAAAACTATTATTTTCATTCTCTGAACCACCTCTCAATCTCTAGGCTGAAACTGAAAAATTGAAAATATAAAACATTGTAACAATATTTGGTGAGTACTACACACATCGTGGGACTTACTTAGGTGTGTCTCTGTGCTAGACTACTTAAATATTTCACAATCTTCCAAACTATGTTGTTCTGAAGATCCTGGATGATGCTCAAACTGTGGTCCATAGAGCAGCAGTGCTCACATTACCTGAGTGCTTGCCAGAAAAGCAGAATTTCAGGCCCCACCCAGACCCACTGAATCAGAATCCACATTTTAATCAGATCATTTCCTAGCACAGTTGTAAGAGAAGTCCTTCCAATAGTCTTTGCAATCCCCCTGTGATTATAGTGTCATCATTCTGTTCACCTGGCTTGTAATCTAACTCCCTGAGAGGCTTTACTTCTATAGAATCCTAAAATTCACCAAAAGAGATAATTTAAGTGTGAGACTAGCTAAGGAATCTATATTGTTCAATACCTTTTCTTCCACTCTGGGTAATTCTGATGATCAGCCAAATTTGTAAATCCAGCAGCCATCTCATAGTGGCCGCAAAATTTATGCCACAGGTGGCCACCACCAGAAGGGTTTTATAGTAAATTACAGGAAGTATTATTAAACTTCCAGCTCTTGTAATGGGGGCTCCTTCGTCTGTCTGACTCAACATATTAACTGTCAGAGTGGGACTGAACCCTTCCCTACCACACCCTCACCCCCACTATAGCACAAGTTCATTGGAGTGATAGTGTTGAGATCCTTGTCATAACATACATAAAGAAAAAAAATCCTTTCCCAGATACGAAATTTGCAATAGACATTTCACAGTGTTTTGCTTTGTTGCTGTTGTTTTGAGATGGAGTCTCACTCTGACATCCAGGTGGAAGTGCAGTGGTACAATCTTGGCTCACTGGAACTTCCACCTCCTGGGTTTAAGTGATTCTCTTGCCTCAACCTCCCAAGTAGCTGGGACTATAGGCACAGGCCACCACACCGAGCTAATTTTTGTACTTTTAGTAGAGATGGGGTTTCACCATGTTGGCCAACCTGGTCTCGAACTCCTGTGATCCACCCACCTTGGCCTCCCAAAGTGCTGGGATTACAGGCATGAGCCACTGTGCCCGGCCTGACATTTCACAGTGATTTCAGGAAAGGAAATGTCCTATATTTAAAGATGTATATTATACAGTACTGTAAAACTATAGTTTATGAGGACTCTGTTCTTTAAATGTAAACTTTAAGCAGGTTGCAACAGAGTCTGACTTTTCCCTAGAATAAGTAATTCATTTATTCATTCAGCAAATATTTATTGAACACTTAGTCTGTGCCAGGCACTATAATGGGAACTAAGGACATGCAGGTGGCTGCTTTCATGAGGAAAATAGACAGTAAAAAAGTAAACAAATGTTTAAAACAATTACTGAGTGTGATAACTGCTGACAGGAAAAGAACAATTGCTGATAATAAATGGGTGATAAGAGACTATGAAAGGGCCAGCAACAAGAATGTTGAGATTTGGGAGTATTCTCCATAGAACATTGGAAAATGATGCAAGTGGGATGGAAGCAGGTCAGCACGTCAGAGAAACTCAAGGCGAGAAGAATCTGAATTGGACCTAGACAGAGAACTTTCCTGAAATGTCCAGAATCTTCTTGGCAATAAATTACCGAAAGTATTAATTGGATAGGCTTAAGTTCTATAATTTCATTGTATCATTTGTAGTTTGCTTTATATTCACTCATGCTTTATTATCAGTTTGTATTTAGTTCATACTTCATGATATAAGTTATTTCCCACTAATACTTCTATTTTTTTAGAATGAAATCCTCCATTCAGTAACTCAGTTGAACACCTATAATATGCCAATTAATATCCTGAAAATATACACTTGAATAAGGCATAGTTTTTGTTTTTTGTTTTTTGTTTTTGAGACAGAGCCTTGCTCTGTTGCCCAGGCAGGAGTGCAGTGGCGCAATCTCGGCTCACAGCAAACTCTGCCTCCCGGGTTCACACCATCCTCCTGCCTTAGCCTCCCAAGTAGCTGGGACTACAGGTGCCTGCCGCCACGCCCAGATAATTTTTTGTATTTTTAGTAGAGATCGGGTTTCACCGTGTTATCCAGGATGGTCTTGATCTCCTGACCTTGTGATCCACCCACCTCGGCCTCCCAAAGTGCTGGGATTACAGGTGTGAGCCACCACACCCGGCCAGTTTTTGCATTTTTAGAGATCTTATAAACTAGGGGGAGAATGAATGAGCACATAGTTAAAATGCAGTTTTATTAATTTTATGATATTCCTTCCTGGAGGAAGTATCATCTTGAAGGTCTTGCAAGAACAAGTTATACTGTTAAAATGATAGTATGAATGGGATAAGCAATCATGTATGAAGTAGAAAGCCAGAAATGTGAAGGCCCAAAAGCAAGTGAATAAAGTACACTCTTGAAATATAAAAGGAGTATAATTTCAGGAGTGTTCCAGGGATAGGATAATCACTTGAATCAGGGATTTAATGTCATGCTAAGTAGTTTGAACTTTATTCCAAAAGTGCTGGGAAATAGGAAAATTAAGCAGAAAAATTAACCTGACCATTTCCATACTTAGAAATAGTAGCAAAGGGTCCAATTGGAAAACTGATGAAATGCAGGTGAGAGGAAATATTGGCTGAACTACATTGTGACAATGACAATAAGGAAAGTGAATGAATTAGTAGTTACCAAGGAAAATACTCAAGATAATGTATGAAATTAATCATTGCTGGGGCAAAGGAAGAAAAAGAGGCCAGGATCATTTTCACCTTTCTGACTCAGACCACTTTTATTTCCTACCCTGAACATCTCTTAGAACTTGTTCTCTGGCCCCTTTGCTTCTGACAACCCTGGGTACGTATCTTGATTCATGAGACCTGAGATTGTCCCCCTTGGCAAGGATCTAAATCAGACCTACCTTGGCATCTCATGAGGGATATTGAAATAGATCTTAGCTGACATCCATAGACAACATGGGAAAGTCCATTGTGGACAGTCCACAGGAGCTGTACAACCAAATGAGACTTTTTCCTGTATAGATAAGCCCTATCAACACAGTGTGAGTTCTTTTGCATCCTGTTGCTTAGTGGCTTGGTGAACTCCCAAATCTACCTGCACTTACTGTGATGAATTTTATTGTGCAAATATCTGCTCATTTCAACAATTCCATGGTCACTTTGATTTTTAAATATGCTCCTTGAAGAAACTATAATGTTGTATTTGTTTATTGGCTTATTTGTTTGCTTGTTTATTTTTCTGTGTAACTCCTCTCTGTTGCTGTTCAATGGCTCACTCTTGAACACTGCAGGTCATTTTTTTGTGTGTGATAGTATAATCATCTCTTGCAATACCAGTTTTTAAAAAAATAACAAGGGTTGTAATTCACCATTATAGGTTCTATATAGCTATAGTTAATAAAATATTTACTGTTATATAACTGGACTATGGGAAAACTATCCTCTCAGGTGAGAATGAATATATGAATAAGCCATGTCAGAACTTCTCCCTCTAACAAACAAGAGACTGTCATTGTCATGGCCTTTTGAAAAATAGATCTTAAGTGGGTACATTGGGATAAAATGTAACATAATATATAAAATATTAAGGCTAACTTGGATGTTAGCTTTTTAAAAATCCCCCTGGTTATTGTGCTGGAATGAAGGATAGACCTGAATAAAGAAGAGACTGAGGTGGTTTTCAGTCAAATTATTAATCTCACCCAAAATGATCACTATAGGCAGCTAATATATAGTTAACTAATAATTACAATAAATAGTAATAATAATAATAATATCAAGAATAGCTAACACTATATCAAGAACTTTGCCTACATATTATTTTAATTTTCAAGGTAAATATATGATACATATTCTATTTTTAAATGTATTTTAAACATAGACTAGTTGGAATAGTGGCAAGAAGTATTTGAAGGAGTGAGATGCTGAGAGATGTGGACTCTATTTCTGTTTTACTAGGCCATGGACAAAGTTTCTGATTAAGTTATTACCTCTCCCCACCCAAAGTTCCACCATGTCTTGGAGCACTGATGGCCAAGCTAGTCCCCCAAGAACACATCCAGGCTGATTCACTTCTCTTCAGGCAGAGTGCCCTGGGAATCTGATGACACATCTGTGTAGGGTAGGAGTGGGGTTGTAGGGTGATGCTAGGGCATTTGTCCATCACTTGCAATAATAGCTAGCACATTAGGTTGCGCAGATCTCCTCAATGACTTAAAGGCTGACCATGTCAGTTACTGTGAACATATACAGGATTTTTAAAGTTTGGGTTGCGGAGGCCAGTAATCATGTGGTTAAATTTTGTAGTCATTTTCTAAATGATCCGTATGTTTTAACAATAAGGTTACTAAAAAAGAATTTGTATTTACTTGATTAGCCCATTATGGAGTTGTCTGTATTGGGAAAACGTATTTCAAATCTAAATTTAAGATATTTTATACACACAAACAGCTGTCTACATACCTGCTACTGTTATACTGAGACTATACTGGGAAAGTATATAACTTTCTCTGTGAGTGTGTGTGTGTATAATGTAGTAGATACACTGTTATTTACTATAGTATATATAGTAGTATATACATTAGTATATATAATATCAATATACAAGTAAGGCACTGAAAATAAAATATAGCAAACATTTTAAAATTTATTATAGTGCTTTTGGAAGAAGGAAACGGATATATTAAAAAGTAAAAAAAAAAGTGTGATTTAAAGAAGAGATTTAAATATTAAAAGAAAAGTAGCATAACAAAACCCCTACATCATGATTTCACATACAGATGCTTGCCTGGATTCTTAAATGCATTATCATTCTAGGCCATTATATATGTTGTTTTCTATACCTGGGATACTCTTTCTTCCTCTATTTTCTTGGCTAGGTCCTATTCATTCTTGCGGTTTCAGCATAATACTTCTCAGGTGAGCTTTGCTGGTCTTGCAGATTTTGCTACATGGCCCTGTTTTATGGTCTCATTGAATGCTGTAATTTTTCCTTGTAATGAATCTAATTATGGGGCTCTTCATGCAATTATAGATGTCCTGACTTATGGTGGTTTGACTTACAATTTTTTGACTTTACAACAGTGTGAAAGCCATATGCATTTAGCATGTGCATCAATTTAGGATGGGGTTATATCTGGATAAGCCCATCCTAAGTCAAGAGGCGTGTGTATTAGTTTAATGCTTTGCTTTCTTATTGAACTGTAAGCTTCATTTGTGCAAGGACCATGTCTGTCTTGCTCTTCCTTGTGTCTGTTTACAGAGTGAACACTGTAAATAATTCTTGACAAATGAACAAATTGTCAGATGGAGATCAAGATTAATCTAAGTATAATTCTGTATTGATGGATGGCATATTTTAAAAACAATATACAAGTAAGACACTGAAAATAAAGCATAAGATTGTTTTTTATCTCTTTTCTCCTCTTTTTAAAGAAAAAAATGAAAATATTAAAAAATTATTGTATATTTAGAAAACCCCATTGTCTCAGCCCAAAATCTCCTTAGGCTGATAAGAAACTTCAGCAAAGTCTCAGGATACAAAATTAATGTGCAAAAATCACAAGCATTCTTATACACCAGTAACAGACAAACAGAAAGCCAAATCACGAATGAACTTCCATTCACAATTGCTTCAAAGAGAATAAAATACCTAGGAATCCAACTTACAAGGGATGTAAAGGACCTCTTCAAGGAGAACTACAAACCACTGCTCAGTGAAATAAAAGAGGACACAAACAAATGGAAGAACATACCATGCTTGTGGATAGGAAGAATGAATATCGTGAAAATGGCCATACTGCCCAAGGTAATTTAGAGATTCAATGCCATCCCCATCGAGCTACCAAAGAGTTTCTTCAAAGAATTGGAAAAAACAGCTTTAAAGTTCATATGGAACCAAAAAAGAGCCCACATCTCCAAGACAATCCTAAGTCAAAAGAACAAAGCTGGAGGCATCACGCTACCTGACTTCAAACTATACTACAAGGCTACAGTAACCAAAACAGCATGGTACTGGTACCAAAACAGATATATAGACCAATGGAACAGAACAGAGTCC
Source organism: Macaca fascicularis (assembly GCF_037993035.2). Taxonomy (NCBI): domain Eukaryota; kingdom Metazoa; phylum Chordata; class Mammalia; order Primates; family Cercopithecidae; genus Macaca; species Macaca fascicularis. The sequence goes on along the minus strand of NC_088376.1, from coordinate 167,165,377 downwards.
TCAGAAATAATACCACACATCTACAGCCATCTGATCTTTGATAAACCTGAGAAAAACAAGAAATGGGGAAAGGATTCCCTATTTAATAAATAGTGCTGGGATAATTGGCTAGCCATAAGTAGAAAGCTGAAACTGGATCCCTTCCTTACTCCTTATACGAAAATTAATTCAAGATGGATTAGAGACTTAAATGTTAGACCTTATACCATAAAAACCCTAGAAGAAAACCTAGGTAATATCATTCAGGACATAGGCATGGGCAAGGACTTCATGTCTAAAACACCAAAAGCAATGGCAACAAAAGCCAAAATTGACAAATGGGATCTAATTAAACTAAAGAGCTTCTGCACAGCAAAAGAAACTACTATCAGAGTGAACAGGCAACCGACAGAATGGGAGAACATTTTTGCAATCTACTCATCAGACAAAGGGCTAATATCCAGAACCTACAAAGAACTCAAACAAATTTACAAGAAAAAAACAAACAACCCCATCAAAAAGTGGGCAAAGGATATGAACAGACACTTCTCAAAAGAGGACATTCATACAGCCAACAGACACATGAAAAAATGCTCATCATCACTGGCCATCAGAGAAATGCAAATCAAAACCACAATGAGATACCATCTCACACCAGTTAGAATGGCCATCATTAAAAAGTCAGGAAACAACAGGTGCTGGAGAGGATGTGGAGAAATAGGAACACTTTTACACTGTTGGTGGGATTGTAAACTAGTTCAACCATTATGGAAAACAGTATGGCGATTCCTCAAGGATTTAGAACTAGAAGTACCATATGACCCAGCCATCCCATTACTGCGTATATACCCAAAGGATTATAAATCATGCTGCTATAAAGACACATGCACACGTATGTTTATTGCGGCACTATTCACAATAGCAAAGACTTGGAATCAACCCAAATGTCCATCAGTGACAGACTGGATTAAGAAAATGTGGCACATATACACCATGGAATACTATGCAGCCATCAAAAAGGATGAGTTTGTGTCCTTTGTAGGGTCATGGATGCAGCTGGAAACCATCATTCTCAGCAAACTATTGCAAGAACAGGAAACCAAACACCGAATGTTATCACTCATAGGTGGGAATTGAACAATGAGATCACTTGGACTCGGGAAGGGGAACATCACACACCGGGGCCTATCACGGGGAGGGGGGAGGGGGGAGGGATTGCATTGGGAGTTACATCTCATGTAAATGACGAGTTGATGGGTTCTGACGAGTTGATGGGTGCAGCACACCCACATGGCACAAGGATATATATGTAACAAACCTGCACGTTATGCACATGTACCCTAGAACTTAAAGTATAATAACAAAAAAAAAAATTAAAAATGCAAGAGATAAATGAAAGCAATTAATAGAATAAATTGCGTCATTATTCTCTTTTGAATGTTACTGCATGGTCAACAGTCTTCACCTGCAAAATGCATAACTTTGACTATTCCACATCCATATGCTACCAAGTTTGACTCACTGAATCTTCTGGAGGGTCCACACAAGAAAGCCCCAGAGAAATAATTTCCTGAAACTTAACCTGTAGATAATGTGTTCTTTGTGTTAAATATGAAATCATACAAATTCTAACATGCTAACTTGAAGGACCAGATGTTACTCGCAACAGGTACTTCTGTAATGCAACTTAAGTAAATGAGTTCAGTTTAACATTATATATTTCTCTCAAGCCCATGAGGTCAGAGTCTAGGCTGGTCTTATTGGGTGAGTTTACAATTAGAAGTAAAACAGATGGGAGTAATAGCATTAATGAAATTAAAAAGTACCATCAGTCAAGGGTTCAGACTTGGAAATGAATTGAAAGGAGAATCTCAGATCAAGTGGTTAAAACTCAATGTCCAATGAGAAAATGGGATTTCACACTTTTTGGACTCGTCTTAGCTTCTCCAAGCACAATATTTTCCCACTCACTCCATCAAATTGCAAAATACTTTTTAAGTGAGATCTGACTTGTGGCTGAAAAAGAAAATTACACAGTACCTCTTGGGTTGTTCTCAGCCTAAAGGGTTAAATCCTCAGTGTACCTTTTGAGTTTTTCAGTGCTGGAGAGCTACGGAGGTTGTGAAAACTTTTGCAGAAATGAAATGCATAGAAACTCTTTCTGTGACCCTGAGCAATCCTGACAACACATGATGCACATTTGAGAAAGGGACTTCCTCATGAATGTGAGAATAAAGATTTAGAAATAAAGTTAAATGAAGATGGGAGCAGCATTGCTCACAGAAGGAAGATCAAACACTCCATAGAAAATACACGTTATGGTGCAATTGCCCTCTGGGAGTCACAGGATTATGAAAGTCTAACTTAATTAAGGAAGAAAATAGGTCACATTTAATAACCACATGTGTGACACATCATTTTGAACTATATAACTGAAGAGGGGAGAAAAATTAAGAAATCAGAAATGTAAGAAGGCACGCAGAGAATGCATAAATGTCTTCGACTTCATCTAATTCAGGTGTTTTTTATTTTGTATGTATGAAAAATTCACCATTCTTCTAATTTACCTTTTTAAAAGCACTTGCAGTATACTTGAAAAGGAAATTTCAGGCACAAAAAGAAAGAAACAAAATGGCCTTGCCAATTTTTTTAAACTAAATTAAGAGGTAATAAGTATTCTCCTCATAAAAATATACCATGCATATTTCTTTCTTTTCTTTCTCTCATGTCATCAAATGACAATCAGGTATTGTGAACCCTGCGTAGAATCTTCCCCTATCCAGGGCTCAATGTCCCTGTGGGGTCGAGCTAATTACAGGTACATTTCCTTTGCAAGGCAGTCACACTCTGTACTGTTGAAGGCACAATTAATAATTGAACAAAGCTAGCCATTTTTTTTTTTCCTCACATGGCCACGGGTTGCAGGCAGCTTTGCTGTCACACAGGGAGCAGAGTCTCTTCTTTGGGTCTCTTCCACATAGCTTGTTTATAATCTCTAAGGAAGACTTCACATTATAGGCTGAAAAGAATCACCTACTGTTTCCGTATTTTGAAAGAAATTTTTTTAAAAAACATGAAAACAAACAAACAAAAATCCTAGTTGCCTTTATAAAATAGCAAAGGAAAGTTCTCTCTCCTATCACCAGGAATATGATTATGATCAGTTGGTTATTTAGGTCAGATGTAAAAGAAATGAAAGAGGAGGCGTGGGAATCGAAAGGAGAATAGTAGTCTGCCCTCAAGTCTGCAAATGCGACAGAAAACTAGCTTTGCATGTGCCAGAGTAGAATCTGACTTACAAAGTGGGCCTAGATGGAAGACCGTAGAAGAGTAAAGTTGTTTCCTTTGAGATGTCTGAAGGAGCTTGGTGGGGGATATCCCCAAAGCCCTACCCGGCCATGGCTGAGTGCAGCAAATCCTTGTCCTGTGTCCCAAGCCATGGCCTTGAACAGGAGTCTATAAACTTTTCTGTAAAGGGTCAAATAGAAAATATTTTACATTTGTGGGACAAGTGATCTTTGTCGCAATTATTCAGTGATGCTGTTTTAGAACAAAAGCAACCATTGAGAATTAGTAAATGAATGAGCATGGCTGGGTTGCAATAAAACTTTATGTATGTACACTGAAATTTGAATTTTATATATATATATGTGTGTAAATATATATATATATATAGAGAGAGAGAGAGAGATTTTTGCAAGTCAAAGAAATAAAATTATTTTGATTTTTCCCCATTTAACAATTAAAAAACTATTCTTCACTTGCAGGCAGCACATAAATGGAGCAGACTAAATTTGATACACAGGCTGTGGTTTGCTGACCTCTGTTACTGACTACTGAGAATCCCTGTGAGTGTATCTATTTTCCTGGTTGATACTGAAGTCTCCAGGGTCCTCTGAGTTTATGTAAATACAGCCTTTACTCTGGAAGACATAGCTTGTCCTCTGGTCTTTTGGTGACTTGAAACATTACAGAAAAACAAGGGGTCAAATCACATGTTCATTATCATGGGAAAGTTTATGAGTGTTAGTTATGACTACCCAAACTCCTAGACAAGGTGGGAAAGGCTCTGAAACTCTGGTTCCACATCAGAAGTTTTATAAATTCAAGGGATAAAAAGGAATCTATCTTTAGGTTCAATTCAGCCATAGAAAATTTTTCTTGAAAAGCCTACTTGCTAGTCAACATTGTGCCAAAATAAATATTTTCTATTAATGCAGTTCATTATTTGATTGTAACTTGAATAGACTCTTTCTTCCTTTCTAACTCCCATATCCCTTCTTTTATCTACCACCTTGTTCCACAAAAGAGTAAGAAATTATAAATAGTATCTTTACATAGACATTTAAATTAATTAGAAAAAGTGAGACAAAATAAAAATAATGGTAAGAAAACAAGATGATAGCACAAGTGTGATCTGAAATGGACTTGATCCCATAAATTTCTGCATAGCTTGTTTATAATCAATTTTTAATGTGTAATTTATGTATAATAATTTATATATTTTTACAGATGGTCCATAAATTTGACTCTAAGTTTACAATAAAGGGCATACAATCACTTATGAAAATTCACTGGGTCCTTTCTTAAAAAGCAAATGATTGCTTAGGAAAAAAGAAAGTAGAGATACTGAAAAACAAAACAAATTTCCTCAAATGGTCTTCTCAAAGGAAAACTGTAAAACAATTAACAATCTCTCAATTATAACATTACAGTAAACACAATGATTTTAGAAGGTGTCTTTTATAACATCCTTAAATATGAGCCAATAGCTTCTACACCAAATTGCTATTCAGTAAAAGCAATGCTACTTGGGACACGGGTAGGTGGCATGGGATTGGAGCCAACACAATGCCATCCAAGTAGAATGTGCTCTGAAGGTTTAATTCATTCCAAGGGAAAGATATAATAGCTGCACGTTTGTACTCAAGACAATCCTTTATACATTTTTTTTCCCCACATGAGGTCTAAAATAAGTATGTGAGTCAATGAGTTTGAGATTTCTCTCCCAAATAAATGTCTCATGTATATATTATCAATAAATGAGAAATTGCCTGTGTTAATAAGGATGAGTTTTGCGTGACATTCTCTCAAGAAAATAGAGGCCTCTAATAAGAATATCTGCCTAAATATAAAACTATTCTATAGGTTGGTCCAAATTTTACTTGAGAAATCAATTTGGGATCTACTATCAAACAGAGGACCCATCTTTTCACACCACAAAATACAGATAGTTTTAAACACATTATAACCAAACGCTATCCTGGATTTTTAGAAGTGTCTCAGTTTAGCTCCTGTTGTGCATCTAGTCTTGCATAATATTTTTATGGTGTTCATTCTAAAATGAATATGTTGTAACAAATCTCTAGTTGCTTACATGAGAAAATTTTGTGACTATAATATATAAATTAGTTTAATTTGTGGGTTCTCTACAAAATCAATAATATTTTATAAGAAAAATTGACCTGTTGCCTATCTTTCTGGAAGATTTAAATAGAATGCTACATTCTATAAAGACTGTGTTATTTGACAAAACATAGTTTTGCATACCAGAAAATGTAATTGGTAGAGTAGAGGAGTATGTATGCAGCTAATCTTAAATAATTTGCTCAAACATTTAAATAAAGTTCAAAAAGCAGGAGGCCTGGGAACATTTTCACGGCAATGATGGTAAGAAGGGGGAAGAAAGGATGCTGAAGACATTCCAGGGAAATGAGTTTCTGATTTTGACTGAATTAGTATCAATAGCTGGGACTCATAATGAGTTCATGCAACTTAGTCCATGTCTGATGCCCATCACAGAACCTGATGCCAAGGACAGGACAATAAAAGTGAGAAACAATTCTGTATTTTCCTGATATATTTCTTCACAAGGTGCTACAAGTTAGAAAACTGTAGTTAAAAGCAACGCAAACAAACTTACAAACAACTATGTAAAATTAATTCAGACAAAATATCACCCCAAGACACTCAATCACCAAACTGGCATATATTTTACATATAATATCAAGCCATTTAATGCTTCTGTATTTGTTGCATTGCAGGGGGCTGTTCTATTGAAACTGAAATTTTACAGATAGATAGATAGATAGATAGATAGATAGATAGATAGATAGATAGAGATCTACATATATACTCAGTACAATGATTATAAACCTTATAGAGATTAACACACTAGCAAAGACCATGAGGACCCTGAATAAGACCTATGTTGCCATTCTCTTAGTATTTTAATAACAAAATACATGCATGTCCTTCTGATTCAACAGAATTTCAATTCTGATTCTGAATTGAATTGATATTTCTGATTCAACAGAATTTCAGGAGCATGAGGATATTTTAAACAGTATGTGGCATATTAGAACCTGGAGCATTGCTTACCAGTTGGTGTAAGGTGTCTCCAGGTGATAACAGGTTCAGGACGGCCATTGGCCATGCAGACCAGAGTCACATTGCTGCCCTCATTCACAGTGACATCCGAGGAGATGTTGGAGATCTTTGGTGGGACTGTGAAAATAAAAGCAAATGGAATATGTAACCATGTCAGTAAGATTAGGCTTGTAGCCATACAACTGGAAGTGGCAAATTCAAGGTTTTATAACTTAATTTGAATTTTTGTGTTAAGAAGTAAGGTGCTTTTAAGACCCATGCTTGTCATCTGCTTACCAAATCTGTAAGTTATCCTTAAGCACATACATTGTGAAGGTAAGAACACCCTTCACAATGGCCATTTGAGTGCTGTAGGAAATACACAAACTAGTAAGATGAAAATATCTTTGCTTTTAAAAATACTAGAATGTACCTTATTTAGATATTAGACAGCATGCACATTTATGCAAATTAATAATATATTATTTCTTATCATTGTTGTTTAAATTTATTTTCTTATGTGTATATAAATATAATCCAATGTCTTCTCCAAGTACCAGCAAAAGAAAAACAATGCTATTTAGCATAAGATTACATTACTGTATTATTAAGATGTGGCAATACCTGGTTACTTATAATCTAGCAACATAATGAACATGGATTAATCATCACAATAGAAAGCATTTAAATATCATCTTTGTGTATAACAGGCTGCATGAAGTATCTTAGAATTGAAAATGTGAATTAATAAGGCCTATGTCACAGACAGGTAGACATTCAAAAATACTATTACTTCTAATACTTCCAATACCACTACTACTAACAATGTAATTAATAGCTAACTGTAATTAAACATTTATTATACATAAAACCCAACATAGAGTATTTAACAAATATTACTTCAATAACTTCTTACAATAAAGCAATGATATCCTATGAAGTTTTTATTTATGGGTGGGAAACTGAGGCATAGAGGGGGCTAGGTGAGGGGCAGAAAATGAGTTTGAATCCCAGCCAATTCTGGGCCTTTGCTCATAGGCACTACTTGATTGCAACTTCATCTTCACAACCCAGGCTACCAGATGGCTGAAAACAACAGAAATTAGTTTTTGGTGATGTGAGAAATGAGTCCCCAAGGGCAAGCTGTACTGCCGTCTGACTTCCTTCATTAGTGTTCAGGGTGGCAACATTAGATCACACGTCGGTAGGCTTAAGTGGGGAGTGAATTACTCACAAATTTCATCACAGAGGTTATGCACTGATTACAAATAGCAGGGTTTATAGTCTGACTGTGAATTTCTTCTTTTTTACTCACTTGTTTAGGCTGTCCCTGAGAAAGTATGTGTCTGGGGGAAGGAGGAGGACAAAAGAGCATGAAGGAGTTCAATAATGAATTTTATCTTTTCTCATTCTTACTGCCCATTAGGGACTCTGTGTAGTGACGAATAAAACAGGAACATTTTCTGCTTGCAGAAGCAAGCACCTGACAGCCAAACGATCCCTGCAAATCTTCATTAGGAGACACTGATGGTACTTGGGCAACTGACTGGTTCAGAGTGTGACACGGAGGAAGCAGGATGAGGACTCTCTCCACCTCAGCTTTCCACTCTTGTAGGGCCTCTGGGTAGGGGACCGGTCATTACAAGTCAAACCCAAGGGCAGCAGACTGTAGCTGATTCCAAATATTTAGCAATCTCTATTTACAGAGTTCCTAATCCTCCTTTTGGCTATTGGGGTTAAGGGTCGTTTTCTCAAATTCACACACTGTCTTGCAATATGTTCTCACAGACTTTTGCAGTGAAAACCTGAAAGATCATATATATTTTACAGGGAAGAATATCAGGCACAGAGAAAAATGATGGCTTGTTAAGGACGAGCCCATCAAGAACTATGGCTGGATTTAGAATTCAGAGCTCCTGAATGTCCGATTGTTCCATTGTTTGGAGTTCACAGTTACTAACTCTCAGATGAGTAGGCTAGTGCTCTGAACATCTTCGAAACAACTGCAATGAACTATAAATCAATGATAGTGTTTCAGAACAAAATGTGGACATACTAGGTGCCATCCTCAACAATCCAAAACCTATCACAGAAAGCTATATAGTAATTCTAAGATTCCGCATTACTAAAGTTGTAGTTACATCTGAATTGCAACATGGGACACAGTGTGAGGAGAAGAAATACAGATATGTTGTGATTAAAAAAAAAAAAGGGCTCTATATCCCTAATATAAAACCATGCACATTTATAAAACAGAAAAAAAATCCACAACTAAAAAAAATCCCAGACAATTACTACCTGTGGTACAACTGACTGACAATCTCTCTCTCTCTCTCTCTTTTAAATAAAAGGACATAGAGAAAAGACTTTGCATTTACATGTCACACCAGTTAAGCCACTTGTTCAATTTCACATAGACAGGTACTGATAAAGTTGGGAATAAAATCTAGAATAATTGACTGCAGGGCTATGTTCTGGCCACCAAACCACACTGCATCTCCTAATTAAGGACAATCTATTTAAGTACTGAGTCTCAGAGACTGGAGATAGAGAAAGTGTTCATGCTGAATAGTTAGGAATGTAACCACCTTGTATTCCATGTGCCTCTGGATCACTTTCAGTGGGTCTTACTTCATCAATTGTTTTCCTACTTTTATTTTATTTTGTACTAGCTTCTTCCCATAAGCATGTACATGTGATACAGTCTTTTCTGCTGTCAAAAGAAATTTCTCCTTAAACTCTTCTTCACTTCTGTTTTTTCTTTTTTTCTTTTTTCCTGTGACTTAGCTTTCAGGAGATCCTGAGAACATGCGTCCCTTTTTTATTTTTTATTTTTTCCCACCTTATTTACTTTCAATCTCTCTTTCCAAATCTCTTGAGGGAATTGCCCTACACCACATCGTCATCTCCCATCCACACCTCAACCTTCAGTGCAATCTGGATTCTCTCCTTAACCTCAAATGAAATTACTGTCAGGAAGCTCACCAATTATCATATTGTTTCTAGGTCTATGGACAATTTCTGTTATCTTGTTTTTCTCTGAACTGTTTGGCTCTGTTGATACTCCTTTCAGTTGTTATTTTTTATTTCCCTTGGTTTCTAGGACACCAAATTTAACTGCTTTTCCTCTTATCCTTATAGTCAGCCTTCTCAGATTAACTCTTAGGCTTATCTTGTCCTTTCCTTAACTATCTGTATTTAAGAGTTTGATCACTTACCTCTTTCTTCATCTCAATCTATACATTCATCAAAGGATCTTACCTATTTTCTAGCTTCAGAAGCTAAAGCACCACGTACAGCCCAGATTGTTTTCATGATTGTTATACCTACATTCCAATGGACTATTCCGTATCTCTACAGTTTGCCTCACAGACACCCAAGATTCAACAAACTCAGGACTAAAGTCATTATCTTCCTTCCCACAAAACACTTGTGTTTTATTATCTTAGTTAACAGTGTCATCAGGTAGAATTGTCTAAGCAAAAAAAGCGAAGCATCTCCCTTGACTGCTGTCTCCCCTTCACTACACTCATAAAAAATTGATCCTCATGTTCTGTGGTTTATGTCATGTTCTGTGGTTTATGTCATGTATTGAGGATCAATTTTATATTATATGAGTGTGATGTATATACGCATATATATACACGCATATATATGTATATAGACAAATATATATGTATATATACCTGTGTGTGTGTGTGTATGTGTGTATATATATATATATATCAGATTCATTCTTTACTCCCAGTCCCTACTCCCACTAACCTTGTTTCAGACATTAACATTTCTTTCTGGGAGGGCCTAAATTACCGAAATGAGAAAATATTAAAAACGGTTTCTTTGTCTCTAGCTTTCCGCTCTTCATGCTCACTGCCACACATTCACCATACTACAATCAGATATTTTTTTCCTAAATTGCAAATGTGAATGTAATATCTCTTGATTAATCTCATTGTCCTCAAGATAAAATCCGAACTTTGAAATATGGTTTAATAGGTCATTCATGATTGGCCCTGCTTATCTCTCCAGCTTCATTTCCCACTCCATTTGCATTGCATCATCCAGTGGCATCAGGCAAATTTTGGCTTCTGGAAGTGCTCTCCTCACACTCTGGCATTTGAGATTATATTTCTTCCTACATGAAATATTCTTCTTTCAACTCTTCATGCAATTACCCTCTTCCCCTTTCAAATTTCAGCTTGTCAGCTTGTCTCCTTACTTGTTTGCGAAAGACCTTCCTGTTGTTCCCCACCCTGCTGCCTCCCACTCTGTTCCTGGATCCACACTGGGTGAAACGCCCTGCTGTGTTCTCACCTCATGCCCCACTCATGAGGCCATATTGGGTGAAACGCCCTGTGTCTCACCCTCACGGCACTGAACCGTGACAGCTGGGTTACTTACCTGTGCCTTTCACAAAACCGTGAGAGCCACACAGTGTTTTCTAAACCACTGAATCTTACAGAGCATGGTGCTTAGAACATAGCAGGTGCTCAAAAGGTGCTGAAAAAAATTCACTTAGTTTTTCCCAACTTTTTACTTCACTCAAGAAGGGTACCTCACAGAATTTTTGTCAGAAAGGAGTAAGTTTTCATTTTGAACGAGTAAAATGGAGCTCTTATCAATATTTATTTAGCTACCCTTTAGTCATCTCTTTCCCTATCAACTTATTTGACTCTTAATAAAAAACATTAACCATGAGGTAGAGAAGTGTCTGTATATTTCAGGAACATAGCAACCAAGAAGAACTTGGTGTCTAACTTCCTCAACTACAGGCTTTTTTCTGAGTTTTAGTGTCTTTGTTTCTTTTCATGTGAGGAGGAAGAAGTAGATAGATAGATATACCTTTCTTAGTGTAATAGTTTACTATTTCTTTCCTAGTTTCCCGTAGCCCTCCATAGAATTAAATTTAGATAATCACCAATAACATCGGGTGGCAATTCAAAAATTTTATTCTATTACCCCATAAAATCTTTATAAAAATCCTGGGAAGTAAAATGTATTATTATTATTATTATTATTATTATTATCAGCATCATCATTATTACTACTATTACTACCATTTCCCACATGCAGGCAAACGGGACAAAAATGGGTAAATATCACATAGCTAATGAATAATAGAGGTAGAACCAAAACCTAGAATTTGTATGTTTCACAAACTTTACTCTTCCTCTAGATCATATTCACTTCTGCAAAAGTGATAGAGATAGTATTTTTTCCTTAGGTTAATTCTCAGTAGGAATGACTGCCTAGAAAGTACTGTTATTAATATAACACGCCTATTTGAATCAGCAAACGTAAGTTGTTTATTTTTCAAAATCACTGTAATATTGATTTATGCCGAATTCTTGGAACAACATAGTACTCTGTGTAGTGCTTTTTTTCCCTTTCTAGACAATCCCTTAACAATTCTTATTTACAGAATATTAGTGAGATTTATTATATTTTCCTATATATAATGCCATGAACCATTTATTCAATGTTTTCAATCTATTCAGTTTCAGTGGTAACTACATTTGTCTGGATTATTTTGTTTTTCTTACTGATTAATGAGAGCTACTTATATTGTAAGGAATTGACCTTTTGTTGTCATGCAGTCATATTTACAATTTATTCTTCGGCTCTGTCTTTTGTTTATGATTATTTTTGTTCTGCTGAAGTTTAAAACTTCCTTGTTGTTGTATCTATTGATCTCTCTTTTGTTATTTCTTCCATTGCTTTCGTGCATAAATAATCCTTTTCCAACATAAGAACAGTGAAATATTTATCTCTATTTCTTCTTTTTATTTTAATTGGTTCTTTTTTTTATATTGAATTCTTAAAATCATATGGAATTTATTTCTGGTATGAGAAATAATCAGTTTTTTCCTCCCTATAATTTTTTAGCCAATGTCCACAATACCATTTGTTGAATGATGTAAAGTGCATACACTCTTTTGGTTTTCAGAATTACCCTGTAAAGTGCTACCAACCTGGCCAGCTCAGTATTTCTGGGAAACATGTAAATATAAACATTACTTACCATGCTAACTAATTCAACCAAAATATTTCTAAAATATATAATTAATTTTTTGGATACTATACTATTTTGTGTTAATTTTAAAATTTGGATTATTAAATGGGTAATATTCTTTATTGAAATGCACGTAAATTCTGCATTACAATACACATTTCTTTCTTTTGTTTTTCTGAGCACAGTGGAGCGATCATAGTTCACTGCATCCTCAAACTCCTGGGTTCAAGCGATTCTTCTACCCTGACCTCTCAAAGTGCCGAGATTACAGGCATGAGCCATTGCATTGGGCCTATATACTTTTTTTCTATTTAGTAAAAATTGAATGGTGATTTCTGAAATAATGCTAAAATCTAGGTGCATCTAATAATGTAGACTCCCTCAGCTGTGCAATGGGGCAGCCTTAAGTAAGATTATGACACAGTCAGTCTGGCTCTGCCACCTGTTTTTCTGGCCCTCCTTATTGTCTTTGCAGTTCCTTTATCCACCCTCTACCAGATCTCCAGGGTCTGCCCTGACTCTTACAGACCCAGAGTTGACCGTCCAGAGGTGTTTGTACAGCTCTGTAGGTTCACAAATCATCCCTCCTTCTTTTTGTATAAGACTAACATTTCTTATATATGCCAAAAAGTAGAAATGGAGTCAAAGTCAGGGACATAAGTAGAATAGACATATATGATTTACTTGCCGAGAATCCATGCCTCTTTCTTCTGGTAAGACATCCTGGTTTTCCTTTGGAAAAACCACTGCTCACCCACAGCTATTGGTTTGTTGGGACTCTTAATCAAGTGACCAATTCTTGGACAAGGAGTGGGGACAAGACCTAAGCTGTACTGTTCAGACCTCCCCCCTTGGAACCTGGTTTCTATGAGGAATGATTCAAAAGAGGATGAAACTGACTTAATCTCTTGCTGGCAGACTGTGTTAATGGCCCCAAATCTGTACCCTTCCCTCTATCCCCGTCCTTTGCCACATCTATGCCCTCCTACAGAGGGTGACATATACTTTTTCATCCCTGGGGCATGTTACTTGCTTTTGCCAACAGGATGTCAGCATCTGGAACACAAGCATAGTTTTGAAAAGTGCTGGTACCATTGAATTCACTTGTGCTTGTGCCTCTGCCATGACCACCAGAAGAACATGCTCAGCTGAGCCTCTTCATCCCAGGAGAAGGATGGGAGATGCCAGACAGAATTGTCAGAGAAAATACAGTGTACCCAGTTAAATATAAATTTGTGACAAACAACAAATGCTTTTTTAGTATAAATGTGTTCCAAATATTGCATTAGACACATTTATAAGAAAAATTATTTGTCATTTACCCCAAATCCAAATTTAACTGGGCATCCTTTATTTTGACTTGTCAAATCTGGTAACCCCAGGAGCAGAGTCACCTCAAGAAATTCAGCCTCAATCAGCTGACTTCCCCATTTGTGCAAAATAAAGAGTAACTATTATTTTATGCTCCCGATTTTGATTTGTTCAGCAGCAATGGTTAATATACATCATGAAAGGCTAACCACCTAAAAGGACTATTATTCTTCCCTAGTTTTTGCCACTAATTATTTGAAGTTATGGTTTGGATATCCAGAGATACAGCCCTTGTGTACTTGCTGAAGTAAAGTTTTTCTGTTTTCCTTCAATTCTGTGTTATTTCATATTCTTCCAATGGACCACCTGCTTTATACATCAGATTAGCCAGTCAATTTCTATTGCTTAAACCAAAGAATCCTAATTGTTGCAAAATTAAGGATCAGCCATAATAAGGGGAAAATCTGAAGAGGGGACTTTCCACAGAGGTAAACTGTTGTCATCTCTGCCTAGATACTCCGTTGGCTTCCACATGCTAGCTTTGTTGCATGTTAAGCATTGGTTGAGTATCTGTCAGTTTGGTTGCTTTAAAATAACCTTAGATCTACAAAGCCATTTAATTCCAGCTGTGAATATTTTAATGCGTTTATCCTTGGTTCCTAGCTGAACAACCAACAGAAGGAAACTAATCAGTTCCAGAGTAGGAGAGAAAAGTGGTCAGTTGGCTCATTTCCCTAACCTCAAATAATTAGCGGTTATTACTTGTACTCAATTCAAAGTGCCATTTCTAATGGTACAAATTAGCAACAAATTAGTCTCATTAGTTATTGTTCATTCAAAGATGGGGCAAGGTGTATACACTACTGGTATGTGGTGATGGTGGGGTCTTAAAAAAACACCATCAACTCCCTAATTTTTAACTTTTCTTTGGTACAGCAAGAAGAGCTTAAGCCCTGTTTATTTGCATATGTCACAGGCTATGAAAGAATATGGTGTGTCTATGTAAGAACTGGGTTCAGAAATCTACAGAATGTTTCTTGAGCAGCACTTGCTGTATTTAGTAAGCATACTCCCAGGATTCAACAATGAGAATAAAAATATACAATGCAACACATAAATGCCATCTAGTGAAACATCAAACATCCATCTAACCTGGCATTTTGTTTCTGAAAATGCCACTAAAGCATGTTTTGCTGCATGGTGTGGGAGTTTGCAGGATGGATGACAGGACTGGGAAATGTAGCACAGTGTACTAGATTGAGAGCCGGGGGATTTGTGATCCTGCCCAGCGACTAGCTCACAATGCAACAGAATATTCTCCAACATTTTGCTTCTGAATCCCCATCATCAGGCACTTTGTAGGTGCTTACCCAATTTTGAGTGAATAGATGACCAAACTATAACAAATTATTTAAATCCTTCTGAGCTTCAGTTTCCTCACCTAGCAATTGGAGGTACAAGGTTAGCATTAGGCAATATTACAGGATTGATATTAGGGTCCAATAAGATAACGCATGTGAACTTGGTCTATCTATAAAGCAGTAAGAGGTCTGACAAATGTACCTATTATTTATTACATACTAAAACTAGCTAATAAAGAAGTGTTGTCTTGAGCCCTCCTAGGATAACATGGTAAAATAGCCCATGCATTTCTGTGGCTAATGGCATTCTAGTTATATTTTTGCGGACTCCATGATTGCCAAAAGGTATAGGTAATTACTATAATTTATAATTAATCATTAATTGTGGCATTAAAAATAAATTACCCCAAAGATCTGTATTGAGCTTTTATCTACTATTATGGAGAGCTCTGCCAGTATGTTTAGCCATTTAATAAATGTCTGGATGCTTTATATCTCCAATAAAAAGTGACACAAAGATGCAAGAATATATACCATGAGTGAAATAATTTTCACCATTTTTTTAAGAAACTTAGCTGACTCTTTTTTCCAAGAAAAAGCAGCCAAAATTAAAATTTGTCACAATTTTACATAATTTGTCATGTCTCCATAAAAAATTGGTCTTCTTTAATTTGTTGCCCTTGTAAACAACAGATGTTGCCAGGTGTTTTGTGGCTGTCATTGGAGTCTCTGAAGCCTTAGACCTTGTAGTAGAATACAACTGGCAGTGAGAATATCTTTTCCACTAGCACTAGTTCCCACTTCTATTAGGATCCATTTGCAAAGCAAGAAACATCAGCCTGTGGGGTCGGCATTTGAACCACATTCTATCGGAACATGATTTCATTTAGACACAAATTTCATGGGCAAGTAGAAAAAATACAGAAACTATAGCTTCTTTGAGTGTCAGGTGAAGCTGAGGGAAGAAAAAAACTCATTATAAGTATCAGTTACTCAAATTTCTCTGCCAGGAGTGATTACTAATGCTACATTCGTGCCTGCATTAAGTGATGATCCAAATAAGGTAAGAGGGATAATATGCTAACTATTTAGAAGAAAAGATAAAATGTATGCACAAAACAAATCTATGCTAGGTACCGTGTGTGGTAATGTAGTTAACTCAGGGAAACTGGAGCAGGAAGCTAATAGAAATGACATATTAAGACAATGTATGGTCAAGAAAAAGCCATCTTCCTTTAATCCTCTTTTCATCCGACAGGAGCAGTTTCTGAACTGCACATGTAACTAAAAGTTAGTGCCTGACGCTTCAGTGATGTTGTTCTCCGAGATGTAGCCGGCATTTTTGTATGCTGGCTAAGGTTGTAAGCTGGGTAAAGCATACTCTTCTGGGCCTTTGAGCCCTACATTATTACATTCTCAAGTGGCCTTATGAGTCCCAAGCACTGTCCCAGGAAGTCAGATTTACAACAAAACAGTCCCTAGAGACTCATCCAGACAGTTGCCATCATCAAAAAGTGTTGCGGGAAGTCAGGGACCCCAAACGGAGGGAGCGGCTGAAGCCGTGGCAGAAGAACATATATTGTGAAGATTTCATGGACATTTATTAGCTCCCAGAATTAATACTTTTATAATTTCTTACACCTATCTTTACTGTAATCTCTGAACATAAATTGTGAATATTTCATGGACACTTATCACTTCCCCAATGAATATCCTTGTGATTTCCTATGCCTGTCTTTATTTTAATCTCTTAATCCCATCATCTTCTTCGTAAACTGAGGAGGATGAATGTTACCTCAGGACCCTGTGATTGTGGATTGTGTCACCGGCACAAATTGTTTGTAGAGCATGTGTGTTTGAATATGAAATTTGGGCATCTTAAAAAAAGAACAGGATAACAGCGATGTTCAGGGAACAAGAGAGGTAACTTTGAACTGGCTGCTGGTGAGCCAGATGGAACAGAGCTATATTTCTCCTCTTTCATAAGCAAATAGGAGAAATATCGCTGAATTCTTTTTCACAGCAAGGAACATCCCTAAGAAAGAGAATGTGCCCTGAAGGTAGGCCTATAGACGGACCCTTTTAAGGCGTCCCATCTTTTATGGTTGAAGCCAAAGGGATGAAATAAGCCCAGGTCTCCTATAGCACTCCCAGGCTTATTAGGACAAAAATTCCCACCTAATACATTGTGGTCAGACAGGTTATCTGCTCTCAAACCCTGTTTCCTGATAAGATGTTATCAATGACAATGCGTGCCCAAAACTTCATTAGCAATTTTAATTTCACCTCATCTGGTGGTCCTGTGATCTCGCCCTGCCTCCATTTGCTTTGTGATATTTTATTACCTTGTGAAGTATGTGATCTCTGTGATCCACACCCTATTTGTGCACTTCCTCCGCTTTTGAAAATCGCTAATAAAAACTTGTTGGTTTTAAGGCTCTGGGAACATCATGGATCCTGCTGACATGTGATGTCTCCCCCGGACACCCAGCTTTAAATTTCTCTCTCTTGTGCTCCTTCCCTTTATTTCTCAACCCAGCCGAGACACTTGGGAAATAGTAAAGAACCCATGTTAAACATCAGGAGTGGGTTCTCCTGATAAAAAAAAAAAAGGAAGGTTAATTTGAATTAGATGGCTCTAAATAACTTAAACATGGGAGCCATGGGACAAATAAATGTTACATAGCTCATTTATATACCAACCAGTGGTGAACGTTCTCTGCTGGTGACACATGTGTAGTGTGGATATCTGCGAACTGAGAGTCCCTTAGTCTACCTAAAATCAAGGTATATTAAATTGAAATCTTTCTATATGTATTAAATGTTCACAATCACCCCAGAATCTAAGTGAGTGTTCAAGTTTAGAAATGGGACAAATTATCCAGACACCAGCATGTGCATTCAGCTAAGGGTGCCCATTATTGCTGCTTCAGCAATAGGTGCACTCTGTGGGATATCAAGTGGCTGTTCCCATGGATGGGTCATTGCCTTGCTAAATAAAAGCAAATGGAACCCTTCTGAGTCTGTTCACTGAAGCTGCAGTTACTCAGCAAGTCAGCAACTTCTCTGAAATCTCATATTCCCAGACTCTTATTCTAGCCATTTGGATATTTGTTTTTGCTAATTTTGGAAAGCCTGCAGATGCTGATTTAAGTAGATAGAATGAATAAAATTACTATCTTTCCTTTACCTAGGCAAAATATCTTTTATGTTTCTGGTACGAACAGAATAGGATTTAGATACTG
Source organism: Macaca fascicularis (assembly GCF_037993035.2). Taxonomy (NCBI): domain Eukaryota; kingdom Metazoa; phylum Chordata; class Mammalia; order Primates; family Cercopithecidae; genus Macaca; species Macaca fascicularis. The sequence goes on along the minus strand of NC_088376.1, from coordinate 167,147,099 downwards.
TCCAACCAGAGCAGATGGTTTTACTTGGCAGAAATGTGGGTAGTTAACAGAGGGAAGCTCAAAAAATATCAGGCTACCTTGGGTAGGTGGCAAATAGCAATTGAGTGAATTCCAACTGGGAAGTGGCACCCTAAGACATTGTCAGAGAAAAGAAAAGTGTACTTTTCCCCCTTTATACTCTAAAAGACATATTTTTCTATGTGAAAGGAAGTTGCATGGTATAATTCTTAGACAAGATGAAAATTCGGGTTGCATTCCTGGCATCTACCAGAAATCCACTCCTTATTCCAGGGGAAGCCAGTAGGATTTAGTCCTAAAACATGACATATCCTTAAAAACTTCAAAACACTTCATGGGCAACCAAAATACTTTTTCTGTGTTCTATTAATATTTTTTTAAAAAATTGAATGTGAGGAAATATTGCCTATATCCCATAAATGAATTATTTAGCTACTAAGACAATATGATAAAAGATAAGTCCTTATATCAAAAGCAAGAAAGATTTAAAACCAGACAGAAAGGACCCAGAAGTGAATAGGAAACAGAAGTATAAAGGGTTCGGGGACCAATTTATTGTCTATTATGCTTAAGGATCATACAAAACAACATTTATTGAGTGCCTACAACACATACAGACATTGTGCAAGGCATGAGAAAAGGTGAGGAGGGGATAAAACAATAACAATTATGACTTAGATCAACCATGTTTTCTTGTTTCAACAGAAGTGCCAGTTGGAGGTTATCATGAAAATAATATGAAGAGTTACTCTTACATTTTCAAAATGACTTACTGTTCATCTTATTTTTCATTTCATTTTGGGAATCAGAAATGTGTAGAGATAACTCTGGTGCTTGTAAGAATCTCTTAAATGTAAGGATTTCATGCCTACATAACTAGCTGCCTAATTTTATTTTATTTTTTTTTTAGTTGCTTAAGGCATATAGTGTTCTTTGCATGTAGGGAAGGAGGTAGATTCTAATAGAAACAACTAGGGTGAACTAAAGCATGCCTAGAATACAATGAAAATAATAAAAGTTGTTTCTTGCCACTGCTTAAGGGCCCAGAGGATAGAATATTTAGACAAAGAATATGATTCACAGGAGGTTTTAGAATTTCTTTCTTTGCATTGCCCCTGCTCAAAGCTTACCATACACCATTTTAAACAGAATGTGGAACATACATATTATTTCCTTCTAAACAAATAGAGTTACCATTGTGATTTAATTAATACATTCATATCAATTTTAAGTTTTTCAAAAATTATAATAATGATAGAAAACACAGTAGTTGCTGCAAAGGTTAAACATACCTAGGAGAGATAGAATTTCTGTAATTTTAATTAAGTTTGAAAATTCCAGAGAGGTACATAATGTCATGCCAGGTGTGGGATGGGGATAGGAGAGAGAAATCCCAAACAAAACCTTGAATTGATGAATATGTGTTAGATTTTTTTCCTTTTTATCTTTGTTTGCCCTTCTTTGGAGGGGCAAATAAACATTACATAATAAAAGAAAATGCAAATAAGTAGAAAAGTGAGAAGATTTAATAAAAATAATAATGATAGTAATTAATAATAACATCTAAGGTAGCATAACATTATACAATTTGCAAAGCACTGGTATATGCCTTGCCATATTTCATCCATACCATATCCCTGTGTGATAGCTCAGACAGGTATCATTACAACTATGTCTCACCCTTAAATTGCTTGGACAACTGAGGCTCAGTGAATTCCAGTCTCTTGGCTGAATCACAGAGCTAAAGAGTGAAAGTACTAAGTTCATGACCAGTTATTTTGATTATGTCAAGATGAAAGGAAAGCTTTGATATTTCACAAACTAAATTATATACCACTGACCAGGCCAGGTGGCTTATGTCTGTAATCCCAGTACTTTGGAAGGCTGAGATGTGAAGTAGCAGTTTGAGACAAGCCTGGGCAACATGGCGAGATCCTATCTCTATGAAAAAATTATAGAAAAAAAATTAGCTGGACATGGTGGTACACACCTGTAGTCCTAGCTATTCAAGAGGTCGAGGTGTGAGATGGAGGCTGCAGTAAGCTATGATCATACTACTGCACTCCAGCCTGGGTAACAAAGAAGACCCTGTCTCCAAAAAAAAATTAAATAAATAATAAATAATTGACCACTGACAAAGTAGATGCTATCGTGTTGATTTAATTAAACAGAGGCCAAGATAACTGGGGCACAACTAGAGATAAGAAAGTCTGGGTAGGTGGGTAGTTGTGCTGAGCATAGAAATGGAAATGCCACTGATCGCATAGAAGCAATGGGAGATTCGTTTACTGAAGTTAGTTTTTCTCCTGCATTATTCAGTTCTAAGATTATGTGGTTAAGGATTTACTTTCTGATTTGGAGGTATTTTTCTAAATAATGGTGATAATATTCAGATGTGCAACTTGAAAAGCTTGAACAATTTTGCAATGAAAAGTAAATCCATTTCTATGAGCCTATTTACTGCCTGTATCACATTTCCCTTCCCTTTGGCCAACATGAAATGGCATTTCTCTTCTCTCCCTTCTCTTTTTAAAACTCAAGAAGGGGGGCATGGCGATGATGGTGAGAAGGAGCATTCCATCTCTGCTTCCACAGATAAATCCCAAATGGGGCAAGCCTCTCATTAATCTTGAGCTAAATGTGAAGTTAGACATGGAGGGGCCTCTTGTTCCACCTGTTTGTTCAGAGCCCTGGGCATGTTATGGAGAAAATGTCAAAAGATTTCTCTTCTCTTACTTCTGCACCCTGCCGTGATGTTTTATTCAAACCTCTATGTCCTAAGGAAACAAACACTGCCTATAGAAATCTCCCCGTCGTGGCTCCCAGTCTCACACATAAACATGCACAACACCTGTGTTTAGGAGCGCTGATCAATTCTCACAAAAAGCAGTCTCTCCATAACATGCTGCGGGGCCGGAGCACTCTAGCGAATGATTTCTGTGGCAGCCGCGACCCTCTGCAACTGTGTTTGTATCCATCTGGTAATGCTTGTGCTTATACAACACGATGTGTCCACTGACCCTTCCTTCCAACGAGAAATGATTTTAACTGCCACTGGAACTCTGAGTTCACATAGAAAAAAAACCTGACTGCTGGAAAAAATAGGGCTCGGTGTGGGGAAAACGTGATGCAGATGCCCCTGAGAACCAGTCGGAATCAGCAGCTCATCCACAAGGGAAGAAAGGAAGAATTTTTCCTGCTTGACTTTGCATCAGCTCTGTATTTGGTACTGTCCTTGTGGCTAGCAGGGGTAGTAGCTTTTCAATAAGGCCTCGGCTGGAAATCTACAGAAACTACATTTGAGATTCTATAGAAACTCTAAGGAAATTGAGCACAGGATAAGGAAAGTGAGCAGCTCCCACTGTCTCTATGTCCCATCACCAGCGCATGAGATGGGTTACAAGGCAAGAATTAGGACAAGACGGTCATGGTGGTCATGCAATTGGATGCACATTGGCACAGCCAGTTAAGGCACCTGATATGATGGATCCTTTGTTCTCAACGAGCCACAGACTGCACAAGGCAGAGACACATGCAGCAGCAGTGAGTAGGATTCCTGTTTTGATCGGTTCCAAACAGCTCCAGATGGACTGAGAACCAGGCCTGGTGGCCACCAGGAATATTCTTGGTTCTCAGCCCATATCTCTTCCTTTTTAATCCATGAGGAAAGGGCGAGCTGCTCCCTCTGTCTGTTCCTCTACCCATCCTCCCTCTGCCTTTGGCAAGTCACTTAACCTCATCTGGAATATAACTTGGCCCCCAGAGACTTTGGACATAGGGTGTTTTATTTCCAAGAGTCAGACTTGTCACACCAGCAGAAAGCACAGTGCCTAGTTTGATATGGCTTTTCATTAACTGTGTGATAAGGGAGTTAACGCATCTTCAATACCATGTGTAAAATTACAAGGAAACAATACTCAGGGCCACTTTTGATTACTTTGCTCTCTTAGCCTTTTGCTAATGCTTTTTCATTAATTATATAGCCATCACATTTCTCCTGATGGTAAAATACCCCAAGTGGCTCAACTCCAAACTGCAAATTTTAGCTATTTGCCCTTCCTCTAATGATTACAGGCTGTGGGACAGAACATAATATTAGCCTCTTTCCATGTTACGAAAATTGAAGGTATGCCCAGAGAAGCTAAGATTTAAGTCTCAAAGAAAATCTTCTCCAACATATTTAACATATATTTAGTGTTACCAAAGAAACGTAAAAGAATGCAAAACATCTCCTCACTACTGACTTTTCATGAAGCTGCACAACACATTAGGCTTTGCCTTATGCTGGTCCCTCTGATGGCTTTGGGAGTCAGATCAGGTTTCAGCTATAAGCCAGCTGGTGCCATCCATGTAAGGGAAAACAGTTATGTAAGTGAAAAAGATTCTAATCACTAAGTCTAATTACAAAGTAGAGTAAATTATTATAGATGTTTTTTAAAGTATCTTAAAACACTGTAAAAAAGGAAAATTATGAACCAAACAGAAACCTGCTATGCTGGTAATTGATAACATGTTTGGGATTAAGACAGTCACATGTTAAATTTTATATGCTCTGGCTATTCATGAAACGTGAATCCACATTCACACGTGAAAAACTGTATAACCTTTTTCTCTGTTTCAATCAGATGCTACATTGTTTGACTCAAAGTACACCTTAGTTTATAGGTCCTAACAGGAGTAATAGAAATGCTTCACTTACACTGGACAAAGGGAACATCAAATTCGTCTACTAATATGATAACAATTAGTCAAGAGAAGGAAAAGGGGGTGGGGAAATGGGTGACACTTTACATAGATGTGTGATTTTTCCAAATGCAGATCTAGCCTCTTCTATTTAACATGTTTCATTAAAATATTTCAAATGCTATATATTCTCCTAATCGATGCAAAAAACAAAGACAAACACATTAACAATTAATCTTTGGTTTGTAAACTAGGCTTCCGCCCAGACATTTCTTAAATTAGCTCTGTTTGTACTCTGTCCAGTGACCATGGACCTCACCATTTAGTCCATCTGCTTCCTGGAAAAATGAAAGTGTGTGCTCTTAACTTTCAATGTGCTTCTGAATGGTATTCCCAATATATTGTCTATTATGTCACTGGACGTTGTGGAGAAGGCTGTCAGTGCTCACCAAGTATCTATGTTGCTTCTTGACATTCCCCAACCTCTTGGGGTTCCTTTGGGACCACACAACTGGGCTGTAGCCAAGAAAATGTTGGGAAATGTGAGGTAAGCAATATGGAGGCCTGGCCCTTAAATAAAAGCCCCTTCTGCCGGGCGCGGTGGCTCAAGCCTGTAATCCAAGCACTTTGGGAGGCCGAGACGGGCAGATCACGAGGTCAGGAGATCGAGACCATCCTGGCTAACACGGTGAACCCCGTCTCTACTAAAAAATACAAAAAAAAAAAAAAAACTAACCGGGCGAGGTGGCGGGTGCCTGTAGTCCCAGCTACCCGGGAGGCTGAGGCAGGAGAATGGCGTGAACCCGGGAGGCGGAGCTTACAGTGAGCTGAGATCCGGCCACCGCACTCCAGCCTGGGCGACAGAGCAAGACTCTGCCTCAAAAATAAATAAATAAATAAATAAATAAATAAATAAATAAAAAATAAAAGCCCCTTCTTACCTTGTCACAGCGACTGTGGTGGATACATGATCAAGAAGGCATAGCTGCTACATAACAGAGGCATGCATAAACTGAACTGGACTACATGAGCAAGAAATAAGTCATGAGAACTCAGCAATATCTGCTTCAGCCACTAACATTAATGACTAAAATGGCTCTGATGAAAGCATCATTAAGAAGAGAAAATTACACAAGTTTTATTTAGGAGTATATGGGTCTGAAAGACAGAAACTTGATATGATGTCCTCTCAGGGTCCCTCATGTTTCATGACTATGACCATTGAATGGAAACCCTTTCTTTCTCCATTCAATGGAAACTTTGGCTGTTGTTAATGAGTACACAATTAACCCTCCAGTCTACTCATCCATTTCTTCTTTATTTTCTAACGAGTTGTAGCCTCCTGCCTGACATAGGCCATCACTATATAAGAGATATAGGCCTTACAGGAACTTCTCTGCTCTGTGATTTTGAAGCCACAGTTCAGAGTCAGAAATCGCTGTCTTTGACTAATTCTGTGCCTCACTTTTGTCTTCACTACCTGTCAGGTGTTCGCTATCCGTGAGCCCATGCCGATTATAAACCTTTGGTGCTAAAAAACTGTAAGTGGCTACTTCCAGGCCCCTAACCTATAAGTCACTGTTCCTGGAAATGTGGCAATCTCAAAATGGAATTTTATAAAATGCATAGTGTCAAAGAAAGTATTCTGTACGATCTAAACAAAGACAATATAAAAGAATATTATTTGAATTAGCAAAATGGCCTTCTCATCCATAGAGTCACAACTTCCATTCACAACTGTTAAGACAATGAACAGTACCAAATATTTCTAGAAATTGCTTGAGGAAATAGTGTACTAAAAATTCTTACTTTGCAGTCCAGGTACTATAACCAAGTTTCTCTCTATTTGCATATGCTAGCTAGTAAATAGCACAGCTGCTGGAATAAATGAGTCCTGGATAATATTTTTGACTTTCTCTCTGTCTTGGTATCTTTTGTACCTGCAGATCTTTTTTTCTTTCTCCCTCCAGCTAGAGGAGAAAGACAATACCTCAGGAATTATTTAAGGAAAGTCTGTTACATAATCAATGCAAGGACTCGGGGACCTCTGTATTAGTTTCCCTTACCGAAATACAAAATTAGACTTTATCAGAACGAATAAGATTTCAAACATAGGTTAAGTATGTTCTCAGTTTCCCATAGTGAAACAATTCCATATTTGGCATTTTGCAGGTTTCCTTATTACACAATCATTTCTTCATAAGAAAAACATAAAGGAATTTCACTGAATATATTTCCAGTATAGAAGCTATTTTTAAGGCCAACCAGGGAGGGTTTCAGGATAATAGTGAGAGGGACAAACTGAAAATGTGTGACTCTGAATAGAAAATAAGATCTGACCTACATAAGTAAGCAGTTATCTAAGAGCAGTCCCATTCACTAAATGCAAGGCTTCAGGAGACCTAGATTTTGAGCCCCGTACTTTCTCTGACTCTCAGTAGGGCTCCTTCATGCTACAAAATCTTTCCATAGCTCAGTGTCTTTATCTCCAAAGAGATAAAAATAAAATTCCAATTTTCTAGATTCCAGGACAGACACAAGGATTAACTAAATCATTTAGGGAAAGTATATTGGGTGTATACGCTTAGAATATTTTCTTTTATGTAACCTTTCTTTTCAGAAAGCACAAAAGGAAGATAAAATTGAGCCAGAATTGTATGGTAACATTACTGATTTTTATGCGGGGCTTGCAGAATATGTCCCATGACTATGTGGTTATACTTGGCCTAGCACACCTTTATAGTTTGTGTGTATATATATAATCAGATATATATATACAATTATATATATATATATACACACACACACACACACACCAGTAATGTCCTATATGACAAGATTGTACCCAACTTCAGTGGTATAAGCTTATTCTGTTTAGATGAGCATTTTAGAAATGAACCAGGAGGACTACCCCTTGAGCTGAACTTCCATAGTCTCATGGTTAATGCTTCCTTATATGGATGAACATAAGAAGCCAGGGATCTAGAACAAAAGATGTGAGTGTCATCAGTGCTCTGATCAAAGGATGTCTGAAGATTCAGGAGGATGGGGACCATCTCTTTCAATATGTATTCGTAGGGTATAATTTGTGGTTAGACACTGGGTTTCAGAGCCTTTAGACACTGGGTTTCAGAGCCTTGTTTCAATCCCGGGTGTTCAATTTACTAGCTATTTAATCTTGGGGAAATTACTTAGTCTTTCAGTTTTTCTCATCTGCAGGATGGGAAAATTAACTTATAGGCTTTTTTCAAATTTTAAATAAAAAAATGCATGTGAAATACATTACGCCTGGAATATAGGAAGTATTCATAATAAATGTCACTGATCTCTGAAGACGCTAGTGCCACCTGATTGGAACACCAGAAATAGTGATTTGAAATATTTCTCTGGAACACAGGAAGGGAAAGCATGAATAAATGTATCAGTGAAGTCCAGAGACCTCTCTCTGGACACACACTTTGGGAGGTAACAGGTGACCAGCAACTTCTATTTACTTTAATCTGTGACATCTCTGTAGAGAAAACTAAAGCATTAAATAGCATTTATTTCTTGAACCATGGAATGCCTTGAATACTTTCTTTTTATTTCTAATTCCTTTGCTCTCAGATGAGAGCTCTCTCCCCTTCTCTGAGATGTATACTATATATATATATATATATATATATATATATATATATATATACACACACACACACACCCGCCTCTCATTCTCTGAGATACACACTACAGTCACTTAGCACTTCCACTTTTAATTGAAGGCTGTTCATTTGGCTGGCCTAAAGTAAGAGAGAGAAGTGCAAGTCAGAAAGGCCAGGAAGGACAACAGAATAGAAACATTGCTCAAATGCTTGTCATTTTCTGCATGTCATAAGACAAAAGACTGAGATCTTCCCTTACATTGGGTAAGAGTTATAGTTGATTGAGAAACCACAATTGAATAATGTTTCTTTTGTGCAAATAAAAATACCAACCTTAAGGCAGCATTAGAATACTTTGCATAACATTTACTTCAGGTTTTCACGAGAGAGGGAGGATAAAAGCAACCTATATTTGATGCAGTTCCAAGGTCTTTCTTTTTTCCCTGCCAGAGTTTGCAATGGCCTATATTTAAATGTATAGAGGTGTCTTCAGAGAACCACAGGCATAGAGAATTAGAAGTCTGTAACTGGAAGCATCTTTTAGGGTTGAGAAATGTAAGCTATTGTGAAAGCTCAACAATACATGTTGAAATAATTAAATCTTTTGGAAATGATTGAATCGGATGTTTTCACATAAGCAAATCTACATTTGTCATTCTGAATTCTTTTTATGGAAAGATAGTGTTTCTCCCTCCTGTTTAGGTAATTAAAACTAGTCACTTGATGATCATTCATTATCAAACATTTCTGCACGTTGCAAAAAATGCTTTGGGGCTGAGACCCTGCTTATACAATTTCATCCTTCAAAGGAAGTCTTTCTCCAGAAGCTATTATTCACTCTGAGAGTACGTTTAAAAGCATTATTTCACACCTAAGTAACGTGGTAACAGCACAGAGTGTCTCTCCCTTGGTGGCTAGGCTCCAGTGCCTGTATTTTATGGAGGTGCCATGCACCATCTTGAAAAGCTGGACAGCTTCCAGTAGCATTAGGGTTTGGAGGAAGAGCTGTTGCTCCTTAGAACTTTACTTCTCTTTTGAATATTATTGTTTCAATTTATTTTAACGCAATGAGTGGGGGAGAAGGTGGGAATAAAATGCCTACACAGAAGCCTCTATCTAACAGTCCTGCTGGTTGGGGCATCACAAAGAGAGGCCACAGGAAAACCTTTGAGAGTTTGGAGCCTGCTGCGTGAGAGAGATAAAAGTAGAAACAGCAAATTGGCTGCAATACGAATGGCAGGTGCATTTGTTCACTGGAGGCAAGTTTGGCAATTTAGTTTTCGATGACCAGCTTGTCTCTTTAAGGTTCACCTTTCAAAGTCCTCGTTTTTGCCCTCAACATACATCACTAAAGCCCTGTCTCATCTTGAGTCCCCACGCTCCAGGTAACAGCAACTCTGTACTCTGCCTCTCTTTGGGGAAAAAAAAAACAACAAAAAACAAAAAACAACAAAAACCTGGCCCCTTTTCTACTTACTGGGAGTGGAATTAAAAAGAAGGCAATGGAAAGCTTGCTGAACTGAAGCACAGTGCACAGTGGAATGACATACCCAAAGAGAAAGCAAATTCCTGTTATGTGTAGATAGTTTTGTCCTTCCTGGGTAAACACAGTTGAGGGGAGGAGAACTCTCAGGCAAAACACTATGATTCTGACCTCACTCCAGTGTTTTTATAGATGGAAGAAAATTCACTGCCTGTGTTTCCACTGCCAGAATGGGACTTAAGAGACACAGGTCAAGGGAGAAGAATTCAGAATGGAAAGCTGATGAGAGCAATCTGTCTTCACTGAAAGGAGATGAAGGGAGGTGACAGTTGTCCAACGGTCTCAGATAAGCAAGGAGAAATGATGGCTATCTGTGTAGGCTCTTCTGGACAAAAAACCACATTCATTTTTCCCTCTACATAAAGCACACATAACCTTGAAATGCACACGTTCTACATGCCATCGCTTGTTTATTTGTGTACCCACCATTCTTATTCTATTGGTTGGTTTTTCACTTCTGTATTTCTGTCATTATTAACTGCCCTAGCAGTTCCACAAAAGAAGTGAACATAATCTCAAATAAAGTTATGATAATACTGTTTGGAATACCTTTGGTGGAATGGAAGTGGCCATAGAAGAGTCTCCCAAGGCAGCTTCATGTTAGGAAACCTGAAGCGGCTAGAGTAAATGAGGTCCCTTTTCTTTTCTTCTCTTTCTCCCTTTCTTTTGTTTAAGAGACAGGGTCTTACTCTGCTGCCTAGGCTGAAATGCAGTGGCATGAGCGTAGCCTGCTGCAACCTCAGATCTCTGGACTAAAGCAGTCCTTCTGCGTTGCTAGGACTACAGATACGTGCCACCATGCCTGGCTTATTTATTTTCTTAATTTAATTTTATTTATTTATTTACTTTTTTGGAGACAGGGTCTCAGTCTGTCACCTAGGCTAGAGTGTGGTGGTGTGATTACGGCTCACTGCATCCTTAACCTCTTGGGCTTAAGTGAGTATCCCACCTCAGCTTCCAGAGTAGCTGGGACCACAGGTGAGAGCCACCACACCTGGATAAGTTTTAAATTTTTTGTAGAGATTGAGTCTCACTATATTGCTCAGCCTGGTCTCAAACTACTGGCCTCAAGTAATCTTCCTGCTTCGGCTTCCCAAAGTGCTGGGATTATAGGCATGAGCTACTATGCCTGATCCTATGTATTTTTTAGGCCCACACTAGCTAACAAAATAGTAAATTGATTATGAGGAACAATCAAAAGAACAGTATATAACAAATAAGTGATTTCTGAATTGTACAGTTGCTTGTTAATGAACATCAATGTATCAAACATGCTTGTCCAAGGTTTAGCCAAAGATTGGTGAAACACGTATGATTTCAAAATCATCTCTCCCCTTTTATAGAATCAAAGACCTCTGAATTTAGCCAGATGAATATGATTTATATTCAAAGTTCAGTCCTTTTGCAAGTACATGATTAAACTGAGTGTCCCTGGGATGAAGCCTCTTCTGCTTGTTCCTGTAGTGGAGAAAGAGGGGAGGAACTCAGGTGCTATACTTTCAAAATGACATTGATCGTGCCATAGAGATGTGTACCATAAAAAATGACAGCAGAAGCGAATGCTTGATACCAACCAGAAACCTCTCAGTCCTCTCAATAGATACAACTCCTGAGATAACACTTCGATTCAGCAAGAAGGAAGCAAAGTCATATACATGTTTTGGGAACCACAAAAGTAAACAAAAGCATGCAAAGAAAACCCTTGATTTTAAAACGGGATACATCATTTTATGTAGCAACCAGTTTTGAAAACTTCATAAATGTGGGGGCATTTTTTTCCTATGGTTATTTTACTTGGATATGTTTGGACGATTCATTTATGCTTGAAGTCAACTATTTTACTTATTTTTCCTTGATATATATCTCAACACACTGCTCTAGTAGAACCAACAAATGTATATATTATACAATTCACTTAGATTTAATTGTGCACTAAGTTTATGGATAATGTTAGGTGATGAATAGGATCTTCACTGCCTTAAAAATTTTATCCACTATTCTGAAGCATGTGTGGCTCTATGAAGTTTAGGATTACCTATTACCATGTTCTCACCATTATAGGATAAGATATGAAGGATTATAACAATACCTAACATTCAATGAGCATTTACTAAGTGTTTTGCACATATCAGTTCATTTAATCCTCTGTACTACTCTAGGAGCTATTCATGGTATTAATGGAAATACCAAATATTTTTATTTTATAGATGAAAAAATAGTCTGGGTTAGAATCCTACATCTGTTCTTTTCTATCGGTCTTAAGACTCCGGCAGTATCAGTATTTACCAGTCTAATAATGAGCATTTCTTTTTTATTTTTCTTTCTTTCTTTCTTTTTTTTTTTTTTTTAAAAAGACAGAGTCTTGCTGTTGCCAGGCTGGAGTGCAGTGGCACGATCTCAGCTCATTGCAACCTCCGCCTGCTAGGTTCAAGCAATTCCCCTGTCTCAGCCTCCCAAGTAGCTGGGATTACAGGCATGTGCCACCATGCACGGTTAATATTTTGTCTTTTAGTAGAGACAGGGTTTCATCATGTTGGCCAAGATGGTCTCGATCTCCTGATCTTGTGATCCACCCGCCTTGGCCTCCCAAAGTGCTGGGATTACAGGTGTGAGCCACTGCACCCGGCCTAATGAGCAGTTCTTAATCAAGTAACCTGGCTGCATGATTTCTTTCTTTTTCACCATTCTGCATGTATGTGTCTCTATCAAACACACAAAGTTGGTAGCAAAGAATGATGTTACTGAACAAGGTGGATAATCTTTCAGTCAGAGTTGTATAAACAACTGTGTTCGTATTCTAGAAACTCCAGGAGTATAATGATCCAGTGTCTTTTTTTTTTTTTTTTTCCTCTTTCAATCTATCCCTGATCTGTTTGGAAATTTTACACCTTTCTAACACAAAGCTTCTCAGCCTTGGAAGTATTGAAATTTTGGGCTAGATAGTTAATTGTTGTGGGAGTTTTTACATGATATAAAGCAACATCCCTGGCCTCTATCTATTGGAAACTAGTAGTATTCACCCATTTGGATGGACTTTTCATTCTTTGAGATGCTGTTCCACTTAATTAAAAAGTGATGGTTTTACTTATTACCATTACTTTTTACTTTTTAAACACTCATCTCTGGTTACCATATCCTTTTTTTAAAAAAACAAACTAATCAACTCAAACTTCCCAATTTAGGTGATTGCAGACAAGGTTCTAAGACAAGCATTCAGGTTACCTTCTTCCATGTAGAATATGAAACATGAGAATTCTGGCAGGATAATACATAATTACGAAAATCAGCTTAATGCCAGTGGACACAAAAAGGTTGCTTCTGATTCACTACTTTGCTTGAGGAGGGAATGATGGCAGTATCTACCTAACTCAGAGCAGATGTCACCCCACACAAGGCAACAAATTGGCATTTCCTGGGCATAGAAGCAGCATCACAGTGTGAAATGCTATCCAACAAAACTTACTAGGGACACCACTCAGTTAGCTTGCTGCTCTGGGAAGCAGACCTGCCAATAACACCTGGTCTGTTGTGTGCAAATGGGTCTATATGAAAATGAAAATTGAAAAAAAGACATTCTTAATGTCTTTCCACTTATGCTTTCAAAGGTTGCTCTACTCTTTCTCCATGAGCCTTCTTTACCAATTGAATGCAGAGATAACATCCCCTTTTTAATTAATATATTACCTATTAAGAATGCTCCAGATAGATGGACAGATAGAAGGTACGCAGGGACAGTGCTCAGGCTTGATTACCTGCAGTGTGGTGAGTACAGAGAGAAAGGCTGCTTTGCTTTCTGGATGGAAAGCAATAGGAATAATAATATGTAAATTGACGTATCAAAATTTCTGAAAGCTCAGCGTTATTTCCCCTTGCCCAAAGATTTCGCCTCGCCTTATTAGCTATTCTAACAACCCTACCTTTTTGTTTTGTTTGTTTGTGTAATTCTTGTTTCCTCCCATTTAGCACATAGAAAAAAGCATTAGTAACACTCCTGGTTTTAAATGAACCCTATTAATATTCGTCTCTGCAAGGGACTCTGGGATAATTTTGATAAATGTGGCCATGAAGCTGATCTGACATAGCTGAGTGTGATGTTTGTGTGTTCCTGGAGAACCGCTTCATGCACAAAATGGGGACAGACTGAAATGGGGAGTCTGACAGGTCTCTATTTCTGGGCCACAGTTAGCAGCTGAAAGTAGAAATATAATTGTACCTAAAAAAAACAAAAACAAAAACAAAACAAAACAAAAACTAATGCAAAACAAAACGAGCAATCTTTATGAAGATAAAACAACCCCACTGGTTTCTGATTAGGAGGTAATTCATATATCACAGTCTCAGCTCTCACAGCCCCAGCTGGCCAGACCTCCAAGGCTGTACAGGAGGGTAATGTGAACAAAACTTGTGCTTGTAGAAGGAGAGGTAAGTATGGGGAGCTCAGGCTGCATGGAGTGGCTTCCATTTCTTTCTGTGTCTCCCACTTCCTCCAGCAGTGGAAGATGCCCTGAAAAGACTAGATGCCTTTCAGTCATGATTACATTTCCAGAATGAAAAGAAAAAAAACAAACCCAGGCTGCCATTTCTGAAAAAGCTTTATAGCAAATGTCAGACGTTCTTGAAAATAGGATCATTCCATATACATGGGTTGCCTGAGGTAGGCTTCACAAAGGTTCTTAGCTTTAAAATGGAATACATAAATAAGCAGTATGGTATTGAAGGATTATGAGCAGCATAAAGACAGTTATTGAAAATGTTCAAAAGGATCCTCTAACCTAAGCAAGATGAAACTCCAAATATAGTCATGTAGAATAAAAGAGAAGAAATTTAACTTCTTTCTACAAGTGCCTCTAAATTCTGTACTTTATTATCTTTACCATTCATTTATTAATTTTTATTATGAGCATTGGTCCTATTTTGGGGACAGGTATTTATTTCCTCAACGTAAAAGTTTACAGAAGATCACAATGAATATCTTTCAAGAGAATGTGGCAGGAAACAAGTAGGGAATGAAGGCAGTAGTGGTAGTGGTTGGAGGTTTCGCTGTCATGTTTCAGAGAGTCAGCAAACCTGGGAAAAGATGATAAGAAAAAAAGTGTAAAACCACAGACAGCTCAAAAATATTTTTCATTGGGTGGAGGTGGAAAAAAAAAAGCCTAAAATGGCTGATTAGGTCAGAATTTTTCAAATCATCTCCAATTGCAAAGCACTGAGAAACAAGCCTTGTTTTATAAAAGGTGAGAATTCTTCATAAGTTGAATGTTACGTGTCTCTGAGTTCAGAATGTAAAGATTAATGATTATATGCCTATCATTTATTGAGAATATACTACATAACAGGCCTTGTTTTAAGAATGTTTTATTTAATTACCAGATTCCTCCTTGAGATGTAGATATTATTATGCCTACTTTACGCATAATTAAACTTTGCCCCAAAGAGATCAAATACGTTTCAATGTAAATGGCACCTCTGGTAAGGAAATAACCTAGGCTCAATTTTAAACTCTCCCAAGTTTCACAGCTTACAGGGTCAGAGTCCAGGTCCGCCTAACCTTGGAATAGAAAGTCTTTACTCCACTTACTCATGTTTTTGATAATTTGGCCTTTGTATTAGAAGACAGGAGGTAGAAATCCCTTTCTATGAGCTGAAGTAGGCATGTTAGCTAATCAAGTCATTCTTCATCCATAAAAATTGTTGCCTTTCTCTAATAAGTGATATAAGGTAACTCAGTCAACATAGCATTTCCTAGAATTTAAATACACACCAAAGTTGTACTTTGAAGCTGACATTCTGGGCTACATTGACTTTGGGTTGAGGCAGCCCTCCTGTTCTTAACTTGTTTACTGGAAACTGCACCTGGTAGAGGCATCTCCATCTGGTGGTCCAATCAGAACCCATTAAGCACTGAGGTAGACTGCCTGGAAGTGGAAAATATGGACTAGGGAAGCTGAGCCTGAGCTACATACATGACTTCACCTTTGGAAAAAAGAAACAGGAAAAAAAAAAAAAAATACAGCCCATACAGCTTGCAGAGAAATTGTTCCTGCACAGAACTCTGGTCTAATTGATTTGGACACCACAGCTAATTTTCCCTCAGACATCTGTTAGCACACATTAGTGGATGTCGTTAGGTAGGGAGGCGCCGATTAGATGGGGAGCAGAGCTCAAAGGCCCTGGTTTGGGAGGCTGGAGCAGACGGAGGAATGACAACAGATAGAGTTTGCCAGCACCCCAGCAACGTCAGATACTTCTGCTGCGGCAACCCTGAAAGGAAGCAATAATTGCTAGGGAGCCATGGCAGTTGTGCATAATAGTCTGATCCTTTCTTGCATTTGCCCAAATAATAAGCATCTTCTGAATTTCTAAAGGCAAAACAAGAGTGCTCCAGATATCAACAGAGCCAAAACACACATGAAATGAAGATAATCATTGTCAATACCCCATTTGCTTCTTTCCCCAAATCTCATTCACTCCTGTATTTTAGACATTCGTACGTAGCAACTATTCCAGGGGCTCACTCATACCCAAGTCAGGCAGATGATAAAATGGCTGATCAGGTCAGAGTTTTTCAAATTATCTCCCATTGAAAAGTGCTGAGAAACAAGCCCTGTTTTATTTATTCTTTCTTATGCAGCCATGCTCAGATACTTAACTGATGCTGGAATGCAGTTCCTATCCTTAGGGACATGTATTTCGGTTAAGCAAGTCAGAAAAAATAATCTGATGCCCTCAAGAAAATCCTCCACGAGCCAGTCTATACTGATGACTACTCTCTCAACGAATACATTTAAAAGATTATGATCCTCTTTCAGAAGCAGTACAATGTTATGCATCACAAATAAGCTGAAGAAAGAAAAGGCTGCAACTCAGTCCAAAACAGAAAAATCCTATATAGAGGCAAATATTTCAAAGAGTGGTATAGACTTAATCTTTTCCTTACTGTTCCTAGCATCTGTCTTAAAATACAACTCTAGTCTTTTCACAAAAACAAACAAACAAACAAACAAAAACCCTTACTTACTCTAGTCTGTAAGGTAAAGTCAAATATTTTAAGGTGTTTAAAGCCCATCATTCTGGACTCAACCGATTTTTTCCGGGTTTATCTTTTCCAATTCCTCTCCATGTACCTTTTTCTCTATTGAAAACAGACTATTACCTGAATATCCCAACCACTTCTACATGTATGATCTCTTTCTTTTGATCCTTTTGCCTCCTTGGACAACTCTGACTTCAAGGGCCTGCCCCTATTTTCCTCCTCAGTGAAATCTTCCATATTCTAGGAAAAGAGCCATTTCCCCTCTGTGTGCCAGCTGGACCCTGTTCACATTTCCATAGATGTTGTTATTGAACATTATAATTTTTAAGGTATTTTTGAAATTGACAGGCATAATTATATTTATCATGTATAATGGATGTTTTGAAGTATATATATATTGTCAAATAGTTAAATCCAGCTAATTAAAAAATGCATCACCTCACATAGTTGTCACTTTTGTGATGAAAACACTTAACATCCACCATCTTTGCCTTTTTGAAGAAAAAATATACTGAGATTGACTACAGTCACTTATTTTTGGTTGCATTTCTGTTCTTCCCTCCTTGGCATCCATGCGCCTTTGGCTTTTGACGGCAGGGCTGTTCTTAGTCATCTTTGAATTTCCAAAATCTGACACAGTGCTTGGCATATGATAGGCCCTTACTAATAAATATCTGTCGAAGGCATGAATTTGTAAATAAACTTTGCCACTGAATACAACTGTCTTGGTAGCAAATGGTAAAGGGATTTGTTGTTAGAGAAGACTATCAATGACAGGGCTTTTGAATGATCATGTATCTTTCACTTCATAAAGTTAACAAACATAAACATCTTGAATAACTTTGTTGTGTGTATGCATTCTTTACATAAGATGTCAAAGAATCACCAAACAAAATATCCTGTCTACCAAGGAAGGAATATTTTGTGCAATATAGTTGTGAAGGCTAAGTAATGATTAGTTATATCTGAGATTTTGAAATATAGTGCATTAAAGTGGCGTGACAATAGGCAATGCTTAAAGTATCCACAAAAGCACATCTCTGTATAATGTAACTTAGCTATGGACTATACATTTAGATAAGAAGGAATATAAACAGAGTCTCATGACTTCAATTGTGAGTAAAATGAACAAATGTAAATCTAACAAGTCTTTTGTGTGAGCTACTTTTGCATTCACACTACGCTAATGATAAGGGAGGACAGAATCATATTGAATTATCTATTTAGAATTAATACATTTTAGAAACTATGCTATATCCTTTCATATTATTTAAACAGGGTCTTATCATCATATCAATATTAAACATCAGGAACTGAGGTGTAATGAGGTGATATAATTCAGTCACAGAGCTAGAGGTGTAGACCAGAATCAAACCAGTGTTCCGGTTTCAATCCATGACTCCTTGCACTAGGTAGTACTGCCTGTTTCTTTCTCCATCACAATATGAGACAAAATGTAATGTAAAGAAGACATGGCAATTAAAAATAAAGAGGGCAAAGTGCTCCTGGAGTTGAAGAGGTGAAAGAATATGCAGGAATGAATTAGCTGAATTTCAATGCTACAAAAGGGAGCTGATACTATAGAAGTTCAGTTGAGAACAGAACCTCCTCTAGGTTCACTCTCAGACAATGATTAGGAGACAGTAAATACAGTGTCTATGTCACAGAGCATTGAAATGCTCAACCGGAGCTTGAAGCCAGGGTTGTCCATCTGTCCTAGCTTTAATGGGATTTACTGGGCTTTGCTATCTCTGCTTTCTGCCAAACAGAATCAGAAGGCATCAGTGTTAGTAATTTAGGAGCAGTTTTTGGCCATATAAGTGGCTGTTAGTAGAATTTATGGACAGTAAAGCTTGATTCAGGGCCAGCCTGTAGCAAAACCAGGGAGCAGGCCATTCATCTTCAGCAGTCTCTACATTCTTAAGTGTGCCATTTTTCCCAGTGACCATTAGTTGGGAAATAAAGTATTTGAAAAATTCCAGTAATCAATTGCAAGGTGTTGGTTGCATCTGTCACCTGTTCCTCCAATCTCACCCAGCAAAAGATATTTGCTTTTTAACCTCTGTGTTTGTAGGGTAGTTACAATGGCGATTACAATAGGGTGGTTACTTGTAGAGTATGGTGGTTACCTTTGCTGACTACGCATGAAGTTATCATTTTTTTAGAATGGATGTAAGAGGTCTCTAGCTGCCTCATGCGTGATGCTACTCGTACGTTCCTGAATCAATTACACATTTTTTTCTGAAGGATAGTCCTGGATTTATAAATATCTATTTGTAATATAAATTATAAGCCCTCAGAAATTAGAGAAAAATATGAATCTTTTCACTTTATATTTCTATCACATGAAGATTTTAATCAACATAAATTGCTGAGTCAAAACAGACACACAAGATTGAGTTAGACACTAGATATGTTTTTCACTCAAGGGAAGCCAAAGGCTCTGTTCACTTACCCTATTGACAGAGAAGCTGTCTCTTCAAAGAAAAACTAAAGGTTACACGAATCCTGGGAATCATTCTTTTGCTGGATACCCTCCATTTACACAGGGTGGCCCATCCCCTGATGCCCCCTGCTCTGTGCCCTGGGAGGCTGATCACCTGAATTATATCAATGGCATCCTTGTCTCTGGCTTCCAATTGGGATCAATCAGTGAAGAATATTAATAAAAGATCTGAAAGGGTGGCAGAGTGATATCTGGGCATTTATTTCCCTGGCTCCCACAACACAGCATCTCCATGGGCTGCCTGTGTTCTCCTGGTACAAGTCCCAGTGCTTGTCAGAGGCTCTCTGCACACAGTGCTCTGTTTCTCTAGCTTCTGGTAACCAACCCCTCCCATTACCCTCTTCAGACATAAAGGTGTTAACAGCTTCCTGATGTTACTAGCCCCAGAGCACTGCACTGTCCCCTTTGATTTCCTTACCCCCGCCTCTTGTCCAAACATTAAAAAATATTTTCTATTAAACTCCTTCGACATTATCCAATTTAGGTTTGCCATCTGTTTCCTGCAGGGAGTCTCACTGAAAAAGCCCTAAAACTCAGGTTTCCCTTTATTCCAAAGCCTGAATATGGTCCTTAGGGAAATGAGGGGAAAAAAAATGTATCCACTGAGTCACATGGTCAGAAATGGGTGCTTTAGCCTCGAAAAGCACCAGGAAATGAGATGAATTTCTTATGACAGATACTGGCCGTTTTGCTGTGGCTCACATTCACCCACTAAAGCATGCTTCCTAGCCAAGGTTTTAATAGCAAAATAAAAGGTTTGGAGTCAGCTTTGCTCTCTCTCCCCAGGCCAAGGGCACATTTCCCAGTTACTTCTAAATGACTTCTTTCTTAAAAGATCCAAATATGAGTTGCTATGAAATGCTGTCTTTTTTCCAAGAACCATATAATTCATTTGTATCTGCAGTATGATCAATGACATCTTGTGGAAGATAAATTGTGCCTTATAAGGCCATAGTATAGGGCACACCAGAATGCCAACAGGACTCCCAGCAACAACTTCAAAATTCCAAGAAAGTGTTAAATAATAAAAACTAGCACAGAGTATTTGAAATGGTGCTATAATAAAATCTTCCTTCATGTCTGCCTCCAGCAGAAACCTGGTGGCGGTAGCAGTGAGGGACATATTTGGGAGCCTCACTTTCCCCTCCAGTAGTAATGAAATCTACAATTCAAAAAAAGAAAGAAAGAAAGAAACCACTTCAGTACCTGGCACACAGCTAAAAGTTGTGAATCATCAAGGCCGGCCCAGGAGCAGCAAGGTGAATGACGGTGACCTCCCTTGTCAGGTTTTAGCCTCCCATACATTTGGCACGCAAAACATCAGTTTAAAATAGCTTTCCTGCAGGTTCCATGTGACTCGTCACTGGACCCAGACAGCACAAAAGGGTTGATTAGTGAGGCAAAAAAAGAGAATCTTCTCCTGAGATGACTTCCAAAAGCTGCTTCTTGCAGCACAAATATCCCTTTGGAAATGCAGAACTGGCTAGGAAAGGCAGCAGCATTCTCTCCTTCAAATGATTGAATTTTTCCTTGGGAATCCTTTATTACCATTGTTGTTGTTTGTTTTAAGAGTTTCACCTTCCAACTCCAACAACTTTTACTTTGGGGAGATATCAGGATGTGAAAAATCAAAGGGCAATCCCTAAAGCCATCACCCTAGCTTTCTTACCCACTAGCTTTGGGCAGACAGAATCTAGACCCTTCTTTACGGAAAGTAGAAAGTTTTGAGCAATGGTTTCTTGACCAGATCTGGCTGCCAGCAGAGTCACAGGGATGTCATTTGTAGTTTGGTTGCCCACCCAGAAAGTGATGGAGGCCTCTCTTGTCATGGCTGCCAGTTGGAAGGCACTGGCAGGTGCTCATTGGTGAATGGTGCAGGGGGCGGGGGAGGGGTGATTTAATTTTCCTCTCCTGATGGAGTAAAATTGCTCCCTGGGGGAATACTAGTGGAACAGCTGTCATACCACCACCAACTGCTTCAGAACTTCTTTGTATCCTGTATTATTCTTTAAATGTTGAGCAAAGCAAGAAGTGCTAAGACATGAAGAAAGAAAGAACATAGGGAAAGCTAAAATTTAAAAGTAGAAAAGTGAACAGTAGGGAGAAGAGCCATGAACTGAAACTTGCCATTTTTGGGCTGGCCAGTGATCCAAGTACTTCAGCACTGTAGACAGAGGGCCAACAATGAATGCTTCACAAGGATGCTGTGCCTGATAGATGATGATTATGAACAAAATTCTCTCTGCTTAGTGTCAGCAATGAAGAGAAAGGAGGATAAAAGGAAGGAGGAGGACAGGAGTAGAAGGGGATGATAAAGAAGAGGTAGAACAGCAGCAAAAGGAGAAGAAGAGAGAGACAGAGAAAGGGGTAGGGGATGAACACTCCAACTGAAAATTTAGAAGAAAAGAGTCAGAAGAAACTTTGCATGTGTTTTTCAATTTCCCCTTTATTCTATTAAATCTCTTGGGTTGTAGCTTTCACAAATAAGTATTCATTTTAAATGAAGAAGACGAATCATATAAAATATATATTTTAAATATAAATGTACTATAAGGATTTCTTCCTTCCAGGAAACTCCGGACTGGCTTTAATGCCTCTAGGTCTCTGGTAGGTAAGCACCATCCCAGTGAGGCCGAGAAGTTCAAATTTAAAGGATGATGGGCCAAACAAGACAAAGCATTCTTGTGTTTAACCTCTGTTGAGAAAAAAAAATATTTACCTGCTTGCTACTAGTTCCCAGACATTTGGGCTCAATTACCCAGGAAACTTCTTTCAGAGAGGGCCTGCACTCATCCATTCTGGTAGCAAACAAGTCAGTGTGACATCATTCAAGGTGCTCGTGTGCTCCCAAACCTATTTCACATCTCATTGCTTAGTTGGACGGAATTTGATTGTACATGCTCCTTGGACTCTTTAACCTGGTGTGGAGAATCAACCAGTTCTGAAGCAAAATTTGGTTTTATTAAATGGTGCATAGTGGAATGCAGTGGAAATAAAATCTGGGTAAAACGTCTCTATTTATAAGTCAGCCTGCTCTGAGTCATTGGGGAGGAAGGGAGGATGTTCACTCTTAAGCCCAGTGGCACCAGTCCTCACCTGATGTTTACTGTCACCCAAAGTAGAAATTCTTATTTCACACTTGAAATATGGATCTCAATAGTAAAATTGAGAACCGTATATCTCAGATCCACAGCCCTGAGTACATAGGTCAGCTTTTCAATTCAATTAAATCATGGTTATTGAGTTTCTAGCTCAGGGTACTTCGGGAAAAAACAGGCAATTTGCTCATCCTTCTTTTCTGCCCTCAGTATTCTTACAATCCAGGAAGTGAGACAGGAATATAGGCAACCACGGCACAATGAAATGGGTGACACCATGGAATAAAAACAACAAACTAAAAGAGTTTTGAGGAAGGAAAGGTAATTTATGAATTGTACAAAAGTCTCTTTGAGGATACAGCATAATACTGGACCTTAGGGCCAAGTAAGTTGAATGAAAATGTATAGAAGGGGTGAAGAGGAAATTCTAGGCTGAGGACTGCTTTGGGCACAGGTTCAAAGGTGGCAAACTTAAATGAGTTTTCAGAGATTGACAAGTAGTTTGATATGACTGAAACATGAAAATGTAAGTAAATGAGAGACATAGAATGTAAAGTTATAGGAAGTTCATGGGAAAGATGAATATCAGGCAGAGTGTGGTATTATATTCAGCAGGTAATGTTGAGCCATTCAAGTGTTTTTGCATGGGAGCGTAATAGTCAGTGGTGTGTCTTTGAAAGGCAGCTCTAATAATGAGGTGATAGGCGGATTGGAGGATTTTAGAATACAGGAAATTGGTAAATCTGTTTTCCTTTTCGTTCTATATATTTAACACTTTGTTTTTAAATACCAGATTACTTTCCTATTTCAGCTATAGTAACTTAACTCAAACTTGGAAACTTAAGGCAGCCCAAACATATTATCTTACAATTTTAGAGATCAGATGTCCAGAATGGGCCTCACTGGGCTAAAAGCAAAGTTGTGGCATGGCTGTGGTCCTTCTTGAGGCTGGAGGAGAGAATCAACTCCTCGGCTTTTCCAGTTTAAAGGCTCTCTGCATTCCTGAGCTCCTTCCATCTTCAAAGCCAGCAGTGCAGCATCGACAATCTCTTTTTGACTTTGACTCTGAAGCTATGTTTTTGTCATCACATTTCCTTCTCTGATTCTTTTAAGGACCCTTGTGATGACACTGGGCCAATTTAGATAATCCAGGATAATCTCTTAATCTCAAGTCCTTAATTTAATCATATCTGCAAAGCCCTTTTTGCCATTTGAGGTAACATAGTCACAGATTCCCAGGATTAGGAGTAAACATCTCCAGTGTGGGGGCATTATTCTGCCTACCTCAGGCATACTTAGCCCAGAGAATAAAGTAGGGGTGAAATATGAAGCTCTAAGCGTGGGCTCCTACAGACCTTTTCTAGATTTCAGCCAGTGAAACTGGTCCTATTCATTGTCTCTCATAGGTGAATCAAAGTAGCCCAAGAGAAAAGGGCTTCACTCCTCCACCAACACATTCAAGCCATTTTATATTACTTCCAGTCAACACTGAATAGAATAAAGATTTAATAAATATACAAATGATTACCTGCACTAAATATAAAATGTAAAAACATAATTTTTACAAAAACTGTATTAACTATTTGGAAGACTAAAATCATTTTCCTATCCTTGACTGAAAAATTAGCAACACAGTCTGACATTTACAGTCACATTTACCACCATGTGGTAATGTTCTGCTGCAAGATTGAGCAACAAAAGTGCCCTGTGTTTGGGGTACTCATTTCTAGGGTTTGATGTTTTGGAAGCTTTGTCTTTTTTCTTATTCTCTATTCTATTTTCCATGCTTCAGGTACATGAAAATGTATTCTGAAATCTGAATATAGCTGATATAAGAATGTAGCACATCTATTCTGATGTCTGAGTATAGATGATATAAGAAAGTAGTACAAAGATGTTGGGCTTGGAATTCAGGCAAACTCCCCATTTGGTCCCTGATTTGCTGTGCAGTTGGGAGCAGAGTAATACACATTATCGCACCTCAATTTTTCTGTGTGTTACTCAGGGATTTAAAAAAATTGGCTCTTGATATGCTATGGAAATGTGTTATAAAAAGAGATTGCCTATGTGAAAGCCCTTTGAATAAAGTTCAAAACTGATGGTGGTTACTGTCCATGGTTACTGACATGTGCTATCTGTCATGCACAGTGGTACACTAGGGATATGGTGATGGTAACATGCCACCGAAAGCCAAAAGTGGTCAAGAGTGACCTGGAAACAAGCACAGTGAGTTGTGATCATTGCCATAACAGAAACACATAAACTGTGTATTTATTTAACCTTATTTGGTAGTTGAATAATTAGAAATGAATGTGAGGATCTGAGGAGTCTATTTAGAATAATGTAGGCAAGTTTTCTCTAGAAGTAAGACTTGAGGGCTTAGGTCCCCCGGCCCAGGCTTTGGAAGACACTGCTCTGCCTCACACTCACAAAAATGAAAATGACTACATATGACAATGCCCTCTACTCACAAGTAACCTAATGGAGAAGAATAAGGCTCTTTGGAACTCGTTGCAAACCATGTTCGCTCGTCCTGGCTCACTCTGGGACCTATTCCAGGATCAGTCATTTTTGTAATCCTTCAAATATATGTGGAAGAAGTGAAGAGTGATTGGAGAAAAGTGACAGTGAATTCCATATGCTTTCTTTGTAAATCACTTATATAGCAAATCTGCTTAGTCTATATGTCAAGAGAGGATTTTTCAAGCTAAGGTTGCAAATTCCATGTAGGTTCTAAAATTCTGCCTGTTCCTACATCATCACTATTTTCAAAGAGTTTGCAGTTGGAGTGTAACTAGCATTATAACTAAGCAAAAGATGGAAAAGGATCCCTGCTTTTTTTTTTTTTTGCACTGGTTCTTCTGATTCAATACGACTATTGAGGGAGCAGCTTCATTAAGCCTGGAGGCTTGTCTCTTATAAAATAAAGGCAAGTTTCTAATGCCATGATAATAAGGAAAAGACATGGGTTTCAGTCCCCACTCTGATACTAATTTTATTTATTCATGTATTATTTATTTATTTATTTTCACCTAGAATGTATATCTGCTACAAGAAAGAGTATAAACTTGGGGACAGAATTGCCATGTCATAACAGTTAGTATGCATAATGTTCTGAATATTAACACAAAGATGGTCTGCTTTCCTGAACTATTGTCACTAGGCCACATCTTTCTCATATTAGGGATGAATCAGACTAAGTCATCCACACTCCTGTCCATTCTCTTCTGTGATCAAATACGCATGTTGAACTAGTTTGGGCTAAAGTGAAATCTTGTACGAACCTACCTAGCTAATATAGGAATAGGAACCCAAACTAAATATATGATTCAGACAGAAAATTGGCTTAAGTAACCTAAATATGTCATAATGGTACTTATTATTAGTAGAAAGTAGAAATCACAACATATTATACAACCATATAGTCAGAAACACATTCTGGGAAGAAGATTAGTTCTAATTAACTTTCTGATCATAACAA
Organism: Macaca fascicularis; assembly: GCF_037993035.2. NCBI lineage: Eukaryota > Metazoa > Chordata > Mammalia > Primates > Cercopithecidae > Macaca > Macaca fascicularis. The sequence continues at coordinate 167,121,099 of NC_088376.1, read as the reverse complement.
AGTTATCTTTAAGTTTAGAGAGGTAACTCCATGAAATATGATTTTAGCATCCCTTCTCTCCATTTTCTGTGTTTTCTTTGCTGTTAATGTCTCCTGCATCCCCCAGAGATACCTAGTACTCACAATAAACCTTTCTTTCCTGCTATTGGAGAAAAAGTAACCAAGAAACAAATCCTCATCAAGACAGTGGGATCTAGATACAATACCGTCTGAGAAGTTATTATTCATTGATTTACAGATTCACTAAGTACATTTTTAGTGACTAGCTAGTACGTACTAAGTGATATCCCAGATGTGGCATTCATAAAAGAATGACACAAAAAAAGTCCTGATGTGCAATGCAAAGGAATATGTAGTAAAATTAAGCTATGAAGAATTGTGGGTGGATCCCTTATGAGGTTTGCACATATCATTTACCCAAAGCCTGACCTTGTCTGTAGCAACTGCTGTGACCTCTTCTTAACAGCTTTTCCACTGAATGTCAAGATCCATTGACAAACTCTCTTATTTGTGGTTGTTGTGGAGCCACTGGTTCCTAAAACCTCTCACTTTGGATATTGCTTTCTTTAGCGGCACATTTACCAAACAAGTAAAGATGAAACAGAAGAGAAACAAGACTGATCAACCAGGTATTAGATTATAGGTAAAAGAACTATGGTAGGTAAAATCCTATTTTGGCATTTTTAGCCATACATGCATCTGGAAATTATCTTCATGTAGAGTTATCTTTCACTTTTATCTGCCTAGCATCTTTTCTTCCAAGAATTGTACTCACTTGGTGTCGCTTTGTATTATACAACTTGACCTCCCTTGATATGGCACTGGTCATCTGACAAACTAGTCAATCAGAGTACTATTTCCCTTAGAAAGAGCACTTGGCTAATGAATGAGCATTGACTAAATCAGAGCCAGTCAGATTATTTCTTTCAATAAACTGAAATGGCTGGAAAAAGAAGAAGAGAGAAGGAAAGGGGGAAAGATAGATGAGAGAGATTGGCTCTTTTATCTTCTGAAATCTCATATATAATCTAGTCTGGAATTTCCAGGGTCATCTTTCCCATTGTATGTAGAAGCACTTAGGTAGAGAGAAAAACATGATTCTTTTGACGTCATTCGAGCTTCCAGATTCAATCATGCTTGAAATGAAACCACCCTTGTGTTTTCCAATTACATGGGCCATATCTTCCCCTTTCTACTTAACCTGTTTTAAAACATTTTGCCATTGAATCATTCGCTCCAAAAAATTCAAAGACCATGACTTATGGTTTGAATTCCCTTCAGCTTGAAGTTTAGCACTATATAGTAGCTACATACACACACACACACACACACACACACACACACACACACACACACACGTGAATGCTATTTATTCTAGCGAACCTATAGTGCAGCAGCATGGTACGGTGGAAAATAAAATTCTACTGGGAGTTAGATGCCATACAGTATGTGGAATTATCTACAATGAATGTATTTTGTTTTTAAATAAAAAAAGGAGTGAAGCCAGCTTTATTACGGAAGCAATACAGGGAAGGTCTGGGTTTTAGCTTCACTTCTGATACAAGCTAGCTCTTTTGTATAGGCAAGTCATTCTAACATTTTAATCCTCAGTTTCCTCCTTTGTAAAGTAAAGAGCAGTGGTTTTCCCACTAGACTCTTTTGATCCCTAGATGTTTCACAGAACACCACAAGAAGTGGAATATGAGAGGTGGAATATGAGACGGAATGTGAGATATCCAACCTGTTTTCTAAACCAGAGGAGCACTTAACTCCATCTACAAAGCTTTTGCTCCATCTACAAAGCTTGGATGTCAGTTTCCAAGGGTTTCTGTAGTATAAAATTTTGGAAAAAAAATTTTTAAGTTTTTAAAAAATGGGACTTGATAATTCCTAAGTCCTTTTTAGTTTTAACACTCTTTGAAGTTAATCCCCAAGTCAAAATTTCTACTAGAAATATAGTAATTTACTCACAGAAAATAGTCATCTTCTGTAATTGCTTTTACTTAGTCCAAGCCTGTTGGTCACATTTGAACATTCAGAGTCTTTACTTTTGTGAAGTATGCTGCATAAAAGTTAAGAAAATTTAGTTTGGGTGTTCAAGTTCATATTTTAGATACTCAAATTTAGAACACTTTAGGAATAGAAAAAGCACAAACCCTATTTATATCATTGGGACATAAACGTTAAACTGAGAAGACTGATAAAGACTCACGTGTTTCTAAGACATATACAGGTCTTCAGCTTCTTAGCCACTAGGAAAGGAACCAAGCAAAGATGAATAATACTCATAAACTAGTACAAGAGTTTTGTTTGTTCATTTTGTTTTTAATCATTTCCAATCAACACTGACTCCATGCTTATCTGTGCTAGACACCATGGCAGATGCCTTCGATACAGAAAGGGCTGTGACACATTCCCTATCTAGTTAAGAACAGACATGTGCCTTAAACATAATTATAGCTGCAAAGTTGCAAATGGTAAATCTCCAGAGATTAAAATTTCTATGTCCAAATAAGAGGGTAACTCATTTAGAGCCTGCCTGGCTGAAATTACAAATGATTTATGTTTCACCCTGGAATCTTATTTTACTTCTCAGTGGATTAGAGAGGTAAATTATTTTTATTAGAGGATGTTTTGCATCTTGCAGAGATAAAGTATCAAAGCTTTTTGCCTTTTGCAACTCTTTTCAACTACTCACATTTTTGAACAGATTAATGCAAGAAAATATAATCAGGAGAAGATATGTTCCTTTAGCTGCGCTTCTTTTGGAAATCCCTTGGTATTTTGCTTATCAAGTTGGAAGAGTTGTGGCAGAAGATATCTAGCTCCTGAGAATTCTGAAGACGAAATAATTATCACCTTTGTTCTACTTTTCTGAGCTATCTTCCTTTTTCTTCCAACATTTTCCATACCAAACACCATGGTTCACCTAGATAAAGGTGCAGCACAGTTCCACCAAAGGAGCCAAAGGGCTGAGTCTTTTTCAGCAGGTAGAGCTAGTGTATCCTAACACAGGAGTTTTCATAGATACTTCAGCTTAGACAATCTATGAGCCTTCACACACAAGCAGCCAAGCAGATACAAATGAGGTCTTTTAATTAGGTATCTGGATTTATATTGGCTGACTCAGCTCCCTCTCAGCTTTAGAGGATGAAAAATCACCTGAACGCTCTCTAATGAAATACCCCTTGCCCTAGCATGTGAGTGCTTGTCTGAGTCACCAGGAAGCGTAATAAGGAACACTCAGGGATCCAGCTGTGTATGTAGCCCTCCTGCTGGAGGTAGGGCTGGCTTGTCACCACCACTTGGAGTTCTCCCTGAGTTGTTCAGTTCCTGGCTGAGCACAGCCATTCTGTGATTTATGTTACATACCAATGCCTCCAGGCAGAAAATGCTGACAATAATTGCTTGCTATGGGGGATTAGGAAAAAGCAAAGGCTTTCTTTGGGATTTCCTTTTCCTTTCTTCTCTCTTCCCTTTCCTTTTCTCTCTTTCCCACCTTTTTGCTTTCCTAACCTCCCCTTTCTTCATTTCTCCTCTTCCCCTCTCTCTTGCCTAAGTCTTTAAAGCAACATACTTTTTTTTTTCACTAGCAGCATTGTAAAGATAGCCAAATAAATTCTGAGTATGAGTTCTTCCTTATTTCTCTCAAATCAAAGTAGAAAGTTGAAAAAACTCACAAATACATCAAATATCCCTTAAAGAGGTAAAGCAACTACTATTTGGTGAAATTTTAATAGCTAAGAAAACCCAAGTGCTAATGTATAGGTAGCTTCAAAATCTGAGATGGAATCTCTAAACAGGAGGGATTTATTTTAAAACACACACACACACACACACACACACATATAGACATAAAACATATCCATCTGTCTGGGTGCAGTGGCTAACGCCTGTAATTCCAGCACTTTGGGAGGCTGAGGCGGGTGGATCATCTGAGGTCGGGAGTTCAAGACCAGCCTGACCAACATGGTCATAGTAGAGACAAACCCTGTCTCTACTAAAAATACAAAATGAGCCAGGCATGGTGGCACATGCCTGTAATGCCAGCTACTAGGGAGGCTGAGTCAGGATAATTGCTTGAACCCAGGAGGCAGAGGTTGCAGTGAGCTGAGGTCGTGCCATTGCAGTCCAGCCTGGGCAACAAGAGCAAAACTCCATCTCGAAAACAAACAAACAAACAAAACAACAACAACAACAAAACCCACAAAAACATATTCATTCATTTCGCAAAATTTTGCACCTATAATACCTGAGGAACTTGGCTTTGAGAGATACTCAAATAAAAAATAAAATACCACAATGAGAAATACATTAAATTAAATAATAAACAAATAATTATAATTAATTTCTAACATTTTGCAGTTTACTTTCTAGTAGGCAGAAACCTATCAGAAGACATGAGACTACTCATCCTCAAGTTGCCAGGGAAATATAAACATACAGAATGAAATCAGGGACCAGGAGACTGCTGGGACATCTAATATACTTTAATCACATTTCATTTAGTAGCAATGTTCAATTCTCACAAGAACATTTTAATATTAATATTTTTATTTTGCAAATAAGCAAACAGAAGCTTTTCTGTATTAAGGACATAGCTAGTCATTAGCAGAGTCAGCATTTGAATCCAGGTCTCTCTGCTCCAAAGCTCATGCTCTTTCTAGCATACCACATAGGAAAGAGAACTGTCCATAATTCACTTATTGGAATATGATTTTAAATAAATTTATGTAATTAACTATGAAAAGCTGCTTAGGTTCTTTTTCCTTAGGGGGCTGAGGGAACAACCCGTCATGTCCAGGCCTTAATTATCCTCTATGCATGGACGTGGAGCTTCTGTGATACAGCCCATTCAGATGTGGTGAAAGGCATGGTAGGTGGTGGTGGTGGTAAGCAAATTGTGTTCATCCTCACCTCCTTCAGGTCTTTACTCAAACGTCACCTTACCAGGGAGGATTTCTCTGTCACACCATTGAAGATTGCAGCAACCCCTGTCCCCAAATTCCAACAACCCCCATATTCTCCTTCCTTCCTTTTCTCCAGAGCACTATCACCATCAGATATATTGTGGATTTTTCTTGTTTATCTTCTTTATTAATTATCTCCTGGTCTGGAATCTAAGCTTCATGAAGAGACGGTTTTTGTGTTTTTTTTTTTGTTACTTTAATTATTTATATTCACTGGTCTATCTCCAGCATCTAGGAGGCAGATACATATTAAACAAATATTCATTGAATGTATAAATCTTTATAAATTTTTAGGCAGCAAGGTGTAAGTAGAAGGAATTCAAGGATATTATTGCTATTTCTATAACCTATTTTATTTGTTCTTGAAAGACAATGTGACTCTGTGAAATAGGGGCACTTACTCCAAATGATTACAACATTTTTTTCCTGATGAATTGGACTAGAAATTGTGGAAAATGGAGCTTCCAATTTATCTGTGTTGTTTGAATATTTTATATTTAAAAAACCTGTTCATAAACTACTTATAAAATAAAAACAAAAGAAGTACTAATAAGCCAATGAAATGGAATCAGCTTCATTACCTTACTGAGTCTCAGCTCTCCTGCCCTCCCCTTAATGATAGATGGCCATTGATTTATACTCAGTGTGAAATCCAGGCCGGGCACAGTGGCTCATGCCTGTAATCTCAGCACTTTGAGAGGCCAAGGCAGGCAGATCACATGAGGTCAAGAGTTCGAGACCAGCCTGGCTAACATGGTGAAACCCTGTCTCTAATAAAATTACAAAAATTAGCCGGGTGTGGTGGTGCACAACTGTAATCCCAGCTACTCGGAAGGCTGAGGCAGGAGAATCAAGAATCACTTGAACTCAGGAGGCAGAGGTTGCAATGGGCTGGGATTATGCCACTGTACTCCAACCTGGGCAACAGAGTGAGACTCCATCTCAAAAAAAAAAAAAAAAAAAAAAGAAATAAGAAATTAAAAAGTATATACTCAGTGTGAAATCCAAAGTACAGGAGAGTCTCTCTTTCTCTCCCTTTTTTTTCCTTCTTCAGACATAGACGGGATCTGTGCCAGTTATGTAAGTGTAACAGTCATCTGTGAGCTTTTCAGAAAATTTATTTTTCAAAAATATATTCTTATTTCAATAATGAAATTATTGTTCAAATTTTTCCTGGAATTTATTTTTGAAATTGACTTCAAAGACCTTGATATCTTGGTACCAACACAACAAATATTTATTAACCAAGCCCAAGTCCAGATGTTAATAATTACATTGTATAATTAAGTTGGATGACACTGTGTTCAGTAAAGAAACAAACTTTCATAAAATTATAAAAATGTATTTCTTGTTGTTCATAAATTTATCCGTAAATGAGAAGTTCTCCAGAAGAGTGAAAGGACGACAACATGAGAAGAGTATTCCATTCAAGTTGTGTGAATTATTTTGAAGAATTAAACTTATTTGATTTTTATAAACAATTCTTATACTGCTTATAAATTGGTTTTATTATATATTATCACTTCTTATGTACATACATATTGCGTGTGTGTGTGTCTGCGTGTGTCTATACATAAATACCTTGGATTCGGGCACAGTACATTTTCTTATCTACTTTAATCTGAATACCAACTCTGGATGTCTATTTATAGTGTTTTGATCTTTGCATTTGACAAACCTCATTAAATATTTTACAACAGAAATTGCTGCAGTTTTTAGTGCTCCTTCTGAATTAGACACAGTACAATTCTTACAGTACTTTAGCAATTAAGCTTATTGATACACACTGAAGAACAAAATCCAGCCTAAGCCTTTTTTTATTAATGGGAAAAAGAGATTTATTATCATCCATTGTCAAAGGCACCTCAATTTATATTATGATTCCAAGAATAGGCTTATCAGTCCTATAGGAAAAAAAACAGAATAGCTGTATATCCTACTTTCAGAAAGCCCAACGTTGCATTGAAAACATGAATGCAAAACAAACAAATTGGAGAATATTGTTACATTAAAAGTTAAGAATAAATGTTTCATTTTGAGAGATATTTACCAATATAATTTTGAATACTGAAAACTTCCAAGGCATTTATGTGTATTTAAAATTGTTAAATACTTGATCATGATGAGGTACAAACATTATTAGAAATTATTGTGAAATAAAAATCAACTAGGAAATAGAACATTTTAAAATAAAAATGACAGTTTATCAAAAATAAAGATTAAGTTTAATATAGACTCTAAAGTAGGTATCTATGGCGAAAAAAACAAAAACAAAAATCCTTTTCTTCAAAAGGCATGGAACCCTATCAAATCTATCATGTTGCTTCTAAAACACTTTCCTTCCAATATCTGATTTTTTCTCTTCATTTTGAAGCATACTTTAACCCACTGTTATTTGCTTTTCTTTTTGTTGTCTTTTGTCCAAATTCTGAATAAACATGATAAAGTAGGTAGTAACATAGAGGAGTGAATTAATAGATTATTTTCCCCTTTTAGGGGTTTGGTCTCAGAAGAGGGTACAAACCCCTAAAAGGGGGTACCTCTTCTGAGACCAAACCCCTAAATTACTGAAACTCAGTAATTTACTAGAGCAAATCTTATTAATAGTCTTCAAAGGTATAACCTCTTCTTCTTCAACATCATGAGCATTTGGAGTTTCCTATGCAAGATAAATATAAAAACTTTCAGAAACACAGAAAATGATTTTGTAACTTTTTCCTTCTCTATGGAAAGTCAGTCTGAGGCCGGGCATGGTGGCTCACGCCTGTAATCCCAACACTTTAGAAGGCCAAGGCATGCATATCACCTAAAGTCAGGAGTTAGAGACCAGCCTGACCAACATGGTGAAACCCCATCTTTACCAAAAATAAAAAAAATTAGCCAGGCGTAGTGGTGGACGCCTGTAATCCCAGCTACTTGGGAGGCTGAGGCAGGAGAATCGGTCGAACCTGGGAGGCAGAGGTTGCAGTGAGCCAAGATCACACCATCCAATCCAGAGCGAGACTCCGTCTCAAAAAAAAAAAAAAAAAAAAAAAAAGAAAAAAAAGAAAAAGAAAGTCAGTCTGATGAGTTATTGAAAATAATTTTCTTAGTGTGAAAAAGCAGTAAAGCACAGCCCTTATGTGACTAACATGTTTTTAAAGTATTAATAGATAAAATTAAAATGAAAACGATAATAATACCTAATAAAAAATTGAGCACCTACTATATCTGGCAGTCTGGTAAAGACTTTAGACTACAGTTTCTCTTAATGGTTACACACACACACACACAGACATACAAACAACTATGATTGTTACTGTCACATTCTTTATAGAAAAGGAAACTCAAGCACAAAAGGTAATATAATTTGCATGGTATCATACAACTAGTAAATGAGTCAGACTGGAATGAAATTCATATGGTCTGACCTTAGAACCTATGGTCTTAAGCCACTACATACTAAACATTAAGCCTAGATATGGGATTTTGGCAAGCCCATAGTCTAAAGCTCTAAATGTGAAGTTCAATGCAATATAAAATAATAATCATATTTTAAAAAATTATTTACAATGTATGAATTGATTATGTCAGATGGACATATTTACCTGATTCATATGAATGGAATTTGACAGTAGCCACTTTGTCAGATATTACTTAGAAGATAACATATCCCAAAAAAGTCTCCAGTAAACATATGGATAACATTTAATTTGGATTTGTGACTGAGCCAGCAAAGGATTCTACGAATAGCTGTTCATTCCGACTGTATGAGCAGTATGCTGAAGGTAGGTCTGAACTATGCTTATGCCAAGTGAAATAAGAAGAGGAACTGAACATTTTCAAACAGTTCGATTTATATATCATTCATGATATTTGTCATTTCATGAGACAGTAATGCCTCAAAGACAATTATATTTCTAGTTTTTTGCAGCTACATATATTACTTTTTATATTTGGTTGATATTTGTGAAAAATTATTGTCTGCTGTCTAGACACTCAAAATGCTTTTCCAATGACCTGTACCGTACTACAGGGCTATACTTGGAATAAATACAGACTGAGCATGTGGATCATCTTTACTTTCAGCATAAACTAGTTTTGTTAACATAATCCACTCCGTTTCTTAAGCTCTTAAATTATAAAATAGGGACTGTAATATCTAACACCACACATTTCACAGGTATGCATGGAGCAAACCCAGCAAGTATTTTGTCTCGGCAGCTTCTCCAGATGGCTATTTCCTTGCCAGCTCGAATTAAGTATGCCCAAGAGAACTGTTCACTACCTTTTGTTTATATTCCTCCTCTGTGTCTAAGGAAGCAGCATGTTAGCAAAATGGGCAAACAAGCAAATAAACTGAAACGACTTGTGGAATCCAACAGACCTGAGCTCAAATCATGACACTGACACATATCAGTTGCATGAACTTGGATAGTTATTTATTATTTTCTGTTTCCATTATTTCATCTACACTAGGGATGATGATATACACTCATGTGTTTGTGTAAGGTTTATAGATAATGAAGGTGAGTATTTGGAACATACACTAGTGTCTTTATGCAGGCTACTATAACAAAATACCATAGACCTTTATTTCTGATACCGCCACTTTCCAGAAACTGCCTTTGCAAACATACTGCTTCAAATTATGTTTTCTATTTGAAGATTCCACCCACCATATTTACTAAATTAACATCCTCAGTTGACCTTAAGAAATCTGCAATCTCACAGCAAATAAAGGCTAAGATTCTCAACCACCTCTGAGTTCTTTATACGACACTTCCACCCTAATAGATTTCCTCCTACTCACCAGCCACTGTCACTGTTCCTAAGACCACATTATTTTCACATATTCATTGTTTATTTATCCAACTCCTATTTCCTTTAAGCTACATTCTTCACGTTCTTTTTATCCAATGTGCCTGCCCCCATTTTTTTCTGCAAATAAGTATTCTATATTTGATATTTCAAACAACTGTGGAAATCTCATTTGTTACAGGATCCCTGTAATATTACTATTTAGAAAGAGAAGCCTCAGCTTAGAAGTTCATTTATCTGACTTAGCAGAGCAGTTCTTACCTTCTTAAGTTCTCCCCAACTTTAAGGAAAAACATCAGTAACTCCCTTCAATGTGCAAATCCCACAATTCTCACTTCAGGTTTCCACTTGACTAAATATATTCCTTTAATGTCTTCCTTTCTATATTCCTATGATGCCTAAATATCTGAGCTTGTACCCTCCTAGAGAGCATATAATGTGTCTGCTTCAAATGGTAGCCCATGCATATAGATGACTCAGAAATATTACTGAAGTTGATGAAGAGAGAGATGAACACAAATGTGGCATTACTGGCTAACCTGCAAAATACAAAAACCTAAAATTCTCATTTTACTCAAACCAATTCTACCATCTCATGCCTAGAGGCACTCAAGCAGTAAGGCTACACAGCTTATACACACTGCTGTGAAATGTAGACCTCATACAGCAGCCGAGGTATATAAATATGCAAATCATAGATGTATACAGAAACAGTCTTCCAATAGAGAACACCAGCTGTCACAAGCAGCAAACTCACTCTGAGGACTTGGCACTGGTGAACTGGCAAATACCCCCTGGTTGTTGCTGCCCTATCAATCATGGGCCATTTGGCTGGGCAGCATTCTTGAGCAGGTTTTCTCCCCTTTTTAACTCCGTTAAAGAACATTATTTTAAGGTGATGAAATAAGCTGCTGTAAAGCTTGATGTGACTGTCTGATATAGGAGAGTTCATCTCTTGATTTACACCTTTCTGTATCTTGCCGTTGTTTTTAAAAAAATCTACATCCCCCAAAAGTATCAAATTAATGCTTTATTTATCTTTATTGAAGAATTATTAGGAAAGATTTTGCCGATATATGCTTGATGACCAATGTACAGAATTTAGTAGTTTGTTAACTTGTTTTTCAGACACTGTTGAAGACTATTGACCCTCAAGTTATCACAAATGATTATGAAATGGAAATGGAATGGGAAGGAGTATGAAAAAATCAGCCGAATACTGACAAACCTAAGGTATCCCAAAGTCTATGGAAACTCCAATTTAACGAGGGGATGAATAAGAAATTTACTTCTCAACAAACAAATAATGGTTTATAACCATGGAAGCATTCTGAGAGAAGTAAATATGTCATCGATTTTAAACAGCAGTATTATCCAGCAGAGAGCAGATCAATGAAAGTTGCCTAGGTTTTCACATGCTTCAGGATATTAAAGAACAATCCCATTTCCCCCCTCTATAAACCATTCCATCCAGAAGAGTAATTTAAAATGTGCTATAAATCATTATCTGTTCAACAACCAATCTGCATTCAGAAAAGTTATATCCATCCCTATTCTTCTTCCTTGGAACAATTTTAAATGCTCTCATTTTTGCTAACTTGTAGGCCTGCTTTGGGTCTTCTGACTGGATATGTGGTTAAAAAAATAAGTTATTTCTCAAATTTAATATAGCAAATACTAGGAGAGAAAACTGATGTATTTTCTTTAGAAAACTTACAGTACTCAATGATGATTAGTTGTGTCATGTTTATTACAGCCTTGTAAATGAGTTGATAACATTTACTGCTGTTTCAAAGATAGAGTGAACAATATATAAATAATTACAAAGTTTTGCTTCATCTACACAAAGGTAGAGTGATGAAGAATCATAATGAATAAAGACTAAGATTTTCATTAACTATCTCAACATTCTATGTATGATTGCATTCTCTCCTGTGAACTTGAATGTTAATGTTAGAAAGTAAGATATTCATATATTACCAAGTATTTTGTGAAGTTCTGTGTGGTTTCAAAGAGAAACAAGGTACATTCTGTACACTCTGGGAGCTTGCACTAGTAGAGGAAATAAGGTGTGTAGTGAAACAGCTATGTTATAAAGTGGTATGTGATGTATTTTAAGAGAGAGGTAAATGTGCTTCCCACATTAGAGAGAAATAACTCACTTGTGGATAGCAAGATCAGGTAAGCCATGATCAAGATATCCCTTTACATAAACTATGCTTAGTGACATGTTTAAAACGTCAATGGGAACCCATTGTTACTCCTCTGCATAAAACCTTCAGTCAGTTTCTATCACACTTTGAATATCCATACACAACAAAAAAGAAAAAACACAAAACACAGACCGTAACAGGCCTTCAAGTTTCTGGGTACCTCATCATCCTCCTCTTCTTTTCTATCTGCCCCTTCTTACCACGTTTCAGCTAACTGACCAGGCCCTTTCCACATGTCCTAGTTCTGCCTGCAATCCTTCTCACACTCCATATGTGGCTAACTCTACCTTCACAATTTTGGGGAAGACTTTGATTATCCAGGATATAAAGTATGCACACAGAAAGAAGTAAATTTGGAACAACGTTGGGACTCACTCTAGGCCAGACTCTTCTGTATGAGTAGGCTATCACTATTGTGAGCAGCTGAAAGATTTTTAAGACAAGAAATGAAAATGACAGAGCTATATTTCATAAATATATTGTAGGGATGTTTAGGACAGTTTAGAATACAGAAAGGTGGGTGTGAGAAATACCACTTTCCTCAGAAAAAAAAATCCAGGAAAGAGGTAATGAGGGTCTATGTTAGAGAAGGTAAGAAGGCACAATTTACAAAAATGTTATCACTGATTGAAAAGAAGAGATCAATGGAATGGAGATGTTAGAAATAACTCTGCTTTCAGGGAGATCAATTGTGCCATTATCAGAAATAGGCACATCAGAAACAAACAAAATAGATGTTTTGGAGGCAAAGATTAATTTTTTTTTTTTAGTATAATAAAAGTAAAGTGGCTGATAGACAGAAATGTTATAAAGTATTTCTGGGCTAGAATTCAGAAAAATAAAGGGAAAGGCTGGCAATGATTCCAGGGAAAGGCTGGAATCAAAATATATAGATGTTACCGTTAAAGATGAAGTCATCAATGGACAAAATAGGAAAGGAAAGGAGAAGCAAGGACAGCGAAGCAAGGACAGCTCTGATGAAACATATAGGAATATGAAGATCACACAACTAAAGGAGATCAAGTTGACACAATCTGTGAAGGAACATGAGAATATTGCATTATTTCAGGAAATAAAGAGAAAAGGAATTGCAAAAAAAGGGAATTACTCATAGTGTGCTTAAATAGAGGTCAAAGAGAATGACATAAGAAGGCTGGCTCTTTAAAAGGGAGGGACACTGGGAGGCTAAAGTAGAGGATATGGAACACAATAAGACAGGCAACTGAGTTAAAAATTAGCAAGTGATGAATGGAGAGACTGAAAGCCTAAAGACTCAACTGAGATTAGTGGGACTTTATAGGGTACACAGCAAAATGTTATTATATCCAATTTTCTAGGAATATCTAACACTCTTTAAATAAAGGGGACAAGAGAATTATAAGAGTTGCTTGTGGTTAGAGACAGAAGAGATCAAAACAAGGTAAGATCGAATAAGAATTCTGGATACCAGTAAAGCAGACACTGAAATGTCAGACTATAAGTTCTAGCTTGGCTAGACAGGCAAATTATGTCAGTAAATGGTTAAAGGAGCATCCACGAGGTCTTGATTTAACTGTTCTTTTTTAAAATTTAAATTAGAAATCTTATGCAGTAAATTGTTTATTCTGCAATTTTACTTGAGTTGAGGAGATTGACAAGGTCCTACCCACACAAAATCTTTGCCTTTGTTCCTCCTTGCTGAGACTCGTGCATGACTGTGCAGGCAGCATTATCTTTGTGATATCTCTTTTAAAAATAATGTACCAGCTGGGCACAGTGGCTCATGCCTGCAATCCCAACACTTTGGGAGGCCAAGGCGGGCGGATCACCTCAGGTGGGGAGTTCGAGACCAGCTTGACCAACATGTAGAAATCTCATCTCTACTAAAAATACAAAATTAACCAGGCATAGTGTTGCATGCCTGTAATCCCAGCTACTAGCGAGGCTGAGGCAGGAAAATCGCTTGAACCCGGGAGGTGGAGGTTGCTGTGAGCCAAGATCACACCACCGCACTCCAGCCTGGGCAACAAGAGTGAAACTCCATCTCTAAATAAATAAATAAATAAATAAATAAATAAAATAATGTACCTACACGAGGTGTAATAACTTAAAAACTTGGGGCCTAATCCCTTTAGAATAGATGATTTTGTGAGTTTGCATGAAGAAAAAAAGAAGAGTATGAACACTCAGGTGAAGAAATGATGGAGGGCTAAAGAGGAAAAAACAAAAAGAAATATAAAAGGGGGAAAAGGGCATCACAACTTTCACTCTCTGAAAAGTTTTCTGAAGGGTTATCCTCTCAATAATCATGAGAGTTTGTTGTTGTTGTTGTTGTTTTAACAATTCTTGTTGAGCTGTTCTACCTGTAAAGCCAACACCCATCCCCCCAAAAAATGTAAAAAATATTTTGTTATATATTATTGTTTTTTTCCAGTGGAGGTATGAGTACATATGATATATTGACCATCGTTTATAAAATTGAGGTTACATATTTTACCGTTTTGTAAACTACCACTTCATTCTTTTCTTCAACTTTTATTTTAAGTTCTAGGGTACATTGGCAGGATGTGCAGGTTTGTTACACAGGTAAATGAGTGCCATGGTGATTTGCTGCACAGATCAACCCATCACCAAGGTATTAAGCTCAGCATCCATTAGTTATTCTTTCTGATGCTCTCTTTCTCCCCGGCCCCAACTAATAGGCCCAGTGTGTGTTGTCCCCCCTCAAACGTCCATGTGTTTTCATCATTCAGCTCCCACTTACAAGTGAGAACATGCAGTGTATGGTTTTCTGTTCCTGCATTAGCTTGCAGGAACAGAAACAGCTTCCAGCTCCATTTATGTCCCTGCAAAAGGCATGATCTCATTCCTTTTTATGGCTGCATAATATTCCATGGTGTATATGTAGCATATTTTCTTTTCTTTCTTTTTTTTTTTTTTTTTTGAGATGCAGTCTCGCTCTGTCGCCCAGCAGGCTGGAGTGCAGTGGCGTGATCTTAGTTCACTGCAAGCTCCACCTCTTGGGTTCACTCCATTCTTCTGCCTCAGCCTCCCGTGTAGCTGGGACTACAGGCGCCCATCACAATGCCCGGCTAATTTTTTGTATTTTTAGTAGAGATGGTGTTTCACTGTGTTAGCCAGGATGGTCTCGATCTCCTGACCTCGTGATCCACCCGCCTTGAACTCCCAAAGTGCTGAGATTACAGGCATAGCCGCTGTGCCCAGCAAGCATATTTTCTTTATCCAGTCTATCACTGATGGGCATTTGGGTTGATTCTATGTCTTTCCTATTGTGAATAGTCTTGCAATGAACATATGAGTGCATGTATCTTTATAATAGAATTATTTATATTCCTTTGAGTATATGCCCAGTAATGAAATTGCTAGGTCAAATGGTATTTCTGCTTCTAGATCTTTGAGGAATTGCCACACTTTCACAATGATTGAACTAATTTATACTCCCCCCAACAGTGTAAAAGTTTCCTTTTCCTCTACAACCTCCCTAGCATCTGTTAAGTTTCTTGACTTTTTAATAATTGCCATTTTGACTGGTGAGAGATGGTATTTCATTGTGGTTTTGATTTGTACTTATCTATTGATCAGTGATGTTGAGCTTTTTTTCATATGTTTGTTAACTGCATAAATGTTTTGAGAAGTATCTGTTACTGCTATTGGCTTACTTTTTAATGAGGTTGTTTGTGTGTGGTTTTTCTTTTCGTAAATTTGTTTAAGTTCCTTGTAGACTCTGAATATTAGACTTTTGTCAGATGGATAGATTGCAAGATTTTTATCCCATTCTATAGGTTATCTGTTTACTCTGATGATAGTTTCTTTTTCTGTGCAGAAGCACTTTAGTTTAATTAGATCTTAGTTGTCAATGTTTGCTGTTATTGCATTGCTTTTGGCATTTTCATCATAAAATCTTTGCTTGTGCCTATGTCCTGAAATGGTATTGCCTTGCTTTTCTTCTAGGGTTTTATAATTGTGGGTTTTACATTTAAGTCTTCAATCCGTCCTGAGTTAATTTTTTAATAAACTGTAAGGAAGGGGTCCAGTTTCAATTTTCTGCATATGGCTAGCCAGTTCTCCCAGAACCATTTATTAAATAGGGAATCCTTTCCCCATTGCTTGTTTTTGTCAGATTTGTCAAAGATCAGATGGTTTTAGGTGTGTGGTCCTGTTTCTGAGTTCCCTTTCTGTTCCATTGGTCTATATGTCTGTTTTTGTATGATTACCATACTGTTGTGGTTACTGTGGCTTTGTACTATAGTTTGAAGTTGGGTGGTGTGATGCCTCCAGCTTTATCTTTTTGCTTAGGATTTTCCTGGTGATTTGGGCTCTTTTTTGGTTCCATATGAATTTTAAAATAGTTTTTTTTCTAATTCTGTGAAGAATGTCAATGGTAGTTTAATGGGAATAGCATTTAATCTATAAATTACTTTGGGCAGTATGACCATTTTCACAACATTGATTCTATCCATTAGCATGGAATGTTTTTCCATTTGTTTGTGTCCTCTCTGATTTCCTTGAGCAGTGTTTTGTAGTTCTCCTTCAAGGGGTCCTTCACTTCCCTTGTTAGCTGTATTCCTAGGTATTTTATACTTTTTGTAGTAATTGTGAATGGGGGTCCATTCATGATTTGGCTGTTTGCCTGTTGTTGGAGTACAGAAATGCTAGTGATTTTTGCATATTGATTTTGTATCCTGAGACTTTGATGAAGTTGCTTATCAGCTTAAGAAACTTTTGGGCTGAGACCATACTACCACTTAATTTAACCATATATTGCAAATATTTTTTATCATTTATTAAAATGTCTCATAAAACATGATAGTTACATATACTTAGTTGTATAACTCATTGTTTTTATTTGAAAAAAATAGAAAAAAAAATCTTTGGCTGTCTTAGGTAGAAAAGGAAATCATTGCAACCCACATCACTGGGAAGAGTCTAAAATAAGAATTATGCCAAAAATCATATAAAGAGGGCATGACTGCTATTGAATCTGAATAAGAATGACATAGCTCTCACCACCACCAACATGGCCCCGCATCCAGGCCTTACTGAAACATCAATGATACAACCACTTCCATATAAGCTCACTGGTACAAGTGCCACCAAATACCTGAATAAATTCTCCTTGGTTTTGAGTTCCTTCTATCAACAATATCTATTAAAAATTCTAAGTCTGGGGTAGGTGCACTGGAATCCTAAAGCCTGGATCTCATACTGAGGCCTCAGTTTTGAGGATGCCTGGATTTTATTTCAGCATTTATGTGGGTGGTAATGTCTGCCTCCCAACCATATTGACAAGGAGGAAAATCCTCCCAAACAGGGAAGAGGTTTGAATGCTGGGAAACCATTATAATGTTCATTATAATAGTATTTCTCATGAAATGACCTTAATTTAACTTCCCAATTCCTAATTCTGAATATTTATGACATTTTCCATAATTAAAAAAAAATAATTCTGTAATGACCACTTTGCCCAAAACCGTTTTGTATTTCAGATGGTTTTATTTCTATACACATGGAAGTGGAATTACTGGGTCAAATGATGCAAATATATTTTAAAACGTTGATAGATATCCCTACATTACCCTAGGGAAAGTTTCCATTAATTTATACTTTCAACAGGGAGATATAAAAGTGTCAGTTTTCCTACTAACTTGTCAACTCTGGCCATCCTCATTTTGTTAACCCTTTCCTAGTATTACTAGTTTTAAAAATAACAATTTATTGCTGTTTTACTTTGCATTTCCTTGATTATTAGTGAGGTTTTAATAATTTTCCATGTTTGTTATTGCCATGTGTTCTTTTGTAAATTGGCAATTTATGTCTTTGACAAAGTTTACTCATATTTTCTTTATTCTTTTTTTGTTTGTTTGTTTAGACAGAGTTTCGCTCTTGTTGCCCAGGTTGGAGTGCAATGGTGCAATTTCGGCTCACTGCAACCTCCACTACCCAGATTCAAGCAATTCTCAGCCTCCCGAGTAGCTGGGATTATGGGCATGCACCACCACATCTGGCTAATTTTGTATTTTTAATAGAGACACAGGGTTTCTCCATGTTGGTCAAGCTGGTCTTGAACTCCCGACCTCTGGTGATCCGCCCACCTTGGCTCCCAAAGTGTTGGTATTACAGGCATAAGCCTCCGTGCCCAGCCTTTTTTTCTTTTTCTTCTTCTTCTTCTTCTTCTTCTTTTTTTTTTTTCTTTTTGTGACAGAGTCTTGCTCTGTCACCCAGACTGGAGTGCAGTGATCTCTAGGGTTCAAGCAATTCTCCTACCTCAGCCTCCCAAGTAGCTGGAACTACAGGCACATGCCACCAGGCTTGACTAATTTTTTGTATTTTTAGTAGATACGGGGTTTCACTATGTTTGCCAGACTGGTCTTGACCTCCTGACCTCGTGATCTGCCTGCCTTGGCTTCCCGAAGTGCTGGGATTACAGGCGTGAGCCACAACACTTGTCCTTTATTCATTTTTTTTTAAAAATTGTCTTCATTACTCTGCTGGAATCTATTCATATACCAATGGCATTAAAGCTTACCTGGTTTTTTATTTTGTTTTTAAATCACTTTATCGCTTTTTAAAAATTTATTTATTTATTTATTTTTTATTATACTTTAAGTTCTAGGGTACACGTGCACCACGTGCAGATTTGTTACATATGTATACATGTGCCATGTTGGTGTGCTGCACCCATTAACTCGTCATTTACATTAGGTATATCTCCTAATGCTATCCCTCCCCACTACCCCCTCACCACAATAGGACCTGGTGTGTGATGTTCCCCTTTCCGTGTCCAGGTGATCTCATTGTTCAGTTCCCACCTATGAGTGAGAACACGCGGTATTTGGTTTTCTGTTCTTGTGATAGTTTGCTGAGAATTATGGTTTCCAGCTGCATCCATGTCCCTACAAAGGACACGAATCATCCTTTTATATGGCTGCATAGTATTCCGTGGTGCATATGTGCCACATTTTCTGAATCCAGTCTGTCACTGATGGACATTTGGGTTGATTCCAAGTCTTTGCTATTGTGAATAGTACCGCAATACACATACATGTGTATGTGTCTTTATAGCAGGATGACTTCCAATCCTTTGGGTATATCCCCAGCAATGGGATGGCTGTGTCAAATCGTATTTCTAGTTCTAGATCCTTGAGGAATCACCACACTGTTTTCCACAATGGTTGAACTAGTTTACAGTCCCACCAACAGTGTAAAAGTGTTCCTATTTCTCCACATCCTCTCCAGCACCTGTTGTTTCCTGATTTTTTAATGATTGCCATTCTAACTGGTGTGAGATGGTATCTTATTGTGGTTTTCATTTGCATTTCTCTGATGGCCAGTGATGATGAGCATTTTTTCATGTGTCCGTTGGCTATATGAATGTCTCCTTTTGAGAAGTGTCTGTTCATATCCTTTGCCCACTTTTTGATGGGGTTGTTTTTTTTTTTCTTGTAAATTTGATTGAGTTCTTTATAGGTTCCGGATATTAGCCCTTTGTCAGATGAGTAGATTGCAAAAATTTTCTCCCATTCTGTAGGTTGCCTGTTCACTCTGAAGATAGTTTCTTTTGCTGTGCAGAAGCTCTTTAGTTTAATTAGATGCCATTTGTCAATTTTGGCTTTTGCTGCCGTTGCTTTTGGTGTTTTAGACATGAAGTCCTTGCCCATGCCTATGTCCTGAATGGTACTACCTAGGTTTTCTTCTAGGGTTTTTATGGTTTTAGGTCTAACATTTAAGTCTCCAATCCATCTTGAATTAATTTTTGTATAAGGAGTAAGGAAAGGATCCAGTTTCAGCTTTCTACTTATGGCTAGCCAATTTTCCCAGCACCATTTATTAAATAGGTAATCCTTTCCCCATTTCTTGTTTTTGTCAGATTTGTCAAAGATCAGATGGCTGTAGATGTGTGGTATTATTTCTGAGGGCTCTGTTCTGTTCCATTGGTCTATATCTCTGTTTTGATACCAGTACCATGCTGTTTTGGTTACTGTAGCCTTGTAGTATAGTTTGAAGTCAGGTAGCGTGATGCCTCCAGCTTTGTTCTTTTGGCTTAAGATTGTCTTGGCAATGCAGGGTCTTTTTTGGTTCCATATGAACTTTAAAGCAGTTTTTTCCAATTCTGTGAAGAAAGTCATTGGTAGTTTAATGGGGATGGCATTGAATCTCTAAATTACCTTGGGCAGTATGGCCATTTTCATGATATTGATTCTTCCTATCCATGAGCATGGTATGTTCTTCCATTTGTTTGTGTCCTCTTTTATTTCACTGAGCAGTGGTTTGTAGTTCTCCTTGAAGAGATCCTTTACATTCCTTATAAGTTGGATTCCTAGGTATTTTATTCTCTTTGAAGCTATTGTGAATGGGAGTTCATTCATGATTTGGATCTCTGTTTGTCTGTTACTGGTGTATAAGAATGCTTGTGATTTTTGCACATTAATTATTGTGTCCTGAGACTTTCCTGAAGTTTCTTATCAGCTTAAGGAGATTTGGGGCTGAGACAATGGGGTTTTCTAAATATACAATCATGTCATCTGCAAACAAGGACAATTTGACTTCCTCTTTTCCTAATTGAATAATCTTTATTTCTTTCTCTTGCCTGATTGCCCTAGCCAGAACTTCCAACACAATGTTGAATAGGAGTGGTGAGAGAGGGCATCCCTGTCTTGTGCCAGTTTTCAAAGGGAATGCTTCCAGTTTTTGCCCATTCGGTATGATATTGGCTGTGGGTCTGTCATAAATAGCTCTTATTATTTTGAGATACGTTTCATCAATACCGAATTTATTGAGAGCTTTTAGCATGAAGGGCTGTTGAATTTTGTCAAAGGCCTTTTCTGCATCTATTGAGATAATCATGTGGCTTTTGTCTTTGGTTCTGTTTATGTGCTGGATTACGTTTATTGATTTGTGTATGTTGAACTAGCCTTGCATCCCAGGGATGAAGCCCACTTGATCATGGTGGATAAGCTTTTTGATGTGCTGCTGGATTCGGTTTGCCAGTATTTTACTGAGGATTTTTGCATCGATGTTCATCAGGGATATCGGTCTAAAATTCTCTTTTATTGTTGTATCTCTGCCAGGCTTTGGTATCAGGATGATGTTGGCCTCATAAAATGAGTTAGGGAGGATTCCCTCTTTTCCCATTGATTGGAATAGTTTCAGAAGGAGTGATACCAACTCCTCCTTGTACCTCTGATAGAATTCGGCTGTAAATCCATCTGGTCCTGGACTTTTTTTGGTTGGTAGGCTATTAATTATTGCCTCAATTTCAGAGCCTGCTATTGGTCTATTCAAGGATTCAACTTCTTCCTGGTTTAGTCTTGGGAGAGTGTAAGTGTCCAGGAAATTATCCATTTCTTCTAGGTTTTCTAGTTTATTTGCATAGAGGCATTTATAGTATTCTCTAATGGTAATTTGTATTTCTGTGGGGTCGGTGGTGATATCCCCTTTATCATTTTTTATTGCATCTATTTGATTCTCCTCTCTTTTCTTCTTTATTAGTCTTGCTAGTGGTCTATCCATTTTGTTGATTTTTTCAAAAAATCAGCTCCTGGATTCATTGATTTTTTGGATGGTTTTTTTGTGTCTCTATCTCCTTTAGTTCTGCTCTGATCTTAGTTATTTCTTGCCTTCTGCTAGCTTTTGAATGTGTTTGCTCTTACTTCTCTAGTTCTTTTAATTGTGATGTTAGGGTGTCAATTTTAGATATTTCCTGCTTTCTCTTGTGGGCATTTAGTGCTATAAATTTCCCTCTACACACTGCTTTAAATGTGTCCCAGAGATTCTGGTATGTTGTATCTTTGTTCTCATTGGTTTCAAAGAACATCTTTATTTCTGCCTTCATTTCGTTATGTACCCAGTAGTTATTCAGGAGCAGGTTGTTCAGTCTCCATGTAGTTGAGTGGTTTTGATTGAGTTTCTTAGTCCTGAGTTCTAGTTTGATTGCACTGTGATCTGAGAGACAGTTTGTTATAATATCTGTTCTTTTACATTTGCTGAGGAGTGCTTTACTTCCAACTACATTGTTAATTTTGGAATAAGTGTGATGTGGTGCTGAGAAGAATGTATATTCTGTTGATTTGGGGTGGAGAGTTCTGTAGATGTCTATTAAGTCTGCTCGGTGCAGAGTTGAGTTCAATTCCTGGATATCCTTGTTAACTTTCTGTCTCGTTGATCTGTCTAATGTTGACAGTGGGGTGTTAAAGTCACCCATTATTATTGTATGGGAGTCTAAGTCTCTTTGTAAGTCTCTAAGGACTTGCTTTATGAATCTGGGTGCTCCTGTATTGGGTACATATATATTTATGATAGTTAGCTCTTCCTGATGAATTGATCCCTTTACCATTATTTAATGGCCTTCTTTGTCTCTTTTGGTTTAGAGTCTGTTTTATCAGAGACTAGGATTGCAACGCCTGCTTTTTTTGTTTTCCATTTGCTTGGTAGATCTTCCTCCATCCCTTTATTTTGAGCCTATGTGTGTCTCTGCATGTGAGATGGGTCTCCTGAATACAGCAAACTGATGAGTCTTGACTCTTTATCCAATTTGCCAGTCTGTGTCTTTTAATTGGATCATTTAGTTCATTTACATTTAAGGTTAATTTTGTTATGTGTGAACTTGATCCTGTCATTATGATATTAGCTGGTTATTTTGCTCACTAGTTGATGCTGTTTCTTCCTAGCATTGATGGACTTTACATTTTGACATGTTTTTGCAATCGCTGGTACCTGTTGTTCCTTTCCACGTTTAGTGCTTCCTCAGGATCT
Source organism: Macaca fascicularis (assembly GCF_037993035.2). NCBI lineage: Eukaryota > Metazoa > Chordata > Mammalia > Primates > Cercopithecidae > Macaca > Macaca fascicularis. The sequence continues at coordinate 167,098,364 of NC_088376.1, read as the reverse complement.
CTTGTAGGGCAGGCCTGGTGGTGACAAAATCTCTAAGCATTTGCTTATCTGTAAAGGATGTTATTTCTTGTTCACTTATGAAACTAAGTTTGGCTGGATATGAAATTCTGGGTTGAAAATTGTTTTCTTTAAGAATGTTGAATATTGGTCCCCACTCTCTTCTGGCTTGGAGAGTTTCTGCTGAGAGATCTGCTGTTAGTCTGATGGGCTTCCCTTTGTGTGTAACCCGACCTTTCTCTCTGGCTACCCTTAACATTTTTTCCTTGGATTCAACTTTGGTGAATCTGACAATTATGTGTCTTAGAGTTGCTCTTCTCAAGGAGTATTGCTTTTTTTTTGAGATGGAGTCTCGCTCTGTCACCCAGGCTGGAGTGCAGTGGCACAATCTCTGCTCACTGCAAACCTCCGCTTCCTGGGTTCAAGTGATCTCCTGCCTTAGCCTCCCAAGTAGCTGGGACTACAGGCCCATGCCACCACACCCAGCTAATTTTTGTATTTTTAGTAAAGATGGGGTTTCACCGTATTGGCCAGGCTGGTCTCGAACTCCTGACCTCAGGTGATCCGCCTGCCTCAGCCTCCCAAAGTATTGGCATTACAAGTGTGAGTCACTGCGTCCAGCCTATAGCATCTTTTAATTTTATATATTTATATATGTTTAGCCAAATTTGTTTTCTATACTTTTCATTTACTTTTATGCTAAGACAGCCTTCCACACTTCATTGGAGAGACATATTTATGGATAATTCTAGCCTTTTTCTTCACTTTTTACTTTTAAATCTTTAAGAGATCTGGTGTTAATTTTCATACATGGCTGTTTAGTAAAAATACAACTTTTAAAAAAATTAATTCATTCAAAACATTTTGTTGAATAATCACACTTTCTCCATTATGTTAAATCTACATCATATTTGACATGACCATATGCTGTAGAGTTTTGAGCCTTTCATTTAGATCCACTGACTTTATGGTTTTTAAATATGTTTTGCAGATGTAGTTTTCTAGCTGTAGAAGTCTTTCTTCCCAACAAAATAACATATATATATATGCTTGGATTTTTTTTGAGACAGAGTCTTGCTCTGTCACCCAGGCTGGAGTGCAGTGGCGCAGTCTCAGCTCACTGCAACCTCTGCCTCCCAGGTTCACACCATTCTCCTGCCTCAGCCTCCCGAGTAGCTGGGACTACAGGAGCCCACCACCACGCCCGGCTAATTTTTTGTATTTTTAGTAGAGACGGGGTTTCACTGTTTTAGCCAGGATGATCTGGATCTCATGACTTCGTGATCCGCCTGCTTCGGCCTCCCAAAGTGCTGGGATTACAGGCATGAACCACCGTGCCTGGCCAATAATTATTCTTTAAAGTTGGTTATTTATGCCTGCCCATTCTTCATAATTAATTTGATGAATTTGGTGTAATTTCAATTTTAAAATCCCCAAAGTAATTTTTAGGTACATAAAAAATTCAGTTTACCTTGGCGATCATTATATTTTCATTTTAAACATCTTTACATCTTTAATATTATTTTAGTTGCCATTCAAGAATTATTTCGTTCTAATGTAAAACAACAGCAAAAAATACCCAAGCAAGCAAACAAACAAAAAAGTGTGTTCTTTCATCCTTTTAATTTTTGCATTTATGTTCTCTACATTGTTTAATTTATTCTTAAATGTTCTTATATTTTTGCAGCTTTTTGAATGACCATTTTTAATATATTTCATGTTTTTTTATAACTATATATAGAAACTAATGATTTAATATATTTCTTCAGATAAATGCACAAATTATCAAACTACTGTTAGTATTGTTAATACAAATTTATTTATTAGTATTGTTAATATATTTGTATTGTTAAATATTGTTAAGATATTTGCTAACTAATTTATGTGTTTTTCTAGTTAATCATATTAGCTGAAAATATTGACAAATTTATTTCCTCTTTTCCCATATTTAAACCATTGTATTTTATTACCTTGTTTCATTGCACTGACTATAGCCCCTATATAAATAACTATATAATGTTAAGTAATAATAATGATTGTTGGTATGCTTGCATTAGTTCTGACTTTAATTACCCATCTTTTTCATGTTAAGAAATAAATCCTCTATACTTAGCTCACTAAATTTCAGAGTATTTTAAACACATCAAAAATAGAAGTTGGCCGGGCGCGGTGGCTCAAGCCTGTAATCCCAGCACTTTGGGAGGCCGAGACGGGCGGATCACGAGGTCAGGAGATGGAGACCATCCTGGCTAACACGGTGAAACCCCGTCTCTACTAAAAAATACAAAAAACTAGCCGGGCGCGGTGGCAGGCGCCTGTAGTCCCAACTACTCGGGAGGCTGAGGCAGGAGAATGGCGTGAACCCGGGAGGCGGAGCTTGCAGTGAGCTGAGATCCGGCCACTGCACTCCAGCCTGGGTGGTAGAGCGAGACTCCGTCTCAAAAAAAAAAAAAAAAAAAAAAGAATAGAAGTTAAACTATATTCTATGTATTTTGTTCCTCATGGGATTATCTCATGATTTTTGTCCCTTGACTTTTTAATGAAGTATATTTTATTCATACACTTCTTTATAATGGATTATGCTTGAAAAAATCTGCTTAATTATGCTGTATTTAATATTTAATATAATTTTTTACTTTATTCGCAAGCTTTTAATCCTAATACCTGCCTTAAGTATTATTGCCTTAAGTATTATTGTGTTTCACTTTCACTCTGAAATAATTTCAAGTTTATAGAAAAGTTATAAGAATAATACAGATAGTTCCTATGTATCCTTCACCCACAGACTCAAGTTTTGTCAATTGCTGCATCATGCCTTGTCTAGCAAAAAGGTCACATAGTACACCCAGTTGTCATTGCTCTCTTATCTCCTTCAATCTTGGTCAGTTCTTCAGTCTCTCTTGACTTTTATAACCTAGACATTTATGAAGATTAGAGGCCAGTCTTTCTATAGAATGTTCTTTAATTTGGGTGTGTCCAATGTCTTCTTATTATTAGACTCAGGTTTTGGGAAATATTTCACAGAAGTGATGTGTGTTTAGCTCATTGCCTCTTATCTTTTGGCAAATGATGCCAATTTGTCCATTACTAGTAGTGTTAACTTCGATCACTTGATTAATATTGTGTCAGGTAGGTTGTACTACTTTTTTAATTAGTCTTTTCTTTCTTTGTATTTAACAAATATTTTGTGGGCAGCTACTTTAACATTATTCCTTATTTCATTTTCACTTGCAAGTTTTAGTATCCATTGATATTTCTTGCTTGAATTAATTATTTCTGTGATGGTTGCCAAATAATATTTTTCAAACTCCATCATTCCTTCTATGAGCATTCTATAATACAAAAGGGCTTTATATTCTCTTTATTTAATAAATAGTGTCTAATTTACATCAGAATTATAATATATTGCAGTTATTTCTTTGTCCTATATTCCCAATTGTCCTATACTTGGCTGGTGAAAGTCCCTCTCAAGCTGGCTTCCGTGTACTTTTGACATGACTCGTCATTTTTTGAGTACATTCTTACTCCCTGGCCCAAGAGATGCTCCAAGTTATATTGTTCCTTCCTTGCCCCAGTCCTGGTACCAGCTGTTTCTCCAATAATTCTTTCTTTAAGTGGATAGTGATATTTTAAAACCAAAATGAGGATGCTAAGTATTAGGTATATGAATTGCTACTGGGGTGTCAGTGCTCCAGGGCCTCTTAGTGGGCAGGGTTAGGAAATATATGTACACATCTCTCTCTCTCTCAATCTCTCTCTCTTCTATTAAAACTTATGAATAATCACTAATAACTTCAATTTCAATCCAATAGCACAAGACTCATGTTAGCTTTCTCCCTGTCCACATTTATACTCTCTTCTCCAACAATAAGAAACTGGTTATCATTATCTTCAATATTTTTATTTACTTGCTCAATTCTCTTCAATGTAGCCAAGGTCCCAACTTTCCCAGGTGGTTTTCCCTTCAGCTGCTCTCTTGGGTGGGCCTGGCCCTTCAGAGATGCTTCCTCATTCAGAATCCTTTCTTCTTCAAGCCTTGGTACAAGTTGGGCTGCTCTTCCACAACATTTCAGCCTGCCTACTAGCTTTTTAACTAATAAGAATGAAAGAAGCCAGCTAGGCATGGTGGCTCACGCCTGTAATCCCAGCACTTTGGGAGGCCAAGGCAGGCGGATCACGAGGTCAGGAGTTTGAGACCAGCTTGGCCAACATAGTGAAACCCTCATCTCTACTAAAAATACAAAAATTAGCCGGGTGTGGTGGTGCACGCCTGTAGTCCCAGCTACTCAAGAGGCTGAGGCAGGAGAATCGCTTGAACCCTGGAGGCGGAGGCTGTGGTGAGCTGAGATCAGGCCACTGCACTGCAGCCTAGGCAACAGAGCGAGACTCCATCTCAAAAAAAAAAAAAAAAAAAAAAAAAAAGAAAGAAAAAATGAAAGAAGCCTTATTGTGTTTTGTACACTTAATTTGTTTTTCACTCAGGCAGACCTAGGACTGGAAACATTATAAAGACAACCCATGTCATACAGAAGAGTTTTGTAAAAAAAAAATTGCCTATTTGTAGCAAACTGAAAACAATAGAAATAGCTATATATTGAATATATACATATATATGTCATCTTTCTTGGCTGTTTAAATACATAAATTCAAAAAATTGCCTTTAATATTTTTAAGAGTACATTTTTAAGGTAATTTGTAGAAAACATAAATGTACAGATAACGATAATTTATAGTGGTTTATGGTACTATTTAAACATATTTGAAAGGGTAGATATCATTATTTTAATACTTAAGTTTAAATATCTGTGTAAAAGCCAGATCATGTGTGAATAGCCACATATGATATTGTGTAAATCCAAGTAAAAATAACTTGCCATAGACTGGATGTAGTTACAATATTTAGCAGAGGCAGATACGATAAGAAATAAATCTCAACCTCCACATCTTCCTAATAACTCTCAAAATTTTCCCCATAAGGTATTAAAATCTTCATAGATTCAATGATTCAATATTTGAATATAGGTAAATATTAGTTCATCTCTGTCTTCAAGTAACTTCTTTTTTCTTTCATGAAGTCTAGATTTTTATCCTGAGCCAACTCTCGTGCCACTATTGGTACTAAGATAACTTTTTCTCTTTTCCCTTATTTTTTCTCCTTTGAAGAAGAACAAAAGCAGTTTAGATTAGAAAGTATGTGGATGTATACAGGTTATATAATTTAATAACTAAAAGATGGACTACAGCTATATAAAAAGGGTTTGTAGACAGTAATTAATTATGCTTGGATGGGATTGGTTTAGACAAAACTTGAAATCCTTTCTACAGGGAAGCATATCAAGTTAAAACTGCATGAGGTAACATTGCTAACCATCTTAACTAAAAAGTTGCAGTTCTTCCCTTTCATTAGCTGTCTGGTTGCTGACGTGAATAGTTAAGGCTTTCAAGTCTGAGCCTGACCAATTATACAGTCAATCAAGAGCCTACTGTCTCAAAAATTAAGCTGAAGAGTAGAAAAATTAGTAGACTTCAGCATATAAAATTCAAATGAGAAAATTCCAGTTAATCACTAAGATTCTCAATAGTCAACAAAATTAATACTAAGAACAAATCTAAGACTTCCAATTCTTATTTTATTAGAATGCCTTAAATTTTAAAAAGGAGCTATAGGCAAAACTTTTGAATAAAATTTTATAGGCAATGTACAGTTGTTGAAAGAATAATCAATGCAACATGATATTTATTACAAAATGGAAGGAAGAAGTGTGGGAGTGAAGGAAGAAAGAAGAAAGTAACAGAAGGAAAGGAGAGCGATTCTGAGAGAAAAACGAGATACCGTCTTAGAGTTCTGGGTAACAGATTTTGGTCAGCATTCAGAGTGGTTAACAGAATTGTAAAACTTGCTTCTAAAAATTTAAATCCTAGAAACAATAAGCTCTAGAGTAATCATTAAAAGTGCAAATTGAGGGCCAGCGTGGTGGTTCATGCCTATAATCCCAGCACTTTGGGAGGCCAAGGCGGGTGGATCACAAGGTCAAGAGATGGAGACCATCCTGGCCAACATGATGAAACCTCATCTCTACTAAAGTTAGCCAGGTGTGGTGGTGCGCACCTGTAGTCTCAGCTACTTGGGAGGCAGAGGCAGGAGAATTGCTTGAACCCAGAAAGTGGAGGTTGCAGTGAGCCAACATGGTGCCACTGCACCCCAGACTGGTGACAGAGTGAGATTCTGTCTCAAAAAAAAAAAAAAAAAAAGACGTTGGGTTTCCTATTATTTAAGTTTTCAATTATTAAATTTACAGGGCATCTAGAGACATTATAATTTTAAGTCATTATGTATTTATAGATATTCTAGGATTAATGAGATATAGAAAATGAAGCATTTTTAATGTGGAGATTTTAAAAAATACACACCAAGCATGTTGGTCTAATAAGGAGTCCTACTCTCATATTTTTTCACAATTATATTATTTTATATAAAGTAATTATGCAATAAATTTCCTGGCAACTAATGGATAAAGTCCGACAAGCCATGTGTGTGATTTGAATCACAGTGCTGAGAAAAATGTATGGGATTCTATTTAGCACTACAGTGAAATTTAAGTCTTTATTTAGAAAAAATATTTAAAACTTCAAAATGCTAAAAAAAATTATCTCCAATTTTAGTATTTGCAGATTAGGCCATTTTGAAAACAACATTAACCAAATTAGAATAGCATGAAAATGGGAGCAAAAGATTCAACATAAAAATGACCACTCTGTTATTTGTACCAACTTAACAATTAGGCAGTACGGAAATTGAAAATATGATAAAAGATGGGTTGTAAAGTATGGTGAATGGGATATTTAAAAATAAGATTCTCATTTTTAAAATATTGTCATGTCAGGATTTCCTTTGTATTCATACACACATGAAGGTTTTTAATGTAACATTTAAAACAAATACCCTAGTTTTTGGAGCCGGTATTCCCAGGGCTCAAGCACATGAGATTAATCTATGTTTTTGATGAGTCCACAGATATTTTATATTATTTACTATTATAAGGCTCTAGTACCTGCTCTGTAGAGTTTTATAGATAATTTGATTCAATGTCATACAAGAAAATAAGCAGGTAGGGAGCAGTACATCCCTCTCACTGATTGCTTAGATCCTTAGAGTAGTAGTTCTTGATTTTTTGTGTGTGTGCATCTGAATCACCTGCAAAGCATAATGATTTAGAAGTTTAAGTCCCAGTTTTAGAAATTCTAATTCCATTGTTCTGGATGTGGTTATCCAGAATCTGCATTTAAAACCAAAATGTTAACTTTGCTGCAGGCTATACAAGAACCACACCTAGAAATGCTAGTTTAAGAAGCTCTCTATGGTAGAATTCTGCAAATGTTCATTGCAGCACTGTTCACAATAGCAAAAACATGGAATCAAACTAAATGCCTATCAATGACAGACTGGATAAAGAACATGTGATATATGTACAACATGAAATATTATGCAGCCATAAAAAAGAACAAGACCATGTCTTTTGTGGGAACATAGGTGGGGCTGTAGGCTATCATCCTTAGTAAACTAATATAGGAACAGAAAACCAAATACTACATGTTCTCACTTATAAGTGAGAGCTAAATGGTAAGAACTTATGAACACATAGAAGGAAATAACAGACACAGGTTTATTTGAGGGTGGAGGGTGAGAGGAGAGAGAGGATAAGAAAAGATAACTATTGGGTACTGAGCTTAATACCTGGGTGATGTAACAGTATGTTCAATAACCCCCTCTGACATGTGTTTATCTATGTACCTTCAAACCTAAAATAAATTTTTAAAAAAGAAGCTCTCTAGAATCTGAAGGAAGTAAAGCTGGAGACTGGATGCTAAGGAAAAGGACAGCTGAAAAAATGGGCTAGAGGCACCCAAAACAAAAACTGAAAGAGCCTACTGCAAGGATAATAGGCAACGAGTGAAAGCATATGTTAGATTCTGGGCAACACCCCAGGACAGGAGTGAGCTTTATGGAGGTACTGAAGTACCAGCAACATCATGGTATTCGTCATCATCATCAACAGCATTGTTTTTTTTTTTTGTTTTGTTTTGTTTTGTTTTGAGACGGAGTCTCGCTCTGTCGCCCAGGCTGGAGTGCAGTGGCCGGATCTCAGCTATCAGCAAGCTCCGCCTCCCGGGTTCACGCCATTCTCCCGCCTCAGCCTCCCGAGTAACTGGGACTACAGGCGCCCACCACCTCGCCCGGCTAGTTTTTTGTATTTTTTAGTAGAGACGGGGTTTCACCATGTTAGCCAGGATGGTCTCGATCTCCTGACCTCGTGATCCACCTGTCTCGGCCTCCCAAAGTGCTGGGATTACAGGCTTGAGCCACCGCGCCCGGCCAACAGCATTGTTATCAACATCATCATCAACCTAGTGGGTGAGAAAACATGATCTCCAGACACTGGACTAGAGGTTTACATAGATCATCTAATTTAATCCTTACGATAAATTTAGGAGGACTTAAAATGTTAGTTTTATATATATTTTTCATATGACAAAGCTGAACCTCAGAGAAATTAAGTGGTTTACCCCCAAAGTGTATTTAAATAGCAAGAATGAAAGCAGATTTGAATCAAGCAATGCAACTCTGCAGAACCCACCTTCTAAACTGCTATTCTTTAGTGATATCTTGTAGCACCTTTGAGCTCAAGGTGGCTTCACCATTGTGTAATGAGAAGGAATACAGTATTTACATAACAATTAGTTGAACTGAATTTGCAGAAACTATGGAGGGTGATCATGGCAGGATGTAAAAAACCAAAAGTATCTTAGAGTCTAAAGAAAGGTGCTGTGAGGTTAGGGAAAAGGGAGAGGTCAGCCATTCCTACAAGTAATATCTTTGATGTGGTGACAACTGTATAGGGTTGAATAATGGAATAGAAATAAATGGGAACAGTGTGAATGGATGGAACCTCTGATAGCCACAAGGCTGAATGCCCCAAGGAGAAGTGTCAGCCATCTGGTGCTTGAGATCAAATTATCTAACATGTATGTAATTGTCCAAAAAGTTCCCTTGGCGACTCAGGCTTAAGGAGGAGACCATGCTTTCTTTATCCCCCTTGTAAGTACAAGCTTTGTTGTTGATTTTTTCTGTCAAAACAATGTGGCTGAGAATAAAATACAATAATATCTTGAATCAGACAAACAGGTTTGAAACCCTGTCCTAAGCCAACAGAGAGCCTTTGGCAGGCTCCTTCCTGTCTCTGAACTTTAAACTTTTGCATATATATAAAATAAAGGGGTAAACATCTACCTAAAAGTAGTATTATTAGAATTAAATGAGATAGTAGATAAACAGTACTTGGCACTTCTCCATCCCTTAAGTTAAATTTAATTTCATTTGCACTGCCATGTCAGGAAGGTACATGCAGTAGTATCTAACATAATTTTAGTTTTAACCCTTGTGAGATGCTCATGTTTGTATCTTAAGAGTAAAAAGATAAATAAGAAAAAAAAAAAGAGGAACAATGGGCATTTGGTGCTAAGAGTTCAGACTTAAATATAAATTCTTAACTATGAATCCTTAAATTAGTCTTTAAAATCATGGCCCCCCCCCCCCCCCCCAAAAAAAAACCCAAAAACTCCATTCCAGTGGAAAGTGCTTTCGATTTCCAGATCTGCTTGGCACTCAACTATTCTCTGAACTGTCTTGTGACCTTAAGCAAGTATAACCTAAATTTAACTTCTGTTTGCTCATCTAGAAACCAAGGGATATAGTGCTCAGATTGTCAAATGTATTCAGTATAGGACAATACACAATTTTTAGTTATGGTCTCTAGTGGCTTTTTAGTGACATCAAAGGCCATAAAGCTACTAAAATTGTGTAGAAATATCATAATATAATCAAGCAGTTTTTTTCAAGCATAACCCATTATAAAGAAATATATGAATAAACAATCTTACATCAAAAATCAAAGAAGAAAAATCACGAGATAATCTCAATAACTGGTCAGCAGGTAAAATCTGTTCTAAGGGGTCCTAAGTAAACTAGTTCTCTCTCCTCCTTCTGCCATTGAATTTAGTAGAATTTTTTCTTTTGTTTTGATATGTGTGTGTGTGAATAAATGTGTGCTTGGATTTGTTTTGAGGGAGTTGGTAAATTAACCCATTGGCATATTTACGTATTTCTATTTTGTTTACAAATGTAAATAGGTTGCCTAGATCCATACCCTGGTGTCTCTCTTGTAATGGAGCTTAAATACTCTCTACTAAGCTACAAGAAAAGCATCCTATGGTTTGACTGTGATTGGAACTTTGCAAGCTAGTAGACATGCCTTTTACAAGCAATAAAATGAAGCTATCAGCCATTGCAAACGAACCAAAATAGAGGTCACATGACTAAAGCACCCCTGCACCAGGCAGTCTCTGATGTATTTTATTCCAGTTTCAATCTATTAATCAGAGGAGTTGGGACAGCAATAATTTAAACACTGCAATAATCAATTCCATAACACATTAATAGAAGCTACAGTCAAACTTTGCCACACCACTGACTGCATCAGAACCTTGACAGGAGCCCTAGGGCCATGCCTAATTTGCATTACATTTACATAAAATTATAAATCAAGAATACGTGAACACAGCCCTAATGTTTGTTAGTGCTTAGATCTTTCCTGATAGATACATTGAAACCGCTGGTGGCTGGACTTCACTTGCAATAAAATTGTGCAGCTGATCAGTTTTGTTCTCATTCTGCAATTACGGGAAAAGAAACCCAACACAGCAATAGTTTGGGGGTATGTGAATGCCATTTAAGGTTCTTGTCCTGTAAAACTATCACTCAGATGTGCCCTTGGAACCCCCAATCTAGAAGCAAATTGTCCCCAATTACTTTGCAGATCCTGGTCACTGGATTTGATCACTAGTAACTTGTCATTAAGTAGAGATACAAACCACATAGAAACCCGAACAGCTGAAAACATAAGTCTGCTGGAAAATTTTATTTTTCCAGAAGAACTTTGCTATCACAACAAAGATAATTAGTGATAATCTTCAGGGTGAGGACAGATAAACCCAAACTTTCTTAAACTCAACAGAGCATCTGGTACCTAATAGGGTGGAAAAGTGTACTTCATATGGCTCTAAGCATTCTGTGTGTTCTGGTATCCCTGATTTACATTGTTCCAACAGCTGTGGCTTTTGCTGTGGGTTTTCACACTCAGGGCTAGGTGAAAACATTCTCACTAATGTTACTGGCCTCAGTAACGGAGTACACTCTCTATATTGTTTTTGGTCCTCTCATTTTAAGTCTCTTTTTAAACAGAAAATCAACACTTAAGTCCAATAGTATCTTTGGGAATATTTCTTTTCAGAAAGGGTTCTGCAAATATTTTGTACATTATTTTTCTGCAACTCCCACCTCTTTCTTACCACCCTTCTATCCCACACTTTCCTTACCTTGTACGATCAAGTAAACTTGGGAGGTCTTGGGCTCATGCTGTGTCTGAACTGAGCAAGTGTAGGAACCCTCATCATAGACATCCACCTTCTGGATTCGGAGGCTGTATTCCAGAGAATGGCGTTTCTCCAGCTCAACCCGTGGGTCCAGAGACCACTTGTCATGTCCAGCAAAAATGATGCCAGAACGGTTCAACCAGGCCACCTTTGAGTTCTTGTCTTCTACAACGCACCTGACAGAGCAGAGTAACAATATTAGTGCCTTAACAACAACTGTTTCTGTGTTTCTTTTCTAGGTGATCAGACTCAACAAGTCCAAACAAGAAAAATAATTATATGCCGAATGAATTACTGCCATGCCATTCTTGGAGTCCTTAAATTTTCACTATTTCATTTAAGATGTAATTACCATCCAGTGGATGGATGTCATCATATTAGACTCAGTTCAGCAAAAAACAATCAGCGTATGAGTAATGAAGGCAAAGTTAAATTAGTACTGACTTCCCATTATCTTCTTGTTTGGGAAAAGGCCACTCACTCAGAACTCCGTCTTTTTAAGTAATTTTGAGAATTAAACAATTGATATCATAGCACTTTTACTCCATCTTGAACTGTGTTTACTTTTTTTTTTTTTTTTGAGACGGAGTCTCGCTCTGTCGCCCAGGCTGGAGTGCAGTGGCGCGATCTCGGCTCACTGCAAGCTCCGCCTCCCGGGTTCACTCCATTCTCCTGCCTCAGCCTCCGGAGTAGCTGGGACTACAGGCGCCCGCCACCACGCCCGCCTAGTTTTTTTGTATTTTTAGTAGAGACGGAGTTTCACCGTGTTAGCCAGGATGGTCTCGCTCTCCTGACCTCGTGATCTGCCCGTCTCAGCCTCCCAAAGTGCTGGGATTACAGGCGTGAGCCACCGCGCCCGGCCCTGTGTTTACTCTTTTGTAAGTACTTCCTATAGTATTGTGTAATGATAGATTAAAGTTATACTCCACCATTATAGGAATTAGACTAGACTTCTGAGTTTACTTCTAATCTTCACAAGTTTGGAATGCCCACTTCCAGGAGTAAAAATTGTGTGAGCAGATCCAAGCATAAGGGGATAGGTGTTATGACAAGGAAATCAAAGCAAACATCATCTGGCGTAAGTTTGGTTCCAGCTGCTGAAGGCAGAAGTTTGTTTGGTGGCAAGTTAGGTTGCTAATAGCATTTCTGGTCATACTGAATGCAGGCAATCTTTAACAAAGATGAAGAAGACAATTTTGTCGTTCATAGACCAATGTATCAAAAAGGGTAAAGGAATAACGCTTATTTGAATTACTGCTTTAAAAAATGTAAAAGGGTCTCTTTCTGAAATTTGAAAGAAAGGGGCAAAGAACATGAATTAGTGAAGGAGGGATAAATCCTTTTTGGGGAGTATGGTTTTCTCCTTCAGTTCCAGCAAGAGTCTTGCAATGGAAGAATCTAGCAGAAAACAAAAACAAAAACAAAACCTTCTGTCTGCATCCCTGTGGCAAGATTTATGTCTACCCCATAGGGAGACGTCCCAAACCCTGTTGACAGCTGCAAAGCCAGCTGCTCCACACTCGGGGGCAGGAGGGAATGAACAGAAAGAGCCACGAGCACCACAGCAGGACAATGAAGACACCCTGTTCCCCTGTATTTTCTAAACCAAATAAAATCCAGTTTTTCTCTCAGGTCAAAACAACTAAACATAGACAGAAAATTGATGCATAACCCCTAGGCTGTCCACATGGGAATATAAAGGCCAACTGTGTCTCTTATAAGAAAGAGAAAAGCTAAGTCTTTTTACATACTCCATCTATGGTGTAATACAAAGACCTCCTTATCCTATTAATTTTAAATGAATTGTATATGTTATTTAGAGGGAGAATTTTTTTTTTTTTTTTTGAGACAGGTCTTGTTGGGTCACCAAGACTAGAGAGCAGTGGCCTGGTCATAGCTCACTGCAGCTTCAAACTACTGGGCTCAAGCAATCCTCCTGACTCAGCCTCCTAGGTAGCTAGGATTATAGGTGCATGCCAGCAGGACTAGCTAATAAAAAAAAAAATTTAGAGATGGGGTATTGCTATGTTGTTCAGGCTAGTCTCAAGTGATCTACCCAACTTGGCCTCCCTAAGCACTGGGATTATGGTCATAAGTCACCATGCCTGACCCTAGAGTAAGAATTTGACTTAATAAGTTAGGTGCCAAGATACACAGGTCTTACTTTTCTTCTTTACCTATTTTTTTTCATAAACACAACTAGATTTAGGTATCATTTAATATCTCCATTTCCCAGTATGCGCTTCTCTGTCATGCATATATTATTGAGTATAATTTATGTGTTTAATAATTTAGAGGCCTTTTATCATGAGCACCAACTTAACTTCATGAATGCTTGCTGCCTCATTCCAGACTCAGTTTTACTTTTGCTGTTCTCCTCTCTTGAGGCATCATTTCTCTGTTCTTGGTGATGTTTGCAGCATCTCTGAATGTATAATCATTGATGAATTAATTAATAGGATGTTTGCTATCTTACTCTAGACCATTATGAAATTGTTGAATGTAGATTTACCATGTTTTTTCTATTCTACTAAGAAGGATAGAAATTTACCTATGTAAATGTGTTTTAAATCTTCTATCATTTTTCCTTGTGCATGTTTCTCATCTGCACAGCTTAACACAAGAATGGCCAGATTTGCTACATTATAGATGTATTCCAAATGCCTCTTAGCCCCAAATATGGCTCCAATCTGTTCACTTTGAAAGAAAAAGTACTATATAATATAGCCTACATAAATATGGCCTGTGAATCCAATAAAAATAGCAAATTTTTACCTTGCTCATTTGGATACCACCAATAACTAATCTGGGATAAAAAAGGCATTTGATAAATGTCTGTCCTGTGAACTAACTGGGTTACACATGCAGACACAGGACATTTGGTAACCTATATTCCACGTCCCCATCCCTAGTCCTATAGCATCCACAAATAAATTGGACAGATTTCTTTAACAACATAAGGTAAAATTTTTAAGTCGGGTCTTTATAGCCCTTTGACATTTTAGCAATTTTCATTCATGGAAAAGTTAAAATCATACAGATTATTATTCTAAATTATTATTTGAGGGTGTTCAGCTCTATCTTACCTAGAGAAGTAATCGACTATTTCAGCAAAATTGCCAGATGCATAAAAGTGCATCTAATTAAACAATGTATTATGTGGAAATTTTGTTATGACAATTTACATAGCACCTCATTTTTGCTTTGGGTTTTATCCATATTTATTTTTAAAATTCATCTTTTACTGACAAACGAGTGAATAGTATATTAGAATACACATATACTTTTTACTAACTCAGATGGTTAGCCAAACTCCAAGCACCAGAACACAATACAGTATAGTGTTTTTTAAAACGAAACCACTTCTCCAGATCTTTCAGGTTCCTTTTTATATACTCAATAGTTGCAAAATAAATGTATTAGCTCTGTAAACTAGAAAATAATCCTTCTATAATGTGACTAAAATTTTCTTAATAAAAAATGAGTAAAGGAATAATGCAATTCCAGAACTAAATATTTTCTTAATTTCAAAATCTTAATTTAAGGTGGCAACTATTTTTTATCATAAAAAGTACACATAAAAAAAGATGGTAGGACCAGGCATGGTGGCGCATGCCTGTAATCCCAGCTCTTTGGGAGGCTGGAGGCAGGACGACCACTTGAACTCAGGAGTTCGAGGCTGTAGTGAGCTATGATCACATCACTGCACTCCAGCCTGGCCAGAGTGAGACCTTGTAAAAAAGGAAAGAAAAGAAAAGAAAAGAGAAAATATAGTAAACCAAAATCAGTAGTTCAATTTGTAGGGTCTATGTTTATTAAGAGATAATAACTAGTCATACAGTGTAATGACAGACCACCCGGCTATCTGGAAATAAGAAATGCTGATATAAATACAGACCCAGGTTCCCAGCATTCACTGACTCACCAATAAGCATCATGGGCTTGCATCTCAGAGGTATGCTGGCTCAACTGTGCATCAGGCAGGCTTGTGGAGTAAGTGAGAATTCTTGGGCCATGCTATTATAATATGATAATAATGAATTATCACCTACCTAGAATGTTGCTGCAGTTTAGTTCTAAACTTTGTACTTAATGATTTTATCTCCAAAATCAGCCTGGGCTAAAGCAGGAAGATGAAGAGATGTATTTCAAAAACTTGTTAGTGTTATGTGTTGTTTTAATAGAATGTTGTCTTGAGGAACACATTATGTTGCAAATAATTCCCAGGTTTAGAAAGAACTGGACCCTAATGACAGTGGGTGTTAGTGCCACGAGGAGAAGATCAGAGACTATCCTTCCACTTTGGGTGGGTTTTATGGAAGGCAGCTGAGGACACGGACGTATGCTACAAAATGCCACCTCTCCAGAAAATCTTCTCTCGTCAGTGTAACCTTCTTAAAACTTCCTTTTTATGACCTTATCATACTCCACATCGCATTAGAGTTATTTGCACTCATCTTTTCTCATAAGCTTATTAAGACAGTGACCTTCTTGTAATTCACCTCTGGAGCCCTCACTGAGCCTAACAGCATAAATACCACGTGCATAGTAGATACTTGCTGAAATGTGGAATAAACAAGATGAATTTAACAAATTGCATTAGGTCAATTATAAAATATTCATTAATTATCTAATAGGCACAGTAAAGATGGATTACTATTTTAATATTTCTTAAGAAATAATTAAAGTTATCAGATATAAAGGGAAATTTTAAAAGACTTATTGAGTGTGGTATTAAAATGAAAGTAAAGGAGAGAAAAAATGTGTTCCCATGTCCACTACAAAGAAAGATCATCTCTCGGAACTAGATGATCTATATTGCATGTGAAAAACTGAAAAAAAGTATTGTATCCTAACTAAGTGCTTAGTAGGTTGTTCGCGTTAATCATGAACCCTCGAATATCAGATGGGTTACCTACCTGAACTGTAAACGTATGATTTTTAAAAAATCATCTCTAAAAAAAAGTTAGGAAAGGTAAGCACACAATTTTTTATCTTCTTTGTTTAGTATATTTGATTCCATAAAACTGTCACAAAAAATCAATGCACCCATACAAATCTTAAGCATTGAATTTCTTCAAACACTTTATACCAAGTCTGTTATGCAGACTTATACAAACAGGTACATTGACAATTCTAGTAACATTGCACAAGAGTGGGGTTTATACTGCTTAAAAATGAATATAACTGGAGGTAGAAAAGAAATGCTAAAATCAGTTTGTACCAACAGATTACTTAATAGCATATGTACTGACAAGATATCTATGATGTAATTGATACGTATCTACCAGATATTAAGCCTGTTCAATTGCTGCTGGACACATTTCATATTTAACAAGCATTAATAACTGCTAAAAAACATGCCAACTTAGGATTCAAATTTATCTAGACTTGGCCTTGCATAAATTTCCTTCTTTTCTTAAGAGTATAATCTGGTATTTATTCACTGATAACAATAAATACATTTTATGTAATCTCTTACCAGTTATCTATACTCATATTTATACGTTGCAGAGTCTGCGAGCGGTGTAACTGGATGGGTAAGAGAAATCTATTTGTTTCTTAAGAAAGAATAGTTAGATAAGTAGTTCCAAAGTGAAGGCAATTTGTGCCCCTAGATGACATTGGCAATATCTGGAGGCGTTTTTTGGTTGTCACAACTAGGGAGGGGGTGTTGCTATTGGTTTCTAGTAGGGAGAGGCCAGGGGTGTTGATAAATGTCCTACAATGCCGTGGACAGCCCCCATCACAAAGATGTATCTTATCCAAAATGTTGACAGGATCGAGGTTGAAATACCCAGATACAGACGTCTTTCTCTTGGTTTACATATCCAGAAGCACAGGATAAATATCTAAAGTGCAGTAGTGTGTTTTCATAGGCTTATGCTTTTTAATTTACACATACTTAATTGTCAGCAGCAAAGTTCATGACAAAGGCACAACAATGAGGCCTAGTGAGGCTTTGGTTATAAGTTAATAGTTAATGACTATAAGTTAGTAGTTAATCATGCCCCTTTTGTTGTTTTTAGTTTCATAATCATAAAATGATGTAATTGTTTCCTAACACCCAGGATAGGTAAAGGAGAATCAGTTGGAGAAAATTGATTTTTTAAAAAAATATTAGTCTTTGTTCATCAGAAAACTTTTTCATTGACCTTTATTATTTTTCACATTTGTGAATCTCCCTCTTTTGTAAGATGTGGAAAGATTCAAGATATGGATGGGAAGGATGTCTTTAAGAATGTTATTTTGATGCTGTTTGCCTTGTAACTTCAATCCTACAAATAAAACCCTTAGTGAATCAGCAAAACTATCATAGAATCATTTCACTCTAGAAGGAAAGATAATTGGTCTGGGAAGTGATGCTATATATTCCCAGCATTAAAATGTGGAATCAGAAAAATTCTAAGCAGAGAATGGAATAAAGTATGAAAATATCCCAGATTCTCCTGAGTCAGAAGTCCTTAGTCTGGTTTTATAACATTATTTTAAGTATGATGAATTCCAACAACTATGCAAACACATCAAAAAAATAAATACCAAGTTAGTTAAAAACCAAATTTAAGGAATTTTAAATCATCAATCATTTTGGATCATCTTTTTGCTTCATTACCATTTTCTAAGATTAGAGTCAATTAGAAATAAAAAAAGAACTGTGGGAATTCACTGCTGACACTCAGGAGCCCTGTTAGCCTCCGCTGCAACTAAAACCTTCAACTCCTTAACTTCCTTGCTCCTAGCTTTAGTTCTTTTCACACTTGACCTCTGGTTGGACCCCTGTCTGCTCTCGTGGCATCATTCTCTTGCTGTTGTGCATATTTCTTCTCCTTATCTTCATCCACTTGACCCAGACCCTAATCTTAGTTTGGTAATGGTTGACTTCTCTAGATTTATACCAAATTGTAGACCGGTTAACACTATGACAGCATCTACATGATCAGATTATCTCCCCTCACCTTTGCTTCTTTGCACACATTCATGTACAAATGGTTACATGCACATGTGTACATGCACACACATGGAAGTAGTAATGGATGGTCAGGGCAGAGTAAGAACACCCAGGTAGTAGAATACAGAGGTAGTAAACCCACAGGAACTAGATTCATGTAAATATATTGCTGGCCACAATGATTCAGAAATCTGTCTACCGCTAATGGAGTGCTAGTGTAAAAAACAAACAGTTTAGCTCCTGAAGAGGCTCATTTTAGTTCTGGCCTTGCAGCCTATTTACTATTGGAACACAGATAAGTCATTTAACTTTTCTTTATCTTAGTTTCTTCGTAAGTAAAATGGGGCTAACGATACCTGTTCAACCCCTTAGAACCATTCTCAGGTTAGTTCTTTAAATCAAATGAGGTGATGTAGATAGAAACATTTCATAAAACGCAAAGCTATATATATGCTTATATTCATAGTATCTCATTGTAAAGGACAAAAAAAAAAAAAAAACCCAGTCATATAAGAGAGATAACTAAAGGAAAAACATTGATTTCTCTAGGTCACATTGAAAAAATTAATCTCTTTATATTTTGTAGTATGATGAAACCCACTAAATATATATTACCCAGACTCTCAGATCAATCACGTATTTCTCTAAATGCCAAACTTTCATTAGTTATTCACATGTACTCTACTGTGAAAGCACCCTTTCTGTGATTAGGCTACCACTTACTACAATGATCATCACCTGAAAGTGCAAAAAGTTCACCGTGGCAAATGGCAAAACCCAGATAAGGTGTGCAATTCCTGGAGCAATGAAAAGGCTTCCATAGACATGCTTTTTGTCTCTTACTATCACTAAAGAACACCTTGTCCAGTCATACATGCATCGTTATATATGATACATGCATGACTACATTTCAGAATCACCTTTTTGAAGAAGCGTAGTTGCATATCCATGCAGATGGTAGAGGTTAAGAGAAGAGTGGATGGACAAGAAACAGGACCACCCAATTAAGCCCTGAGTGTGTCTCCACAAACTGTGTCTTCTAGGACCATCTTTATTCCTATTCTTGTCACATGAACTGTGCTGTCTCTACATTCACATAGAAGAAATAAATGGGAAAAATAAGACATAAATTCCAAAAAGAGATAAATATTGAGACTGAGACCAGGAGAGAACTGATTTCTGTCCCAGTCACAGCTGGAGTTAGAGTCAATCCCAGGAACATTTATAAGTGGTTGGAAACAGCTCTTCTAGGATCTTTCCAAGAGTCTGGATCATGTCAGAAAAATAAATCATTCTCTTCTTAATCACATCACAACTCAAAATTCTTCCTTATTTTGTAAGTGGTGAAGTGGAAAAGTTATGGGTTCAGTAGTTTAGTAGCTTTAGGCAAGTTATTTAGCAAAGAAAGGCAGCATGGTGAGGTGGTGATGGCTTCAGGCTGCAAAGCCAATTTTCTGCTCTAAATTCTAGCTTCACCACATACTTGCTCTGTGGTTTTGGGACATTTGTTTATCCTCTCTGTGCATGTGTTTCCTAAGCTATAAAATGAAGATGATCATAGTATCTACCTCGTTTGGCACTAGTAATATTTAAAAGGTTTTAAAAAAACATATAGAGCAGTGCCTGGACCTAATGTGTCCAATATTTTTGAAGAGCTTCAGGGTTTTTCTTCTGCAAGACAGGAGTAGTAACTACTTCCTCAGATTGTTGTGACTATTAAACAGGATATATTTGGAGTACACAGTGAGCTCTGGAAGATCCTGATGCATTTTTGTTTCCATATCCTTCCATAATTCAAATCTTTGTCATTCGTTCTGTAGAAACCTCATTTTTGGGATCAATCCAGCAGCTCCCGGATATTGTGACTCAATCTAATCCTTGCTTATTAATAGGCATTTTCAGGGAAACCCCCTTTTAGGGGCTTGGGCTGTCTTGCATCTGATAGCCCCTTGGTCCCTCTGGTTAGCAATCGGCCTCTTACAGCCCACAGAATTTAAATCAAGAGCAGGATGATGCAGCATGGTTATAGTGCAATGGTGTAAACTGAGGATCTCATGCCATCTTTGGAACACTTTCAAAAGATTTTTGGGATCCCTGTGCATAGGCAGCACAGGCCTTAATTGTCTCACCACTTTCAACCAGATCCACTTAGTTTCATCAGAACTCATACATGGCTGTTTCTCTAGGGTAGCTGAAATAGAGGCCCATGCTGTGCTTTGTGATCCCCTGAGGTCTGCTGGCTGAACTAGGGTTCCTCCTGAATTGGATGAAGCACACCCTATGCTTTGAGGACTCTCAGGTTGCAAGAACAAGGCCTGTTCTGTCTCCTCAGTGACTGAGTGGCAATTATATGCTCACTAAAGTAGCAAGAATCTACAACTTTTTCCTCTCTTTTGAACTACAAATTCTCCTCTTTCCTCCCTATACAGTTGAGAGAGGATGAGAAACAACTTTAAATTTTGCTTTTGTTTTGATTCTCCCTATGAGTCTTTGTTCTCTGTGAAAAATACCTCTCATTTGGAAAGAGAAAAAACTGCCTTTGGTTGTACTTTTGAAAGAGTAAAATTAGTCTTGGAATTGTAGCTCAGATTTGTAGTTAAAAACTTCACTCACTATGCAATTAAAAATAATTCCACAGCTATTTGAAGAAAATTGTGTTACCTCTGCATCATTACAAATACCAAAAGCATGCTAAGTTCTAGATAGAAAAAAATATGGTCTTTTCCATATAGGGTTTATACTTTATCTCATTCCAGCAGTAAGGAAAAAGAAAAGTGCTTGCAATAAACCACAATGCACTTAGGATGAGCATTGTGATGTATGAGGCATGGCTGTAAAGTCAGGGGACTGTTTTCCACAAGGCTCACTTGAAAACCCAGCCCCTTACTTTATAGTCTTGTCATATATACCATTATGTAAATGTTATCATTGGAGCAGAACCACATTATAATATGACTCATCATTACATTACATGCATCTAGACATAATTCAGATCCAATTATGCCCTCTAAGACATGACAATTAATAGATACAACATGTATGTTATAACAAAGTTAACACATAAGAAGTATGTAAGCACGTAAGTAAGTAAGTAATGAGACTGTCTTCAGGACTACCATTAGAAAATGGCTCTACTCTCTGGTTTGCCTTCCCTGGTAGAGGTAGAGGTAAAAGAGACAAAGATAAAGGCAGGTGCATATGAAGAACAAAATGAGTCTTTTTGTTTTTTTTTTTTTCTTTTAGACACAGTTTTGTTCTTGTTGCCAAGGCTGAAGTGCAATGGTGTGATCTCGGCCCACTGCAACCTCGGCCTCCCAGGTTCAAGCAATTCTCCTGCCTCAGCCTCACAAGTAGCTGGGATTACAGGCATCCACCACCATATCTGGCTAATTTTGTATTTTTAAGTAAGATGGGGTTTCACTATGTTGGTCAGGCTGGTCTCAAACTCGTGACCTCAGGTTATCCACCCACCTTGGCCTCCCAGAGTGCTGGGATTACAGGCATAAGCCACCACACCTGGCCAGCAGTCTTTATTTTTGAAATGTAGTTTGTGGAACTAAATGTGAAATAGGGGACTCCAGAAGCTGCAAACTGAAGGAGATATAATCAAACAGATCTATCACAGGCAAAGGAAATGTAGTGGTCTTCTCCCCCAGATGACAAGAAGCCGATAGAGCACTGATGGATGCATATAAATCACAAGGAGGCCAGGCGTGGTGGCTCACATTTGTAATCCCAGCACTTTGAGAGGCTGAGGCAGGAGGATCACCCGAGATTGGGAGTTCGAGACCAGCCTAACCAACATGGAGGTGTCTAGTAAAACTTCAAAATTAGCTGAGCGTGGTGGCACATGCCTGTAATCCCAGCTACTCAGGAGGCTGAGGCAGGGGAATCACTTGAACCCGGGAGGCTGTGGTTGTGGTGAGCTGAGATTGCGCCATTGTACTCCAGCCTTGGCAATAAGAATGAAACTCTGTCTCAATAAATAAATAAATAAATAAATAAATCCAGGACACTTCTCACATGGAGAATTATAATTGTAAGAATTTTTATGACTTCCATGTTTGCTTTTCCATCACACACTTTCCCCCACCTCACCTCCTAGTTGTTTCTATTTCCAAAATTATTTATTTTCTTCGGCATTATCTTCCAAAGGACAATGGTGTGAGGAGGACTTCATCTTTGTGTGACAACCTATGTGTGTGTGTTTTTCTTCTTTCTCTCCCCAAAGCATTTTTCCCCCCTTCTGCTGGAGGCCTGTTTCTCTTGAACAGATCAACAATCAGGTCGTAAATGGGAGTTGGAGCCGGATGATCAAAAAGAACTTTAGACAAATGGGAATAAAAGCAAGAGCTGATGAGTTTGAAATGAAAGCCCATCTGGGAGAGCTCTTCTAATGAACTCAGCCCACTCAAGCTGTACAAAGAAAACTGAAGAATGATTGCAACTACAATCTCCAACCTACATAAAGCACTAACACTGGTAAGGTGATGAAAGCGAAGGGAGGTAACTGGTATCTGGATTTGGGAGAGAGAAGAAGTCAAAGGCTATCACCCCCTTGTACTACTGCATTCACCATGTAAGTTCCTTCAGAAATTTCACAGTCAGTCTGAATTAAAGAGAGAACTGCAGATGCTTCAGGATGAAGGTCACATTCTGAATTCTAAGAAGAACCCTATGATTCAAAAGTACCATCTCTTTAGCCTCAGAGCAGTTGTATACCACCTTCTCACTCGCTCTGTCCCTGGGCTACTATGGAATTTGAAATTATGTTAAAGAAGAGGCATTTTCCCTCACAAAGACTCCCAAAATATGACTATTAAGTGAAAGGACAGGTAGAGGGAGGGAAAGAGCTAAATCTACATGGAGATTAATGAAGTGTTCTTTTGAAATTGTTCCCTTATTTTTCCTGGGTTAATTATTGCCATTTACAGTCAAGACCTCTTGACACAGCACCAGAAATTTTGTTGAAATCTTAATATTCTGCAGAAACCTGACCTACCAGCAGGAATTAGATGGACTAATTCATAATGTCCAGTCTCCCTCAAGGATGAGTCACCTTTGTCTGGCTCTATCACGACCACTCTTAGAATGATGGTGATAGTCTACTGATTGTGACATCCAGTGAATTTATCTGAAGTATTTGTCCTACGTAACCTCTTCAAAGCTTTCAGCACAAGTCACCACCGGGTCTTCATTTTCTGGATTTTCTTCCTAACTCTCTCACAATTTCTCAATTTCCAAAATTGTCTCCTCTTTCTCCATGCACATTTTTATACATTGTTTTTCCCCAGGATTGTACTTGTCTTTTCTCCTGACCTCACAGAGCACTCCTAATACACTTTTGGCTTTAATTACACTTAATATGATTGAAATCTAAAACGGCATACTCAGCTGCTTCATGTAGATATTTGAAGGTACCTCAAATTCAACATGTCCTGAGCTGAAGCTCATCATCTTCCACTTTACTCTGGTTCTTATTCTAAATTCCCTGTTATCAGTTAATGGAACTCTATTTCATCTATAAATTTATGCTAGTATCCACAGAATTATTCTTTTTTTGGGGGGTGGGGGATGGGGTACAGAGTCATTCAGGCTGGCATGCAATGGCACGATCTTGGCTCACTGCAACCTCTGCCTCCCAGGTTCAAGTAATCCTCCACCTCAGCCTCGCGAGTAGCTGGGATGACAGGTGCACACCACCACACCTGGCTAATTTTTGCATTTTTAGTAGAGACAGGGTTTCAACATGTTGGCCAGGCTGGTCTCAAACTCCTGACCTCAAGTGATCTGCTTGCCTCAGCCTCCCAAAGTGCTGGGATTACAGACATGAGCCACCATGCCCGGCCAAAGTTATTCTTATTTCCTTCTTCTTCTTCATGTGTCTTATGTAGTCACATATTATTTTACATTTTTTCTAATTGCTTAAAAAATATTTTTAAAAACTTTTAGCACACACCACCTTTGGGATTTTCATAAATTGACCTCTACTCTCCATCATCACTTCCGCTGCCATTGTTCAGTGCCTTGTCATTTGTTACCAGCATCACTACACAGATTTCCAACTGGTGTTTTAGTCTGTGATACTGTATCCCCTTACCCACAGCTATTCCATCTGTCTTTCATAGTGAAAAGAATGTACATACATAAAGTTGATCACGTACTCATCTTATTTAAATGTCCATGGTCTTTTTACCTGTAAAAATCCAAATAGATCAGTAAAATATCAGTTCACTTAACCTAGTTTTCCAGCCCGATCTCTTGACATTACACTGTTTTTGCTATGAATTTTATGCTTTGTTCAGACTTCAATCTCTCTTTTTCTAGCTCTGGTTTTTCCTTTTTATCTAAAATGCCTTGTTTGGCAAGCTCCTGCTTACTATACAAAATCTATCTCAGATGTGCCCTTCTCTGTGATTCATTCTCTCCAATTTCCCTAGTTGATTCTCAGCTTATGCTAGCATTTTACGTCTTTGTTTTCCTGCCTTTCATCAGTATTTTAAGAGTAGGCCAAAACCATGTCTTCTCAACTTTTGCAATTCTATTGCCTATCAAAGTGCCTTACACAAAAAAGTTTCTAGATAATTACTCAATGGATGAATGCATATATGAGAGTCTGTTTTTTTTTTTTTTTGCCTCTCATCTCACATTCATAAGAGTGTCCCCACTCTGAAATATCTTGAAGGTGAAAAAAACCTACTATTCCAAGTGGTGTTGAAAGTGGAGGAATTGTGACAGGACAAGAAACGTTTTTCTAATCTAAACCAGGTATCTTATTTCCCTATAATTTCTCCTATCATTTTCTCTTCTCCTCTAGGTCTAGAAAAATGATGATATCTATGATGCATCTATGTTATACTATAATAGATATGTGAAAGTAAATTTTTTATCACTCTTCTAATTTTTTTTAATTGACATGTAATAATTGTGCATATTCATTACATGTGATGTTTCAATACATTTAATGTATAGTGATCAGATCAGGACAGTTAACATATACATCATCTCAAATATTTGTAATTTCTTTGTGTTGAGAAGGTTCAATAACCTCCTTTTAGCTGTTTGAAATGATATATTATTGTTACCCCTAGTCATCCTATTGTGGTATAGAATGTGCTAGAACTTATTTCCCTTATCTAGCTGTAATTTTGTATTCTTTAACACATCTCTTCTTATCATCCAAACAGTAAATTAAAAAATAAATACAATATGCAGGGTAAACTTCATAACTCAAGTAAGTTCTAAAAATATGCTTAAGAGTGAAAACAAAAACTGATTTCTAATATATTGATGCCCCTTCTCTATTTGGTAGACTTAACTATGAACTTTTGTATTATCTTTTGTTAGTGTCTCTTGTCTTAGAGGCTTACATTTAAGCATCCCAATAAATATTTTTTAATCCATACTCAGATGTCACACCGAGGACTAAGCACCTGTGAGTTTATAGAGGGATTGTGATTAGATCATAATCAGTTTTCTCACCGATCTATTGAAGCAGGTTAATTTGGTCTCACAGAACTTTAAAATTTTTTCTTTCTCTACTTCATTTCACTGTGAAATGAGCAATTATTTTTTCCTTTAAGGTAATAATATGATCAACAAGAAAAACAGGAAGGCTGATAAAGAGATAAAGAGTAAAATTTTCTCCACTGATCCTTTGTCTGGGAGGCAATGAAAATTTAGGCAGTCCATATTCTTTCAGTCAACAGGAGGCACTATAGTTATTCAGATAAAACTATGTTTCATTACTTAATTTTGGTAAATATCATCCTATATTTATTTTCTTGGATTATTATAAAACACAATCTCAGAATTCTGTATATCATGTCTGAATCTGCAATCTGAATTAAGCAAAAGAAAAAATTTAGAATGAGATTAATTTTATTTGTCTAACTGACTGGGCTAAGTGGTGCTTAGACATTTGTTTAAACATTATTCCTGGATGTGTCTGTGAGGGTGTTTCTGGATGAGATTAACATTTGAATTTGTAGACAGAGGAAGCAGATTGATCTTCCTAAATGTGGGTAGGCCTTGCCTAATCCATTGAAGGCCTGAATAGAATAACAGGCTAAGTAAGAAAGAACTTTCTCTCATTATCTGCCTTCAAGCCAGGACATTAGTCTTCTCCTGCCTTCGCACTCGGACTTGGACTGCAGTTCCGTTTCCACTATCAGCTCTCCTGAGTCTTCAGCTTATTGGCTGTAGATTTTGAGACTTCTCAGCTTCCATAATCATGTGAGTCATTTTTAAATTTTTTCTATCTATCTATCTATCTATCTATCTATCTATCTATCTATCTATCTATCTATCTATCTATCTTCTATGGGCTTTGTTTCTCTAAGAAATAAGACTAATACAGCAAGTTTTAACAAAATATTTTTAAGTAAGCTGAGCTTAGCTCAATCAAATGAATAATACGTTGTCTTTTATACCTTGCTCTTTATCGCACTCTAAACAGATATTTCTTAAAGTCCTTATTCTCTTATCCTCAATCACAGTATTTCCCCCCTGCAAAAAAAAAAAAAAAAAAAAAAAAAAAAACAAAAAAAAAAAACAAACCAAAAATCAACAACAACAACAAAAACAAAAAAACACTTTACTAAAGGAAGTTACTACTTTAGCTCATCAACATATGTCCTTATATTTAAACTTCAAGAATATTGATGTGTATCGCTTTAGTCAGAGGTGGATTATCTAGTTTCTTTACTATATTGATCATTGTCCTGAGACTAGAATATACTGATATAATAGACAGTGTAGGCTGGGCACAGTGGCTCACGCCTATAATCCCAGCACTTTGGGAGGCTCAGGTGGGCACATCACTTGAGGCCAGGAGTTTGAGACCAGCCTGGGCAACATGGCAAAACCCCATCTTTACTAAAAATACAAAAATTAGCCAGGCATAGTATCACATGATTATAGTTGCTGATACTTGGAGATTGAGACATGAGAATCACTTGAATCTGGGAGACAGAGGTTGCAGTGAGCCGAGATTATGCCACTGTGCTCCAGCCTGGGTGGCAAAGCGAGACTCCTTCTCAAAACAAAAACAAAAACAAAAACAACAGTGTACGTATCATATATTTTTGTTCATGTGTTCTGTGTCACTTCCTCTCATTCCATCTTTTTTTTTTGGCTATATTCTTTGCTTTGAGGACATGAGAAAATGGCTTATTTATATGTCCTTCCCCTTTTGCTCTTATGCAATGTGAGTCCCTTACTCTTTATGAACATTCTTCTGTCTAAATAAGACCTTGTGCCATGTCACATGATGCTTCACATTAAAATTATACCTCTGCTAGACCGTAAAATTAAGGAAGTCAGAGTCCCTAGTTTATTTGTTCTAAGTGTATCAGTGCAGTAATGATTTGAGTGCACAAAAATCCTACGGGTATTCAATAGAAAATTCTGTAACAATAAAGATAATTTCAAAAATAAAATTTCTGATTTACCATTCTACCTCTGCATAATACCTGAATCACAGAATACTGTGACAGAGGGTAACAAAATAGGAACTTTATGAAATATGCCCTGAGAGGACAGAATCAGAAGGAAAGTGGGCAAAGCATGCATTGTTTATTAAGTAGAAAGCTTTCTCTAAATAAGCCCAAGTAGATTTGTTTCCCCATCACTGAGTTCTAGACGGCCTCCGTGGCCCACCCAGAACTCAGTATGAACACTGGCCAGAGAGTCCAATCTTATAATTTCAAAACCTTTCTGGCAGTTGTCACTTACTGATTTATCCTAATCACCAGCTCTTAACAGCAACAAAACGGTAAGAGGAACATAAAACATGATCGAAAGATACATATTCAATGCAAAACAGCTCAGCCTGTTAGCCCCAAGCAACGAATAAGTGAAGAACACTCTCCATTGTGCAGTGAAATGTTTCTGGGAGGCTAACCTTGTTGGATGCAAACCTGCCCAAGGCAATGTTAAAAAAAATTCAACCAGTCAACAAAGCAAACTAGGCTTACACCTGATGTTCTTCCATGCACTCACCCAGGCTTTGTTCATCAGGGAGAAATCTAGTATTGTGATAAAGAAAGATTTGAAGAGATTAACAACCTCGCACCAAATATTAACTGACCCTTTCTATTATATCATTTTGCCATTTTAAAACAACATAAAAAGTCAGATACTGGAGTTGCGCAGGACTAAGATAGCGTAGAAAATGTTTCTTGCAGTATGATTCTTTGCCATTCACTCACAAGTGAACTACCTCACGTCTCTCTAAAACTGAGAAATGCAATTTCTCTTATGTTACCTCATAATACTAAGTCTGCTCACTCTACCATTTTAAGAGTTGCTGCTCATCTGGGACCCAAAACTACACAAAAAGACCTTACAGACATTCCTTCTCTGTCAGATGAAAAGTTAATAAGGATATATTGTCAGGCCTCTGAGCCCAAGCCAAGCCATCGCATCCCCTGTGACTTGCACATATACACCCAGATGGCCTGAAGTAATTAAAGAATCACAAAAGAAGTGAAAATGCCCTGCCCCGCCTTAACTGA
The DNA here is from genome assembly GCF_037993035.2 of Macaca fascicularis. Lineage (NCBI taxonomy): Eukaryota > Metazoa > Chordata > Mammalia > Primates > Cercopithecidae > Macaca > Macaca fascicularis. Next base: position 167,069,411 of record NC_088376.1, on the reverse strand, counting down.
TGACATTCCACCACAAAAGAAGTGAAAATGGCCAGTCCTTGCCTTAAGTGATGACATTACCTTGTGAAATTCCCTTTCCTGGCTCATCCTGGCTCAAAAAGCTCCCCCACTGAGCACCTTATGACCCCCATTCCTGCCCTCCTTTGATTGTAATTTTCCTTTACCTACCCAAATCCTATAAAACAGCCCTACCCTTATCTCCCTTTGCTGACTCTTTTCAGACTCAGCCCGCCTGCACCCAGGTGATTAAAAAGCTTTATTGCTCACACAAAGCCTGTTTAGTGGTCTCTTCACACGGACATGCATGACATTTTGGTGCTGTGACTCGGGGGACCTCCCTTGGAAGATCAATCCCCTGTCCTCCTGCTCTTTGCTCCATGAGAAATATCCACCTATGACCTCGGGTCCTCAGACCCACCAGCCCAAGGAACACCTCACCAATTTTAAATAGGGCAAGCAGCCTTTTTTTACCTTCTTCTCCAACCTCTCTCACTATCCATTAACCTCTTTCTCCTTTCAATCTTGACGCCACACTTCAATCCTTCCCTTCTCTTCATTTTAGTTCCTTTCCTTTTCTGGTAGAGATGAAGGAGACGTGGAGACGCGTTTTATCCATGGACCCAAAACTCCAGCACCGGTCATGGACACGGGAAGGCAGCCTTCCCTTGGTGTTTAATCATTGCAGGGACGCCTCTCTGATTATTCACCCATGTTTCAGAGGTGTCTGACCATGCAGGGACACCTGCCTTGGTTCTTCACCCTTAGTGGCAAGTCCTCCTTTTCTGGGGGAGGGGCAAGAACCCTGACCCCTTCTTTCCCTGTCTCTACCCCTTCTCTGCTTTTCTGGGGGGCAAGAACCTCTCGACCCCTTATTTCCACACCCCGACCTCTTATCTCTGTGCCCCAACCCCTTATTTCCATGCCCCGACCTCTTATCTCTGCACCCTTACCCCTTATTTCTGTACCCTGACCTCTTATCTCTGCACCCCAACACTTTATTTCTGTGCCCCAACCCCTTTTCTCCATGCCCTGACCCCTTTCCCGCTTTTCTGGAGGGTAAGAACCCCCGAACCTCTTCTCTCCGTGTCTCTACTCTCTCTTTCCTCTGGGCTTGCCTCCTTCACTATGGGCAAGTTCACTACCTTCCACCCTCCATTCCTCCTCCTTCTCCTTTAGCCTGTGTTCTCAAGAACTTAAAACCTCTTCAACTCACACCTAACCTAAAACCTAAATGCCTTATTTTCTTCTACAATGGCGCTTGACCCAATACAAACTTGACAGTAGTTCCAAATAGCCAGAAAACGGCACTTTTGATTTTTCCATCCTACAACATCTAAATAATTCTTATCTCAAAATGGTCAAATGGTCTGAGGTGCCTTACGTCCTGGCATTCTTTACCCTAGTCTCTGTTCCCAATGCAACTCATGCCAAATCTTCCTTCTTTCCCTCCCGCCTGTCCCCTCAGTCCCAATCTCAAGCGTTGCTGAGTCTTTCTAATCTTCCTTTTCTACAGACCCATCTGACCTCTCCCCTCCTCGCCAGACCAAGCTAGGTCCCAATTTTTCCTCAGCCTCCTCTCCCCTACCCTATAATCCTTTTATCACCTCCCCTCCTCACACCGGTCTGGCTTACAGTTTCGTTCCGCGACTAGCCCTCCCCCACCTGCCCAACAATTTCCTCTTAAAAAAGTGGCTAGAGCTAAAGGCATAGTCAAGGTTAATGCTCCTTTTTCTTTATCCGACCTCTCCCAAATCACTTAGCGTTTAGGCTCTCTTTCATCAAATATGAAAAACCCAGCCCAGTTCATGGCCCATTTAGCAGCAACCCTGAGTTGCTTTACAGCCCTAGACCCTGAAAGGACAGAAGGCCATCTTATTTTCAATATACATTTTATTACCCTATGAGCTCCCAACATTAAATAAAGCTCCAAAAATTAAATTCCGACCCTAAACCCCACAACAGGACTTAATGAACCTCGCTTTCAAGGTGTACAATAAGGCCGGGCGCGGTGGCTCAAGCCTGTAATCCCAGCACTTTGGGAGGCCGAGGCGGGCGGATCACAAGGTCAGGAGATCGAGACCACAGTGAAACCCCGTCTCTACTAAAAATACAAAAAATTAGCCGGGCGCGGTGGCGGGCGCCTGTAGTCCCAGCTACTCAGGAGGCTGAGGCAGGAGAATGTCGTGAACCCAGGAGGCGGAGCTTGCAGTGAGCCGAGATCGCGCCACTGCACTCCAGCCTGGGCAACAGCGTGAGACTCCGTCTCAAAAAAAAAAAAAAAAAAAAAAAAAAAGGTGTACAATAATAGAGTAGAGGCAGCCAAGTAGCAACTTATTTCGGAGTTGCAATTCCTTGCTTCTACTGTGAGACAAACCCTAGCCACATCTCCAGCACACAACTCTAAACGCCTGAACTGTGGCTGCCAGGGGTTCCTCCAGAACCTCCTCCCCCAGGAGCTTGCTACAAGTGCTGGAAATCTGGCCACTAGGCCAAGGAATGCCCGCAGCCTGGGATTCCTCCTAAGCCATGTCCCATCTGTGCAGGACCCCACTGGAAATCAGACTGTCCAAGTCGCCTGGCAGCCACTCCCAGAGCCCCTGGAGCTCTGGTCCAAGGCTCTCTGACTGACTCCTTCCCAGACCTTCTTGGCTTAGCGGCCCAAGACTGACACTGCCCCATCGCCTCAGAAGCCTTCTGGACCATCACAGACACTTTGGGTAACTCTTACAGTGGAGGGTAAGTCCGTCCCCTTCTTAATCAATACGGAGGCTGCCCACTCCACAGTACCTTCTTTTCAAGGGCCCTGTTTCCCTTGCCTCTGTAACTTGTGGATATTGACGGCCAGGCTTCTAAACTTCTTAAAATTCCCCAATTCTGGTGCCAATTTGGATAACATTCTTTTATACACTCCTTTTTAGTTATCCCCACCTGCCCAGCTCCTTTATTAGGTCGAGACATTTTAACTAAATTACCTTCTTCCCTGACTATTCCTGGGCTACAGCCACACCTCATTGCTGCCTTTCTCCCCAGTTCAAAGCCTCTTTTGCATCCTCCCCTTGTATCTCCTCACCTTAACCCACAAGTATAAGATACCCCTACTCCCTCCTTGGCAACTGATCATGAACCCCTTACCATCTCATTAAAACCTAATCGCCCTTACCCCACTCAACACCAATATCCCATCCCGCAGCACACTTTAAAAGGATTAAAGCCTGTTATCACTCGCCTGCTACAGCATGGCCTTTTAAAGCCTGTAAACTCCCCTTACAATTTCCCCATTTTACCTGTCCTAAAACTAGACAAGGCTTGCAAGTTAGTTCAGAATCTGTGCCTCATCAACCATATTGTTTTGCCTATCCACCCTGTGGTGCCAGAGCCATATACTCTCCTCAATACCTCCCTCCACAACCCATTATTCTGTTCTAGATCTCAAACATACTTTCTTCGTTATTCCTTTGCACCCTTCATCCCAGCCTCTCTTTGCTTTCACTTGGACTGACCCTGACACCCATCAGGCTCAGCAAATTACCTGGGCTACAATGCCACAAGGCTTCACAGACAGCCCCCATTACTTCAGTCAAGCCCAAATTTCTTCCTCATTTGTTACCTATCTTGGCATAATTCTCATAAAAACACACATGCTCTCCCTGCTGATCGTGTCCAGCTAATCTCCCAAACCCCAATCCCTTTTACAAAACAACAACTCTTTTTCTTCCTAGGCATGGTTAGTGCAGTCAGAATTCTTACACAAGAGCCAGGACTGCATCCTGTAGCCTTTCTGTCCAAACAACTTGACCTTACTGTTTTAGCCTAGCCCTCATGTCTGCGTGCAGTGGCTGCTGCTGCTTTAATACTGTTAGAGGCCCTAAAAATCACAAACTGTGCTCAACTCTCTATAGTTCTCATAACTTCCAAAATCCATTTTCTTCCCCCAGCCATCGCTCAGGACAATGCTTATGCTGATAAGTTAGCTAAAAAAGCAGCTAGCATTCCAACTTCTATCCCTCACAACAGTTTTCCTCCTTCATATCGGTCACTCCCACCTGTTCCCCCACTGAAACTTCCACCTATCAATCTCTTCCCACACAAGGCAAATGGTTCTTAGACCAAGGAAAATATCTCCTTCCAACCTCACAGGCCCATTCTATTCTGTCGTCTTTTCATAACCTCTTCCATCTATGTTATAAGCTGCTAGCCTATCTCTTATAACCTCTCATTTCCTTTCCATCCTAGAAATGTATCCTCAAGATAATCACTTCTCAGTATTCCATCTGCTATTCTACTACTCCTCAGGAATTTCTCAGGCCCCCTCCCTTCCCTACACATCAAGCTTGAGGATTTGCCCCTGCCCAGAACTGGCAAATTAACTTTACTCACATGCCCCGAGTCAGAAAACTAAAATACCTCTTGGTCTAGAGAGACACTTTCGCTGGATGGGTAGAGGCCTTTCCCACAGGGTCTGAGAAGGCCACCGCGGTCACTTTTTCCCTTCTGTCAGACATAATTCCTCAGTTTGGCCTTCCCACCTCTATACAGTCTGATAGCGGACTAGTCTTTGTTAGTCAAATCACCCAAGCAGTTTTTCAGGCTATTGGTATTCAGTGAAACCTTTATATCCTTTACCATCCTCAATCTTCAGGAAAGGTAGAACGAACTAATGGTCTTTTAAAAACACACCTCACCAAGCTCAGTCACCAACTTAAAAAGGATTAGACAATACTTTTACCCCTTTCCTTTCTCAGAATTCAGGCCTGTTCTCAGAAGGCTACAGGGTACAGCCCATTTGAGCTCCTGTGTGGACACTCTTTGTTTTTTAAGCCCCAGTCTCATTCCAGACACTGGAACAACTTGAATTGCACCCCAAAAACTTAGAGCCTAAAAACTCACCAACCAAGCAAGTAATTATGCTGAACCCCCTTAGGCTTTCTCTACTTAGATGTCCTAGGTCCTCCCAATTCTTAGTCCTTTAATACCTGTTTTTTCTCCTTCTCTTATTCAGACCTCATGTCTTCTGTTTAGTTTTTCAATCCATACAAAACCGCATCCAGGCCATCACCAATCATTCTATATGACAAATGTTTCTTCTAACAACCCCACAATATCACCCCTTACCACAAAACCTTCCTTCAGCTTAATCGCTCCCACCGTAGGTTCCCACGCCGCCCCTAATCCTGTTTGAAGCAGCCCTGAGAAACATAGCCCATTCTCTTTCCATACCACCCCCCAAAATTTGCGCCGCCCCAACACTTCAAAACTATTTTGTTTTATTTTTCTTATTAATATAGGTAGGCAGGAATGTCAGGCCTCTGAGCTCAAGCCAGGCCATCGCATCCCCTGTGACTTGCACATATACACCCAGATGGCCTGAAGTAACTAAAGAATCAAAAAAGAAGTGAAAATGCCCTGCCCCGCCTTAACTGATGACATTCCACCACAAAAGAAGTGAAAATGGCCAGTCCTTGCCTTAAGTGATGACATTACCTTGTGAAATTCCCTTTCCTGGCTCATTCTGGCTCAAAAAGCTCCCCCACTGAGCACCTTGTGACCTCCACTCCTGCCCGCCAGAGAACAACCCCTCTTTCATTGCAATTTTCCTTTACCTACACAAATCCTATACAACGGCCCCACCCTTATCTCCCTTTGCTGACTGTCTTGTCTGACTCAGCCCGCCTGCACCCAGGTGATTAAAAAGCTTTATTGCTCACACAAAGCCTGTTTGGTGGTCTCTTCACACAGACATGCATGACATATATTATAAACCAGACTTTTTCTAGACTTATCACACACACTTTTACCTGTCATCCTCATATAACATACTGCCATGGCAGAAGCACAGCAGTGGAAGAAACCTATTGCTTTGGCACTTTCATAGCAGGCACCAGTGTCAAATATACGGCAGAATTTGTGTTTGACCATCAGCAAGCACTAGCCTAGAAGAGCCAGCTATACTCTAAAAGCGTTTGAAAGTTTGACTTGGGTATAGGATAGTTAGCATGATGAAGGCATTTATAGAACTTTTGGCTACAGAAGAGATATTTTTCAATTTGACTAGGAAAAAAACAAAAACAAAAAACAAACAAACAAAAAAACTGCCACAGCTGGTGATATACAGTCTGGGATAAAGAAACAGATATTGCTAGCCAATTCTTTGAGACTCTGTTCCAGCCACACAGTAGAAGCATGATGAGAGAGGACTAACTGCCACAAAAACCTCCCAGCTTCTGCAGTCTACTGACTGCCAGATATGGTCACTGTCAGTAGAAACAGTTTTGGAGTTGACTATAGGACAGTTGGCACCGGACTGCCAGAGTCAAACGCACTGTCATTGGTAGGACAGGTAGTAAATATCTTCCTTTGCTTAATAGTAAGTTTTATTCCCTCTGATTGGTACCTAACAGAAGGTATTTCTTGACACTTGTGGGTTCATAAATTTTCACTGAGACATGAGTTAATTCCTCATTTCCATCAATGCCATTAGGGTGTTCAAAGGTTTATTTAGAATCACTTAACAAATGTTAATTTCAAAATGTCTTTATTTTTGAAGCTTACCCTTATCATACCCTCTGCAGAAGTAGATTTTCATAAAGTGATATTGTTTATCACCTTAGCAGTCTCTTTTTTTCATTTTCCTTTCTTCTCCCCCTTTTAACACTCATTTTTTGCCGTAGGTTATGAAAAAATTTGCTTAGTATGTTATTGCACAGATTTGCAAGACGATGTTTCTTTTCTGTTTCATCAATTCTGCTAATTTATCCATTAATTTGTCTAATGACACTTATTCCCTTTTCACTACTCTTCTGACAAAAGTTTTCTAATGAAAGAGATATAATAACTAGCTGTTTTAAAATGTTCTCAACAAGGTTAAGATGGTCACTGTAACAGATGTTGGAACAAAATCAAGGGGACCCTAGCCACAAGGTGGAGGCATGTGAAAGCCACTCTGTTTCTGCTAGCCTGCACTGAATTTTCAGAGGCAAAGGGAGGGAGACAATAGGTTTAGATAGGTAGGACGGTTCCTTCTCCAGCATGTAAGGATAATTACTCAATGAGATTAACCTGGACAGAAGCCATGTGTTCTTGATGAGGCCTGCTTTCTTGCAAGGGTAAAGCTTCTTAGCTGAATAACAAAATTGAAAGTTTTATTCCAACCTGGAATGCTAAATAGCTATAACAGAGAAATTAGAGTCCTAAAAATACTTTTCGTGTGGAAGTTCAAGATTAGTACAGAGATTCTCCTTAGAAATGTGTATCTTGGGACTGCAACTAATCAAAACCAATCACGCTTTTAATAATAAAGAGTATGATTGTGTGCACCTTAATAAAAGGACGCATAAGAATGATAGAGGGCAAGACGGGAGAGAACAGAATTCAGCTTGGCTACATGGATGAACATAGCCAGGTAGTACATCCTTTTTCTATAACTCAAAGGAAGGGTGTGGAGATGGGCAACGAGCTTGCGAATGACTATGATAATAAAACTAATAAATGATCTATAAATTAGAATCACTCACAATCTGAAAAAGAATCATTCATTTAACAATCAGATGTTACAATCCCTACTCAGCCCTTCAGTATTTTAATAGATGGCTCTTTTGGTCCATGGCTCAAGAACATCTTAAAGATTTTGGTAGCATAAGAATCAGTCTAGGAAGTGTGCAATTGGAAAGAGTGGATCTGGTGGAATCCACAGATAGGTTTAGGATCTCCTGAGAATTAAACAATAACTGGATAAGGAAGTGGGGAACGAGTTTGGTATGAAAATAAAATTAGGGGAATTAACTATACTGTCTCCCCAGGGAAACTTCTCACAAATGCGTTGGCTACCCTACCCAACAATACTGTTATCTGCCCTGAATTTGCCCTTGACGTTTTAAATTTGAATCTCAGTGTTGTAGACATAATCCCTGAAAATTCTGTGGCTCTGACAGAAAAATGCAAAATATTCTCTTACGTACTAATGAGTTCAAGCTTTTGGAATTCCAGTACTCACTTCTTTTTAGTAGATTCAGGCAGTTGGAAAAAGACAGAAATGTATCTACAACAAATAGTAAGGAAAGCATAAGAGAAATATGAGGCAGAGAGAAGGATGCATGCACAAACTCAGTGTGAGAAACAGTGAGAAGGAAGTAAAGAGAGAGTAACAGTGGTTACAGAGCACCTACTAAAGAATCAGATAAAAAGACATGATATGAAAAGCCAAAGAAAATTCTCTAGTAGACATTCAGATTTTTTTTTTTAAGTAGGAGATTTAGAAAAAAAGAATAAGAATGTTTGTATTTGACAATGTTAAGTCATTCTCTCTCTTTATACCAAGTCACACCCTACCATTCATCCTCTGTAAAACAACAAACTTGAGGGGATAGGCAAATGATGTTCAGAGAAGTTTAGAAATTTAGAAATACGTTTGCCTTATATTTTATGATACTTGTTACACACTATTGTTGATACTGTCATTGCTATTGTTTTTATTATTACTGATATTATTGTATTTACTACTCATAAACACAAAATGACAAAGAATGGATATGAGACTTTTTTTTTTCTGAAAAGAGTGGATCAATAACTGCAAGCTACAAAGAGCAATGAGGAGAATCTCAGGAATACTCGGAGGATTATAACTCTGATTGAAGCATGATTTACTGAGTTGAACTTCTAAATGGCAGACATGGAAATAGTAGAAGACTATGTTGAAAATGTTGAACTTTAAGCCCTGTGCTTCCAGGAATCAAGGATTGCTACGAAACCCCCCACCCTTTTGTGTTCTACAAAATGGCTAACCAACCAAAGGACCCCAGCGCCCTCACATAACATGTCTCAATCCTTCCTCATAACACCTATAGACTCCAAAGACTCCCTGCACCTATAGCACCCCATGCTCCCTTCTTTCCTGAGGTATTCTTCACTAATGAATATCCTTATTGCAAAAGCCTAAGTAAGAACATGTTGGTAACTATTGGGTGCCTTCCGTTTTTCACATCCTGTATCACGAAGCTCTCTGTGCTAGCTTACCCTGTGGAACAATGGGCTGGGAGCAGCATCCAGAGCAATCCTAGGCAGTGCATGAGTTGGAAGGAAGAAGAAAGAAAGGGAAGTTTTTACTCTTATTTGTGTTGTATAAGGAACAAGGTCTTGTTCATTATATTATCTCTTATTTCACAAAATGTACACATTCTAGAAATGTGTTTTTTTTTCTCCCCACCCCCCGCCCCGGGGACTTAGTGACAGCTATTAGAAAACCAGAGAGCCTTGGGTATAATAAAATCTTGAGATGTAATAAAACCAGACACTTCAGAAAGCAGTAGTACTACTTTTTACACTCACATATTTAAGAGAAATACTAACGTTGCTTTTATAAAACACTCACAGTAGTATTCTTAACATTTATAATCTTGTGATATCCACCAAATAAATCTCACAACGAAAGCGCTGAAAGTGAATCCCTTGGGTAGATTGTATACTCTAATAGGTCTGCCTACACTTTGGATCATTCCTCTATGTAAGTCATAAAGTTAGGAATTTCACATTCCTTGTCTATTTAGTTCAGCTATTATGTCAGTGGGATGCAAAGTCCCCTACATTTCACAATGTTTTCCATTTATTTTATGCCACTGGGTTAACAGTTGAGTATGGCGGCTCTTAGAATCTAGAATAATTTGCAAATGTAGAGGCTTTTCAATAGTATTTTACGAAGTGGAAGGAATTCTTTTGCATATTATTCACCTTTTTATAATTGTTTGCAGGTTTTGTAGGTTTTTGGAAACATTTTAAAGAGAATTTTTAGTCTAGCTCAGGTTTTATGAAATTATAAAATGAAAACTAAATGTAGCTTACATTTGGAGAATTTATTTTTTCTTGAAATAAGCCAATATATTTGCATTACTTTCAACGTGGAATGAAGACAGCAAAGGTGAAAGGGGTTTTAATAATAAAGGGTAAAGGCCAATATTTGTTGAGCATCTATTTTGTGCCAGGCGCAGCTCAAATATATTTACATGTGTTGTCAGGTTTAATTCTCACAACAGCCTATGTAATGTAGGTACCCTAATGATCCCCATTTTTCAGAAAAGAAAAGTGAGTCACAGATAGGTCAATTATTTGCTTAAGGAATTCTAGTCAATAAGTGGTAGCACTGAGAATGGAATCTAGTCTGTTCTGAACTGTTTACTCTCTACATCCACATAGGGCTATAATCCTGGAACCTCTCTTTACCTCTGTCCTGTGTTCAGTCTCCTTTCTTCTCTTGTCCATTTCTTTTTCTTTTTCTGTTTATTTAATTACTTTGGTAGAAAACATCCTCCAGTGACTTCTTAAGATTTGTGAGATAGAAATTATTTTCTGACTTTTGTATCTATCAATTAAAAGTGAGGGCAATAAAACAAAAAACAAAACAAAAAAAAATCTTTGTTGAGTTGAGAACCCTAAATTAAAAAGCATTTTCCTATAGAATTTTGAAGACATTTTCCCATTGAATTCTAAATTCCAGTGTTGCTATTGAGAAGTCCAAAATGATTTCTGGTCCTTTGAGCATGACTTTTTTTGTTGTTGTTTTTTTGTTTCTTCTTTTCCTACTTTGAGTTTTCTTGATTCTTCTCCTTATCCCATTATTCTGAAATTTTATGCTTAAATGCCTTGAGGTTGGGCAGCTTCCACCCTTTTCAATCCCTTCAACCTGGAGACTCATATTCAGTTCAAGAAAGTTTCATTGAACTATTGTTAATTTTCTCTCATTTTTCTTTCTTTTTTTCCCCTGTATTTATTATTAATTGGATGGTAGACTTCCCGGACTGGTCCTATAGTATATTTTTTTCTTCTATTTTCCTTTTATTTTTGTTTTCCTTTTGGCTCCATTTCGTGAGACATTTTCTCAGCTTTTATATCATTATGGCTATTCGGTTTTTTATTACTACCATCATGTTTGTAATTTCCAACACCTCTCATTTCATGGGTGTAATATCTTCTCTTGTCTAAGAATATTAATAATATTTAAAACTTTTCTCCAGCTCAACTCCTTCTTTTTCTTCAAGTTATGGTTATCATTTGTTTATTTGGTTTATTTTATGCTAGAAGCATTCCTTAGGTCTCTGAAGCTCTTCATATGCAGTTCATACTTAAAATGAGGAACAACGGCCAGGCGCAATGGCTCACCTGTAATCCCAGCACTTTGGGAGGCCGAGACGGGCGGGTCATGAGGTCAGGAGATTGAGACCATCCTGGCCAACACAGTGAAACCCCGTCTCTACTAAAAAAAATACAAAAAACTAGCTGGGCGTGGTCGTAAGCGCCTGTATTCCCAGCTACTCAGGAGGCTGAGGCAGGAGAATCGCTTGAACCCGGGAGATGGAGGTTGCAGTGAGCCGAGATCCCGCCACTGCACTCTAGTCTGGCAACAGAGCGAGACTCCGTCTCAAATAATAATAATAATAATAATAATAATAATAATAATAATAGTAAAACGAGGAATAAAATGTAAGTGGGTTCTTGGAAGACTCACTAGGAACCACATCAAAAGTTTGACTACAGTGAGGTCACTGTACTACAGAGGCCATGCATAGGTTCTCTGGCCAACAGTCTAGCCTTCTAACCAGCCCTATCAAGCTTCCAGACAAGTGAGTGAAGCCCACCTGGACCCTCCAGAACTAGCCCACCGTGGGCTGAACAGCATGGGGCAACCTCAGTCAACACCACGTCAAATAAAAGAATCACCTAGTTATGTTGTGTACAAATTTCTGAATCTTGAGATATAACACAATGGCAGTTGTCTTAAGCCACTAAGATTTGAGTAATTTTTTACGCAGCAAGGGATAATCAAAACATTCGACTTATATGGACTATCACTGAAAAGTGATATCTAAAATATTGGTATGGAAAAATAAAATGCAACTTGTATAATTATTTTAAAAATGATGATTGGTGGCCGGGCGCGGTGGCTCACGCCTGTAATCCCAGCACTTTGGGAGGCCGAGGTGGGCGGATCAGGAGGTCAGGAGATCGAGACCATCCTGGCTAACACGGTGAAACCCCGTCTCTACTAAAAATACAAAAAAAATTAGCCAGGCGAGGTGGCGGGCACCTATAGTCCCAGCTACTCGGGAGGCTGAGGCAGGAGAGCTTACAGTGAGCAGAGATCGCGCCACTGCACTCCAGCCTGGGTGACAGAGCGAGACTCCGTCTAAAAGAAAAAAAAAAGAAAAAGAAAAAGAAAAAAAAAATTACAATTGGAAACTCTGAGTGTGTGGGTGGGACTTCTTGGCTAAAGGCTTCACTGCAGGGTGACCTGGCTGTGCTATTTATTGCAGGAGCCCCTAATGTCTGTCATTTCCTCCCCCCCATTTTTTCTTTCTGTATTATTTTTAAAATAAACTTTATTTTAGAACAGTTTTAGATTTACTGAAAAATTAAGAGCAGCACAGGGTTCCCCATAAACCCCATGCCAATTTCTCCCTATCATTAGCATCTTACATTGGTATGGTACATTTCCCATGATTGATAGGTTAATAGTGATACATTCGTATTAAGTAACATTCTATACCTTATTTACATGTTCATAATGTTTTACCTAAGGTTCTTTTTTCGTTCCAGGACCCCATCCAGTATGCCACATTAGTCATTATGTCTTTTTAGGCCTCTCTTGGCTGTGACAGCTTCTCAGTCTATGTTTTTGATAACTTTGATAGTTTTGAGGAGATGCGGTCAAGCATTTTGTGGCATGTCTGTTTAATGATATTTGTCTAAATTTTTTTTTTCATGATTAGACTAGGGCTATGCGTCTTTGGGAGGAAACCACAGAGGTAAAGTGTCATTTTAATTATTTCTATTGAGAAGGGTATATACTCTCAACATAACTTGTCACTATTGACTCGGACCTTGATTTCCTGCCGAAGGTAGTGTTTGTCAGTTTTGTCCACTGTGAAGTTACTATCGGTACGGACTCAAGAATATTTATTTCATATATCATTTTTTTAAAGATCGTTTTTCTTTTGAGTTATTTATATTTCTCGAGAAAGTCTCACAATACTCTGCAGAGAGGGAAAATCCAGGCTGCCAATACTATGGAGTCTCAGTGGAAAATTAAGGCTGAAGTCGGGTGTGGGTAGGGTCTTAGCATTTAATAAGCATATGTCACACACCATTCCTTCAACTATATCTGGGGTCCCCCAGTACAGAGATCTTGTTTTTCCTCTCCAGAGAATGAGCCTAAATTAGGGAGAGTCAGCCAGAGGCTTAGGAAGGGGACAGGATCTATGGATTTCACTGACTCTTAAATGTCATTCAAACAATTTCTCTTATTTTACTTGCTCTCCATCCCAACTCCAACCTTCCTGCCTTCCCCCTATTTCCAGTCGTATTTGGTGCTGCCAATTCCTGAACTGTCTGTGGGATGAATTGCTTTGGTTCTCAGCTTTTCCCATTACTGGCTTACGCTTCAGCATTTTCACATCTGCTAAGTCAGTTTTACTCATCCATCTGCCCTACAGCTTCCAAAATTGTTTTTGCTGTGCTCTTCTCTCTTGTTCTCGCCATTCTTGTATATTTGTCTTTAGAAAAAAAACAAATCCCTTTACAGCAAATTTAGTAGAGTTTGCAGGGGGGTGGGTGAGAGGGAGCAAAATTGGATGTGTGTTTGATCCATCATCTTTCCACAGATTTGCTAAGGATTACAGAGTTAGCTCTGTGAGACCAGAGGCTCTATCTGCTCATCTTTGTATACACATCACCCACACACATGCCTGATAAAGAGTAGGAGGTAAATATTAATTGAGTCTTGTATAAATGAAAATAGGAAGCCAAGTCAGGACTCAAATACAAATCCAAATTCAAGTTAATTTTTATTTTTTACATTACACTAAACTTCCACCCCTCATCTATTATAAAGTTTGTATTTTTAACATTTAAAATGAAATTTATCATCCATATGATCATGCAGATCAGTGCTTTTCAAATTTTTTATCTGCATAAAAATGGCCTGGGGATCTCTTAAAATGCAGATTCCAATTCAGTAAGTCTGGGTGAGGTTGAGACTGCTGGTTTGAGGACCACAGATTTGTATAGCAAAATGTTTAGTAATAGATTTATAGCACTATATAGTCTGACATTATAAAATGCCATTTCACATTTTATTTCTATTATAGAGGTACTATTTGCATAACAACTTTGTCAGGGCTTGGATAGCAACACATTGCCTCATTCCAGAGAAAGGGAGCCAGAGAAAAGACTCAGGTCAACCTAAAAGTTAATTACAGATGTAGGGAGAAAAGTGAGAGTAAAACATGCTTTTTAAAAATTGTGTCTTTCTTCTTCCAGTGGGAACTAGATTCTATTAGATAGCCATAAGATTGTTATCTGTACAGAAATGGTTAGAATAGGAAATATTACATGATTATATAGATATATATGTATGTTTACATCATAAATTGTACCAAACTAAATAATATTTACTAAAGGAAACAAGTAAATCAAAGCAAAGAGAAAATTATCATAAGATAAAATAAAACAAATATTGGGGTTAGTACATAAAATATATACCATGACTACTACAGTTAATAGCAGAGATATTATAAATAGAGTACTGGACATTCAGCACAAAAATGGATACATAATCATTTATGTAAGTTACTAAGGCTAAAGAGATCATTTCTTTTTCTTTTTCTTTCTTTTTTTTTTTTTGAGACGGAGTCTTGCTGTGTCACCCAGGCTGGAGTGCAGTGGTGTGATCTCGGCTCACTGCAAACTCTGCCACGCGGGTTCGAGTGAGAGTCTCCTGCCTCAGGCTCCCAAGTCGCTGGGATTATAGGTGCATGCCATCACACCCAGCTAATTTTTGTATTTTTAGTAGAGATGGGGTTTCAGCATCTTGGCCAGGCTGGTCTTTAATTCCTGACCTTGTGATCCATTTGTCTTGCCTCCCAAAGTGCTGGGATTACAGGCGTGAGCCACCGTGCCTGACCAAGAAAATTTATTTAGTTTACCTTTATAAAGAGGAGGCCAGGTCATGTTCCACATAATATTTTCAAAGATAATCTCAGGATAAAATTTTATAAGGCAGTCAGAAAATAAACATTTGTTCAGGCATGAATTTAGATGCTGATGATGGAGAGATAAATACATATAAACTTTTTCAAGGAGCTCACAGTCATATGGAGGGACATACACAGCCAAGAAATTTCAAATAAGATATATTATAGTAGAAGCCAAAGGTATCTTGATGGACCAAAGGAGGAATAAATAAGCTTAGCCAAGGAAATGGTGGTGGTGGTGGGAGGCATGAGCTAATTTACGGCATAAGAAATAAAACTGCGGCTGAACATATTACATATTGCCAAAATCTGTAAGAATACAATATCTTAACCTAAGTGGACTCTGGATTGTAGTCAGTAGAAGAAAAGGAATGAAAGAAGGAGTGAGGAATGAAAGGAGGGAGGAGTGAAAGAAGGAGGGAGGGAGGGCGGGCCTGGGAATTTTGGCAACAAATGTGTGGAACACAGTTTCTCTGGGAGACTGAAGTTCATGGGTGAGAGACAGATATTAAAAGAGCCCAGTTATTTTTTACTTGCAGTAGAAGTCAGAGGAACAAGCTTCTAGGGTGTCAAGGTGAGGGCAGTTCCCAGATCAAAAATCACTTAAGGCTAGGGCTAGTCCCAGGTTCTGGAGCAGTTAAGTAGGCTGGATGAGTGGTCCTTAACCTGCTTTTATTTCATTTGAAAATATAACTAAGGCTATTTACCTTCTACTTAGCAAAACTCCAAATAATAAACACATGCAAAGTTTGGGTTTGGGTTTAAGAGTTTTAAGGATTTTTAAGCTCTTCATAAACCCTAAGTAAAACAAACTAAATTTGATGGATGCATAAGGTATCATCATAACAGGAGGCTAGGAGCCATTTAGATATTCTTGCTAACTCCCTTTACTTTAATTCTATGCTCATCAAGTGACCTTCTGATTATAGAATGTTAACAATTTCAGGTGGATGACAAACTCTGTGAAACCCATTACAGGAACTCTAGGTTACGAGCACTCAGACTAGGGGCAATGTGATGGCTTAGAGTTGAGAAGGTCCCGACATCTTCAGTTTTTTCATCTCAATCACATTTCATTTGTGTGCACTTTTCTCATTACTTGAACTCACTGGCCTTTCTGCAGAACTTTCTACCCAATAATAGTAATTTACTAAAAGACCTAAAGCTAAAACTGAAATACTGCATTCTTGCTTAGCATTGAGGCCTCAGTGAGCAGGAGATAAGCATATTATCAACATCCAAATATTAGGCCCAGAAACAAGTTTGCAACGTTTCTGACCTTCCCAGAAAATACAACCATGAACTTCACAGGGCCCGAAAATTTGTTTATTCTTGAGTGAGTTCCTAGCAGAGTGTAGTGGGATGTTTTTTTATCTACACAATTTTAACTTTATCTAAACTTTCTTATAAATCTTTAAAAATAAATCATAAGCTTCTTCCATAATTAGAATAGTGGAAATGTTGGTTTGGGAACATTTATTTCATTCTCCACCAAGTTCTCTAGAACCTGAAATTTTTAGCTCACATTTATCAATATGCTCAGTTGGCAGCAAGCATTCCTAACTCAGTGAAGTTTCCTACCAGCAACTTTATGAGGTACGTATTACTATTATGCCCATTTTAGAGATGACAAAATTGGAGCACAGATAGGTTAATCAGTTCACCTAAGGTAACACTGATGGTAAATGGTAGAGCCAGGTCAAGACTCAGGTAGACTGGCTCTAGAGCAAGCTTGTCCAACCCATAGCCTGTAGGCCACATGCAGTCCCAGATGGTTTTGAATGTGGCCCAAAACAAATTCCTAAACTTTCTTAATACATTATGAGTTTTTTTTTTTTTTTTTTTTTTTTAGCTCATCAGCTATCAGCAGTGTTAGTGGATTTTATGTGTGGCCCAAGACAATTATTCTTCCAGTGTGGCCCAGGGAAACCAAAAGATTGGACACCCCTGCTCTAGAGTCTGCGCTATACATTATTTCACTATACTCTTTTTTTTTTTTTTCCCCAGAGGCTATCACTGCAAAAATAAAAATCAAGTCATCAAAGCATTGGAGATATGGTAAATGTGAGAACAATAGGGGAAGGCTAACAAAATAACATTATTTGCAATCAATGGAATTCTATGCCATCATTAATTTAGAAATAAATTTAATAAGCTGGTAAAATGTTCACAATATATTGCTACATGAATAAAGCAAATATGTTCTATAATAAACCCCACTTATACATATATGCACATGGAAACATACACACAAATAAAGGATATATTGATGATGGTAATTACCAAGTGATGTTTAAATAGGTTACGTTCATTTACTTTCTTAAGTATGATCTGATCTTTACACAGCTGGTTCCCTTTTGCTTTCTAGAGCTCAGTTTAAATGTCACCTTATCAAAAGGTCTTTCCTGACCCCCTGTCTGATGAAGAGACCCCATCACTCTATCTTCCTATAAAGTACTAACCATTCTTCAATACTTATTATTATTGTTAGTACTTTTTAATATGTTTTTCACATTCAGCCATCTTCTCTACAAGTAATCTCCATGAGTGTGAAGATTATGTCTGTCTAACTCACTTTTGCATTGTCATCACTTAGAAAGTTGTGTGAGTGCTCTTTAAATATTTATTAAATAAATGAGTTAATGAGTGTTAAAAATAAATATCTCTAACAGTCAACATACATTTAACATATATTATTTTACCACAGCAAATGTCAACTTCACAGTAAGTCTAAAGAAGCTCCTCGATTCTCTCCCTCTGTCCCATCTTCACTTTCACTCACATTATCACAGGTAACCGGAAACCTTGGGTAAAATGCTGGGTCAAGAGCTATGGTATTCATGGGAGACATGGAAGAGATGCTCCCTGCCCTTAGAAGGTTATGTCTAATGGCTTTGGAAGACTTTTAAATAAATGGCTGTATAGTGATAAAAGATACACAAGAGGTACTATAAACTGTAGGCACTGAGGAAAGACTAGCTTTTTTTGAGTTACTTTCTGATTGAGAAAAGTCAAAAAAATTATTTTGTTTTAAACAATTGTCAAAAAAATGACAAAAACAATTTTCATGAAAATATCAATAACAGGAAACCAGCAGTAAATTATTAGTGTTTGAGCATGTCTGCTCTACCCACACGTAAACAGAAATAACCAAGGGTGGAGAGAGCTGCCTTCTCATCTGGGTATGTGTGATCTGTGTCTCAAAAGGAGCTTTGGGAAAGTGGCCAAAGGCCACCAGAGGAGGCCATGACACCTCCTCCAGTCGTGGGCCACAGCCAGAACATTTTTTGTATAGAGATACAGTTTATCCTCTGCATATATTCTGAACTTAACTTGTGCTTCTCACAATGCGTATGAAAAAAAGAAAAAAGGAACAAAAGTGTAGGTTTTTCAATTTAGATGAGATTCCAACAATAGGCAA
Source organism: Macaca fascicularis (assembly GCF_037993035.2). Lineage (NCBI taxonomy): Eukaryota > Metazoa > Chordata > Mammalia > Primates > Cercopithecidae > Macaca > Macaca fascicularis. The sequence goes on along the minus strand of NC_088376.1, from coordinate 167,050,976 downwards.
CATTATGCCATATGGAAAACATGATGATGTAGAAGGAAGTTTGGGTTGAAAAACAATTACAAATTGACTATGGAACTTGAAGAACAAAAGCCATTCTGCTTTAATTGCTACCCTCTTTCCTTTACACCTTTCATTAAAACCATTGTGAATCAAAAATGTTTCCTTGGGTTATCTTTTTATTTTATATGGATAAAGGTATCCATGATGCTAGGTTTGATATAGCTAAATCTTAAATTTAAAAAGTCACTATCTGCCTTAAGATTTTATTACTACAGTAGATATTAATCAGACTTAGACAACCCATCTTTGGAGTATATGCTAAGTGCCTTCACTTTGATGCTCTACAATGTCCCATAAATGTTGAGATGACTTAATTCATTGGGTGCCAGATAATAAGGCATGATTTGCAGAAAACAGTATTCACTAAGGAACTATAAGAATACAACTCTCAAACAAGAGAGTATATGCCTTCCTTACCATGAAGATATAATGTGGATAAAAAGACTGTTCACTGAGGAACTGAAAGATTATAATTTGGGGGGCAAAGACTTCCTTACCATCTTATATGGTTGGCTCTTTAGGCAGAAAAGTAACAAATGCAACATTCTTTTCACATGTGTTGTGAAAGACAATCTTTTCATCTGGAAAGAACAAAGGAATCACTCTGCATTTTCCACAAATGTACAAAAATGAGAAGAACCTCAGCATCTTGGACAGAGTTGCTGAGGTACTTCCCATGTTTTGAGTTGTGGATGGCCCACAAATGTTGTAAAAATCTTTTTCCATTGAAATCTGCCTAGTTTGAATAGAAGACCTACCACTCACATATCCTCAGGGAACTAAATACGACATTCATGAAAATTGTCTGTGGGCTCCAGGCCTCTGAGTTGCTCCAGAATCATACCACAGTATCACATTCTTGTCTGACACTGATCCAGTCTTTGAAAAATTATTCAGTGTGTGGTCTTTGTCTCAAACTTTGAAAAGTTGATTTGCATTAAGTCATTTGGGAAAAAACAAATCTAAATATATATCCTTAGCATTTAAGCATTTTAAATTCATTAAAATGTAAATAACTTTGAAAACATTTTAAAGACTGATTGTACCACCAACCATATTTTTAAAAGTAAATTACAGTTTGGGAAAACATTTCTGTCCAGGAGAGATTTGAAAACACAAAATGAAAATGCAAAAATATGGAGAAGAATAAATATTCTCCATTAAACTTTAAAACTGCAGGATATGTGGAATTAAGATCCAGTTAAAGAAATGAAGCTGTTTACAGCAGCCAGATTGCTGTAGACATGGACATGGTCATACACACTCAGAGAGAAAACACAATTGGGCTCATAAATACATGGGGGTTTTATAAGAAATATTCATTTTACACATGCAAATATATTGTTTTCATTTGTAAACTCCAACTCTGATTTTGCATAGCTAATAACTGACTGGTTTTTGCTGATTCTAGGTGGATAAATCCGATAACAGTGTTTGGAAGAATGTCGAGATCTTGGGTTTTGGAAGGAAGGAGAGTAAGAAAAGAAATTCCTCTCTGCAGTACTTGGGGTCCTTTATTTCCCAGGGACCTCTAGCTTTGCCTGATACGCTCCTATTGCATGTGGTGCCCTAGCCCTGTTGTCCCTCTCCTACTTGAAAGCAGAGAATGGCTTCTGTTATAGGGAACAAGACAGTGACAAATTCATTTCCATATCTATAGCCAGCTCTGAAATGTCAACATATAATGAAGTTTTAACAAGAACAAAATAAGACTTCATCTGCTTTGTGCATATTTTTTTCCCAGACAAAATCAAGAGTCTCTTTTGGGATATTTTGTTAGCTTCCTCTTTCTCTACTTCTTTCCCTTACATAGTTATTAATTATTCATAGCAGTTCCCCCATCCCCTGCGATGAGTTTTCTTCACTGTTTTTTTTCAGTGTGTTTCTTTATCTTTCCTTGGTTCATTTCTTGTGATCCTTCGTTCCTGGTTGAGAGTTTCATCCACTGTCAGTGTCCTTCATTTATTCTCCTTCACTACCTTAACTATCTTTCCCCCTTTTCTAACACTCTCTCAACTCTTTTCTTTAACTTCCCTCAACTTGACTGTCTTGAACTCAACAGGAATGGGTTTTCTGCAGGTTTCTTATTTGCTTCCCTATTTCAGTTGGATAAACAATGATATGGAAGAGCATTTCGTAAACTGGTTCCTAGAAATTTTGTTCTGACCTCACCTTCAATCCACTACTTATAATAGGCTTTATAAACTAGGGCAGTTCAATAAATAAATAGAGAAAAAAACTCAGCAGAGTGTACATGATGGTATTTTTTTCTGGCAAAATGAAAACTGAAAATAATTTATAATTAGTAACCAAAAGAGAAAAGACAGTAAGGGTTAGATTAAGATTTGTGGTTGTGCCTGGGCTCATTGCTCTTTCATGGTAAATAATATTCCTTCACATGTTAAGAAATACATCACTGTGGAAAATAGATAATAAAATCTGGACTCAGTCTTCATTTCTAAGCTTCAGATTTTATATCCATTTGCAGACAGGATTCTTCTGCAGTCTTCAAGAATGCAGGGAAAGGTTTTTACTTGGGAAGATGGGAATAAACATAGCTTTGGACTTCAAATATATTGATCCAAAGCTTCTAAACTTTTGTCTACATGAAAAGAAAAATCATGACCAAAGAGGAAAGCTCAAACGTGGAGCTAAAACATCTGGACCTCACAGTGAATTTTCTGTTGGCAATGTGTAAACTCAATCTGAATCTTGGCAGCATCAACATGAGACATGACCACCCTAGCTACCACAGTGAAGCTGATGACTGTTGAGGGTATATAGAAGTAGATAGGTCAGAAGACAAGACCCTCTCAAGAGTGCTATAAATGGGACATGCCCAAAGTATATCAATCCCCTTGCCAAATTTCTCTTGGAAATAGGGGGTGTTGATTCAAGACCTAATGAATGATAGAAAAATTTACCATGGATTATGCCCCTCATTTTTGTTTTTTTGAGCACCTATGTCCAGAGTCTGAGCACTGTGCTGCCTACTTGCAGGTAAGAATAGAATTTTGATCTATCCCTTAAGAAATTAAGAATCCAGCTAGGGGCCAGAGGCAGTGGCTCATGCGTGTAATCCCAGCACTTTGGGAGGCCAAGGCAGGCAGATCACTTGAGGCCAGGAAGTCGAGACCAGCCTGGCCAACATGGCAAAACCCTGTCTCTACCAAAAATACAAAAGTTAGCTAGGCGTGGTGGTGTGTGCCTGTAATCCCAGCTACTCAGAGGCTGAGGCAGGAGAATCACTTGAACCCCGGGAGAAGAGGTTGCAGTGAGCCAAGATCATGGCACTGCACTCCAGCCTGGGAGACAGGGCAAAACTCCAATTAAAAAAAAAAAAAAAATCCAGCTAGAGAGATGAGGGAATTATGTTAATAAATTCTAGTACTTGCACATGCTAGTTATCTGGTCCCTAACTCTTTTCCTCTGAAAATATTTAAGGCATTTTGTGAAATAGAAATCTAACTAGAATGAGAATTACTGGTTTAGACCTAAATTATTTATTTCTATAAAATTCTCATATGCCTGGATTGATCTACTGTGGTTTATTTACACGGAATAAACCAAGTGATAGAGTAGGCATCTCCAGGATTTGCTAGGAATTTCCTACTAATAAAATGCAAAATGCATAGGGTTTAATTATCTAATTTACCATATGAAGTTTCAATTAATTTGGATATCAAACAAGTTTGGTTTATAGTCTCTGTTATGTAGTGACCAAGCTGATTATTTTGATAATTTTCTGTGGGTATTGACAATAATATCCAAGTGACACATATGTGTCTTGGTCAAAATACATGGATATTCTCTTCCCATCTATACATCCCATTGTAATCAAAGAGTAGGATTCAACTAATGTTCTTTCTTTAATGCAGTAATGCCATTTTTAGAGAAAGGCAAGAATGCCCAACAGGTGACAAAAAGGACAGAAAAAAGAAAATAAACACATTTTCAAAATAATACTATCAAAGTACATTTACAAGTTATAAATCATTTTCAGAAGATGTGCAAATTCACAAGTACAAAAATACTCACATTTAAAAATAAAAGCTGAGAAAGTAAGTTCCTTTTAAATATACCTTCTCTCAAAGTGAAAATTAGTATTTTTACAAAGACTGAAAGCTGAGTTGGCAAATGTTTTCAGTGTTTGTACATTTTTTTTTTTTTTTTGGTAGAGCTGTTGGATCATGAGGCAAATAATAAAAAATAAAAACCCTTTGACTTTCCTTTTTTAAATAATGGAAATATTAAAAAATGGGACATTTCTATATTTCTGCCTTTTATTCATTAGGGGAGTTAATTTAATTTTAAGCAACATTTACCCTGAAACCACTATTTTTAAAGATTAACTTAATACATCACACTGCTTAGCATTTCTAGTAGAAGTTTTAAAATCTTTACTATGAATCGTTCATCAGATTCTTCGAGTCTTAGTTTTGCCTTCATTATCACAACTAGGACAAATTAGGTGATCAGGACCCTTGGAGTATTTTTATTGGCTTGTTTCAGTTTTTAATTTGAGTACCTGGTTGGATATAGTTGTCAAATTTTAACATTTACTCATTAATTCAATTAACACTTATGGAATAGTTTATATGTCTTAGGAAATGTCCTAGGGCCTGGAAATACTGGTGGTAAAGGTATAATTGTTACCCTAGCAAGAGCATGACATAGTTGAAGAACAATCATATTGATTGAACAACTATGATGTTCAAACATTTTTACAGAAATCTCTTCACTTATTTATTCCAAGAAAACAAGGAAGATGATCAGAGAATTTAGCCAATTTCTCATAGCTACATAGAAGTAGTAATGGTATTCAAACATCTGAGCTTCTGACTTCAGAAGCCATACTTTTTCCTGACTAAATGATGTTCTTGGAAGTTGGTAGAGCATTTTCTCCCTTTTATGCTTGGAAACACACAGATTTCCATACTATATCCATGGGTGAGAAGTTAGCTGGGTTTGATCATGTTATTCACCCTCAGAACAAATTCTCTCAGTAATGGCTCCCATAATTGCATTGTGGTATGTATCACATGATATAACGGACAAAATCTAGAAAATGTCTGTGCTACCACTCACTTGTATTGCACATTGGGATACCACTTCAGTATTCCAAAGAATGAAATCATTTAAGTGACCATTGTCACTATACTTGAAATCTGTTTCGCCGGGCGCGGTGGCTCAAGCCTGTAATCCCAGCACTTTGGGAGGCCGAGACGGGTGGATCACGAGGTCAGGAGATCGAGACCATCCTGGCTAACACGGTGAAACCCCGTCTCTACTAAAAATACAAAAAACTAGCCGGGCGAGGTGGCGGGCGCCTGTAGTCCCAGCTACTCCGGAGGCTGAGGCAGGAGAATGGCGTAAACCCGGGAGGCGGAGCTTGCAGTGAGCTGAGATCCGGCCACTGCACTCCAGCCCGGGCTACAGAGCAAGACTCCGTTTAAAAAAAAAAAAAAATCTGTTTCATCATTACAATCGCATGAATCACTGTTCCCACTATTTGATAAGCAAACTTAGAGAAAAGACCCAATGTACTTCTTCAATTAAGATTAAGAAGTAGAATAAGAACACAATGCAGAAAAAGAGGGAAAAATTAATTCTCACTTTCATGGGACCTCTGCAAAGAAAAAGGACATTAAAACAACATGTCACTAATATTTTTGCTCAATGCCATTCACATATCCCCTGAGTTAAGTAAAAACCTTTCAGCGATGTGACAACATCCCTGAAAGGTTTTATTTTCAAAAATAAATGTTCAGGCTATTGAAAAATATAAAATCACAAATAGACTGGATTTGGTGGGTTCATAGATGTGCATGGTATGACAAGAGTATGTAAAAAAACAACTATATTTACACTACATTTATGATACCCCTTGAAAAACATAAAATGTGAATTCAAAGGATCTTGATATGGATCCTTTGCAATGAGGACTGTTAATAAAAACTTTTTATTTGGCAATACAGAGGAATGTCAGATAATAGACTAGGTGCACAATGTAATCAGAAATACTGAACTTTCTACTGCATACACAAAAGCTTGTAGCAAAGCTCTCAGGAAATCATAAACACAAGAATGGCACTGCATTGCACTTCATAGAACATCCTTGGGCCAAAAAAGACAAATAGGAGAGGTTCTGATTAAATATTTGCTCAGAAAATACCCACTGATAATATACTGCCAATTTCCTACCTTGGGTAAATAGCATCCCCCTCTCCCAAGGTAAGTAGGTCTCTGCTTATATTAGATTTTATTTACAAAAAGGAAATCTGGCCACAAAACACCCCACAGTTATGTGAAAGGTATGGCCCAGCTTGTCTCAAAACATTGTCAGTGTGACCTTTGGCAAGGACCCAGTAGAAAAGCACTTTCCCTAAAGGAAATGAACACCTTTTCCCCTATAATCCTGCTAGCAAGATGTGGCGTTAATGAAGCAATCCCTGCTTCCAGTGGCCATAGCACAAATTGCCTCATTTGGCTTGGTCAGTGGAAGAATGAATGCCAGGTGAATATGTGCACATAGGAGCATATGCAATGTTTCCATGGAAATGCTCCTGGTTCTGCCTGAACGGCCTTGGGGATGCATCCAGCCCTTCGGGGATGTACTGTCTCTTTCCAGAGGTCAGCCCAGTGGAAAGTAAAGCCTTAAGAGAGGCACTGAACTCCAGATTTTACGTGTTCTTCTGGAGGATGATTTGGGGACTGGATTATCAATCTCGCTTTTAATATTCACTATATTCTGGACACCTAATCCAGAAACAGAAGCCCAATATTCTTTTATTGCAGAGTATAAACATAAAGACAACAAGCTTTTCCAAGCATATCTAGGAATACTCTCAGTAGTTTCAAGGACAGTATTTTAAAGAGACAAATATTCTGGGTAATTGTGCTGAGAAAATATGCTTTCTAGCTCATTTCATGGCTGCCCTACCTACCTGACTTTCTCTTTTCCTTTACTGCATACATCCGCCACTATCCTCTCCTATCCCCTCATTATCTGTTTCCCTTATTTACAAAATTGTCTGTCTGTGTCCCTGGAGTCCTTTGGAAGGTCATTTGGCTAATTAAAGAGTCCAACAAGCTGATGGCTAATTTAGTATACAAAGACACAGATTATAAACATATGAAAACTTCTGTTGATTAAATCTCAATTGTAAAGGCACAAAAGTAGGTAGCCAAAGTTCTTACATGAGGTGGCTTGTCCTTTTGAACATAGCTCAGACATGTAATACCTGATTGGAAAAATATTAAGCATTCAATAAAAAACAACATGGATTACAAATATTGTCATTTTAAAGGCTTCAGAGCTGCAATGAGAGATATTTGTAATTTTTCTCTACATCATTGAGTGTGTTGAAAATATAATTTGAATATGGGCTTCTTTTTGATGGTAATAATGGGAATCCAAACTAATCTATTCTTATTCTTACTTTTTAATTCTCACTCTCCCTATTTTTAAGTATTTTGTAAATATAATTTTAAAACTAAGTATAGAAAGTACAGTTTTTAATACAGTGTATAGCTACAGGTTTTTCCACATTGAAAAAAATCACCTACCGAGAAATCCTAAACATATATGTAGGTAGAGATCATATATATGTAGAGATTTTTCTTCCCCCTTTTCCCCTCTTTTCCTCCTCCTCCCTTTTCAGATTCTTCTACTTCTCTCACTCTGTCTTGCTCTAATGAGCATATGCTGTTCCTTAGTCATTCAAAATTCATTCACTTCACTTTAGGTAACAACCATTTAAGGTTCTACACTTTTATCATTCTCAAAGTTTGTAGGTTGGCCAACAACTTGCTGACTGCAGGGATGGTACTCAGGGCTGAGCCACCAAGCAATGGAACTATTATGGGTTGAGGGACAGGCATGTGACCCAATCAGGGTCAGTGACATAAAATGAGATGGTTTGAGACTTGTACTGTCTTCTGGGAAAGAGATACTTGCTCTTCCCCAAGGGGCTTAAAGCACAGAAGGTGCAAGGCCTGGAGCTGCTGCATGGCCATCTTCTGGCCATGTATAGAGAGTCTACCAGGGAACAAATCAATAGAAAAGCAAGTAAACCAAGGCATAGCAAAAGTGGTCATCCTACATTTGCAGATAGCCCCTCCATTTTTTCTTTTCACTTATACAAACCAATAATCTTCGTCATTGCTTAGGCTCTTTAAGTCAAGTTTTCTGTGTCTTGTAGCCAAAAAAAGTACTTAATGATAAGCCTACCCCACAAACAGTGTTAAACAAAGAGAGAGATTGAGTCCTATAACAGTAGCCTCCTAGATTTCTTTTTGTTTTGAGATGGAGTCTTACTCTGTCTCCCAGACTGGAGTGCAGTGGTGCAATCTCAGCTTACTGCAGTCTCCACCTCTTGGGTTCAAGTGATTCTTGTGCCTCAGCCTCCCAAGTAGCTGGGATTATAGGCGTGTACGACCACGCCCAGCTAATTTTTGTATTTTTAGTAGAGACGGGGTTTTGCAGTGTTGGCCAGGCTGGTCTCGAACTCCTGACCTCCAGTGATTCACCTGCCTCAACCTCCCAAAGTGCTGGGATTATGGGCATGAGCCACCATGTCCAGGCTTGCCTCCCAAATTTCAAAGTCCAAGAACTCCTTTGAACAACTGCTGCTATACATGGAAAACTACTTTTCTAATCTTTTGTAGCTCAATAACATGTTAACTATAGAATTATTAAAAAAAAAAAAAAAAAGTCTAAATGGCTCCAAATTAGCATCACTGGAGGCCTTGAAAGACAAGCATCTTTAACCTGGTAGCACATACCATTCCCCACAGGACAGTCAGTAGCTGTGATAAGCCTCAACCAGCACCCCTTAGCAATGAGGACTGAGATAAAGAACGCAAAAGGTCAAGTGGCCTTCCTCCCACTGCTCCACCCCTGATGGATTATTTGTAATAAGCCATGTTGATTCATCTTTCCTTTGTGAAACAGGTACTGTAAAGACTAGAGCACAAATAAGGAATGTAATCTTCTACCACATAACATGTTTCTTGTGAACTTCTCATGAATGAAAAGTCCACAAATTTTTAAGGTGCCAAGTAGTCTCAGCCAATCTTTTTTCTCATTTTTTTCTTACCAAATGTCCCCTTTTTCTTCTTCTCCCCTTTTTCCCTTTAGTTCTCTCTCTTACGTCTCATAATAATTTAGCACTTTTATTTCTCTGAAACTAGAATACCCAACAATTAGTAATTATGTCTTGGTTTGCTTCAGTGAATGAGTTTATAGTTTATGTTGGCCCTAGAATACATATCTCCCAAAACATGTGCTGGAATTACCCTGTGATGTTCAGCTCAGAGAACCTCTGTCCTCCCTATCAATCTAGTCCCTGTTGCTTCACAGCATCTCCCACACCTCTTCTGTGTTGTTATAAATGAGGTATAAGGAAGGGTTTGACAAAATAGAATGAGATCTTTGTTATAAATGGTGCCTCAGATCACTAAACCAAAGGTGTGTGACATAGCCAAGCCTCTTCTCTGTGTTCGAAGGAAACAGACATTTTCATAACAGGAAGCTGCAGAATAAAGATTTGAAAGATTAGCACTTGCCTTCTTGTTCAATCAGCTATAGGCAGGACAAAAGAGAAATTCAAATTCTACTCAGGTGCACAACCTAGGAAATTTTGTGTGGTTACCTTAAACTTGGTGACTCTCTTTCCACATTTACTTTTTTTTCCCCTTGTTTGTTTGTTTTTTTATTGTTGTTTTGTTTGCTTTGCTTTGTTTTTGTTTTTGTTTTGGAGATAGGATCTCACTCTGTCACCTAGGCTGGAGTGCAGTGGTGTGATCACAGTTCACTGCAGCCTCAATCTCCTGGGCTACAGTGATCCTCCCACCTCAGCCTCCAGGTAACTGGGACCACAAGTGTGTGCCACCATGCCTGGCTAATATTAATTTAATTTATTTTATTTTTTATTTTTTGTTAGAAATAGAGTCTCGCTATGTTGCCTAGGCTGGCTTTGAACTCCTGCATCCACGTGATCCTCCTGCCTTGGCATCCCAAAGTGCTGAGGTTGCAGGCATGAGCCACAGATCCAGCCTCTTTCCATATTTAAATTGAGGAAATAATACCTACATAATTATTTCAACAAATATTTTTGAGCACATAGCTAGGCATTATTTTAGGGTTCTATAATACACTTTGATTAAAATAATCAAAATGCTATTTTCATGAAGTTTATATTTCACTTAATAGCATTTTTGAATGAACTAAATGATATCATTTAAATAAATCCAGAGTATAGTATATACCACAAGGTGAAATTCAAAACCTGATATCCAAAGTGAGTTCTTCCCAACTGGTGTATTCCCAACTCTTTTTTCTGTTATGAATTTGGATATTGATTTATGAGGCTACAAGGTGACAAGACCTACGTTAGTGACACAGATGGAAAAAACTATTTTTCCAGTTTCTTAGAGGTTTTTGAAGAAACTGGGTAGGAGGAATAAGCTTTGGACTGAGTTAGAACATGATCTGAACAGGCCACAACATCACCTAGAATAAAAGACGGGGTCTCATTTGGATTGATTTAGTCCAAGCTGAATATGACAAGAGTAATTATTGGTTTAAAAAGACATTTTCTCAAATAAACTATTTTCAAGCCATACTTGATTTTTCTCTTTTAAAAAATTCTCTTTGTGAAATTAATCAGCATATCCAACAAGAAAAATATACCACATGCCCATTTACATTTACTTCCCTTCATCTCCACTGATACAGTCCTAGTATACATTTCTGTAACTTTAGTATAAATCACCACCATCTTTTCTCTTCCCTGCAGTCAGAATTACCTTAAAAAAAAAAAAAGAAAAAAGAAAAAAAGAAATCGGACTGTGTGATCCCTATCCACATCCGCTCCAAAACCCTTCCAGTGGCTATCCAGTGTGTTTAGAATAAAATCCAAACTGTCATAATTTTCAATGTCCTTAAACGACCTTGCCTCTAACTCATATTTGGCCAACCCATCCTCTGTTCACCATGCTTCAGGCATCCTGGACTTCCTCATCAGGCTTGTTGCTGTCTCAGAGACTTTGCTCTTGCAGTTCCCTTTGCCTCATGTGTTCGTCCACCCTTTTCCTTAATATTTGCATTGATTGTTCTTTCTTAGTTCAAATCAGAGAGGCCTGTGCTGACCACATGGCCTCTTTCCATTCTCCAATCGCTCTCTTTCACATCACCCTGTTTTAGTTACTTTATAACGTGCATATCCTTCTTCATTGAGATCATAAGATCCATGAGCAGAGAACTTGGCATCCTTGTTCTTCCCTCTATCCCCAGTGTCTCCCTCTAGGAGGTACTCAATAAATACTTGCTGAGTACATGAATAAAATCTATGAAATTAATAATTCTATGGGAATCCACATTGATATATCTTTCTGAAATTTTGCTGGGCTCTCAATAATAGTATAAAAATGTTATTGATGGACTGTTTATGATGTGTAAGGCACTACAGGAATATAGAAAGCACTCAACATACATTACTAAAATGAATTTTCCATTTGGTTTTCACAACTTTGAGGGGGTGCATTATTATGTTCATAACCATTTATAGCTTAGGGAACTAAAACTCAGGAATTGAATTTATTACTCAAGCTCTCACAGCTCATAAATGGCAACACTAGGATTCAAATCTAACTCTGACACTAAACTCAACGCTCTTAATATTACAAACATCACCATACATGTATCTTTTCGTATCAGTCCTAGATACGAACTAGAAGCAAACATCTGTCAAAATTAAGAACGTTTATAGAGGGCATTCACTGAGTGCTTACTATGCACAAGACATTATCTATGTTAGTTTCACAACTGTGCTATGATGTAGATACCTTGTTATTCAGATGAGAAAATTTCAGCTCAAGTAGGTCAGATGGAACTTGAACCCAATTTTGTCTGGCTCTGTAGACTGAACTGTTAACTACTATGGGGCTGCATTTTCCTGACCTAGTGAAAGAGAGTATTACTTGCCAAGTCACGGATGATAGGAACCACTAGACTAGGCCTCTGCTGCTACAGGCTTGGTGCAGCCCTACTGTCTGACCAGTACATTCATCTTGGTCAAATGACAGATGTATTGTGTCACTAACCATGGAAACCAGAAATCACTGCTGGCTGACCACCAACTCTCTGTCAAGTAGAGGAAAAACAACCAGAAGCCTAAACTTTCATGATTACATTAGTGCTACCTCCTTCATTTATTTTAAAAGTAATAAACTGTGCTTGTCCGTTGTTTCGATTACGAAGTTTCAAATGAGATTGAAGATAATGCATCCCATAATTTCTCATCCTTCCCTGTTCCACAGGCTCAGGCAGGCTGATTCCAGGGTGAAATTTGCACTTTCCTGATTGATGAGGCTAATAAAGTGCCTTTATTGTGATATAAATAGCCTTAAAAATGTCCTAGAGAGTCAATACCCATGCTTGATGGCCTCACACAAGCAAGGTCCTTGTCTTAAGTAGCACTAAAGCTTAATGAGTTATGTTTTTGAAAAGTTTGTCATTGAATTTGGATATTGATTTGTGAGGCTACAAGGTGGCAAGACCCACATTAGTGACACAGATGGAACAATCTATTTTAAAACCACCCATTTCTTTCACATACCTAATATATCAATAATTGTAACATCTTGCTGGATCATGTAGCTTTGGCAAGGGATTGGAGCATGTCTGGAACAAATCACAAAGGTATTCATTCAGCCAGACCGATAGCTACTTTCTTGGTCACATTTTGGTTATAAGAGTGCAGCAGAGTCTTCTGAGAAGATAAGAGTGTACTTTTAAACCTCATCTCTCAGTCACTCTGGTCCATGCACATGCGCCCACACACATGTGGACAGAGGTCAACCCAGGTGTCATGAAAGAACAAAATACTCTAACTCGAATGACTTCAAAGTCCCTGGGTTAATCTGCGATTGTTGCATTAAATTTATTAATTTGCTTGTGTATCGGGAATATTATAAGACACATGTTTTGGCCTTTAATAGTATATCTATTCCAGATCTTTGATTCTGTTACACATCTACCCGCCCAGTTTCAAAAGCTGCTTTAAAAATCTTACTTTGCTTTTTTCTTTTCTGCCAATTTTTCCATTCCTGGTGGTATCACCCCTTCTTATCCACTTGTTCACTTCTTATTATTTTCTCAGTCTTCATTTGTGTGTGCATGTGTCTTGCCATCTGTGCCTAGGTATGTGTCTCTACACTTGCAGAAGGAGGATCAGAAGATAATATATGATGTAATGTAAGGGTGCTATGGTGCCAAGTAAGAATATCATGTCAAAGTCACTCCTTCAGTCACTGCGCCACAAAACAATGCATTTATTTAGTTATTACATTAGTTTCCTAGGGACTGCCATAAAAATTTATCACACATTTGGTGGCTTAAAACAACGGAAATTTGTTTTCTCAAAAATATCGAGGCCAGAAATCCAAAATCAAGGTTTTGACAAGGTTCTAAAGCTTCTAGGGAAGAATCTTTCTTTGCCTCTTCTGGCTTCTGATAGCAGCTAGCAGTCCTTCGTGTTCCTAGTGTCCAGACACAGCATTCCAGTCGCTGCTGGATTATTCAGGTGGCTGTCTTCCCAGTATCTCTCCTTCTCCTTCTCCTTCCTCCTTCCTCCTTCCTCCTTCCTCCTTCCTCCTCCTCCTTTTTTTTTTTCTGTCTCTTACATATACACTTGTCATTGGGTCTGGATTAGTCCTACCCTAATCCAGGATGATCTCATTTTGAGATGCCTATCTTAATTACATCAGCAAAGGCCCTTGTGCCAAATTTGGTTATATTTTGAGGATCCAGGTGGACATCTTTGCAAGGGGGAAAGTTAGTCATCATTCAACTCACTACACCTATTTCCAGACTTCCAATGTAATTAAATAAACTATACTGAGTTTTTTTTTTTTAAACGAGTAATAAACATTTCATTTGTCAATGATATGGATGCTAAGACTAACCAAAAGTATAAATTTTGGACCATTACATGGAAATATTAAGAAACTTACACTAGTTATGTTTTCCTTTATCCTTCCAGTAGACTTACATATAACATACACAGCCTTTGAGAAATAGTGAAACATAATCTTTAATGCTGAAAAATAATCACAAGGCTTAAACTGATTTGTTTTTATGGCTGCCCCAGCTAATCAATTTATTCTGAAATTATTGATTGATCTTCAGTAGACTTTGAATCACGACAGAAAAATCTTGAATACTTTTTAAATTCTAGAGATGAGACCATTGGGCTTTCCGTTAGAGAAGATCAGGCTGATATTAACCTAGATAATGATGTCCTTATCAAACCCACAAAAGGGGGTGGGTATGTTTTGGTTTTTGCCTATTGGTAATTAATATAAACAAGTCCTCTCTGCCCATTTCACTTAAGGATCCCATAGAAATCAACATAAAACTACGAAATATGTTCAAAGGGCAAGAGCTAAGGAAAACAAAACCTGACCAGCCTCATAAAAGAATAGGACTTATATAGAAGCAGTGTTGTTCACATACAGATCACCTAGGAATCTTGTTACAAAGCAGATTCTAGTATAGTAGGTCAGTGGTAGGTCTTGAGATTCCATATTTCTCACAAGTTATTAAATAATGAACAAGGACCACACTTTGAATATCAAACTTGTAAAGAATCAAATTATTCTAACAGGGCTTGCCAATTATTATTATGTCACACAAGCTAAAAATTATATGACTTTTAGTCATTCAACAAACATTCATTGAGCTCCTATTCTATACAAGTTGTGCTAAAATTAAAGACAAATGAAACATAATTCATAATTCAACCCTCAAGTGTTTCTCAGTCAATTGTGGATATTTTCTTTCAATTATAAAATTTGGCAACAACTTTCTATTTTAAATATTAGGGAAGTGGTAGAAATACATTTTTTATAAATAAATAAAAGTTTATCTTAAGCAATTTTCTAAAGACTGATGCAATTGATCTCTATTCTAAAAGATTCAACTTTTCAGCAATGAGGACAGTGTCTCCTTTAGGGACTGTTGTCAGAGGGATGCCATGGCAACGCAACTCTTGCTTGGATTCTAGGAGCAGCATTCAGGATGGCACTGTGGGTTCCAGTTTGCAGGTCTCAGTAGATGCAGCAATGAGTAGGGATCAGTCACAAAGTGAAGATAAAACACTTTCAGAAGAATGTAAGTTAATTTACAGAAAAATCAATATGTTCTTGTTTTTTGTTTAATTTAATTTCATGCATTGCCAAAGAACTGTGCTACAGAGTAATGGCTCTAGTTGCTGAAGTCTTACCTTATGCAAAGTGACTTTTTTTTTTTTTTTTGCATTTTAGCTTGGTTTAATATTATTGAATTCATGGGCAGGTGGCAGCCAAAGCAATTTATGGTTTTTGTTGAGTCGTTTTCAGTAAGAATCCACCAGAGACTATGGTGATCATAATAGTGATTCAGAAGTTTGCACTGTCTACTAAAAGTATGCATTGAGCATTATATACATATATGATATATAACGCATATGCACATTACATATGTATATAATATGTATAATGTATATATAATATACATTATGAGGAGGGTCTTTAAAGGGCTGAAACTTGCCTTATTACAAATCTGCTCATAATTCTGCTGTGAAAGGTAAGAGTACTTTTTAATTTTTATGCCCGAAGAGTCAAAGAAAGTTGTAGTATCCTGACTTTTACCAAGTAAATTCTCACGAAAGGGCAACTATTACGCACCATGGCAAGCATGGGCCCAAATTTGAAAGGATGACTCTTTGCCTTTAAACTTATTTTGATCAGAAGCTTTTAAGACCACAAAGTATTCTGTTCTGACATTAAACATGCATCTCCATCAATTAGTGGACCAAGGTTTCTGAGGCCAACTTGGAGTTCTTCATTATGACGTCAATGAAGTTGGCAAATGACTGTTTTTACTGCCATAAATGAATCTCACAGCAGAAGGTAAAGACTAAATTCTTTCTTCAAAATTTTAACTGTATCCATTCATCCCCAAAGTAGACATAGTGGTCTGAAATGTTTGGATTTGCTGTCTTCGTTGGTCAGTTGAGCTAGTTCATTGCCAAATAGATGCTGCCAGATTCACTGCACAGTTGTATTGCCTAAGTCATTCATCGTCAACCTATGGGCCTTTATTTTCCTCCTTAAAGGCATATCCAGATCAATATATTATAGCACACATGGGGCTTATTTTTAGACCTATAATGCTTCTCATGGTGCCTGCTTTGGGGGAATGGGAAAGATGCAGCTAGAGACAACAAACTGCTTTCTGTTCTCTCACTAGCCAGGCACTCTATGACTCATTTCAGTATAGAGAGGGGAGCATTGTCCCTGTAGACAGAGTTTTCTGTGGGGTTACAGTAACTCGTCTGTGGTTCTTGTAGAATTTATGGCCTACTTTTCACAAACTAGCAAAGGAGCACAATAAGCAGAGACGGTTTTATCGGTCCAAAGTGTTACCAAGATTCCTTCAAATTTCTGCAAGTTACAAACGCATGTGATAAAAGACACAAAAGGGTAAACACAAATGGTCCCTGAACACTATGTTAGACTTCTCAAAATGAGAAAAGGTCTTAGGTCCTATAGTCTTAAAGTCTTATGTCACAACATAAAGGGTTTTTGTAGTTCTGACTCTGAAATACACTTAGTAAACTAAGATGTGGTGTATAATTTCTTAGATGTGGATTTATTCTTCTCTAAACATGCACATCGAAAAACCTGAAGAAAAGCCAAGTGCAATAACTCTAACATACCACCAGGTGACAGTGTTTCTAAAATTAATATTTGATTCTGAAGACACCAGACTTGTTTTTGTTTATGGGGCCATATTTTAACAGACATATGAATGGACAATCACATGATTGCTTTTTATACAGAAAGTCAAACCATTAACTGAATTTATTTTCATGATTACAATTATTTAAACGCGATGAGATCCCCCACCCAAGTGACGGTGGTGGAAGATTAATCTTGTTCTGAATTGGCCAGAATGACTGGATCATCTTAGAAAAATAAAGTGCTTAAGCAGTTTGAAAAACTAACATTCAGTAATCCCTCTGAAGGCCTAGATCAGCTAAATTGAATTAAAAAGGTGGAAAATGTAATTCATATTTGTTATATGATGGCAGCAAAATGCAACAACATTGATATTTTAAGGCAATAGGTAGTAATCAATTCACAGCAAACTAACATTCATGAAGCTTTATCCACAAAATATATCTGCTCAAGGGTGTATATTAACTGATACAGATAAAATGAGTATCTGAGATTCATGTTCTGAAATGGTCATAATTTTAAGTAAAATTATAGAGGGAAAAATGTTTAAACCAACCCAAAGGAAATTCAAGTTTCTGGAAAATAAGAATAGGAAGAAAAGAAGAGGGAGAAGGATAAAAGATCAGTGGTTTTCTCTGTAGGCTAGGGTCCCTCAAAGGGACTTAGGTTGGCCTAAATGGAAGAATTATGAAAATAATATCCACTGGAGCTAGCTTAAGCACTAAGGCATCCTTGTATCTAGAAAGAAAATGCCATTGCCCACCATGTTAGAATTGATGCCTTAAGTCCTATTCATTCCACTAAAAATGTCTCATCTGCATTGACTGCCAAGGGACCAAATTTTATTTATAGTTTACTTGAAACTATATATATTTTATATAAAGATGTATTTATGGTAAGTGACGGAGTGAAGATACATATCCAGACCTGCTGATTATAAATAGTGTTCTCTGCATTGCACCTCATACATCTGTGGTCTACTACCTCTATTTTTGGACAATTGGAAGAGACATGCAAAGAAGGGGATGCGGAGAAGGGTGAGAAGAAATGGAGGGGGGATTGCTTCAGAAAGGTGTACATTCGTAAAGAAAGGTGGAAATGTACTGATAGCTAGAAAAAAAGTAGCACATTCTCAGCCTTTTATTTCACCTTTCTTCTCCCTCTCCTCCATTTCCATTATACGCTGCAATTTTCATTACTACTTCCTCCCCTAAATCCCAAGTTAAATTACACAATGTGGCAGGAAAGGTCTTAGGTCCTAGGTCTCAGGTCCTCTTTAACACTGCTGAATGACTGTAGCAATGTAATCATGGCACCTGAGAGTCATCATGTGATTGTATGGGTCAGCCTACTGCACATGCCACAAAAAGGAGCCCGGAAGACATAAAAAATCACGCTAATTTTTTTCATCTCAGATTCCCCAGGAAACAGCCTCAGAGACCAAGATTTCCTTGTGAGAGCTCTGGAGCTAAAATGGCCTTTCAGAATCATACAACCTTTGGGCCAGGGAGTTTTTAAATACTTTATCAGACAATCATTGGTTGTGGACTGTCCTCAAGGAGAGAATATGACTTAGGCAAGTGGCTGTCTGTGGTTGAAAGCAATGCCAAGTGAGGAAATTGGTCAAGGGTAATGTATCAGCATTGGCAGCAGCTGTGGAGTCAGTTCCCTGACCTGAAAAGGGGATCTGGGCAGTGCACTATAACATCCAAAATACAATCTGGATTTCCTCAGTGAGGTAAATCATGCTCACGAGTATAATATGCTCACGAGTAGGTTAAATGTTTGTGGCTGAATTAATTCTTCAGGATTTAAACACTTATAGCACGGACACTAATGATTGAAGTAGTTTATGTTTTTTGGACACTCCACATCCGCCTGCTGTAGGAGTTCAGTGCATTCATTCCAGACATTGAAAAGCTGTTAATTGCAAAGGGTGGTTAGAGATTTATTTCGCATTTGCCTAGGCAAATCATAAATTTGCATGGGATGACAGAAACTGTTTCCCAGGAATGACCCACCTAGGCAAACCCAGAAAGTACAGTTTTTATGTTCATAAAATTAAACTCCAAAGGACATCTTGGTCCACCTGTAATCTGCTGTTTTTGTCCCCTCTGTTACATCCTAACTAAGTGACCATCCAGCCTGTGCAGGTGCAGTTCCGGAGTTAAGAAGGTCATAATCTCCAGCCATAAGTCGTTCCATGTTGGGACAGATCCAACTGCTAGAATGTTAGCTCAACATAAAGATAGACTATTCATTTATAATTTTCCTACATTGATCTTAGTTTTCTTTTTAGGAACCATATTATATATATTTAATTATTCTGCATGTTATCCCTTCAGATAGTTGAAGACAGCTCATGACTTATAACATAGTTTAAAATCCTCTGGTCATTTTAGTCATTCTCCTTAGAATACATTCCAATTTAAATATGGCCTGTTACAGGGTGATATTCACAGTAGAATAGAAACATCAGGTTTCATTTGAATAACAACAAATTCAGGTGCTACTTTTTTATTAAGGCAGAGTGAAGGTGACATCAGCCCTTTAGGCTGCTACATTATGATGGCTGAACCACAACCTTTTCACAAAGTTTGTGTCCTCATTCATATTCTTTGCTGTTATTTCAGGATAGGGTTCACCTGAGGAACTGGTGTTTTAATTTTCTTCCAAAGTTTAACATCATATAGTTATATATAATTTAACTATATTATATAAATATATTATCTATAATATATAACTACATATGATATAATGTATATATTATATAATGTATCTATTGCATATACATTATATCTATATAATGTATTTATTGTTTGTTCACCATGATATAACATTTAAGCATGGATATTGGATAGCATTCATAATCCCTCCACATGTTCCTTTTTGCCTTTTCAATAAGTTATAAACTCCTTACAGGCATAGTTCCTGTTGACCACACTAAATAAAGTGATTAAAAATAATTTAAAAATGAAATAATTTCTCATTTCATCATGTATCAGTTTTGCCATTTAGTTTTTTTCTAAAAATACCCATTTTATCTGTTTTCAAATATGTTTGCATAAAGTTGTTTGACACTCTTATGTTCTAAAATTTCTACTAAATGGACACAAAACCAGAAAGAATTAATAAGACCTACTACTTAATAGCACAACAGGGTGACTATAGTCAATAATAACTAATTGTACATCTTAAAATAACTTAGAGTGTAATTGGATTGTTGGTAACTCAAAGGATACATGCTTGAGGGGATGAATACCCCATTCTCCATAATATGCTTATTTCACATTGCATGCTTGTATTAAAACATCTCATTACCCCATAAATATATACATCTACCATATATTCACGAAAATTAAAAAAGTCTACTATATTTTAACTATGACCCCTTTCACCTAGCAGTGATTTTTCTGCCATCTTTTTTTTACTTGATTATTCATTGTGTATGTTTCCTATTTTATTAGCTTTTCAAAAAAATAGCTTCTGAATTTGTTTATCTTCTCTATTGCTTTCTTATTACTTATTTCATCCATTTGTTGCCTTGTCTTTATTTCCTTCCACTTGTCTAGTTTAGCTTCCCTCCTCCTTTCTACTTTCTATAACTCAATACTAGGCTCATCAATTTTCAATCTTATTTAAAAATATATTTATTTATAATATTGCCAAAATTTCCCTCTAGACTCTCTTTAGTGCCATATTAAAACATTTGGTATAAAGTGTTTTCAGGAAGTCTAAATATTCTAATTTTTTTCATGATAAATGTTGCTCTGACAAATTATATATTTAAACTGTGTTTTTTAGATTCCAGGCAGATCAAATTTGGAAGTGGGGAAGTCATTGCATTTTTATCAGTTACTTTTGAGAAGTTTTATGTTGTCATTTTTTTTTTTAAATGAACCATTCTTTCTTGCAAAGAATATATATTTTCCAATTGCTTTGTGCACGGCTTTATATATGCTTCCACTTAAGCTCACTAACTCTGTTGCTCAAACACTTTATATCAGGCTGGGTGCATTGGTTCATGTCTGGGATTCTAGTACTTTAGGAGACCAATGTGAGAGGATTGCTTGAGACAAGCCTGGGCAATATAGTGAGACCTCGTCTCTACAAAAAATTAAAAAATTATCTGGGCATGGTGGTGCATGCCGGTAGTCCCAGCTACTTGAGGGGCTGAGGTGATATGATCATCTGAGTCTTGGAGGCTGAAGCTGCAGTAAGCCATGAAAGTGCCATTACACTCCAGCTTGGGTGACAGAGTAAGATCCTGTCTCAATACAAAACAAAATAAAATACTCTATATCATCACCTTATTTTTTTTTTTTTGTATTTTGCATCTACAAGTTTTAAGTGAAGGTACATTAAATTTTCCACTATGTTTATATTTGTCAGTGTTTTTTATTTATTTGTTCAAATGTATTTGGATATAATTTAAAGTTTTCATTTGGTTACATTTCACTTCAGATTTTTTATATTCTGTTGCTGAAAGTCTATTTTGTTATTTTTTACATCTTACTTTTTAATTCAGATTTCCCTGGTGTTTTTGTTTGTTTCAAACTTTCTATGTTCTAGGTATGTTTCACACTTTCTATGTTCTAGGTAGTTTAAAAATTTTTCTATATCTATTCACATACAAATACATAGGCTCAGTTGAACTAATTATGTGAAATAATATAGTTGGGTATAGAACTTAGAAAAATTGTTTTCTTTCATCACCACAGAAAAATTGTTTTCTTTCATCACATTGAAGATAATCCTCCATTGTCTTCTGGTCTGTATTGTTGCTGATGATACATAAACTGAATTGATATTTCTTTTTAAGTATTCTGTCTTAATTTTGTTTGATTGATTTTAATATTATCACTTTTCCTTTGGTGATCTTTAGTGTAACTACAAGGTGGCTTTGTGCAAATTTGCTTTTGTTTATTCTGCAAATAGACTTTTTATATTTGAATCTTAAAACTTTCTTGTTCTTTATTATTTTGAATATTTTTTCTTCCCCATTTTTTCTATTTTCTTTTTTTTGAAAATTCTATCAGGCCATTTTTGGAATTCTCATTTTGTATTAGTTATGGTTTTCCAGAGAACCAGAACCAATAGCATATATATTTATATGTGGAAAGAGAGAGAGAGATTGATTTTAAATAGTGACCCACACCACTGTGCTGTCTGGCAAGTCTAAAATTTGCAGATGAGGCCAACAGACTAAAAATTCCAGCAGGCATTAATGCTATAGTTGTGAGTCTAAAGGCAGTCTGGAAGCAGAATTCCTTCTGTAGAGGACTTCAGTCTTTTCTCTTAAGGCCTCAACTGATTAAATGAGGTCCAATCATATTGAGAAGGGTGATCTATTTTATTCAAAGTCTACTGATTTAAATGTTAACCCGATCTCCCCCACCAAAATACCTTCACAGCAATATCTAGACTAGTGTTTAACCAAGCAACTAAATACTATAGCCTAGCCAAATTGACACCATAAATTAACCATCACACATTGTATCTTTTATAGAATATATAAAAATATATAGGAATATTATTCATTGAATATTTAATATGTCTTTATTTTGATTTGCTACATTGTATATGACTTTCATAGATACAACTTCCAGTGTATTAATTTTACTTTCAGCTGTGTCTAATCTGTAGTTGAATTTATGCATAGATTTTTTAAATTGTATTGACTACAGTTTTTATTTCAGAAATTTTAGTTGCTAGTTTTAAAAATAAACATCTTTTCTTTTATATTATCATAACTACTTAGAAGTATTTATAATGTTTTTATTGCTACATTATCTCCATTTAAAAATTATGAATTACTTAAGTCAGTGCAGTCTCGGTTTCAATTTCATGCAAGACTTTTTTTCCCACTGAGGCCTGGCTAGGTGGTAAACTTTAGTGTTGCCTTTTGCACCAATTAGCTAAGGTTTCATGGCTCTCTTCTTCCAGGGAGGACACTTTTTAAAGTTCCAGCTTTTTTCAGTAGTGACTCTTCCTGCTTTCTGATTTATACTGGCCTATAAAGCCTGACTCCACACAAGTACCCTATAAACCATGTATCTCCTGTCAGTTATCTCTTGTCATGTATGGCATCAGCTCATGTTATCCTCAGGCTTTGAATGTCCGTGTTTCTTTCAAAGATTTCTATTTCTTAATTTTGATTCAGCTCTTTGCTACTTCTAAAATTGGTCTTGGAACAGAACTATTAACATGACTAAAGTAGGTGAGACATGGCTTAGCAGCTGCTATGAAGCAAAAAGAGCCTTAGAGATTTTAGTTGACAAAAAACTTAATATGAATCAGTAATATTTGTTGACACCTTTTAGAAAAAGTGCTTCTTTGAAAGCAGAGAAAAAATCTACTTTTTCTATCACCAATACTAGCACACCAATTAGAAACAGTAACTTTGTGTTGCATGAATAAACAGTAATACTAACAAAAGAGAAGATGTTGAGAGAAGATGTTGACATGATAGTGTATATTTTGCAGGGAAATAGCATCTGATTAGGATAATGAGGTGATTATCAGATTACTAAAGGATTGTCAAATGGAAATAGGTTAGGACTGTTCTGTGTGGTTCAAGGAAACAGAATCATATCAATTTGGTAAAAGTTTTAGGCAAATCAATTTGGACCTCAAATAAGATATTTTTCACATTTTTTACTAAATAAAAGAAGAATGACCTGTTTTTATGATATTCAAGAGACTGGAACACTACTTATTAGAAGTATGGTTGGTTAGACTAACCATAAAAATAATTGAGCAAGATGACATTTAAATCCTTACAAATTGGGGGTCCTAGGATTTCACGGTTAAGAAGGGTCAGGTTGGATCATCATCTTCCTTAATTCTACTACAACTTAAAATTCCCTTTATTGTTGACATAACTATGTCAGACTATTGATTTGAGCTGAAATTGTAGTCAACTCAAAAGTCAATTTTTTATACATATCTAAATGCTAAACTTGACATATGTTCTATTTGCATCATTATTCTAAATTCCTGAAAACTTAAAATTTCAAGTCTGTTATTCAGCATGTTATGTGCTTATCCACATTCCTGTTACATACATCATCTCTGTGTTTAATATTCCCATATAATCCACTGACAGAAACATTGATCCTTATAAGATGCCTTAAGAAATTTGCTCCAGGTGAACTCAGCTTTATTAACATTCTATTCATTGTTCTCTGTCTGTCATCTATGGTATCATGGTATATATTCTCCAATATTTTGCTACTCCATTCTTCTAATTAATAGTCTTTTAAGATGGTCAAGAAAGTATAAGTTTGATTAGATATAACATAATATTTGGTGACTCTATCCTGGCTCATGGTGATCATCACTTTCTTTTCTCACAATCAAGTTAGCAATTTGTCCATAGTATTTTTCCAAGAATTGACAACAGACCCTACATTTTATGGTTAGAACATCCAACTCCTTACTCTTTTTACAAAACCAGGGCTGAATTTTTCCACATTTACTCCTCAAGTCCATTATTATTGATTTTTCAAAAATTCTAAGTAAGTTTCATTGATTTTATCAGCAGGCAGTGGGGCATATTTCACCTGGCCAACAGCAATTGACCTCACTTAAGTTAGTCAGATGGTGTCACTATTTCTATGTTTTGTGCTTCATCTTTTGCAATCTTGAAATCTTTCTCCTTTACCCAGATGACAATTGCAAAATAGGAAAAAGTGATACCATTCTTTCCTTTTTGTCTGAGTCTAGCTCTTCCTTATTCTTTCACTTAATATGAATAAAACTAATATATACAATTATTTTGTCCTTAGAAATTATTCCCAGAGTTGACCTAATTCTATATCAAGACTTCTAAACACTATTCTGAAGGTTCGTGCTATGTTTAAATATTTTTCCTGTATCATATCTAGTTCTTGATTTGTTTGTTCTACAAAAATGTGTGTGTTTTTTTTTTAATTCATGAGGAACGTTATCCAATTTGCACTTGTTTTCTCAGAGGTTAGTTAAAATAACAGCAACAACAACAGAAGCAAGAAAGAACAGAGGATTGTATTTGATTCATTATTTATTCACACAAGTTAATCATTTAGTGGATGTCCTTTTAAAAGAAATAATCATTTTGCAGACTAGTATTAACACTTATATAATGTCACACGGTGACTCTTGCTCACCTTTTCTAGATTATGATTACTAGCAAAGAGCTCAAATTAGCAGAGTGAGCGGCAATACAAGAAATTTGCCTTTGTTTTCCTCTATTTTGAAGCAAAAACTCTACATGTTGCTACAACATAAAGGACATTCATTATATTACTTTTATAGTCATATCCAATGGCAAATAAAAGTTGTTTGGGGGCACAAACCAGTGATCACGAAGTAGAGAAGTAGATATTGAACCTGTAATAAGTTCAAGGCAGTTTCTAGCCCTGTGGGAAATTCATAGATATGTAAGTTCCAGTGAGTTAATAACACCAGAAGCTAATGATAAGCCATCCAACATCTTTGTTCCATGTAACCTCAGACTAAATTTAGTCACTTTTTAAAATGCATCTGTTAGAGTAATTTAACATGTGATTGGTAAACAGAGAGGGGCCTGTTGCAGATTCAAAATACATCAGTAACAATATTGGACAATACTCCCCACTATGTTTCAAAAGAATGTCAGTAGTTTGCATTTAACAAACTACTGATTTTGGACAACAGCACCTACTCTCTGCTATCTGTAATCACAGAAGTCAATAGAGAAAATGGCACAGGCTATGAAAGGCTAGTTATAACAGGAGGCCCACTGCTATGCTGGGGCACAGTCACAGAGCAACTGATTGCATAAGATCATCTATTCAGCCTTTAATGAGCTGTTGTTAGCGCTTCGTTCAACCTTCCACTAGTCACCAATTATGTTTACAGTTAGCAGTTTGAGTACGTATTTACTTCTCTAGAGAGTGGGTTCATGTGCAGAATGGTGGTGAACAGTTCACAGTATGACCCTCATGCCCTCAATGTGCAGACTCCAGGAGACCCTGCAGTATAGTTAGATTTTCACTAGAAAAAAAGGGAAAGAAAAAAGGAAGGAAAAACAATATGGGAAAGAGGGCTGGAAAGCATGGCAGAGTAGGAGTGGAGGGTGTACACTGCCTTTGCTGTCCCTAACAGGAAATTACAAATCCAAAAACCTTGCCCTGTGACTAAAGAAGCATTTGTTCCCGACCATTAAACCTGGCTTGCTCACCAGAAGGATTTTACAGTCCCTTTGACCATGTTGAAAATTTGAGGATGGAGATAATCCCTTTCACTCCTGTTTTTCTTGGTTTGCAAAACTGTTTGAGAGATTAAACCTTGGGCATTTGTCAGCGAGGTCTAATGCACATTTTGCTCTCTTTCAACGGGTATTCAGCAGATTTCAGATCTGTAAAAATTCAACTTAGTTGTTGCCTATTTTCTGATCTATGGGGGCTGGGTAGCTCAGCGTTATCTGAGAGGTGCCAGCTGTTGCTATTACAGACAGCGTTCAATGGTTCATTTATCTGAATATGTACTATTACTCCACAAGATCTCAAGGAAGGAGACTTTGTTGTAATGGTGATGTACTTCTTTTTTGATGGAGCTCTTGAATAAATATCTTTCATAAAAGCCTCTATGAGTGACTGGAAGCATTTCTTATACACATACTGACTTCGGCAGCTGAGAGATATATGAACACCCCTTGCATATCCTTACCTGTACCAAAAAATATGTGTTGTTGAAACAGCAAATATCTTTCTAACTGTAGCATTGAATATTACTCAGGTTACGTAAGTTAAAAGCAATAACTACATTCATTAATCTGATTGAAAATAACAAGTTCAATTATTAGATGACTTACAGAATGTGAAACAGAATGTACAAAGCTGATTCAAAAGTATGTGGACTTCATTAAAGCCATTTAGTGTGTTTTAATTAGTAAATTACACTCTTCTGACCTCATGAATGTTAGAATTTAATACACTTGCTTTTCACAGCAGGGGCCTGAGTTTAATCATCACTTTCATTTAAACTAACACAAGAAATCAAGGCCTAGGGTTTACTTAAGCCATCAAATATTTTTGCTTTAATTCCTAAAGTGGAAGTAGATCTTTATTCATAAAATAGCTATTCTCCCCTCTCATGGATCTGAGCCATTGTCTAATAATTGTCTCTAACACTGATGCCTGTAGATTTAAACAACCTTAGATACTTGGTTTAAAGAAACTTTCAAAAGTTTCAGAATGGGGGTTATTATTATGGTAGTTTTACAATAAATGTCTGCTTTAGGTGAAATAATTCAAATATCAACTAACAGCAGCAGAAAGAAAAGTGAAAATGATGTTTCTATTATCAATAATAAAGGCTGGCCAGAGAAAAAGCTAGACTGGGGAAAAAGAGTTGAAGTCGGAACGGGGCTGAGGGCCAAGGAAGAGTTTGATAAGTGACCTGCAGTGACAGGAGTCAGGGTTATCAAGATGCAGTGAAACAAGAAATACAGCTACCTACCTGCAGGGCTGGAAAATGCCCTATGAGAGGACAAGCAGTTTTAATTCGACCCTGAACTGTTAGAAGCGAGTTTTAAAATAGTAAATATAAAATTATGAGGATGTAATGGCATAATAAAAACTACTAAATTAGAAAGAAGGAAAACCTGCTGAATAGGCAAAAATCTAAATTGCTAAATATACTATAGAAATGTCATTTCACTACCTTAGCATATGCAAAGTCAACTATCTTTGGCTAATAATAGCGTTCTCAAGTAGTGTCTTACTGGATCTGCTTTAAGAATTGGATGAGACATTTCACAGAATCTCAGATGAGGGAGGGGTCATAGCCACTCCCTATTTTCCATTCTGAACTTGTGCTGATAGAACTATTTGCCACAGCTCATTTTAAACCCTATTATTTCAAAATCTTTTCTTATATTAAGCAAAGGTAAACCCCTAGGATACACAGCAGAAAGTCAAAGTCATTGGCATGAAGAATCTTACTTTAAAAGGAAAACAGAAAAGTGATAGTAGAATTTATGACCGTGAGAGATATATGCAGAGTACCCTGGGTTATAGAAAAGGGGCATTTATGTTATCTCAATCTGAGTAGTCGTGGAAAGGACATAGTAAGAAGGGGTTTTCTGGGGATGACAACATGCGAGTCGAGCTTTTAAGAATGTGTAGAGGTTAAGCCAGTACAAGAAGCAGGAATGAGTGTCCCAAGCAATGAAAATAATATATTCAGAGACCTACAGACCAGAGGGAGATTGTTGTGGCAAGTGAACATACAATGTAGTATAACTCTAAATAGGGAGGCCAGATACCCTTTTCTTCTGAAAATGCTTCTGCTTTTTAAATACAAAAATATCTATTATGGGTCTTCCGTGCATTAGTTGCTTCTCTACCCTCAAGTTGCTAAGAATTGGAAGTAGGAGCAGGGTGGGAGAGAGGCAGGGAAATCTGACCTTGCTATTGAAACTGGAGTGAACAGGATACTTGACATGTCGCTGGACTTGTCTGTAAAGACCAAACCCCAGGAACATAACTAACTTTCCTCAAAGGAGCAGTTCCTCAACTCTCTGTCACTTCTTCATTACAATGCAGTCCATAGAACCCTGTGCTCCCTGCTCCACAAACTCTTGGTAGCCACTTGCTTCTCAATGTACGAAGAGGGTTGACCAGGCCCACGTTTCTTTCTAAATGAGGCACCCAAAAGTGACACAAGACTCTAGCCACAACGAGACCAGCAATTAGTTAGAGAACAAAAGAATAAGAATATATTTATATTTGTCTCCAATGTTTTCTTTTTACCTTTTCAATTTATCTGATCTATCTGGTCTTGACCTCAGGCCTACCTTACTGCCAGTCTAAGCAAATTCTTCCATACTAAGATTGTTTTGTTCCTGCTTCAGATCAGGTCTGACATAAACTCTTGAGACATACATTATTATTTTAGTTTTAGGCTTTAAAAGTTGTAAATGCCACGATATTTTGGGGCTTTTTCTCATCCCTAGTCTTGCAATACACTCTACTATTAATAGACAGAACACACACTGAAGGCATACTATGTGCTGGGCACCCTTCTGGGTGCTTTCCATGTACAAATGCATTCATTCCTGATAATCACCTAAAATTTATCTGCAATTGGTAGCCACGTTTTAATATCTAAAAAATAGTTTTAAAGCTAAGGAATGTGAAGAAAGTCACACAGCTAGTCAATGATGGAGCTCGGGTACACATCCAAGCACCCTGGTTTCACAGCCTGCGCTGTTAACCATGACACTGCACTGCCTTGGCCACTTTGCTATACTACACTTAAGTGCATTAAATTGAGCTTGTACAATTTAGAAAGACTATTCACTTGTTCTCTCCACTTAGGACATTTATTGTAACAATTACTTGATTAACAAATATGTAATGAGCAACATCTATGTGCCAGGCTCATAGATACATAGAGAGAGTAACCACATGGTTGATGTTTTTATGCAGATTAAATTATTATGGCAGTAATTGAAATGAAAGAAGATCATGTGAGTTGAAACGTATAAGAGATCCAAAACTCATCAGATCAAATGTACACAAAACAGAAAAATCAGGCTCAAATAAAATTTGTTATAAATATGTATACAAACACAACTGATCTAAAGTTATAAACAGACCAGTAGAAAATGAGAACTAAAATCGGGTCTCTATTTCACCACACTATTACTTGCACACTGTGAAGAACATAAGCAATGTCTTTATTAAACAAGAGCTTCTGTGTATGGTCTCAGCTATACAAATATATAAATAAATATTCCCAGGGTTTACTTTTCTATATTTAAATAATTTTTAAAAGCTATCTCTTATCCTTTCAAAAATATCTATTTTAAGAATATACTAGTAGAATGAAAGTATAAACTGAAAAAAAAAATTGCCTCAAAAAAGAAAAACAACAGAATGTTTAGAAACACTATATGTGCCACTACAAAATTACTTCTAGTTTGATTTCATGCTCTACTCAAGTTCCTCTAAAGTTGGAGCCCTTCTATCATCTTTTGGCTCACTCGAGACCATCTGAGAAATGCAAGGGATTTCTCAGACTACACCTACGTGACATTCATGATTCAAGCTGACTGTAGGAAAATGAGAGTGATTCCATATTTAGGAGCTCAGCTTTGCAGGGTTTCTCCTGAATAATGGCTTTAAATTATGCCACATGCTATGGAGAGCTTTCTTTTTCTTAAGACGAGATGACTTATCAAACTGTGCTATCTCTTTAGTAAATTGACTAGGCAAAAGAACTCAACAAGGATGAAAATAGCTTTGGGGCTGGAAAGGCCACACATATCTCCCAATAATGATTCTAGTGTTTAAGGAAAAAGAAGAAAATCAGCCAGGAACCTTCAAATTCTCCCATTTTACTAAACACTACAGTCTATTTTCTCAACTTCAGTGTAGCAGTGTATATAATTATTATTCTTGTTTTTGTATAGAATGATTGTATATAAAACTTACAGGAAATTTAATTGAAAATAATAAGGACTTTTATAGGATGGTAACAACAATATGTTCACAAATTCCTGGAAAACTACGGGTGTCCACTTATATTATTTAAATTGGATCAATTAGATCGACTCTCACTTTTTCTTTAGGGTTCAGAAACTGTTCTTGGGGCAAGAGACACTCTACTTACAAACCTTTTAATTTCATCTTGTAAAAAAGAAATTAAAACATAGTTTTAACTCTTTGACTTTCACTTAAGCTTAGTTTAAATTATAATATCTACAGTACTTAGCAACTACTCATTTATTGCCTTAGCTAGTGAGATGTAATAGATTTGCTAGGTAAATAAGAGAAAGTAGAATACTTTTATATAAAAAGTATTTTATATACAATTATTGTAAAAAGCATTAGTTTTAGGGCATCAAAACCAACCAAGCAACTCTAGCTTTAGTGAAGTAAGCATTCTAAATCTGTGTTTATTCTTTCAAAAAAATTGACAATCTCCCAAAACACTTCATATAGAATAATTTGTAACAATTAAGCAACATGAGAGTTATCCTGAGCCTATGTACCTCATAGAGTGGTTGTGAGAATTAACAGAGTTGTTCCAAGTAAAGCACTTTCTTGCTGTTTTGTTATATATTTTTAGACAATAAAGTGATATGCTAAAAGAAATGTGATTCAGAATGATGATGATGGGCATTGTCAGGATAATTATTTTTATTTTATTTTATTTTTTTGAGACTGAGTCTGGCTCTGTCGCCCAGGCTGGAGTGCAGTGGCCGGATCTCAGCTCACTGCAAGCTCCGCCTCCCGGGTTTACACCATTCTCCTGCCTCAGCCTCCGGAGTAGCTGGGACCACAGGCGCCCGCCACCTCGCCCGGCTAGTTTTTTGTATTTTTTAGTAGAGACGGGGTTTCACCGTGTTAGCCAGGATGGTCTCGATCTCCTGACCTCGTGATCCACCCGTCTCAGCCTCCCAAAGTGCTGGGATTACAGGCTTGAGCCACCGCGCCCGGCGTCAGGATAATTATTAATCACA
Source organism: Macaca fascicularis (assembly GCF_037993035.2). Lineage (NCBI taxonomy): Eukaryota > Metazoa > Chordata > Mammalia > Primates > Cercopithecidae > Macaca > Macaca fascicularis. The sequence goes on along the minus strand of NC_088376.1, from coordinate 167,019,631 downwards.
AATATCTATTGGCCTATCTTGAGGAGCTGCAAGACCAAAGATTTCATTATGCTCATTATGCTACGTGATACACTATATACCTTGACTAACTTAGAAAAGCATTTTTAATAACAAAGGTTGGAGCACAAATAATATTCCCATAAACTTTAATTCACCCTAAGCAAAATCAGTTGCCCGAGATGTAACATGAGCTCTGAAAATCCGTTCTCCATAACAAGATACAGTAATGCTTTTAAAACTCAAATGGAATCTTCTAACCCACTGATTAAACATTTCACAGCTTGCCACTGGTTTTAAGTTAATGCTCTAAGACTTTACTGGGTTCTACAATGCCCTGCCTGGTCTGTAGCCTAACTTTTAGCCTCACCTAAAGGCATGCCGTCCCTCTCATCTGCACTCAGCCCCACTGGGCTCCCTTCAGCTTTTCAAGCATACTTTGCTTCCTTCTTCTCCAAAGCCTTCACACATATCCTTCCCCCATCCTTACTCATTTTGCTTAGTCATTTTATTCATAACCTCAAAGAAGTCTCCAAAGTAGGATGTGAGCATTCTTTGGGGAATATGAGACAATTCTTTTGGGGACTGGAAAAAAGACTTAGAGCTTTTATTCTGCTTACTTTCACCTAAACTTAAAAGTAAATTATGCTTTAAAGATACTGAAATAGCCATTGGTAGGAGTATATACAATTTGTGCATAAACATATATGTATTTGGAGTATATTATATAAAAATGTTTGTATCCACTGCTTCAGATCTCAGCTCAACTGTCATTTTTTCATGAATGTCTTTTTTTTTTTTTTTTTTTAACGTCAGACCAAAAGAAAAACTCACCTTATAGACCTACATAACACCAGACACTTTGTCTGTTCTCATTCACTGGACTCTCTCATGACAGCAGGTATTGAGGTTTTTTATTTTTTTATTTTTATTTTTGGAAATTCACTCTTGTTGCCCCAGGCTGGAGTACAATTGCATGATCTCAGTTCACTGCAACCTCCACGTCCTGGGTTCAACTGATTCTCCTGCCTCAGTCTCCCAAGTAGCTGGGGTTACACCCGACACCATGTCTGGCTAGTTTTTTGTATTTTTAGTAGAGATGGGGTTCACCGTTGGCCAGGCTGGTCTCGAACTCTTGACCTCAGGTGATCCACCCACGCTGGCCTCCCAAAGTACTGGGATTACAGGCATGAGCCACCACACCCAGCCCTATTTTAGATTATGTTTTATCTTCATAATACCTAGCATGTTGCCTAGCTTATCACAAGTACTTGATAAGCATTTAATGTGAGGTATATAAGAAGGGTGTGTGTGTGTGTGTCTGTAAAACATATATACATACACATATGCATACAAAAATTAGCCAAGACGAAAGCTCTGTAAGTGGAGATTTGCATTTTCTTTCCTTCTATATTTCTTTTTTTTTTTTTTTTTTTTTTTGGAGACGGAGTCTCGCTCTGTCGCCCAGGCTGGAGTGCAGTGGCCGGATCTCAGCTCACTGCAAGCTCTGCCTCCCAGGTTTACGCCATTCTCCTGCCTCAGCCTCCCAAGTAGCTGGGACTACAGGCACCCGAGCGCTTTTGCCATTTCTCTAGTTCCTTTTCCATTGATTTCAGTTGACTATCTTTGTGTCATAAGTTTATTTGCCACAGATTTGTTAGGACAAAGCTCAAATATCAGCTGGGTTCACGATGCCCACAGTAATTGCAAAACTGTTTGCTGTAAAACAGATTAAGAGGCCCTACTCAGCAAGCAATGAGCCAAGTTCTTCCCCGGTCGCTTCAGGAACATGTGGCACGGCTCTGTAATGTGATGGATAACATATGAAGTGCAAGGGGCCGCCCATATGCTGCTGCAATTTTCCTGTACAGGATGTGCTCTTTGGACTTAATAATGGTGATTTAGGACACTGGTGAAAATTCCAGTTCTCTTCAGATCTCATTCAGAGTCCCCAGGCAGGGGGTGGCAAAGGTATAATCCCACACTGCAGGATAGGAAATGAAAGAAGGGAAAAAAGACTTCCAGGACGGACTTATATTAGAACTGATCAGATCAGCTTGTACTACCTGTTACAGAAAGGAACAGATATCACTGCTGACATCCTAACGTTGAGTAAAATGCAGAAAGTCGGGTAAAATCCTCCTAATTTGGAGTGGGGTCAGAGGAAAGAATGCTATTTATTTCCATCTGAACACTTATTGATACATATAACCAACAATTAAATTAACAAAACACATATTTGGGATTAGGGAAGAATGACATGGTGAACAGCAGTGTACAGAGGAGGATGCCCGGATTTCAGTGGACAGAAAGTGTGATGTGATGATGATATGCTACTAAATGGTACGAATTAAGTCAGGCTTTATTAATAGGAAAAATGGTTCAAAGTGCTACATTTTTTCTGTATCTCAATACTACATTCAAGAGTATAACAATTTTCTACACAGTGAACAACATAGAATGCTACATATAAAAATGATGCAAGCAAACCAAAAACTTTTTAGGACAGAGGACCACCATGATGAGATGACACAATGCCATACGTAAAATAAAATGGTTTACAAAAAAGCAAATCATAATCAGGACAAATCACAGGAAAAGAAGGCTCTGGAGAAATGTGGTTGGTTGTCTCAAGTGGAAAAATGTGTCATGTGAAAGGACTGTCAGGTAGAGAATTAGGCGTATTCTTTAGATGCTTAATGAGCAGCACTGGGACCTGTGGATAGATGCTTTCAACATGAGTTTACCTTCATATAAGGAAGGATATTCTAAGGACTCTAATGATTGAGTAGGCAGTCTCAGGAAAGAGGTTATATGCGGAGCACTGGAGATGATCAATCTTAGCCCAGATTAGTGGTTTTCAAATCCTTCGGATTATCAGAATCACCTGGGGGAACTTCCTAACCAGATGCAGACCCCAGTCCCAGGGTGGTTCTAACGACCACCTAAGTTGTGGAGCCCCAGTGCTAGATGATCATTCTGCTTGTATAGACATAATTCAAGCAGGGAGGGGAAGCTGATTTCTAAGAGTCCCTTTATCACTGAGGCTGTGATTCTGTCTTTCTCCATAACTTACAGGGATAGTAATACTAAAGGAATAGAAAAAAAGGAAGAGGGGCATTTCTGAAGTTGAAGAAGATTTCAGTGGAAATTTTAGTTTCCTCAGGTGTTCCTATGTTCATTACTTTATTCTCTGGTTATGTTCCCTAATGCTGCAATCATTGGTAATAAGGAGGAATAAAGATCCTTGCTAATCACTTCAACCAAATAATGTGGCAATTACTCTCCTTATAGGAATTACATTATGACTCCAAAATACATGGCAAAAACATATTTCAAAAAAATAGAGAAGAAAGGAAGAAAACGTAAAACAAATAAGTAAGGGAAGAACTATTTTAAATAAGATATACTTAGAATATCCTGGAAACATACAACCCTCCAAGATTGAACCCAGAAAAAATTAAATCCCTAAACATATCAATAATGAGTTTTGAAACTGGATCAGTAATAAAAAGGTTACCAACCAGAAACAGGCTATGGACTGGATGGAGTCACCGCCAAATTCTACTAGATATATAAAGAAGAGGTGGCACCATTTCTACTGAAACCATTCCAAAAAAATTGAAGAGGAAGGACTCCTCCCTAACTCATAGAATGAGACCAGAATTATCCTGATACCAAACCCTGGCAGAGACACACCAAAAAAAGAAAACTTCAGGTCAATATTCTTAATGAACATAGATGCAAAAATCCTTAACAAAATACTAGCAAACTAAATCCAGCAGCACATCAAAAGACTAATCCACCACGATCAAGTAGGCTTTATTCCTGGGATGCAAAGTTGGTTCAACACACACAAATCAATCAATGTGATTCATCATAAAATCAGAACTAAAACAAAACAAAAAAAGAGATTATCTTAATAGATGCAGAAAAGGCTTTCATTAAAAGTCAACATCCCTTTGTGTTAAAAACCCTTAACAAACTAGGCATTGAAGGAATATGCTTCAAAATAATAAGAGCCATCTACGACAAACCCACAGCCAATATTACACTGAATGGGCAAAAGCTGGAAGCAACACCTTTGAAAACCAAAACAAGAGAAGGATGCCCTCTCTCATCACTCCTACTCAACCTAGTACTCTAAGTCGTACTGAGAGCCATCAGGCAAGAGGAAGTAAAAGGCATCCAAATAGGAAGTCAAAGTATCTCTGTTTGCAGATGATATGATTCTGTACCCAGATAACACCATAGTCTCTGCCCAAAGGTTCCTTTATCTGAGAAACAATTTCAGCTAAGTTTCAGGATACAAAATTAATGTATACAAATCATCAGTAGCATTTGTATACACCAGCAACATCCAAGCTGAGAGCTAAATCAAGAACACAATCCCATTCTCAATAGCTACAAAACGAATAAAATACCTAGAAATACAGCTAACCAGGGAGGGGAAAGACCTCTACAACAACAATTACAAAGCACAACTCAGAGAAATGAGAGATGACACAAACATATGGAAAAACATTTCATGCTCATCGAGAGGAAGAATCAATATAGTTAAAATGGTCATACTGCCCAAAGCAATTTACAGATTTGGTGGTATTCCTATCAAACTACCAATGACATTCACAGGATTAGAAAAAACTATTTTAAAATTCACAGGAACCAAAAAGGAGCCCAAATAGCCAAGGCAATCATAAGCAAAAACAAAACAAAACAAAAAAACAAAGCTGGAGGCATCATGTGATCTTCGACAAAGTCGACAAAAACAAGCAATGGGTAAAGGAATCCCTATCCAATAAATGGTGCTGGTATACAATAAATGGGGCAGAAGATTGAAACTGGACCCCTTCTTTACACCATATACAAAAATCAACTAAAGACAGATTGAAGACTTAAATAGAAAACCTAAAACTAAAACTATAAAAATCCTTGAAGACAACCTAGGAAATACAATTCTGGATATAGGACGTTGCAAAGATTTCATGACGAAGACACCAAAAGCAAATTGCAAGAAACAAAAGTTGACAAATGGGACCTAATTAAACTAAAAAGCTCTGTGAAACATAAGAAACTATCAGCAGAGTAAACAGACAACCAATAGAATGGGAGTAAATATTTGCAAACTATGCATCTGACAAACATTTGATATCCAGAATCTATAAGAAACTTAGACAAATTGAAAAGCAAAAACCAACCCCATTAAAATGTGGGCAAAGGACATGAACAGACACTTTTCAAAATAAGACATAGATGTGGCCAACAAGCATATTTTAAAAAGCTCAATATCACTGATCATTAGAGAAATGCAAATGAAAACCACAAGATAATATCTCACACCAGTCAGAATGGCTATTATTAAAAAGTCAAAAAATAATAAATGCTGGCGAGGTTGCAAAGAAAAGGTAACAATTATATACTGTTGGTGGGAGTATAAACAAATTCAGTCATTGTGGAAAGCAGTTTGGTGATTTTTCAAACAACTTAGATCTACCATTATTGGACATACACATAAAGGAATGTAAATCATTCTACTGTAAAGACACATGCATGCTTATGTTCACTGCAGCACTGTTCACAATAGCAAAGATGTGAAACAAACTAAATGCCCAACAATGGTAGAGTGGATGAAGAAAATGTGGTACATATACATCATGGAATACTACAAAGCCATAAAAAAGAATGAGATCATGTTTTCTGCAGCAACATTGATGGAGCTTCAGGCCATTTTCCTAAGCTAACTAACACAGGACAGAAAACAGAATGAGAACATTCAGTATTTTGAGTACATTGAGCTAAACATTGAGTACATACGGACACAAAGAAGGAACAACAAACACTGGGGCCTACCGGAGGGTAGAGGGTGGGAGAAAGGTGATAATTGAAAAACTACTGACTGGGCGCGGTGGCTCAAACCTGTAATCCCAGAATTTTGGGAGGCTGAGGCAGGTGGATCACTTGAGGTCAGGAGTTTCAGACCAGTCTGACCAACATGGTGAATCGCTGTCTCAACCAAAAGTACAAAATTAGCCAGGTGTGGTGGTGCACACTTGTAATCCCAGCTACTTGGAAGGCTGAGGAAGGAGAATTGCTTGAACTCGGGAGGTGGAGGTTGCAGTGGGTTGAGATCGTGCCATTGCACTTCAGCCTGGGCAACAAGAGCAAAAGTCTGTTGAAAGAAAGAAAGAGAGAAAGAGAGGGAGGGAGGGAGGGAGAGAGGAAGAGAGGGAGGTAGGGAGGGAGGAAAGAAGGAAGGAAAGAAGGAAGGAAGGAAGAAGGAAGGAAGGAAGGAAAGAGAGAGAGAGAAAGGGAAAGAAAGAAAGAAAGAAAAGAAAAGGAAAAGAAAAGAAAAGAAAGAAAAAGAAGAAAAGGAAAGGAAAGAGGGAAAGAAAGAAAGACTACCTATTGGATACTATGCTTATTACCTGGGTGACGAAATGAACAATACAACCAAACATATGTGACACACAATTTACTCATATTACAAACCTGCACATATACCCCTGAACCTAAAATTGAAAATAAAATAAAAAGTAAAATAAAATATATTTGGAATATATTTGGCAACACTTGATGACTGGTACGTGAATATGTAATGGATGTGAGGACATACTCTATGAAGCAGTCTGAAACTTCATTGCACATAAAGAACATTTAAGAAGTTTGTTTACATGCATATTTTAAGGCTATGCCTTAGAGACTCTGATTTAATAGATCTTGAATGAGACCAGAAATCTACATTTTGAATAAGCAGAAGGAGCAATTCTACACACTGCATTTAGAAAAAATAATACTTTACATTGCTTTCCAATAAAATTTTTTGCAATGATGGAAATGCTCTACATATGTGCTATTCAATGAGGTAGTCTCCAGCCACATGGGGCTATGCAATATTTAAAAAGTAGCTAGTGCAAGTGAAGAACTGAATTTTCAATTTTATTAATTTTAATTATTTTAAGTTTAAATAGTCACATGTGGCTAGTGGCTGCCACATTATAGAGTTTAGCTTCAGAATATACTGTACTTTTTTTAGGGACCAGGAGCATGCAAAGCTTTTTACATTGTACCCACCACAGTGAGGAAGCAAGAGACACTATACATATCTCAAAAATAGCATGAAATAACACTTTCTGCAGAATGTTTCCATCCAATCCATGAGTGAATATAGCAGGATGATTTTACATTAGTATTCAGAATTATCAGAGTAAACATGTTTATTCCTATACTAGTCTGTAAATAGCGAGTAATATTATAGTCATAGTGTGAACTAAATGTGCCATCTGTGGTTAACTCCATTTATTTGTACTTGAAATAACTGAATACTGAGCAGTGGGTATGCCATTAGATGATGTGGCAGCCTCACCAGTTAGCTCTATGACTGTTCTGCCTGTGGCTGATCAGATCAGGTACATAAGCCTGGACTGGGTGTTAGAAATGGCTATGTTGTAGGCTTCAAGAGCTCCCCAGATCCATTGACCTCCCTGTTCTAAGCTGACACTAGGAATGCTGACTGCCAAGAAAGTCGCAAAAGAAATTGAGATTCCAAACTGTCTACAGATGGGCTTAGTGCCAAGAAATATTCTAAATCAAAGAGCATCAATGTGTAGTATCCATGCACCAAAAAAGATGACACAGCAGTTCTTCTTCTTCCAAAAAAAGTAGTTGGATTCCTATGTCAGGCTTAGTGGGAATAAGAAGCCTTATATTTATTGGATCTGTGCTGGGAAGCATTTAGATAAAAAAGCTAGAAAATGCACAGACAAAAACACACACATATACACATAGATTCAATAGATGGAGGTTGGCAGGCAAGGGTGGCTAATAGTGGATTTGGATGCAGAAATGAGAGTACATAATCATGTCAAAATAACTCACCCCCAAGCAGAAAAGTAAATGAAAGGGAAGTAGGGCAGAAAAGAAAGAACATTAATGGATCCACCGCCTCCTTTACCCCTGGAGACAAAGGTTCTTTCTGCACATTCACATTAGCATTTTGGCATATGAAAATGAATTCTAGTGCTAGCCTATAATAAATTACTGCTCTCCAAACTAAAATCTTAGGCAAGCTTATGTGACTGGTAATAAGTGGTCTTAGAGAATTGTTTTTAGAAATTCTATGTTTGGCAGTACACATGCCTTGTGCATGGTTTGGTGTTGGTGAAACTTCATATCCTGCACAGTCTGGTGAAGTCACCTGTTTCCTGGGAGAAATTCCCCTAGAAAACCAGTTCTGGCCAGAAGACAGGAAGAGGGAGGGATTCTGGAACCAACACCCTTAAATCTTTTTCTGATGATGTTAGGATATACTGAGGACTCAGCACATACATTTGGTTCTTAAGACTCACTTTGTTATCAGAGTTGGGAAACTATTCCCTATTAAAATGTTTCATTAAGCTATCCTCCACATATTACTTTGACAAACACAACTTTGTTTTGCTGCCTATACAGGTGTGTGCATGTGTGTGAATATATGTATGAATGTGTATGTTTTATATGTGTGAGTGTGTGTGTACATTTTATTTATATATCTAGATATAGATACAGATACAGTGGCTCTTTACTGGTTCGCTCTCTCTCTCTTTGCATGAAAGCAGAGTGTGTGAGAGTATATACATACATATTGTATATACATACACACTCATACACACACACACACACACACACACACACACACACATACTTTGCTTGCCAAGGCAGTAATGTTCCTGGATGTCCCAGCCTTGATAAATATCTGTGACCTACAGTTCTGGAAAAAATTGTAGGCTTTGTTCTCCCTTTCAAGGTGCTCCTTGACAGGATCAACTGTGGTTGCCATGGCTTGGCCTTCAGCCTACATGTTCCCCCATCCCTGGACCTGTTGTTTACTATCCTCACTAGGAACAATAGAAGGAGCTTGGGAAAGAGGGGCAATAGCAAAATGAAAATATTTTTTTAAAAATGAAGAAGATCACACATATATACTTTTGAGTTTTCAAGATGCTTTTGCATTTGGAAATAAGGATCCTACATGCATGTTGAGGAGTCTCTGAGTTGTCCAGACAGATTCATAGCTGAGGTTAAAGTTTGCTAGAAAAATGTTGTATGTATTACTGACTTTTGTTTTGTATTTTAACATTGTGCCTACTAAATTATCAGCTTGAGCTGGGTCCTTTGAATCATGAATATGCCAAATATTTGTACAAATATTGGGTAATAGTGCTTTTTAATCCAAACATACACCATGCTTCTTAAATCCCTGTCCTATTTACTGATTCAAAATGCAGTTAACAAGAAGCATCTGGTTTCCACAGTTAGACTATTTAACACTCACCAATGCACTATTAGGATGGATAGAGCAACAGAATCTGCTTAAAACTGTTTGAAATTGTGCAACAGAGGCAATCATTCTTCCTTCTCATTCCTGACTCCATCATGTAAGAGTTGTGCCAAATACTAAATGAAATGAGGAAAAGTAGAGGTTTCTATTAGGTTGGTGCAAACATAATTGCCGTTTTTGCCATTAAAAGCAATGGCAAAAACCACAACTATGTTTGCACCAAGAGTGTGGAGAATAAACTGTTTAGTAAGTAATCTTGTTCCATTTGAAATCAACAGGGGATCACTAATCCAATTATAAATACATATATATATGTATATGTACACACACACACACACACAAACACACATATATATTCTCAAGTAGCATCTAGCTTAGCAAAGCTGATGACCAGGAAACAATGTCAGTGCCAAGTACATGGTGTTGGGGGAGCATGAAGGAGCCATTCCTAACTAGTACTGAGGTGTAATCAAAAGGCTTCGTATAGGAAGAGAACTAAACTTGTCTATTATTTATGAGATAGATTGTCCTCATCAGGTTATCTGCCTCTCTGAGCCTGAATCCTCACTTGTTACTTTTTTAAAGGCCCCCACAGTTAAAAGACTCTAAGATACTTGATGTAAACATTCACTGAATCTGTTCTCCCCATATTAATCACTCAATGCTTCATCCAGGTGTACAGGATAGTATGTCTGAGCAGACCTTGCTTCTAGGTTGAAATTTTGTTCTTCTAGCATGTATACCAGGTCTAGCTTCCTTCACCCTTTGGCTGTGGGCAGGAGTTGATCTCAGATGTCTGGGCTTGACTGTGGGTAGTCATTGCTGACCTCTCCCCAGACATAGTCCAGCTATACACTGTAGTTGTGCCCCATCATTGCAGATTTCTCCTCTTTGTTAAATCAATAGTTTATGACATCTACAAGGGAAAGCTGTAAATTTAATTTTGTCCCCTGCAGTGCAATTCCTATCTTGTTTGCTGGCAACATAATGAATGTGTTTGCCCTCCAGACCCCCCACCCAGTGGAGCAATTGGAGGATAAAGAAAGAGAAAATAGCAAAGCACAATGAGGTAGATAGATTAAAACTTGGTTAATCAGAAGCTTAGCTATAGATAGGCAGATGTCTGTTGTATATAAATATAAACACACACACACACACACACACACACACACACACACACACATATTTGTTTTAAGAAATCCACCAAAGAGGAAATGATAATGAAGGAAAATTGAGGCTTTATCTGTGCCTTGCAAATCAAGGATGGTCCAGATAGATTGTGTTTAATTATGAGAGAAATGTGACCAGGGCAGGCTAGTCTTAATGGGTTAGTTTTTCTCTACCCCACAGGCCTCATCTGCTGTCACTCCCCTCTTGTTCTTAATGTCGCAAACATGCCAAGCTTCTTATCACCAGGGGCCTGCATGGCTGAGCCCTGGAATATCTCCCCCTGGTTCTCTGCATAATTGGCTTCTTCTCATCTTAGAGTTCTCAGTTCCCTTCCCACCCCATCCAGGGTATCCTGATCCCTTTAGCTCTGTTGCATAATCTCTAAAGCCCTTATCACACCTACAAACATCATATGTGTGTGTATGTGTGTATTTCCTTGTTCTTTATATATTCTGATGTTTGTTGCAATAGAGGATAATTTGGTGGACCAGGGAACTTCTCTATTTTATCCCCTGTTCAGCCCCAATGATTACCATAATACCTGTCATGTCATTGCTCAATTACATACTGAATCAATGAATGAATGATTGACGTAGTAGTAAATACTCAGAAAGAAAAACTTTCAGCAGCCTTCTGCCATTGGAACAATAACCCAATTTATCTCCTCACAACTGCTCTCTCTGTAGCACTTGCCATGTGCCAGGCACAGTTCTAAGTGCTTTGCATACTAACATATTTAGTCCTTACACAAAATTAAGGACCCAGGTACTATCATGATTCCTATTTTTTAGATGAGGAAACTGAGGCACAGAAACCTTCAGTGACTTGTCTGTATTCACAAAATTACAAATGGCAGAACTAACAAGTGGACCCAGGCAGTCTGGCTCCACAGTCTATGCTACTAGGAACTATGCTATATTGGCTTTCAATTTGTAGTATTGTTATAAGCAATTGCAGGCACTCAGCATTGAAAAAATAATGCCATTTTGTTATGCCTGTGATTGTGTGTCTGTGTATATATGCATATATATATGTACATATATGTATGCATTTTTTATAATTGCATTGGACCATAGGCTTCAAAAATATATAGTCATTGTATACAGAAAAAAATCTAGTATGTACATTTAGAATCCATTTGCTGAATTTTGTGACCTGATGTCACATCATCAAACCTATCCAGCTCACAACTCTTAAATCTATAATTTTAAATTTGTTAAAATTTCAATAGTTTTTGGGGTACAGGAGGTTTTTGGCTACATGGATAAGCTCTTCAGCAGTGATATCTGAGATTTCAGTGCACCTGTCACCCAAGCAATGTACAATATACCCAATATGTAGTCTTTTAGCCCTTAACCCCCTTCCAACCTTCCCACCTAGAGTCCCCAAAGTCCATTATATCATTCTTATGCCTTTGCATCCTCATATCCAACTCACAATTTATGCAGTTGTATTGCACATGAGTGAAGACATATTTCTTCATAGTATTATTTGGACTGAGAGGTTATTATACAAATCCACTCATCCAAAAGGATAGAGGAAAAGATGTGAGTATGTAAACACAATGAAGCTGAATTCAAATGAGAAAGGCTACAGGATCTCATAAAGAGTGTAGCTGGCCATTGTATCTGATCTATATACATCTCTCTGATTGTCTATCTATCCATCCATTTATCCATCCATCTGTTCATTCATCCATTCTTCTATCCATTCATCTGTCCTTCCATCCATCTATTGAATTCTTGTCATGGATCAATTACTATATAAGTGATGTAAGTAGAGAACATAAGCAGTGATCAAGGCAGATACTGACTCTGCCCCCATGGAGAAACATTTTGACATATGTTTTTCTCAACACCTCTCAGCCCACACTCCTTGTATACAACATACTATGTATAATAATATAGGGTTATTATGCACTGCCAATTCAAAAACAGGGCATAGATAAATCTGTGTGTGAATATGAAGACTGAAAGCTGAGCAGACACAGAGGCACAGCCATCAAGAGGAGAAGCACTGAGCAAGGGGTAAAGGAGCAATGACAGTAAAGTAGCAAGTATGAAGCCAGGGGATGAAAGAAAAGGAAGGGGCCCATGGAAGAGTAGAATTGAAGAGGGAAAACCAACTCTGTCCTAACAAACTCAGCAGGTTGAACCCATATTCCTAGGATAAGTAGAACTATCCATCTTAAAGTATTTTTAAAAAAATATTTCAAGATATATTAGTGGAAATAAACAAGTTGTTCAAATTGTTCCTTTTTCTAAATAATACAAAGAACTCCACCAGCCTATCACCACTGTGTTTGATTTGGGAAAGACATCTTGAAAACTTTTATTATTATTATTCTTTACTGACCAATGGATCTATCAGGTATAAGAGATGATATCCCTGGAGGGGAGCTCTCCCTGTGCCATGGCAGGAGGCAGAACTATAGCTGCATTTCCTGAGAATCAAAGAACATTCATTTACATTTGAAACAAGAGAGAAAAAAAATACCATCATTTTATTGTCAGTTTTGTTCCAATCAATCCACCCCTTGCCATGATTGCCAAGTTGTCCTTTGATAGAAATTCATCCCAGAGATAAGATGTAAAATTTTAATGAGATTATTTTGATGCTTACAACCTCTAAGAATGTCCCCCAAAAGTCTTGTGGAGAAGGGCATTTCCTTCTGCTTTTTCTCAGCATACATCTGCTTCCTAACTTATGGAGTTCTGATACAGATTGATTGGAATACTCCTCGCTATGCAATAGGTGTTTGCTCCCATGGTGTGAGTTGACAGGGTGCAGGGCAGCCTCAATGACCCGAACATCTTCCCCACTGATGCCAACAATTCCAGCATTAGTGATTAATGCTTAGGATAAATCAAGGGAATATTATGGATTAGATATTGGTAGGTACCAGTTTTTTATTTATTTCTATCAAAGCACAGTACAATTCATTATATATTTCTAAACACTAAATCTAACTCTGCTATCTTACCGTTGTTCTTTTTAAAAATGAAGACTATTTTGAGAGAGACAGAGATATAAACCAGGGCTAGGCACATGCCTGTAATCCCAGTACTCCGAGAGGCTGAGGCAAGAGGATCACTTGAGGTCAGCATTTGCAGATCAGTCTGGGCAACACAGCAAGACACGGTTTTTCACACACACAAAAAAAATTTAAAAAACCATAACTGCGTGTGATGGCACATGGCTGTAGTCTTAGCTACTTGGGAAGCTGAGATGGGAGGATCCCTTGAGCCCAGGAGTTCCATTTACAGGGAGCTATGATCACGCCACTCCATTCCAGCCTGAGTGACAGATTGAGACCCTATCTCTCACAATAATAAATAAATAAATAGCTCTACTCTCTACTGTTGGGAGTCAGGATAAGGCATATGGGGGGAAAGAAAGCAAGGAACACCAAAACTTAAATTGCTTTTCTCCCAAAATGACTGTAGTGAATCTAGAAGTGGAACAGTTGTGCTTGAGGACCTGTTTCTGTTTTCTAGTTCACATCCTGACCAGAGAAAAAAATGGGAAGATAGGCTCAGGAAAGGGATGGGTACATGTGCTAAGGTATTCATCATAGGTTAAGCTTCCAGAGCCTGCTTCCCTCCTATTCACACTCTTCTTCCTTTCTGCTTCTCATTGTGAAGGATGTAGCAGTGAACAATACACAGTCCTATGAGTGTGTCCAGAAGGTCCAAAGCCCAGCAATGCCAACAAAACAATCCCCATTCTTCACAGAGAAAGACATTAGTGTTTATAAGGCAGGCCTTCCACAAATTAAACTCATTTTATAAATTCTTCATTTTAAAATCACACCCTCCAAAGACAACCTTATTTTCTTAAACCCATTTAATTCTTTGTAGAAACAGAAGAATTATTGAATTTTTCAGCTAGAAGTACCTTTTAAAATCTAATTGATTTTTCTCGCCACTCATGCTGTTGTGCAAATAGAATCATTCATTTCTGAAGTCTATCATTCAGTAAACTTTTAAAACAAGTGGGCATGAGTGTGAGAAAGGCTTGTGCCTCTTGTTACAGGCTGTAAACACCAATGATGGGCACTAATAATTTCCAGCCAATTAACGAGCTTGAACCTCACCTATGATAAATCATAATCATACAGCCAGCCAGCTTTCATGATAATTATTAATCTATATATTGTGCTTGTCTGTGTACTTTGCTTTAGTGTTTGGATTTTTAAGATGCCAACATTTTTTAAGTTCCTCTTCAATAAGGCAATGCGGTACAAGCATGTATATATAAGATCAGATATAACTAAATAAAATTCAATTTGGAAATTTTTTTCCAATCTGCATACAAAGCAAGAAAAAAGTAACAAAGAAGTCCCAATGCCTATCAATTGCCTTGACTTGTTTTATAAGCCAATCAGAGGAAACCAGTATTTTTTATTTAATCTAATCGCTTAGTGGCATAAGATAGCAGAATATATATAATGTACTTGCTTTGTGGCTACTCTATGAAAATTTAACAACTGAAAACATCCAGATTTTATAATTACCTTTCCTATTATAAAAGGTAAAATTTGCTTTGTTTAACAGGCACTGGATAAAAAAGTTATTATTATGAAATAATGTTTATAATTGGGAAAATAGACATAGTTGTGGAGAGTGTTTAAGAACATGGGTTATAACATCTAGCATACCAGCCTCTGACATTTACTTGCTATATAACTGTGGTGAATTAGTTAACTTTTCTAACCCTCAGTCTGGAAAGGGGTATAATAAAAACAATTTTAGTTTGGAAGGTTATATAAGACACTACATGTAGCACACTTGCTATGTGAGAAGCACTGAAATTAGCATTCAATATATTAATAACTACTTGGATGATTTCGGCTATAAAAGAAGAGAACATCCTGACTCAAACTGATTTATACAATGAGGACTTCTATTATCTCACATAATAAGAGGTACACAAGTTGGGCAGGCTCCAGGGTGGTGTGTCTGACCATTACTTTGCCATCTCTGTGGTTCCTGGCTCTTCTTTCTCGATGTTCGTTCAATCCTGAGGTACTAGAAAACCATGAAATTTTCAACAGTTTATTTTTCTCATATCTCGTGGACAAGAATTGGGTTGTGCGCAGGTTAATATAGTGGTAAAAGCATGAAAACTGGAATAAGATGACTTGAGTTTGAATTCCAGCATTGTGCGTCAGAGCTATTTAACTTTGGGCTTTGCTTTATTTCTGTATGCTTCAAATTCCTTATCTATAAATGGAGGTCATAATACAGCATTCCACATTGGATTGTTGTGATGATTACATGTGTTAATACAAATCATGTGCTTAGAACAGTAGCTGGCACATAGAAAATGTTTAACAAGCATTTGATTTTTAAATTCTATATCAATTGCTGAGAAGGGGAATAGGATTACTATTATTGGTTTGGATTAATAAGACTATATTAGCTAGAGATAAGATCACATTTCACTGAATCATGCAGGAATATAGAAACCTAACAACAAAATTGAGTTATATTAAATAGAAAACCAAGTCTGATCACTACACTCAAAGTATTATCACTCTTACTATTGCTCCTATTATCTTAATAACATCGTCACGCTACCTCCCCAAATAACAATCAAATGACAGAACTGTAGGTGGCCCTACCTGATTTTTTAAAATAATCTAAACCATGAACATATTTTTGCCAGCAAGTATTTGGGCAAATAAAAGCACAACTTCTTATCACCCATAATATCAATAAAATAGGATTTTATTTTAGCCTTGAATCATCTCTGAATCCAAAGAATCCAGAATCTCTGGGCCCTTCTGTCCTCTGAGGAGCCATCATCGGTGGGACCCTATTAAGGTGAGGTTTTGATAAAAGGAAACTATAAGAGATTGGAGTATAAGGAGCAGGTGGAGAAGAGAGGATCAATTTTTAGACAGGAGCAAAAGAGACCATTTATTTATCTCTATGTCTTTGGAGTTCAGACTGTGACCAATTAATTGTGGTTCCTCAAAAAATGACTGATCGATAAAAGGAAGACTGAATAGGCATGCATGGATCCTTCATGAGGTGAGCATCCATTCACTCAAAAACTTTTTATTTGCATACAATAAAAGTACTTCTTTTAGTGTGCAATTTTATTGGTTTCGATGAATCCTCAGTCATGTAACCACCAACATTATAAAAACAGAATGGTTTTATTGATCTTCTCCCAAAAGGTTAAATAAATAATTAAATTTATATATTTAATAAATATCAATTGAGCTTCTACATCATGTCACGTACTGAGTCAGTGTCTATGTACAGATTAATGATTAAAAAAATGACTTCTGGCCATGCAACAATTACAGATAATAGTTTATATGTTCACAACTGTCTATAATCTGACAGCAAAAAGGGTTAAAATTATACCAGAGAATTAGTAAGAAGTAAAATCGGATCAATTTTATTATTTTAAGGCTTTCCTTTCCTTTTTTTTTTTTTTTTTTTTTTTACTTGAAAGCTCTTAAGTTCTTTTACCCTAATTGTCAGTGTCTCTTACTTCTTCTGGGGATGAGATTATCCATAGAAGCTCAATATAAATATCTGAAATTTGTTACTGGGGCATCCCAAACAACTAATATTTTTTGCTTTAGCTTGTGATAGAGCATAAAACATGCAGTAGGGATAAAGGCAACTTCAAACCTAGATTTAAGAGCATTTGAAAACTCCCAGGAAAGATGGTAGCAATGTTGTTGAGAGGATATGGGATAGAAATATAAGCACCTAGTTTCTCTCAGTTCTTCTCTCAAGAAGGCCTGCTTTCAGAATCATTAGTGTAATGGATGTTTGTGTCATGATTCAAGCTTTGCTTGATAACCTAAAAGTAAGGGTTGGTTCACTTATATTGGCATTGTTGAGTGAAGCGTTTCTTCCCCCTCTTCACGACATGAAACATAACAGTTTCCACATCGACAATGGCTACTGGGAAAGAGGGAGAGAAACGATAGAATGAGAGAGAGAGAAAAAAAGAGTCCCACCTTCTCAAATAAAACACAAAGAGCTGAGCACATTGTAAATAGTGCTATCCACTAAATTCTCAAAAATCTTAAGATCTACTTATTTCAACACACATGAATGTTATGATAACTAAAAGAATCAGGTTAGTGTTCTTGCTATGGTAAAAGTCCTTTATGGTAATCGGTAACTTGCACATCCCTGCAATCTTAGCACAAAAATGAGGCTGAGTACAGAACTGGCATTCAATAAATGTTGGATTAACAAGTGACAAAAAAGGAGGCAGGTTAGCTGTCCTGGACGCAAGCATGGACCTCTTGTAACAAAGCAAACCTCTATTTGGGTAAATCCCACTACATTTGTTTTAATTGCTTCATCCAAATATTGGTGCAACAGAATATGATATATACCACGGCCTTTTCAGTTTGCCAATTAAATGGCTGAACACTGATCAATTTGGGGATAACAAAGATCCATTAGAAAAACACTAATAGTAACTCTAGAATTTATAATCCAGTGGCAAATGCCCACTAATAATTCAGGAGTTAAAAAATGTGTAAATCATTTGCTGTCACCTTCTGTTACCACTTTCTTTATAATAGGGATAGGACTGTTAAAACTTAAAAATGGAAAACATATGTGTGCAAACCTATACACATACTAGATTTCTATTATCTGTATAATACTGCTTTGGCATCAAATATTTCAAAACCCCAGAAACTTGAATCATTGGACTACAGAAGAATTACAAAGGCAAGTGCTTTAATTGAAGATCAACGCAAGAATATTTAACATTTTATGTTTTGTCTGTCATAACAGAAGAAAAATAGAAGAAGAAGGAAAAACATTTTTTTTTGTTAACAATTGGGAAAGCAATCTCCAGTTTCTCTTGCCTTCTTCCTCTTCTTCCACGTCTCCTTGTTCCGAAGATGCATTTCACACAGTTACCATTGTTATTGGACAATCTATTTCCTACCCTTTTTGAAAAAGTATCCAGCACTTTGATTAAACAGTTTTTGGTCCTCATATTCCTATACTTTTCAACTCTGACAGTTTAATTTCCAGACTCAGAACTTTTCTAAATCAGAAAATGCCAGATTTGTGCATTGTCACAGGTAAAAATCAAAGCAGCCTCATTTATTTCCAAAGCCTGTTTAGCTGCCTTTGGACATTTTTAATATTATGACCCAAAAGATTATTTCTACAGCTTATAGCTGCAGTATGAACTGCCACTGCAATTAGTTCTTATAAACTTCCCAAGACAACAATAACAACCAACACTGTTATGACTATTGATAATGACACCTTGCTTTTTTATGGTTCCTTTTATGTGAGCTGATCCCCAAATACTCTGTAAACCATATTCTTGGGTATCACTTCACCCATCTTTGGGAAGCAGCCACCGTAGGGTAATAAGTAATAGCTGTTTAACACAGCACTGGCCTACCAAATACCACATTAAAATTATTATTCTCTCTTGAAATCTCCAAACAGATATTATAAAAATAGCAATCATAATAGCTATGTCTTTTATTGTGCTCATTCTTTTGGTCTACTTATGGACCAGAGGCATTTTTCAGTAAAGAAAATTGATAACTTTACTAAAAAGCACCCAAAGAATTAGCCTGTAAAACTATTGCTCATCAAATCTAGCCATATCTTATATTTGCCCCTTCTCCTTCACTTCAGCCATAAGAGTAAGCAACTTATTACTCACAGGGTGATTTTTGTGACCATCTTTCAGCTGACTTTCTCATCGCTGTGCTCTTCCTCTATATATAGCTAAGTCCATTTCAAAAAACAATACTCAATCCAAATCATGTACAGTGACTCTCTGCTGTCTACCACATCATATACAAACTCCATCAATTTCCCTACAAAATCACTCCATCATTTAGCCTATCCACCACTCTCTTTTCCATCCTTGTCTTCAAACCTGGCTATATGTGCGACCCTTTGCTTCAGTTTATTTCCTATCACCTTTCCTTATTCTTTTGTGCCTCACTTTTGTGCACTGGTTTATGCCAACTCCTTCACTGCCCACCTTCTCAAATGTCTCCTCCCTCAATATGAGGACAAGTATAAACTGTAAGAATTCTTCTTTAATAAATATATACAACACTGGAATTGTTCTTCAACCTACATGAAGAGCCTTTACTCACAGTATATAACATTCGTCCTGAGACAGCTGTGATTATTGTTCTTTAGTTACTTTTTAGGTTAGACTATTCAAAATGGTTCTTTAGACTATTCTCTGCAAGGCCAAGGGTATGCTTGCTTTCTTCTTTTTTTCTTTCTTTGAGAAGTAAATTTTTTCATTTTTAACAGTGTTTAAATTGACATATAATAGTTGTACATATTTATGATACCTATAATGTATAGTGATCAGATCAGTGTAATTAGCATATCCATTATCTCAAACATTTATTATTTCTTTGTGTTGGGAACAGTCAACATCCTCCTCCCAGTAATTTGAAAGAATAGAATATATTATTGTTAACGATAGTCGTCCTACAATGGTACAGAACACTATAACTTATTTGTCCTATCTAGTTGTATCCTTCTTTGATTTCACCAAAGCATCCAGAGCTGTGCTGGGAAGCCACGAAGTCTAAATATCAATAAATATTGATATCAATCAATAAACATTGATTTAGTGTAGGAGAGGTGTACACCCAAGGAAAGTGAAGAGGAAGCAGATCTATGGCAGCACATGCCCATACCCATATTAAATCACACATATTTACACCTTATAATCTTTCCCTTTTTTTCCTAAAAAAAAAAGAGACTGGGTTAAAGTGAGTGTCATATGGGTATACGTAGACATATTTGCAGGATGATTTGTGAAAAAGACATTTTCACAGAGCCAACGTACCTGACACTTTCAGTACAATGCAGAGAACACTGTGCTAATGGTTATAGTAAATCCAATGAAAACTCACATTGAAGGATGTGAAAGCCTAACACCCAAAGGCCAACTTTTTTTTTCTGTTTATAAAATTGCATCCTTGTGCTATAACACAGAATCATAAAAATTAAGAAGTAGAGGAGCTTTGGAGGTCACCCAATTTAACCCTTTACTTGATATATAGAGTCCTGACATAATATCCCTGGGAAGAATAGTCTTCTACCTTGATAGAGCTTGGCATGAGGCTCAAAAATACCTGCAATAGTTTAATCATTGTCCTCACTCATAGAGCCAGAAATGCAGAAATATAACTGGCATTTTCCAACACTTTATGGAGTACTCTATATGTGTAAAGAATTGCACCAGAAGCAGTAGAAAATGCAGGATTTCATGAATTTAGAAAAAAATAACCTCTGCTATCAAAAGAAGTAGGGAGGTATTAGTTTGCAGGAAAAACAGGAAAAAATAAAAGGGAAATTCTAAGTACAGTACTAGTACAGAAGTAACAATTCCATATTTAAAACTGAAACACAATGCACCATTGCCAAAGATTATTGCAAACGGAAGAGCAATTAGCACCATTTCATCATGTTGCCCTACCTCAACCACTGCCGTGATCTTACTTGTCAAAGTAGTAAAAGGATGAAGTAACCAACTAAAGAAGCAAATAACTCAACAATCAACCAGGCAACCAAAGTTCTTTGTTAGTGTCAGGAATGGTGAGTTTGAAAACACAAGCTCCATTAGATAATAAGGCACATAATGTTGGGAACCATAGCAAATTTTTCTTTGTTTGTTTAAAACTAGTTGTTATAACTAGCATCATATCTAATATCTGGCACTTGGAGAGAATCAGTAGATACTTACAGGAAAAAATAAATCCTGAGTCATTTTTTGAGGGGAAGTGGTGTGATTATCATACCAATAGGAACAGAAACCAATAGCATCTGGTCTTCATAAGTGACTTTCAAATGGGGTGAGCATTAAATAAAATCAGAAATCGGTGTTAAAAAGCTTCCAATAATCGAAGCGTTCCTTAAGGCTAGTATTAGGTTTCTATATCTTTCTATTTATCCTCTAACATAGTTAATTTCACTTTTTTATTAAGGTTTGAAAATTTATTGTTGTGTTGTTTTCCCAAGTAAATGTTACTTGGAACCCAAGTTCCATAATTAGATAAAAGCAAAGTTGGCCAAAGTAGTAGCTTTTCTTTTAAGAAACATCTTGAGAAGTCTCTAATGAATGCTAGAAGTCCTTGGAACACAGTTTAAAAACCACTGCCCTGAGATTCAGTAAGTGCATTACGTATCTAAGGTGCAGTGCTTGTGTGCTTGTATTAGGGCTTTATATAACACTGATTATAGGAGGGAACAATAATTTCCAAGGCTGACATCTCTGAATTGTAGTATGTCTCAGAGATTTAAGATGAGGAATGCTTGGATCCTACATTTTATAAGTGACAAGGGAAACTAGTCAAAAGCAAACAAGAGCCATCTTGCCATGATGGAAGTTAGTAGGAATCTGTTTAATATAGAGCACATGAATACACTACACAAGAAATCTCCCATAAGGCAAGCAGGATGTAGGCTTCTTGAGATTCAATAGATGCAAAATAGGTTGGTGAGTTTTAACAATGTAGCCACAGATGTGTTATGTGCATTTTACAATGTGAAATGCCACATGTGAATAAACCAATAGTGAAAATTTAAAAACTAAACTAAAATAACAAAATAATACAATAAAAATAATTCTTCTAAAAGTGTCAAAGGATAAGAAGTATAATCAACCTTGTGGAAAGTTTTGAAAATTAATCTCGTGAGAGAAAAAGTGAGGGGAGGTGGTATATTTATCAGGTTTCTCTTGTGGCCTACATGAGATTGCCCTCAAACTCATGAAAAGCAGTCATCCCTTCATGTAGCATTTATTGAGCACCTACTACATGGAATCACATCCTAGCTATTATGGGGATGCAGCAGTTAAAAAAAAAATGTCTCTGACTTGCGGAAGCTCACAATCTAAATGGAGAGAATTGTGCGTCTATAAAACAGCTGCTAGGATATATCGCAGACTGTGCTAAATTCTATCAGAGATACTGGAGTTAAATCAATGGGCAGTCTTGAAAATTGAAAAGAGGAGATTAGAGCTTAAATGATGAAATGAGAAAACACCAAAACAGGGTCAGTATGTAACAATACCTGTCTTTGAGGACAATCACTCTGATAGTCCTGTGTACATGTATGTGTGTGTGTGTGTGTGTGTGTGTGTACATGTGTGCTTGTGCATGAATGCATATGCATGCAAAAGGGAAGAGACTTAATTTTTATTTATTTATTTATTTATTTATTTATTTATTTATTTATTTAGACAGGGTTTCGCTCTGTCACCCAGGCTGGAGTGCAATAGCACAATCTCGGCTTACTGAAACCTCTGCTTCCCAGCTTCAAGCAATTCTCCTGCCTCAGTCTCCCGAGAACCTGGGACTACAGGTGCACACCACCATGCCCGGCTAATTTTTATATTTTTGGTAGAGATAGGGTTTCACCAAGTTGGCCAGGCTGCTCTCGAACTTCTGACCTCAAGTGATCTACCCACTTCATCCTCCGAAAGTGCTGGGATTATAGACATGAGCCACCATGCCTGGCCAAAAGGGAAGAGATTTAGAACAAGTAGATCAGTTAGGAGGCAATGATAAATCTAAGCCTTAGCACCTAAACCAACAACATAAAGAGAGAGTAGAAAGCACAGTATGAAATAGAGGAAATATACCATGAATGCTAAGAAGGAATAGGATGGTTTAAGATATGTAGGTAACAGATAATCTGCACCTCTTTTAAAAAAGGCTAACAAGCAAAGAAACAGATTCTTGTCACTTAGGAGCCCAAGATAAACCAAATTTATTTCTCATCTGGCTCTCTATCCCGCCCTTCAAAACAGATAATAAAAATAAATAAATTTTAAAATTAAAGAAATAAAAGGAATTCAGCAGTCATTTGAGACAAAACTGGAAGTTATATCTTGATAAAACTCCCACCAGAATTTCCTTTAGTGCTATATGTTCTCACTGTCTTTTCTTTCCTCTTTCCCCCTCCGGTAGCAGTCTCAGTCTTTGGGATTTTATCAAATTGGGTTTTAATCACTTTACATTTCATGAGAAGATATTGTATCCCACTGCCTCTGCAACGGTCTCAGCTACCCAACATTTTCTAACTAAAAAAAAAATGCCTCTTAACAGCAGAGGCCTTCCCGCAGAATAATCCCCATGATTGTGATGATACCCATGATTGTGATGCAGTTTAAATTTCTTAAGAATATAATCAAACAGGGTGAAAACAAGGACTTACATGCTAAGACTTCTTTCTGTCTGCTGGGGCTGCTTCCTGCTGTACTTCAGTCCACACAAAACCCAAAAACCTTTGTAGACATCTGGAAACAGTTTTATCTATGGTCACCTCCTCAAACAATCTCCCTGCTTAGAAAATAAACACACTAGTAACATCACATGACTGCATAACTTCTGTACTCAAGCACTTCCCATTGGAGAATGCCATCTATGCTTGATGGCTACACATCAGAGGATGAATTTGGGTAGAGGAGTGTCGTTAGAGAGGGAATAATTGATTAGGTGAGTGTATCAGTCCCTTCTCACACTGCTATAAAGAAATATCCCCAACTGGGTAATTTATAAAGAAAAGAGATGTACTTGGCTCACGGTGCTACAGACTGTACAGGGAGCATAGCTGGGGAGGCCTCAGGAAATTTTCAATCATGCGGGAAGGGGAAGCAGGCATGTCTTACATGGCGGGAGCAGGAGGAAGAGAGTGAAGGGGCAGGTGACACACACCTTTTAAACAACCAGATCTCATGAGAGCTCATTCACTATCATGAGAACGGCAAGGGGGAAAATCTGCCCCATGATTGAATCAGCTCCCACCAGGCCTCTCTTCCAACATTAAGCATTACAATGTGACATGAAATTTGGGCAAGGACACAAATCCAAACCGTATCAGTGAGCATGTTAACAGTCCCCAAGAATATTAATGTCACAAAATATATCTAATTAATTGCTGCTAGACAGAAATACTTTTGACCTCCTACTCTTTTTAGTAGTTTTTGTTCTTGTTGTTAAATGGAATGCTTGTGCTTGGCCAAAGAAGTAATATTTGATGTAAGTACATATAACATATTTGTAGTAGCATCATGACAAACAGCTTGGACTCAGATCTGGAGATGTTTGCTCATTTTCATTCAATCATCGTTTCAAATTACAAATGTTTTTGAGATTATACCCATATACTTAGTCTCCAGAACCACAGAGGTAGTATGTACAATGAATATATGTCAGGTGCTATGCTTTGTCTTGGGGGTATATCCATGGATTACATGAATACAGTCTCAGCTCTCATGAAACTTTGAGTTCAATTGGGGCAATGGATATTATTCAATTAACTGCCCAGATGAACATATAATTACAACTACAAAGGAAATACATGCAAAATACAGGATGCAATGAGAGTTCATTACCTGAATATGGAGACAGGAAGATTTGGATATCTTTTTTTATCCCAGATTTTTAAAAAATCATTTTTCTGTTAAAAGCTAGAGCATTATAAATGATATTAAACTAGTTAAATACCTGTTATGGTGAGAAAAAGAGATGTTCCATAGGGAAGATTTCTGGCAGAGCAAAGAACATAGGTGGTGTGATTTGAAACGACTTTTGGATAATAGAAAAGGGTCACACGATTCTTCTTATGATGTAATAAATTGCGTATTTTCAAGGTTGAGGAAGTGGAAGAATAAGAGAAAATGTGAGATATGGCTGGATTTGGTGACCAATAGTTTTATAGGCTAATCATTTTGTTATATACAAAAGTTAAGCTTTCTTTACTGAATTACATCTCTAGTTTATAAGTAAGGCAAAGCAACCAGCATAATATAAAATGTAGCCATTATGATGGCTATTACTATAAAATTTCTCTAAAGTTTTGAAGAGATAATAATAACCTCAATGTGATGTTTTGTGGGCCAGTGCTGTGTTAAACAGCCATTCCTTTTTACCACAAAGATGGCTGCATCCTTAACATGGGTTAGGTGATTCCGTGAATATGATTTGTAGAATATTGAGAGAGCTGCTGAAATAAAAGCAGCATATGAGTGCTGCTAAAAGTTGGCCAATAACAGTCCAAGATAATTTTCACAGTGTTTTGTACTCCAAGTAATTCTTTTGGCCATTAGTTTTGCCCTGTATGTAGGAACTGTGCTTGGCCAAAGAAGTAGTATTTGTTGTAAGCACATATAACATCCCTATAATAGCATTATAACAAACAACTTGGAGTCAGATCTGGAGATGTTTGCTCATTCGGTCAATCACTTTTTTCAAATGATAAATTTGAAAAATTCATACTTCATCCAGGTATAACTTAGTTGTAAAAATCAGAACACTGCCAAACAATTCAAACACCTTTAGTTGAGTAATTATGTTTAAGCTTCTTTGATCCTTCCTTCTCTAGAGTTATGCTAACATAGTAATGAAGGGCAGATTTACAGTCCAAGCTGAAAAGTCATAATTCAACACATAATTCTTCAGTTGTCAACCCCAAGTAGAGCATTGATGATGAAGTTTTGAACTGACATAATTATTTTAAAAATACTTAGTTACAAACCTACACAGGAAGTTTATGTCTATAATGACTTAGGACATCCAAAATGAACCTGTTTCCTAAGGAGGCACATCGTTCACAGTATCAGAAACCCTTGCAAGTGTTGCATAATGATGACATCAATATAACTTATGCAAAGTAAAAGCGTTAAAACATTCCTAAATACTTAGCCTTTATATGTCCCCTTATTTTTACAGAGCACTTTCAGACAAATTATTGTTATTATTCATCACAATATCCTAAGACAGACAGCCATTATCGTTCAGATACCGCACTCCCATCTTCATTGCCACTGTGACCCAAGACTGATTTTCCAATCAGATGTCTATGCATCTGATTTCCTTAGAATGAGGTTTAAGAATTTAGATTTACAGATCCCATCACAGACTTGTTGAATGAAAATCTCTTTCGTGGGAATCAGGAACCTATATTTTTATAAAGATCACCCAGGTAACTGTGTTTCAGTCTATCCAATGATTGCATTTAGGAACCATTGTTGTGGAACAGTCATGGAAGAAAACTTGAAGATGAAAAGACACAAGTTTTATTTAAAATGAATAGAACATGTTGTGTTTCAGCATCAGTGAGAATTGCTAGCCTGATTTGTGCAGGTAGTCTCCAAATGTGTTATGTTTGAAAAGTTCTTTTAAATTAAAATAATTAGAAATCATTCTCCCATGGAAATAACTTGGTAGGTACTGGTAGATTCCAAGAACATTCATGACACCTCTGTATCCAATGATGTAGCCAAATAATAATCCTGTAAAGAACTATTTCAGTTATTCCTAAGGTTCTTTTCATAAAATACATTTTCTACAGGAAAACAGATACCATATTTTAGGAATTGGTTACCTCATTTATTTTTTTATAAAAACATTGAATTTTTAAATTAAATATATATTGAACTTACATATATATTGAAATATATATATGTATGATGGTGAACAAAATAGAAATAGTCTAGCACTCATGACACTTACAGTCTAATCTAGAAGTCTGCCAATTAAAACAAGCAATTAGAGCGTCATGAGTGCTGTGACAAGATGCTATGGAGATGCCCAAAGATGGGATCCAATTATTTAAGGGTAGGTGTTTACATGTGGGTGAAGTAGGAGTAGACGAAAGTTTAAAGAAGATAAGAAGACTGTCTACAGAAAATCTTTCCTAATATCATTTCTAAACAGAATGGAGAAAAGGCAATAAAGAATCACCTGTTTTTCTGATATTGTTGTTGCTTGCTTGTCTTTTTAGTAGAGATGTCTGAGTCCCATACCAGACCTATAGAATCTGAATTTTAGGAGAGAGTTGATCCTGGTAATGTATATTTTTATACATTCTCATAATAGATATATTTCTTGAGTTTTTATTTTATAGTAACCATTGTGCTACATATTGGTAATACAGATATAAAGGTCCAAATTATACCATCACAATGACTATTGTAGTTTTGCTGAGAGAGATCTGTAAACAAAGAACACAGGGTGGAGTTGAAACTTAGGTCTAATTGCTCGTCTCTGTTTACACCTGCATAAAATATAATAAATACTTCCTTTGATCAGTATCTTCTTTGAGTTTTCAAATTTGGCCTTATTGATAGATTTTTTACTTTAGGCAGATTCAGGCTATTAGTTTTGATATACATTGAAGTAGATAATTATCTGTATGTGACCTCTAGAGACAGAATGATTGAAGTGATGGGGATAAAACTAAACTCATAAATTATCTCCTTTTTAAGGAAACACCTTAGATTTAAAACTGAGGAAACAAGACATGGTAGGATCCCATACCTCCAGCATGGCTATGAACACTTTTCTAAGTACCAGAGAAATTCAATTCAATTCAGCACGATGGCATGCTTATTGCATGGAAGGCATAGCATAAAGTGTTGAAAGATATGTACAAGTAAGACAATGACCTTGAAGAGGTTTTTAACTTGTGGAATAGAGGATAGTATCAGGTAAGAAATAAACACATACACAGGTATTAGGGCAGTGTAATGGGTTAGAGCATATGGGCCCTTGAAGCAGATAGAAATGGGTGTGTGCATCATTCTCAACTTTTTGGTTGGGGTATTTTGAACAAGTTACTTTACGTTTTAAGGCATAAGTTTCCTTATTTCTAAAATGATGATAATGGTAGTATTTACCTCATAAGATAGAGTTTCTGGTATACTGTTATCATTCAAATAAATGACAGTTGTCCATTTAGTATTAACATAGGGATCATGTTTTTATTTTAGTGAACGGTCACCATTTCTGATGAGAAGACCTAGGAAGGTTTCTAATAGGCAAAGATTAGATTTAAAAGCTTCCCTGATAATAAAAATAGCAAGAAGAAAAATAAAGTGATATCAAAATTAGGACACATTTTGAGCAAGAACCAGTAGGACACATCAGAGTAGAGAGGAAAACAGGCAAATGAGCAGAGGAAAAGTTGTAGAAACTGAGTTGATTGATTCCTAATGATGGAGGACATTGAATGGCATGTGAATGGATATGGGAGCAATTGTATAAGCAATAAGGCTTTTGAACAGGAGGAAAAACATCATCATATGTGCTGTTCGATATCAACTTTAGTACAGATACAAAAGTTGAACTCAAGAGAACAGAAAGTAGAATCTGGAAGACTCAATAAAAGACTAGGTCACATGAAGGATTAGAAGGCTCTGAAATCATTATTTTCATCATCAGCTTCATTATCATCATCATGATAGCTAAATGTATCAAACTTTGCATGTATCAACTAATTTAACTTTACCACAACCCCATGATGGATTTTATTACCATTATTTCCAGTTTACAGATGAGAAAAGAGAGGCCCACAGAGGTTAAGTAACTTGATAGCTCTTACTAAGTGGAAAGACAAGGGTATAAATCCTGGCAGTCAACTCTACTATTTGCATTCTTAGTCATTATATGACACTGAATCTTGGAGGGAAGTACAGAAGTTCACTGTCATTTCAAGATGGAATCAATATGACCAGGTAACTGAGTGAGGTATACAAATGAGGAAGAATAAGGGAGGCAAAAATAACTCAGATATTTTGACCTGGGGTAACTGGGATTTGGGGGTATCTTTAAAAATATAAAATTTGGTGGAATAGAGTTTGTTTTTTAGCAGGGGGCTTTGAAGATTGTGTTGCAGGTGCCTGCAGGCACACTTGAGCTTCAGATACAATTGCTTGCTAACAGACTCGGTTAACTGATTGAAAAGCATTTTTAGTATGACATATATTTTAGTGCTTTTGATGGGATCCTACTATATTTAGGGGCCTTCTAGAATTCTTGCTTGCTTGGTGCTGAATCCTGCTGGTTGATTTTTCTTAGTTCCTTTTAATTGTTTTTCTCTTCCTCAAAGATTTTGTTTTTCTCTTTCCATCAAAAGATTCTTTGACTTCACTGGATATTCACAGTTTTGTTTTCCTTTTACCATTCCATGGTCTGTTTGATTCTCAGAATACATATATCTTGAATTTCTAATGAAGTCTTCTAAACGTTTCCAGATTCCTTGTGGTGTAACTTTGCAGATTTTTTCTTTCTTTATTTTTTTTTCAGTTCTCACATTTTGGCACAGTTTTCTTTCCTGGAGATTAATAGCTGGGTGATAGATTTCTTCATTTTCCCCTCTCCCTCCAGAATTTTGTGATTTTATTTTTTACACATTTACGCATACCTCCAGCATCAGTTTTTGTTTAAATATAAGGATCATCTCCAGACATATTCTTTTCCTTTGAGTTCTAAACACCTACTGTATAATGTAGTCACTTACCTCATCTGAAAATCTTATCATGTCTTTTTTCCCCCATGTGGGTATTTATACACTCCATATGTGGCCAACTCTTAACCCTGGATATTAATATTTGCTCTTCTTTTACAGATGCTCTGTGTTCCTCCATATTTTAAGATCAGGCTCAATGTTTTGAAGAGACAGATTAGAGTGTATCCCTATGACCTCATTTTATTATTTGTGTTCTTCCACACGCAGGGATTCTATCATACAGTGTTTCCTTTACACTATGAGGTTTTTACTCTGTTTTCATTTATACCCTCCTTCATGTACAATGCTTCAGATCTCTCTTATGCATCTTCCTTATAAATTTTGCAGGCTACACTCATTATACTCTATTGGTTACCTTTTCTCCTCCATGCCACCTAGTATTAAATACCGTTATCTTAACATATGCAACAGATGTTGAATACAGTGCAGTGCTTTGAAACATTCTAATTATCTATTGTCATTCTTTAACAGTAAATTAATGTTCAGGCTTTTTAAATTCACTGTAGTGGCATGAAAGCTTTCCAAGAGAAAATTATTTATCTAGCTGTTTCCTGCTCCACACCCAGTGCTATTACTTACTGCTGAAAATGGAGGAGTTGGGGTAAAAGGTGGAAAGGAGGAAAAAGAAGCAAAAAAAAAAAAAAAAAAAAAAGCCTCTTTAGTTTCTCCTTTAAAGAAAAGTAATGATTTTCTCCTGGAAGGAAATCAAAGGCTGCATGAAATGTCTACCCCTTTAAAAAATGTAAGCTGATTTTTTTTAATGCTAGGTACTTTTATCCTTGTAGCTTAAAGGCAAAGAATGAATGAAATGCAGAAAATGAAGGACATGTGACAGCATCAAAGAAGTGAAGCAAAGCTGGAGATTGTGTGTCTGGCTATGTCAGGCCAGGGTGGCCCTTTTTAGGCAGACCATTAAGGCAATCTGGCTGCCAGATGAAGACTTTATGAAAGGGCAGAAAAGATGTATAAAGTCTTTTTGATGTTTTAAAGGAAACTCTTCTTTATGCCTACCCCCTCCCTCTTTTCCTCCATCATCTTGTCCCGACCAATGCCATCTCCTCTTGCAAGGCAAACCACAACCATCGGTAGAAGTGTTTTCTGTTTTAGAGCATTTGGATTTTGGCTTGATCTCAATCTTGAGTGATACAGGGTACATTTTTAGTTTCTGCTGGGAGAAAATTGTTAATTCCTGTGTAGAACTGGTAAAAGCCTCTAGGACATTTTGAGAAGCAGTGGTTAATCAGAGTAGAATTAATCAAGTTCTATTTACCTAATCAAGATAAGGATAATTTCTTGAATAGACTTAATTACATCACACTGGCACCATTAGGACATCCTGACAAATTCCCTCATTTTATAAAAAGAAAATCCAAGCTTCAAGGACTCACAATTAATCCAATAAAATTATAGGACTGCAATCCATTTAGCCACACTCTTGCTTCTCACACGATATAATCTTTCTCTTTACTTGCAGAAGACCTAAATTACTATTTCTACTTGTGGCATCTCCTCCTTGGTATTTTAATTTTACCCCTTCCCTCTGCCCTGGAAAATCATTTGACCAGCAGGGTTTGCATCAACTGGGTATTATACTTGAATCAGTATATTCAAGCCTGTGGCTTTGAACATAGCTGGGTCAGCATAGAAGAAAGGCCTTGCTATGCAGGAGACTATGTCTAGTGGTGGTAGGTGGAAGGAGGGGCAACCAGGTGGTGGGAGGGGTGGTGATGTGTGTATGTAATAATGATCATATTCACCGAGACAATAAAAAACACAACAAAGAATGTATTGTGCTCTTACCCTGATGTCTCCGATCTTCATAGTTCTTCTAAATTAAATGTTTTCAACCCCTTTATCCTTCAGCTCTATGTCAGCTTCTCGGCCAATTTTGCACTCTTTGCGTATTGTACATGGTGCACAGGTGGTGCAGGTGGTGCCACGTTAGTTTAGCCGAATATCCTACTGACGCGTAATGAAAAAGTGGACAGGCTTAAGGGGAAACCAAAGATACCATAAATTTAAGTCCCAATTGCTGATATCCATGTGGGTATCTTTGAGCAAATTACAGATGGTAAACCTGGCCCAGAAAGATGATGAAAAATGAAGATATTAGATTTCCTAAATTTTAAAGTGCTTTTCAGTACTAGCTATATCAAAGAACCAGAAAAAAAGAAAAGAAAAAAAAATGCAGCCTTTTATTTCCTCTTTGCCTGGTCTCTACTTTCCACTCTTCTTTCTCAATTACAGTGATCTTTCTATTACCTCAAAATGTCAGCAGTGCGTTTTTTCAAAGTAGCAAGAATCCAGCAAACATGAAAGTTTTATATTCTTCCTATTCTTTTTCCACTTGACAGAAACCTCTTCCTTCATAGATATTACACAGTAAGGTATTGAGTTATGAAACTTCCCTCTGACTCACACAGCATCTTTCTTTTCTCAGCACATAGCTTCTTTACAATACCCACACCAAAGGTATATCACATTCTGATATTTATTTTACATAGTTACAGAATGGATACTCTTCCCTTTGTACACATTTTTTTTTCACTTTTATGTTCAGGGGTACACGTGCAGGTTTGTTACATAGGCAAACTTGTGTCATGGGGGTTTGTTGTCCAGATTATTTCATCACCCAGGTATTAAGCCCAGTACCCATTAGTTATTTTTCCTGATCCTCTCTCTCCTCCCACCCTCCATCCTCTGATAGGCCCCAGTATGTTTTGTTCCCCTCTATGTGTCCATGTGTTCTCATCATTTAGCTCCCATTTATTTGTGAGAACATACAGTATTTTGTTCACATTTTTCTATGCAAATCATTCCAACACATAAAAACAACAGGCCCTTTCAAAGTTCATTGGTGCTCCTTACTGGTGTCAAATATCATATCTACATGCCTTTAAATGCCCTCGCTATCCTGACCACTTATCAGTGGGAGTTATTTGCCTCACTTAGTGATCGTGCTATGTATGAGGAAAAGCAGATGTACAAAAGTCATTGCCTTAAAAGGGCCTCCTGTCAGACCCATGCTTTTCCAGGAAGACCCCCCAGGAACAGTTAACTTTGAGATCACATGCAGCTCTATCGATTAAAGGTCTAATTTGATACCCTACAACATATTTATGAATGCCTGGTATCTGCATGTTTCCTGACGGACGCCCCTTGGGAGCCATTGATCTGTGAAGCCTCAGGGCTTCTTCCTTGGCCTAAAATCCCAGGGACTTTGCTGCTTTTCACTGGCAGCTGCCAAAACTGACTCCAGCCTTTTGACTTTCTAGTCTCCCTTTAGCCTGTTTGTGGAGTAAAATGCAGTCTGTTTATTTGCTCTCAAGTTCTTGCTGGCCCTGCTAGATTCACACAAGCTTCTTTTATTGTAACCTAATGAGATATTATGAATCACTCCTGGGAAACAGGGCATAAGAATAATAAAACAAAGTGATGAGTTTATTTGCTCAGTTAACATGTATTTCTTGAGCTTCTACTACATTGCGGGAATGGGGGAATTCAAAAGTAATTAAGAAATGATGTCGTTCTCTAAGAGGCTCCCAGTCTAACACAAAGCTCACATATACTCAGCAGATACTATGATAGAAAGATGAATGAGAAATGGGAAAAGCACGATGAGATTGACCATTCATTAAAAATGTTCCAGAACTGTTAAAAGTCTTTGCGGTCTTCATCTCATCAGTATTGATCAGTCATGCATTTTATTCATTAATGCAACAACTACTCCTGAGCACCTACTACAAGTCAACTTTATTCTAGGTCCTGGAGACACGATAATAAAGACCAACTGAAAAAAAAAAAAAAAAAGACCAACTAATTCATAAGCTTCTCTTCTAGTGGGGGAATAATAAACAGATAATAAACAAGTAAACATATAGCTTCGGTTCATGATAAGTACTATGAGCAAAAAGTGGATAAAGATTAATATGGGTCAGTGAAGGCCACTCTGAGGAGGGGACATTTCAGTGGAAGCCTGAATGAAGTAAGGCAGAGAGACCTAAGTAGTGGTCTAGATAAATAATTTTCCTGGTATAAGGAAGAGCAATAGAGATATTTTTGAGAAGAGAGTGGTGTTGGCATTTTTGCAGATCACAAAGAAACCCTGCACAGGTACAGCAGAGCCTCTCAACTGGCTGTAGTGGGAATGTTTACACCAAGGAAACTGGCAAGTGCTACAAATCAAGGCTTCCTCTGGGTCTGGATGACATTCAGGAAATACTGTGTCTGGGCAATGCCACACATCTAGAGAAAAAGCCCATTCATTTCTCAGACCTCGAAAAGCAAAACAACCTCATTTCTAGGGAAGGCCTTCAACAGAGATGGACAGTCCCAGAAACTCAGCCCTGTGAACACCCTGCCTGAAAACTTCCAAAGCTGCTTGGATTCAGGGTAGAAGAAACCATTAGAGAAGGTCCTACAATGCATTTTGGTGTAAGTTTTTAAATGGCCTATATCATTTCAAAAGGAGTCATGATCCTCCTTTTTAATAATTGCAGAACCCCAATTTTCCTTTTGTACTTTTTGTCACGGGATGGTATCAGATTCATCACATGTAAATGTCAAGTAAAAGAGACATTGGCCTGTATGAGAATGGGAACACAAATAAGTTGTACAGAAAGATGAAACAATCATTTCGTAGTTTAAAAATACTGAGGAAGTTTCCTGTTTTTAACAAGCATGAGAGATTCAAAAACCAGACGTCTAGTTTTAGTGATTCCAAAATGCATATATACATCAAAATATCATGTTGTACATGGTAAATACATATAATTTTATCTTTCAATGTAAAAAATTAAGTAAGTTTTTAAAAGAACCAAAAACCAGATACCACCATGAGCCTCAGGTCCAGTAGTAGACACAAACACACACATACACACCCATTAAGAAATCTCCACAGCTAAAATCTTTTTAAGTCTGCTGGATGATCTCTCCATCTCCATTCCAAATTCCTGGATGGTGCACTTGTCACGCAAGAAACTGAAACAATTATATGTGATATGTAATTAAGCATCTATACTTCCAGTGAATGATAGATTTACCTTCCTTTCCCCTTTTTATTAGACACAGTCCAGAGATAAAACCTTCAAGTTATGAGTAATTATACCCCGCTGAGAAAAGTGATAGAGTGCTACACTCAGAAGGACTTATCAAACCCTGAAAATGTGGAGTCAACACTTAAGACTTTTTTTTTTTATTATTATTTTCCCCAACACTAACAGCTTCCCAGCTTGTTCCCAGAGGGAGATAAACAAACAGTGTGTACCTGCATTTTAATGGGAATAAACAAACTGGCCTATGCACTTTTTTACAACACTGGCTTCATATTTCCAAACCAGTGGGATACAGTAAAAACTGTATGGATCATAGACAGTGGAAAGCTACAAGGAAGGTAATATTCTCTATTATTATGTATGTAATTTTAGAATAAATGGGATCATAACATTTTGTTAACAAGCCTTCTTAGCCACCCAGAATCCTCTTTCAGTTGGTGCTAGACAATACAGAATTACCCTTAGATGCCTTCTGAGGCCTTGGTAAGTCAGGTGCCCTCCCGTCTTGAGCATCTTTGGTGGAGAAAAACACAAGAACAAAGAACCACTGGTCTTCCTATAGTTTACGTCTATTCCAGCTTCAATATGCACTACTCTGAAACCTTGTTTAAGGGTGGAACAAAATAGGTGAATTTGTGAGTCGGTGTCAAATTTAATTTTCTAAGACTCATGGTTTTATGCCAGGCTCAGTGGATACTTAAAACGTTGGTTCTCACACCATTGTTTGTGTAAAAATTAGCTGTATGGCTTGTTAAGAATGCAAGTGTCTATCCTCCATACCCAGAGACTGTTTTGATTGGCTTGGGGTGAGGGTCAGGAATCTGCCTTTTAATAAGAATGCAATATAAGAGATGCTGATGAAGTGGTCCAAGGGACACACATTGAGACATCACCCTAAGGGATCTACAGGTGGGTTTTAGGAAGCCTGTGAATGCCGGATACTGAGTGAAGAATTCATTGTGTGAGTTTTTAGGACTGCACATTTTTGGGGGGATTCCCAAATGACTCTGCTGCCCAGGAAGGTTAAGAACCTTTCAGGGCATGAAAGAGTTTAGGGCTGAGGATTCCACTCAACTTTTGGATCCCAGCCAGCTTCACTGAATCCCAGGACAATTCAGCAGCTTGGTTTAGGTAAGGGAAGTAATTTCCTCGGCCCATCTAGTTTCCGGGTTTAGCTCTTCTGTCTTGAATCAGGTTTTTGTGCCATTCCATTTTCCCAACATTCCTGCATGGTATTCCTGCAGTTAGCCAAAGACTTATTTCAGGAACCTAATGGGGCTTCTAAAGCGAGGTTTTCTAAACTATAAAAGTTTTTTATGATAGGTGAATAATAAATGTTAAAAATATACAAATCACATCTCTGAATTCTTTTCATTCATATCCAAGCATCAGATTTAACTCTTTCACCACTTAGATAAACATGGCTAACTTGAAGTGTGATCTCCAGTAAATTACTTAGTAGCCACAGGCCTTAGCTTCTCCATTTACATACTAGGGACACATATATCTGTCTAAATTTCTGAATTACTGAGGAGAAAAAAAGAGATAACAAACATAACCTAACCTAATAATCATTTAAAATATTCTATTACAGCAGTGTATTATTCTCGTAACTAAAACATTCGTGTGACTTCTGTGGCTTCATGATTGTTAAATTCATGAAAACAGATGTCACTGTATTGGATATTTAATACAAAAATTCATGAGCCAAACAAGGGCTTAGACAAAGGCTTTCTGATTATTCCGATCAGTGAGCGGTACCTTGAGAAGCACCTCTTGCTGCAGTGATGATGCAGGAGTAAACTTAAGAATTGGAAGGAAATGGAACAAAAGCAGATGTATGAGGAAATGCCAGACACCAGTTCTAAATCCTAGAGCTCCATCTACTTCTTATTCTTTAATCACTTGCTTCCCTGCCCAGCCATTCTCACTAATATTTGCATTCCATTACTCTCAATTTCTCTGTCTTCTTTAGTAAACCTTTCTCTCCTTCATTTTTCTTCTCTCTGCCTGAGTCTTTGCCCCTTTCAGTGTCACTCATTTTCCCTGTATCTCCCAATGCACTGGTGGGAATGAGATTAGAGAGAATGTGTTAGAAGATGTGAAGGCATATGAAAATCTTATTAATAAGTGACGCCTGGAAAGATGGACAATTAAAGAAAAGTATTAGGTAATGAGTCAGCAAAGATGGAAAAATGGCAACGCTTCTGCCTTACTCCAAATCATTTCTTTTACAACCTTGTTAATGGTTAGTGCTGTGCTGCTCCATGTTTCCAGTGGTTTTTCTTAAGAAGCAATTAGGTTATTGGAATAGATGATATCTAAGGACCTTTTCAGCTCTGAAAGCCTGGCTAATGATCAGGGAGCCATTCATGACAAATACTAAATTTCCAGTCTAATTTCCTCTACCTGGTAAATGTAATTGGATTACATTGGTACCAGAGGTGCTTCAACCACCACTTAATTAGATAACTTTTGTAGTGCTTTGCCAACAACTGCACTGTAATAGAACAACTCCATGGTAGATGAATGGTTTCCTGTACAATTACAAATGAGGATGAGGGTGATGTTATTATTCTTTACTTTTATAATGCTTTATTATTATAAAGCACATTCACAGACATAAACTTACTATGTCCTCTCTGAAATCATGAGTAAAAGCTTTTACAAATTACATTTTAAAAATGAGAGTGCTATGCTTGCAATTATTTGATCTGTTCAAGGTTAAACAGGGACAGTAAGGTACTCTTTTTTCATAAAAAAGAAGGTAAATCAATGCCTGATTGTCCAACTTCTCCTCTGGTGTTAGGGCAACTGGAGGACTTGAGCTCATTCAGGAAGGCTCTTCTTCAAAGTTCCCATCTATGGAGTTATTTGTCATAATAGACATGACTGACAAGCCTTGGAATCATTAATTCCTGGTAGAGAAGTTCAAAAAAGCATTTGGTTTTGAAAAGCAGGATACCATTTGTCTTGTCACATAATGATTTGTCAAAGTTAAATGAAATGCTCCCCATCTGAAAACCTTGGTGAGCCTTGTAAAAAAAAAATGGTATATTTACAAACAAACAAACAAAAATCATGCTTGCAGTAAGCCAGACACTGTGCTAGACAATGATTGATCTCGTTTTGCAACACATGCTTCATTTTGGTATTGAAACAAGCTCAAATTCATATTAAAAACAGAAGCTGGAGAGGACCAGAAATCCTGGCCACCAAAATGTAAGAAAATACGTCTAGTATTTCCCACCCTTCCACCCATACCATCTAACTAAATAAAACATTACAGTGAAATGAAGACTACAATGTCATGAATGTTAAACATTAAAACACTAGCTAAAACAACAAAATAATAAGTGCAGTGCTTTTTATGAATTAAACACCACATTATCACCAGCTCTACAGTCATCATCCCTTTGCTGACCCTAGTTCAGTCACACATCCACTTCTTCAGTTGTGCACAGTGTTAGCTAAGTCATGATGAGTTCCAGAAAGAAAACAAAAAGCCAGTTGTAGTCAAGGTGCAATTGGAACTGACCATTCTAAAGCTTATCAGTTAACACAATCTGACTGCTACAGGGGAGAAATCAGGGTTAAAAGCACATCACATTAGGAGGAGATGGCAAAGGTGAGAGGTAAGGGGTGATGGCCATGAGAAGATGCATGCCAGATTTTTCCATGTAAACTAGGATATAGGAAGCTGAAGATGGACAAACACTCATGGCTCCCATGGGAGACGTCAGAGAGAAATGCAGAGAAGGGTCCAGGAGCAATATAGGCAGTGGAAGATACAAACCGAAAAAAGCCATCATCCTTTTCAATTTCTCCTGTGGATCCCAAAGAATCAAACAGCAGTACTGATATGGGGAATTGTTTTTTGTTTGTTTGTTTGTTTGTTTGTTTGAGACGGACTCTCGCTCTGTCGCCCAGGCTGGAGTGCAGTGGCGGCGAGATCTCGGCTCACTGCAAGCTCCGCCTCCCAGGTTCACACCGTTCTCCTGCCTCAGCCTCCCGAGAAGCTGGGACTACAGGTGCCTGCTATCACGCCCGGCTGATTTTTTTTGTATTTTTTAGTAGAGACGGGGTTTCACCGTGTTAGCCAAGATGGTCTCGATCCCCTGACCTCGTGATATGCCCGCCTCGGCCTCCCTAAGTGTTGGGATTACAGGCGTGAGCCACCATGCTCGGCTGTGGGATTCTTAAATAGCCCACTACGCCTCCTATCCTTCCCAATTCCTGCCTAATGCTCAGCTAAATGATTGTTCAATATTCAGGTATGATACAAAAAGGGGTTTATAAAGATTATCAGAAACAATCATAGGTCTTGACATTAAAGTAGATTTGAAAAAACAATTAAAGTAGATTTGGGGAAATCATTAAAGTAGATTTGAGAGAATATACACTTCCAGACTGGTCCTTGACCTATTATTCTAAGAGTTATTCTTCATTCTTTCCCTTGTTTTCTGAATCACTGTGCAGCAGACTGGTACAGGTTGTATTTCCAAGGATCCCCTGCCAACCGGGTTCATTCAGAGACATGAGCTAACAGAAAACTAGAGTATGAGGGCAGGGAGTAGGCAGTGTATTTATCTCCCTTTTCCTCTGTCTTGGTCATAATCTTTGGCAATGGCTATGTTTCCTCTAGAGGTCAATCCCTTCGCTCCAGTAACCCCAATTCCCCTCCTTTGTCTCTTCCGTTGATTCTAATCACTGGGTTACTGAGTGCCCTCTAATTGGCTTTTCAAAATGTCATCACTTCTGTGTTACAAATTATTTGAATTGAATGTTCTTTATTTTAAAACTGAGTGATTTCCGTCTCCTGTTTTCTGAGTGTGTCTTCACCAATGCAACCATCTTTTTTCAGGCTTTCTATTATTAAAAGCAATTTTAATATTTCTGATTAAATAACTTTTCTCATATTAGTATTAATCAACATACCACAAATATAATTAAACAGCCAACATATACAATTCAACTATCTCACCTAAACAGTTCTGCTAAATTTCTCCTAAATTGGTATGACAATAAACCAACATCAGTTTGTAATGTACCACAACTAATATTGTCTAAACTATGAACAAGAAGCAAAATAAATTGACAGAAAGTTGAAATAGCACATACTTAGTCAGTTTTGGTAAAGATGGAAGCCCAAAAGTAAATGAATATATTTTAAAAAATGTTCTAGGAGGGGGCGGAGCAAGATGGCCGAATAGGAACAGCTCCAGTCTCCAACTCCCAGCGCGAGCGACACAGAAGACCGGCGATTTCAGCATTTTCAACTGAGGTACTGGGTTCATCTCACTGGGGAGTGCCGGACGATCGGTGCTGGTCAGCTGCTGCAGCCCGACCAGCGAGAGCTGAAGCAGGG
Source organism: Macaca fascicularis (assembly GCF_037993035.2). Classification (NCBI taxonomy): domain Eukaryota; kingdom Metazoa; phylum Chordata; class Mammalia; order Primates; family Cercopithecidae; genus Macaca; species Macaca fascicularis. The sequence goes on along the minus strand of NC_088376.1, from coordinate 166,979,416 downwards.
CGAGGCATTGCCTCACCTGGGAAGCGCAAGGGGGAAGGGAATCCCTTTTCCTAGCCAGGGGAACTGAGACACACAACACCTGGAAAATCGGGTAACTCCCACCCCAATACTGCGCTTTAAGCAAACAGGCACACCAGGAGATCATATCCCACACCTGGCCGGGAGGGTCCCACACCCACGGAGCCTCCCTCATTGCTAGCACAGCAGTCTGTGATCTACCGGCAAGGCAGCAGCGAGGCTGGGGGAGGGGCGCCCGCCATTGCTGAGGCTTAAGTAGGTAAACAAAGCTGCTGGGAAGCTCGAACTGGGTGGAGCTCACAGCAGCTCAAGGAAACCTGCCTGTCTCTGTAGACTCCACCTCTGGGGACAGGGCAATAGCAAACACAGCCGAAACATCTGCAGACGCAAACGACTCTGTCTGACAGCTTTGAAGAGAGCAGTGGATCTCCCAACACGGAGGTTGAGATCTGAGAAGGGACAGACTCCCTGCTCAAGTGGGTCCCTGACCCCTGAGTAGCCTAACTGGGAGACATCCCCCACTAGGGGCAGTCTGACACCCCACACCTCACAGGGTGGAGTACACCCCTGAGAGGAAGCTTCCAAAGCAAGAATCAGACAGGTACACTCGCTGTTCAGAAATATTCTATCTTCTGCAGCCTCTGCTGCTGATACCCAGGCAAACAGGGTCTGGAGTGGACCTCAAGCAATCTCCAACAGACCTACAGCTGAGGGTCCTGACTGTTAGAAGGAAAACTATCAAACAGGAAGGACACCTACACCAAAACCCCATCAGTACATCACCATCATCAAAGACCAGAGGCAGATAAAACCACAAAGATGGGGAAAAAGCAGGGCAGAAAAGCTGGAAATTCAAAAAATAAGAGCGCATCTCCCCCGGCAAAGGAGCGCAGCTCATCGCCAGCAACGGATCAAAGCTGCACGGAGAATGACTTTGATGAGATGAGAGAAGAAGGCTTCAGTCCATCAAATTTCTCAGAGCTAAAGGAGGAATTACGTACCCAGTGCAAAGAAACTAAAAATCTTGAAAAAAAAGTGGAAGAATTGATGGCTAAAAATCTTGAAAAAAAAGTGGAAGTAATTAATGCAGAGAAGGTCATAAACAAAATGAAAGAGATGAAAACCATGACACGAGAAATACGTGACAAATGCACAAGCTTCAGTAACCGACTCGATCAACTAGAAGAAAGAGTATCAGCGATTGAGGATCAAACGAATGAAATGAAGCGAGAAGAGAAACCAAAAGAAAAAAGAAGAAAAAGAAATGAACAAAGCCTGCAAGAAGTATGGGATTATGTAAAAAGACCAAATCTACGTCTGATTGGGGTGCCTGAAAGTGAGGGGGAAAATGGAACCAAGTTGGAAAACACTCTTCAGGATATCATCCAGGAGAACTTCCCCAACCTAGTAGGGCAGGCCAACATTCAAATCCAGGAAATACAGAGAACGCCACAAAGATACTCCTCGAGAAGAGCAACTCCAAGACACATAATTGCCAGATTCACCAAAGTTGAAATGAAGGAAAAAATCTTAAGGGCAGCCAGAGAGAAAGGTCGGGTTACCCACAAAGGGAAGCCCATCAGACTAACAGCAGATCTCTCGACAAAAACTCTCCAAGCCAGAAGAGAGTGGGGGCCAATATTCAACATTCTTAAAGAAAAGAATTTTAAACCCAGAATTTCATATCCAGCCAAACTAAGTTTCATAAGTGAAGGAGAAATAAAATCCTTTACAGATAAGCAAATGCTTAGAGATTTTGTCACCACCAGGCCTGCCTTACAAGAGACCCTGAAGGAAGCACTAAACATGGAAAGGAACAACCAGTACCAGCCATTGCAAAAACATGCCAAAATGTAAAGACCATCGAGGCTAGGAAGAAACTGCATCAACTAACGAGCAAAATAACCAGTTAATATCATAATGGCAGGATCAAGTTCACACATAACAATGTAAATGTAAATGGACTAAATGCTCCAATTAAGAGACACAGACTGGCAAACTGGATAAAGAGTCAAGACCCATCAGTCTGCTGTATTCAGGAGACCCATCTCACACGCAGAGACATACATAGGCTCAAAATAAAGGGATGGAGGAAGATTTACCAAGCAAATGGAGAACAAAAAAAAGCGGGGGTTGCAATACTAGTCTCTGATAAAACAGACTTTAAACCATCAAAGATCAAAAGAGACAAAGAAGGCCATTACATAATGGTAAAGGGATCAATTCAACAGGAAGAGCTAACTATCCTAAATATATATGCACCCAATATAGGAGCACCCAGATTCATAAAGCAAGTCCTTAGAGACTTACAAAGAGACTTAGACTCCCATACAATAATAATGGGAGACTTCAACACTCCACTGTCAACATTAGACAGATCAACGAGACAGAAAATTAACAAGGATATCCAGGAATTGAACTCATCTCTGCAGCAAGCAGACCTAATAGACATCTATAGAACTCTCCACCCCAAATCAACAGAATATACATTCTTCTCAGCACCACATCGTACTTACTCCAAAATCGACCACGTAATTGGAAGTAAAGCACTCCTCAGCAAATGTACAAGAACAGAAATTATAACAAACTGTCTCTCAGACCACAGTGCAATCAAACTAGAACTCAGGACTAAGAAACTCAATCAAAACCGCTCAACTACATGGAAACTGAACAACCTGCTCCTGAATGACTACTGGGTACATAACGAAATGAAGGCAGAAATAAAGATGTTCTTTGAAACCAATGAGAACAAAGATACAACATACCAGAATCTCTGGGACACATTTAAAGCAGTGTGTAGAGGGAAATTTATAGCACTAAATGCCCACAAGAGAAAGCAGGAAAGATCTAAAATTGACACCCTAACATCGCAATTAAAAGAACTAGAGAAGCAAGAGCAAACACATTCGAAAGCTAGCAGAAGGCAAGAAATAACTAAGATCAGAGCAGAACTGAAGGAGATAGAGACACAAAAAAACCATCCAAAAAATCAATGAATCCAGGAGTTGGTTTTTTGAAAAGATCAACAAAATTGACAGACCACTAGCAAGACTAATAAAGAAGAAAAGAGAGAAGAATCAAATCGACGCAATTAAAAATGATAAAGGGGATATCACCACCGACCCCACAGAAATACAAAGTACCATCAGAGAATACTATAAACACCTCTATGCAAATAAACTGGAAAATCTAGAAGAAATGGATAATTTCCTGAACACTTACACTCTTCCAAGACTAAACCAGGAAGAAGTTGAATCCCTGAATAGACCAATAGCAGGCTTTGAAATTGAGGCAATAATTAATAGCCTACCAACCAAAAAAAGTCCAGGACCAGATGGATTCACAGCTGAATTCTACCAGAGGTATAAGGAGGAGTTGGTACCATTCCTTCTGAAACTATTCCAATCAATAGAAAAAGAGGGAATCCTCCCTAACTCATTTTATGAGGCCAACATCATCCTGATACCAAAGCCTGGCAGAGACACAACAAAAAAAGAGAATTTTAGACCAATATCCCTGATGAACATCGATGCAAAAATCCTCAATAAAATACTGGCAAACCGGATTCAGCAACACATCAAAAAGCTTATCCACCATGATCAAGTGGGCTTCATCCCTGGGATGCAAGGCTGGTTCAACATTCGCAAATCAATAAACATAATCCAGCATATAAACAGAACCAAAGACAAGAACCACATGATTATCTCAATAGATGCAGAAAAGGCTTTTGACAAAATTCAACAGCCCTTCATGCTAAAAACGCTCAATAAATTCGGTATCGATGGAACGTACCTCAAAATCATAAGAGCTATTTATGACAAACCCACAGCCAATATTATACTGAATGGGCAAAAACTGGAAAAATTCCCTTTGAAAACTGGCACAAGACAGGGATGCCCTCTCTCACCACTCCTATTCAACATAGTGTTGGAAGTTCTGGCTAGAGCAATTAGGCAAGAGAAAGAAATCAAGGGTATTCAGTTAGGAAAACAAGAAGTCAAATTGTCCCTGTTTGCAGATGACATGATTGTATATTTAGAAAACCCCCTTGTCTCAGCCCAAAATCTCCTTAAGCTGATAAGCAACTTCAGCAAAGTCTCAGGATACAAAATTAATGTGCAAAAATCACAAGCATTCTTATACACCAGTAACAGACAAACAGAGAGCCAAATCATGAATGAACTTCCATTCACAATTGCTTCAAAGAGAATCAAATACCTAGGAATCCAACTTACAAGGGATGTAAAGGACCTCTTCCAGGAGAACTACAAACCACTGCTCAGTGAAATAAAAGAGGACACAAACAAATGGAAGAACATACCATGCTCATGGATAGGAAGAATCAATATAGTGAAAATGGCCGTACTGCCCAAGGTAATTTATAGATTCAATGCCATCCCCATCAAGCTACCAATGAGTTTCTTCACAGAATTGGAAAAAACTGCTTTAAAGTTCATATGGAACCAAAAAAGAGCCCGCATCTCCAAGACAATCCTAAGTCAAAAGGACAAAGCTGGAGGCATCACGCTACCTGACTTCAAACTATACTACAAGGCTACAGTAACCAAAACAGCATGGTACTGGTACCAAAACAGAGATATAGACCAATGGAACAGAACAGAGTCCTCAGAAATAATACCACACATCTACAGCCATCTGATCTTTGACAAACCTGAGAGAAACAAGAAATGGGGAAAGGATTCCCTATTTAAGAAATGGTGCTGGGAAAATTGGCTAGCCATAAGTAGAAAGCTGAAACTGGATCCTTTCCTGACTCCTCATACAAAAATTAATTCAAGATGGATTAGAGACTTAAATGTTAGACCTAATACCATAAAAATCCTAGAGGAAAACCTAGGTAGTACCATTCAGGACATAGGCATGGGCAAAGACTTCATGTCTAAAACACCAAAAGCAACGGCAGCAAAAGCCAAAATTGACAAATGGGATCTCATTAAACTAAAGAGCTTCTGCACAGCAAAAGAAACTACCATCAGAGTGAACAGGCAACCTACAGAATGGGAGAAAATTTTTGCAATCTACTCATCTGACAAAGGGCTAATATCCAGAACCTACAAAGAACTCAAACAAATTTACAAGAAAAAAACAAACAACCCCATCAAAAAGTGGGCAAAGGATATGAACAGACATTTCTCAAAAGAAGACATTCATACAGCCAACAGACACATGAAAAAATGCTCATCATCACTGGCCATCAGAGAAATGCAAATCAAAACCACAATGAGATACCATCTCACACCAGTTAGAATGGCGATCATTAAAAAGTCAGGAAACAACAGGTGCTGGACAGGATGTGGAGAAATAGGAACACTTTTACACTGTTGGTGGGATTGTAAACTAGTTCAACCATTATGGAAAACAGTATGGCGATTCCTCAAGGATCTAGAACTAGATGTACCATATGACCCAGCCATCCCATTACTGGGTATATACCCAAAGGATTATAAATTATGCTGCTACAAAGACACATGCACACGTATGTTTATTGCAGCACTATTTACAATAGCAAAGACTTGGAATCAACCCAAATGTCCATCAGTGACAGATTGGATTAAGAAAATGTGGCACATATACACCATGGAATACTATGCAGCCATAAAAAAGGATGAGTTTGTGTCCTTTGTAGGAACATGGATGCAGCTGGAAACCATCATTCTTAGCAAACTATCACAAGAACAGAAAACCAAACACCGCATGTTCTCACTCATAGGTGGGAACTGAACAATGAGATCACTTGGACTTGGGAAGGGGAACATCACACACTGGGGCCTATCATGGGGAGGGGGGCGGGGGTAGGGATTGCATTGGGAGTTATACCTGATGTAAATGACGAGTTGATGGGTGCAGCACACCAACATGGCACAAGTATACATATGTAACAAACCTGCACGTTATGCACATGTACCCTACAACTTAAAGTATAATAATAATAATAAAAAAAAATGTTCTAGGAGAAAAGCCTTTTAGAAAAAAAATGAAAAAATCATTTAAAGGAAAAGTCTCTTCATAAAGCAGTGTTTTGCAAAGATTTGTTCATAGATCGAGTGTGTTGGAATCAGCCAGGTTCTTACTAACAATATTAGATTGTTCCTAGTCCCTACCCTAGATTGACTAAATTAGAATCTTTGGTGTGTTGGATCCAAGAATCTATTTTTAAAATAAGCATACTTAGTGATGTTTATATGTATTAAATGTTGAGATTCACTGCCCTAAAAATGAAAATAGAATACTATTGGTCACTAGAAATGATTGAACTAGTAATTGTTTGATAGTGCAAAGTCCACATTTCAGAAATTTAAACACTTGTTTTTGCATAGAGACTGAGCCATAAGGATCAGTGCCCTTCACTTCATCTTCTCATTAATCATCCAAGGACTATCAGGAATATTCAGCTAAATTTTTGTCTGTGGAGGTCTTTAGCTAAATTCTGATATAATTTTGACTAAGATTACTAGTAAGTACTCAAGGGGACAGATTTTAATCCTTAGTTAGAGTGATGTCAGGCTTCATTTCATTATAGCAACTAGAATAATTCCTGGCTCTATTAAGTCTTCTATAAACATTGGATAATAATATTAATTATTTTATTCATCTTTTTATTCACAGAACCTAATACAATGTCCAACTATCAATATATATTTTTTGACACAACTAATGAGAATTCTACTAAACTCACTCATGTCACGTGAATTTACCAGTGGTCAGATGGAAACATTTGAGAATCCTATCTCAAGTAGATCATAATTAGTAATAGTATTGATTTTATTTCTCCCCAATATACTATCTAAGCTATACTGTTCATTATCCAGGGATTTTTATTTGAGCTATTCATTGCCAGGATAAAACTTCAATTTTATATGAAAACTGTAGGGAAAAAGAGGTCAGAGAAATAATTTAGATTTTAAAAAGTAGCAGAAATTATTTCCTCCTAGAAACCTGCCTTATCATGTGCAGTCAAAATATAAAGCTAGTTCCTGTTATGGGCAAAATTTTAAAGTGCTGAAGTGTATCAGTCTCACTTTGCTCCCCAGTATTTCATTCATTATACTTTCCGGAACCTTTTCCTTTGGATTACCCTCCCGCCAGGCACTCCTTCATTCAGGATCTCACATCCTTCTTGGGTTTCCACTCCTGTATGCCTGCTTCTGCAGAATAACTCCTGAGAGCATCCATTGACTGGGTTTTTCATTGCTATGTCTCTCATTCGTTATTCCCTTCATCTTGAGCCCAAACTGTCTGTACCTCCCAAAAGGTCCATTAAATGAAAGGGCAGACTAGAAGCCATTCAATGATTCGCTTCCAAATAACAAGTACTTTGTATCAGCAGTCTCTGATAAAATGGGGGTCCCCTAGCGAGGCCTAAAACAAAAGTAACTGCCACTCTGACACACACACACACACACACACACACACACACACACACACACTCACTTTGTCTACGTTCTGTCACCCACTCCCTGTTGTAACCTTTCTCTGTCCTCTCTTTCCAGGATAAGTTTAGGAGAGAGAAAGAAGAACTGCACGAGTGCAGACTATAGGCCTGAAACGTATAACTTTGTCCTTGCCACTTCTCCTTCCAAATGTCTCACCTCCAAAACTCAGATGGAGCCAGCTGCTTCAAGATGCAGACAACATCATCTTTTTTTAAAACTATAGTGCAGGCAATCATGGTTTACAAACTAGTTTGAAGTATACAAACTCACCTTACTCAGCTAGATTGGATAAGTTACAACTCTACAGACTCAGCATATTAAGTTAAAAATTGCTTAAAGCAGTGTGCCAACTCTTCAATGTCTTCCTTATTTCACTTTCTAGGTAGGGCAGCACATTTTCTAACTCAGTCATTTTGAATTGCTGTATTTTCTTGCCATTATAATCTTAATTTTTCTATTTCAGTATCAAGTCATCTATTTCAAATTATTCTTAATAATGAGAATCTCTGGTTCTGCAGAAGAATACTGGGAAACTGACAGTCAGGGATCCAAATTTTTATTTTACAGATGTGTTTGCTGGGCATCTACTGAGCACTAGTACGAGATCCAATCCTTGTTTCCAATGATATACAGTTCAGTAGTGGGCAAATACATTTATGGACAACTTTATTATAATAGGATGTATAGTATTGTTTATATAGATATTGATATATAGATATAAATATATATGATATTTAAGCTGGAACATAAAGGATAAATCCAATTTCACCAGTCAAAGAAAGGCAGGCAGGTTACTGCAGAATGAGAAATGGCATGGAGATATAGACATATCTTATTCAGGTAAGCAAGAGCCATTCGTTGTGAATGATGTGCAAAGTTGGAATAAAAAAATGAAGAAAGATGAGGTTGAAAAGATAAGGGCAGAATGATATGCTAAAAATGCATGAACTTTCTTTTGTGAGCATTTCTGTAAGAAATCAGATGGGAAGTTGCTACTGTTCATAGTGAGAAATGGTGAAGACCACAGTTTACAGGGATAAAAAGGAGAAAATAGATTTGATGTTCCTTTCGGAGATAGAATCTCCAGTAGTTGGTGACTAATGTGTTATGTAGGTTAAGGGAGAAGAATGAGAACCTCAAAATGCCTCCACAGTTTCAAGTGTTAGTGAATGATGAAAGAGTTTATTATGAACTGAGATTGAGTACTCCAACAAAAAAGATTTCTGGGTGGGAGTGATGTTTAGTTTTGCTATTTAGAGAAGGAAATTTCTATTAGCAATTCAGAACTCGGCCGGGCGTGGTCGCTCACGCCTGTAATCCCAGCACTGTGGGAGGCCAAGGCGGGCGGATCACGAGGTCAGGAGATTGAGACCATCCTGGCTAACACGGTGAAACCCCGTCTCTACTAAAAAAATACAAAAAATTAGCCGAGTGCGGTGGCGGGCACCTGTAGTCCCAGCTACTCGGGAAGCTGAGGCAGGAGAATGGCGAGAACCCGGGAGGCGGAGCTTGCGGTGAGCCAAGATCGCGCCACTGCACTCCAGCCTGGGCGACAGAGCGAGACTCCGTCTCAAAAAAAAAAAAAGAAAAGAAAAGAAATGAAAAGAAAATGAGAACTGGACTGGGCACAGTGTCTCATGCCTGGAATCCCAGCACTTTGGGAGTCTGAGGCAGGAGGGTCACTTGAGCTCCGAAGTTCACGACCAGCCTGGGCAACACAGGAAGACCCCATTTCCACAAATATATATATATGTGTGTGTGTGTGTGTGTGTGTGTGTGTGTGTATATATGTATGTGTGTGTGTGTGTGTGTGTGTGTGTGTGTGTGTGTGTGTGTGTATATATAAAATTAGCTGGGCATGATGGTGCATGCCTGTCGTTGCACCTACTCAGGAGGCTATGGCAGGAGAATCACTTGAGCCTGGGAGGTCCAGGCTGCAGTGAGCCATGATCGTGTCACTGCACTATAGCCTGTGTGACAGAGCAAGGCCTTGTCTCAAAAATAAAATGAAATAAAATAAATAAAAATAGAAAATCAGAACTCAGTAGAAAAATTAGGGTTGAGATAATTTGCTTGTGAATCATCAATTTTTTTTTAAGGAAAAATTTATAAGGAAGTTTGGCGCTGGGTGGGAAGAAGACTGAATAGGAAAGCTTAGTCAACACCTATTGTTCAGAAATACATGGTTAACTATTTCTTAAAACTTTGAAACTCAGTTCAGTTAACACTTCTTCCAGGATGTCTTTCCTGATATGAAATCCCAACAGTTAGGTGTTCTTTCTTTCTGCCTTCAATCTTACCTCTTTTACACTAGTATTATACTTGACCACAATATTATGTTAGTTCATTTGCTTTTATTTTATCCCCACTGAAGTAAAGTGTCTAAGAATGGGACTGTGTCTTATTCAATTTTGTGATCCCAGAACATATCTCAGTTCTTAGCACAGAGTAGAAATCTAAGCACTAGTCTTAGCACCTAGTCTGCTAGGATAAATAAATGAGTGAGCAAATAAGTGAGCGAGACAGGCATTATCAGGCAAATGTGTAGGCTAGAAGTAGAATGAAGACAAGACAGAATTTCCAGAAGATGAACAGTATGAAATGTTAGAAAGCAGTCAAGTAGAGTGAGATTAGAAGAAGGACTCTATTATTAGATTAAGCAAATAATATTTAATTGTAGGATTTATAAAAAAATGTCAGAGGAGAGAGGTCAGAATTTGGTTCTTTGATGAGTTTATGAAAGGGAGAAGGTGGTTGTGGCAACCAGTGACTATACATGGATAAATTTAGAAAATGAAGGAAAGGTGAATATATAGATGTTAATATTGGGTGGCAGATCTGGAATTTTAGGAAGAGAGAAGCTTAAAAATGCTTGAAAAATGATAAATATTTGCAGGTGAGGGAAACTGGAAAGGAATGTAGAAGGAGCTTGGAATGAAGGCTATGGTAATAGAATTATCAAAAAAATGGGGAGAAAGGTACCTTATAGTTTTACTGTTTTTCAGTCTAACTTTACACACAGACACACACACACACACACACACACACACACACACACACACAGCTACATGTACAGCAGGAATTTCCTAACAACTTGTTGATCAACTAATAAGAGGTTGAACAGTTCATACTAAATGCTAACAGAAGAGAGGGCACCATTTTCTATAGTTACTCTGAGATTTCAGGAAGCTTCAGCCACACTACTGGGAGAGGAGGAATAATAACTGGCAAGCTATAAGAGGTGGTTGTCCAGCCACATGCTCAGGTTGAGGATGGTATCATCTGGATATTGTTCCCTAAGTACAGAAATGTGGAATGTGCCATTCCCAATTAAGAGTCTGATACATCCTATCTGTTTTCCTAATAACAGTGGATTTTTCAGAGTCAGGTAGCTGTGACATTCTCATCTACTGTGCAATTCAGTTTATCAAAGAGAAAGTCTAGCTTGCTGGACTTGCTTCTCTCTAGCTTTGAGACAATCAGCTCATGACCCCAAACAGGAGACACACAGCCCCCAGTGGCTTCAAGTATCATTTGTCACGAAATCCCCCAGTTCCCTTTAAAACCCTGTCAGCGAGTTTGGTTCAGTGACCTCTGCAGCTGTGACTTCAACAGGTTAAAGCTACATCTTGTGAAAAGTGTTCATTTGTTCTAAATTTACCACCCACTAATGCCATGGAGTGACCTTTTGTTCTCCTATGAAGCAACCAAATAAAAAGCAAGAGAAAGTAGCAGCCCAGCTCAGGTAAGCTTGATGCTGCAGTGTTTTCCCCTTTCTTGTTCTCTTCTATTTGTAGGTAAATAAGCATCCAGGCTCCTGTCTGCAAAACTCATCCCAAGCTCCCACCACCTTGTCAAACTCTTCAAGGGAAACATTATTGCCTTAATTGCTTAAGCCCAATTTGCATAATATGGAGCTCTGACAGCCACAAAAACAGGGATGCAAAAAGGAGATTAACAAGTGAGGAGCACGCTTAGCCAACCCTGTGCAGTTTGGAAATGAGAGCAGAGGAGAATTCATCGGATGGGTGGGTTAGCTGTTTCATCCGCTCCCAGTCCCTCCCCGCTGTACCTCCTTCTCCCCATCCCACCTTCAGGTTTGTTTGTTTTTCATTTGCATGCATTGGCTCCTAGCATGTGCCCATGTGCCCAGACTGTTAATTGCCATTCCTAGCAGGGCCTACTTCAGGCCCTGGTAAAGCTCAGGCAGCATCAGCCAGTACAGATTTAAACACAGCCTTTCCCCTTTACACCAAGCTCATCCAAACACCCAAAATGTTAACACTGCTTGGGAAGTCAGGGACAGTGTCCTAGTCACCCTTGTGCCTTTAGTGTCTTTTTAAAAAATTAAATTGGTATCTCTTTGGAAGAGTCATGGATAGTCCACTCCCATCAGGAGCCTCCTGTGCATGACTGGCAGAGTGCCCCAGTTGCCACAGCAGAATTCTGTCTGTGCCATTCTCTCTCAGAGTATTTTGGACTCCTTGCTGCCTACAGGTGAATGGACCCCTTAAAAGCCTCAAATCCAGATCCAGACACCCTGCATTATTACTTCTGTAAAAGGAGAATGATCTACTTACTAAGGCTCCTGTCCAGGAGACATAGAAACTGAATGCTGTGTTTCATAGCCACTCATATAACCTACTGAAGCTCTTCAAGTACCATGGACTTTGAATGACTCTTTTCCCCTCAATATTAACACCGTGACTGGACCTAACTGAAGACTCTTTTCTGACCAATGAAAAGTGGAAGTTATTTTAATCAGCTGTGGAGAGATCAATAGATTCATTCAGCCCTCTCAAGGGTGCTACCTTTTCATATTTAACTGGCACAAACACCGCTAGTGTTTTCCATTCTATCACTTAGAAAACCCTAATGTTTCCCCCTCAGCCGAGTATACGTAGTGGTGTTTCTTGACAAGTTCATAAATTCCCTCTTCCCCGGTGGTCTCTGATTTATTCTCTGACCCTTACGATTCCAGGTTTGCCTACTTCAGTCATGACTACCCTTGTCCCACCCGTCCACACTCCTCTCCTCTCCTCTCCTCTCCCGTCCTTTCCTCTCCTCTCCTCTCTTTTCTTTTCTTTTCTTTTGGCAGAGTCTTGCTCTGTTGCCCAGGCTGAAGTGTTGTGGTGCAGTATCAGCTCACTGCAACCTCCACCTCCCAGGTTCAAGTGATTCTCGTGCCTCAGCCTCCTGAGTAGTTGAGAATACAGGCAAATGCCACCACAACTGGCTAATTTTTGGATTTTTAGTGGAGACGGGGTTTCACCATGTTGGCCAGGCTGATCTTTAACTCCTGACCTTGAGTGATCTGCCCACCTCAGCCTCCCAAAGTGCTGGGATTACAAGTGTGAGTCACTGTGCCCAGCCCACACACTTTGTTCCCTTCTCTTTTTTTTGAGACAGGGTTTCGCTCCCTCACCCAGGCTGGTATGCAGTGGTGTGATCATAGCTCACTGCAGCCTCTACCTCCCAGGTTCAAATTATTGTTCCATCTCAGCCTCCCAAGCAGCTAGGACTGCAGATGTGAGCCACCACACACAGCTGAAGGAGTCCCACTTTGTTGTCCAGACTGGTCTAGAACTTCGGGGCTCAAGTGATCCTCCCAACTCAGCCTCCCTAAACGCTGGGATTACAAGTGGGAGTCACCACACCCAAACACCCTTTTTTTGGCTCATTCCTAAGTATATTCAACACTAATTCCAGTAACTCCTGCTCCAGGGAGCCTTTCCTACTATTCAATAAACTGCCCTAGTATGCTGCCTCCTTGCCTTTTGGTCTGGAAGTTCCCACCTCTGCAAATTAAGTATTCAAGCCCTTAATCATTATGGGGAAGCACCACTAAAGTTACAGAGGAAAAGACACATAGAATTGTGTTCTTTGCTGCTGAAGTATACAAACACGATTGATTTTTGTGTATTGATTTTGTGTCTAACTACTCTTTAAAACTATTTTAGAGGTTCTAAGAGTGTTTAAATCCTCTAGTTTTAGAGAATCATGTTTTCTACAAATAATAAGAGCTTTATTTCTTGCTTTCCAATCTTCATGTCTTTTATTTTCCTTTCCTGTCTTGCTGAGCTGGCTATGAAGCTTTCAGCAGTATGTTGTCATATTGAGCACGGTTGTCTTATTCCTGATAGCCAAGGCAATATTTAATTTCACCATTAGGTATTTCATTATGTTCTCTTCCGTAGATTTCCTTTATGAGGTCAAGAAGTTCCCTTCAGTTCTAACATACAAAATGTTTTTACCATGAATACATATACAATTTGATTAAATGTCTTTTCTCAATTTTTTATATACACATTTTCTCAAATTTCTATATTTTTAGAAGTTTGTGAGCTTTTGAAATAATTTAGTTTGTTCCTATGCATATAGTTTTCCAATCTTTTTGAATATGCTGGATTATGGAAGCCAGTAAGGTTCAAACTGATGTGTCTTGTGTACACTGTGGTTTCAGTATGTGTGTATGTTTGTATGTTGGAAGAATAAGAGGGGCTTTGATGTCAGGGAACTAAGATGAGTTAAGGTGGAGCCCAAAAGCAAACAGTGATCAACGACGTGGCTGGTATTTCATCTTTAGTCTAGGGTCTCAGATTGAACAAACACATTTTGGGATTTTTTTTTTTTTTTTTTTTTTTTGAGACGGTGTCTCGCTCTGTCACCCAAGCTTGAGTGCAGTGGTGAGATCTCGGTTCAGTGCAAGCTCCACCTCCTGGGTTCACGCCATTCTCCTGCCTCAGCCTCCCTAGTAGCTGGGACTACTGGCGCCCGCCACTGCGCCCAGCTAATTTTTTTTTTTTTTGGTATATTTAGTAGAGACGGGGTTTCACCATGTTAGCCAAGATGGTCACCATCTCTTGCCCTCATGATCCTCCCGCCTCGGCCTCCCAAAGTGCTGGGATTACAGGCGTGAGTCACCAAGCCCGACTGGGATTTTGTATTTTTAAAATTGTTCATTCAATAGGAACCTGTTTACAAATAAATAATGTTCCTTTGGCATTGGTGTCTCATGTTTCATTTGTGATGCTGTTGATGATGGTAATGATGATGATGATGATGATTTTGATGGTTAATATTGAGTATCAACTTGATTGAATTGAAGGATGCAAGTATTGTTCCTGGGTGTGTCTGTGAGGGTGTTGCCAAAGGAGTTTAACATTTGAATTAGTGGGTTTGGAGAGGCAGATCCATCCTCAATCTGGGTGGGCACCATCTAATCAGCTGCCAGCATGGCTTGAATAAAGCAGCCAGGAGAAGATGGCAGAGCAGGCTTGCTGAGTCTTCCGGCCTCCATCTTTCTCCTGTGCTGAATGCTTCCTGCCTTGAACATCAGACTCCAAGTTCTTCAGCTTTTGGACTCTTGAACTTACACCAGTGATTTGCCAGGAGCTCTCAGGCCTTTGGCCACAGACTGAGGGCTGCATCGTCAGCTTCCCTACTTTTGAGGTTTGGGGACTCGGACGGGCTTCCTGGCTCCTCAGCTTGCAGACAGCTTATTGTGGGACTTCACTTTGTGATTGTGTGAGTCAATTCTCCTAATAAACTCCCCTTCATTTATACATATATCCTATTAGTTGTGTCCCTTTAGAGAACACGAATACAAGGATGATGATATGGAAACACAAATACAGCAATATAGAGCTGAAGTAGAGCAAGTAAATAACAATGAAAAGTCAGAGACAGATAATAAAACAGTGGTAACTACAAAGGAAATGAAGTCAGTATGTCAAAGAGATATCTAGTTTCTATGTTCATTGCACCTCTGTTCAAAATAGATAAGATATAGATTCAACCTATAGGTCTATCAACAGATGAATGGATAAAGAAAATATAGTACATACACACAATGGAATACTACTCAACCTTAAAAACAACAACAACAACAAAAACAAGTCCTGACATTAACAGTAACATGGATGAACCTGGAGGACATTCTGTTAAATAAAATCAGTCAGTCACAGAAAGACAAATAACACATGATCTCACTTATATGTAAAATCTAAAAAATGCTAAACTCATAGAAGCAGAAGGAAGAATGATGGTTACCAGGGATGGGAGGAAGGGGAAGGATTGGCAAGATGTTGGTCAAAGGATACAAAATTGCATTTAGACAGCAAGAATAAATCTAAGATACCTATTTTATAATATGATGACTATAGTTCATAACAATGTATTGTATACTTGAGAATTGCTAAGAGAGTAGATCTTAAGTGTTCTCTCCACAAATAAATGATAAATGTGTGAGGTAATGCATATGTTAATTAGTATAATTGAGCCATTCAAAAATGTATACATGTCAAAGCATCATGTTGTACACCATTAATATAAACAATTATTTAATTTTAAAAAAGTAATAAATAATAAAGCAATAACCAAGACTCTATTAAGCTAATTGGGTTTGCACTCTGTAAATACAGAAATATGGGAAAGGCAAGAAATTTTAGGGGGTCCAAAGTGAATACTGAGAAACCAAAAGGAGGATAAGGTGGGCAGATCCATTACCTACAGCTTAAATATATTAATAGGCAGCAATATGCTGATTTTACATGTATGTGATTGAGCTCTTATTAGACATTCCATATTTGGGCCCTGAACTTAGAAGAACTAGTCCATCTGGCAAAAACAATGAAAAGTAATTTTGGGTTAGACCTTATCATCACAAAGGAAGAAGCCTATATCACTTCTGATCTAATGAGGACTATGCCATCTTCTAGTCCTTAGGTTCAGATAAAAACAAAATGTGAGGGAGGGCCAGCAGATAGATGATAGCAGGAGACGTTGGTTCCATGGGTTAAAGCTTGTGTCAGTATTCTGACTGTACTCCCATACATGTAACAGAAGAGAGAGGTCGGGTTACAATTGGGTTCTTCTTGTGATAAAGACTATGAAAAGAGTGCTAAAGAAGGAGGCTTTTACCCAATCCAGTGACACAGAAATTTATTGCTTGACACAGTTTGCTGAGCAGCCATGAGGCAATTCACAGCCTAGTACTTCTGGAGAATAATGAACCATGTGTGGTGTGATATCAAATAAATGGAGTTGGGATTGAGAGAATGCTTATGATCATCCAATTGGAAAGATGCACAAAGTTCAGTTCTAGGTGCCAAGTGATTCAGGAGTAATAAATTACTCCCTGAACAAATTTAAAGATGCGAAAAGTGAAGGTTTCTTTTTTTGTTTTGTTTTTCATTTATGGCAATATCATAATGTTTCCTGGTAAAGATCAGATTAAGTGGAAAAGCCAATTTTAAACAGAATAGAGAAGGAAGTAATTGAGAAATTAGTCTATGAAGATTGACATTCTTCTGAGAATATTCACTTTGCAATTTCATTTTTACCATTTACCCTGTTAAAGCTGAGATTTAATTTAAAGAATTTTGTTTAGAGATAAAATAAAAATTCAAAAAAAAAAAAACTACAGAAGTAAAATTATCTTCAAAGACACCCTTCTGAGTTGATCAGATACTAAAAATGTTTATTTAAGCATTTAATGACCATCTAATGTAGAAAGTTTATAAAAATCATCAAAAGTTGTTTTGGAGTTATAAGTTTATTTAAGTGCTAGTTCCTTATGGCATTCTTCCCAAGCAGTTGGGTGAGAGTATAACATAGGGTTACTTTATGTATGTACATAGGGTTACACTCTCACCCAACTACTTGGGAAGAATGCTGCAAGGGGGATGGGAACAGTAGACAACAGGGAATCTGATTTATTTGTCTCTGTAAGTACAAAGTTGTACTATTTTACTGCAGTAAAGGTGTAATCTGAGTAAAAATGTAAAGACTTTAAGTCTCATCAGTAAGTAAGAAGTTCCAGTAACATAAGGTTTTGCAGTGGGTCACTTTGTACTGTGTGTATTTTTAAAACTATATTCAAAGATCCTGAAGTTTCACTGTCCATGACCAATTTTGCTCTTATAATATTTATAAATAAACACCCAGAGGTGGGATAACTGCATGATATGATAGTTCCATTTTTAATTTTTTATGAAAATACCCTACCGTTTTCCATAGCAGCTTTATCATTTTGAGTTGTGATATGGTTTGGCTGTGTCCCCACCCGAATCTCATATTGAATTCCCATATGTTGTAGGAGGAACATAGCGGGAGGTAATTGAATCATGGGAGCAGGCTTTCCTGTGCTGGTCTTGTAATAGTGAATAAGTCTATGAGATCTGATGGTTTTATAAAGAGGAGCTCCCCAGCACAAGCTCTTTCTTTGCCTGCTGCTATCCATGAAAGATGTGACTTGCTCCCCTCCTAGCCTTCTGCCATGATTGTTAGGCCTCCCAAGCCCTGTGGAATTGTAAGTCCACTAAACCTCTTTCTTTTGTAAATTGCCCAGTCTTGGGTGTGTCTTTATCAGCAGCATGAAAATGAACTAATACAAGTTGAAATCAGGATCTTCAGGTGATACTTGCATTTTCATGTTTATTATGAAACTCAATAGCCAACATGTGGAAACAAACTAAATAGACAGCATGTGGAAACAAACTGAATATACATTGATAGATAAATGGATAAAAGTAATGTGGTATGCATACATACAATGGAATACTATTCAGCCTTGAAAGAGGAGATTCTGCAATATGGTACAACATGGATGGATCTTGAGGACACTATGCTAAGTGAAATAAGCCAGGCAGATGGACAAGTAATGCATGATTCCACTTATATAAGGTATCTAAAATAATCAAACTTAAAGAATCTGAAAGTGAAATGATGGATGCCAAGGGCTAGTGGCAAGGAGAAATTAAGAGTTACTAACTAATGGGCATGAAGTTTCAGTTGAGCAAGATGAATCAGCTCTAGAGATCTGCTGTACAGTACTGTACCTATAGTAAAGGATAATGTATTGTACACCTAAAAATCTGTTGAAAGATATCACATGTTAAGTGTTCTTATCACAATAAAATGATTTTTAAAAAATTTATGGGATATTTAAAAGCACACACATCTCATACTGAAAAAAGCAAATGTCAACATTATTAACCAGGGGCTACAAATTTTCAAGATATAAATTCACAGCTAAATTTTAATGGAATTTAATGGCAAATTATGACTCAAAATAAAGTTGTTTGCTTTCTAAAAAGCGTATCATTATTTCAGCTAATGTGTATATTAAGCTCAGCTCTGTAGGTCAGGTCCTGTTCAAAGAATTGATCATATTACAAAATGCTCTATAACTCTCCAGCCCAGAGTGAAAGTGCATTGCTGACCTCTCTATGAGAAAATGTTTCCCTGCTAAAAAGCCAGGAATCAGGTTATATCCTGTGGCACAAGGCCCTGAGTTTTCTGTTTAAAATATGAGTCCTCAAATAAAGAATAAAAATGGGTCCTTTTTTTTTTTTTAGACACAGTCGCACTCTGTCACCCAGGCTAGAGTGCAGTGCAGTGGTGCAATCCTGGCTGACTGCAACCTCCACCTCCAGGGTTCAAGCAATTCTCCTGCCTCAGCCTCCCGAGTAGCTGGGAATACAGGTGCCCACCACCACACATGGCTAATTTTTGTAGTTTTAGGAGAGATGGGGTTTCACTATGTTGGCCAGGCTCGTCTCGAATTCCTGACCTCAAGTGATCTGCCTGCCTCAGCCTCCCAAAGTGTTGGAATTACAGGTGTGAGTCACCGCAACCAGCCAGAATGGGTCCTTTAAAATATATGAAGGAGCCATCAGGGGGAAGGTATGACGGGGTCATCTCTAAGTGGTAAAGAGAGTAATGGGAAGAGGAGAAATAATAAATTTCAATGAACTGTGAATAAATATTTTTTAAAAGTCTTAGAAGGACTGGAAGTTAACAAAATCAGCACCTTCTCCAGGAAATACTAATTGGACTTTAAAATGATACTTTGGGTTATCTATTAATTCCATAAACATTATTAAGAACTCAGTATGTACATACATACATACTAGAACACTACACTGGATACATTGGGGATGGATGGACCAAAAAGAGAAGACATTGTTCTTATTCTCAAAATGCTTATGAAACGTGCCATCACAATAAGGAAATTGAAATGCAACAAATAAAGGAATAAATTGCTGAAGTGTGCTCTGGCCAACTGTGATATGCTCTTCAATATTCATTCTCCCTTCCATCTGTGATGAAGTCTTAGCTGGTCCTTAGTCACTCAGGTAGGACCCTATTTCCCTGCGTTCTTTGCAGTTGGGTATAAACATGAGACCGATTTCTGGCTAATTCAATGTGAGTGCAAGTGATATCTGCCACTTCCAACTTTGCTCTTTAAAGTATTGAGCACTCAATGCCTCAGTACATTTTTTTTTTTTTTTTTTTTTTGGCCCACTGCTGCAAGAAGGAGAGAAAAAACAGCTGCCTAGGTCCCAGAGGTGGAGGCCACTTATTGAAAATGCAAAAGTACCTTCTTCAAGACCGCCTACTTCTGAACCTTTACTTGAGAGAAATGAACTTCTATTGCATTTCAGCCACCAGTTTTTGTCTGCCTGATTTTCTGAGATATTTGTTGCAGAATCTTACCCTAAACTTTAATTAGCTGCCAAGCAATCAGAGAGATGCATTTAATTAGAGAAGACTCCTTGAGTTGATTTTGAGGGAGATGATAGGGATGAATTGCCCAAAGTTGGGTATGGATGTACAATGGCACAATAATCAGGATACACCATGGTAGGCGGGGATAAGAGAGTTGATTAAAGCAAAACAGAGGCACAAAGAAATTGGCAGTGAATAACATGCTTGGATGATTGTAGAAACACAATTATTCATCATTGTAAAGGATTCCAAGGTCATGTGGTCTATTTCTCTTACCAACACATTAACATTGTTTACCAAATTTGGAGTAAGTAACCATGCAACAGCTCCTTGAACAGAAAAGTCATTGTATCACAAAGGTGCACATTCTCTTTTATATGCTCTAAACATTAAGTAATGTTCTTAGATGAATCTGAAATCCACCTATCCATAGTTTCCAGTGTGATTCATGATTTCATGAAAGTGACAGAAACTAAGTTTAAGCCTCTTACTACGTGATATCCCTTTAAATCTTAGTTTATATTCTAGTCATGTCTTCTTTTAACCTTTTTATTTTCCAAAGAAGTTCCTCAAGGTTTTTCACTTGTCCCTCATCTCCCATGATTTCCAGGCCCATCGCTGTCTGGACCACTCTGTAATGGGTCCTCTTCAGTCTGTTGATGTTCTTGATGTGCCAGAATTGAACATGCTACCCTAGGTATGCTCTGATAAGGACAGAGAAGAAAAATGACTTTAACCATCCTTGTTCTGAGCAGTGTACATCTTGTAATTGATCAAATTAGCCTATTTTTTCCTGAAAGTACTACTAGCATTTAAAACGATTTACTCTTATATCTTGTATGATGGTATGGGCATGGGAGGATCCAGAAGCAAAGAATGAGAAAAAAAAATTATAATAATATAATGCATGAAGTGAATAGGAAGTGGGAGACACAAAAAACTGTTTAGGAAAAAAATTAGCAGGCATAGTAATGAATTAGATGTGAATAGTGAAAAAAAATCAACATCTTCACTGAAATAACTATGAGTTTAAAACAGGAGATTTAGGAAGAAGTGTTAGAGAGGTAGTATTAAAAAGGGGTGGAAATTCTTGCAGTTCTGTTGAAATATTCACAGCTAGTTTCTGCTTTACTTGATGGGGAAAGGAGAGAGATAAACTACTTTGGAAATAGATCGTGCTCAGATGCAAAATGGGACAGGAAGGGGAATGCTTGTTCTTATGTACTGTTCAGAACCATGATGGAAGAAGAACAGATGGTTTGGTGGTTAAGATAAGCGCTTAAACTGAGGCTGTTCTTATTCTAAGCTTATTCCAAACACCAAAGTTTCTTGAATCTGCAAGATGACATTGGAAATATCACAATCAGGAAGCTTTCAAATGAGATTTCTGGCACATTCTGAGGCAGTTGTATTCTCCAAAGGCTGTTTTAATTAAGACTCAGGAGATTAATTGTCACTGCTGGTGGCTGTTTTGGTATGAGCCCACACCTTCACCAAACAGATAAATTCATGCAGGTAATTGAGCCAAAATGCTTTAATATCAAGTCCCAAGGATTTATGGCTGTTTTCATCACCAAGCCTGTAGAGCTTAAGGGATCATGCTTTATGCAAAAGCTAACCATCCACAAACTAAAGAAACTGAAGACAGCATTCACGTTGTAGAGGAGTGACTGGCAACATAAATTAAAATATATCTGGACTCAAATTCTAGCTTTTCTAACAATGACTAACTTTGAACAAGTTATTTAATTATCTGAGATCCAGTTTTATGGTTTGTTTACAAATGCACGCATTCTTGCATTCATTTCTTCCAAATTAACCAAGTGTCTTCTAGGTTCTGCACAGATATTAAAACATAGTCTCTGCCTCGAGGCATTTTACAGGCTTGCGAGAAGAAGTACATTGGATTGCAGTTTTCTCTTCACTTATTGTAAAATGTTCCCATGTGCCAATTGCTGTGCTAAACATTTTGCACAGTATTTGCTTATTTATTTCACACATGGTTTCTATGGAGATATTAGTGTCTTCAATTATGACTGAGAAACTGAGAATTTGAAAAATTAAGTAATTTGCCCAGGTTAATGTTTAAAATCATGTATTTTTGATCCTGACACTTTTGTTCCCCATCTCTGTAGCACACTGCTTACATATGCATAACTGCGGAGGTAGGAGGTGTAGAGGGGACCATGAGAACTCTTGATGGGCTCCTACCTCAGGCCATAATCCAGCGAGCATTTGAGGAAGGCTTTTATTCCCAATGTGGTTCAGGTGAAAAGAACCACATTTTAAAACTTGGTATAAAGCATGTCAAGTCTTAAACGTTTTCAGCATGTGAAGTTGCTACTCAGCAGTCTGTTGATGCTGAAAAATATGGGCGCTGTGGATCCTGTGGTCTTAGTACTCAGGAATGAAAGACAATTCTGAAGAGTTCAGGTGGGAGAAGAAAGAGAAGGAGTGGGGAGTCTTCCTTCCACGCTGTAATTTTCCAAGAAGAGTAGGGAGCATTTGATATTTGGAAAGTCAGACTTACAGACTAGATTTAGGAGAAAGAAGATGCAAACTAATGATGTAATCAATCTCGGAAGGAAATAAAACGGATCAATTATCAACATACTACCTATGTATACTACCTGTGATTTGCAATAAATTGTGACAGGCTTTATCTGATGAATTCTGCTTTAGAAAGTACAGCAACCCCGGATTTACTATATTCACAAATTTGCCGTGTAACTTAAACCACTCCTTGCCACCATTGAATTTCCATTATCCCCTCCCACAACCTGTCAATAGTTTTGATATAGATTAGCCAAATTTACTTCCCAGTGTACAACATTGAGGACTTCTCTGTGCCCACCAATAATGTATGGAGCTCACTGATAACCTTGCATTTCCAGGTGTTTCTCTACTAAATGGGCTGCCACTTCCTTTTATTTATTTATTTATTTATTTATTTATTTATTTATTTATTTATTTATTGAGCTGACAGTGTCGCCGTATTGCCCTGGATGGAGTTCAGTGGCTATTCACAGGCATGATCATAGCACACTGAAGCCTGAAACTCCTGGGCTGAAGTGATCCTCCTGATCCTCCCACCGCAGTCTCCCAAGTAGCTAGGACTGAAGTTGCATACCACCGCGCTGGGCTGCTTTCCTTTTTAATGCCATGAAATCAGTCCTCAGCTTTTCAACGTATTCTGAATGGGTTCAAATTTTCTATTGGTAACAACGTATGCCTCTGCTTTTGAACCCTAGTACAAAAGAACCATATACTTTTTCTGCTTCATTGTGGTAAGAACACTTAACATGAGATCCATTCTCTTAACAAATTTTAAGTGTATATTATTGCTTACTATAAGTACGATATTATATAGTACAATACAGATCTTTAAAGCTTATTAATCTTGCTTAACTGACACTTTATACACATTGATTAGTAGTTCCCCATTTTCCCCTGCTTCTGATTCCTAGCAACAACCACCCTTTGATTCTGTGAATTTTATTATTTTAGATACCTCAAATAAATGAATCATGTAGTATTTGTCTCTCTGTGACTGGCTTATTTCCCTTAGCATAATATCATCAAGGCCCATCTATGTTGTACCATATTGTGGAATCTCCTTTTTAAAGGCTGAATAATATTCCATTGTATGTGCATATGCCAAACTGTCTTTATCTGTTCATCTATTAATGGACATTTAATTTGTTTCCACAGCTTGGGTATTGTGAATAGTGCTGCAATGAACATGGGAGTGCTAACTAATATCTCTTTGAGATCTTGATTTTACTTATTTTGGACATATACCTATAATTCAATTTGTGGATCATATGGTAGTTCCAGTTTTATTTTTTGAATTACCTCCATACTGGTTTTCATAGTGGCTGCATCATTTTGCATTTCCATCAACACCTTACCAAGAATCCAGACAATAAAAACAAAAGTAAAGAAGTTGGACTACATCAAACTAAAAACTTTCTGCACAGCAAAGGAAATAATCAATGAAGCAAAAAGGCAACCTATGGATTGGAAGAAAATATTTGTAAACCATATACCTGATAAGGGGATAATATCCAAAATATATAAGGAACTAATGGAACTCAAAAAAATAAGCTAAAATGAGCTAGGTACCTGAAATTAAAGGTAAAATTAAAAATGAGCTAGGTACCTGAAGAGACATTTCTCCAAATAGGACATAAAAATGGCATATATATATCATCTTTAATTACCAGAGAAATGCAAATCAAAAGCACAATGAGCCGGGGATGGTTGCTCATGTCTATAATCCCAGCACTTTGGGAGGCCAAAATGGGTGGATCACCTGAGGTCAGGAGTTTGAGACCAGCCTGGGGAAAATGGTGAAGTCCTGTCTCTACTAAAAACACAAAAATTAGCCAATGTGGTGGCGCATGCCAGTAGTCCCAGCTATTCGGATCTACTTGGGAGGCTGAGGCAGGAGATCACTTGAACCCAGGAGGCAGAGGTTGCAGTGAGCTGAGATTGTGCCACTGCACTCCTGCCTGGGTGACAGAGTGAGACCCCATCTCAAAACACACACACACACACACACACACACACACACGAGATGTCACCTGACACCTCTAAAAATAACTATTATAAAAAAAGAAACAAAAGATAAGGGTTGGTGAGGACATGGAGAAACTATAACTACATTCATTTTAATAAAGTGTCTTGCCATTTTGCCTTGTCATTTGCATATGACACACACACACAAGATACTTCTAAAAAGAACAAAGTGCACAAAGGGTGTAAAGCATTCTGCAGTATAATTGGCACAATGCCAATCAAGCAAATTAAGGAACTTTTAGCCTAGATGGCTGGGCGAGCTGAAGTTAGAAAAGAAGCCATAAGTGGAAAAATGTTTAATAGAGGATAATTTAACAGTTATTGGGAAAGTGACTATTGGGACTTAGGGACATTTTCAGCTGCCAAGCATTAGAGATGGCACATAGTTTGAAATACCAATTTCTTATTCCTTTCAGGTGTCAGGATTTGTTGTACAATGTAGCAATCTTGAATTCTCAAGTATCATACATTTAAGAGTTTTAGGATCAAACTGGAATGGAAGAATGAGATAAGGGATTTGGAGGCCACTTATCTACTGCTGTAATCAAGCACAGTGGATAGGAGAACAATGTTGACATGGCCAGAATAAGCAGCCATTCTGCAGTCAAAAGAAAATTAAGTCAGATTCAGGAAGCATGGTTCCAGTCTGGTTCTGAGACTAAGAAAAGAAGAAGCAATATATATAACCGAAACATATATTTAAAATATACAAACTACTTGTTTACATATACTGCTTCATTTTATCTTAAAATTGGCCTTCATAAAAATGCAATTAACCCCATTTTGTATACAAGAAAATCGAGACTCTGCAAGTTAACTCTTGCCTAAGTTAACACACGTGATGAACTCATGGAGGCAAGTGGTGGACCAAGAACCTCAGGATTCCAAGCTACAGCCTTGTCCACTCTCCCACCTCCACTCTGAACTACCTAGGGAAGTCATTCAGCCATTCCACCTGTATGAGCTTCCACTCATTTGTCTGTAAAGTGAGATAGATTGTCTAGATCAGTGATTTCCAAAGACATGTGTTTGCATACATGCCCGTGTGTGTCTTTCTAGACAGAAAAGTCTAGAAAAGACTCTCTGTTTGGTGTGAGAAAGGTAGAGCCTTCATGAACACAGATTCTTACACATACCATTGATATATGCAATATATTCTGGCAGAGCTGTTCTGATTAAGGCACCAGTGAAGATCCTGGTGTCTTACTACTTCCATCCCCACTCTTGTCCTAGAGAGATGCCAAGGGACACTTACAATTAACTTTACAGAGAACAGATTGAAAATCTCTATGTGCAACATTCTATGAGCCCAAAAAGAAGTGTGTGTGTGTGTGTGTGTGTGTGTGTGTGTGTGTGTGTGTGTGTAGGTGAGGAATGGCAAACACATTGTCCTGATCTTTTTCTGTTTATTGTTCTCAAAAGACTTTTTGGTCACATGGGGATTTATTCAAAAGACAATTATGAAGCATCTCTTATGAGCTGATTCTGAGAAGCCACTCCCACTCCATTGGACTCACCTCCATTCTCCATCACTTGATATTGGGGGCTGCTTCTCTTTCTGGGAGTAAGATCCCTAAAGATGGGGTTATACAAGCCCACTGATCCGGGTTCTAATCCTCCTCCAACACAAACAAATTGAGATCTTGAGAACCATGTTAACTCTATGGGCATTGTTCTTCATGTGTAAAAGGAAGGGATTCCTAAGACTTCTGGCTCAGATATCCTATGATGTTATCCCTATTTTATGACTTCAAAAAAAAAAAATAGATACTTTTTTTTTTTTTAATGCCCACAGTGCTGTATCCTATGGGTTGACAGTTTCTTGCCATGGATGAAATTGTTTTTTAATAACTATTTACTTGGTGCTCATTTTAAACTTTTAAAAAATGTCCCCTTCAGGACATGAACACATTTTTATATCTGCTGATTTAAATGTGAGGGAGGAAAAAGGCTTAAACTCGTAATTTTGTTGGTTGAACTTTCAGTCTGGGTGTGAAGTCTGTAAAATAAGAGCTGTGTTTGAGAGTTTTGCTCTGTGAACAGAAAGTATAGGTTGGGGCATGGGAAAGGAAGAGAGGAAAAGTCAACATGTACCATTTTATAGAAGCCAGGAGTGGGCTCTCTGAAGGAAATGAACAATTTCTTTGAGTCTGTTGCTCTTTTTTGCTCACCTTTCATCTTCTCCTTATTTTTGAGTATCACTTAAATGTCTGTGGATTTTTTTCTAAAAATCCTCTTTTCAAAATACATAAACTGCACAAAGGGTGTAAAGCATTCTGCAGTATAATTGGCACAATGCCAATCAAGCAAATTAAGGAACTTTTAGCCTAGATGCATTTTTAAGCGTTTGTTTAACAGATAAAAAATACTTAAGAGGTTGAGACCAAAGAATACAGATATAATTTGGTGACACGGTAATAGTATATGACCCTTTGAATAAGTCATAGAAATTCCAAAATCAGAATGACATTTTCAGCAATACTAGCTAAGACAAAAATAATTGTATTTAGTTCCTTATCAAATATGTATTGAGCACTTCTGCCGGGCACGGTGGCTCAAGCCTGTAATCCCAGCACTTTGGGAGGCCGAGACGGGAGGATCACGAGGTCAGGAGATCGAGACCATCCTGGCTAACACGGTGAAACCCCGTCTCTACTAAAAAAAAATACAAAAAACTGGCCGGGCGACGTGGCGGGCGCCTGTAGTCCCAGCTACTCGGGAGGCTGAGCCAGGAGAATGGTGTAAATCCGGGAGGCAGAGCTTGCAGTGAGCTGAGATCCCGCCACTGCACTCCAGCCTGGGTGACACAGCGAGACTCTATCTCAAAAAAAAAAAAAAAAAAAAAAAAAAAAAAAAAAAGGAGCACTTACATTATGCCAGGAACTGTTTTACTCAGTCAAAAATTAATTGCAAATGTAGCTATAGTAATCAAAAATTAGAACTATTCTAAATGTCCAAAATTAGGAGATAAATTTAGTTGTGGCTTATCAATTCATTCAAATAATATGAAGCCACTTAGATTTAAAATATGCAAGAATAAGAAAACTACTGAAAATATTTAGACTATCATTTTAAGTAGAAAAACAGACCATAAAATAATTTGCATGCTAGTATCTCAACAGTATTCATATAGAGATTTGAAAGAAATATGAAAATGTACAACTTTACAGTTTTTATTAAAGTGGTGATACTGTAGGTCATTCTTCTGAGGATGGTATTTAATGTTGACACTATAGTACATTTGTTTAATGATAAAAAGTGCCAAGTTCCCTAATGACAGGTTTGAAAGTGACAGCATTTAACTACATGAGAGTCTTCTTAAGGTTCATGGTGATTCCAGTCCCACAATGTTGCTGCCTGAGGTCTGACCCTTTATGCATACAAACTATATAGAAGATTGTATAACCCTTTGGAAATTGCTGATACTTTCACAGCTCTAATTCTTCCTCCAGGGAAATACTTTAAAGTGGCTTCTTTGCTGATTTAATAAATTTTCGTTTCAAACTTTTCCCCTCAGTCTCTTTCTAATGAACTTTCTTAAAAAAAGAAAAATCTTTCCTGAAATTCCATGCTGTAGTACTACCTGTGGGTCTGATTCCGCATGTGAGTATGTCAAATTTAATTAGATTGTGCTCTCTGCTGCTTAATGACTCAACTAGGCTTACAAGTTCAAGATCACAACCTCCCTACTAGGCTGCCATGTTAGCCGTTTCAATGAACAACTATTCATATTATCCAGCTATAATTATTGTACTCCATGCCCTGAAAATAATAAAAATAGTAATGCTCATTTAATTAGACCCTTCACCCAAGAATCCTCAAGCATTTTACAAGATTTCTTTACTCAGTCATTTGCATAACACATCCTAGAAACAGGTGAGCAATATTAAAAATCATGCTTCTAAGGACTTCCTTTTTAAAAACGCATAGACTCATCCTTGGTTGCTGCCTTTCCTTTTAGAATAGCTGTTCAACTCACTGACAGATTACAATGGAACCTGACAGAAGGATACAGAACTCAGAACTAGGTAATGCAACTAAGATTGGTGTTTTTAAAAAAACAAACATAACGGGGATATATTTTTCTGGGTCTAAAAATGTTTCCTTTTTTTTCTGCATATCTTCACAACCTGTTCACGTTCTAGTTCATAATTTATCATTTTGGTCTATAAAGTGCCTGTAAACACGAAACTAATGAAATAACACATGACAAAAATTTAGACACCTGAGAGAAAAGCTTGTCAGGCTTATATTGTCAAAAGGTACAATGGAATAGGCAATCTTAAATCCCTGCATGGAAGTCACAGTTTTTGAGCTTATTCAGCTTGAAGCAACACTTGTGAGGTCATGTTACTCTGTGATAGTGCTACCAGCCCTGGAATGATCTTCCAAGTAACTCTCTATTTTGTTCACCACTATATGACCAGCACCTAGAACAGTAAGCCTTGCCTGTAGCAAGAGCTTAGTTTTAATACATATTTCTTAAATAATGATTCTACATATTTTGATTTATTGATCAGAGACAGATTTTCTCAGATTATAACTTATTTTGTTTCATAAAATAAGGAATTTGACAAGAATGTCAGCAAACCAGCTGTAAAGTGGATATTAAGGGACATTTGGGGGAAATTTGAATATGGACCATGTGTAGATTCACTAGTGGCCCCCACAAAAGATATGTGCAAGTGCTAACTTGTACCCATAAATATGACTTTATTTGGATGTAAGTTCTTTGCAGAGGTAGTTAAGAATCTTGAGATGAGATCATCTTGGTTTTAGGGCAGTTCCTAAGTTTAATGACTGGTATTTTTATAAGAGAAGACACAAAGAGACATAGCAGAGAAGGACATTTTAAACCAGAGGTTGAGATTGGAGGTATACTGCCACAAGCCAAGGGATTCTGGGAGCTACCAGAATTGCAAGAGGAAAAGGAAGGATTACCCTCTGGAGCCATGAGAGGGAGCACATCATTGCCATACCTTGACTGTTGACTTCAGCCTCCAAAACTATTGTTTTAAACAACCCAGTATGTGGTAATTTGTTATAGCAGCACCAGGAAACTATTATAGCCCTTATAGTAAACGTTATTACAGATAACAAAATTATTGCTATTTGTGTTAGATGTGATATGATATTGAGGCTATGTACAAAAATACACTTTGTTGGCATTCAAAATTTGATTACTTTGGGTTAAATATGATATCTTTAATTGACTAAAATGCATCATCAAATATCAATTATATGGCAAAATAATAGCAATTGTTAAGCCTAGGAATTGAATATTTGGGTATTTAGTATATTGTTGTTGTTTTTTTCTGTGCAATTAAAAATATTTAAAGAAAATGTTAGCAAAAAGTGTTCCCCAAGGGCTCTCATATTTTGATGTTTGGTTCTTTAACTAAAATAATGATCAGTTTTACAAATAAATAATCTTACAAATCATCTTCCAACATCTAAAAGAAAAGCTTTAAACCTCATCGTTTTCACCTCTACGCCTTGTCATTGGCTCTTTTTGCAGCTTATGTTCTGTGCATCTTTCTGTCTGGTTTTCAAAATCAAACTGAAAGCTTTTCATGGTACCTCCTCAAACCTTCCTTTTCCTCAGGTGAAAATTAGTGATTTAACCAATGAATAATCAATAAGTTTCTCCCAAATTCTATTTCTAATTCTCCCCCACCGAAACTTGGTAAGCTGCTATACAAAACGGCAACCATGATTTCCTTACCCTCCCAACCCCCAACACACCTCTTCTCCTGACCTTTAGGTCCTGGGCTGTGCCATTCTCATGCTTTATAGTCAAGTTCTTTCCTCAGATAATAGTCTCCTCAGTTTCTGAAAATAGCTGATTGTCTATTCCACGGAGAGCAAGATCAAAGTTGGATAAATTGCCATTTATTTCACTTCTACTAGAAAGTGATCCTAACAAATAAAATTTTCTTTCTGACACCCTTGGTTCCTTCTCATCTCATTGCTGATCTTTGCTAGAGGGATAAAGCCATCTGTTTACTCTATTTTATCACCAGAAGCTGTTCTCTCTCAGTGACAACATCCTCTGGCTTACAGAACTTATCTGTTGATCACTGAAATAGCATTGAAGGCCCCAGGAACATGGACAATCCACTTCTCTGGAATCAGTGACATTTAATATTGCCTGTTCATCTTTTTAAGGCCCACATTCTTGCAGAATTACATATTAGGTAGTTGAATCCCTGCAAAGGTTATTGTTCTCTCTTTGTTGTGTGTGTAATATAGACATGCCACAGATAGGCCTTACTTTGTGTGTGTCGTGTAGACATGTCACAGTTAGGCTTCATAAAGTGCATGGCTGCATTATGATAATAGGAAGACTACCTCTTCCAACCTGTCCTGCAGTGGATCGTGAGGAACTGGGTTCCATGAGTTTCTTCTCACCCCAGCTCCTCACACACCACCACTGAGTTGCCTTTTGTAGCCCTTCCTTCCTTTTTCCTCCATTTTGTAACAAGGTGAAAGCTGGGAATTTTTTTTTAGAAATACATAACCAACATTTTATTCTGACATCCAAGGAATTAAAGGATTTTTTGTTTTGTTTTGTTTTGTTTTTTTCTTGAAAGTGGCCTTTGGTTTTGCACTCTGCTTCAGGTTCCTCTAAAATCAAGTCCCCTTTATAGCAATGCACCTAAATTATCACGGAGTCAGTTTTTTAGGATTCATGAAATGACTCTGCTACTAACATTTTCAAAGGAAAACCTACCCATATGCCTGTAAACTACCCCTACATAGCTTCCCTTGTACTGCACTACACTCAAGTAGAGCCTACTCATCTTTCTAGTCTCAATTTAGTCACTCTTTGGAGTTGTCTTATCTGACCATTTAATCTCAGGAATATCTCCCAGCAAAAGTCCCACCATAGCAGTAATTATAATATATATATTTATATAGTATTTGTGGGTTAAATTTTACTTCCTTCACTTGGCTTCACGCCATTTTCCACATCCACTTTCTTCATTGCTATAAACTTAGCACAATACCAAATACATATCAGATGGTAAACTATTTGTTAAATAAATGAGTATAGCTCACATCCAAAGTCCAGCTTTAATCTGCTTAACTGATGTTGAACATATGTTTTTCAGCCAATCTATGTTCTCAGAATAAAATTCCTCCTTTTCTTACCCTTCTCCATTTTTCTTTCTCCTCTCCTCTTAATTTTTCTGCTATCATCTTGCTCCATAGTTCCTTTTTTTTCCCTCCTCTGCCAATGTATGGATGACTTTTATGGGTGACTGTTCACATATGGAAGATATATTCCTATTTGGAGTTTATTAAATAATAAACAGAAGAATGGAAATAATTGATTCACATTTTAAATGGTCATAACTTTTAACTACATGATTTTGCCTAGTATCACAATAACTGATTTTAAACATCTTATGGAAATTCAGTCAGATGGATATTGCTCTAAAGCAGACTGAAGATAAAACATTCTACACTTGTCTAGTTAATATTAGTCATATACAGGGCGGTAACTATTTAAATGCATTGCTATATGATTGTAAATAGTGACCACAGTCTGAGTATTACTTTTGAAGGGTAGCATAAGCCAGGCCCGAAATAGAAGATGGGAAGGATTAGTAGACTTTGCCTTCTAATGGGAGAGAGGAAGGACATCATTCCTGTTGTTTTCTTTAAACCTTTAAAAATTGTCCTTAATTTATGTGGTCCACGATTTTTCTAATGTTCATCAAAACTCTTCTTGCAGAGATTGCAATGTATTATAGAAAAGATGCCCTTCATAAAGTTTTCTACAATCGTACTTAATGATAAATCAATATTGCAAAGACTAAACAATACAGTAATTGTTCTTAAAGGATATGCCAAAATAGAAATAACATCCCTAAGTGTAGAATGTACGACGTTATCATTACTATCACTAGAAAAATCACAACTCAGGCTCTGAAATCGGACGGACCTAGGTTTGAGTTCAGATTTCACCCCTACTAATCATGTCAACCTTAGACAAATCACTAAATTCTCTGGATCTCAATTTCCTCATACGTAAAACGAGGGTATACGTATCATACTATGTACCTGATATGATGATTAAATGAACCTAGAAATTGATTAGTCCAATATAGTGGTAAATACATGAAGTAAGTACTCAATAAATGTTAGCTGTAACTATTACTATGATTCTCACCAGTATTGCTGTGTTGTTATTGTGGTAGAAGCAGAGGTCACTTTGTTATTAAATGTAAAAACAATTTGGCAAAATAAGAGAGGCCAATTCTAAGTATTATCATAAGGAGAAAATGTCAAGTAAATCAAATGTGGGTACCATAAGAAAACTAGCCTGGACTCTGAAAGGGAGATTAGCATTAATCCCTCTGTACTCACTGAGAAACCTGGAGGCATTAGGGAAAGCAGGTGGTATATTCAATATCTCATCCAGTATTTCCTACAGGCTCTTTCAAATGATAACTTCAGGAACCACTTGGAAAATATCGGCTCTACCACATTTCTCTAGGGATCAGTGAACTCACTTGGATTAAACAAGTAGTAAAAACACTTGAAAAATTCAAATCCAAATAAATGCCACATTTCCTAAAAATTGGAACAAAGTCAGCAATTAATTTTCTGTATTTTTTAAAGTATGGTTTGTAAGCTTTTTCGTGGGAATGTTACAAAAGAAAAGACAATGGAACTTATCTTGAAAGTGTTTCTTTTGAGGGAAGTATAGTGTTATTCTATGAAATTCAGATATTGAGAGAATAACAAACAAAAATGCTTGCCTCTCCTTTCTCTGACATCCTTTGAACATGATTTATTTACCTAAGAAAAAAGAAGAAATCTAGAAGTCATAATATATTCTCCAAGTCTAAGTCAAGTCTAAATCATGGTGTTAAATTTTTTTGGAAATCCCTGCTTTTTTAAAATTTTGATAGGCTAGAGGTGAACTTGCTAGTGGATATCACTAAGTTGAACTCTTGAAGATGAATAGATACAGGCAATTGCCAAAATACAAAGCACACATTCCAAAATTTCATTTATAATTCAGTCACTCGGAACAGGCAACACAGTTTTCCCACAGGAACACTTATAATTTGTGTTTAAGTTCGTAGGTAAGCGCACAAATGCTACTTTTACATGTAATCACTATGAAATATCTTAGATCTACAGAAGAAAATCAATTAATATACACTCTTTCAAAAATAAAAATAGAACTCTAAAAATTTAAAAGTACCATTTGTATTTAAATTTCACACATTTAAAAAAGATGACAAAACTCAAAAAATATCAGAGATATGGTATCTTTGGTAGAGTTTCCAAAGATTTAAGGGTATTTTCAAGGCCCTCAGGAGTCATTAGGCCAGATTTTCTTTTTTCTTAAATAATTTCAGATTGTAGAGGGGGCACAGTTATCTTTTCAGGAGCGTATCAGTTATTGACTAAAAACTGTAATGGAAAGAAAGAGAGGGTAACTGAATTACAAGGAGATGGGGTGGTGGGTGGAAGATTATAAACAAGCATTTATAAATATTTGTGAACAAAGAAGAAAAACTGAAAAATGATTACTGTGCTGTAAGCAGAGAAAGAGGCACAGAAAATCCTTTGGCAGAAGAATGAGAAAGTGTTGAGGCAGAAACAGGGGTCCACTTGTTTCACGAGCTGTCTCTAAAGTGGCAGGAATATTTCCTCATGACATTTTGATTGCCAAAGAATACACACAAGTTGCAAGAACACAGATACTTGGGCTGGTGAATGCAGTTATTGAGTCTTTCACACTTGTGGGTAGAATACATTTTTTGTTTTTGACAGATTACTATGGAAACTTTCTGATCTCAGAAACACTCAACGTTGGGCAGGCCTTCCTAGCCATGTCTTCAGTATTGGGTTTTAGCTTTTTAGCACATCATGAGATTGCTTCTTAATTAGTACAGCAAAAAGTGAACGGATGGTAAAAAGAAAGATGTTTGACATTGTATCTACACCTATCATACTGCTATGCTATTGCAGCTGTTTTCATATATATCAAAACTTGTTTGATTTCTTGGTTCCCACATGACAGTAGACTCAGCAAGAAGTCCAGAGAGACTCTCTGTGAATAACCTTTTTCCTGTAATGCAATAGTGCTGTCTCTAGTCCCTAGGCTATGTCACCTTCAATTAAACAGTGGCTCAATCAGTGTGAAGACAGCTTTCATATTGTTACCATAGAAAGGTTTCTCCTTTGTGACTAAGCCTTTTCCAGTTGTTGAAATGTTCACCAATTGCTGCCTCAGCTCCTTGGAACCCACTCGGCTTTTGTGCGCTGA
The DNA here is from genome assembly GCF_037993035.2 of Macaca fascicularis. NCBI lineage: Eukaryota > Metazoa > Chordata > Mammalia > Primates > Cercopithecidae > Macaca > Macaca fascicularis. The sequence continues at coordinate 166,944,556 of NC_088376.1, read as the reverse complement.
TGCATTTACTGTACTAGTAATTAATGCCGTTAGCTTTGTAATTAAAAAAAAAAACTTTTTGCCTTTATACTCAGGATGATAATGCTGCAAGTAAAAATTAATTAAAATGAGATGAATTGCCTTCAGTTAAACGAAACGGAAAGAGAAAAGGAGGGGTAAAGGAAGGAGGAACCTGAGGAAGAGTTTGTAGTCTTATTAATGAAGCCAGCTGAGGAGGTTGGGCTTTAAATTTTCTCCTGACTCTTTTCTTTGTGTTAGACCCTGGGTTAATGGAGCCAAAAACCTTCAGCTGGTGAGAGAACACAAAGAAGCTATACTTTCTCTGATTTGTCTATGGGTCACGATGAAGACCACAAACATGAACACCCATGTTTGTTTAAGCTCCCCCTTCAATTTTCTAGTACCAGGCTGCTTGAAATAATGGGCTGTGAAATTGGCTTTTATATTATTATGAATTAGATCTGATGCCTGATTTTCTTTTAACACTTGATGCAGTGAAAAGTTCTGCTTCTTTAGGTAGGACACAGTTCTGACATATTCAATCATTGATGATAAGAGCTTGGGTGTGAAAATCTGACTGTTCTCCATGCTGAAGCAAAGGACCTGTGAGAGTCAGGTTTATTTATCTTCTGTTGTCCTGATTTTTTCAAATTTTGCTTCCAATTTCTATTTAAAGGACACAACTTCTTTTAAATTAGCACAATGGCTAGGGATCTAAATTTTATAAAGGAGCAGCAATCAGTTAATCAATAAACATGTGCTTAATGGGATCCTAGTGTGTATCTTACGATTATGTCAAGGTGCTTCAGTGGGCATGGTAACAGTGGAAAACGTAACCCTTGTCTTCAAAGAATTGATACACTCACCTGAAAAACAAAAGCTAAGCTGCATAAATCACAGAGAAGTGGGCAATTAAGGGCTAAAGCCTCTGGCACTTGGAGTAAAATAAGAGTTCTGTTAAAGAGAAGGGACACTGTGGGCTGAGGAAATGAGTAATGGCTTCACGGAGAGAATGAACCCAAGTAAGAAAAAAGGACACAGTTAAGGAGAAAAGAATTTCCACTGCAGCTCAGAACTTAGAATCTTTATATATTTCAGTCACCCATCAATGGGGGAGAATATTGTCAGCAGGTAAATAATTGTGAAATCTTTCTAGCACTCTTTTGCGCTTTAACAATATCTGGGAGATATCTTAAGTTTTGTTTGGTGTTCCACAGATTGTCACACCTTGAAAATTCCACCTTGTTAAGTCTTGTATCCCTGATATGCCTCTGTTATATTTTCAACCAGAAACATATTTCTACAACTTACAAATGGGAATAATTGCATGCACCATCTTTCAAAGTCAGGCCTCTCGTCTTGGTGCATGAACTAAGCAAATTTGGAGAAATGCACATTAAACCAATAGCCTTCTGCATGGGTTTTAATGGTAGTACAAGAAGAGAGGCTGGAGTGCCTCCAAACAATCTTTGGGAGTACTAAAATGAGTCCTCCAAATTCTACAGCCATCCCATGTTTAGGGCCATTTCACTAGCATCACCAGGTAGCAGCTTTCCAGGAAAATGATAGTAAGTGTGATCGTATGACTTACTTCTCCTTCTGTTCTCAATCCCACGGATTATAAATTTAGATTTCCTTAGATTTAAAGATTTAAAGTTGATATTCTCTTAGTAAAACCATCTGTATTTGTACAAGAGGAATTTGTAAAAGTCCTGTCAACCTAAGATGTTTAGAGAAAAATGTTCACTTGGTCCATTCAGTATTGAGATAGAAAGCCTACTGACTGTTCAGCCCTGTAGAACCTACCTGGTTGCTTTATAAAGGTTTTGGCTTGGTTGTGCAGCATTTGCAATTTCCAAGTGCGGAAAATCAATCCTACCTCCAGCTAGTTCAGTCTGAGAAAGAGACAATTTAAGGAGCGTTTTCTTTTTCTTTTAATTTTCTTTACTTCTTTTTTTTTTTTCCCCAGCAGGTAGGTTTGCTAACAGAGGCAAGGAAGGTCCTAGTCTCAGATGAGCATAGGTCTTAAACACAGAGAAAGTAGAACTATTAGGTTAAATGAACCTAGCTGGGTTTTGATGGATGTCAGATGGGGTTCTGAGCAAATGCTGAACTACTCAAACTGGAGAAAGGCCCCTACCAGTTGCAAGAATTCTTTTGCCACTTTAGTAAGAAATTAGCAAGCCAGGGAAATTTATTTAATACCCCCCAACCCCAACCAGCCTTTCTAATATTTGTCAATTTTCTGTCAAGTTTTGCGGCATTGACAAAGCTAAAATATACAGTTGATTCTTTTCTCGCTGCTTTTAATCATTCTTTAGAATCTTGCATTATAGAAAAGGAAACTGCCATTTAGAACATCTGAGAACATGCAAGAAAAAATGTGCAGGCACATTTTAATTAAGAAATGATGGCACTGTGGGAGGCCGAGACGGGTGGATCACAAGGTCAGGAGTTCGAGACCATCCTGGCTAACACAGTGAAACCCCGTCTCTACTAAAAATACAAAAAAATTAGCTGAGCGTGGTGTGGGTGCCTGTAAGTCCCAGCTACTCGGGAGGCTGAGGCAGGAGAATGGCGTGAACCCAGGAGGCAGAGCCTCTGCACTTCACTCGCCGCTGCACTTCACGTACCATTGCACTTTAACCTGGGCGACAGAGCGAGACTCTGTTTCAAAAAAAAAGAAAAAAAGAAAAAAAAAAAAGAAATGATGGTGGACTGGACTAGATAATACTTATATACATGAAAAGATGGCCTTGAAGTAATGAAGCAGTATAGGAGAAAATGGGCCAGAATAGAAATGACAGTAAATTACCAGTTTAAGGTGAATTGCTGATATCCTGTGACCTCCAGTGTATGAATTCCACACTGCAGTTCAATTTTTAACAGTCACATGGTATATCTGATTCTCCCCTCCTCCTTCCAGAAAGCATAACAACATGCTCTATGAGCAGCAGAAAATTCTCCTGCTGACTGGTTTGTAGACTCTCCACTTGAAGTGCTCGACTTAAAATCTGGTTCAAGCAAAAAACTGCTGACTAGCAGCTGGAACCTGCTCAGCTACTGGCTCAACTACTTTAAGACGTGGCTTTCAGAAACAAATACAGTGATATCAAGGATCATGGAGTTGGCTGCAAAGGACACAGCCTGTCTCTATGCATACTCCTCCTGATAGTTCAGTCTTTTTCTGTTGTATATGTTGAATAGGGGCTTTTCTTAGCTTTTTACAGGTCTGATCACAGATCCCATGGATTGGAGAACACAAGCTCATTCATTTTTCATTTTAACTTCTCTTGGGATATGAATGTTAGGAGAAAGAAGAAAGAATGAAAGGGCATACACAGGGAATAATTCATGAAATGACCAGGCCGGGCGCGATGGCTCACGCCTGTAATCCCAGCACTTTGGGAGGCTGAGGCGGGCGGATCACAAGGTCAGGAGATCGAGACCACGGTGAAACCCCGTCTCTACTAAAAATACAAAAAATTAGCCGGGCGCGGTGGCGGGCGCCTGTAGTCCCAGCTACTCAGGAGGCTGAGGCAGGAGAATGGCGTAAACCCGGGAGGCGGAGCTTGCAGTGAGCCGAGATCGCGCCACTGCACTCCAGCCTGGGCGACAGAGCGAGACTCCGTCTCAAAAAACAAACAAACAAAAAAAAAGAAATGACCAAATGCTGCCTGATTGATAAGAAGGTGGAACTTAGTAACAGAAGCACATGGTGAAGGACACTGTAGCCAGCTTAGAGATTTCGTTCATTCATTCATCTATTTATGAAATATCTACATATATTTATCATATATCTATGAAATAAATTCATCTATTTATTTATTTATTAAAATAAGAAATCCTGTTACCACCAAAAGAAAATTACTCTTGTTTAAAATTCAATAATAAAATTAACATCAAAGCTGACCGCATTAGTACTGATAGAGTAGTTTCTATAAAAAAATTTTAAAAGAAATTAATCTACAGGTTTCAACGGAAAGATAAACAAGCCCTCTAAAAAATGAAAAGTATCTTTTCTTCTCTATTTGAATATTTAATTATATGCCTTTGAATTGAGTCCCTGAGTACCTGTATTTCTTGATGTTGCTAATGGAAACAGCTAATTTTTACAGATTTTTTTGCTATTAGTTAAATTCTGAAGTGGAATGTACCTCCCAAAATTATGTTTCATGGCACATGTGCATTCTTTGGAAAATAAGTTTGGAACACTCAAACAATAATATGCTTGCTTCAAAATTGATAGCTCATATAAATATAGTAAAGGCACTGAGAAGTCCTATAAGAAAGACTTTAAATCAGTATCTACCAGGTTGACAGTAAACTTTTTTTTAATGTAGCATTATATTTCTGCAGGAAAAAAATTCTAAAAGACATAATTTGGAACATACCATTATAGTATAGAAAATAGACTGAGACTGAAGTAAGCCAGCATTTAAATTCTTGTTTTCCTGCTAAAGTGTGTTTTTATTAACTTTGTTTATTATTTATTTATTATTATAATATATAATTATTTAATATTTATTATTATAATATATAAATAATAAATAACTCACAGCAACTTTGAATTCCTGGGATCAAGTGATCCTCACACCTCAGCGTCCCAGGTAGTTAGGACTACAGGCACATGATACTATGCCCAGCTAATTTTTGAAATACTTTGTAGACACGGGATCTCACTATGTTGCATAGACTGGTCTTGAACGGCTGGGTTCAAGTGATCTTCCCACCTAGGTCTCCCAAGTTGCTGGAATTATAGACATGAGCCACCACACCCAGGCTTTATTAACTTTAAGAATTACATATACTCATGCATGAGTGCACAAAAGGGAGAAATGGAAGGAGAAAGGGAAGGAGAGAGAAAGAGAGAAAGACATAGAGATAGAGATACGATGTTCTAAGTCTTAAATAATTGAATCTCCAAACCTTTTTCATCAGTAACAGTATTACTACATATCAATAAAGGAAAATGAAATGACATCCCAATAAATACCATTGTCATTCAATTTTTCAGGCACTTTATATGTTATTTCATGAAACTACCAGAATAATTATTGCAAAAAGCATATTTGTCTCTGAAGAAATCTAAGTACATTCAAAATATGGTCTTACTATATAGAAAAAATTAGCATAGTTCTACAATTCCTGTATCTTCTATATTCTGTTCTTACATTTGAAATAAATAAAGAACTGAAGAATAAATCCCACTGCATATTTTAACCCAGATACTGTGATGGAATTTAGACTATGAAAGATGCTTTACTTTCTAGCATTATGATCTCATTTCCAAACACTAGCCTTCCACATGTTTTTCAACATATGTGAAAATACCAGCAGGGACATTACAGGTGCTGAATAAATTTATTTGGTGCCTTTTATTATTAAAATTGATAGTACATCTTTACACTGCTTGTGTTTTTTCACTTTATATTGACTATAATCGAATGAATAATGAGACACAATGGAGCCCAATTCTTTGATAAGTAGAAAAAAAAAAAAAACAACTTTGTTGTGAATCATTTTTTTATTTTATCTCCAAAATATATTTTCATTATTCTAAAATCATGATTTGCTTAGAATTTGATTTTTTAAAATATTGTTAGTTTATTATTTTTAATGGGCTATGCATTTTCCATAAAACTCAAAAAATAAAAATAACCCAAGTCATACTTGTCAGAAGATCAGGCAAATGATTCATTTCCAGGCCAGTAATGTGTAGTATAGAGAGAGGTTCAACTATAAGATTTCCAATTTGTTTTAAGGTTCATGTTAAAATAAAAGAATACCAAATGTAAAAAGAAACAATGAATAAAATTATTCTTAATGATCCATACCCCTTCATCTGAACTTCATCTTGATTTTCACTCACTATTGGTGCCCACCTTGATTTCACTTCTGAAATACTAAACCACATAACATTGAATCATGGCTTCTTTATAGCCCCAGGCTATAAAATTAGGTAAAATAAAAAGTATCCTAATCAAGATCATAAGAGGACAGCAAATGAGAATTACAATTGAGCCAATTATTATTATTATTATCTTTTTTTTTTTTTTGAGACAGAGTCTCGCTCTGTTGCCCAGGCTGGAGTGCAGTGGCCAGATCTCAGCTCACTGCAAGCTCCGCCTCCCGGGTTCACGCCATTCTCCTGCCTCAGCCTCCCAAGTAGCTGGGACTACAGGCGCCCGGCTAGTTTTTTGTATTTTTTAGTAGAGACGGGGTTTCACCGTTTTAGCCAGGATGGTCTCGATCTCCTGACCTCGTGATCCACCCGTCTCGGCCTCCCAAAGTGCTGGGATTACAGGCTTGAGCCACCGCGCCTGGCCTACAGTTGAGCCAATTATTGTACACTGCATAACGCAGTTAACACCTGTGGGCCCACAAGTTGCCTTTAGTGTTATAGTATTTGGAACAGGTCCATTGTTCAAACTTCTTTACCTCAAGATATTTGAATAAAACACAATAGATGAATTCAAGAAATATTCAGATATATTCCTTTGAGCTAGACTTTAAACATGAGTCTGCCTACATGGGTCTTAGATTCTTTCTTGTTCTCGAATTCCTCTTTTATTCTTTTTTAAATGTCATTATTATTTTTTAATTATACTTTAAGTTCTAGGGTACATGTGCACAATGTGCAAGTTTGTTACATATGTATACATGTGCCATGTATACATGTGCCATGACCCATTAACTGGTCATTTACATTAGGTATATCTCCTAATGCTATCCCTCCCCCATCTCCCCACCCTACAACAGGCCCCAGTGTGTGATGTTCCCCTTCCTGTGTCCAAGGATTCTTATGGTTCAAATCCCCCCATGAGTGAGAACATGTGGTGTTTGGTTTTTTGTCCTTGCAATAGTTTGCTGAGAATGATGGTTTCCAGCTTCATCCATGTCCCTACAAAGGACACAAACTCATCCTTTTTTATGGCTACATAGTGTTCCCTGGTGTATATGTGCCACATTTTCTTAATCCAGTCTATCATTGATGGACATTTGGGTTGGTTCCAAGTCTTTGCTATTGTGAATAGTGCCGCAATAAAGATTCTTTATCTGTAAAACAAAATAACTATACTAGATGATTTATAAGGTCATTCCCTACTCCAAAAATGTAATATCTTTACAATGTAAGCCACATATGTATATACACACACACATATATATACACACATAGGTATATTTATATTAGACATAATGTTTGAAATAAATCATTTCAAAGTTTGGAAGGTAAAATTGAAGACACTAAGATGACTTTCTGATGATGACATAAAAAATATGACAATATGATTATAATTCAGTTGGAATATAAGGCTTAGTCCTATCCTAACATGTAATAAAATACACTTTCTACTCTCTACACTCTTCCACACAAAGGCTCAAACAAAACTAATGCGATTCTCACATCAGCATTAGTAACAACACATGTAAACCCTATAAGTGGTGTGTTCCTTTTATTGTAATATGTGCAACTCTTTGTTCAGTGTGCTTGTAAGTAAGCAAAACATTCAATTCAGCAGCAATTTTGTAAATTTGTGCTCTTTTCCTTCCTTTCTTGGTTTAATCTCTGTGGTTATAGTGGCAATGCTAATGATTGTTGATAAGTGAAAAAATCAGGAGAGAAAAAGTGAGCATGAAGCTTTAGCAATACATTCAAGGTAAGGAAGTATGAAATGGAACCCCAGGCACAGGGCCAAATACTTGGGCTTCATGCATATCTGCTTACACAATAATACAGAGGTACTGTTATTACAAGGTATCTACTTCCATCCCTTTTATTCATTTTCACCACAATTCATTTAATGCTTATGCTAGCACTGAGTCCTCGCCACAAACCTTAGAGATGTTGTTAGCCCTATTTTGTATATGAAGAAGTTGAGGTTTGGAGAGGATGATAAGTGAGCACAGGTCACACATCTTATTGACTGGAACTCAAACACACGCCATTCAACTCTGAAGCCCATGCTCTTAATTACTGCATAATTCAACAACACATTAACCAAGTTCTCATGCATATTTTAGAATTGATGAGGGAATAGTTTGGAGGGCAGACATCCAAGGGCCAGTACAAATAAGTCTCTTGAGCAGAATTTCTCAGCCTTGGCACTATTGACATTTTGGAATGAATAATTCCTTGTTGTGAAGGACAGTCCTATGTATTGTAGGATGTTCGACAGCATCCCTGACTTCTATTCACTAGATGAATGTAGCATCCATCCCTTCCCCCACCAAGTTGTGGTAACGAAAAATATTGCCAAATATTTCCTGCGGGGCAAAACTACTGCATATTGAGAACTTCCATTCTAAAGGAATGATGCATTTACTATGAACACCTGAGTAATCAATCCTCATAGGATCCCCATATTTATCACCAGGGCTTCTGGGGCTTTTACCTTTTTGATTGTCTCCTGCCAAGTTACTGGCTCCCTCAAAGGTTCACACACAAAATTTTGGTCTTTATTAAACTAATCTAAGCTGTTTTAGTCATTTCATAATATTTTGATCCTGTCTGACATTTTTGAAACATGGTTGAGATTCTAGAACAGGAGCATAAAATAGCTGCAGTTTTGAAAACATTTTTCAAATGTTTAAATATTCATGCATAATTGTGATCCACACAAATACCCATCCTGACTGATGCAGGAGTTACTCACATATGGGATGACAACTAGGCAGACAGCACATTCTGAGTCCACCTGTCTGGAACTTTCCCTGTGGCCTCAACTTGGGTGCAATATATCCAGGAAGGGAGGACAATGAAGGAGAGGAAGAAATTACCTAATACCTCTATACAAAGCCTATTTCCTCATGGTAGTAGAGTCTCTCCCCAGTTTGTCATGTAAGTTTCTAGTCTGTCTTCGCTATGACCAATAAAATCAGTCCATCAGATTCCAGTCCATCTGCCCCTCCTCTAAAATTAGATACGAAAAGATAAACCTGATATCAAAGCATTCCACATGTATTGGTATTTTCTGACTTCAGCAGGAAATGTGCTTAATATAAAAATGAAATAATGACATGGTTACCTTTTTTTTTTAAGTTGCAATACTAAATCACTCCTCTGCAGTCTGAGAAAAAGACTGCATTGTGTGCTTTTATTTGTCCCCTCACCCCATGTATCATCAACACTATATCCTATAGCCATAACCCAAGTGACAAGGTTTTGATGATTCACAAGTTGAGAGTATATTTAGCTTAGTTCTCTCCATGTGGCTAGGCATAGCTATGCTTTTAGAAACTATGAGTAGTAGACGTGCATTTGTGTCATGTCACCTGTCATAGTCTGAGCCTAGAATAAAGAGAATCTGTTCCAGGCTTTCTTCTGTGAGGTTGCTGACCTCACTACAGGGCTATGAAATATATAGAGTCTCTCATGAGTAGAGTAAAGGGGATGACTTGGTGTCCCAATCAGTATATGCTGCTGAATGGTCAAGTAGGAACACATAGCCATATATCTCCGTCTTAGTAAAGTTCACTTACTAAGCTATAGAAAACTAAAGTGGCTTCCTGGCTCACGAGGTTTTGGAATTATAATTTCAGTTCCAAAATCCTAGTGAATACTATCCAGAACATATGTTAAAAAAAAGAGAGAGAGAGAGAAAGAAAAACCTTTCAGCAATAAAAAGATCTATTGAAATCCATGAATCCTATTCTTAAATTCCTGAATAGTGTTTATAAGACAAAACAAGATAGTATATTAGGGAATATGTTATTTAATTCAGTAAATAAATTAACATGTTGTACCCCAAATTAAAAAATGATTTTAAATTATAAATTATGGAAGCATGGAAGATAAATTAACTTGCAGAAAATCAGGAAGGACCAAACAGAACAATGTTGGGTCTTTTAAATAATGAGCTCTCTATCCCCGGAAGAGTTCAATCACAGGTTAGATGACCATTAGTCAGGAAGTCCATTAAATGCATTCTACATTTGAGTGAAACAAGAATTAGATTTAAAAATTACTCTAAATCTAAAATGTAAAATTCTTAGTATACCTTCCATTCTACCACTAATAGATGGTAGATCAATTTTTTTGTTGTTACTTAATCCTTTGGTCCTTCCTGAATTTCTGCAAGTTTAATCAGTTAAATTACATTCCACACTTCTTTATATGAATAAGTTTATAATCTACTCTGCCATTCAGGTTCCCCTCCACTGGATATATTTAGCTGTCAATGGTTCCTTCCATTTTTAAAAAGTTGTATTGTAGTATATGTGTGTTCAGTTACACATAAAACACATAGCATCATATAATAATTCTTCATGTACTTACAAAATCTATATACACACAAAATATTTTCAAATTATACAATTAATGATTATTATGAGAAAGTATGGTCCTAAGAACAGGTCAAAAAGTTTTACGGATATAAGTATCCTTGAATCCTTGCTTTGCAAGCTACATAATATGAATACTCGATTTGACAAAAATGATATCTATCATGCATGCTATTTATGAGATCTATGAAGGCAAGGTCTTTTGGAGCTTTTGGAAGACGGCAGACTTTAGTGAGAAAACCATGTCATTGGACCTGGATCTGCTGCTTTGTGGTTACAAAAATAAAACCTTGGCAGTCGGTTCAGAGTTAAAAAGGTCAGGGGAGCAATCCACACTAGCGAGATTAAAAAAGACAATATGGAAGAATGTAATGTTCTAAATTTACATAGAGATATTAGTCTGCCAAGCAAACAAAAACATTTGTACTAAGTATGGTTGGCACAATGTCTCCCCTAGAGAAAACACTACAGGAGAAGAAAAAACGAAATTAAAAGTTCACTTGGCAAGCATGAGATTAAAGTAAAGCCAAAGAGGAAAAATGATCCGTAGAGCTAGCAGCACCAATTGTAGAAGGTGCATCAAGAATTTTTAACCTCATGTCCATGGACTCTTGGGCTTTAAGTTGTCTGTGGAACCCAAGTTGCTGTAAGAAAAAAATATGTTTTTATGCACATATCTATTTTCAAGAGTGAGAAGGCAATAGTTTCATCAGATTCTCAAGAGAGTTGATAAAACAAATAATAGCATTAAATAACATGCTATGCCAGGTAAACAGGAAAACACGTGTCATCTTTGTAAAATTTATTTTCCTTAAACAACCTGCAGACAGCCGGGAGTGGTGGCTCATGCCTGTAATCCCAGCAATTTGGGAGACCAAGGTGGAAGGATCACCTGAGGTTGAGAGTTCAAGACTAGCCTGACCAACATGGAGAAACTCCGTCTCTACTAAAAATACAAAAAATTAGCCAGATGTGGTGGCGCATGCCCATAGTCCCAACTACTCGGGAGGCTGAGACAGGAGAATTGCTTGAACCCAAGAGGCAGAGGTTGCGGTGAGCCAAGATGATACCACTGCACTCCAGCCTGGGCAACAAGTGCAAAACTCCATTTCAAAACAACAACAACAACAGCAACCACAACAACAAAACCTGCAGACATTCCCACTTTTTTTTTTATCTTTTGCTTCCTGTCCAAGGTTTCATGTAGACCATGCTTCCTGTTAATATATTCTTAACGTTGGCTGGGCGCAGTGGCTCATGTCTGTGTAATCTCAGCACTTTGGGAGGCTGAAGCAGGCTGATTGCCTAAGGTCAGGAGGTGGAGACCAGTCTGGCCAACATGGTGAAACCCTGTTTCTACTAATAATACAAAAATTAGCTGGGCTGGTGACACATGCCTGTAGTCCCAGCTACTCAGGAGGGTGAGGCAGGAGAATCTGCTTGAACCCAGGAGGGGGAGGTTGCAGTGAGCCGGATTGTGCCACTGCAATCTACCCTGGGCAACAGAGTGATATTCTATCTAATAGATAGATAGATAGATAGATAGATAGATAGATAGATAGATAGATAATTCTTTCTGTGGAAAATGTCTTAGTATACTTTTCTTTATATTAAAAACTTCTGCCTATCAAAATAAATAAAATTATGACACAGATCATGCCATTCTATGGCTAATTATTCCCCCAGTTCGCTAGCCATATATTTAAGGTCCATTTCTGAGGGTTGGGTGCATCGACAATCAGCAAATGTCATCCACTGCATAGCCCCATGTTCTAGAGGCATTGTAGAAAAGCTTCCAAATATGTGCCCTCATCATTATCATTATTAGAGAAAGAATATTGCCAAGGACATAGCCATTGGTATTGGGGGTATAACCCTATGCAGAGAACAGCAGATTTGGATTCATCCCTTTCATTTTTACGTATAACTTTTGGTAACTTGTATTCCCAGAAATTTGACATAACTACCATAAAAGTGAGGCTTTCTTTTTAGACTCAGCTTAATCAGATGGGTGGAACTTCATTCCTCTCTCAAGTATTCCGACTGCACATTCCCTCCCATGTGTTATTTTGCTCTGTAGCTTCTATCTCTGTGGAACACAGGAGCAGAAAACCACCAAAAGAATGAAGAGTAAAATAAAACAAATTGCCAAGGAAAAATATCCAAAAACCCATCACAGAAAGAAGGGAAAAATCAAGGTCTCCACAGATGAGTGCTTTTAATTAGAAATAGGGCTGAACAGCAAAGAGCTTATGCTAATAAGCAGCCTCTTTTAATCAGCTTATTAAAAAGAAACATTTTTAACAGCCAAAATAGTTTAAAAATGGTAATTATTAGAAAAGCATTAGCAGGTTGATGGAAGGGGAAGGGAAGGGCTGGTCATGAACTGAAATTAAAAAGCTTTCTGGATACTCCAGCCAGGCCCAGTTGTCCTGAAGAAGTGGGAAAACATCCCAAGTGGGCATGTTTGATGTCAGCTTCATTCCTTTTTCTGTTATAAAAGACTCTTTTCTTTTCCAGGTCCCCTGCTTTCCCACTATTCCTTCTTGCTTTTGGAATTTTATTTTCTCTGTGCCACCCCTTAATCATTTCTAACATGTTTTCCCAAGTACTGTTTCTCTTCCTGCTTTTTCATTCCAAGGCTTTGGTTCCACTTTCTTTCCCCTAATAAATTTGCTTTTCTTGTGTACTGATCTTTGCAGCCCAAATATGTTCAACCTATCTAACTTGAGTTTTAACCTTGAAAAAAAAAACAAAAAACACTTAAGATTGTCTTCTAAAAAATATTTCCAACACTTTCACTCTTACCTGCCTCATAGACAGAAAGAAGTGTCCAAACGGTTATTGAATTCTCTTCAAATGTGGATTAAAATATTAAGATTCCTTATCCTGAAGTAAACTCCTGATTTGACTGAGTTAGTCAGGTCTCATCAGGAAAATATAATCCTCTATGAGTCATTAACAGAGAGAGAAATTAATGTAGAGACTTTATTAAGGAGGATGAAAGACAATGAGAAGTCAACCAGGGGACGCTAAGGCAACAAAGTGATTAGTCAAGGTAGGAAACTACTTCTACTCTCTAGTTAGAAAGACAGAGAAGACGGTATTACTTGAACTCAGCGGCAAAACCTACAGCAATGCACGTCTGTCCTGGGGATCTGGGGCTGTAGAAGAGATTCAGCAGTTGCCCAAGATACCAACTGAGGCAAAAAGGACAGAGAGAAATATTCTAACTGTTCCTTTCCTCCTGTCCTCTAATTTCCCACCATGCCTTCCACTGGGTGAGCCCAGCATGAAGCCAGCTTAATAGAAGAGTCTGAGAAAGACATGAAAGTCAAAATCCTGCCATGAAGAGAGGAGCAGGGCAGTATGAAGATCAGATCTGAGGACTAACTACCCCGGGGCTAGCACAATCTAGCTGTTTAGTATTTGAAGAAAGTGGATTATTCTATTTTTTTCACTTTTCATTTTCTCTGTGTTAGCATTTTGTCAATGATAGGATTGAAATAGAATTCGTATATCTATAAGAGCTCCAAAATCTAAAATATTGAAAAATTTCTAAGTTCTCCAAGTCTTAACTACTCAATGCATGTTTTAGCTTTGAACCATCCACCCTGAAACAGTGAGAGCTCAAGAATTCTTATGTTTAAAGACAAAATTTTCTCTCTGCAGCCATTCAATTTGAAGAGAATCAGGGCTAAGAAAAGGTATCTGTGCAGCTATCACCTTTATTTCAGAAACCATATGTTGTTACTGAACTAAATATCTGTAGGAATGTGGCAAGGAGATATATGGGAGTGCATGAAAGTCATATTTGTGACAGTTTTTTTTTTTTTACTTAAAGCCAGGCTTAATTTATTAAAAATTATTTGAGGATTCACAATTATAAAATTTGTATTTCCAAATTATTAATCTGGGCAATGGTAGAAAAAAACAGAATAAGATAGTCTAATTTCAGTAGCACATTCCCTGTGGTTGGCAAATCTTTTATTTCTCCCTACTAAATTCTCTTGTGCACTGTCTGTAGCAGGTTTCCTAAACTTTTACCACTTTTCTTTAAAGTCCACATCCCAATGACTTTTAAAATAAAGTCCTCTAGGTAACAGACGTTTCTCAACTTCCCTTCCATCTACTTTAACACTTACAGGTTTATTCATCTTCACTTATTCTCTAGGAAGCACTTTATTCCTTCTCTCTTGAGTCCTATGCTATCATGAGTCTTAGGTCCTAGCCTTTCTTTTTTTTTTTTTTTTGTTTTTTTGAGACAGAGTTTCGCTCTTTTTGCCCAGGCTGGAGTGCAATGGCGCGATCTCGGCTCACCGCAACCTCCGCCTCCCGAGTTCAAGCGATTCTCCTGCCTCAGCCTCCCGAGTAGCTGGGATTACAGGCATGTGCCACCACCCCGGCTAATTTTGTATTTTCAGTAGCGATGGGGTTTCTCCATGTTGGTCAGGCTGGTCTTGAACTCCCGACCTCAGGTGATCCACCTGCCTCGGCCTCCCAAAGTGCTGGGATTACAAGCGTGAGCCATCGTGCCCGGTAGGTCCTATCCTTTCTCAGCTCTTCTAGCAACTGGTTATATCAGGCTTTTTCTTTGAAATGTTCTACTTTATCTCTTTTTCAATGACAATATCACTTCAATTTTCCTCTGTAATCTGGTTATTCCTCTGTAATCTGGTTATTCCCAAATTTATGTCCTTTGACCTAATCCTTCATCATGTACTGAATATATTTCCCAAAGCCTATCAGGCAAACCCATGTCCTCCCACCTAACATGTCCTCTATGAAGTCACTATCTTCCCTTCCAAACATTTTCTAGTACCAATTTAACTTCTAAGACTGGAACCTGTTCCTGTGTCTGGAATATGTTCTTCCTGCTCTTTTTGTGACTGGGCCATTCTTGTCATTCTTCCCTTTGCTGCAGTGAGACTTACCTAAATATGCTATCTTCCAACAGCTGCCCAGGGACTCTCACACAGCATCTTGTGTTAATAATCCACAGAGCACTCTCATCATCAGATAGTGTTATTTATTTGTTTATGTAAGTTCTGTCCCTTCCTTATTAGAAAATAAACTCCAAAAACACCAGGGACTCACTTTTATTTATTGCTGACACATAGTAGTGTTTAATACGTTTGAATAAATGGGCAATGACCTCATTCTATTTGTTATCCAGTCAGTAACTGAATTTTGTTGATCTTACCTCAGAAATCTATTTCTCCTATCTTTCCTTCAGTTGCTGTTCTTAGCATCAGTTTTCTGAACTATTTCAGATGGTTCGAGTGTCCAGTGTCCAGTCTATAAATAAAACTTACTTTGTATTATCATCAAATCACATCATCATAGCTATTATGTTATCAGGAGATTTCATTCCTCCAAAATGTATTATATTTGTTGAGGTCTTCAGTTGAGACCTGAAGACCTCAATGGTTATATGTTGAGGTCTTCAGTACCTCAGACTGTGACTATACTAGGAGATAGAGTCTAAAGAGGTAATTAAGTTAAAATGAGATCATTAGGGTGGGCTCTAATCAATATGACTGATGCCTTTATAAGAAGAGGAGATAAGGACTCAGACCTGCATAGAAGAAAGACCATGTGAAGGCACAGGGAGAAGATGAACACCTGCAAGACAAGGAGGATGGCCCCAGAAGTCGTCAACCCTGCTGACACCTTGAACTTGAACTTTTAAGCTCCAGAACAGTCAGATAATAAATTTCGGTTGTTTCAGTCACCCAGCTATGGTATGGCTGTCCTATTAAACTAATACATGTTACAAACAAATAATCTGATTATGTTACTTAGCTTTCCTCATAAAAATCTCTATTTTCTTATTGCCCAAGGGATGAAATTCAAATGTCTTAGACAGGAATACAAAACTCTTTAAAATTTGGTCCATATTTTACTCTTAGCTTTTAACTTCTGTCTTTTTCATCTACATTCTATATGCAAGTTATATTCAATTTCTCACTTTCCCCCTAATATGCCAGAACCTTTCGTGACCCTGTATCCTGGTATGTATTGTTCCCTCTGCATAAAGTAATATTTCTTTCTTCTTTGGAGAAATTATAAATTCTTTTTAAAAAGCAGAATGCACGAAAAAGTAAGTTAGTTAATTAAACACTTGAGAGATTACAGCCATTTTCTTGGAAATGATCCCATTATCTTAAAGACAACCAAAACTGAGGCACACAAGTATTGATTCTAAGGAAAGAGAGAAGGGAAAAAGAAAAGAAAAATGGTATGTACTTCAGAAATAATATGTATACTGAGTCCTATGGCCATTTTCATTATGTTCTTTCTCCTCCAGTTCCATGATTCTTTAAGCTAAAAAAAGTCCCAAAGTAGGCCAAAAGGTAGGTGGCCTGCATTATTACTTCACCAGTTTTCAGAGAAAGAGCAAATCAAAGAATATAAGAATTAGAAGAAATCTCAGCAGTCATCCAGTCCAAACTCTTTACTTCCCAATGAGAAAAAAAATGAAAAGTCAAATAGGTCTGACCTGCTTAAAATCACCAATTAATGAGTAGTAGAACCTTAATTCAAGTTTCCTAAACAAAAGTCAATACTCCCTTTACGACATCCTATTTCTGTTTCGAGCATTCGACAGTTCCTAAAGTGTAAAACACATTCTTATTCTTCCTTCCATCATTTTTCCTTCTATGTTTTCAAACATTCTCTATATTCCTGAATGCAATCTTCTGATGTATCATTGCCAGAAGACATTTATGGGAATACATAGGAACACAAATATATATTAAAAATTTTTCATATACAATATGTTCTTGACATAAAATTTCAGGAGTGCAACCATGTTGTGTGCACACAACAGCAGTCCACAATGCTTAAATACATGTGATTTAAAATCTCCATACCTTTTTTGCAGTACTACCTTATTTTCATTGTTATGTTTTGATGTGAATGACTATAGCAGGCAAATGCCAGTATTCACAGCCCTAGTCCTAGTTTGTCTGAGAAAATTATGCCAAGCGTGCAGTGCCATCTGCTCCTGTAGCGATGCCATCCTTCCATTTTTCAGCACCGTGATAAACAACCCAACTGCACATCATTCTCTTAGCTCCACAAGCACCTCAGGGCAAGAGGGGAGGGCATGTCATCCTCCTAAGTTACATCCAAAGTGATGCATATGGCAGGGTGAGGGAAGGGAGAAGCAGTAAGTGAGCACTTGGACCAGTGATAAATGGACTAGCAGTCCTAGAAATTCAAAACAGCTACTTGACCGAGAGGCTTTCTCATACTTTGCAAATGTCCTGGTAGTGGTGAAGATAAGTCATAAGAAGGGTAGGGTAGGGTGGGGTGGGGTGGGGTGGAGACAATGTTCATTTCAGGACCCTCTGAAATCAACAAGGCTCATATCAGCTTTTCCATCCCCAATTTTTCTGAGACTGTGGTCATCTTCTTACTGATAAAGACATGGTCAGGAAATTGATATGCGATTAGAAAACAAGCTGGTAAAATTATATAGAACAGTATGGTATTAATAATTCATGCAGGGCTTACATTCCATTTTCAGTTAGACATAAAAGTAAGGTCATGGAACTCTGATCTCAACAAAGTAATGTGAAAGTTAGGAGCATTACAAGTCTGGGAGTAACCACTGTCTGATATTTAAGTTGCTTCTGTTAATATCCCTACTTCCGTATTCTGCTGGTTTCTGCTTATCCACAATCAGTGACAGAGAACTCACTACTGTACTCTAACAGACAAGAGCCTTTCTAGATACATTCAGACTGTCCAGCCCTTTTTCAATATGCACCTGTCACACGTTTTCTTAATTTGTGAATAAAGAAAATTGCTATATAAGATCAATGTTACCCTCTAAACACACTAACTGATAAGTTGAAAAAGTATTTAAGAATGTCAGAGGCATTTCTGCCTATGTGGGCATGAAAATCCTACAAATATGACATAAAAGAATAACATTATGGAGATTTTGAGAGATATTTTTGAAGAAATTGTGGGAAGAAAGTAGATAACATTTTAGAAAGAAAGAAGTTTTGGGACTATGGTAAGTTTAGGAGTGTACTCAGGGAAAAAGCCTCTCTGTGGATAAAAACCAGGGATAAATATCAAACTGAATTTTGGACTGGAACCAAGTATGGAACTCAGAAAGAAGACACTTCAGTAACTGAGGTTTATCACTAGTTTTCAACTATTAATGTACAGGTGAATTATGTAGTTAAACATAAAGTGAAAATAAGAACCTGGCCAACGTTAATCTTTATCAGGCCATATTGACTCATCTGAGGCAGTTTAACATCATTCACTTCTCCTCACCTAAATTATAGTGAAACATCACATCCTCATAAAGCTTTTCAGATCATGGCAGGTTTAAGGCCACACAGCACAGCATTGAAATCATAGGAGAAAAAGAGTATGGTGCCCTTGGGAAGATATTTTCAAGGACATGTTCTTCAATGCTGTCACTATTAATCATCTGGGTGGTAGCAGTTACCAGACTCTGTGCCAGGTAATGTGTTACATACTAGAGATACAAAGATGAAGCAGATAAATGCCCTATTTCTACAAGCTCCCAGATTAAACGGAAAGATTTATACACAGGTAACTAATTCACTTGGGAGCAGGGAGGGACCATCCTTCTGGGGAAAGAAACGGTTTCAGAAAGGAAATAGAATCTGATCATTCGGGGCCTTGAAGGCTGGTAGGATTTTAACAGCTAGAAAAAGAGAAATGGCATTTTAGGTAGCTATCATATCTAAGCAAGAACTTTGGGGCAAACTGGACACAGGTGCACACACCTGTAATCTCAGCTACTCAAGAGCCTAAGATGGGAGGATCACTTGAGCCCAAGTGTTTGAATCTGTCTAGCCTGGGCAGTATAGTAAGACCCTATCTCTAATGTGTGTGTGTGTGTGTGTGTGTGTGTGTGTGTGTGTGTGTGTGTATCAGACTATGGGGAAAGAGTAAACCCTTTAGTTTATTCCCTCATTTTGCAAATGTTAGCTTGACCTGTCAAAAACTCAGGCAAAGGAGACAGGTAAGTGTTCTCCATCATGGCCAACCTGCTTAATTTCCGGGCCAGCCACTTTGGACCCCTTTGGCCTTCATTTCTCCCCTTTCCTTCCCCTGACTCACTGAGGTTTCTTAAGCAAGAAGCCAGGCCAGGGATGCCTGTGCACATATGTAGCCATGAGCACACCCATGTCTGTGTAGACTGATGTGTGAAAGGCTGGCATTTGGATATGATCCCTATCAGTTCCTTAAAATGGACTAAACTGCCGGGTGTGGTGGCTCACACCTGTAATTCCAGCACTTTGGGAGGCTGAGACGGGTGGATCACGAGGTCAGGAGATCGAGACCATCCGGCTAACATGGTGAAATCCTGTCTCTACTAAAAAATACAAAAAAAATTATCCAGCCATGGTGGCGTGCACCTGTAGTCCCAGCTACTCGAGAGGCTGAGGTAGGAGAATGGCGTGAACCCAGGAGGCGGAGCTTGCAGTGAGCCAAGATAGTGCCACTGCACTCTAGTCTGGGTGACAGAGTGAGACTCTGTCTCAAAAAGAAAACAACAACAACAACAAACAAACAAGCAAAAAAAAAAAAAAAAAACCAAGGCCTTACCTTAAACACCACTTTTGATACTATGAGAGTGAAGGGAGAATCAGTATTCATCTAAATGTGTCCAAAATAATATCCCCTAATTTCAGAATTAACAGCTCACGCGAACTCTTTATCTGATATTCTTTTCACTTTCATGTCAAGATGACAAGACAAGTTTTCTGCCTTATCTTAGAAGCTAGTAGTTCTCAGAAGCTTTGGAAACTAGTAGAAGATTCTTTTTTTTTTTTTCTTTTTTTTGAGATGGAGTCTCACTCTGTTACCCAGGGAGTGCAACGGCGTAATCTCAGCTCACTACAACCTCCGCCTCCTGGCTTCAAGGGATTCTCCTGCCTCAGCCTCCTGAGTAGCTGGGATTACAGGCGCATGCCACTACACCTTGCTAAGTTTTGTATTTTTAGTAGAGGGAGGCGGTTTCACCATGTTGGTCAGGCTGGTCTTGAACTCCTGACCTCATGATCTGCCTGCCTCAGCCTCCCAAAGTGCGGGGATTACAGGCATGAATCACCATGACTGGCCAGATGATTCTTTAATACATAGTCTTCTGGGTACCATATACCCAAGAGAGTCCTGAAAAATTAGTATTTTCAGCAAAATCAATAATAGGCCCCATTAGATCATACTTAGCCACAGGTATGGGCCAGCACTACTCTTTAGCATATGTTTATTATTATTATTGTCTTAATTATTACCAATGACAATATCATACTGTCAAAAACTCTTGCCATTAAAATTCTAATTTAGAATTTACAAAGTGCTTCTAAGAGCATTATCTCACTTATTTTTCTCATGACCCATAGGATAGCCATTATTACAAATCTTATTTTATTAACAAAAGCTCGTAGATCTAGAAAGATGACTGACTTGCCTAGGATAACTTAGCTATTTCATAGTCATGTACAGAAAAATCCAGCTCTTCTTAACATTATGTCTTTTGTTGCCCCAGAATAATGAGTTGTGCCACATAGAATCATATTCGATGAAGTAAATAACAGAGTGCTTGACAACAAAACTCATACTATATTTCTTCCCTAATTTTAGTTTAAATAGATATAATCGTGGTATTGTTATCTTTCCTACATGTACTTGCTTCAAGTAAGGTAACATTTTTTTTTTTTTTTTGCTGCCTGAAATATAATGTCAAATACAGAGTTCCAGGAGCTTGGGGACTTTCTATCTACTCTAAAAGAACACATTCTACTCCTCACTATGCATTTGACAACATCTCCTTTATTAAAGAGGTGCCTCCTTTATCCTGACTTTCATTCACTTTCAATTCATCCATCCCTACAAAATATCCAAGGAAGAACCATTTCTGTATAGAAATTAAACACAAATTAGCATCAATACTGGAACATCTATTTTCTACCTCCATAGATGTCTAGGTTGTGATTTAAACAAAACAAAACAAAAAAAGCAAAAATGTCAGGCCTGGTGGCTTACGCCTGTAATCCCAGCACTTAGGGAGGCTGACATGGGTGGATCACTCGAGCTCGAGTTTGAGACCAGCCTGGGCAAGATGGCAAAACCTTGTATCTACAAAAAAAAAAAAAAAAAAAAAAAAAAAAAACAAATATCAGCTGGGTATGGTGGCATGCACCTCTAGTCCCAGTGCCTTAAGAGGCTGAGGTAGGGGATCACTTGGGCCTGGGAGGTGGAGGCTGCAGTAAGCAGAGATCGTGCCACTGCACTCCAGCCTGGGTGACAGAGTAAGACTCTGTCTCAAAAGAAAAGGGAGTATTGAGGGAAACAAAAGAAAGCTATAAAAGAAGGGAAAATAAACTCATTGCTTAATGTGTGTATATCTGTCTTAGCGGCAGGACAAACTTTCTGCAAAGAATGGATGACCTTAGCTGGAATCCACTGAACGGACAGAAGGTTAACTGTCCATGTGCCCACTGTGTTGTCATTAGTTCACTACCCTCTTTGCTAAAATATGCTGCCTCCTTCATAAGATATGTGGTTTCAAGCAACAGTTTCCCTTTTTACAAAACGTGTCTCTGCCATTTGGACAGATTAGTTAAAACAATAAACTGTTGAATAAATTGTTGTTAATTTAAGGTTGAAATGTCTGATTAAACATCAATTTAACTTATGATTTCTCTGATGAAATCCTCACTGGCATTCTAATCTGAAATCTGGAATTCCTAATTCAGCCACAAAATTTGGTGGTGTTTTTTGGAGGAGGCCATGGTCAGTACAAAAGGTAGAGATAGAAAACAGGCAGAAAATACCTCAATACCAAGAACACCTTTCTAACAGAAGTTGTTCATGGGAGCAAAAGCCACCCAGCAAATGCTTTACCCACAAGGTTAATCACAAGCAGGTGCATTCATTAGCAAAGGATGGGTCAGGAATACAGATATAGACAGGTGAGATAAGATAGTACAGACCCAGAGGGTCATTCCTTTTATGTCAAGACTACAGAGGGCAGCTCCTTTAAAGAAACTAAATGAAGCTGGGCAAAATGTTACAGCAAGAATAGATAACTGACCCATTCCTCAGGAGGGATTACTGCAAGGAGTGGGAGCTTAGGCTGAAAGACATTTAAGAACAATTCCAGTGATTAGATTCTATTAAAGATTTCAATTTGCAAATATTTTAATTTTATCTTATGAGAAACTTGTTTTTCTTACACAAGCCAAAATTCAGTAATGTAGCACTTAAATCATGTTGTACCTTTAAATTTAAATAGATGGTAAATAGAATTATTTGTTAAGCCTTAAGTCCTAAAAGCTGAAAAACTCATTCTGCTTCTCATACATTTGACCAATAGTGACAAATCACCAGCTGTAGGCAGCCCAAGAGGCCAATGTTTATTAAATGTCTCACTCGACCCCAAATCTCATGAATTGTTTAACATACAAGACAGACAAAAAGCCAGTATTTCTCCTTGTGTCAGCTCTCGTTAGGAGCGTCTCTGCTTTTCTCACTGCTGGCTAGAAACAACATTAACATTCATTGTTCTTAAACACATGGGAGACCTGGGGGTCTCTGTATACACAGCTTATCCTGTGCCACATGTGTGCAAATGTGAACCTTGTCCATAAGCATAAAGAAGCAAATGTTAAGGCCACATTGATGGTACCCACTTAGGAGGGCAGGGCAGTTGGCAGTGTGTGCTGTCACCACGGGGGGCAATTGAAATGTGCTGGAGAAAGAACTCAGTAATCTCACACCAAAAAGAAAACCTCATGAAATCAATTGTATAGACAAAGTGAGACTTTTCAAGCCATCCATTTAAAGGCAGTCATAATAGAATTGGCTTTAGGTGGCCAGTGACCTGCAAGACAGATGCTTATCCAATCTTTGAAGTAGCTAAAGAATTTTGTCATTGCTTTTTTCTCATGCTGCCTTTCTCAATAATGTATGAAAAAAAAAAAAATAGAAGGAGCACTATCAGCGTGATGATGGGTGGTTCATTTGGAAAATCTCTAGAGGCTCTTGTAATCTTATGAATTCCCGTGATTCTAAGTGACTAAACATTTTTAATGAATAACAATTTTCTCAGCGAAGTAAATATTTCAGCATTATGAATGTGAATAACTCGAGGAAAACCTTACTGCACTAAATGTCTACTTAACAGGCATTCAGCTCTACCATTTCTGTTAATAGTGTGGTTTCAGCTAGCCCCACAAATGTCATTATGAATTTAAACTTAAGGGATGTTTTCTGCTTTGCACCAGCCTCCAGAAAGGCCAACTCTGACACCCGTGGTCAAGGATTGGGGGCACACTATACTGAACTGGAGGCATAAGTACTGATCAACAAAGAGAGAGACTTATTTGGTTTATAATAACCTGACCATCTTAAGAAAGCGGCTTTAAATATTGAATCAGTCCAGCCCTTTCTGGACTTCTTGAATCAATACGACATTCAAGTAAACCAGCAGTTCCAAAACTGTTCTAGCCTTGGATTGTTATCAGAACTATGAAGCACAGCACATGGCCCCACCCTTTCCCCTCTCTCGTCATAAAGAGAGAGTTAGGAGTTTTCTTGATATATTACTATTACAAAGGGGTATAAGAAATGAATGCAGTCTGCAACTTCAATAAATATAGAAAATAAATACAGAAAAAAACCCTCCTCACCATTTGCACATACCAACCAATGTGATTTGTAGTAATCAGTTGTCACCCATGGAAATACAGAAAGTAAGAGGTGATATTTTCCATTAGCCACATCCAAACCCCTAACAAAGAGTTCCTGTGGTGGTGGTGGTTATAAACATCAGCTAACCTCCCTAGAGAGACACATCTTTTCTAGAGCATTACATATAAGTGATTCATATAACATATTTTTATTACTATTATTTGTCTTTTATCTTTTACGTATCTTTGCAGATGGTAATTCACAGCAACCCAAAATAAGACTACAAAGGCAACAGAAAAGAGCACTCCATAATGTTAAGCATAATAAACCTTAAGAATTTTCTCACTTGTTCACAAAGCTGGAGCTAGGCTACAAGAGGGCCTGTGGAGCTTCCTTTTCTAGGCGTGAACATTTCTCATTTGTTTAACATTGTGAATCAGCAGTTATTGTGCTTCAGTGAACCCAGAAGTTTTAAAGCAGGAAGAAAGTAAATTAATAAATCCGGCAAAGTTTAAAACTTAAGAATGAAAGACAGTGGCAGGAAAACAGAGTAGAATGGTATGAATCAAGTTGCTGTAAGGGGCAGGATGATAGCTCTCTATTCAAAAGGGGCCAACCTAGCTCATTCTCATTTCCCAATAACCATAGCATTTTATGAACTGCATATGCATTTTCAGACCATCAAGTTCTTCCCAATTTAAATACCATGTGCTTCTTCACATGATTTCCTTTCCCTGCAGTTCCATGATGGTCTTTTATCTTCTAACATCCAGTAGCACTGACTGCATATCCTTCATAGAGGATGCTTAATTTGATAACTTATGGAGTAATTTAACTTTTAATATGCCTTAAATATATGTGGAATACTCTCTAAAGACAGGGACCATCATGTGGTATCCCAAACTTCTTATACCATCCAACACAGAGAAGGAGGTAAAAAATTATCTGTTGATTAAAAAAAGCTTCTGTATCCATCTTGTAACTATCAGTCTGTCCACAAATTAGAGCTTTATTAAATAGTCCATGTATTGATTCATGCAACATACAGATTTACATACAATTTCACTCACCACTGCCTAATTGCTTTTCAAAAAAGAAATATGATGTAATGTGGCCATGCCAAAGATGGAAAGTGAAGAGATTATTAAAGAGAAAACAATAAAGAAAGAGGAGGGGGTGATAGAGGGAGAAAGAGAAAGGGAAAAGGAAGAAGGGAGAAGGAGGAGGAGGAAAAGAGGAAGACCCAATGTGCCACAATAAAGATGGCTGTTAAGGTGGTTTCTGCCGTATGTGCCTCTCATGAGTAAACAAAACCAATTCCCTCTATTAACACCGTTTTGTTTCAGTAAGGTTATAGCACAGTTCTGCTAGAACTCAAGCTTAAAAGTGAGGGCCCCTGACATCATCAGAACTGGAAAAAGCCAACTTTCGCCCATGGCTTGATCCGAGCTTCTGACAACCATCTGTTAAGCTATTTGACTTTACAGTTTTAACTTTTTGGAAGATGCACCAATGGTTGACACTATTTCCCAGAATCTCAGATTGTTCAACAACGTCTTTTTCCACAAACCTCCCTGGATAAAAACTCATAATTTTGCCAAGAATTTTAAATTTTGCCCTGAAAGTTGTGCAATCTCTCAGAATTATTCTATTTCCTTGGAATTGATTTCTGATAGAAAATTAACCCCTAAGGTACTTAAAGATTAAAGGGACACTTTTCACCAATTACTGAGGTTGGATGTTAGGAAAGCATCTTTCTCTTTTGCTCTTTGGTCTTAATATATCTTTATACAGTACTTCTACCCGAGA
The DNA here is from genome assembly GCF_037993035.2 of Macaca fascicularis. Lineage (NCBI taxonomy): Eukaryota > Metazoa > Chordata > Mammalia > Primates > Cercopithecidae > Macaca > Macaca fascicularis. Next base: position 166,918,768 of record NC_088376.1, on the reverse strand, counting down.
CGTGAAACTGCATTTTCTTTACATTTCCTTCTCATTTCAAAGAAGAGCTCTATTCTACAGTTTTGTAGACAAGGCCCTCCTCTTCTTGATCCACCCATCACCATCAGTAGTGATGTTTGTTTTAATAACATGCTTATGTATTGACATGAGAATTACTGAATCAAAAAAGAACTCAACAACCCAGTGCACTACTAACTAAAGAAGAAATTCCAAAAGGGCAGTTATGTTTTATCAAGTAAGTGAAGGAGAGGAATGTTGGCCAGAGAGCTACAAAATCATACAAGAGAAAGAACATGCTACTTTAAACATGAATTTGTTGACAAGTTTGCTACAGCTTAAAAGTCTTTGGTTAGAGCAGACACAGTGCAGGAGTCCACAAACTAGAACGGTTTGATTATGTGCCCGAAGTCTTTTTCAACAGTCATTCTGAAATGTGTATTTATAGACAAAGAGAACCATAAAAATTGCATATAGTCTTCTGACCGCTGGAGCACTTAACTTTAACTGGAGAAGTGAAGTGGAAGCCAATTTAATCTTTTTCCCCTCTTATTTTTAATACTTTGGTGGCACATTATTACACCTACCATTACAATTTGCTACTCTTAAGTTAAATCCCTGAAGGCCAGGCACTGAGAAACCTAAAACCAGATGCTGGTGAATATAAGGAGGGGAAGGGTTAAGCTTCCATGACAACTAAGCAAGAAATCCCTGGAGAAATCCAAATCAGCTTTGGCTATAGGGGGAAAAAAGTATGCTTCCAGGAAAAACAAAAACATGTTATTAACCCATCCTAGAGGCAAAAACTACACTTTAGTAGGAGGTACTGCTATCTGAGAGGTTTGTTTATTTATTTTTTTGGTGACATATTGAGTAATAATGGAAATAGTCAGACACTAGTGGATTGTATATATTTGGCCATTTTCCTTCTTTTTGGGTTTTCCTTTTCCTTGCTGGACCTTCCTTGTTTATCCGATCTAATGCAATAAAATGCGTAATTAATTTCTAAACGCTTCCATTGAGCAGTGCAATTTGTCAAGTCGAGTTGTTAATAGAATTAAGCTTTTTATCAGCGATTAGCAAAAGAAGGTTAAAAAAAATTAATTACGAAATTGTATGCCTCCCTGGTTCAAAGCCAGGTTTTGGATTAAATGTTCGATAAAGGTTTCCTGACACGTTATAAAACATTTAGCAAAAGCTGCTTTCCCCTAGTGCATTTAAAACCTGTCTCTGAGCAAAACCAACCAGCAAAGCAAGAGCATTTGCGCAGACCTCAGTAGTGCACACAAGCGTGGAAAGATATAATACCACTTTTACAAAATACTGAAGAAAACACTGGTTTTCCTCCCCCTACTCAGGAAAAGGGACAAGCCGTGATCTCGCAAATGTTTTTCATCTTTAACTTTTGATAGTGTGGTTTGCAGCTTGAGTAAAATTGAAGAATTGGTTGAAAGAAGTAATAAAACAGTCCATTGATGTCATAATTAATATATAACATGCCTTTATCTGTAATTATATACAACATATCCACAAAGGCTAGTATGTAAAGGATAGAAAGTAAAGAGTTGAAAGCCTGCTCGAAATATCTGATCTTCTCTAAATTGCTGTTAAAATTTATGCATTTCTCCTGTACTTGGTCCTCTCTTTTCTTTCTCTTTTGTGTGTGTTAGTCTCACCTCACTTTTCTGTGAGCGGAGTAATTCAATTCATTTCATCCTATCACTGTCTCCACTCCAAGTGAGGAGGAGAGAGATAGGATGAATCTGACGAATCAGACCCTGACATCTATCCACTGAGTCACATGTCATGAGTGTCAAAAGCGATTGTTCCACAGTCATAGAAATCAAGTCCTATTTTACCTTTCTTTCAACTGCTGCACTCAGGCACAGCAAGCAGTATTTCTCTGCTTTCACGTCCGGGGCTTCTATGCTTATGCTATCTGCTTCCAAACCCTATGTTGGAGGCACTTCTGGGCAAGACCCTGAGAGTGGTTTTCATGGGAAGGTGTGTGCTCTTCAAAGGAGGTACATAATCTGTGGCTGTCAAATTCTAAATTTAGAATGGGAGGTCAGAGGATGCCCTTCAGCCTTAGATCTAGGTCGTGTTCACTAAACTCCCTTTTAGCAGGGACCCAAGCATTATAGTTACAGGGAAATTTTACTGACTAATGTAACTGGTAACACATTTACAAATGGAGTATGCCCAATCTGTGCATGTATACTCCATCCCTCAGAAGGCTGGGAGGTGAAGATATGAATAATAAGTCAAACACTCACTATGCAAAACGTTCTTTTTTCTATTAAGCAGGGTTACTCTTTTCTTCTGTTTTTCTTAGTCCTTTTTCTTTCCTTTTTTTCTCTTCTGTCTTTTCTGCTTTCCAACATTCTTTGGATAGTTTTCTTGAGAAGTCATACAAGATTCAATTTGTAAGAAGTATTCAAAGAATGGTGCAGTGTGAGTTTTACGAAACAAATTTGGATTATAGGAAACAATGTTATTGTACTTTCTGATATCATATTAATTTTTTTTCTGAATATTTGCTGCTAATGATAAAATAAACAAACAACAAAGCAGATAGAAAAAACAGAGTCAGCTTAGAAATCTGGTAGAGAATTATAATGAGCAATGTAATTTTTTTCTGGTTGCTTGAATTTAAGCTCTGTGACCTCCACGGAAATTTCTAGTCTTGCTTATTCCTGTAACCTCATTACCTACAGAACTGCTGATACATGGTGGGTATTCTATAAATACTAGTTAAATCAGTGAATGGTTAAGTGAATGTTATTCTTTGTGTCATTTTTCCTTGTTGCACTTGCCTTATTGAAATTTTAAAAAGGAAGTATTCTTTGTTTCCTCAGTAAACATGGAAATATACTTTGACTTTCCTTAATGACTCAGAATTTTGCAGTGCCTCATTAAGTATGAGTAATATTAATTAACACTACAAAATTAATAACTAGGCAATTATCAGGTAAAATAGGAATTAAAACTGATCCTCATTGACCTTAGCTTGTCACCCTTTTTACTTTTGACTGGTTCTTTGATTTCAGCTTGTTTTCTTGTTCTTTATCTCATTCTCATAAAGGAAAGAAGAATGTGCAATTCTTTGGCATTCTAAACTAAATTTAACACCATTGCCTTTCTACAAATTTGATGAATGAATCTGAGGATTAATCCATCTTCTCCCAAATTATTTTCCAACCCACATTATCATCTTTTTTCACCATTTATATCAGTCTCCTTTGAATTCTCAATAGCTTTCAAAATATGTTTTATTATCTGAGTATTACCAACAACTTATTTAAATATGGAAGTTTCATTTAACTCTTTTGTATCTCTTTTTAAATCAGTTAATAATTTCCTCCATTTTAAAAATTAATGCTAGGCTAGTATATTTAAAACCCATAATCTTTAAAGTGGTAAACACAATGTCAGGGATACATTTTTCTAAGCATTTTTAAAATAAAATTTTAACAGAATTCTAAAAAAAATAGTATTTTAAAAAATCATCCTTTATAATTGTGTACCATAATCAGGTGACAGAAATTTCTTTTAAGGAAATGTATCATATTCTAAGTAACAGTGAGGTCCACAGTTTGAATCAATGAAGCAATAGTGGGAAACAGGAAAATTATTTTCAAAATCATGTGTTTGCCCTGCTTCCTAAAGGTGAACACAACACTTGTATAACAGTAAAACAGAGTTGTTACTTTCAGGTAGGCACATACTTCTAAAGTGACCTCTTATTATATGTATAATCATACGAGACTGCTCAATTAAAAAGATAGAGGAGAGTGACAACTACGCATAAGCTTGTACCTTCTTATCAAAAGGTTTATGTGTAACATTTGAAAACTATTGGGGAGACATCTTTCATCATTAAAAATATGTTTTTAAAAGAACTCCTACACATAAACTGTCCTTGTTTCATCAAATCTGTAGACATTGGGATTTAGCTTGACCCTACTCAAGGATTGTCTTTTTATTAAATCAGAACATATCAGTTCACTGCTGGTGTTAACGCTGTTCAACATATTCCGTAATTAGAACAAGAGAAATTCTACAAAATTGTTCAGTGGCTCTGCAGTCAGCTGTTAGATTTTCACAACCATACATTTAGCAATTCGATAACATGTCAGACTTAAAATGCCAAACTGATCTTACCAACAGTGCACATGCCTCAATCAATTGCATTTACTCAAAAACCTTTTTTCGCTTATTTATGAGACACTGGCCCAGAGACAGGAGTTAAAAACACTTATATAAAATATGGTTGTTTGTTCTAACATTGCTCTAGAGGTATAAGACAGTATTCAATGGCTGTACTTTGTTCATAAACGGTGAAGAATTTAGACTGGTTCATTTTCAATCTTGACAGTCTACAAGATAAACTAAAATTGGAAAATTTCACCAAGGCTTACTTCTTATGCCCATTTTTAAAAATAATTATATGTGTTTGTGTTATCATATTTTAAGACTTATTTCATTTTGCTGGATTACTTCTCTTTCACAACCAGAAGGCAATATAATAATGATGTGCAGGAAAGTAGTTTTAACTTAGAAAGCACTAAATAAATGTGTGATATGTGTAACTGTGGTGCTGGTGGTGTTGCTATGCAATCATTTGGTAAAGTTGTTTGCAAAAATATGTTTATTTCCTGTTGGTTAAGTGTACAAGTGACTGGATAATACTTTTGATAACAAAAATTCTCAACTAAAAACAAACAAACAAAAAAAACCAGAGTGCTTGGGTCTTCTCCTTCTTGGTTCCCTGCCTTTAAAACAGCTGTCTTTATACTCTGCGGCAGCATCACAGCTTGCTTTCTCCTCATTTTTCTCATTTTACCTCATCTCAAAATACTACTTCTATCCATCTTCCAGATTCTCTTCTTTTCTTTTTTCTACAGTCTTTCTTCTCAATATTCCCCCTGCAATTTCCCAGGTATGTTCCTTGGAGAAGTTACATTTCCAAGATTCGGTATTTACCTCATATATACGGCTAAATCTTTCATTTACATTCAGAAGATGTTTTCTGTGATTGTCTTTTTCTAAGGAAAGGAATGCTAAACTTTCCCTCCTTCTAATCCTTTCAATAAGGATCTTTCTTTACATTTGTATAGTAAATTTAACTTTCCAAAGGGCTTAAACAAACACACTTGATCTCACTTGATATTTACAGACACTGCCTAGTGGTAGGTAGAATCTTTAATCTCCAGGACTCTCCCTTCTCTCCAGTAATAAACAGATTTATTAAAATAATAATAATTGGTCACATGACCTCATATACACATTTTTTAAATTTTTCAAATAATATATAAATAATAATGAACTGCTACATCAACTTACTATAAACTGTACTAATATATTATGAATGCAAAATATATAAAAATACGAATAAAAATGAGCGAGATAAAAAATACACAGGGTTTCTAATAATTTCTTCAAGTTCTCAGTTCATAATCTTGGTATCCTCTTTGAAACCACTGCATGATCTTCTAGGGCTTTTTGCACTTGGACACCTTCTAAGAGCGCTGGTGACCTGGAGGAGGTTGAGGGAGAGAGCTAGGAAAGGAATTCTTTCCTGCTACACCAGCATAATTTCCAGGTTTCTAACTCTGGCTCCCTTTTCCTTGGCCTGAGTCCTCAACCTACATGAGGCTTAGAGGGGAGAAAGCCAATTAGTGTGTATCTGTGCCTTGAGGATAAAGAATGAGAACCTAAGCCTAAGGCCTAAAGTCCAAGAAATCATTTCCTTTGGGAGATTTAGACTTCAGCTAAGTGCTTTTCCTTGAGTGTTTGTTGATGAGGTAGAGGTGGAGGCAGAGACAGAACATCACCTGGGAAAGGATGCAGCTGATTAACATTCTGGGCATGTAAAACAGTTTGTGCACAATTAACTTTTCTAAAATATATCCTTAGCTTTCAAATTATATTTTGCAAAGTGTAATTCTATCCTATTACCCTTAGCCACATGCACCTTGGTATCATAGTACTGTAAATTATTCCTTTGCCTCCTTAGTGTTTACAACTTTCTGATATAGCACTTGTAGATAGTGATCATGCATATTCCTTCCTAGTTATCACAGTAAAACTAGGGCTATTTTATTTTTCTAATCTTTCTGCATGCACCCTAAAGTTCTTCAATCATTTTTGTTGTTGGTTTCTTCTTTCATTTTCAGTTATCAGCATCTTTCTGATCCTGGGGCATTCAAACCTAGAAGGGGGATGCCAGATAGCAGCTCACCTTACCTTATAAATAGGAGCTATAGGGTACAGCTTTCCTGTTGCATAATAACATGTGTCTGTTTACGAGGCCAGTGCTCTTATGCATTTTTATTATCTTGGCATCACATTGAATTATCAGCATGTTACCTCACTATTTAGAAAGCTATCATCTGATGCTCTCTTCTTCATAGCATCCTTCCACTTTGGCTCCATCTTTCTCATACCTTTGAATTCCATTTTCTTTTTCAGTTTTACTTTGTTGAAAGTTATCTGTATTTTAAACAATTTTCTGATTTAAAAACAATTATTTATCCAGGAAATTAGCACAGTGTCCTGCATCCCATCTTTCTGAAGACTTAATTCTTCAAAAAATTCTTAGCCAACTAAAAACAGATTCACAAAATGTGGCTGATCTTGGAAATCTTTCCAAAATGCTCTTAGATCATTCTCTTTTTCATTTGAATGTGTGTTATTCTCTATGTGACAGGTGTGTGTTTGTGTTATTGATATGTTATACACGTATGTTATTACTATAATATATATAATATATTTATGCAATATATTAATAAAATATGAAATATGATAGAATATATAATTACATATATGTGTATATATATACCTGCATTCACATCTTTTTCTAAATTAAAGTAAGAGACCAGTTGAGCAAGTGTTTTTATACTTTATGTGGCTGATCTCTATAGCACAAGAATAATTTAAGTATGTAATAATTAATAAATCACTTCCCTATTGATACTAATGGATCCCTTCTTTACCATTTTGTTATCATTTTTCCAACCCAAATTTGGATAGGAATATTCATCTTTTCTTTGCCATTTTAGGACCCTTTCACCTAAATGCAATGACTATTATATTAAAAAGAAAAAAGATTCCAGCCTCTCCTCCATTTCCTGTGTGAATGAAGTTAATAGTTACTATCTGTTGTGCCTGTTGCTGTTATTAACTTGGTGATATTGAATCTGGAATTTCATTTTAATTATCAAAGAACTGTAAATTGTGTAACAATAGATTCTAGACTGATGTGAGAATATTTTAGTCTTCTTGGGTGGTAAGGTTTCTAGGTATTATGGGATATATGACACAAATGCTAATAAATTTCTTCTCAGACTCCATATTGAAGTCTTAAATCCTCCCATAAATGCATCTTTTTCTTTTGATATTTTGTCCACTTTTGACTGTAAAAGATGCCCAAGCCCTGTCTGGGATTCTAGGCTTTTGGGCTGGAGGCATATGAGTCTATTCACTTTGGTGTTCTCTGTAGGTATCAGATAGGCAGCAAGCAGTTATGGGTGTACACAAAACCGAGTCTCTAAAACTCGGTTAGACTATTGTATCAGGAAAGCTATCACTGCACGGAAAAGAATGCAATACATTTCAGGTCATAAATCATTCAGCATATCTTGATAGGGGAGCAAGGAAAAAGTTGAAGAGGATATCATGTGCTTAAGAGGACAGACAGAAGGAGGGAAAGGACATTTACAAGGGAAACATGAAACCATTAAAATAAAAGCAAGCCACATAACTTTCACTTTTCTGCACTTGGAAAACTCTTGTTGGTTCCTCATGTGGAAGGGATTGAGGACTCCAGATACATTCATAGAAACTGTTTTCCTGAGTGCTCAGTGAGAAGAAGGCTAAAAAATCTTAATTTTTAGGCTCTTAAAGCAAAGCTTTTATTTCTATGGGTTGAGCTCTGCCACTTTACCCACTTTCCCTGGGGAGGCCTGTCTGCTCCCTAATGGTCAAAGGCAAGATAACACTATAAAAGAGAAAGACAAAAAAATGTTAGCATGGGACCACTTGTTTAACTTATGAATAACAAACACAACAAAGAATGTAATCAGGACAAAAATAGGAAGGTAATCATAATGAACTATGTCTGCTCTCAACTGCAGGAACTGATTAACCTACCATAAAAAAGGATGGTGCTGGGCACTGTGGCTCATGCTTGTAATCCCAGCACTTTGGGAGGCCGAGGTGAGTGGATCACCTGAGGTTAGGAGTTGGAGATCAGCCTGGCCAACATGGTGAAACCCTGTTTCTACTAAAAATACAAAAATTAGCCAGGTGTGGCAGCACGTGCCTGTAATCCCAGCTACTCGGGAGGCCGAGGCACGAGAATGGCTTGAACCTGGGAGGCAGAGGTTGCAGTGAGCCAAGATCGCGCCACTTCACTCCAGCCTGGGTGACAGAGTGAGACTGTCTGAAAAAAAAAAAGGATGGATATTTTTATAGTAACATATATGATAAGAAACTGTATATTGAATGATATGGTTAAATATTTTCAGCTTCACTCCCATAAAGCACATATCAAGATTATACTAATTTTTATATTGCATTTGATTAGAGTAAAATTTTATGTTTTTAAGTACCAATCTAGATAAATGACCTTGCGTTTGTAAGATAAGGCTGAGTCCAAACAATTAATGGTTATATCCACTAATATCACTTGTATTAATCTTCATAGAAAAATGTATTCTCTGTGTTGCATCCTTTGACTTCTAAAAATATATGGTAGCCTAGTTTTCAGGCCAAGAGTTTTGCTAAAAGTCTGAGGGAGTGATCCATGGCTTCTTTACTCAGAGGAGAAAGGTACACATGTAACTGCTTACAAGAATGGGAACTAAGTGTAGAGAAAAGTACAGAACATCTCCTAGAGGCTTCATCTGAAAATGATACTGTGCTACTTCTAAACAGGATGGCAACGAAACAAGTCTGCCTGCACTTGGTTGTTACCACAGGCCTGGCTTATTTAAGGGTTAAGGGAAGTATTACCTTTTAGTATTATGTTGTCTAGCAGTTCAGCAGGATCTAATTAGGTGTAGTAGCTCATCAAGTTAAAGACAGTATATTCTGCTATCTCCCTGGTCTCTTACTCAATCTCTAGGTAAACGCTAAAAATGTACTCTTATGAGATAAAGCGATAAAAAAGCTGTCCCTCTGTTCTTCTTCCAGATTACATTCTTAATCTGGACTTTATTTTGTTCCAAGTTGGAGGGTTGTCTGGAATTGCTTGACTGTCAATCTTGGGCAAAAAAGTAGCCTTATGATGTTTCCCATATGCTAGTAGGAGGTGGCGTCCAAGACATTGAGTCATGGCTTTAGAACAGCCTCATCAATTGCTGCAGTTTACCTTCTGAGGCCAGAGTCTCTGAGAGGCTCATGGGCTCTAAGGGGCATTGTTTAGTGTTTCTGCTTTACTGTGACTGTCAAAAAATAAAAGAGTTAAGGGATAGAGAGTTAGAGAAGAGAAGATGGTGGCAGTTTTGTTATTTGTTTTCTGTTTTTTTTTTTTTTTTTTTTTTTTGAGACACGGCTTTCATCTGTTGCCCAGGCTGGAGTACAGTGGCATAATCATGGCTCACTGAAGCCTCAAGCTCCCAAGCTCAAGCCATCCTCCCACCTTAGCCTTACCAGTAGCTGGGACTAATGGTGCATGCCATCTTGCCCAGCTATTTTTTAAATTTTGTTTTTTGTAGAGAAGAGATCTTGCTATGTTGCTCAGGCTGGTCTCGAAAAACTGAGTTTAAGCAATCCTCCCACCTTGGCCTCTCAAAGTGCTGGGGGGGAAAAGAAAAGTTTTCATAGAGGTCTGCTTACTCTCTAGCAGCACCTTCCTTCCCTGAAGTCTGTGGATGGAGCTGAATGTTCCAACCTTAGAATCATTTGGTTTTCCTGTGAGCAGCCCCATACTGAGGCTCTCTAGAGGCTCCTGCCTAAGCTACCTCATTAGCATAAACTTAGGTATGATCAAAAGGGACATGTTATGAATAACAAAAGACATTCCAATTACCCAGCGATTTTGTAGGGTTTTAGGAACTCAGTGCCAGAAATGGGGACAAAGACCTAATATATTCTTCTTATGTCACAACATGAAAAAGCACATGCTGAAGAATACGAAGCTGTGGAATCTGCTCTTCCTGAGAAAGGGTCACTTAGAGAGAGGCTAAGGTTCATGTTGGAATTGTTTTTAATTGGGAGTTTGGCGCTTGTTGGAAGTAGATATGGTGTGTGAGAGACTGTGTTACTATTAAGCTCAATGTGGGACTGCATTTGGTGCGTTCCATCATAGCAGGTTTACAACTGTCCTTTTGACAATGTAGTAACTTTTCAAATCCACATCTAGACGATTCATAGCCTGCCATCTGCTCTCCTATTCGAAGAAACTCGATAGCATATACCCTGCCAGAATATGACTTCAGTTTATATGTCCTGCTGCTCTGGCCATAAGAATCTAAATACTTGTTCAAGGATGATGAAGTTGTTGGGAAGGGCATTTCTTTCCCCAATGCCTTGTCTCACACTAATGGCATAACAGCAGTCCCAAGAGGTGGTATATCATCCTTCCCACCTGGGAAAAGAAATGATTAGATTGAACAGGGTAACAATTGTGGTCAATCTTTGGGACTCAAATACAGGCTTCCTGAAATGTTTCTGTGTTGAAATATCAAGATCCCATTAGGATTCTTCAGTCAACTTAGAATGATGGCAGTTGTCTTCCCCCAATCCTCTTGACCTGGACAAGTCCAATAATATCAGCTGTGCTCTCATCTCAAAACATAAGACAGAGTAACAAAAGACAGTCTTTGGATCTTATTCATTTGTGTTTATCTTTAGTTTAAAAAGTTGTATTTGTTGTTCTTGTTGTTGTTTTCCTTCAAATAACTATTAGCGAGAACAGGGGAGGGAAGATTTGTCTCTTGATTTTTTTTTTTTTTTTAACAGAAGAGAAGTACTTTATTTTCTCCCCTTGAGAATTTGCTGACTATTTTGTCCCCAGGGTCACAATTACTTAAAACTTCATACTTAAGCTTTAACACCCCTTTCTGTTGCTAGCCCACCTCTTCCCTCCCTTTCTTCCCCACACAAGAGGAAACTGTAGAGAAATACTACTTAATTATCACACCACGTAACTAATTAAAAGCAAGATGCTTGTGTATGGTATGCTAATAAGCTATTAGAGATCTAGCATGCTTTAGTGACAAGACATGGGTTCCTATTCTACTCTTCACCTGGCTGTGGATTTCCAGTTGACAGTTAATGATGATGAGATGGGAATTTATTATGCTGCTTGCAAGCCAAGAACTTTGAGAGAGGGCAGAAAGGTCAAGTAACAGAATCACTCAGAGGAAACAACACTTGAGCTGAAACCAAGAGACAAAAGGAATGTATTTGATTTACAGGAGACCACAAAGAATATGGAATGCATAGCAGAAGGTGTTCAATAAATAGAGAACTTTTATTATTATTTCTGGTAGGCCCAGTGATGGGAGATGAGCATATTGGAAGAGAACCATTGATCAGCTACTTGTACGTATGCCTTATGTCCAGATTTGAGTATATTAGCTTAGAAGTCACCAAAGACAGCCTGAAAAGATTGGCATTTCATGCAGAAACAGAGGCAGGGGCAAGCACAGAAGCATATAGAGAGGTAAAAAAGATGATACAGGAAGAGAGGAAAAATGAAAAAGATTAGTTATATAATATATATGGTTAGTCTGTGAGAAAAAAGATTACAAAGAGTAAAGAGGAATGTTATTAAGAGGCAAAAACACAGCAACACTAATACTAACAATAATAATAGTGAACACTAACACTAACAATATTAATAACCAACATTTATTGGAGTGCTCCTTTTCTGCGTGGCAGGCACCTGTCAAGTGCTTTGCACTTTACACGTGTCAACTCACTGACTCTTTATGACATCTCATCCTACAGGGCAATGTGATAAGATCAATGCAGGTATTTCTAACCTCTATCCCTAAACAGGGATTCAAAACTAAGATCTTGTGAAACAGAGCAGGAAAAGTAGACTCCCAATATGTACACTGAACTGGAAAGCAAGGCAGATGTTACATTTTTTTGAAGTTGGCCCCCTTTGCATCCAGAATATAAGAGGTGCTCATTTAACAGTAAATAAAAATGAACAATGGGATGTTAGAAATGTAAGTGAACTTTGAACAGATCCATTCCTTTTTGTGAAAAATAGTAGGGGCATCCAATAGCAGGACAAATGTTCTGATGCCATCCTCTGTTCGTCTGTTTTTGTTTTTTTTTGTTTTTGTTTTTTGAGACGGAGTTTCGCCCTGTCGCCCAGGCTGGAGTGCAGTGGCCAGATCTCGGCTCACTGCAAGCTCCGCCTCCCGGGTTCCCGCCATTCTCCTGCCTCAGCCTCCCGAATACCTGGGACTGCAGGCGCCCACCACCTCACCTGGCTAATTTTTTTTTTGTTTGTTTTTTGTATATTTAGTAGAGACGGGGTTTCACCATGTTAGCCAGGATGGTCTCGACCTGCTGACCTCGTAATCCACCAGCCTCAGCCTCCCAAAGTGCTGGGATTACAGGTGTGAGCCACCGTGCCCGGCCTGTTCATCTGTTTTTTAGGCACATGAAGTTACTCTCAGCCTGCAGCAGAGACTGACAATATTCTCCCCAATATTTCTTCTTCCCATCTTCCTCTGTAGGAGAACATATGTATTAATGGTTGAGCGATAAGCCAAGCTAAAATCCTCCAGTTTATAGTCTCCCTTGCCGATGGAATGGCCAATGAGATGTAAGTAAAAGTCAACGGAGAGAGTCTCAAGGGAGGTCCTGTGAAGAAGGAATGGTGTGTAATGACTGGAGCATCAAACTCTTCCTTGTACCAGCAGGGTGAAAGCAACACATTCAAGACGGCAAAATTAAATGATATGCCAGGGATATTCTGATATAATTTCTGCTCTGGACATCTCTTCTGGGCTATTTTACATTAAAGAAAAATAAAAACCCTAACTTGTTAAAGCCACTTTATTTGACCTTTCTGTAATATGCAACTAAATCTAATCCTAACACATCCTTTTTCCAGTTTCTTTTTACTATGCCTAAACTATTAAGAGTGGCCATTAAAAAAAAAATGTGTGTGTAGTAGGTAAGACACAACCATTCCTTCTTACTTTGTTTATAAAGGGAAGTCTTTTTGATAAGTAGAGTGGTCATGTCCACCACGAATGCTCCTCTGCTTGGCCAATCCAAATGCCTCTTATTTGCTATAATGGAAATATAAGGCATAAATCCATACCCTATCCTTCATGTAAGGTATAATTTAAATTTTTTGTATCTTCTTTCTTTCTCAGCTGTATCTGAGGCGTGGACGGGGGATGGGGGAAGACAACCAGCTCTTTATATGCTGCTGTTTCCAGATGTGAATCTGGAGGCTCATGCCGCTTCTTTAATGTGCTTAGAGCACTGCAACTGGTGGGGATATGAGGAAGAACTATCACTTTTTGGTGAACTTGGCAAACATAGAGTCAGTCTCTCCCCTTTTGGTTAGACCTCAATAATTTCTGTGTGTTTTAAGATTTCCAAAGTGTTTTTCATTAAACAATTTTTTTCTATTTTTCTTTCATTTTTAAACAATTTTCTCTTATAATTTTAGATTATAAAGTATATAATTTGTTGCCCATTTGTTGCTTATAATTTGTTGCTCATTTTAAAAAATATTATTATTCTCTCGAAGGATGAAGGACAGGTTGGTAAGAGGGCAGGAATTTTCATGGAGAATAGAAATAGAACTAACTTTTTTGGGGATTTGAACAGTCGGTGAAATAGCAGTCCAACCAGATTAAAGAATCTGTGTAACATCATGTCACTCAGTGGGCCCAGGAGCCATGCTGACCCTGTTAGTGATCAAGTAATTATTTCTCTGGCAGGGCCTAGAGAAGCCCTTCTGTTGGGTGGTCCTGACAACTCAGAAAGCTGCTGTATAGAATAGTAGTCCACCCATTCCTTTTTCATCATCACCTCTGTTCATCCCCTCCCACACACCAAGCACAAAATGCTTTAATTACTCTCTCAATTACGCCTTCAAGGGAAAATGATGAAGAGATAAGTGAAAGAATTTAATAACAAGTGAGTTCGAATTTCGGCATTTTTATGTAGAAGCTGTGTGATAATAAGCAAGATTTGAAATGTCTGCAAGCCTGTTTCCTCATTTATATAATGCTAATGGCAATCTCTCTTATTACATGTTAAATAAAATATGCAACACACATATTATATACTCTGTTCACATTTACAATCTACCCTGCTTATGAAAACATTTAAGAGTGTACTCACAGTTGGATCTCTGGCATCCTACATATTGCCTGGTACACAATGCTCAATAAATATTTGCTCAGGTATGAATACTACATAACAATCTGTTGAATGAATGATGCTAAACCTAATGGCACTGCTGTGAGTGCTGGCTGCATTTTCTTTATGTAATTCTGTTCTATATTCAAGCTAATATTGGGCTTATTTCATTGTACAGCAGCCATGGAAATAAGTGACCATATAACTTATCCAAACCAGGACACTTCTGAGAGTGAAGAGGGGCACTATTAATAATTACTGTAGGACAACTGGTACAAATTTGGACTGTCCTGAGCAAATAGGGACATATATGTAATCACCTTACTAAAAGGCACATGGTTCTTTGCTTGATCGATTGATCAAGATCACAAATGAATATGTGCTTATGTACACACAGGTTCAATTATCTCACAGTTTAAACCAAAGAAACTGCCCAAACATTGTATAAGCATACCTTACATTGTACAACAAATTTGTTCCTAAACAACTGTGTTTACTGCATTTCTAATAAATGAATGTGTGTCTACATGCCCATGGGGGCATTCCATTTAAAGGATTCTTCAAGCTAAACCATTTTTAACATGACAAATTATTCTAGAATTCAAATCATCAACCCTACCTCCCACCTGCAATCCTGTTACCCAAATTACTTGCCTTATTCATAAAATAAAATATTATTTTCTTTGGCTTTATTTTGTGTTTTCCAAAGCAATATACATTTTTAGGTCAGATTTTTATATGAAACATGTCTTAATAAATATGTCATTGGTCAGTTAGTCGCTGAGGACCCTTTTAGTCATAGAAAATTTTCACTGTGATGATAAACAGAAAAGATAAAAGACTGTTGCTGTACAATAGGAAAAGTCAATTCCCCTTCCAGTTAACACCTCATTTATCTGGATGACCACAGAGTTCACATCCTTCTGCCCAGTACAACTCAAGCAGGATTGTCTGGAATTCAGGTTGCAGTGTCAAATGGACCCTGAAGCTTCTTTACTTCATTTGAGAACAACTGTGATTGTTTTAGCAGTTGAGTTTACAGAATGACTTCAGTAATACTGAAGATGGGTCTGAGGCCATCAGCAGTAGCCTCGGCCCTTCAGCAACCAACAAGGACTAATAATAAAATGAAACATGGTTATGTTGATCTCAATTAGATCCAAGATAATGTGTTCCTAGAAACACCAGGGCCCTATAACTGCTGGAGCCTGGACAACTGTGACTTGCCCAGGGAGCTTTAATGTTTAATGTTGGAGGGTTCAGGAATCTTTCAGCTATAACTTTTCTAAGGGCTCCCTGTTTATCCTGTTCAAGCTGCAAACACAGAATGTCACTTTATAGAAAATGTTCAAGGTAAACCCACATTCTCCATACAAAACCCAATATTCCACTTGAATAATTATATACAATAAGCAGTAAAAACTACTGTAACTTTAGTCAGAAAATGCAGTTCAGGCTGTGTTAGTCACTAGTTCTGAGATCTCAACAAAGCTTGCTTACTTCTCCAGATTTCAATTACTTCATATGTAAAATTAAAGGATTGGAACAGATATACTACAGATTCTTTTCATAAGTAACATGCTAGAAGTGAGTCCTTAAATCTTTAAAAAGGTAGAAATATAGGGTTATGTAAATACACATCAGATAATGATGTTGCCATGGTTCTACTCTAAAGAGTTGATGGTCAAAGAAGGAAATTAATTCAAGACTTAAGACAAGAAAAAACAGAATTCAGCTATTTCATATAAAACAGCTTATTTTTAGTATAAAAATACAAGGTATTATGCTACCATTACCATAATACATTTTTCAATTTAAAAATAACTGTCTAGTAAATAAGTTGATTGTACTCATTGGATTACTCTATCCACAGAACAGTAATGAAAGTCCAGCTTCTCTTGTAGACGAACTACAACTTGGCACACTATCCCTCAGCAAATTGTATTTTATGCTTTGTCTACAACGTAGATTATATTTCTGTGGTGTAAGATAGGAAGAGAGAAATAAGACTCCATGGAGTTAAATATCTTCCTTAAGATTGCTAAAACTTGACATAATACTCTCAGGTTCTATCACTCCCAGTTAGTTTCAAATTTTAAATTTCTTTGGGTGGAAGAATCAAAATAACAAAACTGGATTTTGTTAATAAGCAGTTGGGGCCACATGCTTTAGGAATATTGAGCAAAAACGTTCTACTCTACTAATAGTAGAAAACAAATGGAAACTTTTTCCTTTAAACTTCCCTTCTTACACCACAGAAATATAACTGATTTTGTCGACAAGCATAAAATGCAATGTGCTGAGGGATAGTGTGCCAATTTGTAGTCAGTCTAAAAGAGAAGCTGGACTTTCATTACTGTTTCGTGGGTAGAGTAATCCAATAATATGCAAATTTATTCTTGGACTCCTTTCTGTTATAGAGAAGGATAGCTAGAAACTAAGAATAGAAGAAAGTAAAATGAAGTATTTTCCTATTTATTCTATCTGAAGTGAATACAAAAAAAATATGGGCTAGTATTCACTTGTGAAGGGAAAAATAAATTTAAAACCCAGTAATGAAACAGAGATTGGATTTTAGGAAAGCAAGTAGAATGATAGAAGAGATGGATGTAAAGGTGGAAGGAATTCTCAAAGCCCTGTTTATCTCTTTGTCTTTGGAAGCATTGATCACCTATATGGCATATGTCTCACTAAATTACAGTTCCATAAACAAATATATATAATAAAAACAACACAGAAACTATGTATGTGTGAATAACACTTCTGCCCTGTGATGCATTTGTTTATGAACATGGACTTATCCTGAGTCCCGTTTTATCATGGGACTGAGACAACTAATTCAATATTTGGAGAAAGGTAAAAATAACACTAGACAACAGAATGACTATAACACCAAGGCTCTGAGTTGGCATTCTGTCACTGGGCAAGATAAGTCTCATTGTTTGATAGAAAGGCCATCTTACTGCACTCATCGAAGCACTGTTCCCTAGTCAATCCTTTGATAATGGCTTGAGAAGTAGCAGTTCAATACAACTCCTCAAGTTGGTCATATCATGCCCACTGGCTAATAAGAAGATACAATTTCTCAATGAAGAATTAATCTAATTTGTCTTGACTATTTTTGAAGCAAAGGCCTTGAACTACACTGATGATTTATGTTGCCGTTAGCCATGGTGTTTTCTTGCCTTTGCTTTGTTTTTATTTAAAGACAGTAGGAATAAATATTCATCTCCTGGATGGTCCATTATTTTCTGCATGGTATTGGACCCCACAGGTTCAGGACACGCAGATAATGTCCTCCTGTATGTGTAAGAATCTGTCCTAAGTAAGTGACAGAAAAGACTATTCTATTCACGTTTTTAAAAAATAAAAATGAAACTTTGGTTTGCTATTTGATTCAAATGTCTTGGCTATAGTAAACTAATTTTTGTTGTTTAGTTTTCTGTTCTTTTATGAAAGGAGCATTTTGGGCATAAATAACCTTTCAGAGTCAGGTAAATTATTTCTGGGGTTTATGACATGCTAATATGTTCCCTTGGATTTCTTGAGTCCTTCTGGTGTTATTAAGTACTGTCATTCATTCTTTGAACACTATTCAGAATTGGTCACTGTTCACTCAAAGGTCATCAAAGCACTTAATAATTTCAGAAAGAGATAAGCAGGACAGAAGACCTTATCTGTATATCAAATGTGAGTTCACGTGTGACCTGCTACACCAGCCAAACTGCTGTCCCTATCAATTCTGTCTCCACCTCATGTTATCCTTGACTGACACAGCACTGGATGAGAACTCCCACGGTTTCCCATTCTCATCCTGGCTTCCAACTTGATTCCCTGTGTAACCTCTGACCAGCCACACCCTACCTAGTTCTTTATTTTCTTCCCTCAAGTGGGAAACCTGCCTCCATCTTAACAGAAAACTGAGAGAAGTAGAATATTCATGTAAGAAGCATTTAAAGAGAGATCATCATTACACATCAGTTAATTCAAACATTCAATCCCAGAAATACTTCTGGGTCTGTAGTCTTAGTCCAAGAAAGATAAAGGAAATTAGACCACAAAATAACTATAACACCAAAACTTTGAGTTGGCATTAATGTTCTCTTGGAGTAATCTATTTTAGAATATGGAATTATGAGGCTTAGTTTGAATTCATGCAATCCATAGTAGGAAGATGTTTGACCATGGGTTAGAGGAATAACCCCAGAGGACCACTAAGATAAAGAGAAAGATATATATATAGAGAGATACAGATATAGATAGATAGATATAATATTTTTATTTTGAATTATGTAATTACAGATTATATATATTTTATATATATCTTTCTCTTTCTCTTAGTGGTCGTCTGGGCTTATTCTTCTAATTCATGGTCAAACAGCTTCCTAGCATGCACTGGTAAAAGGTGTTTGCCCGTAGGTTAGAAGAATAACCCCAGAGGACCACTAAGATTCCTCCAAATTTAAGATTCTCCACTGCTTCCTATCTGTTATTTTCCATTTACAGCACTTCTTCTCTGTGTTCTCATTAAATGTTACCTCTTCATTATAAATCATTTCAGAGGAGTTTTCTGGCTTGTTCTCTCTCACATTTAGGTTACTATTTTCACAGTTAACATTCCCCCCCACCCCACCTTCTAACTGACTTTGAACTTCTCTCTGAGTTTCTATATGTGGTTCATATGTTAGGATTTGGCAGACATACAGTTTCTATTGCAACATGATTAAAAATAATTGTTATTCTGTTGTGCAGTTTGTCTTTTTGTTTTTTCATTATTATCTTCCTACTTCTGTCACTGGGATTTAGGTAATGGAAGAATAAGTAAATGACAGGAGCTCTCCAGAGTTGGGAATAGAAAAGAAACAATGTTCATAAAACTGTTCATTTTCTATGTATCAAATGTTATGTGACTGAAACGAATACCACCGTATTATTTGTTTATTTTTCATACTTTTTTTTCTTATATATTTTTCTAATGCCTAAACTACGGGTCCACATGAAATAAACATCCTCAAACCATGTGCTATAATTTCAGTAAATCATTTAAAACACACATATTGAACATCTACAAGGTGTTGAACTAAGATTTTTCTTATCCCTCTGCCTACTTAAAACTATGCTTTATGTGAGGTTAAAATAATGAAACAGTGAGACAGAAGATATTTGTCACTGGATTTGGTAAATAAGGTGTTTTATTTCCTTGGCTTTTTATTTTCTTCTCTCTTTTTGTGTTAAACCACTTTCCAATCAAGGGCAATCTAGGCAAAAGGATTTTGCCTAAATGCAGTAAAAATAATTTGAAGGGAAGATATAATTTATAGGCATACTGTAGTCTTCCCCCCCTACACAACATTAACAAATTAAATGGGCAAAATTCATTTAATTCATCAGGTACTGGTGTAGTTATACATAAAAGAATATTTTTATAATTCGGAGGAATAACATTGAGTAAAAATAGTGAAAACTGTTGCCTAGAGAAACTTTTATTTTTGTGCAGCTTAAAACTTTTGTCATCTGCCTTATAAACATGGACACAAAGGATTTTAAAAAATAAAATAAATAGGCTTGCTCTGTCACTAAGACTGTAGTACAGTGGCACCATCATAGCTCACTGCAACCTTGAATTCCCACACACAAGTGATTCTCCTGCCTCAGCCTCCTGTGTAGCAGGGACTACAGGTATGCACCATCATGCCTGGCTAATTAAAAAAAAAAAAAAAAAAAAAAACCTGAAAGAGGCAGGTCTCACTATGTTGTCCAGGCTGGTCTGGCACTCCTGGGCTCAAGCAATCCTCCCTCCTCAGCCTCCCAAAGCACTGGGATTATAGGCTTGAGCCACCACACCCTGTCCCCCGCCTCTGCCCAAATTGTTGTTTTTCCTATTCTTCTCTTTAAAATAATGTCTAAAAAGATTATGTTTAAGCCACCTTGGTCATTTTTACAGGAAAATTCCAATGTTTATGAGTGTGTGTGTGGGCACTGGGGAGAGTCTATAATTTAAAAGAAATGTTATTTACCTAATTAATTGTTAAGCATGACAACAATAGAAAAAAATCACCTAGAATTTCATTGCATTTTCCATTTTTTGTTAACCTCATTCTTTAGGTTTCATAGACTGCTGCAGAAAAATTGTGAAGACCAAATAATAGTCTTCCCAGACTTTTGCAGATGGGATTGTGTGTAGAAATTCAAAATCTGCTTCTCAAGAAGACTAAATCATCACTAGCAATAATGAGGTTGTCTACATTCCCCTTCTCTCCTCTCCTATATCTCCATCTCTAATTCCTACTTCCATTCTCCCAATTTGAGACTTATTCATCAATTAATTTTATTTCCATAAAGGACAAACTGGTAGAAGATGTAGTAAGCGATAGAATCATTCCAGAAGTAACTGAATAAAACCAAATCAAGGGAAGATAGAATGGGTGAAGTTATGTAAATTTTTAATTTAATTATGTAAATTATGCAAACTTTTTGAACTATGTATAATCACATACATGAAGACAGAGAAGACAACCCTGAAAAACACGTTTCAAGAGTGACTAGACTTACACCAGGCTATGTTTTAACATTAGCACTAACCGATTTGATGGATTCAACAGGCTTTTTCTTGTTGGATGTTTCTTTATATTTTAATTGGTCTATACTTTAATACATTAAAAAAAAACTTGTGAAAAGGTGCAAGGAGTGAATGATCTTTAAGTAGTAAATGTCTGGATTGAAAAGAAAACAAATGAACCCACCTGCTTCATTATGTTATAGTTGAGTGTGCCTCTGAAACCCTCAAAAACCACATTGGAATTGAAAAAGATCAATCTTCTGCACAAATAGTCAATATTCAGAACGTATAGATTGCTTTAAGAATCAGTGTAAGCTGAAACTAAATATAGTTCAAAAATTTAGAAATTTCATAAATAGCAAACATACAAAGTATTATTAAGAAAACATCATATGTTCTACTTATATGTGGGAGTTAAACTATGAGCACACAAAGGCATAAAAATGATACAACGGACTTTGGGGACTTGCGGGGAAGGGTGGGAGGGAGGCGAGGGATAAAATACTACAAGTAGGGTGCAGCATATACAGCCCGGGTGATGGGTGCACCAAAATCTCACACATCACCAATAAACTACTTACATAACCAAATACCTCCTGTACCCCAATAACCTATGGAAAAATAAAAAAGAAAAAGAAAAAAGAAAACAGGGTCCTTGCAGCAGATATTTAAGCTAAAAGATTGAAGTCTGCAAATAAAACCCATAAAAAATAGTGTTAGCCCAACCACATGGGGCTGGCCCAGTAGGACAATTCTTACTGAGAGCATCCTAGACAACCTGCTGAGAAAGGCAGACAGGCAGAATGACCATTACTGAATGGCCTGATTGACAAGGGTTCCTAAGGAGGGGCTTTGGAATGAACAGTATTGCAGTGCACTCACGTTTCTCAGGTTTGTTGACAGTCATGATTATGGCAGATCCTGTCTGATTATAAGTGAGTACACATGGAGCAGAAGACAGAGCTCTAGATGAATCAAGAACAGAGGCAATAGTGGCAGTAGGACACTCAGTCCATGCATCAATGGACACCTAAGGGATCATCAAACACCATAAAATAAAACATGGCCCCTGGTAAGAGATGTCAAATAATAGTAGCTCTGTAAAAATAAATTAATTATAAGGCTCCAGTAGGGAGTTTCATGTGGTCAGCATGGGCTGATATTACCTAATTATTATCAGCTAAACTTCTTGATTCAGATAATTAACTGAAATTTCCAAGTATGTAGTACCACTCCAGGCACAAGAATTTCCAGGGCTGTTTGGTCCTAATATTTGTTCAACATTCTTTGAATATAAGAATTAATTTGCTCTTCTTGTTTTTATACATCTGTTTAAAGAGTGTAACCATAATCTGCCTACCTATTTAAATAATGCATTTCAGAGCTGTTTAACAGTTACCTGGTATAAAGGTTGTGGCTGTCCTTGGACAAATATACCAATTATTTAGAGAATCATGAGAGACTCAGCCTGTTCTTATTTTCATCATATAAAAGAAGAAAAATATGTTTGCTGCTTAATAAAATAAGTTGTCCTATCTTTTAGACACTTGCATGACATTAGTACTGTAATGTACAAGTTGTCACTGCAATGTCTAATAATTACTGTAACACTATTTAACATTATCTGTATAAGATATTGTGCTGATGAAACTGCACATTTAGGAGAGAAACTGAAAGCAATAATCCTGTAATAAAAGTGAAGTGTATTACAGATGGAAAGCACCATTACTACAGGTAAAATCCTTTGAGAGTGCTCTTATTTATAATTTAGTCCCAGCAGGGCAACCCTTCTGTGTGCTGATTATCAGAGCAATTCTAGCTTTGGGGAGGAAAAAAGTCACAAACACACCCAGAGGCTGCAATAAGCTTTTCCTTTCGTGTGATTTCAGAGCTATTGTCACTTTGTGGAACTCTAAACATTATTCCATTCAGTAATTCGGCTCCTAGATTATATATTGTCTAGGTTTCCTCTTCCTGCTATTTGCTACTAAGAACATTTAAATGAAACTATCAGCTGATTTTTTTACTGCTTGTTCTCCACCTGAAGTTATTATCCTCAATTCATATATCATACTCATCTGCAAAACAACCAAACAGGAACATATATTCAGTTGGGAGAAATAAACAAGAGAAATAGAAAGCAGAATAAGCAAGGAGAAGCAGGGTCTCTGATGGGCACACTTATGACTGTTTTCAACTTTAAATTGCAGAGTTAGCTTTGAGGTAACAGAAAGTTACTTCCATTGTGACATAACTGTGGCTTTAGATAATTACAGGAACCCCTTTTCTATCATGAAAATATCTAGCACAGTTAGCACTTTTGATGATAATGTTATCCACGCTTAATGTGAATAAAGTTAAAACTCAACACCTAACACCAAACCTAGCACATTGCTGTTGCTCAGTAGATTTTTGTTGAATAGATATTTGATAAAGACAATTTTATTAAATAGATTATAATGGATATCTGTCAAATTAGGCATTTTGTTGATACTTTTATATTTACTCATCTGTCTCAAAGAAGATGGATAGCTACGTTATCCTAAAGTCACCTGCTCCAGGGGCAGCCAAGGAAACTCCTACTCTGCTAGTGCCCTGGGAGAATGTGGCTTCATTCTACAAAACTGTCAGCAAGTTTTTGTACCTAGTTTTTGCTTTTTCTGTAGGAGAATTTTCATTAAGATTCTTTTTGCTACTACTTGACATTTAAATAAAATTTGGACACGAGTCACAGGAATGCATTCACCAAATTTTCAATCCTATATTTGGTTAATTTTATGTGTCCTTGGGAAAGAGAGGGACAGAGGGAACCCTGAGAGACTGAGAGAGTCTTCTGCCTTGCCCCAAAACAATACCTATCATTTCTTAATAAAGTACCAGTCACAAGGAGTTTCTCTTTAGAGGAGAAAGTAGAATCACACAAGAGCACTGCCTAAAGCAAAATGGCCTCCTTCTCACTGAAAGGCCTCATTTCCAGCTAGGCTTTCCAAAATGACGGCATACCCTGGCTACTAGCTTTCTTGGCCGTCCAGAAAGTATACTTCTGTCCTTGTATAAACATCACATCTTCAATATAACTCTAGTCTTTGACTTAAGACGGGTGTCGAAGGGCAGGGAGCCCATTCTATCGGTCTCATGTGAAAGATTCGCTATCCTGATTTTTGCTTGTGCTAGTCTCAAATATTGAAAAGTAGTATAAATTTTTCATATTTTGAAAAAGAATTATGTGCTTGCCTAAAGAAACAATATTCTTGGCTATTACATTTTATTGCTTGTAATTATTGTAGACATAAAATTATGTTCAATAATACTATTATATGTAGATTGCTGAATGCTGAGTATAGATTATCTGTATTGAATTTTGAAAATCTGTTTTTATATACAACATAAAAATTTCACTGAAAATGATAAGCATTTTCCCAAAATTCCAAAAGTTAATGATTATTGAACTCTGCTATAAATAATTTTCATATATCATATGATAGGTTAGCTGTACTTGCCCATGTTTTCAATGTCAACTGTTCTAGTAAACATTAATAATACATTGAAAACATTTACCATTATTTAAGTTCAATCCTAGTTAAGAAACAATCATTAAGAAATCCGAGTTGGGTCAAATACTATGTCTATAATACAGGCATTTACATGGGATTATTCATACATAAAAAATTAAATACCGGTGGCTTTAATTATTGATGATGCTTGTAAACTTTTCATTTTGGCATAACGTAAGAGAAAACAGAATCTGACCAGAAACATGTACATCATGAAGACCAAAAAATAGAAAGTACAGTAGTATTAAATCAATACATAACAACTTGTTAATCTTCACATATTTCACCTAAATCACATTAGTTCCCACCATGATAACTGAGTGAGGAAAGCATGGCAGATATTTTCACTACAGAGATGAAGACACGGAGGTTCTGAGCAATGAAGCATCTCAGGATCACATGACCCCTGAGCAGACCTGAAGAGACCTAGACTCAACTTCCTGAGCCCTAGTCCTCTGCTTTCTTTCTTGTACTAAACTGAGAAGGGACATTTTCAAGGACTTGGCGACTAAGATTTTCAATTGATATGCACCACACTGCTCTCCTTCCCCAAAGTAGCTTGGCTGTGGGTCAGGATTCAATCAACTGAAAAGAGACCCAGTATTGGCATCTATTTCTATGGTGCTGGCCAGGGAGTTTTTAAAATGCTGTGCTATTCGATGATACTCAGGGCCTGGGGCTTCTAAACAAACTTTCATAGACTTGGAAATAAACATCTTCGGAGAATGTGATTTACTTATAGGAGAGGGCAAATTACAGCATTTGCTAGGTGACTGGCTAATATCCAGTGGCTTCTCTTTCTTTCCAACAGTCGTGGTTCACTCTATTATGATTCTCAGTTTGTTCTTCTCTAGCCAGTGAAAGTGACCATTCAGCACAAATTGAAGCAGTGGATTGCGAATAACATGCTGCCTCTTACGGAAAGCCCAGAATAGTGTGATAGTTTTTTCTGACATAACACCCATCTCATGAGTAAAAGAAATGATTCTATCCTCAATAAACTGGAAGACATTGAACACACAAATGAAAAAGAAGGAGAAAGAAAGAAAAGGGAAGGAAAGAAAAAGAATGGGAAGAGACAGGAAGGGAAGACTGAAAGGAAAGTAGATGCAAATGATAGAATAAATGTGAACGAAAAACCAGCAGGTGCAAACTTGGAAACAATACAGGCATGAGAGCTAAGGGATTCCTGAAACAAAGGAAGACATGAAGTACAGAAAATTAGAACTGAAGATATTTGTGAAGGAGAATGTTGAGGGTGTTTGAAGAGGGGAAAAGAAGGACATTAAAGATGTATGGATGCCGGGGAATAGAGGCAGGGGAGGATAAGTTATATCTCCTTTGAAACTTTTGCCTTCTTTTTTGCAAGTTTCACCTGGGCTGACATCTTGCTGTTTTCAAAGAGAAGTGCTTATTAGAAAAATTGGTGAGACAATCCTTAATATACCCTCCTTTGCATTCATGACAATTACTCATTTTATAATGAGAAAGAATGACAGCTATCATAACTGATGAATGCAAACTGAGGAGCCATATTTCATCTCTACAACTGCCAGATTCAGATGTGGTAGTTAGAAGGTGCATTAAACCACCAACTGTAAAAATAAACATGATGACACCACCTTACAGAACTTAGTTGTGGGAACTAAGCATGACTATGAAAGCATGCTGTAATATAGAAGATAATAAAATGCTATTACTACTATTACTTTTAGCATGAATGCAAATCTAAGAGCCCATCTCTTCATGTTAAATAGATACTCTTAAATCAAAAGCCATTAGTTATCTTTTGAGAGGAATATGATTTCATTTAGAGTGTGACAGCATTCTGAAGCATATTGCCCTCCTCCCCACATTTAAGTTGAAATTTTCTGTGGCTGTTGGGTATTTCCCCACGTTGTCTATGACATATTTTAGTACTAAACCAACGAACATTAGTTACACTTACATCTTGAGAGGTACCAATCTGAAATGAAAACATCCATCTTCACATTAACAGCTTTTTAATTAACCTTCTGACACTCTCAATAAGAAGGTTCACTGTTGTTGTGGAAGGGGATGCTATCTAAGTGATTACACATGTACTGCTGCTTTGTTTATTTTCTATAAGAAAATCAAGATGCTCTTTAAAAACATCTTCACCTGTTACTAAAAGCGAGGGTAATTTTGATAAACTTCCATGCTCAGAAAACAGACTGTGCTCATGCTGGGCAGGACTTAATTGAAATAGTGACAGTTTGGTTTGATGTTACAAGGACAGAGGGAAAAATGCAGAGGAAAGGGGATAGGCCAGAGTCAGTTGCCTTGGATTTCCCTCAACCCCAGTTTTGTAAGAGCAAGAATACCATGTAGATATCCAAACTATATCTTGGGGAGGCAGTCCCCTGGAAACAGCCTATAGTTTTAGGATTTCAGAAAAATAATCTGTCCTTTTAACTAGTGGCAGATAAATTCTTCATTAAAAGTAATTTAACTGACATCAGTCTGTCATTGTAACATTCTTTTTTCCTTAATATGTTCTTTTCTTTGAAGCATCTCCTTGTGAAACACGCAGTTGTGATATACCTTTCTTAAATGGCTTCGGTGTAGCAGTAATAGGGAACACATCTTCCATGTCCTTTAGTCTCTATACAAGGATGCCTCCAGTCTCTCAATCCCACATTTTCTGACATGTAGATTTTAACTATAAGCAGACAACACCAGAGCAACCACAGCAAAAAATTCTCTGGAATGTAACTAAGCTGAGGATGTTGTGATACATCTTTTTGCCAAATAGAAGGTTTCCCATTAACTTAGGAATCCCAATGATATTTCCCCCACCCCCCAAAAACAATGAGTTGACATTGAGACCTAAACGGAAGCTGATGTCTTTCTGCTAGGCAAGACAAACCGCAGGCAAATTCATGGAAATGCTGTGCTCCTTGTCAGTGTCCTTTTCAGGGCCTTGCTCTCTCCCCTGTCTGTCTCCCAGCAAGCTGCTTCTTACTCTCATCCTGCTCTTGCCCACCCATGACCCTATCAAGATTCCGTAACAAGCTGCCCTTCCTTGGCAGCTGGTCACCTTCTGGAAGCATCTCTCTATTCTCCCACCTATGACAGGAGGGTAGTACTAGCAGCTGTAACAGTAAGTAAGGTAAAATGTTTCCAGTTCTTCTTACTCTTCCTCCCTCCCCAAAGTCCCAATCTCAGAAAAATGATTTAGAAAAGTAAAGAAAGAGAGAAAAAAGAAAAGTACCTAGAATTCCAGAAAAGAAAGAAGGTAAGAATCCGGAGGTAAAGTACCTATAATTGCAGAATTTCAAAGTACCTAGTTACGTGTTCATCAGTGCTATTTGAAGAAATATAAAATATGATATAATTATGAAAATAAAATAAGCCATGACAAGCATATAGTTGTTGAGTGAGAAGACTGGGAGAGGGAAATAAGGAAAAGCCATCTCTTTTCCCTGACCGAAGTACACTTTAGCGTGAGATAGAGGAAAAAATTATTGAGTAAACGGCTTGACAGTTTACTTTTCAATCAAGTCCAAGTTTTGTGCTTAAAGTTACCTTAGGGCTTTTTCTTATCTAACCTCATCTGGCTAAGTTACCTTAGGACTAGCTTTGTATTATCTAAGAGTGACCAGAAAATTCCTGGTCAGGGGCATAAGAGAATAATCCCAGTGACTAAGTTTTAAAGAGATTCTGGGAATCAAAAATAAAGATGGCTTATAACAAACCCTATGAACCTTGTTTCTTGTAAGAGTCAGATAGAAGTTGTGACGGGATGTGCCTAGTAAAAATGGCACTTTCCTCCTCAGTCCTTCTTAGTTTTTGTTTTTCTTCTAATTAAGATAGTCTCACCAGCCTGGGAAACATGGCCAAACCCCATTTCTACTAAAAATGCAAAAATTAGCTGGGCATGGTGACATACATCTGTAATCCCAGCTACTTGGGAGGCTGAGGTAGAAGAATTGCTTCAATCCAGGAGGCAGAGGTTGCAGTGAGCCAAGGTTGCGCCACTGCACTCAAACCTGGGTGATAGAGTGAGACTTAGTCTCCTCCCCCACCAAAATAAATAAATAAATAAAATTTTTAAAAGTCTCAACTTAAGATATTCTTTGATACAAGTTTGTGATTGTTTTAATATCTGGTCAGGAGGAGAAGAAGACTGGAATGTGTGTAAAAAACATTTTCATAGTTTATGACTTCCAAAATTGAAGATGGTAAAGGTGATTAGGAGGCTGATTTTAGAGCCCCTCCACCAAGAAATCTATTGCTTCGTGCCTGAAACTGCTTACCTATAGTCATGTTCCCTCTTGTAGGGCAATTTACTACCTCAGTATTTAAATTCAAAGTTCTATGCCCCAAAATAATGCTTTTAAAAATATATTAATCTCACACATCTATCATTATGAAACCGGTATAGTTTTGTGATTCTTTTTTTAAAATAATTTTTATCTAGGAGATAATGCATATATTCTTTAGTCTTCAAAAGGACCTTGGAAGGCAAGCAATTTGCTAGTAATGTTTTTGCATGATTCTGGTTTTACAATTAACAATTAAATTTTATCATCTCCAAGTCTACTATATCATAGAAGATGTGGACCATTTCTCAGAAATGCAACCTATCTTCTTTCTTCCCATCAGGTGAAATCTGTATGTTCCATCCTTAACTCCAAACCAAGGCATTTACACTTTCTGGTACTGATGGAAGGATAACCTCTGCATTTAATTCCCTGGTGGCTGTCATCCTGCAGTATATAAGATAGTCTACCAGGAAATCACTTCCATCTCACGGGCTCTCAATCCAAAGAACCCAAAGGATGGTTTCCAAACTTCAGAATTCCACTAAAAGGACCAAATCCATCTGAAATTCAACTACGTGATTTCTAAAAATAATCAAGTCCACAAGTTCATCCACAATACCAAAGTATCTAGTTGTCTCTTCATCAATGCTATCTGAAGAAATATAAAATATGACACACTTATGAAAAGAAAATATGCCATGGCAAGTATATGTTCTAACGGCAAGTATATGTTCTAAGACGTCTTCCCATTGTGGTAAAGTATCTTTGCGTCGTAAATGACTGAATGATCTCACTACTTTCAAAGACAAATAACAGAAACAACAAAGAAAGCAAAAGTCTAAATCTCAAAATCAAGACTGAAATCATTGAGCCCTAAGACTGGTTTGAAGCTTGAGTGGCAGGGCTGGCTCCACTCCAAATTGGCTGAGTGGTTTTGAACTCCCTTCAACTTCCTCATCCCCATTTGTACCAGGTGATTTTTTAAAATGTAAATCACCTCATATCACTGTTCTGCAACGGCCTCCCGTGGTCGCTCACGGAATAAAATCACAACTTCTGATTGACCTACGTCTCTACAGGAGGTGATCGAGACCAATCACAGGAACCCATGTCCCACCAGACTCGGCCTCCCTTTTTCTCTTAGAGATACACGGGTGAGCCTGCCAATCCTCAGGCACGTATCCATGCCAGGTGACCTTCATAAATGTCATTTCTTTTCCCTGGAATGTTTTACCTCCAAACTTTTGCATGGCCTATTCTCTCTTCTTTAAGACTCCGCTCTAATGTACGTGCCCCTGAGAAATGTGTATTTTTTTAAAATTTTTATTTATTTATTTATTTATTTATTTATTTATTTTTGAGACAGAGTCTCGCTCTGTCGCCCAGGCTGGAGTGCAGTGGCCGCATCTCAGCTCACTGCAAGCTCCGCCTCCCGGGTCTACGCCATTCTCCTGCCTCAGCCTCCCGAGTAGCTGGGACTACAGGCGCCCGCCACCTCACCCAGCTAGTTTTTTGTATTTTTTTAGTAGAGACGGGGTTTCACCGTATTAGCCAGGCTGGTCTCGATCTCCTGACCTTGTGATCCGCCCGTCGCGGACTCCCAAAGTGCTGGGATTACAGGCTTGAGCCACCGCACCCGGCGTATTTTTTTTTTTTTTTAAAGGATAGTTTCTAAAACATCCCCCATCCCTTGTGCTTTCATTTTCATCCTAGAATTTATATAGAAACAAGTGATGGTATTTGCTGTCTTTTCTCATTAGAATGTAAAAGTCATGAAAATAGTGACTTTGCTTCCAGACTGTGGCATTCCCTAGTATCTAGAGTCAGGCCAGGTGCATAGCAAGTGCTCATTAAATGTCAATGGAAAATAAAAAGAAATGCCTTGGTTTTTTTGCCTCCCACTCCTCACCCCACTACACAAAACTATTAGTTGTAAAACTGTGAAAAGGGAAAAGGCCTGTGCATTTGTGTGTGTCTTAGGAATTGGTCATTTTAGAGGGATTCTGAAGTTTAGAAACCATCCTTTGGGTTCTTTGGATTGAGAGCCCATGAGATAGAAGTGATTTCCTGGTGGGCTGTCTTAAATATAGCATGATGACAGCCATCAGGAATTTGGGAGTTCTTTTAAAGAGAAAACAGGCTTCATCTCTAGAGCTTACAAAAAAGAGGACAAAGACTGTGGGGGAGCCAGTCTAGGTCTGGGACAAAACCTAGAGGACTTAACTGCAGAAAGCTTCCTGTGGTTCGCAGTAGTCCTGGACTAACTTTGAAATTCCAGGAGAAGAGGGGCATTTGAGGCAATGTCCTTTCTATGTCCTAGGGAACAGGGAAGCTTTGCAATGCATATGGAATATACTCTGCAGCCCTGGCAGACATCCTGCCTTGGGAATGACTTTCTCACTTAAGCCAAAGACCTTGAAATGGAGACCTCATGTGTAAATATGTGCAAATGTTGAACTAAATTTATCCCATAAAATTTTTAGGAAACAACCTTGCCATGGATACAAGCTGTTGAATACATTATCTGCTGGGGTTAACAGGGTTTCCTTCAGCAGAAATAAATAAATTAAGAGGAAGCACTGAAGGGTTGACTACTCCAGATTTGTCTTTAATAACATTCCATTAAAAATGACGGAAAGGCACAGCTCTCACAGCAATTCAGGCTCAGAGTGATGCTGTTCTCTTTCAGGCTCATGTCCTCAGATGAGGCTTCTGTGGTTTTAATCACTTCTCTTCCTCTAACGCACCCTCCTCCAGCTTTTTTTTTCCCTTTCATTTTTTGGTCTGTCTTTCCATCTATCTGACTATGGCTCATTTACCTTGATTAGCAGAGGGACTGGTATCACATTTTTCAATAAGAACTAGTGATTTTTAAACTATTTAGAGCAAAAGTTACATAAATTATCTGTACCATGCAAAAGCAGAGGTTTGTGATAGAAAATTATGTTTAGCATCTAGCTAGTTTTTATCCGTAGAAGAGCCTACTATTAAATATTAATGCCGCTGACTTTTTCTAGTTCTGCATTACCTACCTCCCATACCATGTGTACTATATCTCAAGTAAAAAAAAAAAAAAAGAAAAGAAAAAAAAGAAAAAAAAAGGTAACTAGGGCCTAAAAGTCCTATGGAAAGGACCCTGCCATAACCAGCTGTGACTCCCTCATCCCTTTCTATCTACAACCATCTAGAGATAAAATGGAATATTCCTCTCCAGTCTCTCATTGCTTGCCTTGTAGTAGCCACCGATGGATATAGCAAGGACTGGATGAATTTGGTAGCACTTTCTTGGAAGGTTTATATGTAATTTTTTTAAAGTTAACTGTTTATGACTTGGTGGTGTGTGTGTGTATGTGTCTGTGTGTGTGTAGGTATACATATATGGAGAATAGTGCGTCACATGCAGAGAGAGTCATAAATGCATGTTCGCAGCTAACATGTTGGCGTAGGTTTGCATTATGGAGATTAGGTCAAAACTGCTTAGCACTCCTCTGTGATTTTCTCACCTATAGCTCTCACAACGTGACCCTGTAATATGAGAAGATGCACTTCCAAGCATGAAGACTTAATTTGCAATCCACACAAATCCCTCTGTCCAAGTGGGCTCAGGGCATAATAATCAGGCTCTCATACAGTAATGATGAGCTTGTGTGCATTCGGAAGAGCAGCTGCCTGTAAAAAGTTTATTCCTTTTTGTGTGTGTTAAATCTGGCTCTATCACTTACTACAGCTTGGTGGATTTGACATTTCCTAAGACAAAAAGGTAAAGAGTAAAATATTAGGAATTCTGAAAGCAAAATCCACTAGAAGAATAAAACTGAAAGAAAATAAATGTAGAAAATGAATGAAATGTTAGAATATTCTCTCCTTACCTGATGGAAAAAATAGAAACCAAAATAAATGGCCATTTATCTAACTTTACCATCCTCGTCACCAGCATATCCCAAAGTCCCACCTCCAGTTTGGTCATTTCATGCTCCAATCATTAACCTCACAATGCAGATTTCTCTGCCTGCTCTTATAGAGCTGTTAGTTTGCCCTCAACAAGAAGTGTTAATGGGCAGCCTCCTTGGCTAAGAACACTGCATAAGCCTCAGACTTTATGCAAGTCCAAACCAGCTTGCTTAGACTCAGGAAGCATGATGTTTCCTCTCCATTTCTAATAAATTTGACCTTGAAAGAGGACAGAGAGTACTGCCCCTTTAGAAGAGAGGCAAAAAGAGTTTTAAAAAGTAGATACTATGACCATATCATAGAAGGCAGGTATGTTTCTTTCCTTTGTTTTAGAGTGAAGGAGGTAGAGCCTATGATCCTGGTGTCTTCAGTGTTTTGTTTATATTAGATGGAAGGAATAGGGAAAAGAGTAAGAAAAAAATGCAAACTAAGGCGCACGGAGGTGGCACTCGTGCTCTCTTTGGAGTGGATGTAAACTACCCTTGAGCACCATCCCTGTCTTTCTGCCCATTCACATCTGCTGCTGCTTCTGTTTTCCTCTCTGAATGGATTCTCAAAGACAAGACAGATGAAAGGAGGTATTGTTAATTGTGGGCAACACAGAACAGTTGTTAGAGAAATGGTAGAACTGCCATTTAGCCAGTGTCTGCTCCCCTATCATGACCACTACAAGCAATGGATTAAAATGTGTATTTATTGCTTCACATATGGTTACTTTTACATTGTTGATTCTTCACTGGGGACCCGTAGAGTGAAGGTCAGTGAAACTTCTAATCTTTTAAGTTTAAAAAACTGATTAAAAACTTCATCCCATTTATGCTGTTCTCTCCCTCACAAAGTCAGAAGGTTTCCTGTGATGACGTCCCGAAAATACTGAGAGTTTCAATTTGCTAGCTTCCCCAAACATGCAGTATCTAAATTTTCTCCAAGCCACTTTGATCTCCTGAGTTTTCAGCACAGCACTATTCAGTTTCCTGGCACAGGCAGTGAGAATTTCTTTTGCTACCAAACCACCTGGTAGAATGTTTTTCATAAGGGGACCTCAAACAATAGCTGCACTCTTCCAAAACTGTCTTAGTATTTATTAAGTTATTTCAGTACCAAAAAGAGACAAACAGTATGCCAATTCATTTGAGAATAAATGAAGTTCAATTTTTTATAAATGTTTAAACCATTTCACGCATAGTAAAACCAGATCTGTGCTTTCCCAGTTTTAAATTCCATGATTTTATTAGGTTGGCTTGAAAGGATTTATTTTACAGTACAGTGCACACTTAGAGATGAAAACTGAATTCCTAGAACCATGAGTTTTGTTTATTTATCTGTTTTATAAAATTTCATGAGAGAAACAATCAGTAGCATCTACAGCAATCAGAGAAAGCCCACACAAAAGAAAACACACCAATTTATAAAAGAAAGGAGTAAATCAAGACTGGTATGTCCCTGAGATATAAATAAGCAGTTCTCAAAAACTGAAGGTAGGGGCTTTCATTGTCAAACATTTGAAAACAGCTACACATTTTATTTTATTTTTTAGATATTCACAATGTACCATAACGTAAGAAAGGCTCTGAAAAGCACTGTTTTCCTAAAATCTATTTAATTTGCTTAATTTGTTTGAACAGCAATTTCTACCAGTATTTAACTTAGAACAATTTTTTTTTTCAAGAAAACAGAATATCCACTAACATTTACAGCATGCCTTAGTTTGTCATAACAAACTTAGCAAAATGTATGATTAGGTCAATAGCCAAATGATGCTGCAAAGGCTGTTGAGGACCCACTGACTTTGCAATCAATTTCCCCTACCTTTCTACTCTGTTCCTTTTATATATGCCAGTACCTAACTACAGGCCCAGAAAACTCTTCTATGTGACCTTTTGTAAAGTCAGAGTGCCTCGGTGGTAAGATCCTATAAGTGAAATACATCATTCAACAGTCACGTTGTGGCACATTTAAATGGAAATTTTAGTACACTGTCCCAGCACAAACCTGCTTATTAACTTTTTAATTATCTAATTGGCAATATTAAAAATTAACTCAATATGCTTATCGGTTTGCTACAAAGAAGAGACTCACTCAGGCTATCTTAGGAAAAGAGGATTTATTGTAAAGACATGTATAGCCTGAAGCTAAACCTGGATTAAAAAGCTATCACAGTACAAAGCAGCTGTATGAACTAGTTGCTTGCCTCATCTCTTTTTCTCTTTGGATTTCTTCTGTTTTCTCTTTTCATTAGTTGCTGGCTTATCCTCTTATATTTCCTAGCATAAATACCAGAAACGGCTACTCTGATTGATTAGTAAATCATTAATTACCCTATTGTGTAGAGCTTTTGTATCAATCTGATGAATTCTAGAATGGCACCTTTGAGTGGGTATACAACTCCCTCATTTAGTCAAAAAGATCTCTAATTCAAGTAGTCTATGGTGACTTTCAAAAAAAGGAATTGGAGTAGTAGCATTTTAGTTTACAGGAGACACTGTATGTGGTGGTTTCTTTCAATGTCATGTCCCTGCACACTGCCCCTTGTTACAACGACACAGGGAAAATATTAAATTTCACTCCATATGTTGTAACACATTCAAACATAAGTGGATATTAAAAATCAAAATCTGGAAATTGAACAATTCCCCCCCCCCTCCTTTCCCCACTACATATGTAAAATCATCTAGACATAAAAGTACTTTTTGCCGGGCACGGTGGCTCACATCTGTACTCCCAGCACTTTGGGAGGCCGAGGCAGGCGGAGCACAGGGTCAGGAGTTTGAGACCAGCCTGACCAACATGGTAAAACCCCTCCTCTATTACAAAATACAAAAATTAGCCCGGTGTGGTGGCGTGTGCCTGTAATCCCAGCTACTCAGGAGGCTGAGGCAGGAGAATCCCTTGAACCCAGGAGGCAGAGGTTGCAGTGAGCCAAGATCATGCCATTTCACTCCAGCCTGGGTGACACAGTGAGACTCTGTCTCACACACACAAATAATAAAAATAAACTTTCCTAGTTGATCTTTATGCCTCTAACTTCTCCTTGATATAATCAGCCCTATTGTCTGCTATTAATCGAATTAATAATAGTTAAGACAAGCCAATGTTCTCTTAAAAAATCTCCTGTGTCTCTTCTTGCACACATGGTCCCATCCAAACTCTAAAATTGCACTGTAGATGTTTCATATCCTGACTCTGAACTATGTCTCTAAGTTTATGCACCCCTTACGTTCAAACAGAAACTGTTAATCTTTGCAATGGTTGCAAAGGACACCAGTCAAATTATCATTTTTACGTCTTTTCTCAAGTCATTATCTGTACTGGGCATGTTCCTCTTTGTCTCCTTACCCCAATCTAACCTACTTACTCCTCTGAATATATATGCTCCAAATTATAAATCTGTGCCTTTCTAATTAGAGTTCACATATATGGATAGGTGAATTGGAAACAAAATTGAAGAGAAGATAACAGGCAGCTTAGATTTTCTGGGGGGATAACTAGGTCTTTGAGGACTCTGCCATATGGTTGGGCCGTATGGACAGACTAGGTTGAATTTGACCAAAAGCACTGGCTTAGAAGTCATGAGATCTGGGCTGTAATCCCAGATATGCTACTAACAAACTATTTAACCTTGGGCAAGACACTTAACCTCTGTGGGTTTCAGTATCTTCATCTGCAAAATACATGCTTTGGTCTAGATGATACTTGGAATGTTTTCAATTTAGGATAGATGTTTTGTTCTAATTATTAGTTGGCTTCAACTGGTTTGCTACAGATAACATTAGATTGGGAAATGACCTGAGTTAGAATAGGGGGTAGGGATCGATCCAAACTTTCACTTCAGATCTATAAGCAAGCTTTGATGATTTCTTTCTTTCCTCCCTTACGGCCCAGGTGTTTCTGATGCCCCATTGTAACTTCCCACACTCATCATAGCTTTAGATAGACTCTAAGGTACTTGAAACATTAGCGGTGACCCCCATTTGTAAAATAGACACATCAATTTTCAGGCTACACTTTAGAAGTTGCATTAACCTAAAGTTTTTCTGGAAAAATAATCCTTAATTCACATACAGAAGTGCCCAGCAGAGCTCCTGGTTTTACAGAGAAATCTGCCAGGCAACAACTGTTTGAACTTTTGATCTTTATCTCTTTTCTTACTCTCTTCTTC
Organism: Macaca fascicularis; assembly: GCF_037993035.2. NCBI lineage: Eukaryota > Metazoa > Chordata > Mammalia > Primates > Cercopithecidae > Macaca > Macaca fascicularis. Next base: position 166,881,904 of record NC_088376.1, on the reverse strand, counting down.
ATTACTGCAAATTTCCCAAGCTTTAAGATCACCACTTGCACACCAACATGGCACAAGTATACATATGTAACAAACCTGCACGTTATGCACATGTACCCTACAACTTAAAGTATAATAGTAATAAATAAATTTAAAAAAAAGTTAAAAAAAAATTTAAAAAAAAAAAAAAGATCACCACTCAGCAATCATGAATGTAAAATGGTACCACTCACAAAAGATGTACAAGAAACAGTATTTTTTCTCCTGACTTGCAGAGCAGTGGGTTAATTTAAAATTTATCCTTGTTAATCTCCCCTACTTCTTTTATTTATTTCATTTTTGCAGTTTAGATGGAATGTACATTTTATAATTAAATACAAGTAGGAAATAATATCACACTGACAAGGCTCTTAATCTCCTCAAGATATTAACAGTCAGTGCATCAAGTCAACTCATCTTTAATCCTGGGTCTCACTATGCAAAAGCAGCACGTAAGAATGAAAAGAAGATGATTCCAACCATAACTCCTCAAATGGTGATTACAGGACAAAAACTGTGTGGAAGTGATGTAAATAAATCATTAATATGGATAAAAGACATTGTATAAATGTGTGCTGCCTATCTCAGAGGGTTAGAAAAAAATCCTACTAGGAAACAGAAAATCAGGTTTCTAATCTGAACCCAGCCACTATTTAACTACAAAATCTTGAGCAAATGCACCCGGTGACTTTTTCAGAGTTGTCCTGAGAAATCAATAGGGCAAGAGGGACCATTTGAGTTTATAATTTGTAGCGGACTTTACACATGTACGATTTTGTTTATAGATCTTTTGTTCAACTCAGTGTACTTGATCTGGCCTCCTGACTGATGATCCACAGTATCAAAATGAACACTAAAAAATGACTTCACAAATGATTTTGTTTCCCAACTTCCTTTTCCATGGAAGAAAACTGAAGCTCGCAAGGTTAAATGATTTGCTCACATAGTTTCTTTGTTGTCCTTAAAGTGTTCATTCACAACACAGTGAACCTAAGGGCATGTAAGGGTAAAACTCAAAATAATATCAATGTGCAATAAACCAAAGGCTATCACATTAACCTTTTTTAGTCCATATCCTGTGGGAGGGTTACCTCTTGAAACCTTTTGTGTCAACCTTAACAAAAGGAAGCAGAAACGATTTCCTTCTCTATCTATTATCTTTCCACGTCATGAATGAATACCAGCCCAAAGATGTTCATTTTAACACCCTCACCCTCTCATATGTACCATTATTTTCTTCAGAATGCTCAGGTTTGGCTTTTTCCCCTGTGAGATTAGAACATCTCTTTTGGATGTCCACTGTTACTGGCTCTGCTACTGAGGTGATTTCTGTTTCATAGGTCTTAATACTCAGTACTAGATCCATATTGTATTCACACCAGGGAACTTTACCAAGGATGTATCTAATATCCATATATGGATATCCCTTCATTTTAAATTCTAATGGTGGGCATCAGTTGTCCTGAAGATTGCCCTGCAACCTGAAAACTTTGCAAATTATGAAGGGATATACAAAAGTAAAATAATAATGCTTTATTTTCTATTTTCATTAAATACTTTTTTTTTTTTTTTTTAAAAGGTGAGAAACAAAGTAAAGAGACAGGCAGAAATCCAAATTGTTCTTAACTTACAAGATGGGGGTTAAGAAATATTGTATATGGTTCATAGAACAAAAAAATGGAGGTTTGAATTTAGTCACAGGCATTTCATACAGAGGTGACTAGTAAAATAATTGAGAAGAGATTTATTATCACATTGAGTTAGGAAAATGAGGGCATAGTTTGAATAAGCAAAGTTGTTATCTATTATAACATTAAATCAATAGATATTATCTAAAGTTAATAAATACATAGGCACCAGCATAAGTATTATAGTGAGATACATGGAGTTATTCAGCATGATAATTAAACCAGAACTGAAACTGTCAAAAGTGGAAAGTAATATTCTGAGTAGGAGGTAAGGCAGGAATTGTTCTATACTTCGATGGTTTTAGTTATATGCATGTATTATTTTGAATTCACAAATAAACACTAAAAAATGTACTATTTTCTTTTTCAGATGACATTCAACATAATGATATGCTGTACATATATACTATATGTATATACTATATGTATGAGGACAGCTATGTGTCCTCAGTATATGTTAGTCATTTACTTCACTGGTTGTTTGATTCTCTAGCTGAAAGGATGAATAAATGAATAATTGAATACATGATAGAATGTATAGTAATGATGATGATCATCATTTTCAATCTGCACCTCTCACACACACACCACTACTAACATCAGGGTGTAAGAAGCCAGACCCATAGTAGGTAGCTGGGGTACAACTACTTGACATTGAACACTGGCAACAATCGGTCCACACAGTGGATTATTCACATGAAGACTGTCAACTATTAATGGTTGAATTTCATAAAATAGGCTGGAAGGACAATGTTTGGAAAAACATATTTCTATGCAATTTGGGGTCTTGATTTTACTATAATTATTCCAGATGTTGACTGCTGAGTCTTACTACAGTTTACTAAAGTATTTGAATGTTCTAGGATTCAGAAATAAGGAGAACAATAAATAATCACCTCTTTCAGCAAAGTCATTTTATAAAAAATGAATAAAAGCATATGAAAATCAATCTGAAATAAAAAGAAATCCTTTAACAGACTCTTATAATAAAGAATAAAGATTTTTTGAGTTACCATAGCAGCAGTGATTTTTAAATACTATTCATACAGATTTCAGCATTATAGTAATCAGTGTTTCCTATTGTGCCTCAAAGTATTAAAAGTAACACACAATGTTACAAGCTTAGATCGCCATTTACATTTAAATATTGAGAAATGTAATGAATCTAAAATTAATTTATATGTTCTGTGGATATTATCTGATGTGGAATATTATAGAAGCAGCCATTTCACCATTAACTTCAAATAACCTAGGTAACCTGCACTTAACTTTCAAACCTACTGTGATTAGGCATGGGGAATAGTGAAGGAGGGTGACAGAGTGTGTAAAATTCAATTTGGCACCAACTGAACTTGCAGCATTTATACTGACTACAGGCCAGATCAGAGGAGTTGTAGCAACTGCATAGTTCTTCTTATAATCTTTTCCCAAACTTCAATTAAAACTCATTGTCAAGAGAGCAGGAAATGAAAAACTTATAGAACTGACTTTATCTTTTGGCATTAGGGGGTATAAGAATGCCCCTGTATGGAACACAAAAGATTGATGAAATACTAAAAGAAAGAAGATGATGAAATAGGACCTGAAAATCATATCTTTATAGTTAAGAGAAAAAGAAAAAGTAGCCAGAATTGACATTGTGCATTTATCCTGCTCTAGGGGGAATCGTACATCTGGCCAAGGCTAAAGGAATTTTTAAATTCTGAATAAAAGTAAGGATGAGGGGAGCCTCTTTTTGCTGATTTCCATTTTCCATCTGGAAGAACTTCACCAGTACAGCAATACCTTGGCCTTATGACTCTCCAAGATTGAATTATTTCAAAATCAGGTGACATTCATGGATCCACATTTCCTGATTGGCTGGAACTAATCTATTTAAAATTTGCAAGCTATAGGAATTTATTTTTTCTTCATTTTGAACAGCATAAAGCTATAATTCCAGGTAAGTGGACACATCCTATAGATTTAAACTTTCTGTTATGTGGTCAGTCCCAAGGTCTAGTCACCAGGAACAGAGGGAATTAGAGGGAGATAGAAGGCGCAGAAAGTGTTAGCATGTCCTTCTAGTCACAGTTCTATAGCTCCATTCTTTAGCTGGCATTATTGCTAATACTGAAATCACCATCTCATATCAGATGAGACAGAGGAGGTACTTGTCTTCTGTGTCTGGTGTCTTAATTGAATTAGAATTTAGAAGGGTAACAAAAAGGTATTATGTATTGACCCTCCAAGTACCAAAAAGGAAGCTTCTATGACTATTTTGTTATGTAAATAGATGCATAAATGAGATACCGTGTGAAAAAACATAATAAACTCCCAGAGTTCCGACTTCAGATTAAGAAGGGGACTAGAGTATTATTTGTGCCTTTAGAATAGTACATTAGAAAATTTATGTACTTGTTTGTCAAATTCGGATGAGACATTAAAATCTAGGTTATAATAAAACACTCATTCCCGCTAAGTTTAGAAGTCTATGTCTGTGTGTGCTGGAAGTGCTGAAACACTGTGAGTATGAATATGGTCACCATAACCAAATCATATATGGAAAAATCAAATCAATTGCTAGAGCCTGAAATGAACAGCTATTGTCGTAACTCTCTACTCACTTAGCTAATTCCCTCCTAGTCTTTGAAACTTTGAGCATAAAGAAGACTTTCTTCTTATATTGAACAGGACAAAGCTGCTACATTTTCTGGATTATTTAAACCCTAAAGGCTTTATTTTACTGTAAAAATATTCTGCAAACAACCCCCACTGGAAGGGATTTGGTTAAGAGCAGCCAGAACTATACTGTTTAACTACAGCAATATTTGCTTTGTTTTGCTTTGTTCAAGCAAGGGAGTGCCCACAGAGTTCTTCAGGTGTCAGGCTTATACAGAACAATGATTTATCTTTAAGAAACCCATAAAGGTCTACTGAGGTTCTACTCCTATGGGTAATACATTATACCCAGAATTGTGGGAAATTCAAAGTTGAAGACATAACCCTTATGCCATGGAGGACCTTGGAATTTACCACCATGAAAGAACATGGACAAATAGTCCAAATTTGTTATTACATAAACAAGAAGGCAGTCCTGTGGAACTTAAATGACAAGCCCCAGATCATAGTTTTAGAGGCTGATCTAAATAAAAAACATGTTCTGAATGCCCTCATAGGATTCTTTTCCTCGTATCTGTTGCCTATCTTTGAAGAAGTAAAAAGTATAGCAAGAAACATATCAGGGTTCTGAGCATCAGGGACTGTGCTTCTTAATTTTCTATAGAGTCTACAAACAAAATGTTGTGACTGGGTTTCCTGTGGATCCTAGTGAAGGGACTGAATCCTGTATTTAAATTGAAAACAGGTGAAAGAGAGATTGTCTATATAGATAGAAGACGTAGAGGTGAAGAAAACTAAGAAAATAAATCCATGGGAATTATTAATAATCTTCAAAAGGGGTCACTGAAATCTTGGAGAGACCATTGAACTTTTCCAGGATTGGATATTATTGGGGTGGTCAAAGAAATTCACCCCAGATAACGAAGGACAGTGAGATCCCTAGCTGACATTAGATGTATGACAAACACTGTCTTCTAAAGAAAATACTGTATGATTCTTTAAAAACATAAACTTTCTTTGATACATGAAACATTTATGTTATTCCTTTGGAAATAAAGTCACTTTTTTTCTTGTACAGGTGATAATATATGATATGATATTTTCTATTGACATACTGTACCTAAAATTTAAATGCCAAGTTTGGGGTTGAATATATACCATCCTATATTTCAATCCACTTACCTTATTTTTGTCAGTCTTATCCTGGAAAAGTCTTTCTGGATAGACTGAGAAAAACAAAACAAAACATGGGGTGATTTTAAGACATTAAAAAATTGAAAGAAGTCAACTAACTTCTCTGTACCTTGGTTTATTTGTATGTAATAAAAATAAAATAGGTGAAAATTATTTTTTAGGAAATATTCATCCTTTGCACTTATAGGATGAGTGAAAACACAGTAGTTTAGTTTTGCTCATGTTTTCTAATTTTGTCTTCATTATATTTCTTCATTGATATCCTATTGACCAACACCCTTTCTCCTCTTCCAGAATCCACTAATTCTGTAGTCATACCAGCTTTCCTGCTTCTTGGCTCTATCTCCTTTATCTTCCTTATGCATGGCATCTCTGGCAGCCAAATAATCTTCCAAAAGGCATGCTTCTTCAACAATTCCTCAATGTATGTTCTGTTTCTCTTTATCATTCATCTAGGTGTCTATCTATAAATCCATCTAGCTATCCATTGTGCTTTGTGGCAGTCACAGACACCTAAAATATAATACAACAATTGACTTACTATCTCTTGGAAGCTAAAGAAACCTTCTGTCTAATTCTTCTCTTCTGGTTCCAACAGAAATCCCTGCAGAGCCATGGACAGAAGGGAGAGACCCTCCTTCTGTTTCCCTCTCTAGTTTTCTGCCCAAAATCATGCCCAGTTTTAGCAAGTAAATCATGGACTTAAAACCAGCAGGTTTATATTTGCTGGCTCCAACATGTCTGAATGCATTTGAGAGATGTGTGTGTTCAGAAGGGAAAAAAAACACTGGAAGTTAGGAGGCTTTTCTCTGATTTCTGGAGTTTGCTGGAGAAGGGGAGGAGGAGGAGAAAGCGCAGAGATACCAAGGATCTTGGAGAATATTGTTAAGTAGAAAATATATTTCTGTGGTCTCTTATCAATCTATAAAGATGTAGCCATTAATCTGTGGCACAGGGAGAAAAATAGCTCCATAAAATTGTTTCCTTATCTATCAAAGTATGTTATATATGTTTTTAGAACTAATGTCACGGCACAGTTTCACTTTATTTTCTATTCTTTTTCTTGTTGGAGATGGAAATAATTTTCAAGTTGGGCTTAATTAAGCACTTACAATTTTTGAATTCACATGAGCCTGTCTAGAGATACTGGTTTATTTCCCAGTATATTTAGAGTTTCTCCTTCTGTGCCAGATCCTTATAGCAAGCAGAAGGAACAGATACAATCTATCTTTGTAGAGGTTTCCAAAATTGAGCAATGTATACCCTTACATATGGGTATTTGCCAACCACTTAAGGACTTATGAAGAAAGGGGTGTGGGGAGTGGGAAAGAGAATGGAACCAAAAATTTTTTAAAAAATATATTTTTTATCCAGCAGAAATGAGAGAGTAACACAGCCTTATGCAAATGTCTCAGAGCACAAGAGTCTTTTTAAGTAATGGGCTGAAAGTTGTTTTTTGTCTCACCATTTAAGTATTCTGCCCTTTCAATGTCCCTAGACAATGACCACCCACAAGACCTTGAACTGGGGAAATGGGAGAAGTAGAAACAAAATGTCTGAATTCTTCGAGAACTGCTGTGGGTAGGAGAAGGATTACTATTGACGTGCTGAAAGGTCACTGATATATAATCTGAGACAGGTAGAGCCTAAAGAAGACAGAGGCTCACATACTGGAAATAGGATTGATGGAGAGCAAATTCTTAGCAAACATTATGAAAACACCATCAAAGGATTCTGCAGAACCACACAGGACCATGGTCACGCTTTCAATATCCACTGACTGAGAAAGTACACAATGATAAAAAGTCACTATGCATTCAGAAATATTTTTAATTAATTTGAATTGTGCTGATTGTAAAACATACTTACATTGGGAATAATAGCAACACAAATATAAATTGGGCTTGCTCTTTATTCTACATACAGAAGCCTCTGGGTATATAGATGGTTTCAAGACTCTGAAATATTTCTCTGGCTCTCCAGGTTTCAGAATCACTGGACCATTAGACCACATCAGCACTGGACCCAGCTAAAGGGCAGAGATTCAGAGATCCCCAACTGTGACTAGTTGTGCAGGAAGCATGCAGAATGATGAGAAACCTACAGCTCAGAAAAGAAATAAATTGTCTATACGGAAGTCCAGTCTTGCTCTGGAAAGGCCCAGAAAGACAAGACCCTTAGCATATCTCAGGAAACTAAAAGCCTGTGGGGAAACCAACAGCTTGCTGCAACCACAGCCACAAGTCAGGTAAGCTTTGAGCCTGACAGCTCAGGAAAATGACCCACTTCTTGCCGACTCAGAAAAAAAGGTTTCACTTAGGCCTAGGGAAAGTGTCTCTAATAAGGCCATCTGTTAACCATGTCGCCTGAGTCCCTCTGAGCAATTCCTCATTCCCTCCCTTTCCACCTTCCACCCTGAAGCCAGACATTAAGGCAGCAGAGACTGAGTAAAATGAAGCTGTTGGGCTCAGTAAACATTACTGAGCTCCATGAGGGAACACAGTCCCATTATTTAGGTTCCCATGTCCAAGGCACATTTTGATCACATTCATTTAGCAGAGAAGTAAAGGAAGAAAGCATGTTGGCTGTGCAGCAGCATTGTGCTGCATCCCCTTGCTCAGGCAAAGTCATCACAGAGAGCAAAAAATAAGAGCTTGACTACAGTTCCCAAAGGGTTTGAACCTGAGTACACAGAACATGAGAAACCACACAACCTCAGGAAGAAAGCATTGGGCAAGTGTTCACAGGCCTTATTGACAATGGGCCCGCTCTCCTATTGACTTGATTTGTAAACCTGGGGTCCCCAGCCCCATACTGGTCTGTGCCCTGTTAGGAACCCAGCTGCACAGCAGGAGGTAAGGAGCAGGCCTGAACTCCACCTCCTGTCAGATCAGCAGCAGCATTAGATCCTCGTAGGAGCATGAACCCTATTGTAAACTGCGCATGTGAGGGATCTAGGTTGCATGCTCTTTATGAGAATCTAACTAATACCTGATGATCTGAGAATCTAACTAATACCTGATGATCTGGGGTTTCATCCCCAAACCATCTCCCCTACCCCAGTTTGTAGAAAAATTGTCTTCTATGAAAGTAGCCCCTGGTGCCAAAAAGTTTGGTGTTGCGGGAAGTCAGGGACCCTGAACAGAGGGACCGGCTGAAGCCATGGCAGAAGAACATAAATTGCGAAGATTTCATGGACATTTATTAGTTCCCAAAATTAATACTTTTATAATTTCTTATGCCTGTCTTTACTGCAATCTCTGCACATAAATTGTAAAGATTTCATGGACACTTACCACTTCCCCAATCAATACCCTTGTGATTTCCTATGCCTGTCTTTACTTTAATCTCTTAATCCCATCATCTTCATAAGCTGAGGAGGATGTATGTCACCTCAGGACCCTGTGATGATTGTGTTAACTGCACAGATTGTTTGTAGAGCACGTGTGTTTGAACAATGTGAAATCTGGGCACCTTGAAAAAAGAACAGGATAACAGCAATCTTCAGGGAACAAGGGAGATAAGACTTTGGACTCTGACTGCTGTTGAGCCAGATGGAACAGAGCCATATTTCTCTTGTTTCAAAGGCAAATAGGAGAAAGATCGCTGAATTCTTTTTCTCAGCAAGGAACATCCCTAAGAAAGAGAATGCACCCTAAGGGTAGGTCTATAAATGGCCCCCTGGGGGGGGGCATCTTTTACAGTTGAAGCCAAAGGGATGAAATAAGCCCCGGTCTCCTGTAGCACTCCCAGGCTTATTAGGATGAGGAAATTCCCGCCAAATAAATTTTGGTCAGACAGGTTGTCTGCTTTCAAACCCTGTCTCCTGATAAGATGTTATCAATGACAATGCGTGCCCAAAACTTCATTAGCAATTTTAATTTTGGCCCATCCTGTGGTCCTGTGATCTTGCCCTGCCTCCATTTGCTTCGTGATATTTTATTACCTTGTGAAGTATGTAATCTCTGTGACCGACACCCTATTCATGCACTCCCTCCCCTTTTAAAAATCGCTAATAAAAACTTCCTGGTTTTACGGCTCAGGGAGCATCACGGAACCCGCTGACATGTGATGTCTCCCCCGGACACCCAGCTTTAAAATTTCTCTCTCTTGTACTCTTTCCCTTTATTTCTCAAACCAGCCGAGATGCTTAGGGAAATAGAAAAGAACTCATGTTAAATATCAGGGGTGGGGTTTCCCTCGATAGTTTGGGGATGGCTGACTTAAACTTCTAGTAATGATCTATCAAGTGTCTTTATCTCATCACATAAGTTGGCACACAATATTCATGAAAGACCAATCCAACCTCTGAAAACAAAATGCTCATTTTGGGGAAACGACTTAACTTCCAGGTCATCTCTGTCCATCTTAACAAAAAAGAAAAAATAAAAATAAATATAATAAGTATTATTTTTAATGCGTAGTGATTCAGTCTCAGAATATTATTGTACCTTAAAATGAAAAAAAAAGCTAACATATTGAGTACATTTTTCACATATTTCGGGAATTAAAATAACATCTTTAATATTTGGAAATGAAAGGGAAGAAAGAAAATTTGATATCACTTATAACCAGGATCATTTTAGTTTAAATATGTCAATGGAAATAAAAATCCAAAAATAGAAATATGAAATACAAAGCTACACCTGTATGTCTCACCTAAAGTATTTTTCCAAGGCTGAAGAATAGATCATTAAATTACTTGTAGGCTACAGCTGAAAATACGACCCTCTGACAACCAAACTTATTGTTTATACAACTGATACTGAATTCAGGAGAAAGATTAATTCAACCCTCTGTACCTGACATCCAAAAAGCAAACAAACAAAAATAAATAAAATCAATAATGAAGACTTAGAACACTTATAATCAAGGAAGATGATAGAAGATTGTGGCAATAACATGTTTTAATGTTCTTTATCTGAAAAACAGGTAGACTGTTCGCTGATTTCCAAGACTATACTTCTTCCCCAAAACGGTTTCTTGAGAAAGCTGTCCACCCTGAAGGGAGTAGGAGAGATTTTTAATAATGGCCTAAAATTTATGCATTTCATTGGATTGAGTCACTGGAGATATAACTGGGCCCCATTCCTCATGCATATATTCATAGTAAAATGTATTCCTGCCAAACCATGGGAAATTAAGGCTTCAGAAGGTGAATTTTAAAAGTTAGAACAAAAGTATAAAATTATGAGTTTAAAACTTATAAATATAATAATTTTTTCCTATAGATTGAGCAAGCAAGATATTTTCTTGACATAAACCTATCATGATAGAACTGGTAATCTGATCTGAATTGGTGGGCTTCCCTCCTCCTCCTCCCCAGTGAAAGAGCAAACAAAAATGGTTGACTGCAGCTGTGTGGATGTGGTAAAAATTCACTCACATTTCCATCACCCAGAGCAGTTCTGCTGGTCAAGAAGAGGTACATACTCTAGCTCAGGTCCCTTTTTTTGTAACAGATACTGCTCAATGGCTCCAAATATTAAATCAATACTCATTTACTGTAGAGACCATGGCAATCTGTCAAGAAGGAAGAAGGTGTTCTGAAATGAAGGCACTGATAATTGTGACCCAATAATGCAATAGAAAAGGTCCACTTGTTATGGTAATCACCAGTGGCATTCTAAATCATGTGTTCAGTTTATTTATTGCAGCACATTTTCAGAGAATGTTGCTTTCCAAATAAGCATGCCTGGTGTGGCTCTAGGCAAAATTGTATATAAGTAACTGTTTCCCCCCATGACTCACTGTTCCTCTGTAAATATGCTCATTTTACCTGTTTCTCTTTCTCATTCCTTCATCTTTCTAAGCCCATAAAATGTTGTTTTTCCAACAGTTATTTAAAACAGTAATCACCTCTAAAAACTCCACCCCCTACAACACAATTTATAGAAAGACCTCCATTCTGCTAACTTTCTAAAACAGGAAGAACGGCACATCAATGATTAATGTATTGTCTGACACATAGGAGGTAGTTCATAACTTTTTGTAGGCTGTTGAATAAATACCTTTAACTAAAAATATGAGTAGTATTTGATTTAGTCCAGATGGCTATGATGTTTTATCATGTGTTTGCTTTAGTAAAACATAATAGTCATTCAAACTTACAGATCTGTTTTCTTTGAAAACCATTCTCCTATAATGGCATTTGTGCATGGAACACAGTAGAAGACAAATAACATGATGTGGAATCAAAAGAATATTGGGATGGATGGATGGTTGGATGGACAGCTGAGATCACTCAAGGTGAAAGCTGACATTTTAGTAGCACTGATCTCCCAATGTTTCCATTAGGATATATAAAATGGGCAGGACTAGCCTATAAGTTAGTCACATACATTATTGTCAGCCTATAAAATAAATATATCCCTTTTCAAAATCAGAGAATCTACAATTTTAAACTACTTTGGCATTTGCCATCAGTGATTGAGTTCTAAGTTACACATATCCTAAGTGGTTTTGTTTTTATTTTTATTTTTTGAACTATGAAATTAATGTGCACCCATGAACACCATAAAATGAAATAGCAAGAGAGGGCTTCTCAATCTCAGGCAAAGGCCTGGCTTCATCTGCAAAGAGGGTAAAAAGTAACTGAAATGTCAAGTTGTCTCTGGCTTACATTAAGCAAACGACAGAAGTCTTACTTCCTATAGAAGATTTGGGAGAAACAAAGATTTTTTTTAGAAAATTGCCATACATCATTAGAGTTTAGACGTGAAACTAAAGATGCACACTATTTTGCTTACTTCAGATTATAAACATTGAAGAAGTAGACTTTGAAACGACTGACTAACCTGGTGCCAAATATTTGAGTGTGTGGCTATGAATACAGAAATGTTGGCATGTAGGTGTGACATAAGTAATCTCAAATAATTTTTTTCCTTTCTGTTTTGGTTTGAAATTCAGTGTCTAGTATCTCTGAGATGAAAACAAATAAAGCTAGAGAAAAATGCTATTTTGACTCTCCTTGAATTTGAAGAGCACTGAGTTATTCCACAGCGGTAAAAACTATGTCAACAGATATTCAGCAACATCTCAGTGATTTAGGGCATCTTCATGATCTGAACATGGCCCAGAGTAAGTGCTTGTGAAGTGTACAGAGAGGTTAATCAAAAATGTTACAGTCACTAACCCCGCGAGCAAATAATCAGTACGTGTAGATTGGCATGGGCATCTCGGAGCACAACAGATTTAACAACTGGGTGCGCAGAACAATCTTTTACATGGTGTGTGATATTTGGGTTGTTATCCCTTATATCATTGTGAAAAGCAAGTGTGAACTGATGGAAGTGTTAAAGCAGCCAAAAGAACTTAAGGAACAGAATCACTTAAATAACATGGCTGGTGTAATGCCTATGGAAGAGTGTGATAAGGGGTCAGAGTAGACATAAAACCTCCCAAGAATCATCCTGAAGAGGTAATAAATGATTTTTACATTACTGAATGTGACATGGTTAATGGTATGTGTATTTTCTCATTGGCTGTGCTAACTCAACTTGGTGTGCTTACTTGGTAACATGTTCTCTGCGATTCAACAAAGATATTTATCTATTGCTATGTGCCACATCTTGAGGATGAAGAAGTAAAATCGTGTGCCCTCAAGGAGTGAAGAGTCAATTAGAGGGAAAGCAGACATGGAAAAGATTTAATCCAATATACGTATAATCATAAAAAATGAATAAGATGCAGGAATATTATATAGAGAGGAGGAAATATGTAAAGATGTTGGTCTTGGGGTTGAAAGGGAAGTTCCTGAACAGTAGGCTTCCCTTAGTAGGTGAAAGTCAGAAAGAGATTCAGACATGAAGAAGAAGCTGTTTTGGACAAAGGAAGCTACAGGGAAAACCTTTTTGAAACAACCTGGTGGCTACGAGGAAACATGTGAGCCAGATCTGCTGAAGTTCAAAGTATGAAGGATGAATGAGGATAAGGGTGCGGAGACATGGGAGAGGAAACTGAGCAGGGAAGCATGGGTCAGGATGACACAAGTATTCATCCCAAATGAAGACAAAATAAAGGATTTCAAGCAGGTGCATGGAAAGTCTGATGTATATTTGACTTTCCAGGAAGAAAGATTTCTCTAGCAGCAGTCAGGGAAAATTAATTTTGGGGTATGGAGAACATCAAGAATGCTATCATAATAGCCCCGGTGCCTACTTATGTGAACTTAAACTAAGGCCATGGTGCTTACGGTATCTACAGTGAATACCCATGTGATACTGTAGTAGATTGAACAGAAATTTATGGCAGGATCTTATTGGTGGGGAAGACGGAGAATGGAAAGGTGGAAAGGAAAGAGAAGAGTTACTTTTCTGTTTCTGAATGATTTCCTCATGGAAGAAAAGGAGAAAAGTCAGAAGCTGAGTTATAGAATCCAGAATGAAAAGGGAGATAAGTCAAAATACACTACTAAAGGTGTTTTTAAGACTTCCAGATGGTACCAGATATCTAGTGCTAATTATAGTAAATTTGTCTTTTAAAGAAAGATCAAGAACAGGCAGCCTCCTTGTTTGAGTGCATAGCTCCAATATCCTTCCCTATTCCCAAAGAAATACAAATGAGAATGTGCCTTGCACATAATTCTACTATAGTTCCCTCATAATATGTCCTACTTACAGTTTACTGTATTTATTGCAACAGCAGGTAGGTTTCATTTTAAGATCAGCTCATTTACACAATTAGGTCAATAAAAGGGAATAGAAATGAGCAAGAGGACAGCCATAAACCTGGTACAGTTCTGAAATCTAGGATTAAAATTTTGTATGGTTTATTCTATCCCAACTTACTTCATCTTGAATAAAGAGGCCCAGGAAAACCCAGATTCTGAGGCAAGATGCCCTTGAACCAAATAGACTCTGACTAAAACAAAAATGACCACCTCTAGTCTCGTTTTCCATTTCTACTGTAATCCTTCATTTCCTTCAAATACTTTAAAATAAAGTATGCGCAAGCTCTCACACACACACACAAAAATACAGAGAGAAAATAAATAACATTGATATGAAAGTGCAAACATCAAAACACAAAAAAATTTTCTTAATTCTACAAAAACTATATGATTTGTATTAATCATAATTCTATATCCATTTCCAAATTGCACTCATAAAATTTTGTAATAGTATGTTGAAAAACAGAATTATTTAAACTAGAGAAGATAATAGAAAAAAAAGGACTTTCCAAGAGAAACCTATATTAGAATAGATTGAAGTGTGACACAAACACGAAGCTTCTCTCATTCCCCAGTTTGAGATACTCTGAACTTCTTTAGAATAATATTTTACCTCTGCCTCTCATAATGACATTATTTCAGTGCTTTTTTATTTTACTATATATTCACTTTTTCTTCAGTTGTTTTTTTTAATTTGTACACTGTGCCCAGTACATTTCTAAGCTTCAATGTGACGCTGATATCTCCTATAGCATAAAGTTAATGTTTATTCAACAAATATTCATGAAAGGCTATCACGTACCAGGAATTGTGCTAGACCTTAAAGAAACAATGGTATATGAAAGTAGGTACAATCTTTGTCCTCAAATAGGTTGAAGTTTGGGGTGAGATGGGAGAGTGAAGGAATTATTTTTAAATAGAAGGTAGCACATCCTCCATCTTCCCATTGTAATAGGAAGTGGAGGATGAAGGGGTGAATAAAAGTGTAGTCAGATTAGAACGTTTAGAGTCAGGCAGTGGACAATATTCCTGTATGCAAAATTCTACAAGGAATAGTCATTTACTGAGAGAGCTGAGAGAGCAGATCAGAATATTTTATTCATGTCTGTATTCTTGGCAACATGTAATACGATTCTTAGCGCATACCTAGTGCTTCTGAAATTTTGATCATATAGGTGGCTTTTAATGGGAATGAAGGAGTAAAGAATTGAATGAAGGATTCTTACACTTGTACTTAGAGGGCCTGATGCTGGTAAAAAGTTAATGAAGGGTTCAGAAAATGTTAGTTCTTCAATCTGAGAGCCATCTCATCCCTGGGCTTAGTGGAATAAATGTCCACAAGATTTTGCTGTCCAGATTCCACAGCTGCAGGGAAAAGAGATGAGTTGGAAAAGAGAACTATAAAACAAAAGTCATACTACACAATAATAGAATCACTGTTTTCTGCATGTCTCTTGTTCTATTTTCCGAAAGCAGGCACATTTTGAGTGAAAACAGGTTTTATGTCCCAGCAATAAAGGGGTATAACTATAAAAATATATGTCATATCAGCAGGCATGTCTCTAAATAGAATGTTTTACCAAGTTTCCCAAGAGGTGTCTGAGGCCCTTTAAATTATAGTGTATATGAGCTTCCCTGCAGGGCAGCCTTTGAACTACAACTCATTGTCAATCTAAAGTAAAAGTGGGAAATGAACCTTCGGAAATGAAGGGTATGTGTTCTTTGCTCAGCATTTCCAGGTTTGTCCCTTAAAATGGATGCCATCACTATGCAAGAAAAGAGATATATAATTGGTATGGGTCAAGTGAAGCTTAATAATTTAAATTGCATTTATTTAGAGAAAAACATTTCACATTTTAACCTAAACCTTAGCATTCTCTTTGCCAAATTTGACTTAGGGCAAAGTAATCAAAAGCTGCCAGCAGTCACTTAAATGGACAGAACACTATAATAAGTAATTTAGAAGAGCAGATAATCCAAAGTTCACCTCTATTTGAGTTTGCAGTAACATTTTCAGCTGATTTACTTTTAAAATTATTTTTAGGTTAATATTAAAACTAATTTGCAATACTTTAAAATACACTAACTGGGTACCAGAGGCCTAGAAATATTCAAGACTTCAAATGGAGCCAGCTTGGGTTGTTCAACATGCTGGGGATAATTCCCAAAGCAAATAATCCAAAATAGAGTGCATTTAGTATGTGTTTTCGCTTTCTCTGACCGCTCTTGTTCTTGGTGATAGTACAAAAGGAAATCTCATGGTGCTTTCTCCTTTAGATTGGGCCTGTTAAGAAAGTCCTGATTCACAAAAATAGTCACGCACTATTATTCAAAATAGTAAAAGATTGGAGACAACTTAATGTCCAACAATAAAGGACTAGTTAAACAAATTATAATGCATCAATAAGATAGGTTTCTGTACTATTAAAATAGCATTTATAGAGAATTTTAATGACTTGAGAAACAGCTTATGAGATACCATAAAAAGAAAAAAAATTTTCACGTTATAAAATTGACTATACAGCATTATATCCACTATGTGGTTACGAGCAAAATTGCTGGAATCTAGCTGTGTCCCTCTGAATTCTGCTTCTGTCAGTTATTAGATATTTGACCTAGACTAAACTACTTAACCTTTCTGAGCCTCAATTTCCCTATTTATAAAATGCACATCATGATAATCTCTATCTCATAGTGTTGTTATGAGAATAAAGAGATGTTTAAGGCATTCATAAAATGCCTGGAACCAAATAAGCACAATAAATGGTACTATTTTTATTTGTTTTAAATCAACAGAAACTTGCTCACGCTGTTTCTTCAACCTAAAAACCTTTCCCCCTACCATCTTTTAAAATATACCTATTAGATCCTACTTTCCCTTTAAGATCCATCTTACATGTCATCTATATGAAGTATGAAGCTTTTGCTCAGGACAAGCTCCCTCTAGACAAAATTAATCACCCCTTCCTTTTTTGTTGTCAGAGCACTTTACAATAAACCCTTTCTCAGCATCTATGCCATAAGATGTAAATCAACATGTATCTCTTTCCCCGAAGGAATGTGGAGTCCTCAAAATTAGAGGGCATGTCTTGATCTTCTCTGTATCATCATAGCCCAACAAGTGTGGCAGACAATAATTGCTCAGTCTACATTGGATTAATGAATGAATGAATGCAAGATAAATTCTGTGAATGAAGCAGGCAGAGAGGAAAGATGAGACAGCAGCTTCTTTCCCTGTGACTTCCAAAGGTTCAGGTCTACTTCTTGACCTGGAGGAACAATATTTCCAGTCTATATTTCATGGCTCCAAATTCTCAGATTTCTATTTTTCTATTTTCTTTCTATTGTCACCTTTCCTAAAACATAATACATGTCCTAACAACTGAAACAGAGTGGAATAACAGAATAAAACATGAACTTAGGGGTCAAAAGTCCAGGTTCTATTGCTGACATTGCCACTATGACCTTGAATAACTTTTGAACATGTAAAATGGGCATGATAATATACTATTTCAAAGGGTTATTTTAAGTATCAAAGAATGCATGTGACAGCATTTCAGAAAAGCAGCACACAAATGTAAGATATCATCATTAGTTATTTTGCTGGTAAAGCTTTGCTTATTTGAAAGTCACATTTGGTAACATACAATTTACAAATTTACAGTAGCCTTTAATTCTTTGACAAGATTAAGGACAACTTTTCAATATTTCCCTTTGCCCCATTGTACAGAAAGGTAGTTGGAAAGATGGAGAGATTTAAAATTGTTAAATAGAGTTCCTATGGAACACAATAAAATGGGAATGTGATTCACATCAATATTTAAATATACAAACTATTCTTCCTTCTATTAAGAAAGCATCAATTAGCAATTACATTAAAATGCCCACATACTTCCTATTTTGTCGACAGCATCCTTTTTCCCATTTCATAGACATGTTGAGGCACAGCTAGGTCTAAGTATATCATCGCAGATTACCAAGTAAGTATAATCTGGTAAAGTAATTGAGAATTACTTTCTAACCTAGAGCTGCACAATAGAACTTTCTGTGACAATAAAAATGTTTGATAATCTGCACTGTTTCATATCATAACCGTGAGCTATGTATGACTTTATAGCACTTTAATTGTGATTAGTGAGACTGAAGAGCTTAATTTTTAATTTAGTTTAATTTAAATCAATTTAAATTTAAATAGCTACATTTGGCTAGTGGCTACTTACTATATGAGGAAGTGACTTTCTAACCAGTCCCTGTATTCAAGAGGGTGACCCCCCTCCTTTTCACATGCAATGTAAATACAAACTTTGTATATGTTTCTTAGCCAAATTGATGCTTTAAAAAGAACAAGAGTTTATTACTTTATGATGTGAAAGACAACTCCCATACAAACTCTTGGGCATGGCCAATGTCTTTTCTCCATGGGAAGAACATTATGATTAGAGGTTGATTTAGGGGGCCTAGAATCAGAATAAGGAAGGTGATTGGATGATGGAAATGTTTAATGACATCTGATTACAATAGCTGTCCAAAGACATGGACTAGTGCTATTGCTAGAATACTTAGTCTGCCAGCCAAGGCTTTCCTTTGATATTGTTTTGGCAAGCACTGCTGCCCTTGTTTTTGTGACTCTTCTTTCCATGGTCAACCTTTTTTGATTGGCACATCCTTCCTTCTCTGTTTCTCAAAGCTCACACTTGATCTGCACTGGCAGAGAGAAAGGTTTGTCTCATCTCTTTGGATTTGATTCCCCATAACTCTCAGTCCAACACACATTTCCCCTTTTATCAACTAGAGAAATGCTAGGAAGGCACAAAAGAGAAAGAATATTTATTTTAACCCTTCTGATAAGGAAGGAACTCAACCTATCTGGAAACAGACGTTCCTTCTTTTCCTTCAGACGTACCGTCAAGAGCATCTTAAGGTCAGGCTGTAAATCATGTAAAATATCTTTATCTTTTCAAGGCAGTTTTTTGCTCATATTATAACCAAGGACAAGAGAAGTCACACAACTCTGGCAATCCAAGTCCTTGCAGCAGCAGGTGAGAGTGAAACTTTTAGCTACTAAAACTGCTCTTGGAAAACTAAGTCAGGTTCTGGAAGGTGTCGATTCTCAGTCAAGATGAGATCCTTGGCTTCCCAATTTGGTGTATGAGTGATTTTGATATTCATTAAAATGACAGACTGACAGAGTGAGGCACAGGCAACCTTTACCCACTCACCAGCTGTCCAGTCCTGAAATGCTCTGGACTATTTTGATCCTCTAGGCTTTCTGTATATATAGCTATTCAGATGCAGACCTTAAATCTGCCCAGAAATATTCTCAATTATTCCGGAGCTGGCCTTTGAAGTTGTGATTCTATATTTACTAAATGATGAGTAAGTTTCCCAATGAAAGAAAAATTTCTCAAGGCAATTGAGTTCCTAATAAATGATGTCTAAAGATCGTAATGTCATAACTTTACACAAAATTGAGGTCACTAAGTTCAATTTCCTCTTTACATACATGGAAAAATTTGGATCCAGAAAAGTTAACTGACTTGACCAAGAACATACAAATGTATCTAAACAAAATATTGATAGTTATAACTTAAAATGGTGATGATGATGGTGAGGATGATGATGTTGATGATGATAAGTTTTTTTTTTTTTTTTTAAATCATGGATATTCATAGTTCATGGATAACTAGATTACTAGACTGGGTTACCTGAAAGATCATACTATGCAGTTTTATAGAGAAGTTTGTCAATCTAAGGGCACACTGAAATAACAAGATCTATTTAAATTGGCAAGGGTTGAGGATCATCACTTACAGAATTAGTAGGTACTAGTCTAAAGCTACGGAGGATCATTTGTAGAAATCATTATGTAATTTCTAAGATCTGGATAACCCTGAAAACCATAAAAATAACCTCAAACAACCATTCTCAATTCCCATCCCTTCTCGGTGGAACTACTTCATCCTTTCTTATATTACTTTCAGTATTAAAGACAGTAGTTTCAATATAGTTCTCAAAAGTGGCTGGGCATTGAAATTAGTAGATAATTTCACTTTTTTTTTCTTTTAAATTTCCAAATTCCTTAGTTTCATCCAAGAGTTTCTTGGTGGCAGTCTGGGAATCTATGTTTTTAATAAATTCTCCCAAGCGATTCTGATGAAGCATTTGAAAATACCATTTATACAGAATTGGAGTTATTTATACTTCTGGTTTTTCAACTACTATATTTTAAAGGCAGGAACAAGGCTTAATTTTATTCCTTTGTGTATCTGTGTTTGAGCTCCATCCTCGTTCTTTACAAGGTGACCTGTACAAAGGTTTAGAACCACACAACCAGACACATCTCAGCTTGGATTCTAGCCCTGCCACTACAAGCTGGAGCAAATTATAAAACTTTTGAGACCTAGTTCCTCATATAATTGTATATAACTTAAAGGTTTGTTGTACAATTTAAACAAGGTGATGCACCTTGAAGGCAGCCTAAAACACTATGAGACCAGTCATTGCAGTAGTACAGACAGTAGTATTAACAGTACCAGCAGTAGCAGTGGTAGTATTAGCAGTACTTGCTCAATAAATACCTTTTGATTTAACTAAGAAAGAAACTAAATCTGTTAAATAAGCCATTGGAATAATTTGAAGAAATAAAGCCCTGAGCAAAGATGAATGCATATATGAGGAGAAAATAGTGATGAGTCAATTTAATATTCATCTCTGGTGGAGTGGAAAGCCAAACAGAAAAGGGAGAAGCAATAAATACAATCCATTGATCAATAATGTTTTTGACTCAGTTCTATTTGGCATTCTTATCAAAAAGCTAGAAAAAGGTTGTATTGATCTGTGTAGCTAAAAATATTTTTCTTCACCCTAAATTCACATGTACTCCCACATTTTCCTCTCTTTATTTCACCCTCTACAAATAAACAACCAAATAATCCATCAGGGTTGATCACAAATGGTGTTTATACGGAGGCTGGCTGCAGATGGCAGGTGAATCAGACAAAAACATCTCCTTAGAAATGTTGGCTCAACAACCCTGACCATCTTTGGACTTCTCTTTCACCTCTCTAGAGGCTATGACATAACATATGAGCATTAATATTCTAAGATTCATTCTGAGCACATTTTACAGAGTCAGACACTGTGCAGCTATGAAGATAATGGCTAGTAGCATGCTTGCCTCCTTCCCTTTCCCTCTTTCCACTCTGAGTTATTTACTCTCCCCATCTTCATTGCATTTTTAAAAGAATCCATTTAATTTTTTCTTTTGTATTTTTTTTCTATCATCTATGTCTCTAACCTATTCACAATTCTTGCAGGCATTTCTTAGATATGCCAGAGCATGCAGGGCTTAGCAGGTATCTACATTCCCCTCAAGAAGGGGTGCGGGTCACTAGCCTCAAACCAATGCTATGGGATGTCTCTCGGGAAACTAAGGTCTACTGGAAAGTGAAAGAAGCCACAATAATACAGCAATAAAATAATAATTTTTTCATTCAAATAATCCAAAAAATCCAATATTTGCCTTTGCAAGCGTGTGTGTATGTGTGTTTCTGTGTGTGTGTCTTGATCTGTAGACACATATGTAACTCACAGAATGCATGCATTCCACTCATGACATTGCTCTCCAACAAAATTTTTATGTAAAATGTCATTCCTCATCTTATTTTTCAGTGATGGTCTTAGTCAATGTTAAGGACACCGTTGCACAAGTATAGATGCTAAGTTCTTTGGAACAAAAACATTCTGATGATGACCCCATAGCACAAAAACACCTTTATGAATATTTTTATTTCTAAAAATCTCAGATGCACTCTTGAACCTCTTGCTTTGCTTAACCCATGAAGGCCTGGTTATGGAGACAAAATACTATTCCATGACTTTCTAATTTGTCCTTCAATTAATCACCACAGCTCTGCAACACTCAGCAGTACTCTGTTGGAGTCACATGAAACAAAATATGCCCTTCTGCTGATGAAACTTTGCTGTCTGTGGAGATATTTTAGCCTGCTTCCTGGATAATTACATGTGTAACTCACATTAGCAACACAGAGTGACTTGAGGTGGGTGCACCCAGCAAGGCCACACGGGACCCCGTATGGATGTGATGGCCCCTTGCATTATGGATCATAGAAGGGCAACTGCAATAACCCTCAGCCAGTTCCGTCCTCTCAATAATCATCTGGCACTGCCTGTGTTTTCTGTTATTCAAGTGAGGGCAAGCACCTTCTAGTCCATAGGGGTTGGGCACAGATTGAGACACGAAGTCATGTGCCTTAGAAAGGGTAAGGTTGGTTAATAGGCCTCTTAGAGCAAAGAAGGGCAGGGGAGAAACAAAAACCAGCATTTATTAAAAACTTAGAATGTGGCCAGGCACAGTGGCTCATGCCTATCATCCCAGTACTTTGGGAGGCCAAGGTGGGTGGATCACCTGAGGTCAGGTGTTCGAGACCAGCCTGGCCAACATGGTGAAAACTATCTCTACTAAAAATATAAAAATTAGCCAGGTGTGGTAGTGTGCACCTGTAATCCCAGCTACCTGGGAGGCTGAGGCAGGAGAATTGCTTGAACCTGGGAGGCACAGGTTGCAGTGAGCCAAGATCACTCCATTGCACTCCAGCCTGAGCTACAGAGCGAAACTCAGTCTCAAAAAAAAAAAAAAAAAGAAAAAGAAAAAAAAAAAGAAAAAGAAAAAGACTGTACAAAGTCTTGTGTGAGGCACTTTCCCACAGCTGTATAACTTAATTCTCACAATAATACAGTAAAAGAATGCAGTTGCTATTTTACACACAAAGAAATGTAGTAATGAGAAGTTAAGATAATTGCTTAAGATTGCTCAGCTAGTTTGTAGCCAACCTAGAACTAGAGATTCAGTGTCCTAGTTCCTAACCCAATGTATTTAAGAATTCAGGCTCTGGAAATAGATGGAGTTCAACATCTAATAATTATATAACCTGGATAATTTTCTTACCCTCTCTATACATCAGATCCCTAATTTGTGAAATGGAATTAATAATAGTGCCAACTTCATGGAATTGCTGTGAAGGTGAATCCAAGTAAAATCCTTAGGAAAATGATTAGAAACATGGCAAAAGATTTCAAGAAACTCCCGGTAGAGCTCATAGGCTGGTGGGAAAGACAGATGCATAAACAGATTAATTACAGGACAAACCTGCCAAACACTTTTCAATAACATTAAAAAGAAAATGGCATGAAATCTCATAGGAGAATTTACTTAGCATCTCCCATCCTGTAAAATGTGAAATGGGCCCATCTGAACGAAAGGAAAATAAAATTCACAATGGTCTTTGTGGAAACTGACTGTGTCAGAATATAGTTATGGGTTTAACTGAGAAAGACAGATAAGGTAGTTCCAGGAATCATGTTTTACTTAGAGCTCCCCTGCCTGCATCTGGAAGCCCTTTGGGGTTGCTGTACTGAGTGCTTAGCTTGACCATTAGTACTGCTATTTTTAGAGCTGTCAACATTTATATAAAACTGAACTCATCCAAAAAGACCATATATAGGTTCTAAGAATGGAACAGTTTTCTCTTACAAAAAAAAAAAAAATAAAGACGTCCACTATTCCCAGAAATCAGAATGCAATATCAATTCTTGGGTTTTGTTGTTGTTGTTGTTGTTTAATAAACAATGAAAATGTTTAAGCACTGTATATTGAATAAAAACATCATTGGCCCTGAAATAGAATGACCCTGAATTTCAAAACAGAATGTCCCTTCAGTTTAGCAAATCACCTCAATTTTCAGGTTTTTGCTTCAATACTGTGCTCTGATACTACAGGATCATTACCTACCAGCTAAACTGAATGACTTTCAATTTCCCTAAACACACTTCCAGGCTTTCTAGCCTCCAGGATTTTGCCTATTCTATCCCTTCCACCTGTATTGTTCTTACCCATATCCCAGTTTCTATCTGTCAGATTCTACCTCCCAAGTCTCCAAGATGCACTCAGAGGCCTACTTCTTCCTAAAGCCTCTTTAAGGCATCAAAAATTTTCTCAGATGCAATAGGGGACCAGTCTTATGTACGCTGTCTTCTTCCAAATCCCCTTTGTCCTGTATTAGTTCTAGATATCCTCTTAAATTGAGACCCACAGCATGTGGCATAACTATTTTAAATGGTGGGAAGGGAAATTTACGTATCTATGTTAAAAATGGAAACAGAGTTAAGTGGAAAAAAAAATAGCTGTTAAACTCTTCAGTCAATTTAGTATCCCCTATCTGACAAAGACCTAGAGAATTCTCCATTGATTGCAGAAAAAGACAGTAACCTGACTTTAAATAATTTACACTTTAAGAAATGGCACATCTACACAGACAATAGTTATTTACAAATGTAAATATAAAACAGCATCTACTATTTTTCTAAGTGTTTGCTATGTTTTAAGGACTGTTCTAAGTGATAAAATGATATCTTTATCTACCATCTAGCTATCTACCTATCTCCTCATTTTATTCTCTCAATAACTCCAGGAGGTGTGTACTATTATTATCTCAATTTTACTGAGGATAAAACAGAAGCATGGCACCATCACTCAATTGGTAAGTGATGGAACACTAACTCCAGAATTTATGCCCTGGATGTACTGTCTTTGGTATATGATGAATAGCTAAATTTTCAAATTTCAACTATGTGTTCAGAAACTAAAGGGAAAAAAAGTTATTGAATTTAAATGAGAATTCAAGTGTTCAAAAAGAGGGGGATTAAAACAAAAAGTACAGCTTGAATAGTTAGAGAAGTTCAAGTGTGATATTTTGGATAAAGGAATAAATGTTAACAAAGTCACAGAAGTGAGAACATCCACAATTCCTGCAGAGGGACCTAGAGAGAAAGAGGTGAAAAGAGTGTATTTGATTCAGGGCCTTGACGATTGAAATGCTGAGTTGTAACAACTCAAATAATTGGGAAACATCAGAGGTTCTAGTGAAGCAGTAGGATACAGAATTGAAACTACTAATCATTAGTAGTTACTGGCAAGTAGGATTTCATATAACTCTGTATTCTCTAGAAGGCTCTGTTTTGGTATGCTTTTCAGGTTGTTTTAGGAGTTATCATTCATCAAGGTACCCTCCATGTCTAGCAAAGTATCTGACAAATGGTAGGTGATTATAAGTGATTGCTGAATAAACGAACATATATGAAAAGAAAGTTGGGAGAAAATAGAACAGTACAGAAAGGCAAGGAAAAGGCTGGGCGCCGTGGCTCATGCCTGTAATCCCAGCACTTGGGGAGGCCGAGGCGGGTGGATCACGAGGTCAGGAGTTCGAGACCATCCTGGCCAACATTGTGAGACCCCGTCCCTACTAAAAATACAAAAATTAGCTGGGCAGGGTGGCAGGTGCCTGTAATCCCGGCTAGTCAGGAGGTTGATGCAGGAGAATCGTTTGAACCGGGGAGGCGGAGGTTGCAGTGAGCTGAGATCATGCCATTGCACTCCAGCCTAGGTGACAGGGCAACACTCCATCTCAAAAAAAAAAAGAAAAGAAAAAGAAAAAGAAAAAGAAAAAGAAAAAGAAAAAGAAAGAAAGAAAGAAAGAAAGAAAGAAAGAAAGAAAGAAAGAAAGAAAGAGAAAGAAAGAAAGAAAGAAAGAAAGAAAGAAAGAAAGAAAGAAAGAAAGAAAGAAAGAAAGAGAAAGAAAGAAAGAAAGAAAGAAAGAAAAAGAAAGAAAGAAAGAAAGAAAAAGAAAGAAAGAAAGAAAGAAAGAAAGAAAGAAAGAAAGAAAGAAAGAAAGAAAGAAAGAAAGAAAGAAAGAAAGAAAGAGAAAGAAAGAAAGAAAGGAAGGAAGGTAAGGAAAATAAGCGTGCTTTAAAAATGAGGTGTCAAGCATAAAAGTTATTGCCAAAATGAAATAAAAGAGGATTAAACCTGAAAATGGGTCACTCAATTTGGCCAGAGGGATATTTGGATGATTTTCAACAGTACTGCTCCAGTGATATTGAGAGGTGAAGCCAGCTGGACTTCCTGGCTTGAGTGGAGATTTGGAGAACATTTCTGTAGCCAGCTAGAGGTTTCTAAAATAGACCAATCAGCACTCTGTAAAATGGACCAATCAGCAGGACATGGGCAGGGACAAATAAGGGAATAAAGTTGGCCATCCCCGGCCGCCAGCAGCAACCCACTCAGGCCCCATTCCAGGCTGTGGAAGCTTTGTTGTTTGGCTCTTCACAATAAATCTTGCTGCTGCTCAATCTTTGGGTTCATGCCATCTTTAAGAGCTGTAACACTCACTGTGAAGGTCCGCGTCTCCATTCTTGAAGTCAGCGAGACCAGAACCCACCAGAAGGAACAAACTTCGGACACAATAGGAAGAGAACCCAGTCTCATCTGCCTGATGTTAAGGGGGAAACTGGAGGCAGTAGTTATAGTTCATGATTTTTGTTTTTAATTAGTAGCAAGAAAAGAGGTTTCTAAGTGAGCAATTGGATCAAAAATCCATTTAAGAGGCCATAAGTCTCTTCATTTAACCAATTAATTCTAATGTGTTATATAAAATCAGTAATAAGGCCAGGTGCAGTGGCTCACGGCTGTAATCCCAGCACTTTCAGAGTCTGAGGTAGGCGGATCACTTGAGGTCAGGAGTTCGAGACCAGCCTGGCCAACATGGTGAAGCCCCATCTCTACTAAACATACAAAAATTAGCCGGGCGTGGTAGTGCGTGCCTGTAATCCCAGCTACTCAGGAGACCGAGGCAGGAAAATTGCGTGAATCCGGGAGGCGGAGGTTGCAGTGAGCCAAGATTGCGCCACCACACTCCAGCCTGAGCCATAGAGTGAGATTCCATCTCAAAAAAAAAAAAAAAAAAAAAAAAAAAAAATCAGTAATACCAGTAATACAACATGCACTTGATCATGGCACAATGTGTCACGTCTTTTAAGTTCCTTAGACAATCTACATCACATTAATAGAAAGTTGGAGTTTAGTAATGGATTGTATGAACCAGACATTAAGAAATTAAATTATTCATTTAAAGATTTCACAGCAAGTCATAGAGAGATGTAGCAGCTAGTGCTCCAGTTAGTCTCCACACCAGGAGGAGAAAAGGGTTGGGCACAACCATCTCTGATGTCCTTCCAGTCTGACATTCTCTAAGTGTACACAGAGTGTATCTCCTTACTGCCATTCACTACCCAGTAAGTCTCTCACTTGTCCCAAGCCAACTGTCAGCCTGACCTTTACAAATGATCTTTACTCATCTAATTAGCTCCAAGAGAGGTTTCTGTTATCCCATGGTTATAATTTTAACTAACTTAAAATTACAAGAAAAGTTAAATAACAGAAGTAATTAAACATAATGCAGCTAGTATTCAATGTACACATCTAATTAACACCAATACCCACATGAAGGCAAAATTCATAAAAACAAAAATCAATACAATATATTATATTTAGATACTGTAACCAAGGCCTCTTTAAGTATTTTCTCTGAAAGTAGAACTTTTTGGATGATAAAGATAATTAAATGCTGTAAGAGTAGTGATCCATCTGACAGAGAGAATTAAAACTATGAGCGATCTCTAACAGAAATATGAACTCCCAACCTCTATTCTATCAGGCTGACACTCTTTCCACAACAAGCAGGAGTAGAGAATGAAGAAAATAAAAGAAGTGAAAGGCCCAGTTCAAGAGCC
This sequence comes from Macaca fascicularis, assembly GCF_037993035.2. Taxonomy (NCBI): domain Eukaryota; kingdom Metazoa; phylum Chordata; class Mammalia; order Primates; family Cercopithecidae; genus Macaca; species Macaca fascicularis. The sequence goes on along the minus strand of NC_088376.1, from coordinate 166,854,085 downwards.
TCAACATTTTACGATCTAAGCTAGTTATGGATGGCTTCCTTTGTTGAGGCAAAATAGTGTTGTATAGAATTGGGACGGGGGGAGGATTACTGCGGGAAGTTGGGGAATAATGCAAACAGTAATTAGTAAATTGAATTCATGGATCATCAACCATTTTTCTTTAAACAGTGGTATTTATTTAATGCCATAGAAATATACTTGTTTTACCAAAAAGTCAAATGCAAATTAAACTAAATTTACTATGCTTCCTTTCCTCTATAAAAAAGTTAACAGATTAAAAAATGAGATTTTCCTGCAAGTTGGGTACATATATTCCCAGTTGAAAGCAGTGTTTTGTCAGCTGTGTTGGAGTGATTAGTTTCACTACGTCAGGCGTCACCCCAGATTCCCCATTCATTAGTATCTTGTATACAGATACTTACATGATTTCTCTTTCTATTCCGTACTTTAAATCGGCACCATCAGCATTCATATTATATACGGAAATCTAATCATACCAGCCTATGTAACACTTGGAGGGGCTTTAGTTACCTAGCTAATACACCGAACACAAACATGAATGAGTAATAAATTTTTTAAATATCATCAATTTTCCCAGTTAAATAAATATATGAAAAAGAATACTAGCTGGAGAGTGTGTACATGAGAAAGAAAAGGGATGTGTGTTAAATTCCGCATATCCCTGTGGATCGGCACCTCTCTAAAGGTCAGCTCACTAGCCTCAGGTTTAATTCCCTTTCTTGCTGCTACTGTTCAGAGGTAAATGCTCGCTTTTTATTAAAAATCAAAAGCACAGGCGCTTGTAATCCTCTAGACTCAAAGTTGTTTTTTCTCTTTTTTTTTTTTTTTTTAATAAAAATGGAAAGTTTAGCTCAAAGCAATAGCAGCTAAAATTAGAGTGAAATCAGCAGCTGCTCCCCAGGGAAGATGGAAAATCAAACAATGGTCTGCTTTTTCCTTGACTACAATTTATGTTGTATATTTTTCCTCCTTTAAATTTGGAAGACTTTCCAAACATTTGCATATGTCAGCAAGGCAATATATGTGTAAGCCCCCAACTCCTACTCCCATCAAAATGATGTCAAACATTAGCGTTTCAGGTAAATGTACAAGAAAACTGCTATTACGTTTCCAATGTTGCAGCCTTTGGAAATAATAACACTAATGAGGCCGGATGCGGTGGCTCATGCCTGTAATCCCAACACTTTGGAAGGAGAAGACGGGCAGATCATGAGGTCAGGTGTTCGAGACCAGCCTGGCCAACATGGTGAAACCTCATCTCTACTAAAAATACAAAAAATAGCTGAGTGCGGTGGTGCACGCCTGTAATTCTAGCTACTCAGGAGACTGAGGCAGGAGAATTGCTTGAACCAAGGAGGCGTAGGTTGCATTGAGCTGAGATCATGCCACTGCCCTGCAGCCTGGGTGACAGAGCAAGGCTCTGTCTCAGAAAATAATGATAGTAATAATAATAACACTAATGAATAGCATTAGTGAGGTGTTAATCTGTACCACCAGTTAAACTTTCCTCCATTTCTCTCTTTGTACAATTATGTAACTGCAGATAACAACTGCTGTGAGCCAGAAGTATTGGATTCTCCTAGGGTGTTGTGTCATATAGCTGATTGTGTTGCTCAGAAATCATGGTCAGAATGAGTTAGGAACCAAACACTAAGACAAAGCTCAGATTTAGTCATTTATTCTCACTTTTACCCGCTTCTCTCTACCCTGTCTTCTGCTTCATTCATTCGCTCTCCTCTTGACATATTTAAGGATGACCTAATTTTTCTCTCCCTCTCACCATTTATAGCCCAAACCCCACCTTCATTATAGTGGCAGCACTAGTACAGTGACTGGCACATCATAAGCAGTGAATGCAGTTTCACACTTGGGTAAATTTACTCGCAACATTTTTTTCTTTACTTTCCTTCAGAGTATTTTCTTCCTCCCTTTAGGATCATTCTGAAATCATCTGGGCTGTGCATTTTTATTTCAACCTGCTTTGGTGCAAAAGCTTCCTCCCCAAACATGTCCTTTACCCCTTTCAGTGGCCTCTTTGTGAGGGTATCTTTGCATAGAAAATATTAAAAGAAAATATCCTTCGTTCTATTTATGTGAGCCAGTTTAATCACTATGACCATATAAACAATAGTTGCCAGGCATGGTAGCTCATACCTCTAATCCCAACAATGTAGGAGGGGGGGTAGGATCACTTGAGCCTAGGAGTTCAAGACCAGCCTGGGCAACATTGCAAAACCCTGCCTCTATCAAAAATTTGTTTTAAAAAATAGCTGGGATTGGTGGTACATGCCTGTGGTCCCAGCTACTTGGGAAGCTAATGTGGGAGGATTGCTTTGCCCCAGAAAGTTGAGGCTGCAGTGAGTCATGATCTTACCACTGCACTCGAGCATGGCCAATAGAGTGAGGGTCTGCCTCAAAAAAAAAAAAAAAAAATCACGAAAATAGTCATAATGATGATTGGATATTCACCTTTGCTTAGTGTTTACCACATGCCAATTAGCATATTAGGGGTTTTTCAGGCTCTTTCTCACTGAATCCACACATCTAGAAAGAAGTTACTATTATTAATGTTTTACTGCTGGGGAAACTGAATTGAGATGGATTAATTGTCCACGATGATATAGTTAGCAAGTGATGAAATCTGGGTTCAAATTTAGGTACTTTACCTTTCACTCTTTCTATCAGTGCTAATGTTTTAGAGAGCCTCTCTGACACACAAACTCACACAGGCATTCTTAGGACCATGAGATAAGACAGAAAATGACTTCTAGACCTTTCCTTCTCCTTCAAACTCAATCAATTTAGTACAGTCTGAGGCTGGTGGTGAGAAATTGTTTGGACTTTTCAGTTTGGTCCCAATTATTTTCAACATGCTTCCCTGTTCTTAAGGCTAGTTCCTTTATAATAGCTATTCCCCCAAATACACTCATTTTGTATATGGTTTAGTGATGCTTATTTACTATGTGAAATAATAACACTGGAAAATAATTTGAGGGAGACACATGATAAATACAATAATTGTTCAAGGAAAATATGGTATTTATAGGACAATAAAAGAAATCTCTTGTTACATTGTTCACTGAAGCAAACCTATGTTATAAGGGTCATCAACTAGTATGTCTTATAACATAAGCTGATTAACAGAAAGGGTCAGGAGAATACTTCCCTTGGGTGTGCAGCTTGGGACACTTAGACACATCTGAGAGATTTCACATCTTTCTCAGTAGCATCCTATACTAGCTGCTCTAAGAACTGATACACTGTTGGTGTAGCAATTTTATGATGGAATATACAAGTAAATTGTGTTATATTATCAAGGAGGCTATACCCATTCCATTGAGTCATTATATGAAAATAAGCCTGCTTATTCAACCAGAAACATGCAGAGACTCAACCAGGAACATCCAAACATTTTTAAAAAATATATTTTGGTTTCTGTAAGCATGGTTATGCTTTTTAAAAAAGAAAGGAAATGTTACTGGTGGACAGATTATTGGTACACAAGTCACATGCAAACACCACCAATCTTAACACTGAGAATGTTTATTTTATGTTATATGTGGAAGCATTTTGTTTACCCAGAAGATTCAGGTCTTATATATTTGGGCAAGCAATTGTTTTTCTCTGAAATTGACTAACATGTCTTTTGACAGATGGTAACTTTAAAAGACTTGTTGTAGGTAAACAAATCCTAACTCCAAACTCAGGGGGATTTGCTAAACATTGGATCATATTCTTCCTATCCAAATCTTTCCATCTTTTAATCTTTATTTCTTTGTCTTTTTTCTCTCCTTTTAGTCCTCCATCTTTTCCTTCCTCTTTCTCTGATTCTCTACTTTCTTTCCTCCTTCCTTCTCTTACCCTCACCCTGCTTTATAAATTGTATCAAGCTAGCTAAGAGCATGGGGTTTGTATTTTCCAAACCACACATAGAACTGAATTTACTGCGAATTGTGTATGAACAATGTGACAAAATATCTAAAATTGAGAAAGTGCCAATGAAAACTGGCTTAGTTACTATACAGGTTATAATCTGGTACTTGGTCGTAAAGTAGGTTTATCACAAAGACTAGCGCTCCATTATAAGGATATACTTTCTAATGAATTTTTTACTCTGAATTCAGAAAGAGCAGGAATTATAACAGAGCAAGGTTGCAGAAAGAGCAGGAACTGGTTAATATCTTTCTATCACAAAGATGACTTAGCTACTTTCCACAAATATCCATCCCTGAATATCCATTTTTCTTCCTAGTTACACCTTGACTGTGATTATTTCCCCTTACTTTTGCATACCCTTTTTCACCCAAACTATATTTGGTCAATCATAGCATCACAGAAAGAGCAGGAGTTGGTTAATATCTTTCTATCACAAAGATGACTTAGCTGCTTTCCGCAAATATCCATCCCTGAATATCCATTATTCTTCCTAGTTCCACCTTAACTGTGATTATTTCCCCTTACTTTTGCATACCTTTTTTTCCCCCAAACTATATCTGGTCAATCATAGCATCTGTTTTCTCACAAATCAAGCTTCTTATGAGTATTAAGTCATGGGTTCTTTGCATGATTCAGCTTCAATATTCTTTTCTAAATAAACCATTTTGTGGTAAAACATCCATTAAAAGTCCAGAGCAAATCTCTTTGAACCAATTAATCATTTTAAATTGACTGTACCCTAGTCCAGTTCATATTTTTTCAACCTCTCTATGCCTCAGATGATTTGATAAGGATGTTTCTGTACATAGATGAATTCTCTTCCATCTTGATAACTTTACTTATTTCTCCCATCAGTAAAGGACAGCGCTGTTTGTCTCAGATTCATAGGTTCTTGGAAAAGCAGAATCTTTTTCCACCTAAGATCTAATTCTACCATCTTCTGCTGGCTCTTCCAACAAGTACATAAGCTCAATTACAACCTCTCATCATGGCCCTCAAACACTTTTGGAATACATTGCCCTACTTTCTGAGCATAGATACCGCTAAACTGCCTTGTTTATAGCATTCTTTCAGCTTCATTGCCCTTCTTTATGTATTGCTCATGAAGATGTAAGAACTGAAGATCCAAAACAATCTTCAACCCTTCCTTCCAAGCTTAAATTGCAATTATTCAAAGAATGATTCAATGCCTTTTGGGTAGAGACATTGTTTCTTTTCATAGAACATTAACATAGTTTAACCAAAAGAAACTATTTATGTTCACTGAGGTGATTTGGCCTTGTTAAGACCAGGAGAACCTGACTATGACAATTGACATTTGGGTAAGCGCTTTGGTATTGTTTATTTGACTAATTTTTGTGTATGTCTTGTTGGAAATTACTATTGGAAAGTAAATTGTAATTGGTAATGCTTCTTTCTGAAGTTCTTTATGAATAAAAGGAGTAAGTTTCTTTATGGGGATAGTGCAAGAGTATTCATCTCAGAAGCAATAACAAATTTGAAGATGCTGTGATGTCTAATGCAGTCCTCACATTCTTTAGTTCTCCATATATTAACTTAGTGTAAAACACAATGTTATAATACTATTTCTTACCTCCCTAAACATCCTACATTATCATGCATCATAGTCATTCATTTACTCACTTAGCAAGAATTAATTGAGGATCTACTTCTGAAAGCCAGGAATTGTGGATATAAGGATTAGCAAGGACACAGAAAGACACAGTTTCTACTCCTGATCTATATAGACATTTACAGAGTATGTAGTGATAAAACGTTTCATTAATACTAGAGTCATAATCTCTTCATTCCGAGTTCTTACACACCTGAATCACAACATGTAAGGCTTTAGTTGCCCCTGAACACTCTTGTCTTGCTTTCCTTGAATTCACCCTTTTGCAACAAGTCATGCCGGCTGCCCATAGCCTTTGTGTGAACAGCACTTTCTCATGAGCTAAGAGGAATTATTTTTCTCTTCTTCAGCTTGTCTTTTCTAAGCTGGGTGACAACAATCAGTGTATCTTGTCATTATCTACAACATATAAGATTTTACAGCCAATTAAATTCCCTCATAACTACCTCTTTCTTTTCATAGGCTGTAAGGATTGTGATATTATTTTTAGCCCTTCCAGGGCTAGATTGAGCCTCTCGGCCTCTCATATGGCTTCTATTACCCTCCTTCATAGTCTTTCACACTAGCAAAGTGTTGATAAACATATCTACTGGCATTATTCAAGATGATAGCTTTAAACATTTTTTGTTTACGCTTCTTGGCCATATCTAGAAGATCTGACTCCAAATGACTGTTTCCACATATTATTAAATGCTATTTTGTGTGTGTGTATATATATATATATATATATAAAATATACATAACATAATATATATTATTTCACATATATACTAGAGATGAGTTCTCACTGTGTTGCCCAGGCTGGAGTGCAGAGGCTATTTGTAGGCATGATCATAGTGTACTGCAGCTTCAAACTCCTGGCCTCAAGCAATCCTCCTGCTTCAGTCTCCTTAGTAGCTGGAACTACAGGTGTATGCCACCACACCTGGCCTAAATATTATTTCTTAAACAAGGAATCACTACCTCTTTCTTAGAGCTACTTTTTGCTATATTGCAATCTTATCTTAGTCATATCTCTTATCCCCTGTCTTAACAGTGTTTCTATGATTATAAAGTAAATGACAAGGTAAGGAGAGAGAGTCACATATTTGTCTTAAAAGTCAACATCTCTGATTTCAATGAGGGCATACAGGTCCCTCAAAGTTTGAGATGAATTGAGATTTTATTTCTACTGGAGGTAGAACTTCCAAAGCTGACAATGACATATATAATAGGAACAAACAGAAGATCTCACCATCCTATTTCTACTTTCTTATACTCAAATATTTTTCTTCTCCCTCAGTTTTTTCTGTCCTGAATTTATAGCAGATATTTTCTCTTTATGTACACTTCAGATGCAGAGTTTTAGGGTTTAAGTAACATCATTTGCCTCTGAGCTGAAGGTGTGAAAAAACTGAGTATAGAGCTACTTTGAATCCTCAGTGATGAAATTATTACTGACCACTACAGCAGAACAGCATCTCTATTTTGATGATGAAAAGTCTCTGCTTTCTCTCTACCAGCCAAAGAGAAGTTTAGGATTTCAAACCTTCAAAAGAAATTGAGTGAAGAAAGCACAAGCATATCTAAAGATATTCATAATTTTTTCCCATGGTTCTCTTTTGTCCATTTTCAATTGATGATCAAAAGTTGAATAATTGAGGAGTGGGGAATTTTATTCTACCCACATTAGAACATTCAGTTATTTCTCAGTATAATCTTTGCTTCTAATTTAATTATTTTAGTAATAACTCATCTCAATTTAATCAATCAAACCATATAGACCTTTTAATTCAATCATTAAGATGAATTCTCAACCCTACCCTGACCATGTTCCAGTGGAATGGTTTTTACCCCAAAAACATGGTATTTTGTATCCTTGAGCAGTAAAAAGGAAAAAAAGGCAACTTTCATCAGGATTTAATCCCTATTCTCAACTAGAATTAATATAAAAATAACGTAATTGTTTTCCCTGGCTATTTTTATTACTGTTTAGGGCAAAAGAACCAAACTTCTTTAAGATTCACCAGATCTGATTCCTTTGAACAGGCTGAACACAACCATCCTTTAGCAGACCTCTCCTGAGTCTCTCTCAACTCCAGTGTCCTTGGATCCTCTGTCCCACAATGACACCAGAGTGCAATGCAGCAATGGGAAACAGGTGGGCCAGGGATAGGGAGGCACACGAGCTTGGAGAACAACCTGAAGAAGCAGCAGCAGCACTTAGCCTGATATTAGAAAAGCCAGGGTTCAGTCTCTATTTTGCTTCTTCCTCAGCCATGTGACTTTCCACAGTTGATACCATTTTTCTCAATTTCTTCATTGTAAAATGAGGAAATTGATCATGATCTCACAGGCTGATGTGAGAAAAATGTATGTGAAAACACTGACACCATCATGCACTGAAAGAATATTAAGTCTTCAAGGTTTTCCATAATGCCTTTGCCACCTTCCTTTTACCCTTATACACCGAAGGCATTTCATGCTCAGGCTTTTAATGGTATGGGGATGTGGTCATGGGTGTCATGAAAATCAAGCAGCACAAAGCAGGAATTCAAGTTCCAAGTTGAAACTGAAGCTACTGTAGGGTGTTAGTATTGGTGAGAAAGGAAAAGAGAAAGGTGGAGACCATAGCTGAGAGGAGCTTGTAGCCCCTAAACTTCCAGTTAGGTTTTTCTTAGATCTGTCCACATCTACTATACCAGTGCTTTTGCACATTAATGTGCAAATGTACCACCTAAGCATCTTGTTAAAATGCAGATTTTGATGTAGTGCTTCTGACCTGAGATGTTACATTTCCTATAAACTCAAGTAGTGGCCAATGCCAAGGGCTGTGGATAACACTGAGTAACAAGGAGCCCCATGCCCCTCCATAACCTGTTGCCTACAGTTCCTACCACCTGTCATAACCATGTTCTTGCATTTTACCTTCTAGTAAGGCCAAGTTGTTCAGAGTTGCCAGCAACACTCTACTGTTTTGTTCTATTTTGTTTATGCTATACCTTAGTTCATCCTATTCTCTATGTATGGAATATTCTTCTTACCTTCTTTTTAGACTCCACCAAAACATTATCTACAGGATTTTATCCTCTAAATCTCTGTTATATGACACTTTCCTATCAAGATTTAAGATTATATGGCCATTTCTTCTCTACGAGATCCTGAAGCTATCAAGAACAAAAATCCATTGGGTTCTTCACTATATAACCTTATTTTCTAGTACTCTCTGTAACATGCTAAAGTATTTTGCAGACATGTGTTCAACTAATTAGTGTATAAAGAACACGCTGAATTTTAGATCCATTCTTGACTGAAAAGTTGAGTATCGGGTAGAATGTCAGTCCCTAATAACATCTTATTGTGTGTTTTACTAAGAAATAACACTCATTTGGCAACAGGATGTGACTGTGAGAAACGTAAAATAAAAGAAAGCAAAATGAATCTTGAAAAAATGTTAACAGGCAGCATAGATTAGGCTGGAGTCTATATGATATGCCTTGACATCAGTGAATCTCTCTTGTGCCTGTCCTATTTGTGCTGAGATATTACAAATGGTCAGGACTCCTGATGGATAATTGTGTGATCAAGTTCTGACATTTCCTCAATTCTGTTCCTTATTTCTGAGGCACTGTTTCACTCACCTCCCTTCTCTTTGCATTTTTCTTTCTACTGCATTGTGTATAGTCTTTTTGGTGCTCATTAGTTGAGCCCCCAAGTGTTTCAGTCTGCTTCTCTACCCTTGTCCTTCTTCCCCAAAGCTGGATAGAAGGAAAACAAGTAATCCATCAGGCAAGGAAAGTGATCTTCTCCCATAGTCAGTTGGGCAATAAAGCAATGCAACGTCAAGAATATATTTCCCTTTGCCATCTTCCATCTCTTTCCATTAAGAATTACAACTATGCTGTTCTTCTCTAAGCCACAAAGAGCTCGCTTGCAAGCTTGACATTGATGATGGGAAACTGGAATCAAAATTCTTTATTGATTTAAATGAATAGGCAAAAGACTGAGAAGAAGATTTGTAGAATTGCAAGTGTGTTTACACATATACATTCATTTTCTTCTAAATAGCATATTTTATTCCCAACATACAAAAGATACACAAACTAGAGATTAACATTACAGGTAATATGTTTTGGCATTACATGCCTAATATGCTTCTATAATCATTAATTATTAGAATTGTCATGTAAAATGAGAACCATTTGTTAACATTTAATATACTGAACTAGGGGGACTCAGTCATAATAAATGAAAGTGGTTAGACACTAATGAGAAGAGCTGAAAAGTGATAGGGGCATCATCATTACTGCCTTGTCAACAAAGAAGGCCCATCTGTACAATGACATGCCAAAGTAAAATGGGAAAGAGAGGATGCTGTTATATATTACTAATGCTCTAGAGAAAAAGCTAATTATCATTCATGAAAATGAGTAATTTTTATTTAAATTTTTTTAGAAAAATTAATGTGTAGTTTCTATATACTTATAAAAATTAACAGCATTCTTATTTAAAATTAAATCTTTATGACTCAACTGTATAGGAGTATAGCTTGATGTATGTGGAAATAAAAGCAAATGAGTTTGAATATCCAGATCTTTTTGGTATAGAATTTCATTGTCATCAAGATGGGTTTATAATTATAAATAATGTAAAACATCACACAACTCTGAATAATGCAGGGTAAAAGACTTTTGGTTTAGCAAAATTTATAAATTATTGGGTAGGTTTTAATAAGAATAGGCTATTGTCTATAGGCAGAATTTAATAGATAAATAATAAAATAATCGGAAACAGGTATTGAGCTTTAATAAGCTCTGTGCTAAGCACTGAACGTACATATTCTAAACCTTACAACAGCCCAGTGAATTTGATCTATCTTTTGTTGCAATTTTAGGATTAGACAAACTAAAGCAGAGAGTCACCCAAGGCAGCTCATGTGTAAGTAGAGAAGTTCACATGCAATGTCTTTTAAAATTCAAGTATAATTTTTTTCTGTGAAAATTGGTAAATGAAAGAAATCTTAGTTGTTTGTTTCTGACTTGATAAAAAGTGCTGAATTTAAAGTGGGTCTCCTTTTTAAGAGTATGATTGCAAATTGTTGGCAGAAAAAAATACATTTTAATAAACATGAACTTTGGACTTTTGCTTATTTACTAAAAAAGTGAATGTTTCTGCCAAATCTAAAATTTGGTGATGTTATAGAGGCAAATTCTTAGCTATCAAAAATCACAAATGAAGTATGGTCCAAATTTTCAAGATTCAAAACTCATTATTCCAGTACCAAGTATTTACATATTATTCAAAAATTTTGAAGGAGGACTTTATGATATAACGATAAAAACTGGAGTAGAACAAATATACCATCTACCTACTCTTCAAATTTTACAGAGCAGAATATCTAATTTTGGATTTCCAGTAACTTTCATCCTGTTTTTAGTGGATGTATGAGGGACAAAAACCAGTTTGTGTCACAGAATACATAAAACAGAAAAAAAAAAAAAATGGTTAACTAATATATAAGATTTAAAATAAATAAATACTGATAACTTACATTAAATTAAATTAACATTTAATGTGTCATTCAATACAGTGCTTGGCACATATCAGTTACCAAATAATTACTACTTACTGTGTCTCTTTTCTACATCACTCCTCCAATAACTTTAATCAAAAGTGTAATTAATTCACATAATCTTTGCATGGTGTTCAGTTATTAAAGTACATCATACAAGAGAGAATTCTGGGAAGATGGCATGATAGGAAGCAACAGGAATATGTTTCCTCGTTGAGACAACAATTGCACTGGTAGAATTTGTTTGACGTAATATTTTGGAACACTGGAGTCTACTGAAGGCTTGTAACTTCCAGAGGAAGGAAGGCTTGGGCAGTAAAGTGCAGTTAATTTTTTTTTTTTTTTTTTAGCATTTTCAGCCTTTAGTGCAGCAATAGCTACCTATCCCACATCCCCAGCTCTGTGGCAGGCAGCTGTGCAGGTGTTCCTGTAACAGCTTGTGGGGACAAAGGGGAGCAAAAAAGACCTTATCCTACAAATACAAGGAATCTTTGGTCTGATCTCTGATTAATTCTTCTGATCACAGAGGGACAGACAAAGAAGCAGGTAACCGTTATTGTTACATCTGCCTCCATTGTTGCAAGCCCCACCTCCTGTGACTGAAGAGATTTCCAGAGGACTTAAAAGGACCAGCATGCCCCCCCACAACCTTTTTACTTTTTTTCTCCCTTTTGGTAGCCAAACATTAACAACTAGCACATTCAAAAATAATTGTATATCTGGGAAAATTAGAAAGTGACAACACACGCCCAGGGAAAAGCACAGGCTCCAAAAAGACCTGAGGAGGGCCTAAGTTTAACTCTCAGTCTGATCCATGACACAGAAACAGCCTAAACAATTTTCAAAAACCAATGAACAAAAACAACAAACTAAGTATGGGAAAGATTTCCAAAGTTACCACATTACTAGATTCAAATGTCCAATTTGCAACAACAACAAAAAGTCATAAAGCACACAAAGAAAGAAAGTAGCATGGTACATTCAGATATATAAAAATGAGTCAACAGAAACTGTCCCTAAAAAGACCTGATGGCAGATTTACTTGATAAATACTTTAAAACAATGGTCTTAAAGATGTTCATCTTTAGGAATATGTGGAGAAAGTTAAAAAATTATGTAGGAACAAAGTATAAATATTAATAAATAGCAAACTTAAAAATAAATTCTGGAGCTGAAAATGTCAATAATTGAAAAAAAAATTACAAGAGAAATTCAAAGACATAGGTGACCAGTTATAAAAGGAGAATCTCTGAAGTTGAATATGGGAAAATAGAAACTATCTAGTCTGAGGAATAAAGCAAATAAAATGAAGAAAACAGAACAGAACCCGAATGATTGGTGGGACACCATCAAGTGGACCATCTACACATTATGGAAGTTCCAGATAGAGAAGAGAAAGGGAAAGAACCAGAGAGAACATTTGAAAAAATAATGGCCCAAAACTTCCCAACTATTATTAAACACAAAAATGTAAATACACAAGAAGCTCAACAAACTCCAAGTAACTCAAAGAGACTCATGATAAGACACATTATAATCAAACTTAGGAAAGACAAATATAATTTGAAAGCAACAAGAGAAAATGACACATCACATATGAGAGCTCCTCAATAAGATTAAAAGCAGATATGACATCAGAAACTTGGATACCAGATGGCAGTGGCCTGGAAGAAACTGAAGCATGTCCACATAAATGAAAACTAAGGAATTTCCATACCAGTAGACCTGCACTGAAAGAAGTGCTTTCATGGAGTTCTGAAAGATAAAATGAAAGGACACCAGATAGTAACCTGAAGCCATATGAAGAAATAAAGATCCAAATGAAGATAAATATCTGGGAAATTATAAAAGTTAATATTATCATAACAATGGGTTGTAACTTCACTCTTTGTTTTGTTTCTTTTTATTTTCTTTCTTTATTTTAATTTATTTTATTTTTTTAGAGACAGGGCCTCATTCTGTTGACAAGCTAGAGTGCAATGGTGCAGTTGTAGCTCACTCACCTTGAAGATCTGGGCCCAAAAGGTCCTCTCACCTCAGCCTTCCAAGTAGTTGGGACTATAAGCACATGCTATTACAATCAGCTATTTTTTGTTTATATTTTGGTACAGATGGTGTCTCGGTAAGTTGTCCAGGCTGGCTGGAACTCCTGGACTCAAGTAATCTTCCAGCCTTGGCCTCTCAAAGTGCTGGAATTACAGGCATGAGCCACCACACTTGGCCTTCATTCTATTTTTCTGCATGATTTAAAAGTCCTGATTTCTGCATGATAGAAATTATTAATATAAATGATAGTATTATTGAAACTTTGGTTTATAACTGTACATTTTGTTTATACACAATTTTAATAACTAATACATTTAAAATAGGGCACAAAATGTGTAAAGATAAAATTGTTTTACATCAACAACTGAAAGAGGTGGTGGTGAAGCTGTAAAGGAGCAAGGTTTTGTATGTTACTGAAGTTAACCCGATATAAATCCAAATTAGAGTGCTACAATTTTAGAATGTTAAATATAGTTCCCATGCCAAACACAAAAATATTCTATAATATATGCAGAAAAGAAAATGAGAAAGGAATTTAACATTTCTTTAGAGAAAAATGAACTAAATGCAAAAGAAGAATAATGCAGAAAATAAGGGACAAAAACAGTTATAAGGCATATAGCAAATAAGTAGCAAAAAGATAGAAGTAAATCTGTTCCTATCTGTAGTTACTTTAAATATAAGTTGATTAAATTCTGAAGCAAAAATATATGGATTAGAAGAATGTATAAAAATACATGATCCAATTATATGCTGCCTACAAGAAACTTACTTTAGATTCAAAGACACAAATAGGTTGAAAGTGAAAGAATAGAAAAATATATTCTATGAAAATGGTAATCAAAAGAAAGCTAGGATGACTCTATTAATATCAGACAAAATGAACTTAAAATAAAATAGTTTATAAGAAATAATAAAGGGAATTACACATTAATAAACTGTTCAATACAGTAGGAAGATATAAAAATTATAAGCATACAACTAATAATAGGTCTTCAAAATACATAAAATAAAAATTACAGAATTAAAGGGAGAAATAGACAGTATAGAATAATAGTTGTAGACTTAAATGCCTAACTTTAAACAACAGAACAATCAGATTAAAGATAAGTAAGAAAATATAGGACCTAACACAATAAACCAACTAGATCTATCAGACGTATTCAGAATACTCTGTCCACTTAATAACATACATATTCTTCTCAAGTGCACTGGGATATTTTTAATGATTGACCTACATTAGGCCACAAAGGAAGTCTCAATCAATTTAAGAAAATAAGTTGGACATGGTGGCTCACACCTATAATCCCAGCACTTTGGGAGGCTGAGGCGGGTGGATCAGGAGGTCAGGAGTTCAAGACCAGCCTGGCCAAAATAGTGAAACCCTGTCTCTACTAAAAATGCAAAAATTAGCAAGGTGTAGTGGTGGGCACCTATAATCTCAGCTACTCACGGTGCTGAGTCAGAGAACTGATTGAACCTGGGAGGCAGAGGTTGCAGTGAATAAGGATTGTGCCACTGCACTCCAGCCTGGGTGACAGAGCAAGACTCCGTCTCAAAAAAAAAAAAAAAAAAAAGAAAAAAAGAAAAAGAAAAATAGTAAGCAAGTGTCTTTTCTCAACAAAACAGATTGAAGTTAGAAATCACTACAATAACTAAAACTGAAAAATTCACAAATTTGTGGAATTAAACAACACACTCTTAAATAATCAATAGATTGAGGAAGAAATCATAAGTAAAATTAAAAAATACTTAGAGACAAATGAAAACATAAACAAATACATCAAAACATATGGGACATATTGAAAGCAGTGCTGAAAAATTTATGCTATGAACACTTATATTTAAAAATTTTAAAAACTCATTTTACAAATTTTGAAATTAAAAAAAGACAAACTAAATCCAAAGCTAGAAGAAAGAAGGAAATAAATAATAAAAATTAGTGATAAACAAACTAAAGATAGAAGAAACAATATAAAAAATAATAAAGCAAAAAATGTGTTCTTTGAGAAGATGAATAAAAATGACAAATATTTACCTATAAGAACTAAGAAAAAAGAGAAGAGATCCAAATTACTAAAATCAGAAACGAAAGTGGGTACATTACTATTGATTCTACAGAAAAAAATTAGAAGTCAATACTATTAACAATCAGATGCAAACAAATTAGAAAACCTAGTTGAAATGAACAAATTTCTAGAAACACAACACCTACCAAGAGCAAATCATGAGAAAGTAGAAAATTTAAACAGATCTATAACTAGCAAGGATATTAAATTAGTAATCAAAAATCTTCTAAAAAAGAAAAAGCCTGGAACTTATGTCTTTATTTATGAATTCAACTTAAAAATTTAAAGAACACCAATCCTCCTCAAACATTTCCAAAACATCAAAGAGGAGGGAACACCCCAACTTATTCTAGGAAGCCAGCATTGCTCTGATAGCTAAGCCAAAGACATTGCAAGAAAATAAAACAAAAGACCAACATCTCTTATGAGCATTCATTCAAACATCCTCAACAAAAGTCTAGAAAACTGAATTTAGCAGCATATTGAAAGGATTTTACAGCATGACATGTATTTCAGGAATACAAGAATCATTCAACACACACAAAAAGTCAATCAGTTTAATATATCACATTAACAGAAGGAAAGAAAATTAAAAACACCTGATTATATCAGTTGCTCTAAAGATGGTAGTTTACAAAATTGAACACTCAACAACTAGAAACTACATCCACATAAGAAAAGCTGTATATGAAAACCACACAGCAAACAGTATTATCAATGGTGAAAGACTGAAAGCTTTTCCTGTGTAAGAATCAAAGCAAGGACTTGCACTTTCACTATTTCTATTCAACAGAGTACTGGAAGTTATAGCCAGATCAATTAGGAAAGATAAAGAAATGAAATGAATCCATATTGGAAAGGAAGAAATAAAATTATGTCTATTTACATATAATAAAATTTTATATATAGAAAATCTTAATAGCTTCACAAAATCCTGTTAGAATAAACACATTTAGCAAAGTAGCAGGATATAAAGTTAACACACAAAAATCTAGCATTTCTATGTAATAATAATGAATAATCTATACAGGAAATTACAAAACCAATGTTATTTACAATAGCATCAGATAAAATGCTTAGCAATGAACAGAGTCAGTGAAAGAATATATAATGAAAACAATTAAATTTTGCTGAAAGAAATTAAAGAAGACATAAACAAATGAAAACACATTCCATGTTCATGGATTGAAAGATTTAATACTGTTAAGATGTCAATACTAACTAAAGCAATGTACAGAATGAATGCCATCCCTATCAAAATCCTGCATCATTTTTGCAGATATAGAAGAAACACATCCTAAAATTTATATGGAACATCAAAAAGATCCCAAATAGTCAAAATAATATTTAAAAATGAAAACAAAACTGGAGGACTCACGTTTCCTGGTTTCAAATATTACTACACCACTACAGTAATCAAGAGTGTGGTATTGGCATATAGACAGAACTATAAACCAATGGAATAGAATAGAGAACCCAGAAGGAAACTTCTGCATATGCAGATGTCCCTTAACTTATGGTGGGCACCTGCTAAACCTATCATATGTTCATCAGGATTATGTCCTGCTAAATCTATCATATGTGAAAATTATCATAAGGCAAACATGTATTTTTCACACCTGACATACCAAACATCAAAGCTTAGCCTAATCTGCCTTAAACATGCTCAGAACACTTACATTAGCTTAAAGTTGGGCAAAATTATTTAATACAAATCCTGTTTTATAATAAAGTTTTGGATATCTCAGGTATTTTATTGAATTCTCTACTGAAAGCGAAAAACACAATAGTAGTATGGGTAATGAACTTACAGTTTCTACTCAATATGTTTTCCTTTCACACTGACGTAAAGTCAAAAAATTATAAGTTGAACTATTGTTAAGTTGTAAACAGTGTATATGGTCAAATAATTTTTGACAAGACTGTCAAAACCATGCAATGGGAAAAAAACAGTCTCTTCAAAAAATGGTGCTAAGAAAACTGGATATTCACATGCAAAAGAATCAAGTTGGACCCTTGCCTAATATCATATAAAAGTTAACTCAAAATGAATAAAGGACCCAAATACCAGCCATAAAATTGTAAAGCTCTTAGAAAAAACATAGGACAAAAACTTCACAACATTGAATTTGGCAATGATTTCTTGGCTATGACACCAAAGGCACAGGCAACAAAAGAATAGACAAAAAAGATAAGGTGGACTTCTGGAAATTTAAAATAATTTTGTGCATTGAAAGACACTATCAGCAAAAGATAGCCTACAGAATGATAGAAAATATTTGCAATTCTGTCTGATAAATAACTAACATACAGAATATGGAGAAAGCACCTAACATTTAAAAACAGAAAAACAAAAGTCTCAATTCAAAAATGGGCAATGAACCTGAACAGACACTTCTCCAAAGAAGTGGCTAACAAGCACGTGAAAAGATGCTAACATCAGTAATCATTAGTGGAAAGCGAATAAAAACTACAATGAGATACTCTCTCACACCCATTGTTGACAAAGTATTCACTTCTTCATAGCTACTCTCAAAATAACAGAAGGCTGCTGTCAAAATAAGCGAAAATAAATGTCCGTAAGGATGGGGAGAAATTGGAACCCTTGGGTACTGTTGCTGAGAATGCAAAATGGTATAGTTACTATGGAAAACCGTATGGCAATGCTTCAAAATGTTAAAAATAGAATTACCATATGAAAATGCAATTCTACTTCTAGGTATAAACTCAACATAATTGAAAGCAGAGTCTCAAAGAGATATTTATATACCCACGTTCACAGTAACGTTATTCATGACAGCTGAAATGTAGAAGCAATGCAGGTGTTCATTAATAAATGAATGGATAAGGCTAATATATACATTATATTTGGCACACACACATATATGCATATATGTAATGAATATTAAGTCTTGAAAAAAAACAAATTCTGACATATTACAACATGGATGAACCTTAAAGAAATTATGCTAAATGAAATAAACCAGTCACAAAATGACAAATACTAAATGATTGTACTTATGAAGTACTTAGAATAGTCAAAATCATAGACAGATGGTATAATGGTGGTTGCAGGGCCTGGAAGTAAGGGAATATGGAAAGTTACTGTTTATTGAGTATAGATTTTCAGTTTTACAACATAAAAAATGTTACAGAGATGGATGGTGGTAACTGTGGCACAACATTATGATGTATTTGATACACTAAACTATACATTTAAAATGGGAAATTTCCTGTTACATGTATTTTGACACAATAAAAAAGCTAGGGAAAAAAATCATAGATAATTTTATATCTGTTCAAACCCTACATTGATTAGAATGTTACACAGTCTCCATTTTTCCATGTAGTGCTAGGAAAATTATAACAGCCATTTGGATAAGCAATTTTACTGGATTGAGATATAGTATATAATCTCTAACTTTTAGTCAAAAACCAAAGAGTATTTTTACTGTATGTTGCACTCTAGCTAGCTTTGTCCTTTAGAATGCTTGCTGACCCAATGATTAATTAATATCCAAGAAGATTCTTACTACCTATTAAAGTCAACCACTGAACAACATCAAACTTCAAAAGACCCTCTTAGTGCCCCTGGGTCTCCTTGAGAGTCAAGGACAGAGAAAAGGTAGGCGCATGTTAACAAAAATATTCAGGAACACTCTTTCAGATCCAAGCAATAGCAGCATGTAGGTCAATCCTTCTTCAATTCAAGTATGTAACGGAGTCAGTGAGCAACTCATTACAAATTCTGATTCTAGGAGCCCACCCCCAGAGTTGCTGATTCAGTAGATGTAAGCTGGGTTCCAGACATCTTCGTTTTTCCCATAAAGGATTTTGATATAGGTTGTCTAAGAATTACACTTTAAAGAAATAGATATCTAGGCCGAGTCTGAAATCACCCAAGAGGTAAGAAAGGAAGAGAAAAATGTTACCTATTTGCTTCTTTTCCTCCACAACCTTATTCCAGTCCTAGAAATAATTAAACTCAGCTTTCACTGATTTTTGCTTGTTTTACCTACCTTTTCCAAAGACACTCAATGTTGTGAAAGATTTGTGGAAAGGATTCTTTTTCATCATTACCTTTTATCCTCCTCTAGACATAGCTCTGAAGAAGTGACAGGAGTTTAGGATGACTGTGGTCTAATGAGCTTAGGAAGCTGAGTTTGCCTTTCCTATCCTGTGGATAAATACTGTAGGGTTTATACGGTACCCTCTCTATTGAATTGTCGGACAATTTCCTTAGTGACCTGCTCCTTACTCAAGATAATTACCAAGTGCCCTTTCAGCCTCAAATCTACAGAAATATCTTTATCCTCCCCAGCTGTTCCTTTATAGTCTCTTCTCTCCCATTCCATATATGGATAGTAGACATCTCCACATACAATCTTCATGTGGAGATGAATCTGTTTGTAAAATTCATAATCTGAAAACCACAAATGGGCAGGTAAGCTACAAGCATCTTTACTCTTTTATTTTCAATTCAAGTAGTGCTAAAATCCTTACTCTTTTATTTTCAATTCAAGCAGTGATAAGACTTCCACTGAGGGGACTGGTTGCTGCTGCAGCTGAAAGATGGATGTGTAAGGGGAGAAGGAGTTAATAGATTTTATCAGGGTTCTTTCTGCGGTGTGGACTGTCATTCTCCTCTAATTCTAAATCTGAAAAGAATGCTGAAGGAAGCTGACACGGCTCTTTGAAGATGTTTTGAAGATGTTTTCATTGGATTGGAGCTGCTGCAGTGGCACCCCAAAGTGGCACTTCTGTGAATACCTCAAGTCATAAATATTCAAATCGAATCGCTGGGTGCTACTAGCCCAACGATTCACAGTAGAGTGATTATCAACCAACAGCTTTAAGCTGGTATACCTCCTGCTGTGAGAGTTTCAGCAAAGACTTTGTTAGAGTCTTGTCATCCATTCCGGATGAGATAAAGAAGGAAGCTCTCAGGATTCTACTTGCAAATGTAAAGGTGATATTTTATAAAGGTTCAGGTGCCTTTCCTAGGCAGAGGGAAAATATGAGAATGATAGGGTGCTTTAAAAGCAGAGGCCAGGGAGTTTACCAGGTAAGCTTTTGAGAACAACCCTATCTGTAGAGAGTGGTGTAAGTAAAACTTGGTGCGTAGGTCGGGCCAGCTGCCTAAGAATCACCAGGAACTTGGTGAAACTACATATTCCTGTATTCCCCTCCTGTAGATTTTTTTTTTCCCAGAAAATTAGAAGTGGATGCCAGGACTGACAGATTTATCATGCTCTCCAGAGATGACTTGTAGCCATGGTTGAGTGCCATAGTAAATAAACCAAAGCCATAAGAAAGAGAGTTCTTCAAAAATTTAAAACAATCAGCAGCACTGAATGACCATCACAGCCACTAACGAAGGTTTTTTAAAATTATTATTATGATACTGAATTGTAAAGGTTTTAAACATGTCTGAAAATTGACACTTTTCCATGGAGAAGTGGGGTCTACATTCTCTCTCCTGGAACCTGGACTAAACTTAAGGAATGATTGACTGGTAGAGCACAGAGGAGGTGATACTGTATGATTTCCAAGGCTAGATCATAAAAGGCAATGGAGTTTCTGCCTGATTTTCTCAAAATACTTTTCCTTCAGAGCTTTGAGTCACCAGATGAGAAGTCTGAGTTTTGCCATGCTTCACATGAAGATGTCACTGTAAACATTTTGCCTGACTTCCCCAGCTGAGATCCCAGCAAATAGGTAGCATTAATTGCCACCTATCTAAGTGAAGATGCATCCAGTTATTACCAGTTCCCAACCACTGAGCCATTCAAAGCCACTGAGTCACTCCCAGGCTTGAGTGATGAATTTCCAGGTATCATGAAGCAGAAACAAGCTGTCTCCACTGTCTGCCCAAATTCTTGACCCAGAGTCTAGAGTACAACAACATGGTTATTTTACAGTTAAAAGTTGAGGGGTAGAACATACAGCATGACTAGAAAGTTTGCAAGGCATTGGGAACAGAGGAAGGATTAGAGAATTTGATCGTTCTAGCTCTGTAACTCAATTATCCCTATCATTCTCTTAAAACCTGTGTGACTTTGGGTAATTTAGTCTGCATGCTCTCAGAAGACAAATTTTCTAAAATATAAAGTAGAGGGAAAAACATATCTTAAGATTGTAATAAAGATTAAAAGTTGCACTGTGTATGAATATGCCTGACATGTTGCCTGTTACATATGAGAATAAATTCTTACAGTGAAAATTTAATATGTATTGCTATTTTATTCGTTGTTGTTGTTGCAGACTCCATTCTAACTAAATATCAAGATCCCTACATACCCCAGTGTAGATCAAAGTTATTACCCCTTATAATTGAGAAAAATCAATAGAATGCATCTAAATTGTGTCAAACAAAACTCAAGATGGAAAAAAGTACTCTAGAATCTGTCCTTCCAACGTTTTCCTTACACAGATGAGATATTTTATTGAAATATTTATTGCAGATCAGTGAACCCAACATTTGCCTTTAAGAGGAGTCATTTTTAAGTATTAAAATCATCTCCAGACTTACATATAATAGTAGTATTTATGTTAGGAAAAAGCCTACATGTTTTGTTACTAACCATGGCTTCTATCTACATATAAAAATATCAGTATAGATCTGTCACACAGCCTACAGACAATACTGTGTGTAAACACAGATCCAAGGCTCTATTAGAAAAAGTGCCTTTACTGCTCAGTAAACCTCAGAACCTAGGAATTATTATAACACATTAATGTCTCTTTCTAATTCTCTGTGTCTAGACTCTCTGAAAGTGATACTACATAATCACATCCAGTTGGGAAATTCTTTGTAATTTTCTCTGGCTCTTCAACATAGGAGAAGAAAACATTTCTGATGAGCTCTATATGTATCATCGTCAGTCCCCCTGTACGAGAAGTTGATACGATTACTTATGTGGCATATGGAGACAAGAGAAGCTAAATGATCTTTTTACAGATCCAGATGGCCTCCAAGTAGCTAAGGTAATGACACTTAAATACTTTAAAAACAGATTTTTGTTTTAACAACTCCAAGTTATGCATAGATAAAATGGAGTCTCTATGAAAATATATAAATATCAGCAAACTCTCAAAACCTTTATTAAGAATGTAATCCAAATTAACCTAGGTAATTTAAACTATGAAGAAGTAGAAAAAAACTAATATTATATATATAAATAGTGTTAAAAAGTGTTTTTCTGTTGTTGGTGATGGTGGCGGTGGTATAGTGTTAGCTCAGGTTCTATTAAATCTCTTTTAAAATTACCTGGAAGAAGGATTATTTTCATTATTTTAATGATCTCCTAGATAAGGAAACAGTGGAAATAGCTTATTAATGAACTTTGCAGGTGATAAGTGAAGATATATGGCAGGGACCTTTGAGGCTCCTCAGATGTCATATAAATTGACCGGAGAGGGTAGTAATATGAGTTGAAAATCACAAAATGAGATTCAGCATAGAAAAATGAAAACCAATACATCTTGAGCAAAGTAATTCAATGGACAGGAGAAACCTGGTGAGTGGTAATGCTGAAAAAAGACCTGGAGCTGATAATGGAGGACAAATTAGATATCAGTTTGCAATATGATATGGCTGCCAAAGGGGCTGATGCTATTTCGAACGGAATACAATGATCCATTATGTTGGGGCAGAGCAAAAATATAGAGAAATGACTCCCGCCTTCCTTGACTCTGGTTAGGCTAAAGTACCATCAGGCTCCTCGACACTTGAAATGTGTTGAGAAATTGGACTGAGTACGGAGAATAGCACTGAAATGATGAAAGAAATGGAATGATGTATTTACGGAAAAAGATTAAAGGAGCTAAACATATATTGGCTGGATAAGCAATGACTAACAGGGCTAGGGTAGCACTAAGTCAACATTTGAAAGGTGTAATTTCCCTCAGAGAAAAGGGCTATATAAAAGTAAAATAATAGTAATAGTATTAAATGCCATAGGAAAGCATCTAAGAGGGGATAGGGCAGACTTAGTATGAGGTTGGTGATCTAGATAACATCCTGACCTTAACCATACTAACAATAGTCCTTTATTTGCCATGATGTCATTGCAAAGTACTGGATAGACCCTCTTGTCAATTGCAAGGTAGAGAAACTTGAGCAGTTGGGAGTTGTTATTGGGAACAATTGCATTTTGTGTACTGTGGTTTCAGTGCCTTTTAAAATATTGATCTCCATTACCCCACTCTTTAGTCTAAATTTAATGTCCTAATCCTTATTTCCAGAAGCACATCAAATCTTTCTTTTGATTATCGATCTCTAGGAACTTTCTTCTTCTAAGTCAAACAATAAAGGAAAGAAAATAGAGGATCTGAACCAATTTATACTAAGATACTAGTATATTAGATACCAGTTAAATATATTTCTCAAATATATGAATATGGGACAATACATTTTTTTTCCACAAAGAAGTCGCTGTTCAGTAGATGAGGAATATGTTTTGATATGGATCATCCCTATGACCTTCAAATGACATTCCCTAAGCTTTCAGCTGGAAAAAGCTTATATTTTGAAATGCCTTCTGTACTATGCAGGGCTATGAAAATAGCTGCATCATAGTCTTAGAGATTGAATGGGCTCAATTTAATAGATATTTGGGGTTTTCCATTAAAACCCCAAACATCAAGAGCATGTGACGTGCTTTATGACATAGGAAGCTGCATGGGAGAAATTTTTATGCAGTTACAATGATCCAAGATATGCTCTATTGGAAGCATAGATGCAAGAGAAATACAACTTAGCTTCTTTTCAGCTCTAACTTTCTATGACTCTATAATTCAGTGACTGTAGGATCATTTTCATGATTCAAGAGTAAATATTGATGGATTTTTTCCAAAGTGAACATGTGAGAAAGAAAGTGAAAGAGAGATGAATAGTTGTTCCATTATGTGTTAAGTATTTACAATACTAAGAAGATACAATTTAGGAACAAAGTAAGTAATGAAGTATAATGGGTTAGCACATGAAAGCGGGAAAATAAAAAACAAAAGCGAAAACACAACAACAAAATCTGCCTTGACGATCCATCGCTGATCCCTGGAGTGGAAAGAAAGAAAATGTGAAATTTCTGCACCTACTTGTGATGGATTTGGAAAGACAGGATATCTTGCTCAGGGGAAACTTAAAAAGTCAGACATCTGCTGTAGAGCAAACACAGTGAAACACAGGTCACTAAAGAGCCCCTAAGTTACAGAAAGGATAGGTTTGTGACCCTGAAAGTAGGCAATGCAAACAGAGCAAAAACCCACCCTAGATCTGCCACTGTCTGGCCTGAAGGAATTGGTGAGGAATGTGGAAGCAATATAATAATCACCACGGTCCACTTGTTATTTATATTCTACTAGTAAAGAAAATAGCTTCTTAGGTTTCAGGTAATTTCCTAATACAAGTGCTTTAATGGATACAAGATAGTCACCTGAGGCAGCCAGTTTAGCCAAACATGGTCAGTAAAATGCATCATGCCATGTATAAAATGGCCTGTACTGCTGGCCACAGGCAATCTTTATGATAAATTCAGGTCATTCCTCGTTCACTGATAGCACGAGTCTCTGTGTTGATTATTAGTGACTAAACATAAGAACTATTTTGGCCATATCTCATAAATTTCTTCATCTTCAGAAACCATGGCCTGGGTCAACACAACATAAGCAAAAGATGGAATGCAGGTCACTTTGAACTGCATAGACACACAGATACCTGAACAATCTAGCTCCATTTCAACTATGTCCAGATAGGGTAGTCATCTGAATTTTTTCAAAGAATCCTGGTAGTTTGTAGTTTTCAAATTATAGCATCACTCTACAAACACTATAAGACTGTAAATGTATTATTCCTGAGTAAAAGATAAACTGGATAGTATATGAAAATCTCCTTGTCACAATATTTAGGTAATATTCATGGAAAAGTAAAATTTTCATGAAATACAAGAACTTAAACTATAGAGTAATAAGCTCATCATGTGGGTACCAAAAGCAAGCAAATAAAACCCTGCCTGGCTCCTATGGCAACATGTGAATAAAGCCACCACATTTCCCCAAATGCTGAGTAGCTCTGCTGTATGGATTGGCTGTAAGTTTTAGGTCACAAATGTGCTCAATTTTCTCCTTAAAAGCCCAACTCTGCTGTGATTATACTGGTACAGATAAAGAGGCATATATGAAGATTTGATTGAAAGAAATAAATTGTAGAAGAAAATGCAAATAACCCAGAAATCCATTAATCATTTATGGCTTTGGGGTAAGAAAAATCTAAATGATTAATAGCCAAAGATGGAAGAAGGGGGTGAGGAGGGGGAGAACATTATTATAATTTAATTGCATGCAAACTTGCAAGGAGATTCCAGAAATCATTCAACAGAAAATATTTTATTATACTCATAACCCTACCTTCACCATACCATATTCTCTGAAGAAATCTGCTGCCTCTAGCCTCTTCCACTCTACTTCCTTTAATTGTCACATCTGAAAGCACCTGGTGCCAACACGCAAAAACCACACCCCAAATGATCCCAACTCTAATTCTTATGCAAGCTCTACAACCATTAATCTAGACACAAAATGTGTTAGGGGCTTTCTATGCATATTTAATCAATACAACAACCCTAAGTGGTTAAGTATTATTACCTTAATGTTAAAGAAGAGGGAACTGGGAGGATAAACATTTACTTAGTCAGTCTAGCACTGAGGTTCAAAGCCAAGTTTGACTAACTCCAAAGTTTCCAGCAAGAATCAATGAAAAAGAGATAGGTTTCTGTAAATCCATTTAGATCCCACTCTGATTTCTATATTATTCACTGTAGTCATTCCTTAAAACTTGTTTTTGATCTCCTTTAGGATATAAGCAAATAGATTGTAATACCTGTGTGTATGTATCTGTTACATATTTGATTTCATTAGCATATATTTATTGAATACATAATTCTGCACTATGTACTGTGTGAAGGGCTGTGGATAAAATAATAAGGATGCCCTCTGCTCTCATGGAGATTACTATTTGTCTGCTTTGCTTGATGAGACAAGATTCTTTAAAATCAAATAGTAACCAACGTACAAAAAAATAAAGGAACAGGTTTGATTCTTTGCAATTTATTAAAGAAAATGTGTGGCTACATAACAGAGCAACTGAGTATGAGATATCAATCTCCCATTACTACTGTTGTCATCATCATTATACTATAGTTATAAAGTAACTTAATATTGTAAAAATGCCAAAATTAGAATTCTGCAGGGCTGTCAACCCCTCAGGGCAGGGGTCATCTGGAGAAATGAGAGGAACTAGATATCGGCCCTACAGTTCAGGACTCAGGGTGTATCAGTCTTCTCTTTTCTGTAAACGAACAGAGAAATGCTACCAAATGTACATGGCAATCATTGGAATGGTATTTCTCCAGTAAATTTCAGAAACTACAACTGGGTGGATACTTAGTTACATTCACTAATAAAACTGTTCATAATTTCATTGATTTTTAAAATTTTATCTTTTAGATATTTATTTTCTCCAGTTTCATAATAATGCTATTTTTTAAAACTTCTGAGATTTGTTTGGTTTTTTGTTTGTTTGTTTATACTGACTTAAAGAAGAAAAAAAAATATTTTGTTACTATCTAGCCCAGGAAGTTTCCCTAAAATTAGGTATAGCAGTGTCAGTTGCTGGTTCAGCTACCGGGCCTAGAGAAGCTCGGGCTCTTATGTGATAAAACAAACCAAGACAAAACCTAAACAAATAAACAAAAACCCAGAGAAGCAGAAAACAGAATTAGAGATAATCATAATAATTATGGACTGCTTCCGACTAGTGTTTTCCGTTACTGTGAATGCCATACTTGGTATAGAAATAAATACGGTGTGCCATGCACATAATCTAAAGGCAGAATCTGTTCTGAAATGAGATGAAGGAAGAAACCAGGGTATATTCTACCAATTAAAGTGTCTGGGTGCCAATTATTAAAATTACTACACATCCTAAAAGGATTAGACTCTAGAACTTCAGTCAAAACTTACAAAAACATAAACTAATTTTTTGCATTGCAAATAACCATATCTCCGTTTCAAGAAGATTGATTCTACTTTGCATTGTTATATGTTTCTATTAATAAGATTTTAAAATTTTATGTGCACATATATGCCCAATGAGATTTTTGTCTCTTAAATTCAGGAAACATGATTTTTTTTCTAAGGGTTAGTTTTATCTTATCTTTTTTTTTTTTCTTCTTCTTTTTGAGATAGGGTCTCACTCTGTTCGCCAAGCTGGAGTGCAGTGGCACCATCTCAGCTCACTGCAAACCTCTGCTTCCCAGGCTCAAGCAATCCTCCAACCTCAGCGTCCCCAGTAGCTGAGACCACAGATGCGCACCACAACTGGCTAATTTTTGTATTTTTGGTAGAGATTGGGTTTCATCATGTTGCAAGGCTGGTCTCAAACTCCTGAGCTCAAGCAATCTGCCTGTCTTGGCCTCCCAAAGTGCGGGAATTACAGGCGTGAGCCACCATGCATTACAGAATTTTAGAAATGAAACAGTTCTTAGTGATCCCTGTCTAACACTTTCATTTTTCAGAACATGATACTGAGTATCAGAGGGGCTGTATGTGTCCACACATGTCACATAGATATTTCAGATTCATTCAACAAACATTCATTAAGTACCTACTATGTGTCAGTTTTGTTTCTACACATATCCTAGAGCAGTGGTCTTCTAACATATCCAGAGTCTCCTTCTCTCACTCAGCACCTTTGAATCCATATGTTCATTTGTCCATCAGAGTAAGATTAAATAGCACAACTCATTCCTCTACCCCTAAAATCAGTTTCTGGACTTAATAAATAAAATGATAAAATGATATATTTGTGTAATTTTGAAAAATACACAAATGATACTCCGTTTAGGATAAAACACTAATACAGAAAACCAACTTTCCACAAATGTAGGGCAAACCCAGAGTGTTGCTGGAACAATATACAGCAAGTACATTTTCTAAACTTGCTTATGGCTATACTTTGAGCATTAAAGTGCTGATACTTTTATACTTAAATAAAACCAAAGTCATAATAATAAAAATCCCTCCTTCTATTCACTCTTTATGACAGGAGCTTTGATGGTGAGGGCCAGTCTTTTGCTTGTGCATACAGAACTTGCTTCTTCTTCCCTATGCTGACTCTTAACTTGAAGAAGTATTTTCACGGTTACTAGGTCAGTCAAATCACTGCTTCAGAAAACAAATATTGGCTCTCTCCAGACTTATAGGCAAATTTATTTTGGTCTCATTTAACACGGTCAGGCAGCAACTTAATGTGTGTATAGAGAATTGATAGTAACTGTGGTTGAAGGATTTGATAACTTATATCTGATATAAACTTCCTTGTGTTCTCTTTCTTGTACTAGCTAGTTCAGTCACTGTCTCTCCCCCAACCCACCCCATTTTATTTTAAAATATTTAGTTGTATTTGTTTTCATGGAATTCAAGAATCTCTATTTTAGAATAACCCATAAACTGGATTTTATGAGGCGGAAATTGTAGGTAATGTGACAGTAAAATAAAAGGGTAAGCACAGGAAAAACCAAGAGAATGGGAACACAGCTCCATGGTATATCCACACTAGAACTC
Organism: Macaca fascicularis; assembly: GCF_037993035.2. Taxonomy (NCBI): domain Eukaryota; kingdom Metazoa; phylum Chordata; class Mammalia; order Primates; family Cercopithecidae; genus Macaca; species Macaca fascicularis. The sequence continues at coordinate 166,825,206 of NC_088376.1, read as the reverse complement.
AAGAAACCCACAGCCAACTTCAGCTCATCTTTTGCTTTTATTTATAATCTTATCAATCAGAAATAGAAATACTATATTTTGAAATGAAAGAATATGGCATGGTAGAAAAATGTCAAATGAGAAAAGGGAAGAGGGACAAGGAAAGACAGACATAAAAAGAGAATGAGATGAAAAATACTACTGTCCATCACTTAGCCAATATTTTTTTACAAGTAGATTTTGAAGCATCAATGTGGGAAAAATAAAAAATCAAAATCTGGGGTATGTAGAGTGACTATATACATCTCTGCTTTCCAGGAAAGTTCTCAGTGTATATCTGGTACTCCAGAATAATTACCGGTAGCAATCCTTCCACTCTCAAAGTTTCACAGTTTGATCCAGAAACTATACAGTCACCCTAAGGATAGAAACTATTCACAATAGGTTGGCAATTTTACAATTGAATAAATTTGGTCTCATTTCTCATTCATGGCCTGTTGTTTGTAATATAGACCCCTTTGCCAAGGGATCATATTCCGTTCATGCCTCGGTACAATGAATTTGATCCAGGTCAGAATAAACTCAGCTATAATTGCGTTCTTGAAAACCTCTCATATGGCAGACTAAGTGAATAACCAACCCATATCAAAACATCAACAGCCCAAGTATATCTGGCATTATGATTTCCCTGTCATGCATTTGTCTTCCTTTTTCTTTAACAAAGCACCTGACATTCAAGGTTTGTTTCATCCTGTCCTATGAGAAGGAAGGGGAAGTGGTGGTTTGAAACAGCCTCATTGCTAGGAATAGGCATTTTTTAAACCACTGTAACCTTAATAGTAATTTAGAGGCCATGACTGTGTAACCCCCAGAAATTAGCCTTCATTTCCATTTCACCGAAAGCATTTGTGACATTTTTTACTTGTAAAGCAATATATCCAAACTAGTATTAATTCCCAACCACAGAATTAATCCTCACTAGAAGCTGCGTTCAAAACATCTTTTCTTTTAACCTATTACTTCTGCGAAATTTTAAAACATAATAAAATGAGGTGAAAATATCAAAAATCTCCTGAAGAGGATAAAGGGAAACAAATACTTTTATTTATTATTGGTGACGCTCTTATTTATAGTTGGTGACAAAATTAATTTTCAGAAATTACCTGGCTAAAGCTGTTACACTTAAAATATGTATTATGTTTGACAAGTCAATCCTACTTTTGTAATCTGTATAATTTTTAGGAAAGCAGTCTCTTGGTTCAGACTGCTGGAATTTCCATCTTGGCTTAGCTTCTTGGCAGACCTGTGACACTGGGCAAGTTACTTAAACTCCCAGTGCCTCAATTCCCTCAGTTGTATTCCACTGAATATGGATAATATCTGTATCTAATGAATAGAACTATTGCAAAAATTAAATGAGTTAGTGGATGTAAAGTGTTTAGAAAAGTTCTGCACTAAAAGTAATCAATAACAGCTATTATTATTATGCTTTAGAAATAAAAGCACCAGCACATAAGGATAATATTGAAAGTGTATTATATTGTATCTCAATTTAAAAAATGAAAACAACTGGGTATCCATCAATATTAGAATAAAGTATGATGTGAAGTGCATACTGTGGAATATTATGTATCTCAAAATGTAGAAAATATACTATATATGTGTCTATTCTTCTTGCTGGATTTTTTTAGTATGAGAAGCAAACTGTACAGTTATTTACTTAGTATCATCACACTTTAAATTTAAAAAAAAAAAAACAGAATAATGACCTTCCCCCAAAAAACTGCACAGACACACACTCATACACACACACACACACACACACACTCACTCACATATTTCTTCATAATTTTTTAGCATTTACTGTCAGGCGCTGTTACAGCATTGGGTTGTAGCAGTAAACAAAACAGACACAAATATTGGCCCTCACAAAACATATTCTAAGGTGTGAGGACTCTCTCACACACAAATAAATGAATAAATAAAATATATATTATATCTGGTGCTAAGTGTTACAGGAAAAAAATAAAGCAATGTAGTCCCACGCATGGGATTTCCAATGAGGCTACAATGGTTAGGGGGATACTAACTCCAAACAGGGTGGTGAAGAAAAGTCTCGCTGGGGAAATAAAAAAGAAGACGTTTGGGCAGAATCCTGAAAGAGATGAAGAGGTGAAGTATATTTACATGTTTTCTGAACAAGTGCATGTGTTTGTATATTTTGTGTGAATATGGAAGGAAAATATATGAAAGTATACCAAATTGTTGAATGTATTACATTTAATTACTTCAGGGAGGCTACATGTTGGGGATGTAAACCTGGAAGAGTTGTAACTGTCTTCTTCATACATTTTTATTAGTACATATGTTACTTTGGATATTAAAATAATTAAGAAGATTAGAGCTAATAAATAAAAGAGTAGGTGGAGGATGGAAATGAGCCTTGGAATCAGAAGAATTAATTTCCAGTCACAGCACATAGCAGGTGCTAAATAAATGCCGGTCTAAGTAAAATTTCACTATATTCTTTCACCATTTAAATATTCTACAGATAAGGAAATGAGGCCTGCAGAGGTACAACTATTGATTAAGGACACACAAATACTAATTGCTGACAGTATGTACCCCATACGACCGTCCTCCTTTATCTGTGGTTTCACTTTCCATGATTTCTGTTACTCTCGGCTGCAGTTCAAAAATATTAAATGGAAAATTATAGAAATAAGCAATTCATAAGTTTCAAATTGCACTGCATTCTGAGTGTGGTGATGAAATCTCAGATCAGTCTTGTTCCGCCCTGCCTGGGACATAAATTATCACTTTGTCCAGCTCATCCATGCACTAGTCACTTAGTAGCCATCTTGCTTATCAGATCAACTATCATGGTATCACAGTGCTTACGTCAAGGAACACTTTTTTTACTTAATAATGGCCCCAAAGCACATAAGTAGCGATGCTAGCAATTTGACCATGCCAAAGAGAAACCATAAAGTGTTTCCTTAACATGAAAAGGTGAAAGTTCTTTACTTAATAAGAGAAGAAAAAAATTGTATGCTGAGGTTGCTAAGGTCTACAGAAAGGAGAAGTCTTCTATCCATGAACTTGTGAATGATAAAAGAAATCCATGGTGGTTTTGCTGTCACTTTAAACTGTAAAAGTTATGAGGTGCCACAGTGCATGGAAAGTGCTTGGTTAAGATGCAAAAGGCAATAAACTTGTGGATTTGGGACCATCCTTGGTTTCAGGCATCACTGAGGGTCTGGAAACATTTCTTCCACAGAGGAGGGATGACTATACCCATTTTTACCAGGGGATTTGCCTTTATAACATCCTCAGTACTTTTTGTAAAGAAGCTTTTTTTTTTTTTTTTTTTCTTTTCCAGCCCTGACAGTTTCAATAAACTGCCTGAGAGTTTATTGGAAAAGTTTTCATAAAGGAGGAGGGATTCAAAAGTTTGGATTTGGGGGAGTAGAACTGAAGAAAGAGCTGCACTGCTGAGAGTGAAGGCAGTGTACCTGCTGTGTCCTACAAACAATACCATTGATTAGTTTAAATTTCTCTTTGTTTATTTCCCACACCCTACCTTCCAGTGGAGATGCCATTAAACAGGAAAATGATCAAAAGCTAGACATCTGAAGGGACAAGATACAGAATGAGGACACCTCAGCAGCATCAGTCTCTGGGTAACAGAGAAGTAGCTTTGGAACCTGACAGGGGAATGGCAGGAGAGTTCACCATGGCTATGTTGGAAACGGATTCTAAAGACTTTTCCAGAGTCAGCAGCATATTCACATATGTACCCGAGCTCGCGAACGTTCTGAGCTCTCACATTACATGTAATTATGTTCCTTGTCAACTGAACACAGTAAGAGTTCATCAGCCTGGACTAAACAGCCTCTTCCCAATAATTATAATAATACTCCACTGGAAACTACAGAATGGATGGCAGTGATGAACTAAATGAATAGAAACATAGCCCTGTTTATCTGGATTGCAGCTGAAATGTGAAAGATGCTTTTGCCATCCAATATCATTCCCTTCAAACTAGCTGGCTTACACGTAATGTGAATAAATACATTTGAATGTCTGGAAATCTTCAAGGAAGTTCAAAGAAATGTTCAACTAGAAACCAAACCAAAGTATATCTCATTGCTTCTCAGGGACATATATCAACTAACTCCTTATTTCAATGTATTAATACACCCAGCATGTGGATATATATCATCCTCTTTCAGGAAACGAAGTGTGTAAAATAGCACTTCGAGTGTCAGAGGAAATTGTAGTTAACCCTTCAAACCTTGTGTCACGCTTCTTCACCAGCTCCATAGTTTGGTTAAAAGGTTCATCAGACTTCACCATATGTACAGGCAGTGGAGGGAGACAACAACTCTAGGTATTTGGGCAGAAAGTTCCACTTTTTATAAAATTTTTCCATGACTTCTCTGATGTTTCCAACACTAGGGTAGTCAACACAAAGGGATCCTTTAAAATCCACACATCACTCCACGAATACCTGATTATCATTGATGTGGAATTAGTTTAGCATGGCAGCTAGTGGAGAGCAAAGTTCTAAAGTACATACAATGGAAGAGTTGGGTTGAAGAAAAAGACAAAGAAACAGATCCAGAGTATGGGATCTTGCCATTCAACCCTAACTTACATGAGCTCTAAGGGACCTCATATGGTGACTAGTGCAAAGAGAAACTGAAGGCAGCAAGAGAAGTCACAAGTAGAGACAGAAGAACTCAGGAAAGACCAGCCAATCTCGTTTACTTTATAGTGTCAGCTAGGGACAAAACTGAGTCTAATGATGGGTCATTAAATACATCCCCTTTGAAGTTTTGTGCTCTAATATGGAAATACTCTCTGTTAGATACACAGTCATAGCTCTTTTACCTAGTCTCTCCAGAGAATGTGATGTACCTCAAAGTAAAACATTCAAATAACCGAAAGTTATCTCTTTAATCTTAAAAAACATGCTTTTAACAGTTTTTCTTGTAACTAATTATAAAATATATCAATCACGTTCTTTACCTCATATGTATTCCACTTCAACAAGCACTTGCTGCAATGTATAATAATGACTTTTTTGGGATGTCTTGAATATTTATATAGGGTTATTTGCCTCCATGTGAAAAGGTTTAAACACTTGTCCTAAGTTTATAGCTGTATAGTTTCTTCCCTGTGTCATTGGTGGTCTGAACAAAGAGATGCTTGCTTCCTTTTGTAAAATGTAGAATTTCATACCTAACTTCGTTAAGATTCTAAATACAGGTCAGCTTCCTCTACAACTCATTCAGTTGGGCTCTGTACCCTTAGAGTTGGGCTCTGTACCCTTAGAGTTTTCTCACTTGTTCTTGTGTTCAAAGACATGTTCTGGATGGTAGTGATTATCCAGAATCTGACCTCTGGATAATCAGGGTGGTATGCTTCAACAAAAACATTAGGTTCATGAGACAGAGATACAGCTGCAGGCAAACCAAGAGGAAATGAGGGTTAACAATACTGCATGCCTAGAAATATGATGAAGTTATTAAAAGGGTTAGGTGACCTAACTGGGAAAATTTAGACAAAGATAAATTTTATTCATCTACTCTTTTAGTGAATTTTTCAAAGTGATCAATTAACTCTGGCTAGTTCTGCACAAGAGTTACAGTTGGAACCCTATAATTATAGTACTTGATAATATTTAATTTAACACTTTATTATAAACTGCCTTGGTATTGTTATTTAGTTACTTCATATGCAAAAGTTACATTTTATAAAAGGACCATACACTTCTTGAACACAGAGATCCTGTCTTCCCACCTAATTTGGGTTCCTCTACCTCCTCCTACCAAAATAATCCAGTACGTGCAGAGTACACTCCACAATTCTGTACTGAATTGAATTGCTATACATGAATCTTTAAAATTAGGATAGTATAAACCTCTTTCCAGAACTATCTAGACCAGTGACAATACAAAAAATGGGGGGAGAGAAGAAGCAAAGAGTATAGGTATATTATGTAATAAAATCAAGAAATTCATTTTCCATCCCATATTTTAATATAATGAAATGCAATTATTTTATAATTTCCACTGAAAGTTTACATATATGAGCACGTTCACATGAACACTGGATTATAAATTATTAACCGACTTCAGGAAATAGTCGTTTGTATCTATTAAGTTAATGATTCAATTAAAATAAAGTTCATAAAAATCATTGTAGGAGAGCCTCTAAAATTTCCCAATTGCCTATCAATTCAATGGTTTTGTAAAAAAATTTTATTTGGAACTTGACCACTATGAGCATTACTAATAGAGTTTGACTGAAGACAGTATTACCAGGATCTACTAAAACCCTTCCCACATTTTCCTTTTCACCGTTGAAGCTGGAGTCACTTAATGCCAACATAAACTTTTAATTCTGATCAGGGGATATTTAAAAAGCTGTTAGCTAACAGAATAGTTGGTCTTGCTTCACCTTCATACCCAGATCTGAAATTAACTGATTGTCCTGTCTTTTTCAGTGTTCCAGCCATATACCCTTGGCTCTTTCCAAGACATCCCTGAATCAAAAGCAGGTATTCCCAAGGTCAGACACTTCTATGCAAATTCCACACCTTGTTGATGCTACCTGCCTCTTCATGTGTACTGCTATTTATAACTACCTTGTTACAAACACCTTAGTTCAGGCCTAGTCGTTTCAGCCTTCACTGTCTCTATCACTATCGGAGACATGGCTCTGGCAATTACCAAAACATTGTTGTGAGTTAGTCTTTGTTGAATTTGCAGAATCATAGTCCCAGTTTCTTTCCCTTGGCAATGAAGAAGTTTCAGTATTTCCTTATAGCTAGAAACACACAATTATAAAATTTTATAGTTGACAGGGATTAAGGAGATCCTTCAAGTTTAAAGCTGATTTGGGCATTGCATGCAAATGCGATGTTTTATGATAGGTTGCCTTAGAGTCTGTCAGAGGAAAGACTAAACATATATGCATTCTCAAAAGAAAGTAATGGGACCAGGATAGACACTGGGGCATCATCAATGGTTTTGTACTTCCAGAGGGAAATACGGAGAAAGTAATCAAAGACTTTAAAACTACATAAAAAGCTCTCTCTCTCTAGGTGTATATGTGTGTGTTTGTGTGTGTGTGTGTGTGCATGTGTGTAACATTTTCTTGAGGAACAGGGAATTTAGAAGACTGAGATGAACACAACACGTATATCTAAATGGCATGACTGATTCTCCAGCATTCCATTATAGATGCTGTTTGTTTATCACATAATAATATATAACTGGCTTCAACAGTGATTCAAATAAGTAGCTCATTGTATTAGCTATTGACTCTATAAAATAAAATTCATGACATAAAATTAACTTGTTCTTTACCATATGTGTGTGTGTGTGTGTGTGTGTGTGTTTCACATGGATATGTGCATAAATATTCTGAGTTTTAAGATTTGAGTAATATCTGCAGTAAGGAAAAAAACAGCAAGCAAATTGATATACAGTCTGCTTCACATTTTCAAGATAATTCTTTTCTTAAAAAATAAGCATTCCTGCTGATCGGGAATTACTGTATAAAAATATCTCATTTATTTGACAAAGGTGCAAAGAACATACATTGGGAAAAAGACAATCTCTTCAATCAATGGCCCTCAGAAAACTGGATATCCATATATAGAAGAATGAGACTCGACCTCTGTCTCTTACCATATACAAAAATCAAAATCAGATGGGTTAAAGATTTAAATGTGAGACCTGAAACTATGAAATTACTAAAAGAAAACATTGGGTAAACTCTCCACAACATTGGTTTCGGCAAAAATTTCTTGAGTAATACTCCAAAAGCACAGGCAACTAAAGCAAAAATAGACAAATGGATCACATTAAGTGCAAAGGCTTCTGCATAGCAAAGGAAACAATCTGCAAAATGAAAAGACAACCCACAGAAATGGAGGAAAATATTTGCAGACTATCCATCTGATAAGGGATTATAACCAGAATATACAAGGAGCTCAAATAACTCTACAGGAAAAAAATCTAATAATAATGGGCAAAATATCTGAATGGACATTTCTCAAAAGAAAACACATAAATAGCAGACAAGTATATAAAAAGGTGTTCAATATCATTAATCATGAAGAAAAATGCAAATTAAAACTACAATAAGACATCATTTCATCCCAGTTAAATTGGCTTTTATCCAAAACACAGGCAATGCAAATTCTGGCAAGGATATGGAGAAATGAGAACCATGATAGACTGTTGGTGAGAATGTAAATTAGTATAGCCACTATAGAGAATAGTTTGGAGGGTCCTCAAAAAACTAAAACTAGAATTACCATATGATCAAGCAATCCCACTGCTAGCTATATACCCCAAATAAAGGAAATTGGTGTTTCATAGAAGAGATAACTGCATTTCAATGTTTATTACAGCACTATACACAATAGTCAAGATTTGGAAGCAACCTATGTGTCTACTAACAGACAAGTAGATGAAGAAAATGTACATATTATATACAATGGAGTACTATGCAGCCATAAATAAAGAAATCCTGTCTTTGTAACAACATGGATGGAACTGAAAGACATTATGTTAAGTGAAGTAAGCCAGGCACAGAAAGAAAAACTTCACATGTTCTCACTCATTTGTGGGAACTAAAAATTAAAACAATTGAACTCATGGAGATAGAGAATAGAATGATGGTTACCAGAGGTTTGGAAGAATAGAGGTGGTGGGAGTGGGCGGTGGGAAATGGTGATGGTTAATAGGTACAAAAATATAGTTATATATGATGAATAAGACCTAGTATTTGAGAGTACAACAGGGTAATTAGTTAGCAGTAATCTGGTGTACATTTTAGAATAACTGAGAGAGTACAATTGGAATGTTCGTAACACAAAGAAATGAAGAATGCTTAAGGTGATAGAAAACACATTTTCCAAATGTAAAAACACATGTCCAAAGCATGTACAGATGACACCTATAGATTTAAACAGTAATTAAATAATATAATTTAAAACCTTGCACATGGTAACTAAATTATTTCCAGAATACTGGGTATAGAGGATTGCAAAATATTATTTATCCAGTACATTTTAAGACAATAAAAAAGTTCATATACAGGGTATACTCCTCAAAGAGATGGTCTAACATGCAAATTGAAAATTTTATTTTGAGACACATTTTATATATATGCTGCATAGGTTCTAGGTAAGGTTTACAACCATTGAGCCCAATTACCTTGTTCCAAAGCTAATATAAGTAAATAATAAATAAACCCTAAAAGGAAGACTCTAAAAAGAATTTACATCAGTTCACTCTTCATTGAAAGTAACAGAAAATCTCCCCTGGAGCTTACACAAGGAAAACAATAAAACTGACTTGTTTTTGCAAACAAAGTAAAACACAGAATTAAAAAAATAAATAAATAAAAATTAAAAAAGAGATTGAACACCTAGGTCTTAGGAAAGCAAAACAGTAGGAAACTTTAGGAAACTTGGAGGCAGAAATTCATGAAGAATCTCCTTGGGTTTCTTCCTTATGATACATGAGTTCCAATTACTTTCTATCCTTGAATGAGAGTGCTTCATATTCAAACTGCTAGGAAAGTATTGTTTAGTCTAATCGCCTGAATCTAGATAGAGAATGCTTCATGGTTGACAGGCAGAATGGCACCAGGTAGAACATAGGAGTGTCTGTTCCTCAAAGAAAAAGCTAGTTGCTTTTACTGGAAGGAGGGAAAAGAATTCTAGCAGGCCAAAACACTACAGCCCTCTTAGAAAGGCTACACAAGAATTTATTCTTCATTTTTCCCTCAACATAGGTGTTTCCTGGACTTCAGGAGTAATCGAGTAATATATGGTATATAGTAATACAGTGTGAGGATATATGGATATAGGGGAGATGCTGGATGACAATAGTCTAGATGACTTGGGAACACTGCATCTGAGGTTACTAACCTCAGAGGCAAATGCATACAAAAAGGAATGGCATAGAAGCATAAACCCCTCCCCACACTTGGAAGGAGGAAAAGCTTTGTTATGCAAAGTTACATCTGATAGCAATTTTTTAAAACAATGAAAGCCTGTTAAATATACTCATTACTAGAGCTTAATAATAAAATCCACTGGTCGAAATGCTTTTTTCACTTTAATATGATTGATTTATTAGATAAAAGACATTCTGTCTCTTTATGCATACCTGTTTCTACACAGAAATGCTGACTGAATCATTTGCACTATAAAGCACAAAAATGTGAGTCATTCAAATATCATATCTTAATGAAAGGTGTTACTGGTTTTAATAAAATTTTTAAAATAGTAATATGTACAAATAGAAAGCTAAAAATTGTTAATAGAACAAACATGTATTTGGTAATTATTCTCCATCAAAAAGTGTTTTTGGAATAATATTGAGTATAAAGAAATAAATAGTTATTTCCAGTTACAAACTTTGGATTACATTTAAATGTCTGCCTATTTGCCTTTGATATCGTTACCACGTATAAAATCTATGGGTTATTTTTGTCATACTAAACTACACTAAACCTAGTTTCAATGAAAGAAAAGTTCGCTTGATTTGACCTTTCTAAATGTCGTTACTATAAAATATTACGTTTAAAATTATATATTAAACTTACTGAGAACAGAGTCTATGATACATACTACTTTTTGGTTGAGTCTTTTCTAAGATAAAATACATTTGTACTGGGTGTATAATATACTTTTAACGAATTCATCAGTCCAGCAATCAATAAGAAAATATTTTCCCTTGAGTTAGCAGGTAGTGAAAAAATGTAAGTTTTGTATGTGATACAAACTCAAAAAGTGTTCAAATAAGATCAAGAACCTGAATATTTTCAAATGGTGATGATAAAAAATGCATAGGCTTGGCCTTTCTCCAACAAAGCACTATGGAATCATATCCAGACCAACCATAGTCATCTTGGTAAAACCGACTGGATGTCAGAAATGTAGCTGGTTCCAACGTGTAAAGGTTGCCTAGCCTATGCATTAAGAAGCTTTTTAGGAAACTTCACTCATATTATCCTGGACAACAAGCTGCAGTTTAATTGGAGTAAACTTTTTATTTTTATTTTATTTTAAAGTTCAGGGGTACATGTGCAGGATGTACACGTTTGTTACATAGGTAAGCATGTGCCATGGTGGTTTGCTACACAGATCTTTGACAAACCTGACAAAAATAAGCAATGAAGAAAGGAGTCTGTATTTAATAAATGGTGCTGGGAGAACTGTACCATTTTCTAGCCATATGCAGAAAATTGAAACTGGGCCCCTTCCTTAAACCAAATTCAAAAATCAACTCAAGATGGATTAAAGACTAAACTGTGAAACTCAAAACTATAAAAACCCTGTGAGAAAATCTAGGCAATAACATTCAAGAGATAGGCACAGGCAAAAATTTCACGACGAAGATGACAAAAGCAATTGCCACAAAAGCAAAAATTGACAAATGGGATCTAATTAAACCAAAGAGCTTCTGCACAGCAAAAGAAACTACCATCAGAATGAACAAATAGCCTACAGAATGAGAGAAAATTTTTGCAATCTATCCATCTCACAAAGGTCTAATATCCAGAGTCTACAAGGAACTTAAACAAACTTAAAAGAAAGAAAAATCTCATTCAAAAGTGGGAAAAGGACATAAACAGACACTTCTCAAAAGAAAGCATACATACAGCCCACACATAGGAAGTAACTTTTTCTTTGTTTCCCTACCAAACTGAACAAGGAGAGATTTTTTGCCTCAAGCCAATATATGAGTCAACATATGACTTCTGTCAAAAAGTACCTCTTTTTAAGACTAATCAACTTTTCATGAAAATGAAGGCCAAGACTGATAGGCAATGAGAATCAGTGTATTTTTTCCAAGGACAGATATGGTCTTTTGACACTGATTACTTTCAATGACCATCCATGCTTAGCTGCACAAAGAACTATCATTCAGGGTCCTCCCCATAGATATATTTACATGAGTGAAGAAAAGGTTGCAATGACCATGGAGGAAAACATCTAAGGATTAAAGAAGTCCTAGTATGTGGTCCCCAAGAAGGTATGGAGGAAGTGCCGCAGAAGTAATGCATTTTTATTCATTTATTTAGTAGCTGTTTTGTACTAGGGGCTGGGAATTCACAAATGATTGATAAACTCTGTGCTCTTAAGGGCCATCATCCTCTCTGCTTTACTACAATAAAAGTGGCCAGGATTAAAGAATGATTCTACGTACAAAAGCCAAGGCCTACTGATTTGGACATTTCATGATATTTTCTTAGTCTTCCTTATCAATGACACACATGCCCTCCCATCCCACATTATCTTCCTGAGCCACCGCATTGCCTAGCCCTTCACAAAATATGGATGGTAGGGAAGGGTGGATCTATGTGATTTGCCAGACTTCAGGAGTAAGACAGCTGGCATATCTAAAACCTGTAACAATTACTTGTATTATTTCTACACCTTACCTAAACACTTCTAACTGGCATATTAGACTTGACCAAACAGATTAACAACCCATTCAATAACAATTGATCAGATTAATGCTAAGATAATTGGATCATTTCATTAGAAGAGTCATCGGAATAGAGAGAGACCAATAAGATCCTAGACTTCTTGAATATGAGGCATTACATGAAAGAAATCACACCCAGAAGCATTTTCAAATTAGTGTCAGTGTTCTGTTGCTTAAACTAAGTCATAAAATATGTATATGCTAAATACTTAGCAAAAGGTAAAAAGAGAAATTAGGAAGTCATCCACTACTAAGGCAGTAGAATATAAATAAATCCCACCTGAATCACAAGTTTGTATATCCCTTTTATTTCTTCTATAATTTATCAGATGTACCTCTCTCACCACCTGTGTTTCCCTACCTCTAAATAAGTAGAGAATGTTGCTTTCTCATCTTTACATTTATTGTTTTTCTTCTTCTTCTTCTTTTTTTTTTTTTTTTTTTTTTTTTGTCTTTTTTTGAGATAGAGCTTAGCTCTTGTTGTCCAGGCTGGAGTGCAGTGGTGCAATGTCAGCTCACTGCAACATCTGCCTCTCGGGTTCAAGTGATTCTCCTGCCTCAGACTCCTGAATAGCTGGGATTACAAGTGTTGTCTGCCACCACGCCCGGCTAATTTTTTTGTATTTTTAGTAGGGATGGGGTTTCACCATATTAGCCAGGCTGGTCTCGAACTCTTGACCTCAGGTGATCCATCCACCTCAGCCCCTCAAAGTGCTGGGATTACAGGCTAGAGCCACCATGCCCCCTGGCCCGTTTTTCTTCCTTTCTTTTTTTTTTTTTTTAAAAAAAAAAAAAAACTTTACAAGAAATCCACTGCTTACAAACAGGACTAATGACACAACTGCTTCTCTTGTATTTGCTTCCACACACATTCAACATTCCTTTCAGGTGGAATGACTGTGGCTCTGTGCCATCTCGAAATCTACTGGTCTCCAAGCACAAACGAACATTCTCTTAAACTAATGAAATGAGTGGCAGGCAGGTAAGTGGAAGCAAAATTGCTTGTGGTAAATGTGGGTGGGCGGAAAATATTAGCTGCTTGATAGGTTTTTTAAAATGCTGTAATAATATTTCCTATGTAATTAACAGTGTGAGCAGAGCACCAGCAAAGGCTCAGAGGATGCCCACAGAGTTCCACTGCAGCCGTGCACAGAGGAGGCGGAGAATGCTCCCTACAGGTGAAAACTAGGCTAATACACAATGATTGAAGACTGAAGGCAACCTTGCACTCATAACTCCAAAAGATGCATTTGCCACAAGTGAGGCAGGAGTTATGTTTACTCTGCTGTAAGCCCCCAAAACCACTTTTGTTAATATTTAGGTAGCTCACCTGTATCTCTGAAGATATATATATCTATTTTTTTATGTACAGAAAGAGTGAGTGGGAAGTTATTAATATCCATTGCTGACAGTGATTGTCAAGATTCTTAAAAAAGTAAAGGACCAATTGAAGATAAAATAATTTTAGATTTATGTAGTAAAATATTCACAAAGCTACATGAAGAGTCTTTGGTCAGAGAAGCCTTGCTCTGAATCTATGTCATAAGCTTCCTCTTAAAAGTGACTGGTTTCAACAAGCTGTTTCAGTCAAATAGGCTGGTTATTCCCCAAATTCAAAGGAAAAAACAATGTCTACATCATGTTGGTCTGTTTGATGGGATTCACCAGCTATAAGTGTGAGATGAAAGAATAACTAGTGACCAAATGTTGTAATAAGATATGTTATAATAGAGATCATATGTCACTTAACAAAAAAATCCATCCAGGGTTGTTTCTAAGTCTTCCCTTTTTAAACTTTTAGAAAACAAGCAGCATTTCGAAAGATGGAAGATAAACCTCATGGCTAAGAAGTTAGAATTTTACTTCACTGGAAAAGAAAGTTTATTTTTGATAAATGGAAATGAGATGATCAAACATTCTAGAATGGGTACAAGGTAATTTGTATTATTTGAAGTACATAGGTAGATTTTAAGGACAATTCAAGGACAAAGTTTAAGATCTAATGTGCAGAAATTACAGAAGAAATAACTGTATTATGTTTATTGAAGGAAATTCACAGCTTTTCCATAGAGAAGAAAGCAAGAAAAAAAAAAAAAGAGAAGATTGATCCTGTGATATGAAGGCTTCAGCTAGGGGTTGTAAGGAATACAACAATAAATAAGACAGAGCTTCTGCCTACGAAGACCTTACAACCTACTGGTTGAGGCAGACAGATGCAGCAAATAGTTGTAATAGAAGGCTGAATGTGATACACATTGAGCAGTCAAGGGAAAAAATGTTATTTACAACACTGGCTGCAGTTTGAGCCACAATGATAGAAGTATTCATTCCAAGGACAGCATTGCTCTTACCTTCCAGAAAATATTTTTATGTAACTCTTCTGGCTGTGTCTCTTCTTCCCACTCTGGCAGGTCTATCAAAGAGAAGAGAGACCAAGAGATATCAAGTATAGAAATATGGGCTTGCCCTCTAGCCACTCTAGAATGAATAAGTTTAGAGGAGGGCACAGAGATTTAAAGAAAAGGAGGAAGAGGAGGGTCACTGGAGAAACATGAAGTGGCTAAAAATAGAAGTGTTAGGGAAAATAGAATGTTATTGACTGGAATTACGTCCCTCTCCAAAAATCCATACATTAACGTCTCAGCTCCCACCCCTCCCAAACCTTCCTCACCTCAGAATATAACCATGCACGGAGCTAAGTTCTTTAATGAAGGAATTAAGTTAAATGAGGCCTTTAATGTGGGCCCCTAATCCAACATGACTGGTGTCTTTATAAGAATCAGAAGAGCCACCAGTGGGGCGCATTCACAGAGAAATGGCCACAGGATGAGTCAGCAAGAAGACAGAAATTGCGAGGCAACAAGAGAGGCCTCAGAAGAATCCAACCCTGGTACCACCTTCATTTTAAACTTCCAACAACCCCAGAACTGTAGGAAAAAAAAATTCTATTGTTTGTCTATGGTATTTTGTTGTGGCAACCCCAGCAAACTAATACCTGAACTAGTGATGTCAGGTTGAAAACAGAATATTAAAACGAGCAAAACGTACTGTTATTTATTTTTAGTATGTGCTATAGTCTGTATCTGTTTATTATCATTAAGCTTTTAAAAATTCTGTGCGTACAACACTTTTGTAGTTATAGTGTTTTGGGGAAAAAAAGGGAAAATATGTTTGAGGGGACATAAAACAGAAGACATCAGCTGTAAGGAAGGAGTCTATAAATATGTAATTAAGAATTCAACAAGAACAAGAATTTAGTAAAGCTAAGAGAAGAATGGGAGGATTCTAGAAAGATGATGGAGAAGGAAGCACCAGAAATCTGTCTCTCCACCTAGATAACAATTATACTGGCAAAATCTGTCTGCTTAATTATTTTGGAAATCTAGAGTGTACTGAAGGCTTAGAAATGTCTGGGAAGGGCTTGAAGAGTAAATGGTGACTCATTTTGTCCCATTTCATCTATTAGCAGAGTAGTAGCTACCCTTCACCCAACCCTCAGTGTCTTGGCAGGCAGTTGTACACGTATTACCTAAGCAGCATGCACACATTTTGTGGGGAGTTGAAGGGAGGGTAAAAATGACCCTGCCATCCAAAATATCAGGGATCTATGCACTGATCACTGATTGCTGCTTGTGATCACACAAGTGCAGACAAAGAGGTGCCGTCCGTGGTTGTTTCATGTCCCCCCACAGGTGCAAGCTGAAATAGAGAACAGAAATATAACAGGGAAAATCAACAAAACCAGAAGTTGGTTCTTCAAAAAGATCAACAACATTAACAAACTTTAGCTATAGATGGACTAAGAAAAAACAGAGAAAACTAAAATTATTGAAATCTGAAATAGAAGTGGAGACATCGCTGCTGATTCTACATAAATAAAAAAAGATTATAAGAGAGTACTGAGAAAATTGTATACCAACAAATGGGATATTTCTAGAATCACAAAACCTACCAAAACTATGCCATAAATAAATAGAAAATCTGAATATATCTTCAAGCAGTAAAGAGATTGGATCATAAATCAAAAATCTCTTGAAAACAACATCCCAGTAACTGATGACTTCACTGGTGAATGCTATCAAACATTTAAAGAAGAATACTAATCCTTCTCAAACTTCTCCAAATATTTGAAGAGGAGGGAACATTCCCCTTACTTATTCATGAAGCTAGCATTACCGTGATATCAAAGCAGAAAAAGACACTGCAAGAAAAAACTACAGACCAATATCCCTTATGAACATTGATGCAAATATCCTTAACAAAATATTATAAAACTAAATTCAGCAGCATATGAAAGGATTATACACAATTACCAAATAGAATTTATTCCTGGAATAAAGGATGGTTTGAAACAAAAATTGATCAATGTAATATACCACATTAACAAAATAAAGAGGAAAAATACACATTATCATCCTAATTTTTGCATTTGTCAAAATTCAACATCCTTTTACAACAAAAGCAATCAACATACTAGTAACAGAAGAAAAGTACCCCAACATAGGAAAAGCCATATATGAAAACCCATGGTGAACATCAAAATCAATGGTGAAAGACTGAAAACTTTTCCTCTCAGATCAAGAACAAGACAAAGGTGTGTGCTTTCATCACTTCTTTTGTTGTTGCTGTTTTTTGTTTTTTTTTGAGACGAAATCTCGCTCAGTCGCCCAGGCTGGAGTGCAGTGGCGCGATCTCGGCTCACTGCAAGCTCCGCCTCCGGGTTCACGCCATTCTCCTGCCTCAGCCTCCCGAGTAGCTGGGACTACAGGCGCCCGCCGCCACGCCCGGCTAATTTTTTGCATTTTTAGTAGAGATGGGGTTTCGCCGTGTTAGCCAGGATGGTCTCGATCTCCTGACCTCGTGATCCGCCCACCTCGGCCTCCCAAAGTGCTGGGATTACAGGCGTGAGCCACTGCGCTCGGCCATCACTTCTATTCAACATAATACTAAGTCTCATCCACAGCGATTAGGCAAGAGAAAGAAATTAAAGATATCCAAATTGAAATGGAAAAAGCACATGTATCTTTCTTTGGAGATATATGATCTTCTCTAGAGAATACTATAAAGATTACACACACACACACACAAACCTGTTAGAAATAATAAATAATTTCAGCAAAGTAGTACACAAAATCAACACACAAAATTGGTTACATTTCTGTACACCAAAAATGAACAATCTGAAAAGAAAATTTTGAAAATAATTCAATTTATGACAGCATCAAAAACAACAAAATACTTAGGAATAAACTTAAGAAGAAGAAGAAACACTTGTACAATAAAAACTATAAAACATTGCTGAAAGAAATTAAAGAAGTTATAAGTAAATGGAAAGACATCCCATGTTTACAAATTGAAAGACAACATTACTAAGATATCAATACTACCCAAAGTGGACTACTAGTTCGATACAATCCCCATCAAAATCCCAATGGCATTTTTTGCAGGACTTCAAAACTTACTACATAGCTACAGTAATCAAAACAGTTCAGTACTAGCATAAAGACACACACACACACACATATATATATATATGCCAATGGAATAAAATAGAGAACTCCAAAATAAACCTTTGCCTGTATGATTAAATAATTTTTGACAAGGGTACCAAGACTATTCAATAGGGGAAAGGATGGTATTAACAAATGGTGCTGGGAAAACTGGATGTCGAAATTCAAATGAATGAAGTTGGATCCTTACCTAATACCATATACAAAAATTAACTCAAAGTAAATAAAGGACCTAAATGTGAAATGTAAAACTGTAAAATTCTTAGAGAAAGACAGGGCAAATCACAACATTGGATGGCAATAATTTCTTGGAAATGACACGAAAGGCACAGACAACAAAACAAGACAAAAAAGGCAAAAGGTGAACTTTATGAAAGTTTTTAAAAATTGCACTGAAAGACACTATCAACAGAGTAAAAAGGCAATACACAGAATGGTAGAAAATATTTGTAAATACTACCATAAAAAGAATACTCAGAATATTAATTGAATATTGCCCTTATTAAAAATTGGGCAAAAGACTTGAATAGACATTTCTCCGAAGAAGATACAGAAATGACAAATAAGCACAGGAAAAGATGCTCAACATAACTAATTATTAGGGAAAAGCAAATCAAAACCACAATAGGTGCCATCTCACACTCATTATATAGCTGCTATTAAAAAAAAAATATATATATATATAACGTGTGTTAGTTAAGAAGCAAATAAATTAAAACAATTTTGCACTGGTGGTAGGAATGTAAAATGGTACAGATGTTGTGGAATACCAACACCTGTACCATTTTACACTCTTACCACCTGTTTGGTAATTCCTCAAAAACTTGAAAATACATTTACCATATCATCCAGCAATTTCACTTCTAAGTATATTCAAAAAATTGAAAGCATAATCTAAAAACATATTTGTATACCCACGTTAATAGCATTACTCACAACAGCTAAAACATGGAAGCAACCTAAAGGCCCAGTGACAGATAAATAAACAAAACATTATATATATACACACACACACACTACACACACACACACTACACACACACATATACACGTACACACACAATGAAATATGATTCAACATTAAAAATAATACTGACATATGCTACAACATGAATAAACTTTGAGGGCATTATGCTAATTGAAATAAGCCATTATTCTACTTATATGGGGTATATAGAGTACTTATAATCATAAGGACGGAAAGTAGCATGGTGGCTTCTAGGGACTGGAAAGAAGAAGGAATGGGGAGTTACTATCGAATGGGTAGACAGCTTAGTTTTAGAAGATGAAAGAATTATCTTCTAATTAGTGATGGTTGCACAGCAATATAAATGCACTAAATACTACCAAACTGTACATTTAAATATGCCTAAGACAGTAAATTTTGTTACATGCATATTATAATTTTTTAAAAACTGGAAAAAAAGTTGTGAGAAGCACCTAATTCCCCCAACTCTGCCAAGACCTACCAAAATTATGCCCTTGATATTTTTTGGAAATTTTGAAGAAGACTCTGAATGTCTTCAATTATATGGAATTGGAAATGAATAATTTTATTTGAATATTTAAGAAAACTGGATTCCAGTAGTGTGGGCAAATGGGAGGATCTGGATTCCAACATACTCTAAAGCAATAGTCTATAATCAATATTGAGGTTCATGGAGCTGTTGACTTTAGATTTGGTTTCTCACATATCAAGGCAATGGTGAACATATTAGCTGAGTCGGCCAACATGATCAAAGACAGTATCTGCAAACCTCTTAAGAATCCCAGAGTCCATTACATAAAGCAAGTGAGAACACTCACATTTTATTATAATGACCTCTTCAGGGTCCTCCACGTAATGTACAGTTCAATGTTCCATCACTAATATCTTATATGAAAGAAAACGCCATCCATATAGAGCTCAAAGTATGTGGTGAAAAAGGTCAGCAGTAAAGAGATTGAACTGTGGAATTAATTAACAATCACTTTTTAGAAAATATGATTAATACCTTGAAAGACACTGAAAATTTCTTTATTCTGCTGAGGATAGCAGTGATTCCATAGTCATTTTCAATAAAATCACATTCAGTTGTAATATAAGAAGAAGCTGTTCTTATATTGCATTCAAGAGACTTACTTTTTGCATGGAGACATTTGATTTTCATGAAACACTTTTGAGAAAATTGATAGGCATTTCCCATTCCGTAAGAATGATGCCATTTGAAACTTAGCACCTCTCTCCTATGAGTTTTAATAAGCTTAATAAGTATTATAACAACATTAAGTAATAATGAATTGAGATACTAAAAGATCGTGTCTGACTCCATGACACCAAGAAAGTCAATCATATAGAGAGGAAACCCAAAACCTGGTTATCTGCACTTTACCTACTGGATTTCTGGTTGTGTTTTTATTATCTCTGAATTGTACAGAATTTCAATTAAAAAATTAAAAAATACAATAGTGAATAATCAGTAAATCTTGTCAGCACTCATTTCTTATATTTCAAAGCCACTATAACTGTCACTATTTCATTTATTGGTGTATTTTTGGTGCCACCTGATCTCTACAATCATCCTACAAATTTCTCTACAGGCTATTTAGCACAACTGACCCTAGACTCAAGAACTGGAAGATCACAAATTGAGCTCTCCTAGGACCCCAGAACATTAATTGCTACCAAAAGAGATTCTGACAATTAGGAAATGGTGATAAATATACTCCCTAGGTAAATAAACAATGGTTCAGTCAAGACTTAAGATGTCTTTCTTCCAGGCTGCATAGCTCCTTTAATCTTTCTCCTGCCTTGGGCCCAGGCACAAAAAAGAGTTGATTCCCTTTAATAAATAAGTCATCTACTTCACAGAGTTGATATCATGAGGAACGAATCAGAAAATATATGTGAAAATTGCTTTGAAGTCATGTTATGATTTTCAAACGCATGCTATTTTGTGTTCTTTGTCTACCATCACTATTATAATCATTATTATATGCTGACTAAGAGAAGAAAGGGTGGCTATTTCAACCACTGTTGGAAGAAAAGGACTCTAAACAGGGTTCCACGCTGAACATTTTTGGGCTGCTGTTTGTTGCTGGGAAGGTATTGGAAAAAGAAAACAAACTGTTAATATTAAAAAACAGGCAAATTATTTAAAAAAATTTTAAAGTATATGTATCCATGAAATTTAGATAATTTATTACTAGTCATATTGGATTAGAGAAAAAGAAACTTAGGAAATGTTTTAAATTCATAAAAAATAAAAATAATAAAAAATAAAACCCATAGCCTGTCATCTAATGCTAAACACCACTAACATTTAATATTTTTCCTACAGGATTTTTTTTATATGCTTGAGTTTGGCTTTATACTACAAATGTCATAGTATACATAAAATATTGCTTTTTACTCATTTTTTACTCATTTACTTCCTTTTTACTCATTTTTAACAAAAGTTTTTTTTGTTGTTTATAGTAACTACAGCACTCAATGATAGATTTTATTTGTAGTATCTATAAGATATGGTATTAACGTTTACAGTTGAGGATCATAAAACCATCCTGAAATTAAGTGTTGAAAAGAAACTGAACATAATTGATAAACTTACTTTGAATAATTCTAGATTATTATTGTCATCATTTGACTCTCTTTAGTGTTTTTAAGATTAAAATCCCTACATACTTTCCATGCACTGAAGTTTCATTTTGTTCAAAAACACTTCAAAATGTAGACTTTTATGTAAACTGTACATCATTTATAACAACTTTCTTTGTAGGATTATAACTGTTGTGTGTATTTTTACTCTGTATATAATTAACTTTTAATAATTCTTATTTGACTTCATCAATGCACCGCTTGCTAATATTCAAAGAGGCCTGCTCTAGTACAGCAGGATGAACTTTTCAGAACTTCAAGATAATTACTCAGAATAATGTCTGCCAACAAATGTTTGGAACCCAATCTGTAAGTTGGAGAGGTGCTGCAGTTAAATATTTGGAGTTTTATCAATTCCTTATAAGAAATGCTCTTTGAATTCTGATAAATACAACCACAATAAGGTAAAACAGCTACTGGGTCCACTAATTTTATTTTTTATTTATTTTTTATTTTTTATTATTATACTTTCAGTTCTAGGATACATGTGCATAACATGCAGGTTTGTTACATATGTATACTTGTGCCATGTTGCTGTGCTGCACCCATCAACTCATCAGCACCCATCAACTCGTCATTTACATCAGGTATAACTCCCAATGCAATCCCTCCCCCCTCCCCCCTCCCCATCATAGGCCCCGGTGTGTGATGTTCCCCTTCCCAAGTCCAAGTGATCTCATTGTTCAGTTCCCACCTATGAGTGAGAACATGCGGGGTTTGGTTTTCTGTTCTTGTGATAGTTTGCTAAGAATGATGGTTTCCAGCTGCATCCATGTCCCTACAAAGGACACAAACTCATCCTTTTTTATGGCTGCATGGTATTCCATGGTGTTTATGTGCCACATTTTCTTAATCCAGTCTGTCACTGATGGACATTTGGGTTGATTCCAAGTCTTTGCTATTGTGAATAGTGCCGCAATAAACATACGTGTGCATGTGTCTTTATAGCAGCATGATTTATAATCCTTTGGGTATATACCCAGTAATGGGATGGCTGGGTCATATGGTACATCTAGTTCTAGATCCTTGAGGAATCGCCATACTGTTTTCCATAATGGTTGAACTAGTTTACAATCCCACCAACAGTGTAAAAGTGTTCCTATTTCTCCACATCCTCTCCAGCACCTGTTGTTTCCTGACTTTTTAATGATGGCCATTCTAACTGGTGTGAGATGGTATCTCATTGTGGTTTTGATTTGCATTTCTCTGATGGCCAGTGATGATGAGCATTTTTTCATGTGTCTGTTGGCTGTATGAATGTCTTCTTTTGAGAAATGTCTCTTCATATCCTTTGCCCACTTTTTGATGGGGTTGTTTGTTTTTTTCTTGTAAATTTGTTTGAGTTCTTTGTAGGTTCTGGATATTAGCCCTTTGTCAGTTGAGTAGATTGCAAAAATTTTCTCCCATTCTGTAGGTTGCCTGTTCACTCTGATGGTAGTTTCTTTTGCAGTGCAGAAGCTCTTTAGTTTAATGAGATCCCATTTGTCAATTTTGGCTTTTGCTGTCGTTGCTTTTGGTGTTTTAGACATGAAGTCTTTGCCCATGCCTATGTCCTGAATGGTACTACCTAGGTTTTCCTCTAGGGTTTTTATGGTATTAGGTCTAACATTTAAGTCTCTAATCCATCTTGAATTAATTTTTGTATAAGGAGTAAGGAAAGGATCCAGTTTCAGCTTTCTACTTATGGCTAGCCAATTTTCCCAGCACCATTTATTAAATAGGGAATCCTTTCCCCATTTCTTGTTTCTCTCAGGTTTGTCAAAGATCAGATGGCTGTAGAGGTGTGGTATTATTTCTGAGGACTCTGTTCTGTTCCATTGGTCTATATCTCTGTTTTGGTACCAGTACCATGCTGTTTTGGTTACTGTAGCATATGGAACCAAAAAAGAGCCCGCATCTCCAAGACAATCCTAAGTCAAAAGAACAAAGCTGGAGGCATCACGCTACCTGACTTCAAACTATACTACAAGGGTCCACTAATTTTAAACATGGATGATGAGATAATCTCGCATCTAATTACCTATTTCTCAAATACAAAAACTTTGTGTCTCTTATTTTGGATAAAAAATGTGATGGAAAAGGGATTCCTTCTTATTATAATAACAAAATATTTTACGGTCACAGGCCATACCAATGCTTGACTTGTTTCAAAAGGAGACAAAAACAAACAAGAAAACCTCTTATATCAGGGGATTGCAGTGAGATTGAGGTTTATCCTCGAAACCCCACAAACACTTCAAGAAGGCCATAGTTTAATTCTTGCTCTTGATGGTTCTTTGGGTTCATCCAAAGAAATAATATTTTTGTACTATTAGTTAACCTGTCTGTAAGCATTTTTTCTTAGTACAGTTTTTACATTTAACTAACAAGAGTAGTATGTTTGATATATGTAACTGGATATCTCCAGATTAGGTATTTTTTACTGATGCCAGAAGAAAACTTAAGGGAAGCTGAAGAAGGAGAACACATTTCAAAGACACCCCAGTGGAGTCAATTAGCACCTATAAATGTTTATATAATTCATCACGTACTGCCAAATTAATCTGTTTAAAACAGTTTTTTTGTCAAATCAGAATCTTGTTCAATAACTTCTCCACAGATATTAAATAAATCCCAACTCTTAACCCTGTATTTTAAGACAGCCATCAACAAAATTTGTCTTAACTATTTGTACTACTACTAAAACAATTTCAGTTAGGTTTTATTGAAATAAAAATACCCTCTCTTTTATTTCCCTCTTTATTCCCTCTTTTCTTCAGTCTACCAGTTCAAATACTATTTCATTTACTACGCACACCTCACTATTTTTTATTCGAATTTTATTTTAAGTTCTGGGATACATGTGCAGGATGTGCAGGTTTTTTACAAAGGTAAATGTGTGCCATGGTGGTTTGTTGCACCTATTAACCCATTACCTAGGTATCAAGCCTAACATGCATGAGCTCTTTTTCCTAATGCTCTCCCTCCCCCAATCCCACCCCTCAACAGGCCCAAGTGTGTGTTTTCCCCTCCCTGTGCCCATGCGTTCCATTATTCAGCTCCCACTTATAAGTGAGAACATGTGGTGTTTGGTTTTCTGTCCTTGCATTACTTTGCTGAGGATAATTGGCTTCCAGCTCCATACATGTCCCTGCAAAGGACATAATCTCATTCCTTTTTATAGCAGCATAGTATTCCATAATATATATTTACCACATTTTCTTTATCCGTTCCATCATTGATGGGCATTTGAGTTGATTCCATATCTTTGCTATTTTGAATAGTGCTGCAATAAACATACACATGCATGTGTCTTTGTAATAGAATGATTTATATTCCTTTGGATAGATACCTAGTAATTGGATTGCTGGGTTAAATGATATTTGTGGTTCCAGATCTTTGCAAACTCACTATTTATTGGTCAATAGCCTACAATTTCTTCTAAGTCGTGGCCCATTCCCTTACTTTGTTTTCATGCCCTTCATGACTTCTAATAATATTGAAATCCCATAGAGCCCTTCATGTATGTCATAAAGTATATGTGTGTCAATAACAAACACACACACACACACACACACACACAATACTAGGAGTTAGATAAGAAAAACATCATTGTTTCTTTTAACCAATTAGAAGACAGAAAATACACACAGTTGGCCTGAAAATAACCTAGAACCAGGATTTCAGTTTAGCATACCCCTCTGACAGTACTATGCCCCAGGCATCAGCATGGCTCTCCCACCTCAGTTTCTAGAAAGCAGAGCCATAGTCTGGCCCCAGTGCTTCCGGGAGCACCTAAACTTTAGAGTGACTTCCTGAAATTTTCTGTCTCCTTCTAGGGCTTAAAGCTTGACAGAACTGTTTCCTCCTTCACGTTTTTCTCCAAACTTCTACTTTGTGTGGCTTTGACCACATATTCACAAGAGCAAGAGCACCAAGGCTCATGACAGTGGAAACAACCTAGGGTCCTGTGGCCACACTCAGTTCCAGGTGAATGGTCAGGCTAATGGATTGTTCCTGGAAGCTATTGTGGTATTTTATTCAAGGGATCATCTCAGTCTGGATTACCAGACTCTTGCTGGCACACTAATTTTAGGTGATTTTGCAACCTATATGGACAAAGCCTTTTGCAAAAAATAATTTCTCAGAGCCTACTCGCCTGAGGGGTGGCCTTTCTTTTGTAGGTATGAAGAGCAATGAGTAAAAACATCTCTCTCCCTCGCAAAGAGTTTATTGTAGAGAATCATTTAATATTGTACATTTGTAGTACATTTTAGAAGTCATAAAGAGCTATACTATATAACATTTTATTTGATCTTTACGAGAAATTAATTATTTCAACACGTATTATTGATGGTCTTCTATGTCTTGGCATTGAATTAAATGCTGAGCATTTATAGATTTACAAAATGGACAATATTCCTGATGACATGAGAAATACAGTGGTGAAGACAAAAAGTTAAACTAATTACATAAGTAGTTATTGCTTACAATTTTGAAAACTGAAGTAAGGGTGACATGAGAAACCTCCTACTCTGACAACCTCACCTAGTCTATAAGGTAAATATGTCTATAAGATAAATAAGATCAATTTCATTTTACAGCTGATTTAATTAACTTTACAAAGTTAAATTGACCTTGGTCAAGGTCACACAGTGAGTAAAGGACAGAAGTAATGCATGCCCCAGGATTTATGCTTGATCTGTTCCTTTTCCTGTTGGTAATTGCTCAGAACACACACACACACACACACACACACACACACACACACACACACATGTCCTACCATGACAATCCGATTCTTGAGAACAGCAATTGTGAGTCTACGGGCATTCTGAATGCTGTTGACTTTCAAGGTAAATGTTAAAGAAATAATTAAATTAGTGAATAATTTAATTGTATTATTGACTATACATTGTGTTGCTATGGTAATTGTAAATTAAAAAGACGATTATTTTTTATGAACCTAACAAAGATATAGTCACATGTTCTCACTGTCATGCTGAGAATTAAAACAGACCACTGGGATAAAAAGTGATGGGGTAGCCAGAGCAGTTTCTCTGATCAGATAGGTGAGAAGGACGAGAAGAATCACGACTCTTAAGAGATCCAGATATGGACATTTCAATAAGAGTATAGTTAGGTTGAGACATGGAGAGTAGAGTATATATTATTGGACATAAAGAAAGAGCCAGATCATGTGTGGTTTTTTGATAAGTTGGGGCAGAAATGTTGATTTTAACAGCAATGGGAAGACTTTGAAGAGTTCTAAGCAGGAAAGTGACATGATCTGAACTATATTTTTGGAAGATTGCTCAGATCAAAGTCTGTTGGGATCAAGTGGGCAGTTGGAATGGAAATAACAGCTGGGCAAACTGTAAATAGTATTTAAGAATCCTTTATAGGAAGTCAGAGGGTACAGAAGAAAAAAATATATATATTTATAGGACCAGAGGTGAAAACCATAAGAATCAGCATAATCAAAAAGATTTGTGGTAAGCAAGAGAGTGGAAATTAGAAGAAATATTTGAATAAGCAAGAGTCATAGTCAGACATGGATAACCTGATAAAAAACACTCACTTACAGGCAAATGTGGGATTGAAAGATGGAAACTTAGTCATTGTCATAAACCCTTCATTTCACCCAGATCTCTGATTTGGCAAGCTATCTATAATCATGGGCTTTCCTATGTTTAAAATTCTGTACCCTCAGAGTCTTTCTAGAACACTACTACATACTGTGTAATAACATGAGTTTGCTGAGAACAAGGACTTTAGATGCACACAGACCATGGTTTAAAATTCCATGCTACCAATTTCAGGACCTGTGAATGAGATACTGACAACCTCACTGATCCATGGTTTTCTCATTCATACAAAAGGATTATCAATAGCACATACTTCCTAGGGTTGCTATAGGCAGCAAAAATTATAATCCATAGAAAGTGCTGAATATAGTATTTGGAGCATCTAAAGATACTGTGAGCTGTTTTTAATATTATTAGTTATATGTCAAAATAGAATTATAAAAATCTACTTTTAATGTTTCTTACATGTTAGTTGGCATATAGTTGATTTTTTGCTCATTGAAATGTAGTATCTATTTAAGGTCAGTGATATATAATTATGCCCTATATTTTCTTTATTTATGTGCCTTTCTTTATCTTTATTTCTGTTGTTAATTTGATCAATAAAGTTTCACAATCTCTACCCATTATTGCCTGCCCTCCTCACACTCCCTACTCCACTCCCCTGCCACTGGTACTTTCCTGAGGCAACCAATTTAACGTATATGTTTTTCCTCATATTTCTCCATTTTATACAAACCAATACAAATATATTGTGGAGTTTGTACTTACAAAGTGGGGCTCGCACTATATAAAGAGCTCTGTAACTTAATGCATTCAGGACATTCTTCCACATGAATAGATTATAATCTAATTCTTATCAATGACTGCAAAATATTTCAGAATATGAATATATTACAATATCTTCAAGCATTCTTCTACTGATGGGTATTTCTATTGGGTATAGTTTTGGTATTTTTGTTTGTTTGCTTTGGTTTAGTTTACACTGTTACAAGTACTGTTATACTAAACACAACATGAACTGATATACTTATGACTGATAGAATTAATTCATCAACATCAGAAGCTAAATCAAAGGCTGCTGCTTCCTATGTTATATTCATTACAGGTATATAATATATGCACATTAAAATGAATTCTGACAAAATGTATTTAGGTTTTCTGTCTTCGTTGTCAATCATATGGAAAGAGGTATTTATTTTAAAAGAGATATTTACTCCCTCTTTTTCTTTGTTACTCCATTTTGGTTTTATCAGATCCAAATGAGAGAAAAATGTAATCTAGATTTAATTAACTGGTGCTTGTTTTATAGAATATATTTCCATTTGTCTCTTTTGACCAAAAATTCTTTATTGCAAATATACAAGTTCAATGGATCATTAGACTGTCCAATGAACAAGTTACTAACTACTTGAAATCTGGAACTATGTATTTGTGCATACACACATATGTATTTGTGTACATTATAATGTGCATGAAAGATCATGTGGATTGGTTACTTCTTGACAAACCTCATTGAGTGTTGCATAAGGAATGAAGGGAATACAAATTATTTGCCACAAATGAATAGAACAACAGTATTATAAAGAGCATTCTCTATTATGTCCCACAATAAAATATTTTTTCTAGGGGAGTTATCAGTAATATTATATTAAAACGACAAGAGAAAAATGATTCACTCAACAAACTTTCAATTTTAGGATTACTTTTCAGAAACCTATCAGTTTTATAAGATGGAGACAATCTAGACAACAACATGTATCTTGAGCCCTGATGAACTTTTAATAGAATTTAGAAATCTGCAACTCAGGTTTATGTTACTTATTAGAGAGTGCATTCTTTCCAACAAATGAGTCTTATTTTCATAAAGCTGACTACCGCAGAGACCACCTTTTAGATGTGGACTTTATTTATCTGGATATGTTAACATCCCCTCTTAGGAGCATCGGCATGTGAGCATCAGTGTTCCAGTGGGCCTAAGTGTCTTCAGATCATACAATATGGACATGATTCAAAGGGAAAGGTTGGCAAACTATGTTTTTGAGGTCAAATTTGAGCATGGCTTGGTTTTGTACAGTCTTTGAGCCAAAAAAAAAAAAAAAAAGGTTTTTATATTTGAAAAGGGTTGCAGAACATAAAAAGAACCTATAGGCAAGAATCTTTGTGACCTGCAAAGTTTAAAATATTCACTATCTGGTCTTTAACAGGAGAAGTTTGCTAACCTCTGATCTAAGGTCATGTTTACATATTTTTAAAAAAATCTTTTAAAGGCCCCAAGTTTGTTATATGTTACAGCTTTTGTCTATTATGGGAGTAAAAATTGCCTCCTTTCTTTATTTGACTTCAAGGTGAAAAAGGGCAAAGTGCCTTACGATGTTGAGTTGCATTTGCTGAAAATATCTTCTGTAAACACACATAGAAGAAAAGAACAGCCTTAAGATAAAGAATGCTTTCAAAAAGGAAATGTGTAATGCAAAATTGTTCTGTCCATAAATGTTAATTTTCTTTTGCCCGCTTTAGTTATTATCTGCCCAGCTATCCACCTATCTCACTAGGATGTTGTAAACTGAGATAAAAAGGGGTCTGAGCTGCTCTTCACTAGGTGCTGTATTGATCCAAAGCATTGCTATGATAATTTACTATTGAAGAGATTATAAATGAAAAACTCTTCTGCAAGAAAAACTACTCTAGTAGAAAGTTTGGAGGCAAGACTGTTACCTTGCTATAATACTTGGAAGTATTTTTTCATATCTGAAACCTCTATTTGCTCTTCCCTCTTCTAAATCTCTACAGCAGGTAAGCTCCATTTCCTGTGTCATTGACTAACAGTAGCCACCTTGCTTGCTATATGCCCCATAGCTCAAAAGCAAATTTCCATGGTGATGAATAAACTTGAAAGAAAAAAAAATGGTACTATGGACAAAAACATAGGGTGGACATAAAAGGGAAATGTAGAATTCTATTATTTTAAAGCAATAAGTACAATATGCCTTATCTAGTTCTTTATTACTATAAGAATAAAATGCCTTGCTCTGACACTAGTAAACCAGGACCAGGTCCTAGGGCTCTTAAGTGCCTATCCAGTATTCTCGTCATTACTTTTTGCAATAAAAAGAAATGAAAATAGGAAGAAAAGACAAAACATGGAACTTGAAAAACAAGAAAATGAAAGAAAAATGAAGTATATAAGTACACATTTAAAAGTATATATAAAATGACATACAGGATCTCCATGTGAAGAGAAATAGAAAAGTAGATACAAAGTGTGTGATACACTGGCAATGTATGTTCTTATTCACCAATGCCAGGATTATCCCTGGTGAACTTGGGCCAAATTGCCATGACAATAATTAGCTCTAGTACTTTGACAGATCATTATGAGAACATTAGCAGGGCATTAGTGAGCATTACCCATTTTTCACACATTGATTAGATGCCATAGTTGGCTCATTAGTGTATTGGTGTCTAATAGCTGCAATCTAACTAGGATTTTCCTCCTTCAGCTGAGATCTAAACCTGCTAACCTCAGACCAAGCCACGTAAAGGGACTTTGTTAAAAAAGTACATGCTCATTTCACTTGTTTAAGAAAAAAACTCATTAATCAAGCCAGGGAATTACTTGGCCTATCTCTGCTTGGCAATGCACAGTAATCTACCATCTTTCTCTGATTAAAATGACATGTTAAGCAATTTAGAAAAAATACCACACCAGTATCCTCCACAATTCATTTGATTATTTCCTAGCCTACTGCTACTTCATGTTTCATTTAAGGATGAGGTTACCTCTTTATTCTGAAGAATATTCTCATATTTTGACCATCTCAGTCATCAATTGCTTTGGCTTCTGAAATCAGTAGCTTAGTTGTACTCAACAGTCTGTACATTAGGATCACCTAAAAATATTTCATAGACACCCTATGAGGCATGGCCTACATCTCAGCCCAACTGAATCAGAAATTTTGGAAATGGGACCTGGGTATCCATATTGATTTATTTTCTTATGCTCACAGAGTGAGTCTGAAGCACACTGGAGGTTGAGAATTACTGTATTCTGAAACATATAATTAGACCCATTAGCCTAGGATACAGAGTGAGGTGGGATACATACAGTGATAAACTTAACAAATCAGCTGGATAACTCCCAATATTGATGACAGATGGTGCATTGTTCTCAGTACATGCAAACATTCTAAAAATTAGAAGCAGAGAAAAGGTAACTCTGAGGAGGTGTTTTGTGATTTTTTTTCCCTTTTCTTGCATATCACCACCTGTCCACCCACACAGAAAACACATTTAATTTTGAGTCACATATTTTAGTAGGTACAATTTTCTCACACTATTTTATGAGTAATTATGTTTTTCTTATTCAAAGCAGTCCAGCATGGATACCCAGGGCAAAGCTCTATCCTCCCTTTCTTACCTTTCACTTTCAAAAGCTGTATGTCAAAACAATACCGATTAGAATATGTTAAATGAATTATTGAGGTGCTTGGCACTAAGCAGTCACTGAGGCTGGCTGGATTATAGGACAAGCAGGGATGCATGTAAGTCACTGAGCTTCACTCAGACACAGGGTCAGAATCTAGCTCCTTTTAATTTCCCTAGGAAACTCAAGAAGAAGGAATGAAAAAAAACAAAAAACAAAAAAAAAAAAAACAAAGAGAAAGAAGGTGAAAAGGAAACCCTGTATTTATATGACTCTTTCCCTAAAAGTCTAAAAAGAAAGATTGAAATTAGGGAGAATTGAAATCAGCCACACCATCTTGACCAAGATATTTCCCATATTCTGGATTCAGTTTCTATATACATCGCTTGAGAAAGTTGCTTAAAATCCTTTAATTCTCAGAAAGCTTTAAAGTGTTACGATTCTGTGAGACAACTTAGGATACAAATAGTAAGGTGCACATAAGCTGACTTCAGCAATATAAGGATGCCATGTAAGGATTTATTTTTTATTATTCCCTCTATTTGAGAGCACTCTTAAAGATGCAAGGGAAACAGTAAATTGTGACTTCACAAGGGCCAAGTTCAAGTTGAATCTCAAATCCAAAGCGGCTGCTGTGTAGGGAATTTGAAGCCTGTCCGGCCTCTACTTCAGTGTGATGTCCCTATTCTCGATGCATCTTTGCAAATCTCAGGATTCAAAAAAGTCTCAGTCTATGTCTCATGATTATTAAGAGACTCTTGTAAGTCACTCTGCATTTGATCAGAATGTCTAGTCTGTCTAGTTACCATTTGGGAAAATGAACAGAACAGGCAATTTAAAAGATAATGAATGCCTTGAGTACTGTTTGGGGTAGAGTTTTATATAAGCCAAAGAAGATTAGCCTTTGTGGTGTTAGTAGCTATGTGTATATTAACATTTTTGAGGTTTCTATAAAAGAAATAAAGCATTATTATTATTGACATTAATAATACTACTACTATTACAAAGAGCCACCATTTACAGAGTATTTACCATGGGCCAGAAACTGTGCTAATTACTTTTTATGTATTATCTTATTTAATCTTCAAAAATCTTTGGGAAATTCTTAGTATTAAACTTCATTTTATAGATGATGAAATGAATTTTGAGAGAAGCCCAAGATCACATGAATAGTAAAGCAGTAGAGGTAAGTTTGCAACACAGATCTGCTTAAAAACCCTAAAGCTCCTAGTACATAGTAACTGCCAATAACACAGTGGTTAGGATCATGGGACTTGGAGTCAAAGGGGTATCTGAGAACCTCTTCTCTCTCCAGTAGATTCTATATTCAGGTAAAGAGCTAATTTTTCTGAATCCAGTTGTGACCAGAATTTTCTGATTAAAAGAAAGTGCTCATGCCTTTGTATCTCCTACCTTCCAAATTCCACCATCTCAGGTAGACATTCAAGGTACCCCACCATCTGGTCACAGTCTACATTGCCAGTCTTACTGCTCACTAATCCTCTACAGTACCCTAGCACAGTCATACAGTACACTTTCTTGTCTCTCTCTTTCTCTCTCTAAGAGAGATGGGGTTTTGCTCTGTTGCCCAGACTGAAGAACAGAGGTGCTATCCTAGCTCACTGCAGCCTCAGTGTCCTAGGCTCAAGCAGTCCACATACCTCAGTCATCCAAGTAGGTAGGAATACAGATGCACATCACCACAGTTGGATAACTTTTGTATTTTTTTGTGGCGATGGTATCTTGCTATGCTGCCTAGGTTGGTCTCGAAGTCCTGGGCTTAAGTGATTCTCCTGCCTTGGCTTACCACAGTGTTGGGATTACAGATGTGAGCCACTGTACCTGGCCAGTACATTATTTTCATTTAGGTAAGATGTCATTTTCCATTTGGAGTCTGCAGTTTATGTGCTCAGGGAAACTTTAATGGAAGAAGTGACATTTAAACTGGATCTTGAAGGATGACTAGAATCTTGACAGATGGAGGCTGAAACAATGAAGGAGGAGAAGTGAACATCTGAGAAGATGTGTCTGGTTAAATAAACCCATGGGCTAAGATACAGAAGAACAGAATATATTAGGAAACAATGATTATCTTATAGAGAGAGTCAAGGACAATAGTGACAATTATATTTAGAAATAAAATTTGAGATCACATGAGGGAGAAAATGGATATCAGGCTAAGAAGTATTGACTTTATACTATAAGCATATGTAACTAATAAAGGTTTCTAATAATGTAGCATTGACAGGAGTAGCATTTAGATAGCAAAATTAATCAGGGTCCGGCATGCAGGATAAATGGAGAGGTAAAAATCTAGACCCAGAGTGACTGTTTAAGAAACTCAGGAGAGGCTCTAGAAATAAAAGTATATGGACAGAAAATGCCCAAGCCTGACTATATTGCACAGCATTATAAATAAGGAATCTCTACAATTAGAACTAATTAGATATTTAATGTCAGATAGAGAAGAGTCAGAGAACATCTAATATACACAGGGGTGTTCAGTAAATGTTAGTTGACAGGGTAAATGAGTTTAAGCATTACAGAACTATACTCCAAATATCACAAGTACCCTAAAAATATGTGCAACTATGTATCAATAAAAAACTAACAAACAAAAACTAACAGACAAACTTAGTCCAATGGTTCCATACACAAAAGATGGAATTGAAGCAGGAAAGCAGTGTTTTGGGTTTTTTTTCCCGCATGGAAAAGATGGTAAGTTGGGGTTTAGATGTAAGCATCTAAATGAGAAGGCAAACAACATTGGGATTTCCCAGTGAAAATAAAAAAAAAATATATAGAAACTGAAATTGAGTCACTGACACATCATACATGCATATAGATGTAGATACAGAAATAGCTATAGATTTGATGTGATTGAATATATCTACTTTCATAATTGGAACTAAAAAGAAAGTGTAAAAATAGAAGACCATAGGAATATACCCACATTTGAATTGGTGGTGGGGACAAGTAGAGAGAGTGTGGCATTGTAGCCAAGAAAGAAACAGACATGCTGAAGACGGTGTAGTAGTGGAACAAATATCACAGAAGCATGAAGAAAAAAACTGAGGCTGCTTGACTGAAAAATTAGGAAGTCATTAGCAATATGCATACATTGACCCTATGTTTCAGATTTCAGAAAAACTTTTGGTTGATTCACCTAAAGGTAAAGGTGGAGGGACTGATGCTGAGTATTTTTTGTTTGTTTGTTTGTTTGTTTGATTGTTTTAGCTTTGGATTCTCAATTGTTCTTGCCATTTTACAGCTCTGCGCAATTTACACCCAGAGCTGCCTCTATCACTCAAGGGCACGTTACTCTGGAATTGGCGGGATCTAACTAAAGGACCTACCTACTTTCAGAAATCTTTCTTTAAATGAAAAGTAGGGCTCTAAAACACTTGAAAATATTTTACTAGATGCCAACAGAAAGCTCTGAGGAAGAAGAGATAGATAGATAATACACTGCATCTCTTTACTTCTTTTCCAAAGTGGTTGCCCAACAATTTGGGGAAGATTTGATATTCAGCTTCACTGTCTTCTCTCTTTCTCTGCTCCTTATTCCCAATAAACAAAGTAAAGAGACTGAAACATCCAAAATGTTCATTTGAAGATAATGCCAAAGTAATCTGGCAAAATATAACTATAGCTCTTTTCACCAATCTTAATGTACATTGGAACCACAGTTCTGAAAGTTCTGGGCACAAACACATTTGAAGGTAAATCAAGACTGACGGAAGGCATCTTAAACAAACAACAACAACAACAACAACAAAAAAAAACAAAAAAAAAAAAACAAGAAAAAACAACAACAACAAAGAAAAAGATGAGCCCAATAGAAAATAAATTGGCATTAAGAAATAGGATGCCAGGCCAGAGAAAGAGGAGGTGCATTTGCAAATCTCCAGGAGAGCACTGCTATGCAAAAGCAAAAGGAACCAGTCAAGAAACCCAAGTTCTGATTGCAGATGTTACATTTGTGTCTTGGAGGGATGGGAAAAAGGTTTTAGCAGTCAGACAGGATGCTGAGGCTTCTCTCCTGACCCTGGGCCAAGACAATCTGCTTTTTAACTGGAGGCAACTGTAATCCATTCTGTGAACAGATGGCATACAGGAAAAAAATGCAAACACAGGCTCTCTAGCGTCTCTTCCAAAAGCTAGCCTACTTCCAGCTGTGATAGAATAGGCAAAAGATGCATTTTTTTTAAAAAGGTGCTAGTCGGTATGGAAGAGTCCTGTTAAGAACAGAAAAGATACTGTCTAACAGACTGATGGGCAGAGAGGACCTGCCTTGGCCACAGTGATGCTGGATAAATTTGTATTGCAATCACTTTTATATCAGTTATATCTCTTAACTCTTTTGGATCATCCATGATTTCCCCCTCCAAAACAGGCCTTTATTCCTTGTCGCTCTAATAATAACAAAGCATTCTGGGTATTTCTCATTTGGACTACTTGAAAGCCAGAAACTTCATTGCTAAATTTGGTCAGATGATTTGCTAATGAACAGCAGGGTCACAGGAAAAGATGTAGCAGAGAAAACACTTCCCTGGACGTAAATCAAAAGGAAAATACACATGCGAGAATGAATGCCCATGAAATGTCCAGTGGTGGATAGTATCAGCTTTGAAAATGATGTTCATATATCTTCTGTGTTGGAATTCTCTACTGACTTCTGAACCTAGAATATATTGACATCAATATAACTATCACTGAGTCTGTGAATTTCTTATTTTATTTAAAATAATAAAAAATATTAGACTTAAAATAAATTCTAATTACTGAGAGAAGAATGTGAAGATTTTAGCCCAAGGAGTGAGCACTCCCATAACTAACTCTTACTGCTGCACAATGTATGGTTAAACAAAAGGTGACAGTTTTAGCTGGAACATTAAATGTCCACCAGTTGTGAATGCTACAGAGAGAAATTCCTATAATGGGTGGGAACGTGGACTTGAGTACCTCAAAAGCACCTTCCAGGTTAAAAAGTCAGTGTATCTTCTATATTTAAATTATATATGTATGTATGTGTATATACACACACACACACATATATATACACACATACACACACACCACACACACACATTTAGTCACATTCAGCAACATTCATTGATAGCAACCACATGCCAAACACGCTTTGGAGGATCTAGGTTTTCAAAGATAAACAAAGACACCATAACCAAGACACTGTAAGCAGTCATGTGAATTAAAAATTATAATCCAGCGGGATATGTTTTATGTTGAAGACTAAAGGTGCCATATTTCATGATGAAATGAAAGACAATTCTTCCCAGTCCAGTTAGAGAAGACTTCACATAGAAGGTAAAGCTTGAGTAGGATCTGCCAGAATGGGGGTTAATTTATCAGGGAATCAAAAGACAGAGGTTAGTTAAGGACATTCCAAAGAATAGTCAGGTATGAGGGTAAGGAAATGTATAACAGCATGGTGCATTTGAGATAATGGAAGCAGTTCTGCAGAGTTGGAAAGGAATGCAAGTAGTAAATGGAAGAAAAGGCAAGGACCACTAGCTGGGCATGGAGGCATGCACTTGTAGTCCCAGCTACTCAGGAGGCTGAGGCATGAAAATTGCTTGAACCTGGGGACGGAGGTTGTAGTGAGCTGACATGACATTGTGCCACTGTACTCCAGCCTGGGCAACAAAGTGAGACTCCGCCTCAAAAAAGGAAAAAAAAAAAAAAAAAAAAAAAAGGCAAGGGCCATGCTAACAGTAACAATAATATCCATATTCTGCAGATAGTCGGGAGCCTATGAAGTGTGGTACCTTCTCAGGAGATTTTTGTCAGTGGTCTCCTCATATCCCTTCCAATCTCCTACCACTTTCACGAACACTGCCTTCCAGTGGGGTTCACTCAGAACAGCTGACACCTGAAAATCTTTGTCAGTGGGCTGTCCTTGGGCTGCTGGTTTGTTCTGTCTAACATATAGAGCTCCTCAAGTGAACAGGACTTAAATTTCCCTTAGAACTTCTCTGTGGAGTTGAGCCAAAGTTGTCCACAGTAGGATTTTGCCTCATATTGCACTCCCATTTGGGATTCTTCCTATTAGTTACCAATTTTTCTACTTCTGTACTGATTTTTCCAGGGAATGATTTCGGGGAAATCAGTTTGATAGTACTGATGTCAGCAGCGGACCGTCTGGAACGGCTGCTGCCATCGCGCTGGCAGTAGCGGCAGGAGCAGCTGCGGGAGCAGCAGTGACGGCGGTGGGACTCCTGTGTCCCGGGCCCCCTGTGCCGCATGTCCCCGAGGCAGCTGACTGCGCTGTCCCACCCTTGTGCAGCCAGGCAGGACCCACCCGCAGGCCAGGAACCTCCGCTGCTCCAGACCCTGGCCCCACATCGCCACTCTCGCCTGCTGCTGCTGCGGGGAGGGTATGGGAAGGAGGCGGACAGTCTTTGGAGCCTGCCCCTGGGAGACTTATGGAGCCAATCACCCTGGGGGCCACCACCGTGGAGTTGGGTGGAGTCGCTCACTAGCTGGGGAGCAGTACGATTGGGCAGGAAGCTGGGCAGGGGAGGGCATGGAGGGGCCCAGAGGCAGAGCTGGACCAGAGGCGGTGCCACACTTGTACTGATTTTTCCAGGAAACGATTCCGGGGAAATCATTTTGATGGTACTGATGGCAGCAGTGGACCTTCTGGAGTGGCTGGAGCATGGGGGCTGGCCCAGGGTGGGAAATGGGAGCGGTGACTGGTGCCCACTTCAGGGATTCGGCCAGCAGTGTGGCCACTGCACT
The DNA here is from genome assembly GCF_037993035.2 of Macaca fascicularis. NCBI lineage: Eukaryota > Metazoa > Chordata > Mammalia > Primates > Cercopithecidae > Macaca > Macaca fascicularis. Next base: position 166,786,798 of record NC_088376.1, on the reverse strand, counting down.
CATCCCCCACTGATGGTGTTGGTTTCTTGCGCCTTGGGAAGAGGCTCTCTGCTGGGCTGCCCAGGGCCACATCCTGAGGCCCATCCTCCATTAGGGTGACTGCCAACCCTGACACTCGAAATGGCCAGGCCCAGGGCAGCAATCCACTCCCAGAGGCACCCCACGGGCAGGGCCATGAGTCCCGTGAAAGGGAGCCTTGGGCTACCCCTAAGCATCCAGACCATGGAAAGAAATTGTGGAGACATCACACCTGCCCTGAAAGGTTGCTCAGGCCCAGCAAGGACCTGAAGCTCCTTCACCAGGCTGCAAGGAGGCATGGCCAAGGGTGCACACTCCACTGAGCCAGTGGGAGTGGGAACAAGAGGGAGCCCTGCCCTTTCTGAGTTGGTGGAGTGGGAACTCTCCAGGTGCAGCTACAGCCACCCTGCCACAGCTGCGAACTCAGGCATCTCTGTACTCACAGGGGCCTGGGAAAATATTCTTACATCCCACAGGCTGGAGGTTGTCTGCTCCCACTGCCTGGCTTCTCCCCACTGTTAGCACCTGCTCCAATCTCAGAGCAAGGTCAAGGACCCAGCCCAGGTGCTGCTGTCACAGGCCAGCTGGAGGTGCACACACTCAGGGCAGTGCTGACATGCCAGCCCCCTGCCACCTCGGCTTCCTCTGGACTTAGGGCACTGACAAGCACAGGAGGGAGGCTGGGTGGGTGCTGAGGACAGCCTGGTGCTGGCCTGAAGGTGCCCCTTAGCATGAACAGCCTGGGCATCGGCAGGCAGACTCCTGGGTGGAACAGGGTGGGTCCCTGGTGAAGCTCCACCTTCTGACTGGGGAGGGCCTGAAATCAGGGGGCTGGGCTGCCAGTCCCATGGACCAGAGGGGAAACTTGTGGTGCTTTTCCCTGGGCCTGCCCATGGCTGCCCATGGACCAATCAGCACACACTTCCTCCCCTCTGAGGCTCATAAAAACCCAGGACTCAGTCAGACTTGAGCAGAGGATGGAGAGACAATGGGGACACGATGGGATGACAAGCTACAGAGAGGAGCTGCCCACCCCAGGGTCTCCTCTCTATTGAGAACTAAGGAAATGATGGCACAATGAGCTGCAGGGAGGAACGATCCTCTCTGCTGAGAGCTGGACACTTGATGGGACACCTTGGCTATGGAGAGGAGCTGCCCACTGGGGGTCTCCTCTGAGCTGCTCTATTGCTCAATAACCCTTCTCCTCATCTTGCTCACCCTCCACTTGTCTGCATATGTCATTCTTACAAGTCGCAGGATAAGAATTTGTGACCTGCTGAATGTTGAGGCTAAAAGAGCTGTAACACACATAAACAGAGCTAAAACATGCCCTTTGCTCACAACATTGTGGGAAAAGAGAAGGAGAGAAGAGCTGCAGCCCTTCAGAGATCCCAGACCTAGGAACTCCCCAAACCAGGCTGTGACTCCCTCTTTGGGCCCCTGTGGTTCCTGGCATCTCCAAGTTTCTGGGCACCATTGCATTCCCTGGTGCCAGCTGGGTAAACTGCTGGCAGTGCATCTAGTCTAGCTGCAGCCTCACAGAGAGCCAGTGCCTGTGCTGGCATCTGGAGCTGCCCTCCCAGAAGCAGCAGCCAGTGCGTCTGACAGTGCACAGTGCCTGGACCCCACGCTTGCTCACCTACCCCTCACTGCCCCATGCCTGACTTGCAGTCTCACTTGGAGGTGTGGGACTCAGGCTGGTAGTGGGAGTCAAGTGCAGCCCACCAGGCTGAGTGGGTGGAATGAGCACAGTGGGCCCAAGCAAAAACTCAGGCAAAGGCACCACTGACCACAGAGTTTTCTGGCCAGAAAAGCAGCACCCCAAAGATCCCATAACAATATAATTACCCATTTTAGGATCTACTTTTTAGGGGTGTCCAATCTATGATATCCCTTTAACTTATAGATGTGAGCTATTAAAGTAAGTCTGTAGAGATAAGGTTTTATTGATAAACTAAATATAACGTTGTGATGAAATGGGAAATGTGTTTCTAACTAGTTTTTGGTATATTTCAAGGCTGGTGACATTAAGAATAGATGAGATTATATATTTACACTACATTTGCATGGAACAACAAGGAAGCGAGGATTTTGCTGTATCGCTTACACTAAAGTACTGTTTCATGAATGAGTTTTCAGTTGGGACTGATTTTATTATGGCTGGAAGACTAGCGAATCTGCTCTTCTAACTCCAGTATTAGTGTTTTGTTCATTTATCTAAGGCACCTGTTTTTGTTTCCTTTCTATGTCTCTCTTTTTATTGTGGAAAGCTTGTGTTAACCCCACATGTATCAGGTTAGAGGACAATTAAGTAATGAGATACTTTGTTGCACAGGCTAACATTCGGATTCTGTGTCCATCATCAGCATCTCCCTAGTCCCAACCCAAACTCAACCTTAGAGATATTTCACTGCATATGAAGACTCAAATTTCTTATAGATGAAAGGCAACTAAATGAATGGTTTTTGATATAGATATGTAATGTTATCTGTGATTATAGTAACATTGAGATAACATTCATATAAGCCATTAATAGACCTTAATCCTGCTCTAATGGTCCCTCTGTTATCCCTGACCTAGGCCATGAAGAATTCTGTCAACACACCTTGAGCCAGAGGAAAGCTTTTCGACATTCTCTCCTGAAAAATGACACCTTCCTCCCACCTCCACACACACAAGTCCTTTCGTGTAACAGATGCCAACCTGCTATAATTTTGACTCATTAGAGCATGACTCAGACAAGCCCCCTCGTTATGCTCACTTTCCAATTACTGGGACTGGACAATTTGAAGCAGAAAGAAAAACCACACACTGAGATCTTTGACGCTTGATATCAACTGACTTTTTATTCTGACTGTGACTCTTTTCTTCTCCCAACTCCTTGCCCCATTCCTGCTTCCCCAATTTATTGAACTAATATGTGTTTTTCTTCTACATCTGGTAGAAGACATAAATCTCTCAGCAAGTGTTAATATGTAAAATCTTTCCTCTCACCTTTCATCTTTCCTTGATTATTAGCTTTTATAAGCCCTGTGGCTGTCGATATACAGTTGCATTTATGTAGACTGACAATGATTTAGCAAAGAGATCTCAAATCCACTTATTTTTAAATATTATCAAGAGGTGCGCATCAGCTTCCTACAAGGCAGACAACTCTGTGTTTCACTCTCATTTCTACAGTTCTTTTCCTCTTTGCATCACTGTTCCTCTCTCTTTTTCATTTCCTCTGTCATTCTATTTGGATTTTTTTTCCTTTTTACTCTCACTACCTACCTTGCCTCACATGTAGTGACCTGTACATTCATTTCTTTTACTGGAAATGAAACAAGAACTTCAAAGGAGCATTAATGATCTCTCCTGTTTTACTAATTAAAGATGAATCCACCACAAAGCTTTCTCTGCCATTCCCTGTGTTCACATTAGATCAGAAATGGCATTTGTAGCCCCAAAAGAAATAGGGTAGTTCCCACCCTGAGATGCATGGCACACAACTCAGCTCTTCGCTGGATGAGCATGTTACCAATGAGTTTGTTCCAAAGTAAGTGTAGCTTGAATATGGGAAGACAGGATTCGATAGTATTTGATAATTCACAATTTAAGGGCTAAGGAAAGATGGTTTATTATTAAATGCAAATAAAATGAAATGAAGTCCGGTTGTCTGGGTGCAGACAGAAATTACACAAAGCTCATAAGCCACACTGGAGATCTTAACTACTAGACAGAACAGAGCTCTGGGAGCTGCGAGAAAGCACAAATCCTGTCTTTGAAGAAGACTGCACCCAGTATTATCTCTAGAGAAAGACTCGGATTGTACAGTCTGCTTGGAAAACTAAGGTGTGACTAGAAACAGGGCAAGTAAAGCCACTTCATAGAAGGGGATTATGTGTTGATTTTTAAAGTATTTCAACCTCTTTGGTTCCCATTGTTACTTTTCCCTTCTGTAAGATAGCGTTTCCTGGCCTCAGAAAAATTGCCTATTTTCTTACAGGGTTGACGGACAGCCTGCCTAGAGCAAAAAGATATATATTGCCCTTGACTATCCAAATATATAAAAATGATATGACAGCTTCATAATGGACACAAGTGTGAACTCGAGGACACAATAATAATTTTATATCAATATTATTTAAATATCTTTGCTAGGTTGACTTATATTTTAAACCAGTGAAAGTACTTCAAAAGCTATGAAATTTTTGTTGTTATTAACTAGGCTCCCAAGCTCTAGTGGACAATATTTTGGAGGAAGTACTAAAGGTGGATTTATAAAACTGAATATATTCAATGTGGCTACCGGGCTAATTTATGCACTGAAAACAATGCATTAATCTGTTATTTACTAACAAAAAATCTCTAGTGATTTGTTTTTATCAGATCAGTTTTCTTGTTGCAATTATATCCTCGAAAGTCTAATTTGAGACTTCCATACATACATTTTTAGGCAGAAGGAAAGAGCATATCTGTGTTTCAACAGTTTTGTGTTCTTCCTACTTGTTCTGGGCCTGGGATTCACCACTTTTTTGTAACTACTAAAATTCAGCACCTGCTTCAAGTCCATTTCAAATCCCATCTTCTCTAAGGATCTTCCCCTGGATGTCTATCTCCCGTCTCTGAAGTGCTATGACACTTATTTTCTTCAGCACTCATTTTGGTACTCACATACTTTGTAAAAATACTACATCTACTGCTTTGCATTGCTTGTTAATTACTTTCACATATCTATTATATACAGCCAACAAATTATACATCTCTAGAAAGCAGAGATGGTATTTTAGAGCTACTTTCTATTTCTATAGGATCTAGCATTATACTCACTATGTCTTCATCCTGGCCATCTCCCCTGGACTTTAGACTTGTTTGTCTACTGTTCTACTCAGTGTTTTCCTGTGGAAGTCTAATAGACATATCAAACTTCTGATAACCAAAGATAACTCTCAACCTTTTCCCCCCCCATATGTGTTCATGCTTTGGAATCAGTTTTGGAAGCTCCATTCTTCCAGTTGCTCAGGCCAAAATACCTTGGATTCATCTTTCTGTCATACTTCACATCCCACCCATCATGACATAATATCATTTCTATCATCAAAACAAATTTAAAATACGATCAGTTTTTCCACTTGTACCACTATAGCTTTTGTCCAAGCTACCATGATTACAATGCCATCACAATATTCATCTAATTGGCCTTCTATTCTCAACATAAGACCCAGGTTGTTCTTTGAAAACATTAAGTCATCATGTCACTCCTCTTCTCAAATGCCACTTATGGCTTCCCATTTCAGAGTAATTGTAAGTCTTAATAGGATAAGTGTTAAAGTCCTAACAGTAACCTATAAAGCTCTATAGACCTGACATTCGCTTATCTCTTTGATCTCATGTCTTTTCTCCACCACTCACTCCACTTTAGCCACGTGGGCTAGAGAAATCTCCTTGCAATTCCTTGAATTCTCTAGGCAAGCTCCTGCCTGAAGGCCTTTTCACTTGCTGTTCTTTAAACCTAGAGTGCTTTTCCCTTAGCCTACCCTATTTAAAATACATCCCCCACACAGACACACACATACACACACATAAACCTTTGACAACCATATCCCTTTTCACTTAATTTTTGTTCTTCATACTACTTGTCACTATCTAACATATTTACTTATTTATTTATATTATTGTTTATCTCCCTACACTACAATGCAAGCTTCTTGAGGACTGAAATTTCCGTGTGTTTTATTCATTGCTTTAGTGCCCAATGCTAGAATACTCCTAGGCGAGAAGTGAATGCTCAATAATTATTTCAACGAATACACAAATGAAGAAATGAACAGCCTGGTAATATAGTCTTGCTAAAGTTCTTATAAAGTGAATATAGTAGAAAATAAATGGGAATTGCACTGAAAAAAATCTCAGAGAAAGGCACCACTCAGAGAAAGCACATTTCTCCTGTAGCACGAGACATAGTATGTGTCCCACACGGCCAGGAGTGGTAGGCTGCAGGTCAAGCTCAAGCCACTGGTTACCATTGTAACCCCAGGAAAGGCCTGACATTCTTCTTGCCTTGAGCACACATCTGTAAATTTGTTTTGATGCCTGACTTCCACTTGAGTGCTTTTCACATTGTTTTGTAGATTTTTCTCATGATGTCTTTTATGGGAATATTTAACTTCTAAAATAGGGAAAAATACACTTTTACATAGCATTCTGTATTTAGTAGTAGATATATGATACAGGATTGGTAAATTTGATAATTTCTGCCATCCCAAAGTTTACCCTCTGATGCAGAAAAACAAATAAAAAACTCCGAACCATAAATTTAAGACATATAATAAAGACATAATTAGGATTTATAATGTTACTATACAGTCCTGAGCTCTACACTTGTGTTCTCAGTATCTAACACTGCTTAGTTAGATAATAATATCTGTTCAATGAACAAAAATTAAAAACATACATAAAACACTGTGGAAAGTGAGTATTCATTGAGGAAAGGAGAAATGAAGAGAGAAAATTCTATGAGATGATCATGTGTGATTAGAGACATCGCCTCTCTAATTGCTAAATCCCCAGTCCATAGGAGAGTATCTGGCTCAGTAGGTATTCAAATACACATGAATCAATGGATAATTTCAATAATGTCGACTGATTATCTGACAAAGCTCTATGAAGGACAGAAGTATTTAATAATTCTTATTTGATTTTAGCAAGGTGTGGTGGTGCATGCCTGTAATTCCAGCTACTCAGGAGGCTGAGGCAGGAGAATCACTTGAACCTGGGAGGCGGAGGTTGCAGGGAGCCTCAACTGCACCACTGCACTCCAGCCTGGGCAATAGAACAAGACTCCATCTCAAAAAAAAAAAAAAAAAAGAATTGTTTTGATGAAATAGGAAATAGAAAGACATGGTCCTTGGACTATGCAGCACCTAGACTACATGGGAAAATCACTCAAACAATGAATGTGTTTGGAAAAGCATTAGAAAAGTATATTTAAGGAGGGTGAAGAATATTCAGCTTCTAATTGGTATAAGCATAAAAAAGTCTGTAATTTAGAAAATAAGTGTCTTAAATATGTTGTCAGTTTAATTGGGCCATTCATGTATTAAGAATCTATATGTACCAGCCTGTGCACTAGATGATAAAGATGAACAAGACTTCACTGTTCTAAAGGAGCTGACAGTCTTGTGAGGCAGAAACAAGACAATTCATAAAACATGACGATTCATAAATGAATCCAATAAGAATCCAATAGACAGTGTTGAATGTAAAATGGTTACCTAACCAAGAGAACTGGTGGATTAGGGAAAGCTTTCCAGAGAGAGTGAAAAGTGAGATAAGGACTGAAGGAAAAGTTAGAGTTAGGCAGGGGAAAGATTGGACAAAGGGTGAAAGAGAAACTTGCCCTTTGAAAGGCATGGAAGAAGTTCAGTGTGATTACATTTCAAATGGACTGGAAAGCAAGAGAAGGTAGAGGTGGAAGGAGAAAGTAGGCAGAAAATGATTTAAAATAAGACTGGAGAGGTAGGTAAGTAGGGGCAAGATTACAAAGGACTTGTTCATCTTTGGAAGACATTTTAATTTCATTCTAAGAATAATGGGGAGCAATGGAATAATTGTAAGAAAAGCTGTGATATGATTAGAGTAGAATCAAAATTTAGAAAGCTGTAACTACAAAATGTAGAACAGATTGGAGGGGCAACACAGAGCATTGCATACAACTGGAGGTGCTTTAAAAGATCTAAGCAAGAAATAATATAGGCCTGAGTATGGGTAGTAATAATGGGAGAGAAAATAAGAAGAAACAGAATTGAGATGTTAAAGAAGAGAGATGTTAAGTGACATTGACAGGGACACACTATAGAAAACATTGGCAAAGAGAGGAAAAGTGATGTCGCAAAGTGGTTAGGATCAAACACAGAGGGGCAACACCAAAAATGGGCAATATAGAGAAATTTCTGTTGACTGATGAGACCACAGAGGTTTTGTCAATAAGCAGAGGTGGGGGCAGTTAGTGATAAAAAAAAAATTGTGCATGGGTCTTCTCTTTTGAGTCTGCAGGTTGAAGTCACATGCTATGTGAAGTCATGGAGAGAAAGAATTCCTTTTGATTCACAAGTTTATATCCCATTGAGCAAAAGTTACTGACCAGCAGTCCAGAGCCTATGTGAATTGTCAACTCTGACATCTCATTGCACATCTACAAGCGTAAACGTATCCAAACTCTGTCTTCAGCTCACTTATGTAGAAAGCATTTGCAAGATACAGCAAGAGACTGTATTCAGAGTGCTGGGTGTGTTTCTGAGCTTGGTGGTCAGAAAGAAAGAAAGGAAAAAGAAAATCAAAGAAAAGTTGCAAAATTAATGTTTAAAAAACTTGATTCTGGTTTAAATATTTTTGTCTATGCTTCATTCCATCTGAACTACTCAGGAAATCTGAAGACTAAATATTAAGGCTATAGTAATACTTTCTACAAATCTAAAAACCCCTAAATTTCCTTGATTCTCTCATATATACCAGGAGGAGCCAGCTGACTATTTTGTTCTTGCTTTGCGTTATTAGGCTTTAGTTTTCTAATGAGAAGGTTTCCTTTTTTTCTTACAGCCTTCGTCCACTACATGGGCAAACGTGTCAACATTTGAAATAATTATTACACATCCAAAAACTCATGTGTCTTCCATGGCTGGCTTGTCCACATCAGCACCACTTTGAGCCAAGTTTGATTTTTCTTTCCTCTTTCTTTCTTTTCTTTCTTTCTCCTTCTTCCCTCCCTCCCTCCCTCCCTCCCTCCCTCCCTTCTTTCTTTCTTTCTTTCTTTTTCTTTCTTTCTTTTTCTTTCTTTCTTTCTTTCTTTCTTTCTTTCTTTCTTTCTTTCTTTCTCTTTCTTTCTTTCTTTCTTTCTCTTTCTTTCTTTCTTTCTTTCTTTCTCTTTCTTTCTTTCTGTCTCTCTCTCTCCTCCCTTTCCCTTTCCCTTTCCCTTTCCCTTTCCCTTTCCCTTTCCTTTCCCTTTCCTTTCCCTTTCCCTTTCCCTTTCCCTTTCCCTTCTTTCTTTCTTTCTTTCTTTCCTTCCTTCCTTCCTTCCTTCCTTCCTTCCTTCCTTCCTTCCTTCCTTCCTTCCTTCCTTCCTTCCTTCCTTCCTTCCTTCCTTCCCTTTCCTTCCTTCCTTCCTTCCTTCCTTCCTTTCCTTTCTTTCTTCCTTTCTTCCTTTCTTTCTTTCTTTCTTTCTTTCTTTCTTTCTTTCTTTCTTTCTTTCTTCTTTCTTTCTTTCTTGAGATGGAGTTTCCCTCTCCTCACCCAGGTTACAGTGCAATGGCATGATCTTGGCTCACTGCAACCTCTGCTACCCATGTTCCAGTGATTCTCTTGTCTCAGGTCCTGAGTAGCTGTAATTACAGGCAACTGCCACCACACCTGGTTAATTTTTGCATTTTTAATAGGGATGGGGTTTCACCAGGTTAGCCAGGCTGGTCTCAAACTCCTGACCTCAGGTGATCTGCCCACCTTGGCCTCCCAAAGTGCTGGGATTACAGCATGAGCCACCACTCCCAGCCTGATCTTGTTTCTTTTAGGCACCACTCTTGTTTGCTGGGTGCATTTTTTTCCATCTTCCACCTTTTATTTCTTTTTCAGTAATGTATTTACTTTTCTTTATTTATCTCTGCAGTGGTTTGGTTATACTGCTGTTGTCACCTGTGGATATATACTGCATACCACAGGATGGATCTACTAGAAAATAGTGTACCACCTGTCTTTCAAAAGAATCATGTAAATTCAGATCCCAACAAGAGAAGACCCACTGATAATAATGATGTTGTTCTGCTTTTGCTGCATATTTTCCTAGGTAAACCCTGGCCTCCAAGACATCCCAGATATGAGCCAGATAAGGGCTAACAATAAACTGTTGCTCACCTAATATCCCTCTGTACTTTACCACATGCTGAATATCTCAGAGCTTCCATATAAAACCCCAGAGAGATTTATTACAGAGAAACTTGTTGCCCAGGCAGTATTCAACATCTGGAATGATTTCTTTGTATCACACTACAATCTCCCTTGCTGACATTTTTTTTTTTTTTTTTTTCCTGAGATAGGGTCTCACTCTGTTGCCAAGGCTGGAGTGCAGTGGCACAATCACTGCTCACTGTAGCCTACACCTCCTGGGCTCAGTTGATCCTCCCACCTAAGCCTCCCGAGTAACTGAACTACAGGCACATGCCATCATGCCCAGCTAATCTTTGTATGTTTTGTAGAGACAGGGTTTCACCATGTTGCCCAGACTGGTCTCAAACTCTTGCTCTAAAGCCATCTACCTGCCTTGGCCTCCCAAAGTGCTGGGATTACAGATGTGAGCCACTGTGCCTGGCTGGCTGTTGCTGACTTGATCATCCCTGCTAATCCTTCAGGATTCATGCGTAATCTTCTCTTTCAAGTTCTACCTCACCAACCTGATTCTTTTTTTGCACAGAATGGGATTTATCTTTCTCAATTCACACAGCAGCTCATAGATATAATTAGTTCACTATTCATAGAGATAGACCAAGTTAAGGCTATATATATTCTATCATATAATATCATCAAATACACACATAAAGAGATATATACATTTTTTTAATTGCTTAAGTTGGTTCACTGTGTAGATTGTGATTTTCTTGAGATGAAAGGCTAGGTCTTATAATTTTTGTGTTCTGACTGCCTAGTAGTACACTAGTAGGTAGTATTGGTAGGTAGATACTACATAAATTTGTAAGAAAATAATTAAACCACTTGTTATTTTATGAAGAATCTTAGTTCATGCTTCCATTATCCAACATAACAACCCAAACTAGAAAATTCAACTGCTGTCATTTTCTAATAATGCATTTCACTACACCACTATGAAAAACATTTGGTGACTCACATCTCAAACTGAAATAGCTGATATTGTGCTATTTTAAAGTGATAATTTTGTATTTTATTTGTGATTTCACATGTTAGGGCTAAAGACCAATTTAGGCTAATATATCTAAATAGTGAATAGACATTAGTACATCCATTCATTAAGGTATCATTTGCAATTTTATTATGATGAATAACCACTTTTCATTTAAGAACGATCTTGACTTTTCCTGCAAACTGTTATCCTGTGAAACTGCTGACTGAGGATAGGCCTGGCTAAGAAAGCAAAGTGTGTGCATGTTACTTATACCTGTGTCACTCTAATTTAAAAACAGCTTATCTCAATATTTCAATCACCAACAGTAAGAACATTTTTTAAAACATACAAACAAAAACTGCCTATGATCTTTATTCAGACAAAGTCATTTTAATTGCTTATGTAAACACAGACATAATTATAACCCTACAAAGTATGCTAATAATTCACTATTTACTGGCATTAAATAAGATTAAGGCTGTGCGTTTTTATACACACATATACAGACATATGTCTACATCATCAAGCATATATATATGCAAGTATATGGACATAAATGACTGGGCTGATTTGTTCAGAGTATGCACTATGACTGTCTTCAGTTTTAAAAGATAAATCTACTATACAAAACACTAGATGCAATAAAACCCCATCTAATACTGACTGTGCCTCTGCTCAGCATTCTTTGTACTCTGTTATGACTCAATGGACATATGTGTGCTTTACCTGTGTGGTAAGTACATCTTTACACTGTTCGTCTAGTGAAAACCACTCTTGCCTTCAGGGAATGCACCTCTGGAATCCACCTATGTTTCAAGTGGAAGCTGCCAAATTCCCTAGGTTTCTGGACTCAAGTGTTAGTATATGATCCAGATATGGCAAATCATTGTCTCCTATTCCTCTGATCACAGTGATTAGTCCAGAGAGGTCATGAAACCTAAACCAAGTTAATCAGTCTTCCCAAACGTATAGTCATAAAATAATTGATTGCCTAAAGTGGAATTTTTTGAAATTGAAAGAGAATGCTATTCATAGTTATGCTAGAACAAGAAATTTGGAGACAGTGCCTTGGACAATAAACTAATGATAATAGCAACCCTCTTCTGAGATTTTTCTATGTGGCATTTGCTTGAAAGTTTCCTTTTCTTTGTAGTTAAAACTACATAATTCTGAATGTAAGCTCAATAATAAACAATGTATTTCTATTTCCATAAAATCACTGTGAATGTATTAAGATATTTATCTTAAGGGTTTGCTTTTTCATCTCTTGTTTACTGAACACTTAAATATATACTACTGATGGTAGATTAATTTGGGAGATATTTGTGTACTTTCCCAGAACACTCTTAAAAAGAAAAAAAATCCCTTGGTAGAAATTTAATAAACCTACAACTGGAAGAGCATACATTAACAGAATCCAAATGAATAAAATTTAGCTAAAAGTCTAATTGAAATGATTCTATGTGCTCTCAAAAATTTATGGGTTGAAATACATATGGGTTTATTATTTTACATATTTTCTCAAGATTTATGCAGTGAATGTGTCTCATACATGATATATTAACCACATTAAAAGTTGCAAAATGTAGATTTGGCATAGAATTTTTTCACAAAAAAAGGACAGGGTCTCATTCTGTTGCCCAGGCTAGAGTGCAGTAGAGTGATCATACCTCCTGCAGCCTCAAATTCCGGGGCTCAAGCAATCCTCCAGCCTTAGCCTTCTGAGTATCAGGGACTACAGGTGTGTACTACTACACTACTATGGATACTTTTTAATTTTTTTTTTTTTTTTTAGCTAGAGACAGAGTCTCCCTATATTGCCCAGGCTGGTGTCACACTCCTGGCCTCAAGTGATCCTCCAGCCTTGGCCTCCCAAAGTCAACTTAGAATTTTTTTATGTTAAAATACGAGATTAAAGGGGGAAGTATTTTTCCCCTAAAGTTTTAATTCATAAAGAAATTAGAAAAGAAAAAAAATCATAAAAGTTCACCATATGAAATGTTACCAGGTATTTTTTGATGCCAGAAATGGGTACAAATAGTCTATGTGTTCCATGATTATATTGATTGCAAATTTTAGATTCAGTTGTAAATACAAAATCAAGTTTAAGGATCTAGTTATTGTGATCTAATAGAGAAAGTTAGAATTCTCTCTGTTTTTAATGCTTCAGAAAATATTACTTTTTCCCTGCTTTGGAAGGGTTTCTCATAAAGTAAAAGTATGCCAGTTAGTACCAGACTGGCTTAAATAGATAGTTATAGTAAATTATAAGGAACTTTCTAGTTCCTTGCCAAGTGCCTTGCATAGAATATATGCACAGAAGACATTCAAGAAATTAAGAGATTAATGATGGATGGTGAATGGATGAATGTGGTGGGTAGATGAATGGACAGATGGGTGAATAAATGTAAATAAGTTGTAAAGTCAAAGGAAGACATGCTGTCATCATTATTACAATGATAGTGATGACAATAAAACTCTCTACAGATATACTCTCTCACAAAGAAATACTATAATTTAATTTAATAAAACAGATGGCTTTTTCTTCCCGTTAGCCAACCTCAGACAGATCACGATTCTAAGGCAACAAAATTGTTTTTGTTATGGTAAATATCAAAAACCACACTCAGAATTTACAGGAGAAATATGGTTCATATTTTTTTCTAGAAATTTTCTTTCTCTTTTCTTCTATATAGATATTCAAACATGTGACCAGTTCTGTTTCTCTTCCTCTAAATGTCTCATTTTCCAGTCTCTGAGGTCAATGTAATAATGCACCTCAGGACTTTCGATATGTTAACATTGCCCAAAGCCAGGATTTATTGAAAAGGGGCAACTCAATGGGAAATTGGAATAAAAGGAGCCCAAAATCATTGGATTCAGAGGCTAAGAGTTTATTCAAATTGGACTATCTATAAGTTTTAGGTAGTACGTAAATAATATGTTTGCTTCCTAGAGATAGGCAGCTTGAAAAGATTCCAAAGAACAGGCATAGATGCATGGTACTGACCACAATATTTCTGTGAGTAGGAGGCTGGAGTAATTTACTGCTCTGAACAACAGGGCTGTCTGGGTTGCAGTTTGGGGGTGTCTCGTTTCCTATTATGTTACACTATCAAAATTGCAGGAATTACACATCCTATGCCATTACCTTCTAGACAGACAAGCTGCTAAATTATTTCTATGAGGAACATGCGCTACTTACTTATCTTCCTGATAAGAACAGAAGACAGGTGGAGAGCGTCTGGGAGACAGACAGTGTGAGAAACTTCTTTGTCTGGGTTGCAAAAATGCCACTCTGAGATGTTCTGTCTGACTGACACACTGTTAGTAACAGTCATACTGGCAATATGAAATGCTTCCAATATGATAAATAGTTAAAGAGGAGATGTTGCATCTTGACTTTAAATGAATAACACGCAAAAAACATGCAAAACTCCAAACAAATGAGCAGTGTTGTGATCAACAGAAACTCCAAGTTATAAAATAAGAAAAATGAAAAAAAAATAAGGAAGAGGAGAAAAGTTTTTAATGAGCCTTATAAATATTGAGATCTATAACGCTCATTAAAGGTGCTATTGATTAATTATTTTTTGCAGGTGCTGATATGGAATCCACAGATTTTGAAACCTGCCCAAGATCAGGCAGTGAGTTAATAGCAGAGAAGTAGAATCCAACTTTCTGATCTGTTGGGAAGGAGGTATATGTGAACCACAGTGGAAAGAAAGACAAATAACTACTTGAAGGTGGAAAACCTAGAAACAGGTAAGACTTGAGTTTCTCACTGGTGTATGAGCCTAGAAAATTATCTGGACTCTCAGCAAGAACTTTATGAAATTTCTAGTTGTTTCCTGTATTCATTTTGCTGCAAATTCGAATGATATAATTTTTGCAGAGCAGTTACATTTCTATCTTTTTTAATACTCTCGTTTAGCTCTGGTAAAAATCTGGAAGTATACACCTGCCAAAAAAATTAAAGGTCAACAAATAACATGGTATCTGAAATTATATTTTGAAGACTCACTTATTGGAGACTTGGGGAACTCTGAGGATGTATATTGCATGAAGCAGTACAGGCCACAACCACCAACACTGAATAAATTAGCATACAAAGAGATTTATTCAAACACCCAACTCTATGTCTTGGAAATCATACCATAGATATAGGTTAAAGGTTACACTACCCAGTATAGCTTGGAATCAATAAGCAGTGTTAAAGCTTTATCATCAAAGATTTTAAATTTTCAGAGGCATGGCTCTCTTTCAGGAGGCATGATATAATTAGGAATCCTTTCTTGGTGATTTCCCTTTTGGTTATCCTCTCTGAGCCTCTTGTTTTTACTCTGCTGTCTTAGATTTGCTTCCTGCCTTTCTAATTTTTAATTGATATTTAAGGCAAATACTTCCACTTAAAACTCACATTTTTTCCTTGCATCTTCTTCTCATTCTTTGATTAGGAATTGAGTAGAAAATGCTTGCTATTGCAATAGAGAGAAAAAATGGCAAATCTGGAACAGCACTTCTATTTCTTTTTGAAAGCTTATCTCCTGTTCTCCATGCACTCAGCACCCCCATAATAATAAGTAAAAACTAAAATAAATGTTTGGTCACTTTTGACAGAACTAAGGTAGAACAAAATAAAGAGAGACTGAGAGAAAAAAAAATAGCAAATAGGGCACTAAATAAAGGTAAGTATAAAGAAAAGGAAGATGAGGCCTAGAAAGAGGTAAAAAGAGAAAGTGCAAAGGAAGAAATTATGGCAAGAAGAGAATGGAAAATAAAAAAGACAAGTGATGGCTCTTTTTAGTAATTCTTAAGCCACCTGTCTTTGATTCTCAAAGCATCTGCTGCAAGAGTATGAAGAAACTTTAACTTTCTGCCTTCACTAATTGAATTTTTTTTAATTTAAATTTCAAGTTCTTTAAGGAGACAGATAAAAAAAATAGCCAAGCGTATCTATCTGTCTGTGAAGGGAGCACACAGTACATTTTCATCATTCATCATGCATTTCTGTATCCTTCCCTCTATTCATCTTCCGTCTACTTGTCTATACCCTGTATTATATATACAGGTTTCTTTCCAAACATGCATCCGTCAAACACCTATGTGAAGCCGATACGGAGAGAAGCCTAAAAGACTATTTTGAATAAAGCAGAAACAGTTACGTTATTAGAGGCAAAATGTGAAGGTAATTAAATAAAAGTCAAATTTAAATGACCTTTAGTTGATTCTCAATACTGATTATTGCAAATTTTAAATATAGATTCTCAACAGTAGTAAGGTTTTAAGGAACCCCTATGCCATTCCCCCCATGCCCACCAGCAAGGATACAGCAAGATTCTATTCTACATCTTCAGGCCTTTGCAAGGAATGCTTACGTTAGGAGAAAGGTCTAAGTATAGCCTGAGGATGTGCATAAAAGTGAATGGTGACTTACAGAAGCAACCTTGGGTTGTTCAATTTTAAGAAATTGTTGTTTATTTTTAATGTAGCAATCTTCATGACTGTGGTACATGATTTGCATGCCTCATCTACTTTGTCATGGAAAATGATGAATTTACATGTTAAAATTTGTAAGCTGAGCATGATAGGAACAACCTAGAGGCCAGTGTGTACTAAGCCCAGTTCCCCAGGTGGCCACTGATGGTATTTTTTCTTAACTCCAGACCTAACTATCATTCAGCAAGTGGACCCATTCTTGTGACAAGTGATAAGTTTTAAGCTCCTACAAACACAGTTAGGCTCTAACAAATTTCATCCTATTTTATATATTATTAAAATATACTATTATAGAACCATGAAGAATAAGAAGGTACATCAGAGCCTAATGTAAATTTATTAAGGAGTAGACTTGAGGTAATCATCACACAAACTTATCATAATACTTCCAATGACATAAATTGGGACAGAACATGGACTCTGAGAACTATGTTCTTGGAGGAGATTGTAAAGAAAGATGCATCAAATACTATTAATGTTTTCCATCTTTACACATATCTATGTCATTTAAATTTTATGTAATGATTATATATTGTCTACAATTGGAAAACGTGATTTATATAAAAACTACAGTTATAGTGAGTGTTACTGTAAGTAAATAAATGGATAGATGAGACATTCATCAATGCTATGTGTTTGTCCTACAAGTACAGAAAGAATGTTTATTTTCATTCTTTGGAGAAGTTAACTAAAATCAAAAATTTATTTGAAATTGACAAATCTACAATGTGGAACTTCTGAAAATAAACTCTGAATGAAGAAGAATATTTAGCATTCTTATACTTTTGGTATTTTATTTGAGAAAGAAGCAGTGGGTATTAAATTGAGTTTTCCTGCCTAGCAACTTAATCATACCTGAATGACTGGTACAATCTTTCAATTTACATTCAACACACTGAGAAACATCCAGTCTTAACTATGGGCAGAGTAAAAATAGGCATATAATCCTCATAGCCATCGTGCATGATAGATACTATTTTCCTCTATGTAACAGGCTGGGAGAAGCTAGAGAGATTGCACAATGTCTCAGAGCTAGTTAATGGCTGAGTCTGTCTGACTCCAAAGTCAGTGCTTTTCTGTCACACCAAGAGAATAATAACTACATAAAAACATAAGAACTGGAAGTTTGAAAATGAGTTGGCTTACTGATTGTCAGATACACAATGATTATAAAGCATAAACCCTTCTTTGCTTTAGTTGTACATATGGTCTTTCTCACAAGGAATTCCTCATTAAGCATGTGGTCCAGTGCCTACCCATGTGGACTATAGTCAGGAGACATACATTCTATTTCCTGCTGTTGAGTCATTGTGCAGAAACAGAAAAAGTGATTTGCCCTTTTGTCTATCATGTGTAAAGCTCTCCAAAATTCTTGAATGAGAGAAGTTTATCATTGACATTGTTATGAGACACAGTAAAACTTAACCACCAGCTGTTTGTTTAAGCATTTTCCCTTTGCATCAATCAGGGATGATGTAAGTTTGGTGTGGGCAAAGTGTAGTTTTCAGGCCAAATTTGGCACAGAGATGCTTTAGGTTGACCACAGTCATCTTCCTCTTTACTGCTGAGGGACAGCTCAAGGAGATGAAACACGTCTTTTTGTAAGGTCTTGTTCTGATGAGTACTACCAAGCTGTTTTGCATGATGGGATCTGTAGTTTTCACTTATCCCATCTCCCTTAAAGATGAAAATAAAGGTAATCTCCTCCAATTTATACCTATAAGAAATTGCATTCACGACCTGAGGAAGTCAGGACAACTGGTAGAATCTGCTCCCTCCAATCCGTAAAAATAGCACTAATGGCGACTGGAAGGGTGAGCCATAGATCCATTGTAATGCTGATGACATTGGCTAGCTCTGAGGTACTTCTCCTGCCATCATTTAATTACTCCTTATTAATGTATAAATACAAGGAGACACAACCGAAGATGAGGTAAGTAGAGAAAGAGCTGTGCTTATTTAGTTAATAATTAATTACTAGAAATATTCAACAGTGGGACATTAACCACTTGCCCTTTTAAATGGTAATAAATAGCAGACATATGTCTAATTAAGGAGCTGTAAATGCTTTGGAGGAGCTGAATGGAAGGAGAAAGATGCTTATTTACGGAGGCATGCTGAAGGAAAAAGAGAATTATTGGCACGTTTAGAGCCAGTTCTCCCGCTAGGTGTCTGCTCAGATTCCTAACTGTGCCTCCCCTGCCAGGACATTTCTCACTGAGGCTAGTGCCACAGGAAAGACGACTCACAGGATTCCTTAAGTGTTTTGTTTGTTTCAAGAATGGTCCTTTAGTTTACCTCAGGTGAATCTCGCTTTCCCATCCTTTCTGAGTTTTCATTATTAGGATACAATTTTCATCACATTAAGATAATTTCTTCTGCTTTGGGTAAATCTCTATATAGCACCTCAATCATGACTCTAAGTAATAAGATTCTTGGCACTCTTCATAGACAGTTATACCGAATAGGAGGGACAGATTTTTTTTTTTTAATAAGACTCCTGATTCTTGACCTCACTAAATAGAGGCTTAAATATTGAAATGACAAGGGGAGCTCAGAAAAGGGATTTTTGCACAAAACCTCCAGTGTCGTGTTATTCTGATGGACTCTGGTAAAGCTGAAGGACACTGCACAGCAGAAGGATTAACATTAGAGGAAGCTCCATCACCTGCTAGAATCTACCTCTAAAAGTAACTGCTAGTTTTAAACATCTTTTGTAGGATTACCTAATTAGCCATTTTTTTAAAAAACTGGGAACAAACTTCCTTGGCTTTCTTCTATTTCTAGCTTCTATTTTAAAACACCTCCTTAACTGCTTTTCTTACCAAACTTTTCATAGCAAAATTCAGGTCACAGCAATAATACATGGTCAGACAAGTGCACAATGTTTGTCCTTTGATTCATCCATGAAACTCTATGATGCTTCCTAGAATTGTTTTCCTAGGGTTCCAATCCCATAGCCACATCAGGTCTCTCCTCTTCATTCCTTGCCCATCAAGCTCGGTAACTTGCCAGGAAAGATGGAATTTTTTAGCTGTCCTTTCTCTGGTCTAACTTGAATTTCCAAAGCAGAAGCAGAAAATGTTACATAATGACTTTTTCACTTTTTCACAGGGTCTTCTTTCTTGCAAAGGGAGGGGTCTCCCTCTCCTATAGCAGCTCTATTCCTCCAGGTCACAGGTGGCTGGCTATAATGTTATTGCTGTGGTTTGAATGTTCCCTGCAAAACTTGTGTTGAAATTTAATTGTAACAGTATTAAGAGGTAGGACCTTTAAGAGGTGATTCGGTAATCATGTTTCATCTCCTTGAGATGTCCCTCAGCAGTAAAGAGGAAGATGATTGAGATCATCCTACATTCATGAATGGGTTAATGCTGTTATTGCCAGAGAAGGTTAATTATTGAGGGAGAGGGATCCTGAAAAAAGGATAAGTTTGACCCCCATTTCTCTGTCTTGTATGCTTACTTCTGCCTTTTGCCATGGAACAATACTCACCAGATGCTGGTGCTGTGCTCTTGCACTTCTCAGTGAGCAAAATCAACTGTTCTTATTAAATACCTGTGGTAGTCCATTATATCAAGAGAAAGCGGACTAAGGCAGTTATATTGCTGATACCATTATTACCATTAATTCTGCTTCCCTGAAACTATTACTGCTGAGGGACTTCAATGGACACAGGTAGAAGCTGTAATTATTCATACATGATTATTCTACCCAATAGCCAGAATGAGCATGGTAATGTATGAAATGAACAGAAAGGCAAAACAATAGATTAGATTAAGTTAAAAAGATCTGTTTTCTAGAAAGCATCACAGAGGATTCTCTTGGTTCTGTCTGTCTGGAACTCCCGAAAAACATGCAGTCTCACTATTGCAGCTTCCCACATCAAAGGCATTATAAAAACATGCTTTACTCGGCTGGGCGCGGTGGCTCACGCCTTTGGGAGGCCGAGGAGGGCGGATCAGGAGGTCAGGATATTGATCAAGACCATCCTGGCTAATACGGTGAAACCCCGTCTCTACTAAAAATACAAAAAATTAGCCGGGCGCGGTGGCAAGTGCCGGTAGTCCCAGCTATTCGAGAAGCCGAGGCAGGAGAATGGCGTGAACCCGGCGGGCGGAGTTTGCAGTGAGCCGAGATCACTCCACCGCACTGCAGCCGGGGCGACAGAGCGAGACTCCTTCTCAAAAACAAAACAAACAAACAAAAAACATGCTTTACTCATGATTGTTTCCACATCTCTGATCACTCACTTGAACTCTCTTCCCCCTCTACAAGAAATCAAGGACCGAAGTCAATGAAAAGAGGTTTTTAATGAGAAAATAAGCCATCTACCAAGCAAGAATTAAACAAGTACTGACAGCAAGTTCGTAGTTTAGAAGCATCTTCAGAAATCATGAATTACATTTCATTTGAGCTTGGGTCAAAAAAGCTGTCACATCAACAATCTAAAGAAAAACTAATCCCTAAATTATTTTAAAATGGGTGATTTTATTGTTGAATGTTATTATTTAACATTGTTATGGTTTGGTGACTTTCTCAACATTACATTCTGAGATAAACCTAAGAATCAAAAAGAAAATGAGAGTCCTTTACTTCCTAAGAATAAATCTGAGGTGGAAGCACTCAAAATAGTATTGGAAAGAAAGAAGACATTTCTTCTTTGAAGTTAATTATTTTTTCCATTTACCAGGCAGAAAACAATAAAGACACTAAATACTCACTAAATCACTGCCGTAGCCAGATCCTGTTCACCATCAGCATTCGGCTACCACAGTGATTCTCAAAACGTGGTTTCCTAGACCAGCCACAACTTCACCTGGGAACTTGTTAGATATACAAATTATTGGGTTCCGCCTAGCAATCTGTTTTTAACACATCTTCCAGGTGATTCTGATGTAGTCTCAAGTTTGATAATCAATGGCTTATAATGATTTCAGCAACCCTATGATTATCCCATTAAAACCACAAATTTCTTGTGAAGAAAACTATAAATGACTTCAAACTAATCATGCTTTGAGCATACTTTTCGTGACGTTTTTAAAATATATGTACTCATATTTCTATATTTCATTAAAATAAATTAGGTTATTCAAAAGAATAAGCTACTCGGAAATCCTGAAAACTACCTAAATGCCTAATAAAATAACATTAAAAAACAAATAAACACTTTCTCATTTATTAAGGACCTATTTTATGTTAAGCACTGTCCTAGTCTTTGCAGATATTCTATATAATCCTTAAAATATTTATACAAGATGCTCAAAAACTCTCCCCGTATGTTTATGCGCTCTCTACTTGCTTGCCACAAAGGGTGGAAAGGTTGAATTTGACCGTTCATAGCCCAGATACTCACTTAACCCAATGATTCAGTCACCATGAGCAAGGGTACTATACTTTAAATTGGATCAGCACCAAAGTCCTGTATTTTCTCATCCACTGGTTCCTATATACATGCAGCAGGCAGAGAAAGGCCACTCTGCATCAAAGGGTATGGGTATAAATTATCCACAGAAAAAGTCTCAGATACCAATTGTAGTTCAGGGTCTCCTGTGCACAGTAAACAAAGAGAAAAATTCAAGAGAAAGAACATCCAGTGACAGAAGCAAAAGTCTTCCTCCCATATTGGTGGTTCTGGTAAGGACAAGAAAGGACAAGAAAGTTGAAAACAGTCATCTGGTAATCTAACAGAAAATTACGGAAAAAAAACCCAAAAAACAAAAAACCAAACAAACAAAAAAAAACAGGAAAGTGCTTTTTGCAATCAGTCTTTTTTGTTCCTTTACCCTAATGCATGTCTCTAATAGTTAATCAATTCTAAGAAGGTGGAAAAGGAAGGAGGCAGGAAAGGCAGCTGGATGAAAATATCCAATTGAGGGAATGGACATTATTTGTTTTAAACAGCACTTCCTGCATCTTTAAGCAGGCTGTTGTACACTGCCAGATCATTACACCAACTTTCATTTTGGGGAATTACATTTTAGGAGGGTAAATTTTATACCTCATCTAGGGATCATTATCACTGCAAAAATGGCAGAAGTCTTCACTACAGGAGAAAAAAAGCCAGCCGACTCTTTCTTTCCCTAAAATACTCCCTACTCCTTCAGTAACAGGTGTCTCAAAATTCTCTACCCTGCAGCGCAGTGGATTTCAATAACACACCCATCCTCTGTATTTTACGGCACAATTCCTTCTGCATATTTCAGTCCTGCCCTGCCCAGCCAGTGTCTTCCAGTTCATCTGTTCATTCATTCGTCTACTCATTTATTCATTCTTCATCAGACATATGTTGAAAACATAGGTCTGACCTCAAAAATCTTACATCTCACCGAGTTGAAGCAGACAGAGCAATAATCCAACGTTTGGTTCTTCTCATTTCAGTGGAAATTATATTTCAGCTAAAGCACATCTAACTCACACAAAAGGCTGACGAGACTCTTTAGTGTATCTTGAGGAACTGGAGGAAAATGGAGTCTGAGAGAAATCAAACTAGTGTTGTTGAATACGTTTTCTGTTTGTCTCATGGAACATCAGTGAGTTCTGTGATTTCCACTCTGTGACCTGTGACTTTTTGTGTATGCACTGCCATTTAATTCCTACAGTAATTGTAAATAATAGTGACATAGTGACCAAGTAGTCATGATTGCACATTTTTACCCTCTGCTTTGTATTGACCAAATTTTACTAAGGTTTCTCTCTTTCCTACAGGCCCTTAACTCTGCTTGCCCCCAAGCCTGAGCAAGCAATAAAAAAGTGGAGCATGCTGCCTTAGTTTCTCCAGGCAAGTGGCTGACCATAGCATGGTAATTTCCTATCAGACGTCATTGGCCATCTCCCCTTGCTTGTCCAATTTTTCTTCCAAAGATTCTGCTTACCTCTGCTTGCCCCTCCTTCACACTGAAAAAGAAAAAATATCTGCTTAATTTGAAGATGCTTACAGATTTCTGAGATCAGAGCATTCTCCCCATTTCAATAGTCTTTCTAACTAAAGGCTCTCCCTATCTTAGTCCAAATTTGTTTTTATTTTACAATCGTTATTATCATGACCATTTTACAGAGGAAGAAAATGAGGCTCACAGAGATGGCTTGAGCTCATACGACATAAAAAATGACAGAATATTATAGTGATTCATAGATTTGTCAAAAAAAAAATGGCTGCTGGACAAGGTAAAGGTATTTCAGGCTTCACAACATTGCTGAGGGAGGGCTATAGATACAAAGACCTACAGGCCTAAATGACAAAGGTTGGAGGACACAGTTAAATCTGCTATGATACAGATTCATTGGCCACTGGGCTGAGAATAAGAAATACATTCCTTGATGCTTTTCAACATGCATAACAAAATGATCTAGAGGAGGGAGATTGTTCTCTTTGGTACTGTGGCAGGAATAATTACCCAGATCATCTTGGTTTTCTCGTTCCATTTTTGAGAGCGTTTGGCATCCCTCAAGTTAGGTGTATAGATGATTATGGGAAACTGGCATGACACAGGCATTTGAAACTTCCCACAGGTAAAATATAAACTCAAAGCATAATAAATAATAATAGTGTTTTACCCTTCATGCTGCATTGTAATGCTGCTGATATTGAATTAACATAGGCCCTTGCAGAGAATGCAAATGAAAGATTCTGGAATATATCAACAAGGCTTTGGGCATACGAGGGGTGAGAAGTTGCCAAGGGGAAGGCCAGCAGTGTAGTTAGGGATCGGGGTGAAAGGAGCAGGGCTAGTGAAAATGTACTCCATAAATTGCATACATTTTAAAATGAAATGTTTATTCCAACTCAAACATTTTCCTTAAAGTGATGACATTCACAAAGTCTTCACTGTATATTCTTGCCATTCTAACATAGAAATAATACATAAATTCAAAGAAGCAGAGTTATAATTCATGTGTATTTTATTTCCATAGATGAAAACTTTATTCTGCAAAACTGAGGTAGTATGGGAAATGGTTCCGGGCCATTTTCCTTCAGTCAGCATTATTGAAATAAATAATACAAGCACTAATTGAGCACTTCTGTGTGCCAGCTAAGCCATACTTAACTGCTCTCTCTCCAAGCACGTGTTGCCTCTCCCTGGTGGGCACCTACACATGTTTTGTACCACAACTGGAAAAGGAGTAAGGCATTTTTACTCACAGTTGCAGTGACATGTAAGTGTTAAATACAGGATCTTAAGGGAGCACCATGATTAGAGTTGGAATAAACTAAAAACCTAGATCACCAGTTTAAGATACCACGTTTTGAAGGAGAATGGGTTATATAAGCAAAATGGGGATTAAAAAAAAAAAAAAAAAACAATGGAGTTAGAAAGTGATTGAAAGTGTCAAGCTGAGTGGTGAATGTGCTGCAGTTTTCAAGGCTGGAATACAGGTGACAAACTACCTCAAAACATCACATTCTTTCATGCCTACTTTTGGAATGCTCCTTTCCTTGCCTTTTGGTGACCACCTGACCATCCTTCAAGGCCAGGACAAACCTAGTGTCTTCTATGAACCTATGAACCCTCCCCTGGTATCTTTCTGCTCCCATCCACGTGGCTTATCACATTGCTGTTTTGTGAGTTATCACCTCCTGGGTCCCTTGCTGAGTTAGAGGCATGTCCATGAGGGCAGAGATGACTTCTCCTTCTTTTTTTTTTTTTGTTTAACCTCGTTGTGTCCTCAACATTTAGCAAGTGTCTTAATAATAAGTAATACATATTAAACAGAATAAAAGACGGAGAGAAGGAAGTTAGAAGGATAAGAGAAGAGGCAGAAAGGAAGGAAAACACAGGAGGGGTCCAAGAGAGGTGAAAGGAAGGCAGGGAGAGGGGAAGGCAGGGAGGAAAAGTGAAAGACTAAAGGAATCTCTTTTTTCTTCCCCTACATAAATTTGGATGCAGTTTGTAATCTATTTGCTCTTTTCTTTTGAAGATTCTATTTGTTCAACTCTTCCACATTTTTCTCCATCAAAAAATGGGCATACCTGAATCCTTAAAGTTCAAGAGCAAATGGTGTGTATGTGTATCAACCAAAAATTCAGAGAAAATACATCTTTATTCTGAGCACTGTAAATTAAGCCCAGAATCTGGCCTTACTACAGTGGATTTCAAAGCTGAGGTAGCTGGGTTTTCAGTTCCTCCTCCTCAAAAGGAAGGGATTCCATTGCACATTTCACAGGGTTGTTTCTCTGGGTCAGTCCCAGCCACGTGGAAACCCATTTGGGATGCAGCCAAGGGGCTGTGCTGTCTATGCTGGAGGATGGCTAACCCAGAGTGAGAGAAGAGATTAATCAATCCAAGACAACATCTGTCAGGATATTGAGTTTGGCTCTTGTTATCAGCTGCCTGCACTTCAGGGGCTGTGTAATATTTAATTTGATTATCTCTCACCTGCAAAGAGTAGGTTTCTTCCTTTGCTTAAAAAACACTGGTACTAGCTGAAAAGGAATCGACCTGCTGGAGAAAATGCTGACAAGAAAATACAGATCACAAATAGGACAAGGGGATGAAAAAGGGAGAGAAAGAGAGTTTAGCTTACATCTTGGCCATTTTTTTTAAAACCAACTGGCTTGGTTTCCTGTTCTTTTAATAATAGCAGTCTTTTTGTTTCACTTGGCAGTCCTGATTATAATAAATAAATGATGACGAGAGGACAATACAACTCTTCTGTGTATCTTTGAGGCTCCATCAGTAAAAAAATATTTTGCTGTGTCTCTAAGTATCAGTGCGTAGGTCCTGTAGGTCTTATGGAGTTCCTGCTGCAGGAGTCATAGAAAAGGCCTGCACCCTTTTACACACTGCAGAGAAAATGTTTACAGTCTAGAGAGATAGAGGTTTGAGACTAATTACAGTGGCTTTAATAACCTAAACTCCCTTGAGTTATCAAAGATGTAATCTTAAAAAGTTGTGCCATTTTTAGAACATTTGTTTTGTAAATATGTGTTTTATTCTGTCTCTTTCCCTCTCACTGGTATCGGGATTTTTTACTTGCTGACTTTCTTGTATAGCCACAGTTGAGTCAATGTATTTTTATGCCATTTATGTTTATTTTAAAATACAAATCTTCCTTCCACTACACTGCAAACATTCCCAATCGAATCTTTAGAACTGATCTCACTCGTGAAACTTACTTATCTCAATAGGCCATCAAAAATGGTCTATTAGATATTTTAATGTCATCTTAAACCCAGCAGGTATAGAAACCCAATTTATCATCTTTCCCTCACCAAAATGCTCCCCTTCCTTAATTCCCTATTATTTGCAAGCTTGAAATTTCAATGACATCTTTACTCACACTTGTCATGTTAAGCCAACCAGCTACAAATTCTTGTTAATCATTTCCTCATTATATTTCTCATGTTTTTTAAAATTTATTTTTAATGCCACATTTACTATTCTAGCTTATCCCTTCGTGTCATGAAATACATACTACTTCAGGAAGCTTCTGGATGATGCCCTGCTGCCAGCCATTCCTCACGTTTAAACTATGCCATGGGACACAATTATATCATTGTGTATTAACAAATTACTTTCCTTTGCCCAATAAAATTAAAATTAAATTCAGAAACTTGAACTTGGTATTCCAGGTGGCTCAAAACTAATCCTTGTCTATATTTTCAGATAGATAGATAGATAGATAGATAGATAGATAGATAGATAGATATCTTAATTTTTTCTGCAAACTTCATATTTATTTGCCAGGTAAAGAGATTCACTATTTCCTAAAATGGCTTGAGCTCCCCCCAGGTTTACCCCTTCACTCATGGTCACATCCATACTACGCTTCCTCCATACCAACTCACTCCTAGTCCCCTGAACTCTCGATAAACCTGTATGTGTCTGTGCCTTTGAATGTGCTATTTCCTCTCCCCAACATATCTGTTCTTCTTCCTTTTAAGCATCATAGGCAAACTGTTACTTGAACATTAAAGACACCATATTGATGTCACCTTTTGTAGAAGTGCTACCCTGTGTCTCCTATTCTGGGTAGATAATTCATAAATATTCTCCAGAATCACCCCATGCTTCCTGCCACGATGGTGTTATACCTGGTAATGACTGAATGGATAAATGAAACGATACTGCCTTGAGTTCCCTACTTTTCTATCCCCTACCACATCAATACACAATTAATCTCATCCTCCTTAAAGAAGCTTCATTTGCCACAAATTTTCGAAGCCTTTTTTTTGACAATTCCAGTTAAAAGTGACATCCTTTTTTAATCCCCTGAATGTGTACTCAATAAATCATGTACTGATTTCATTTGGAAGTTATAGAAATTAGATAATCCCCTGTGTTTCAAGAGGCTTGAGAATAAGTAATTGAGATGTTAAATAATACTGGTCTTAGAATTGCTTAAATTTCTTTTTTTAGAAAATGGGTGCTCTGAGGTCTAGACAGTGGGGAGTTAGAAGACAGGAGAGGAGAAAAGTAGGGCAAAGTGGGTCAAGATTCAGTGTACGAAGATAAGGAAGTTCTAAAACACACTTATTTGGGGTAAAGCAGTAAACTTTCTTTAAAATCCAAAACAGGTATCAATAGGGACAAGGCAGACTAATGGAAACCCAGGTCTGTAAATTCACAGGGAAAAGATAAGAAACATGAGAGCAAAATGATCCAACTTGGGCCAGAAAAGATAGGATCAGTTGCTCATTGTCCAATATAGAGATGTGTATAACTCTGAGCATTCATCTACTTGTACTAGTCATTTAAAAAAATAGCGGAAAGCAGCAAAATCACCAGTAATATATTTATCATAATACCTTGTACAAAAATAACTGTCACAAGTCAGTTTCTCTTGACTTAGAAATTCTGTTTTGTTCCTGTAACATCTAAGTGACACTGTACCTATTCTTGTTGAATGCTAAGGCAGATATATCATTTCCTTCCTGAAAACTGAGAGCAGAAAAAGGGTTTGTAGCTATCTGTGCCTAGTACAGACCAATTTTTTCTTTTTTCTTTCGAGAGAAAGTCTTGCTCTGTTACCCAGGCCGGAGTGTAGTGGCACGATCTCAACTCACTACAACCTCCGCCTCTGGCATTCAAGTGATCCTTCTGCCTCAGCTTCCCAAGTAGCTGGGACTACAGGCAGCTGCCACCACGTCTGGCTAATTTTTGTATTTTTAGTAGAGACGGGGTTTCAGTATGTTGGCCAGGCTGGTCTTGAACTTCTGACCTCAGGCAATCAGCCTGCCTCTGCCTCCCAAAGTGCTGGGATTACAGGCCTGAGCCATTGCGCCCAGCCCAAATTAATTTTTTTTCAAAGTAGATAATCAAAAGACTGTATCTTGTACATCTTTTGAAAAACTCGTCATGAAGTACTAAGAATTTCAGCATCAGATAACAAGGACTGATCTAAGGACAAATTAACATATTTCAGCTTTCATGAACCATTGTTCTCTTCTGAAACAGAGCAATTAAAAATAAATAAATTGGGCCGGGCACGGTGGCTCAAGCCTGTAATCCCAGCATTTTGGGAGGGAGGCCAAGGTGGGCAGATCACTTGAGGTCAGGAGTTCGAGACCACCCTGGCCAACATGGTAAAACCCTGCCTCTAATTAAAAAAAAAAAAAAAGAAAGAAAAATATTAGCTAGGCATGGTGGTGTGTATCTGTAATCCCAACTACCTGGGAGGCTGAGGCAAGAAAATAACTTGAACCTGGGAGGCAGAGGTCGCAATAAGCAGAGTTTGTGCCACTGTACTCCAGCCTGGGTGACAGAGAGAGACTTGTGTCTTAAAAAATAAATAAATTAGCAAAGATGCCAAAGCAATTATATAGAGAAAAGATAGTCTTTTCAACAATTGGTGCTGAACTAATCAGATCTCCACATTGAAAAAAATGTAAATTTAGAACCTACCTCATAGCATATATAGAAATTGATAAAAAATGGATCATAGAATCAAATGTAAGAGCTAAAACTATATAATTTTAGAGAAGAAGGTAAGAATAACTCTTTGTAATTTGAGTCTAGGCAAAAAGTTCTTACCTACGATGCCAAAAGCAGAATTATAAAAGCAACCTTGATAAAGTGAACATCAAAATTCAAAACTTTTACACTTTAAAAGAAAATAAAAAGATAAGCCATATCCTGAAAGATAGAAGACTTATATGCAGAATATATAAAGAATTATTGGGCTGGGCACGGTGGCTCATGCCTGTATTCCTAGCACTTTGGGAGGCTGAGGCGGGTGGATCACCTGGGGTCAGGAGTTTGAGACAAGCCTGGCCAACATGGTGAAACCCTGTCTCTACTGAAAATGGAAAAGTTGGCTGGGCGTGGTGGTTGGTGCCTGTAATCCCAGCTACCTGAACCCAGGAGGCAGAGGTTGCAGTGAGCCGAGATCGTGCCATTGCACTCCAGCCTGGGCAATAAGAGCAAGATTCTGCCTAAAAAAAAAAAAAGAATGCTCAAAATTCAATAATAAGGGACAAAATTCTCAATCAAAAGTGGGGCAAAATATTTGAATAACACATTACCAAAGAAGAGATACGAATGGCTGATAAGTACAAGAAACCATGTACAACATTAGGTATTAGGTAAGTAAATATTAAAACTATAATGAGACATCACTACACAGCCACTTGAATGGCTATACCCAAAAGACAGACAACCGTAAGTGTCGACAAGTATGTGAAAAAACTGGAACAGTCATATATTTCTGGTGGGAATCTAAAATGGTGTGGTTACTTTGGAAAACAATATGGCAGTTTCTTAAAAAGTTAAAAGATTTACCATACAATCCAGTAATTCCAATCCTCAGTGCCTATGGAAGAGAAATGAAAATATATGTTCCCTCAAAGAATTGACCATAAATGCCCAACATTCCTCATAACAGCCCCAAAGTGGATGCAATCCACGTGTCAATTAACTGGTGAATGGTTACACATAATATGGCATATCTACACAATGGAATACTATTTAGTATTTAAAAGGGAGCAAACTATTAAGTCATGCTACAATATGCATGAATCTCAAAAACATTATGCTAAGTAAAAGAAGCCAGATGCGAAATACTTCATAGTGTATGATTCTATTTATATGAAATGTCCAGGAAAAGCAAATACACTTAGCCCTTCATATCTGTGGGTTCCACACTCATGGATTCAACCAACCTCTGACTGAAAATACTGAAAAAATGAAAAATAACAATACAACAATAAAAATAATGCAAATAAAAAGCAATACAGTATGACAATTATTTACATAACACTTACTTTGTATTAGGTATTATAAATAATCTAGAGATGATTTAAAGTCTATTGAGCATATGTGTAGGTTATATGGAAATACTACCCCATTTTATAGAAGAGACTTGATTTTGGTATCAAACGATGTTCTGGAACCAATCCCCCAGAATACCAAGAAACAACTATATATAGAAACAGAAAGTTGGAGGTTGCCCAGGGTCTGGAATACAAAGGGAGACTGACTAAACGTGAGCATGAAAAAAATTTTGGGAATAATGAAAGTCTTCTAAAACTAGATTGTGATGATGGCTGCAAAACTCTGTACATTACTAATAATGAATTGAAATGAATATTTTACACAAGTGAATTTTAATATATATGTTATACCTCATTAAAACTGCTAAAACTAAATAGTGCTGCTAAGCTTATATAAGCAGCTTTTAGGTCTAAACCGCAATACTACCCCTTCAGAAAGGTCTTACCTGGATACCTTCTCCAAATTATCCTTTTCATAGTTTTGTTATTATAATCTGTTTATTTTCAATTTCACCATTTACCACAAGCTGTGACTATCTTATTTATGTATTGACATACTTGTTTACTGCCTTTCTCTTCAATCAGAATGTAGGCCCCATGAGAGTTGTTACTTTGTTTCTCTTATTTACTACTTTATTCCCACAATTTTGCACAGTGCCTGGCACAAAGACATGTTTAACAGCCATCTGTCAAAGGTATAAACAAACAGATTAATGGATGACTAGACAAATAGCTAAATAAATAGATGAGCCATATTTGCTAAGCAAATTAGTTTTGTGTATCTTTAGGAGACACAGAATATAATCTTTCATTTTAAGAGGGGAATCAAACTTGCAACAGAAGGAAAATGGTATTTCCTCATGATCAAGAGAGTGGAATTCCTTCCCCAGATCAGGCACCTGAGACTTTTATTCCCAAAGAGGACACGATGCCAGCACTGAGCACAGCCAACATCTACCTCTCTTTTACTTTAACCATCCCATTAACAAAGTTGTTTTCTCTGGAGTCTAGATCCAATTAAGAGCAAGGGCGGCAGAGAGGAGAACATTGAGGAAAGCAATGTTAAAGACGTTTGCACACATTCCTCTGGGGGATACAGAAAGCTTTATTGGCATTCCTACCCCTCCTCCTCTTTTGCCCGTCCATCCCCCACCTCCTAAACTCTTTTACAGAAGGCATCAGGACAAAGAAGCACCCAGCATTCAGCTCAGGAATAGAAAATAAATACACTGGGAATACTCCATGGTCCCTGGCTGAATACAAAGCAGTGATTCAGCAGAGAAGCTGCAACCTCAATGGGAACAGAGAGCGAGTACTGAACATAGCACCAGAAACACGAGAGAAAGAGAGAGACTGAGAGAGAACATCTTAATGTTCTCACTGTGTTTTCCTCCTGTGATGTCTCCTATAACAGTTTAAATGCAGTAGTAAGTGAAAAGAAAAAAGAAGAGGAAATAGATTCATAAATAATAGTGCACAAAGGGAAGAAGAACACAGCAAGATCACAAAGAAAGTATCAGTATTTTTTTAAAAAATTAAGACAAGAATGAACCAGAGTCTAAAACAGGTGATGAAAACAAATGATTAAAAAGGGAATAGAGAGGGAAAAAACAAGCAATGTACTTTATTGGTTAGTTCAGAATGAGTAGGGGAGTGTGTTCCATTCGTGTCCTGTGGCCCTTTGGCTTCAATTATCTTGTTAAAAAGTCTGAGCTTTATATCCAGTATGTGTAGTGGGAATAATGTGCATGTCCTCCTTTCCTCCTTTCCTCGGGTCTGGTGAGGACTAATTAGGCAATGTATGTGACATGTCTTTAGAAGTTTAGAGGGCTAGATAAACAGAATGCTTTTTTGAAGTGGTTGTACATTGTTGGTGCTGAATAAACATTAAATCACATTCAAGTTTTGAGGCTGAGCAAGAGAGAGCAGTTTATAGTTCATTGGGGAAAGATTTAAATTTCATTCCAGCATTTCTAAGCTAGTGACAAAACACAAACAATTTTCCATAGTCCTACCTTCTCCAAGGGGCAATTATTGATAGAAAAAAAAAATCAGAGGAAGCTCTTACTAATGAAGGGTGAACGTTTTATAATCAATTGAGGGTCACAGGACAACACAGAATATGGCAGTATGGGGATAGAAAGTAATATCCAGATAGATATGAGGAAGAAATTAAAAAGAATATTTCTAGGTCTTATATAGAGACTTAGAGACTTAGTCTTACACAGAAGAGAGGACATAGTGTGAATTAAATACCACATTACTTACTCAATAAATTCTATAGAACCTAGTAAGTGAAATGCAGTATTGAGAGTCTTGGAATGTCAGGCTTTCCATTTTTTCTGATCGATGGAGCTCTGTATGCAGCAAATAAGGCTGGGTGCCAGGTTTAGACTCTACATATTAGGAAAACTTTGGGGAGTGTGCCATTTTATTATAATTTCATTTCTTCTGTATGCAGACTTCCATTTTTCTTTCCTTTCAACTAGATTAAATACTGTAAATCACAGCTTTATTGATAGGAAAGGAGGTATCTCCATTACTCCTAAAAATGCCATCTCTAAGAGGCCAACTTCACTAGAAGTTGAAGAAGGAAAAAAAAAAAAGAGAGAGAGAGAGAGAGAGAGTGGAGTTTGCCAAGTCAAATAAATTGTCTACCATGCAGGGGCTGGGCATTTAGATCTGATGGTGCCTCTAGATGTCTAAATCATAAAACATTTGTTAAGTCATCATCTCAGGAAATGCAATTATCACCCAAAATTAGCAAGAAAGTAATTTTAAAAGAATTGCTCACCTATAACCAACAACATAGTGAGGTTATATGCTCACCTTTGATATTTTCATTGACCCTTCATGTTTCACCATCCCTTATTTACTTATGATGAGGGAAAAATAGATCCTGTATTGTCAACCTTTACCTTTGGCCATGTAACCATAGAATGAGGCATAGAAGCAAATATACTTCATTCTGTACATACCATTAAAAGAAATTATTGAGCCCTGCTACCCGTTCAACCCTGGCCCAGGCAATATGTGGAACATGGAAGGTAAGGCTTAGTGGAAATAGTACTGTTGTAAATATGGCTCTGCTAACAAGTAGTTGTTTGACCAGAGAAAAGTCATTTTCTTCTTGGAGTTTTATCTCTTCTTCTTTAAAATGCAGAGAATGTGATATACTTAGGTGAGTATGTCAATAAAAATATTGATTGAAATGTTACTGAGACCAAGTTCCTCCTGTCATCTCTAACCGTCTATGATTTAGGGAGCTTACAATCTGGCTGAAGATACAGAGCTAAAATGCAGAAAACTAGCAGCAAACATAAGCACAAAATTGATACTGCCTGTAAGTCCATAAATAATAAATAAATTATGTAATTAGAGGGGAAAACAATAAAGATGAAAAAAATGAATGTTTTTTACAGGAGGATGGGCTTAAAATGAGTAAAATTTAGGTAAATAGAAGAGAAAAAACCCATACATCCTAAAGGGAAAAAAAATTAATACACACTAAAAGAAAGATGGACATGATACATCAGGAAACATTTCTAACCAAAAGAAAGGGTGAGTATGAGAGAGATACTTTAAGACCTGATGGTGCCTTCAATTTGAGGCTGATGCAACAAAAACTGGAGGCCAATTTTAGTTTATTGAGCAAAAATAGAAAAGAAAAAGATGAAAAGATATGTTTAAAGAAGAACATAAACAGTAGTGAAAATCTAAAAGGCTAGACTATAAACTCCATCTCATCCACTGCTCATCACCAGTATTCAACTAAGTGCCTAGCAAAAAGTAAGAACTCAACACATGAGGCCAGGTGCTGTGGCTCACGCCTGTAATTCCAACACTTTGGGAGACCGAGGTGGGTGGATCACCTGAGGTCAGGAGTTTAGACCAGTGTGACCAACTTGGTGAAACCTCGTCTCTACTAAAAACACAAAAATTAACCAGGCGTGGTGGCAGGCACCTGTAATCCCAGCTACTCGGGAGGCTGAGACAGGAGAATCACTTGAACCCAGGAGGTGGAGGTTGCAGGGAGCTGAGATCACACCACCACACTCCAGCCTGGGCAACAAAGAGTAAAACTCCGTCTCAAAAAAAAAAAAAAAAAAAAAAAAAAAGAACTCAATACATGAAAAACATGAAAAGACTGAGGTTGGTAATACACTCATGCACTGATAAGGATTTGGAATAGAATGATAGCAGTGGGAATAAAAAAGCACCATTACTTAGAGACAGCTCATTAAATTTACCAAGTGTAAAGAAAAATAAAGGCAAAATAATTAATAATAAAACCCTAACAGCATTGCAGCACAATCGGGAAACCAAATCTGAAATGTGAATACATCATCTGTGGCTGCCTGTATCTTCTCTCTTTGTTCTGAACCCGGGGGCCATCATCTTACCATATTTCCTAACTCTGTAACAACATGGTGCTGTCAACAGCATAGTGAGGTTATATGTAATGGTAAAGAATTATAAACCAAAGTAGACTATAGTATGGGGGAGTGTAATTATTATTATTAATACTAATCTGCCTTGAGGTTAAAAAAAAAAAAAGTATGCCAAGAAACTTGAAAACAAAAATCTCCTGGGGTTTCTCTGGTAGCATACAGCCTAAGATTGATTTACTCTGTTGTTGTGTCCTCACTTCCTTATTGAAATGCTTGTATTTCTATTCATTCTTTCTCTACCTTCATTCATTCATTCATTCATTCATTTCAGTGTCATTGCAACCGTTAAGACTCAGCTCTTTCATTAAACATGTCCATAGAAATACTTCAGCTCACAGCACTTTTTGAATAGCCATCAGAGCTACAATTAGAAACAAATTGTTTTTATTGTTACTTAATTTTTTAAGCACCTTGAGGGACTAGAACATGTATGGATCCAGATTTTTGTGGGGCCTGGAATTTTACAGTTTGAAGTTTTTCTTTTAAAAAAATAAATACAAAATTATAAATTAAAAATAGGAGCTATTTAGAGGTAAACCCTCATAATGGCCCATGCAAGTAAGGAACTCCAAAGCTAAGCTTCCCTATAAATCTACGTCTGTTGAACATTTATTTAATCCTCACAGAATTTCCAGCAGAGGGCTATGCATACTAACTAACCATGTTACACTCTCTCGGCAATTTCATCAAACTCACAGTTTAAACTCTACCCTAATAGGAAAACAGTTGACGTTCCCAGGTAACTCAGAGCTTTTTCTTAATCAGGTCCTCAGAGTCACTTGTCAATGGGCTCTACCTGAATACCTGATCATCTTTCAAACTCATTTTAGTCAATGAAATAATCTCATTTTGAAAATCTACTATTTCATTCCATGTGTCTTTTTGTATTTGTTCCCCATCTTTGCCATGTAGGTATTTTCATTTATACTCTCCCTTATTTACTTAGGACTGTCTGTCTCTCTACCCTCCTGCCAACCTTCTCATGCCAATTTCCTACCTATATTTAAACTGGACATATCATTACCTGGTCTAGAATTATCTGCAAATTTTATTAAGATCTTTTTTTGGGAGTCTGAGGAGGGCAGATCATGAGGTCAAGAGATTGAGACCACTTGGCCAACACGGTGAAACCTCGTCTCTACTAAAAATACAAAAATTAGCTGGGCGTAGTGGTAAGTGCCTGTAGTCCCAGCTACTCGGGAGGCTGAGGCAGGAGAATTGCTTGAACCTGGGAGGCGGCAGTTACAGTAAGCTGAGATCGCGCCACTGCACTCCAGCCTGGTGACAGATCTTTTGTCATCAAATTAATTTTCTTAACTGTTTATAACTAAGGAAATGTCCACTTTTTAAGAAACCTATCATGTATTTGGGAAAAAAATGCATTTTTCCATTATAAAAGAGACTACACAGACTCAAAAAAGAATAATTCATTTATGTTTGAGGTATGTAATGTCTACATATAATGCTTAGAGAGTATTTGGAAGTTTGGAACTTTTGTACCAATCCTGGAGCTCCCCAGGAGCCTATGGTTTGGGAACTGACTGTTTAAAGCTTTTCTCTTGGGACTAAAATTGAGTGAAACTGTACTTTATTTTCAAGAAACGAACTCTGACATATTTAGGACTTTATTAGATAATTCTTAGGATCCCTTGCTATTACCTTTAAGAAGCCCCATTTTTATTTTAATATCCATAGATTTTTCCACTGGGAATTTGTAACATTCTTGGGAATATTTTCAGCTTTACACACAGATAACTAACTTCGGGATGGGGGTATTAGTGTTTTACTGAAATCCTGATACCTGATCCTTCCCTAATCTGTTGGTTCCTAAACGCTCTCTATCTTTTCACTTTTTGTAAGTCCTCAGTTTTCTTTGTTTGGGATTTCTGAGCTATTTCAAAACTGTTACCCAAAATGCTATATTATATATTTAACAGTTGCCTGGCTCCACAGACAAAGCTGTGCATAAATGCTTCTTTCACTGTAAATACTGCTAAGGCAATGATGAGGTAATTAGCCAAGTACATGTCAGCTCCACAGGAAAGAGACTGGTGTCATACTCTGATAATTGCTGTTTATAAGTTTTAACAGTTGCACTTTTAGGTAAATTAAAGTCACTTTATAAAAAGAGATAAAATAATGAACCATGCATACAAATACTAACAAGGCAAAATACTGGTGTTGGTGAAAGAAATTGGGTTCAGCAAGAGGTGGAGATACATTCAGTAAAATAATTGACAGATGACCTTCATTTGATAGTTGACCTCATATTTTGTGGAAGAAAAGGATTTTTTTAAACTATAAGAACAGAAAGCCAGAAATGCAAATTATTTTGCTTCATTATTGCTGATGAGTGCACTTGATATGAAAAATAAAGAAGTGACACAAACAAAGCATTTCTCAATTTAGAAATAACGGATTTACTTATAGGCAAATGGTGTCTACATACGACCACTGCCACCACATTCTACTGGAGATCATCTTTGATGATACTGTGGGAATCAGTAGAGAGAAGGATTACATCAAATATCTAGGGAGACGGCTGTGTGCTGGCATGGTTCAGAGGGAGCCAAAATTGCAGAGGTTCAAGGTCTGGGATAACACAGGCCTTGGAGTAGGAAGAAAGCCAATATGAGGCATGGATTTGCAGATGACATCATGTTTTACTCTTTGGGGGAGTAAACAGTTCGAGTCATATTAACCAAGAGGTTGACAAAGGGTAAAGATTTCATGGTTAATATAAGAAACCCTGTTTTCATAATTTCCTAATTCAGATGGTAGCAAAATGTTCAGTTAGAGATGTGATATACAGTGGGAATTAAAACCACAGTGTAGACGTGAGGCAAAATTATATCAACATGTGTGGCGAAGTAATAGAGGGAATTAGAAGACGTAAGAGATGAGATCAGCATTTGACCGGATTAATCTTATGCATTTCTATGAAGCTGACTGACGTTAAAAGTAACTTTCTGAGACCAGGTTTGTCTTGATATTGCTCTACCTAGAAAGATGAAAGGCCTAAATAGATCTTTAATCTTAATGATATCCAGTCCCTCTCTCTTGACATGTTTGCAAATTCTCCAATGGGAAGAAAATAATAGAGGCATGAATATTAAAACACACTGAAAATTATTAGAGAACATATTTCTAAATGAAATTCTTCATAAACAAAGTAATAATAGAATTTCATAAAAAACGCCTCCAAAATAAACTAGAGAGGGAATTCAGAATATCCCCTAGTGATGAAATGTAAGTACTAGCAGAGACCTGAGAAATCACTCACTTCAATCTTCTACTCCATAAAGGTGTTTTTATTTTTGTTTTCATTTTAATACCATTTCCTAATAGAGGTCTGCTTAAATACTAAAATAGATGAAAATAGAGTTCCTTAAAAGGAAAGCCATTCCATTTGGCCGAAGAGAAACTGACATTTACAAAATAAATACACCTATATCCAAATACATGCCTAAATATAATTGTAGATACTTCTAATTCCTTCATATAATGATCTTCTTAGATGAGAAGTTTAATATCATTATTATAATTTTTATTTTATAAATAAAGAACCAGAGGCCTAGTAGGGATAAATAATTTATCAATGTTTGCAGAGCTGGTAATTGATAGGGGGATACTTAGAGCTAGGTCTTCTGGCCCAGAACCTGTGTTATTTCTACTATGCCATTTGAATGGTCATTTTTATGTCATTCAACTAGATTTGCTTATTTAATTATGTTCTATTTAAATTATAAACTACCATATTTTTATTTCTTTCTGTTATTCGTCTTCCTTTTCTTCTTTTTTGAATGAGATTTGGTATAATCACGAATATACATAAACAACTTTTTTTTAACATTAGCTAAAATTTTCTTCCCTATAGTTTTCAACCATATTTACCTTTTAATTCCATCAACAAATACCTCAGCTATCCCCTTATCTTTGTCTCATACACATGATGGAAAGTTTACTTCCTATGGTTTTATCCAAGTGTTAATCCTGGCCTGAGACAGAATGAGAGAGACCTCTACCACTATCAATCTGTATTTTTTTGGCATAATTGTTTGAGAAAAAAAATCTAGCTCATTTTTGACCCATAATATATTAACAAGTCTATTAGAAACCTGTGGAAGTACAGATACCCAAAGTAAATGGCATTTCCTTGATCCAACAGCCTGGAATTACATTTGCTCATTAAAAAAAAAATCTATTTGCCATGCTATGGTTTGTTCCCAGAGAACACATGTTGGCTTCTAGTGATCACTGCTTTCTTTTCCAAATCTATTTAACACTACATTCTAGCACGTAGGCTTTTGGTGGGTAGAGTGATTTAATATGATTTTCCCTTGTAGTTATAATTAGGACAATATTTTATGTCACCGTTATGAAACTGTTTCTGTTTTCTACAGATTTTCTAATGTTAGTAATAGTATTTGTATAATTATGCTCTCAAGTTATTTTAGTGCCCTGGATATAAAGCATATCAGTCTTACAGCTGAACTTGTTTATATTATTCCAATCACATCTTCGTATGCCCTGAATTTTAAAAATTGCAAAGGGTATAATAGCATAATTTTGAGAATTTCACTTGGTAAACATTATTCTTCTCTTCCAGTGGACACTCCGTCATCTTCATCAAGCATGCTTATTAACAAATCATTAGATCTCTTTGTGACTTTGAAAAAAAAATAGAAATTTAGTATGGAATTGGAATCATAAATTCAAAGAATTAAATTATATTTTTTAAAAATGCAGTTATTTCTCCTTTAGCTAAGGCAGCATTAATTTTTGTCCTATAATAGCAAATAGAAAAAGAGTTAGATTTCCTTTCATTTTTTATGAACTATATGATCACCAAGATCTAATAGAAGCAAAAAACATTGTTTGACTCCCCTTACAATGTAATCTTAGCACCTTGCATGATTAATTAAAAATAAAACATATTAATCAAAACAAATTAAGGTAGCTATTGTGTGATACCTCTTATATACTGTATCTGTTTACATGCTTGATACCTTTAAAACTTTGGTTTTCTGTATGATCGATGCATCAAATTAATTATGTTCCTATTAAAGTATGACATGACCCAAGTTCAAAGTAATATTCATGTCCATATTTTGTGTATGTAAATTTTATGTACATATAAAAAGCACATTTATGCTTTTACTTTTTTATATATAATTATAAACATATACAAAAATAAAAATAAAAATAAAGTTAAGGTCTTGTACTCAAACACAGCTATACTATATAGATCAAGTATATTCATGATACAAATTTTTGTACTCTTATTTTTAGAAGAATTAGATTTTGAGTTCTGTTTTATGTTTATGCAAGAATTAAAGCATCAATGTAAACATATTTTTAAAGTTTTCTATATTATGACATTTATAATATAGGAGTTTTAAAAAAATTGTGGTTATCATCATTCTATTTATAACTTCTTGCATTTCTTCTTCTTGTGAATGCAGCTATATTCAAAAACATAAAGCCACTTCACAAGACCAAGTAGGAGTTGGAACAATGGAAGCTAATTTCTAACTTTACACAGTTAATGGTTTTTGCAAAACTAAAGGCTAAATTTTTTTATGCCCAATCTAGAGGTTTATCCAATCAAGTAATATCTTGTAGACTTTAAGCAGTTTATTGTTGTGGTGATGATCAGTGCATCATATTAGTGCCCAAAGAGATAGAACAGAGGTCAGAAAGAGAGACAAACAAAAAAATCCATTCTCCTGCTAAGTTAATGATTCAGCAATATAGAATGCTGATCTTTAGATATGCTTATACAATTACATCATGAACATGTAGAAGGTGACAGCGATCTTTAATTATCTCAAAACAAACACCAGCTGAAATTGGCAACCATATGTGGCTTACGTCTCATAAAATGAACAGGCCTAATACACATATGCTAGAGTGAGGTGTGTGTGATGACACAAAACAATCAGAAGTCAGGAAACCAATTATGTTTCCCAGTCAGTGTTTTCACATGTAGATACTTACTATGCGTGACTTAGTGTTAGGCTGCATCACTTTCTTTTTTTTAATATTTTGTTTCTGGTATGATAGGGTGGCAAATAGTACCATAACTAAAGTACAACTTTAGAAAGGATAGAATTAATTTTAGGCAAATTATAGAGATTCAATATAGAAATGCATCATTAGACAATTACAATAAAATAAACAGTAATGCATTATTTTATGGAAAGCTAGGTTGCATGTTTCCTCAGGCTTATTCATTTCCCTCCAATCTCACATAAATAATACCCTTGTGCATGAGGGAAAGATATACAGAAGGAAATTTGGGATTATTACAAATTCCACTGAACATTCCAGTTTTAATTTTTCCAGGAATGCATAATGAGCTTTAAGATGCCATGCCCAGGTAAACATCACTATCAGTGTTAATAACCACTTTTAGTCAAATAAATGTAAGTGATATGCACATTGCCTCATTTCAAAAGAAACTAGAATGGATCGATGGAGATGAATACACCTGTTGCGCACAATCCCGCTATTTAAGTAATTCCCAAATCCCCTATTTAATTCCTGAAAATTCAGTCACCTGTAGAGGGAGAAAGCCATCTAGCACTCCAGGAAGGTAGATTCCTTCTTCTCAGAGCTACCCAGGATACTGACCTCTTCACAGATATCTCACTTCAGGGCCATTGAGTGAATCCTTGTTCTGTCAGAAACTACTATTTTACCTAAGAAAAGGGCGTGCTTTATCTAGGTCCCTATGTCTGTAACATTGAAACTTTGGGATCCTTCCCAAAATACCCCCATTTGCCCTACTCATTTTCTAAAAAACAATTCTGAAAAGAATGACCGCAATGGGAAATTTTGAAGGTATTTCTAACCAAACCTTTTTACCCTACCAATAATCAGAGAATTATCTATCTCTCATTTTACGACTGGACCCTCTTCAACCCCACATCCACAATTACTTCAGTGGTGGCTGACTTCATCAAAATATCTTCCTTCAGTCTGATATTCTTCTAATGTGTTTCCTCTTTTATAAATCAACTTTAGTCAGCTTGATTTATAGTACAACCATCTTTCTCTGTTCAATTCAGTAGGCAAATATTTATTTGAGCATTCAAGGGTACTGAGCTAAATTCTGGGATGAAAAGGTAAAGTAAATGAGATGCCTATATTTGAGGCAAGACACAAGTAAACAAGATGTTTTTAAGACATGTAGTAAATGCAAAGTTTAAAGGATTCAGGGAGGCTAGCAGTGATAATAAACAGGATACTTAGCTTAGCTTGGGAGAATTAAGGAGGATTTCCTGAATGAGACAGCACCAGAACTGAGTCTTAAGTCTTGAAGGAGGAGCAAAGAGGTAACCTAGTAAAGATGTTTGGAGGACGGAGGGTTAGAAGGAGAAGGAGGAGTCTCACTCTGTTGCTAGGCTGGAGTGCAGTGGCACGATCTCGGCTCACTGCAACCTCTGCCTCCCAGGTTCAAGCAATTCTCCTGCTTCAGCCTCCTGAGTAGATGGGACTACAGGCACGTGCCACCACACCCAGCTAATTTTTGTATTTTTAGTAGAGACGGGGTTTCACCACGTTGGCCAGGATGGTCTCGATCTCTTAACCTCGTGATCCATCAGCCTCGGCCTCCCAAAATGCTGGAATTACAGGTGTGAGCCACTGCACCCGGCCGGGGCTTTGACTTTATGGTGGATGTTCTTGGAAGGATCGAGTGACACATTTAGACTAATACTGGAAAACCACAGGTCTTGCATAGGCCATCTCCGGTCCTTCATTCTGCCAATTTCATGAAGTCTAGAAGTTCTAAGTAGACTGAAGATGTGATCTGGTAAACTTAAATAAGGCAGGAAGAAGCACTAGTTCAGTTCTTACTTAATGTCAGACCTTTGTCTCCATCTTCTCCCCACAGAGCTAGACCAGGTTTTATGATCTGAGATTATACAGTAAGAGTTTGAAAAGATGGAGCTCCACGCTTTGAGATTAACCTTCAAGTCATCCCTGGGTTACCATAGCTTTGATACAGAGCTTCAGCTCTAAAAACTGGGTCCCTCTCTTTTACTCCTTAACCAGGTTACCCATCTTGGTAATGTGCTCAGGTCTAAGTCCCTAATTCCTGAGGACTCAAGTTCAAATCAGCTCTTGTCCCAAGGACTCTGTTCCTTTCCTGAACTCCTGGGGCTTGTAACTGAGTCTTCACTACCAGTTGACAACCTCCGTGTCACCCCTGCCTGCCTCCCTGTGGGACTAACTAGGGGGTGCTGGCCTGTTGTTTCTCCTTATTGTGCTTTGTCCTTCTCTTGATAAGACCTTGTTGGATGTCCCTGGCCCCACCTCTCACTGCTCAGAAAAGCTCAAGAGATCTTATCCTGCGTGCCACACCAGAAACCACTAGACACCTGCAAGAGGGCTTTTTGCACACTGCCTCACTACTCAGGAGCCAGAGCTGGATCTATACTCAGTTCCTCTTAACTGGCCACCATCAGCTTCATTGTTAGCCCAAGGCAAATTTTGTATCTACTGGGGGAAAAAAAGTTCTGCCTTCCACAAAGGATTTTAAATAATAAATCTACAGGGAGTCTAATGAGTAGAGAACCTCTTGAGGATGTTCACAGAATATCTACAGCCATCCTAATCAGGCAGAAGTTCATAAATAACAATAAGAAGGCAGCAGGTTTAGAAATTCGGTTGTAGTAACTGAGAGAAAGGGTCAAATTCAGATGAGAAGACTGAGTAACAGGCAGAGGTACCAGAAACAAGAAAAAAGGCATTTTCTTAAAAGGGGGCCGGAGTTGTGAGAACCAAGGGATCCTTGTAGAGGTTCTACCAAATGTGAAAACAGCTTTAGGAATGATCTTCGACAAAGCAAACAAAAACATAAAGTGGGGAAAGGACACCCTTTTCAACAAATGGTGCTGGGATAATCAGCTAGCCACATGTAGGCAAATGAAACTGGATCTTCATCTCTCAACTTATACAAAAATCAACTCAAGATGGATTAAGGACTTAAACCTAAGACCTGAAACTACAAAAATTCTAGAGGATAACATTGGAAAAACCTTTCTAGACATTGGCTTAGGCAAGGATTTTATGACCCAAAACCCAAAAGCAATTGCAATAAAAACAAAGATAAATAGTTGGGACCTAATTAAACCACAGAGGTTTTGCACAGCAAAAGGAACAGTCAGCAGAGTAAACAGACAACCCACAGACTGAGAGAAAATCTTCACAATCCATACATCTGACAAAGGACTAATATCCAGAATCTACAACCACCTCAAACAAATCATTAAGAAAAAAATCCCATCAAAAAGTGGGCTAAGGACACAAATAGACAATTCTCAAAAGAAGATATACGAATGGCCAACAAACATATGAAAGAATGCTCAACATCACTAATGAAAATCAAACTACAATGTGATACCACCTTACTCCTCCAAGAATGGCCATAATCAAAGAATCAAAACACAATAGATGCTGGCGTGGATGCGGTGATCAGAGAACACTTCTACACTGCTGGTGGGAATGTTGACTAGTACAGCCACTATGGAAAACAGTGTGGAGATTCCTTAAAGAACTAAAAGTAGAACTACCATTTGATCCAGCAATCCCATCACTGGATATCTACCCAGAGGAAAAGAAGTCATTATTCGAAAAAGATACTTGCACACGCATGTTTATAGCAGCACAATTCACAACTGCAAAATCTGTGAAGCCAACC
The DNA here is from genome assembly GCF_037993035.2 of Macaca fascicularis. NCBI lineage: Eukaryota > Metazoa > Chordata > Mammalia > Primates > Cercopithecidae > Macaca > Macaca fascicularis. Next base: position 166,742,021 of record NC_088376.1, on the reverse strand, counting down.
CAAATGCCCATCAATCAACAAGTGGGTAAAGTGATAAAGTGTGGAATCTATCTATCTATCTATCTATCTATCTATCTATCTATCTATCTATCTATAAAAAACTCAGCCATAAAAAGGAATGAATTAACAGCATTTGCAATGACCTGGATGACATTGGAGACTATTATTCTAAATGAAGTAACTCAGGAATGTAAAAACAAACATCATATGTTTTCACTGATATGTGGGAGCTAAGCTATGAGGACACAAAGGCATAAGAATGATACAATAGACTTTGGGGACTTGGGGCAAGAGTGGAAGGGGGGCGAGGAATAAAAGACAACAAATACGGCGCACTGTATGCTGCTCGGGTAATGGGTGCACTAGGATCTCACAAATCACCACTAAAGAACTTACTCATATAACCAAATATCACCTGTATTCCAATAATTTATAGAAAAAAATAATAAAAACCAATAAGCTGGTAGCTTCAAGTGGAGGAAGGAAAACTCATGCGGTATAGACAGATGGTAGACATGTGAAAGATGGGACATTTCCTTGAAACAAATCCTCCTTGACCAACACTAACTGGATGATCCTCCACAGGTAAATGCAGATTTGATTTACAGGGAGGAGAGAGAGGGAAAAGGGGAGAGGAAGGAGAGAGGAGAAGGGAGGAGAGAAGGGAAGAGGGACGAGTTGGAGGGAGGAGGAGGGGAGAGAAGGGAAGGGGAGAGGAGAGAAGAAGAGAGGAAGGAAGAGGAGAGAAAGACATTTTTAAGCATACATTTATGTATAATAAAAATGGCATTTCATCAGATAAAATGAAAACCAAAAAGGTAATCTCAAGTGGTACTGTGAAATGAAAATTAAAATACATGAGTTCTAATTCTCAATTGATCACTCAAGTTTTTGGACAATGAGCTAAATTTTTCTCTTCTCAGTTACCTCACTTTAAAATGAGATGGTGGACTGCCTAATCTCCAAGACCTTTCCTATTCTATATTTCTATGAAGTTTCCCTACAGTAATTAACAAAACCCGAAGTAAAGGGTTTATTATGTAAAGGTTAATCACACATTAACTGGAGGTTAAGTTTTAATTACAGGTAACTACCAAAAAAAAAAAAAAAAAAAAAAAAAGGCTACTTGCCCTGCACTCTTGATAAGAAACTCAACTATATCATAAGATACTTGTGACTTTAAAGGAATTGAAACAAAATAATAAAAACATTGTAGTGCAACTGGCCTATGTGTAGCATAGAAATAATAATACAAATCTTGTTTTCTTACATTTTTAAAATTTTCTAAAAGTTATATCCTGCTGTAAATATGACTATAGTCTTAAGAGCTTATAGTTTACACCATTACATAGTTTATAAAATACTTTGATACAGATATCATTTGATCATAAAAATAGTTTGTATAGTAGGCAAAAATAGTTGTCAGTTACCTTTATTTAATAGATTAGAGTCTTTCATGCTATTTAGAGGTTGGTCTTCTGACTACTTCTTGACCATTTTGAACTTATTATATCCTTTATGAAAAGTCTTTTATCTGTGACACAGGCTTATCTATAAGTTTTAACTAAAGAGAAATCAATATATAAAATTGAGATGAATTATACAAATACAATTATTTAGCAAATCACATATTCATATATATAAGCGCACAGAATTTACCATGCTTGAATATGTTAGCACAGAAGCCATGTTCCTTGTCTAAATACTGTCTCTTTTCTCCCTTAGTGATAGCATTAGAAGCAACAAAAAAACAACTTAGAACAGTTCTGTATCTTGTCTAACTCAAATGAGACAGCACGGAAGAAGCTTTATGTTATTTCGATAGAAATTATGTAAATCTGATTCATATTAAAGAAAGTCACCCCATTTTCCATGGCCTTATAATGATGAAATTGTGTAACAAACAAATGGGTTTATGGTGGTCTATTTCCTCTCTCCTGTTTGAATTTGTTCATCTTTAGCTACTGACATACTTCTCAAATGGTACAACGTGACTTCAGCTTTTTTACTGATGTCTATTTAGTGCTGCCCTGAAAATGATTTGTAAAAGAGATTCCTTATCCAGTGAGGTACTGGTTTTTACCTCTATGTACATAGTAGAATCATTAAAAAACAAAAGAACAACAACCTGTGCCCAGTCCCTTCCCCAAACAAACCACATCAGAAATTTCTGAGAGGAGAGGATATGTGGCATCAGTATTTTTTAAAAGTTCCGCAGCTGACAGTACTGTACTCCCATGGCTGTGATCTATCTAATGCAGTGCTTCTCCAACATCAGTATGCTGGCGAACCGCTAGTCTTGTTAAAATGTGGACTTTGATTTAGTCCCTCCAGCACAGGTCCTGAGATTTTGTTTTTGTAACAGGCAACTATGTGATACTTAAGATGCCCATCTGTGGATCACACTTGTAGTATCCTGTAGTATCCGCATCAGCTGAGAACTTGTGAGGAATGCAAATTCTCAGACTTACCAGGGACCTGTAGACTCAAAAACTCCAGCGATGGAGGTCAAGCAATCTGCTATAGCAAGCCCTCCATATACTTTACCTACACACTGAAATTTGAGACACACTGGCCTAAAAAAAAAGAAAACAAAAAAGAATTCCCTGAAGTCTAAATAACTGGCTGTATGTGGTTGAAAAGCCATTGATTGTTTATATTTGTGTAGCACTTTACAGTTCAAGAAACTTCTACCTTACCTCCTGTGAGCATCTTAAAACAACCCTGTAGGGTAACTAAAATACATAGTTTCAGCATTTTTATTTATTTATTTATTTTTGAGTTGGAGTCTCGCTTTGTCACCAGGCTGGAGTGCAGTGGCACGATCTTGGCTCACTGCAACCTCTGCCCCACGGGTTCAAGCAATTCTCCTTTCTCAGTCTCCCAAGCAGCTGGGACTGCAGGTGCACACCACCATGCCCACCTAATTTTTGTAGTTTTAGTAGAGATGGGTTTTCACCATGTTGGCCAGGATGGTCTCAATCTCTTGACCTTGTGATTCCCTGGCCTCAGCCTCCCTAAGTGCTGGGATTACAGGCGAGAGCCACCGCACCCAGCCGATAGTTTTAGCATTTTGTAAATCAAACTGAAGCTCAAAGTATTCAAGAGACTTGCTTAAAGTTATAGCATGCAAGTATAGATCCAAATTCAGAGCCCAGATCTTCTGAGTCGTACAAACTAACAGGCAGGACATTAGAGAAAAACAGGGCCAATGGCTATAAGCTCTAAATCATGCCCTGGAGAAGGGATATCTCTGAGGCTCAGATGATGACAGGGAGAGGGACAAGGATATTCAGGCAACCTCCTATCAGGTGAGTCACAGCCCTTTGTATTTGGCATTCTCAGAGACCACAGTAAAAAGCACTAATCCTTTTTGGCCTGAGTTTGCTGTTATGTGGAATCAGCTTTGAGAAACACAAACATTTAACCCTCACCAGTGACTTAGTGGATGAGTTAGTCACCTTTGGTTCTTTCCACAATTCTACAGATATGTCATTCCAAGTCAAACCACATAAAATAAAAATCTCTTGTGTATTGCATGTGTGTATAGACGCACTTATATGTCCCATACTTACAGAAAAACAAATGGCCACAATTTGCCATTTTCTTACGAGATTTGCCCACTGTGTTTCTCAGGCCATAAATGACAACAAATGATAAAGTTCACAGGTACATAAATATTCTTTAACAAAATGTATATAATATGCCATATTCCTAGATGACATATAGTATGCTATACTCCATTATCTACTAAGTATATCTGATAAAGGATTTATCGGCAATGCATGATCCTTAAAGTATCAGGGCTAACCATCAAATTTTGATTACATTTAGTGATTTAACTACAGAAAAAGAAAAGGTCATGATGGTCACAAACTTACCCAGTAGGCCCATGCCCACAGTTTGTTTCAAATAGTGAATTGTAAGTCATAGAAAATCACGTATCGTGTCAAGAATTTGAGTGTTGACACTTTCTTAGTGAATATTGGCATTCCAGATGACTTACAGAAGATAAACAGAAATTTGAACAAGATCTTCACATTTTACTATCAAAGAATCACATCTTCGTTTGTTGTTTCTTCTTTTCCCCCCTTGGTGTAGAAACAAACAGAGAATTAAAGACCCCAAATTTGAAAAAAACTGAATATTAGCTATTCTGCATTTAGATGCTTAGTTTCCTTGGGAATCTTTAATACTTGCTAGGTATGCTGACATTTAACTGGGAACAATGTTATTAACATTAAAAGTATTATAATATCCTGTAAACATCAAATAGGGTCAGAATTACGAAGTAAATAAAATTTTATTACCTTGAATTTAGAATATTTAAAATCAAAAGTGTGAAGTCCCTGTATTTTATCACATGTCCACTTGTTTTATATCCAGATACACATGTGTATGTGTGTCTTACAAAGTTGCCTTATGAATAGATATGTGACAATATAATGTATTATGAAACTAGCATGATTCTTTGTGGTCAAATATTTTATTATTATCTTTCCAGAAATCTTCCACTCACATTGAAAATATGGTCAGTAGGACTACTAAAAATGAAATTTTAAAGGTTGGTTTGAAATACCCTCTATTTCCACTATTCTTTGACTTGTAAGAGAACTATTAATACATAGTCTCAACCTGCCAATATTAAGCAGGAGGTGAATCTCTATGGGTATGACGGTAGAGAGGGAAGAAACAGTATTAGAAACTTATCCAGTAATTGAACTCTTACTCCTGTGGGAGCTGGTAATGAGGCAGGTAGACTCTGTTTAGTAAAGCACCTGAGGCAGCTTCATGACTGAAGTCCTGTGGATAAGCATGTCTCATTCTTTCCTGTGCACACAAATATAAATGCAGATTCTGGTTATTCTATTTAGGGAGGACCTCCAAGGCTGCTGTGCTGCTGCCACTACTTTATGAATCACACTTTGATTCTTTGTCCCTGGGATAGAAGAAGTTGGTATTGTGGTTATCTTTAGTTCTTTATATAATTTCTCATACAGATCTGTCATCTCCTCTAGAAAATAATTGAGTTAGGTATATATACAGGAGGCTATCTCTCTTTCCCTCCAGTTTTGTCACCATAATTATATCATTTTTATTATTTTCAAAATGATAGAAATTGCAGGGCAAGACCTGAAGACTAGTGTGCACTCTCCTATCTGATGCATAATTACACTAAAGATCATAATTATATAAAAATGAGCATCAATCTCCAAAAGAAACTCTTGTTTCACAGAAAACTTTAAGTCAGTGAAGGTAAGTGTTTTGAGGACAGACAGCTGAACTCCTGTCACTGGATCACCGGAATTACAAACCTCCCTTGTCTCCTGTTGCCGTCTCAGATTATTCAGGGCCACAGACTCACTAAGAGAATTATTTTTTTTCTCCTAGCCATTTCACTTTCTCAGTGCCAAACATCTACTGTGGCTTCCAATGAATCGAGGTCTCCTTCCTTTCCTCCCCTGAAAGCTCATGCACCCAGTAAAATGTCACAAATAAAGTGAAAACACGCCTTTCCCTGTCTGGCCTTATAAACAGAAAGCAAGAGCCCCATTCTTCACCAGGAAACTGACCCAAAAAGCTTACTGGATTTAAAGAGATTGAGAAGAAGGTCAGCTAAGAAAACAAAGGGAATTCTCTCCATAGTTAATTCGGATGAAGCTCCACCAACCCCAAAATAAACCCTTGTCCAAGGCAAGGAAACAAAAAAGAGGGCATGTAAGGTGAGGTCTGGAAAAGAAATGGTGTTTCACAGGCGACTTATTTGCATGCTCTGTTTGTCTATCGTTTCTTTCCCAGAGAATAAGTGGTTCTGTGTTTATTTTTTCTCTCATAGTCCCTATTTCCACACTGTAATGTCTGCTAAAGTGTAACATTTAAAACTCTGTTTCTATTGCACCATAGACATACAAAAGCACATATGTATCATCCATAGATATGTATATGGTGAGATTGCCTCTGTACAAAAGTATAAGAATATTTTTATTCTTCTGAATTAACATTTCTATACTTATCTAACTCTTAGACAACTATAGTTTAAGGTATAGGAGATGCTAACTTCGAAAGACCTTACAAAGCTCAAGGACACTGAAATAAAAAACGTATACATTCAAGTTATTCATTTTTCTCATATTCAATCTTGTAACCAGTGAACAAAATTTCTAGGGATAGCATACGTTCATATAGAGTGCTTCACCATTAAAGGGTTAATGATGTTATGGATTATGAATGTTAGCAATCGAAATGGCATGCTTTTGTGTTTGCAAAAACATTTTCTGCACCATGTCCGAATCCCTTTGCAAACAGATAAATTACTCTATAAATCTTACTACTCCATGTGGATAAATCACACATGCAGGTTTATAAGGCTGAAGAGCTAGAAGGGAAAATCTGCTTTGGATAGTAGGATCTTTGGGATTCATAATCACCAATGCTCAGGAAATGAAGAAAGGAGTGCTTACACATTAGCATTTTCTCACTTTTTACAATCTGGAGAAACACATACCCACAAAACACACACACACGCAATGCACGGCACACAACGCACACTTTCCTCTCTAACAAGGCTAGAGCTCCCAAAGCAGGACACTGTGACAGCCAACCAAATTTATTTCTGAGAAAAAGAAAGAAAACTTTGCTGCTGTCGGCAGCTCTGCTAGAGAACTGCTCCCTGATGCCCCAGGGTTTATGCACTATCAGCTCCTTGCACACAGATTAGAGGTTTATTTTCTATCGTATACTGTGTTTTTATTGCCACAACAAGCAATATTAGCTAGATAGACAGACTGACACTGGGTCATTTTATTTGGAGGAAATGAGATTTTAAAAGATCTCCAAGGAGAGTGGTTCTTTCTTTCTTTTTGTTAGCATCTGCCAGAAATTCAAGGAAAGCTAGAAAAAAGAACAAGGGGTAGGTACAGTTGGTAGAGAGGAGGAAGAGAGAAGAGAAGCACAAAAAATAACCTTGGAGCATTTTAGAAATAAAAATATGACTAGGTCTCACTTGAGTCTCTCTAGCTCCCAGTACCTGATAGGGGTCAAACTCCCAAGGACCTGGGACTCTTCCTTTCCAAATTTCAATCTCAAATTATTTTAGAGTTTGGCAGAGCTGCACAGAAAAAACACTTTGAAGTCAATAATCAATTTGAAATCTCCATTGTATGCCAGGTTAATTCTTTCCCAACCTCTGTGTTTAACACTCCTACTCCAAATATCAGCAGTTTGGCAAGTTCCTTTTCTTTCTGCTCCTCATATCTTGTGTTGATTTATATCCACATTCCAGAAAAGGCTCAGTAACCAACCAAAGTTCTAAGATTGATTTATTGCCCTCCATGTCAATTAGAAGATCCGTACAGAAAGTCTTCTATCAGAAACCCTCACACACATCCTTGATGTGTGTGTGTGTGTGTGTGTGTGTGTGTTGGCATGCACACACACACACACACACACACACACACACACACACACACACGGGAGGAGCAAGGAGAATGCAGTACTGTGTACTACTCTCTGAGAGCCATAATCCAACAACCTTTCTTCAGAATTAAGGAATCCCAACAAAACTCTCAAGTGCAATGCAACAGCAATAACAATAGCAAGAATACTGCCTGCCCAGAAGCCACTAATGTCATGGGTGAAGTTAGGCTTCCTTGGTAAGAGAAACAAGGTCCTAAGAACCGAACAACACTTAACCAACACCACTGCTGCTTGACAGGGACCAGAATTCCCTTGAATTTGGTTAGCTATAATGCCAACCAGTCAGTAAAACGGGGACACACACACATACACACACACACACACCACACACACACACCCCACAAACCTGCACCATCAGGAGCCGGAGTTCAAGGAGATCAGGCGCACACACACACACACACACACACACACACACACACACACACACGTAGACGCGCGCAGCAGAAAAGTTGCCCGAAAGCCCTACCTGAGGATGGCTGTGTCCCCCTGCCTCACGGTGATGTTGTCCGTGCCTCGGTTAAAATCCACGCTGCGAACAGGCAGTCCTGTGGGAAGAAGGCAGAGCAATCTCAGTAGGACCAGCGGCAACTGTTTCCGATCCGGCTGAACTCTCCCGACCATGGTGGCCACGCCGAGGTGCGGGTCCGCGGGGTGCTCTGGAGGGGTGCGCGCTGCTCGCGAGGAGAGGCTTCACCAACACGGGGCTTTCATCCACAGCGAGCGCAGAGCGGGCTTTGCCAGTTTATGGTCCTTTCCACTTTGCCTCTCTCTTTCCCTCGCTCAGTCTCTTTTCCCTCTAAGACTTAACAAAGCCCTCATAAAACCCAAGCAGAAGGGTGAAAAGTAAAAGCAGCACAATTTCAAAAGAGAGAGTGCAAATAGCAAGCCCCGTGGAAGAGCTGAAGAGGAAGCCAAAGGAAGGGGTTCTTGTTTGGTCTCTCTGTGGCTGGATGCTCCTCTGCCAGTGTCTGAGCTGAGCTCCTTCGCTCTGTAACCCACTTTCCCAGGCTGGCTGGCGGGCGGGCGGGCGAGGGAGCCGGCACCAAGCCTGCCAGTGAGTGTACAGAAACAGCCACACAGCAGCAGCAGCAGCAGCAGAAGCAGCAGAAGCAGCAGCAACCCAGAGCCTCTCTCCCCCTCCTCCCTTTCCTGTTTCTCCCAGTCCCCGGCGCTCTCTCTGCTCAGCACCTCCCCCCCAACCCCCGACCCTGCTGGTTATCAACAACCCCTCCACGTCATCCCCTCTGCCCTCCCCTCGACGTGGCCCCTCGCTTTGCACAACTGCCCCCTTCAGCAGCAGCGAGCCTCAATGAAAGCCTGATGCGCCTTTGGGTTGTCAGGACGACAGCTCCATCTGAGGCCTGGCTGATTTCCTTAAGAAGGGGGAATGGAGTTTAGAGGTACCGTTCAGGAGAGAGGGGAGAAGGAGAGGGACTTAAGCTATAAAAGAACAGGAGAAAGAGTCCAGGAAAGGAGAGGGAAGGAGTGAGGAAAGAAGAAAAAGGAGGTGAGAAAGAGAGTTGCAAATGGGGGGAGTGGGACAGAGAAGGATGGGAAACCATTGAGGTGGGGAGTGAGGGTGGGGAATGTCCTGAAAGATGGGAGAAGGAAACTGAGGAGAAACGTGACAGTGGAGTCTAAGAATAAAAGCCAAAGTTGATTTCAAACGAAACATTCTTGGCAACTGGCTTTGCGTGTTCAAATCTTGTTCATTCTTTCCTCTTTCCTGCACTTTCTCTTACAGGATTAAAATGGTTTATTTTCTCTCCTTCCTTCGTCCCCTCCCCCTCTTGGAACCCCCTTATGAAAGATGGATTGGAGACAATGCTGGTATTGAGTGGTCTGGGGTGTGAATGCTTGGCTTGTTTTTTCCAAGTGCCAGCCTCAGCAGCTGATCCCTGATCCCTAAATCAACTTCACTCTCCAGGAAACCCTCACTCAATCCTACACATGAGTAATGGTATTAAGGATTACTATTTAAAGGACACATTGAATTGCTACCCAAGTTCCTCCTGGCACTTACTTCTCAAAATGTTCATATGCAAGGAAGGAGATTTGTAAATCACAAAGCTTGTCATTTGCAAAGAGACACTAAGTAAGGTTGTGTGCAGTACTCCAGCTAATGGCAGACAGGTTACCATCATTTGTCACTCCTTCTATTCCATGAGCCAAGCAAGTGATGAGGACCATAAAGACCACTGATAGTCACTCAAGTGAGAGCCCCACACTCTTGGACATCTCCCTCAGTACTGATGTTGAGGATAAAGAATGTGTTTGTACCAGCCAAGGACTTCATTTTTCTCTTTTTTGATTATATTTATTTAAATAATGAAAGTGTTCATATAGTACAAAAACCAAATGGTACAAGGTGCTATAGAGTGAACTGTTGTTTTCTTCTTATTCCTATCTTTAGGCAACCCATTTCTCTTTTTTGGAGGCAACATATATTTTCAGTTTGTTATGTATCTTTCCACAAATATTCCATACATATGAAAATACATATGCACATAGAGAGATATTATACCCATCCCTCTTATGTAAGCAAATGTTTAGCCTAGGACATTTGCCAAAAATAAAATAAAAAGAAAGAAACATGCTTAGGATTCCTTATCAAACCCTACCAGAGCACAAGCCTTAAGGAAACCCTGTGCTGAGACTGGCTTGCCCTCAGAATACTCAAAGCACTTTTTCCGCTGCGTGTTATCAGTTTAAAAGATAGATAAACTCTTACAGATTACGTGAGGAAAAAAAGGAGGACCTCTTTTGCTTTTAAGAAAAAACTGAGGACTGGAATCTGAATTGTCACAAATTCATAATTGATGGAGTTCAATTAATTTTATGTGTACTGTGCATTCATTTTATATAAATCAAGGTGTCCTATGTCAGGGATTATAAGCAGTGCTCAGTTAATAAACCAATGATCGACCACTAAGTTATAAGTCAGCTGTTTAAAACTTAGAATCCATTTTGCCACAGGAGAAATGGTTAGGCCAAGTGGATAGTTGACTACAGAACTCATAATCCTGTGAATCCCAGTATCGATGGGAAAATGAGCTTCAAGTGCCAAAAAACAAAAACAAAAACAAACAAACAAACAAAACCCCCACAAAGATCAAAGATGCAAGGATTACATAACTTTCTGCCTCTATTGCAGAGAAGCACCCTCCCTTTCCCCACACCACCAACAGACTTGACCTTCTTTGTCAGGCTAATTCTAAGCACTTAGGAATGAAGAGTTAGCTTAGAAAAAGGCTTCTATTAACATATATCCTTTGGTTTGGTGCTTCTTCCATGTCAAGTGGAAGCAAAGAGAGATAAAAGGGACTGGTAGCTATGAGAATTATCTGTTTCCACTGCTGGTGCTAGGTGAATAGTATGACCCCCAGTAAGAGCAGAGATACTCTGAGGGGAAGGATTAGACATTGAAAGAGTATGAGTATTCTCCTGTGTCAGTCAACTAGATTTTGTATGAAGAAAGAAAAGGTTTTTTTCAGGACAAGGAGAAAGTATGGTGGGTGGTAGCGTATTATAAACAGAAGATGTTTATACATGATTGTTAGCTAATACCTATACTGCTAACCTCATACTACCAGAAGAACTTGCCTGGTGGTGCTTGGAGAAAACATATGCTTAACATACTGAAATCCAAAGTAATTAATATCAAAGTAGTAGGAATGTGGAATTTGTAGTAAATCAATCAAATCTGGAATTTGCCTCTACATTCACTATGAGAAAAGGATATATTAAAGTAAATCTGGATTGTAATCAGAATTATAGAATTGCCTAACCTACCTAATGAGAAAAAAATTACAAGCATATATGTGTATAAAAATCATATAATGTAATTAAAGGTTTTTAAAAAATCTTTATTAAATAAAGTCCATTTCTTGGCAACTTTTGTTAAACTAGGTTGACTTACTATGACAACTGAAAGTAAGACGCAGTTTTTTAAAAAGGCTGTATTTTAAAAATTCTCTAATTTAGGCTGTTTAGAAATTATTTCTAATCAATTAGACTGAATCTGTCTCAACAATTTCAAAATTACGAAGTTTGTTGCATTTATTTAAGATTTATTATTTACATCCAGGGAGTACTTCAAGTACAGCTCTTTAACCCAGCCCTTGGCCCAGAGGGAGTACTCTGTACTTGATATCTACAAGAACGGAAGAGTGATTAAATGCTCAGGCTTACTCAGAGGCTTACCTCACCATTTACAAAATAATAAAAGTATTTGAGGGTGCACCATCTACTTCCATTTCAATATTATGCTTTCTCAGAGTTCTTCCTCTTTTCAATTCTTGATAGAATCCTTCTGGTTTTTTGTCCTCTATGATCTTTTGTTTTCTAATAAATCCAACAGTCAATATACATTGGATAATGTATCTCATCCTAATGGTCAATCCCTTAAATCTATCCTGATATTAACTTCTCTGCTTTCTTTCCTCGGAAGTGTAGAGAAGGAAACAAATAAACGTGTGGCTGAAATTTACACAAGCTATTTTTCTGTAAACCACTATATACATTCTTCCAAGAGGGTTAGCAAAAATGAACATACTTTCAGGTTATTTGTGAGGCAAGTATGGCTGTTAGCCATGTGAAACAGCCATCATCACCCAAGTAAGATGATCTTAACTACTACTTTAAAATAACATACTGCCTTTCTAAAAGAGGCTGTAGAAGATTCTGGCGCTCTCCAGGGACAAATGTTGCAGGAAAAACAAAAACTGGCTAACGTCTGAGTACCCTAAGAAGCATGAAAGGTTTATTCTTCTGTTTAGCTTTATAAGGTAATAGGCTCACATGAAATCCAGATGCAGCCTGGAATGTGCAACTAATTTAGCAACACTGCTTGCATTTTATGCTAAACATGTCTATAATATTAATATACTATTCCACATTTCTACAGTTGTAAGGTCTTAATCATAATAACACCATGCCTGTACCTTACTTTTCTAAGTGGAATTAACATTTCCATATGAACTAGAAATGCAGAATTGTTAATACTTCTCCTTAGGATCCCTGGTATGACATTTTCAATGATTTCATCATAATTTAGCAATATTCAAGTATCCCAGTTTATGCTTATAAACATAGCACTATCTTATGTGAGTTTTTTCTGGAATCTAGCCCTTCCAATACAGACACTTCATTGGCATGTGTGTCACTGCCTAAGAAAATCAGTCAGCTGCAAGTCAGTTACATATTGTCTAAATCTTTACTATAGACCCCCTCCCCCAGTGATGTAGAACACTCTTCCACATCCTGCACAATTAAAAAAATCACTCTTTAGTTTGCATTTAGTGCATGTCTTTGTGGTTTATTATTATCATATCAGTCTTTTGCTTCTAAGTAAGTATACTTTGGTCACTTGTTCTATTTTGGTAGGCATCGATGATTGGATCTGTCCCAGTTTTTGAAAGACCTTTGGGATTCTTAAACTGCTACCTGCATCCTCACTTCCTGCTCCTGCTCGTGATTATGCATAAACATATATGGGCTTACACTTATTGATACATTTGCACATCAGAAAAGCAATTTTCATGTGCCTTATTATTTCCCGGAAATACATACACCAGCCCTTGGACCTTTCTCTTTCTAGGTTGTCCCCTCTGCCACCATGTACAAGGAGGTGGAAATAGTTAAAAAATGCTGCATCTGCATTGCTACTACTCTTTTCGATATACCCCCCAGATATGGGAAGAATATTGCAACATCTGGAAAGATGACAGTAATGGCATCTTCAGTATAGCAACATGTTAGTATAAGCAGGTAATCAGGAAACTCTACCCTCTATTTGTGGTTGTTGTAGTAACTTGAATTCCTACAATCAGAAAATAGACCAAGGAGAAGTGAGGAATAGTGGAGGTGGGTGTACAATTCCATATTCTGACATGCCTAGTAGGTTTGTAATTCATTCATTTGATCAATATGCTTTTATTGATACAGTAGTGAATCAAGACAGGCCAAGATTCTCTTCTATTGAACTTATATCCTAGATGCAGAAATGAACACTATACAAGCACATACATATTAAGATTATTTCAGAAAGTAAATGCTATTAAAGAAAAATGTGTGATACAGAGTATATGGCCTGGAGATGTGGTGATGGGAACATAAAGAAAAGTAGTCAACCAACACCTCTTTTTAGAGGTTGGCATTTTAACTAAATCCCAAAATCTAAGGAAGATTCCATGCAAATATCAGCACGAAGGCCTTTCCGGGTGAAAGAAATGGCATTCACAAAGGCCCTGAGGTAGAACTAAGTGTGTCATACACCAGGAACCAAAATAAGGACAATAAACCTGGGATGTAGTTTGTGTGTATGTTATGGGGGTAATTGGAAAAGACAAATAAAAATTAGAAAGTGAGGAGGGGTTATAATGAAAACATTCCATGTAAGAAATTTAGATTTTAGTCTAATGACCTGAATAAGCAAGGGATTGACATGATCTGATTTACATTAGAAAGATTGAAGAATGGACTGTAAAAGAGCAATGGCAGAAGCAAGCAAACAAGACAAAGAAAATCGTAGTCATCCAGTGGCAACTGGCTTAGACTATGGGGTAAAAATCAGATGGAGAGGAGATTGAGTTGGCTAGACTTGATCATAATGGGAAAATCTTCCCCAAAAGACCGTGTGCTATCACAAGTGATCAATGTTTTCCATATGCCAGCATTTGTCCTCACTGTATTAATTCAACTCTAGTATACCCTTACAGAAAGCCACCACTCATCAAATCATCAAATAAGAATTGACGGAATGTCAAGTAGGATGTTATGAATACCAGCTAGCCAAAAAAAGTGTTCCAGTTGCTGCTTTTAAGTATAAACTTTGCTTACCATTAATATGTTTATTGTATGTTAATTAAATATCAGTGTAATAAGTCAGTGTGTTAGAAATTAAGAAGTGCATAACAAGATCAACAGATGCTATATAATTATTAAACTTTACTAAGTATTTCCTTACATATCTGTATTTATCAGGTAATATCTATCCTGCTAAATCTTAAAAAAATGCCTAGTTAAATATCTTGAGGCTGTAAGACATGTAAATAACACTAATATGTTTTCTCCAAAGTTTACTGACAATATCGAGCTGCAGGGCAAGTTCAGTATTAGGTCATTTAGGTCAAAGCGTCCCAGAAGTCTATCTGCTTAAAAGTATCTTCCTGTCTTATCTTGTCCGTAATTCACATTCTCAGCCCTTTGTGCTTTTAATATTGAGTCTAGGAGCATTGCCTAGATGAGAGGAAGAGGATTCACAAACCCTGCCAAATCAGTTGTGTCGCCATGTATGAGAAAGTTCATTAAATTAATGAATAATTCTTGAGACCTATCATATAACAGGGACTGTGCTAACCTCTAAGGAAACAATGATGTACAAGACTGACCACCCTGCCCTTGTGCAAGTCTAATGAGGAAATGGCATTAGAAACTCCTTCCAGAGAGGAATTAAATATTGTCTTGTAAAATTATAAGGCAAACGTTTCAAACCTGCTCTTCAGTATAGAACAGAGGCAAACTAATCAACATATATGCCCAGTCTTCTCTTTGGTGGTGATTAGTACCGAAAATACTAAAATTCAGAGTCCTTATTTTCAGGAACCCAGAAACTCATGAGATAGAGCAATAAGATGAACACACATGAAGCACAGAATAAGATTCATCAGTGAGTAACTGAGGACTGAATTGTAAGGGAGCGGAATCAAAATGTTATGGGAGTTCAGAAAAGGGAAGCCAGTAAGGGACGTTGTGGAGAAAATGGCATTTTAGGTCATCATTGAAAGGTGTGTAAGAAGATAATGGAGGAAGACAACTCTTTAAGCAAAGTATGGCCATGAGAATCAGTCTACAACAAGAATGGAGCTGCAGGAAGACTCACCCAACTAACAGAAGGAGAGGAGAGGACAGGTGGAAGAAGGTGGGTTACAGAAGCTACCTAATGAAGATTCCCAAATGCCTAAATGAAGAGTCACGCTTCATCTCATAGTTAGAAGGCTACTTTAGATTCTGGAGGAGGGAGGAGAGATACTGACATCTTAGGGAGCTTATTTTGGCAATGCAAAGTTAGAAAGTAGAACAAAGATGAAGTAGAATAACTAGTTAGAAGGCTAATAAAGTTGTAGATGAAATGAGAGGCAAACCTTATCAATCATATATACTGTTGCTTCCTAATAATGATGAGGAATGAAATCCTTCATTCAGAGACTTCACATTCATGGGGAAGGACATGTTGTAGGAAAGTGTATGAAGGTGGAGATGGCAAAAAGTTAAAATGGAAAGTTACTCTGCTTCTGTAAGCTGGGGCTAGTGGGGGTCTTGACAGGCATGTTAATGAGTTTGGCCTTTATTCTGTATACAATATGGAGCCATCAAAAACTTTGAGCAAGCAGTATTTTAAGAAGATAACTAACTGGAAATGGAATGGAAGATAGATTTGGAGAAGTCACAGTCAGGGAAGGCCAGTTATAAAGTTTCTGAAACAGCACAGGCAAGAGATGATAAAAGCAGACTACAGGGCAATGACAGTGAAAAGAGAAAAGAGGTGAAAACTTTTAGAGAAATTTCACAGGACTGATGGGACTTGTCAACTTACTGGATATGGAAGTTGAAGAAATAGGAAGGGTAAAAGATGCCTCTCGTTTTCTTTTCTTGAAGTCCAGGTTGATAAAATAGAAACGTTGGGTTAAAAAAAAAAAAAAAAAAAAAAAAAAAGCTAGATTCAGAGGGAATTTGCAAATTCTACTTTTAGAATTCTGGATTGGTTCCTAAACTGGTACTCAAATAGCCTGCTCTTCCAGATGGACAGGCTCGGGACGTTGTCTTAGGAATATGACATTCTTCACAGGAGAGCCGTCTCTGCATTCTGTAATAAACTAAGTCCAGAAATTCAGATGCTTTCCCCCACATTTGTGTTTTTTTCTTTTTTTTCTATCATATGTTTCTGTTACTTCAATATATTTATATATACAGCATGTTGACAAGCGACCTATTTGCCAATAACGAATCTCATTTTGAATTTTAAAACCACATCCATATAACAATTAACTGATTCTGTTTCAAGAAAAAATATCATCTGAACTTGTCTCCCTCTGCTGGCTGCATATTGAGGTATCATAAATCTTTTTAAATCATAGTAACATTAGAAATAGACATATCCAATGATAATGTGTTTTGTTCAACTATAGAGCTTTGCAGTTTGCAAATGTATAGTGACACACATAATTTAATATGGTATCTTTCTGCAACTTTGTGAGATAAACTGTACAAGTATTATCACCCTACTTGTCAGAAAATTACTTTGAGACTTTAAGCCAGTAAATCTCATATGAAATTAGAGGAAAATCAGGAAGCATATGTAATTAGAAGAATTGCATACTGTTAAAGATAGAAAAGACCCAGAAAATCTTCTTGTTCAATCCTCTGATTTTATAGCTGAGACATGGAAACTTAGACTTTACACAGTTATTTAGGATGACTGAGATTAGTATTTAAAAAGCGCAACTCTCAAAACAGTGCCCTTTCTATTATACCATGCTGCCTGCCTAATAATATCAGGATATAAAGCTTTTATAGCATAGCTGAAGCATTTACAGAAGTAGGCTGGGTTGTAGATTGAAAATGTCTGTTTCTCTGAGGCCAAATCTACATTGCATCAGAACAACCCACAGCTATGTTAAACTTATAATAAAGTAAGGAACAACAAGAAAACACCACCAAAATAAATGGAATTTACATCAGTTGGACAAATAAGTAAGGCGATCCTCAATAACCTGTGTGAATAGACTACTTGTCTGTCCAGGCTGGGGCTGTATAACCATAGGCAAGGCTTGAGATGATTTTCAGGAACTCCAGAGTATTACAGACTGTGTTTGTAGAAGAGTTGCAGCGAAATTTTCTCACCCTCCCACTGCCTGGGGCACTGTTTCTTCCTCCCTGTATGTCCTACATAGACAGTCTACTATGGCTTTCTGGCTTTTCATCTGAATTACTACTCCTCAAAGTTACTCCCATTCTTAATGGATGTCACTATTCTGTCTTGGCAGGAAATAAAATTTGACTGAAATAATTTATACTTGTGTGTGAGTGACTGGTAAGTTCCAACATCTGAAGGGATAGAAATATCATAAAAGGAGGGCTTCCTAAACTCAATACATTTCTAGTAGATAAAATATTAGGAAAAATATTTTTGTATAGAAGAGTCTTTTAATACATCTTGCTTCTTTCCAGCAAGAGATAAAGACCTTTGTTTTTTAAAACTTTCAGGTCCACAACTCTAAATGTACCTTAAGAGACGCAAAATTAAAATTACAAACATAATCTATATGATCTTAATCCTTCAAGTCATGATAGCCACTCACATATGAGAAATCTTAGCTTAGATCATCGACTCAACACATTGTGTCTATTAAAATTTTTTTATATAGATACTAGGCATCAGTCAGGAATAGATAAATAAATTAATATTACTCGTGAAACTTTATATAATATGTGTATATAAATATAAACAAATAAGGACACTACAGACAATTCACAAATATACCTACTTTCCAATACACTTGGTAGATATTCCTGATGCCCATGTCCAGCAACAATTTATCAGTTAAAATTTTCACATGGCTTTTTTTCAGGAGCAAAATTAGTCGTCTTCTATGGTGTTCTTTTTGATTTCAAGAAAGCATGACAGAATATTGATCTTACGATAAAATCTGTCTGGTAAGTGGCTTTAGAAGCCATTTGTGACGTTTGGAAGTAATGGGAATGAGATGGTATAAGGAATATTGGCTGTTTCAATAGAATTGGGTTATAGGTAGAGCTTTGATCTAGGAAGTATCTAGCTTCGATATATGGACAAGACACTTTCAAGGGTAAGGAGGCTAGGTGAAAGGATAGACAGGGGAGACAAGTTGGGTTGTGACAGCATTAAATGAAAAAGAGGAAATGTGAGCCAATATAGGTAGTGAAAGAGAAGGATATGAGGCAATGAAGGGAAACTTGTAATGTGGTCAATTATTTATTGAGATAGAACGTTTTTATTCACAAGCTGATGTGAGACCTTCTAATGCTGGTGCCTGTTTTAATGCATATTGTAACTGGCAAAACGATTTTTCTTGGGACAAAAATGACCACCTTTCTATTAAGAAACAATACTGAGTAGTAGTTCACAACTTCTTTTCATTCCTACTAATCGGGGTTACATTATTTTTGGTTAGTGATAGTATTGGCAATAATACTTGGTTACTTAATCAAATAACAAAAATTTATTGATGATCACCTACTGTGTAAGTGGGTACTCTGAAAGATCTGTAGGAACTGTTCTCTATGATCCCTGTAATGGGATTCCTCTGTAATAAGATGATTTTAATATTGTTAGAAAAAGAAGATCAATACATAGAAAGAGTGATTTGAAAACAGTATGCAATTAAGTGTGAAATTGTTAGAAAAGAGCTCTAAATGCCCAGAAAGGTCACTTCAACCTACTAAGTGGCAGTTAGGATACTAAACACTGAAGTCACAAAGTACCACAGGATCAGATTCTTACACTCAAAGAGTGAACAGCCTAGAGATAGATGCAGATGAACAGAGAGTGAAAAGATAGTATTAGCTTTGCAAATACTCACATAGTACGCGTTCACATAAAGGAGGCCACCCAATCCCGACTGAAGGGCCCCAATCCCGACTGAAGGGCTCCAATCCAGACTGAAGGGAAAGTTTTCTGGAAAAGGTAGTAGCTGAGTTGTGTCCTAAATTAGGGATGAACTAAGGAGTTAGGTGTTGATGGTTAAAAAATAATGTGGGAGAAATTTCAAGAAGGTCAACAATAGAGATAAATGTTTGGAGTCAGGTGCCAACACCGTAGAGCAAGGACATGGGGCAGGAAAGAAGGGGCCCTGACCAGAGAAGGATCACCATGGAGTAGCAGGAATCCCTAGATAGGGAGGATGGAGATGGATTATAAAGAACCTTAAAAGACAAAAAGAGGGAAATCTGAACGTAATGCATCAGTAAACAAGAAGGGCTTTAGTCTCTTGGGCAAGTTATTGAAAGTGGCACTTGTTCTATCAGCTGTCTGAAATTGAGGGCCCAACTAGGACATTTTCTCCATAATTCAAGCATAACAGGTAATGATCTGGCAGTCAAGAATAAAGAAGAAAGATAAATGTAACATATATTAAAACAGAAGACTCAAATGGAATTGTTGTCTAATTGGTTATATGAAATGGGTAAGAGGAAGGTATTCAAGATGAGTCCCATGAATCTCCACTTCCTCCCAATCCTGGTTTCTGAAGAATGGAATCATCATTGATAGGGACCAAGAAGTTGAGAAAGAATAATGAAGTATATCGGGGGTGGTGGAGTGAGGAACTAATTCTTCATAAACATCAGGTCTGCTATCTAGTTAACTACTTGTATGAGATGCAGTGTGCCTGTTACTGGTTTTGGCTCCATTAGCTCAACCAATATTAATTTCTCAGATGCGCACAATTAAGAAAGTAAAACTTGCAAAAAAAAAAGCCATATGATCCTTTCAATGTTGATGCTTATATTTGTTAGTATTAATAAATAAAATGACATTATTCTCTAATATCCATTCTAAAAATGTGATACACATAATACCTGGGCTTAAGTGGACTTTATCCACTAAAGTTTGAGTGTCATCAACTTATGTTTAATATAACCCAATAATCTATTTATTTTTATTAACTAGATCTCGTCTTCAAATTCTTAGGGAGTCCAAAATATTCTGGGATACGCTCACTGAATTTGATTGTTCATCATTATCCTCTGCCCTTGGGCATCTCATACCTTTCTTTATTCTAATCTATTTCTAACTAGAGCCAGACATTTAAAAAATATATTCTGTACATTTCAAAATGCATTTTGAATACCAAATAAAGTTATAAAACAGTTTTCCTCAATATTAATAAATAATAAGATTTATGTTGGGAAGGTTAGATTTAAGTTTACATATTAAAGAAGAAATTTACAAAATATAGTTATAAATATGGATCTGGGCTTTAAGAAAGTACCCCATAGTGGAATACAGATTTAGAAGTCACCAGGGTAAAGGTGAGAGGTAAGAGTTGCAATGCAGGTGTGTGTGTGTGTGTGTGTGTGTGTGTGTGTGTGTGTGTGTGAGAGAGAGAGAGAGAGAGAGACAGAGAGAGAGAGACTGACAGAAGAAAAATAAGAGTACAGTCTAATAACTGCATCTTGAATAGGGTTTGCCATGTTGGAGCAAGAAGTAAGAAGCAAGAAAAGTTGCTCCTCAAAAGCAGCAGGACCAGAGTATATCTCTTTTCGTCTGTACAGCACAAAATGCTTTCACATTCATTTGTCTTCACTTGACACCTTATAGCACTCCAGAGAGCTCTTTGGAAGAAAGATGTTTTAAGTGTCAGGTATTAAGATAATAAACATAAAAACAATAATAGATACACAAGACCTTTAAATAGAAGGAGGGTACTACCTATATTCATCACTAAGTGGTTTGGATCAGTACCAAAGGCTGGTGGGAAGCCAGAGTAGGAAAAGTCTAGGGCATCCCTAAGTGTATAGTGAGGTGATAAACACACTGTGTAAGAGGGTGGTCTCCTCTCCAAATATGCCCTTTTGTCTCATCCAAAGTCTTATTAGTACTGACACTAATTCAATAGTTTATTGCTACATGTATAATGGGACTTTCATGTTCCCAAGAGAAATTCTTAGATCACAGACCATCATTATTATCATTGAAGTGGAAGAT
Organism: Macaca fascicularis; assembly: GCF_037993035.2. Lineage (NCBI taxonomy): Eukaryota > Metazoa > Chordata > Mammalia > Primates > Cercopithecidae > Macaca > Macaca fascicularis. The sequence continues at coordinate 166,720,798 of NC_088376.1, read as the reverse complement.
CATGGACTTTTATGAAGGGAATTGTTTAAATACATGTGGGATTTTTTTTTTCTTGTAAACAACTGAAATGAAATCATTCCCCCCAAATATCATTTTATAATGGTTACTCTGATTTGCAAATACAATATGAGATTCTGATGTTATCCAAGCATTTCACAAATGAAATAATGTATTACCTCTGGAAACTGGCAACAAATTATCATTTATCCCAAGACATATTTTAAAAATTTGAAAAAATATAGAACATCACCAACACCCCCAACATACACAAAAATACATATGCAAACATATTCATTCAGTAACTCATCCTTAATTTAATTAAAGCCTTACTATAGAAGATTAGATTCCAAGGCTGGTTCTTCATTGTGCTCATGTTGTTTCTGGATGAGGGAAATGCAGAACCAGAGAACTGAAGACTGAAACCTTGAGCTCCAAGTCATGTAGGATGTTTGCAGAAAGAAAGATATGTGTCTGGGGCTATCTTTGGTATTATGCATAGGTTCTGAGCTTGAGTTTTCATATTTGACAAATAAAAATCCTACAGATATTCAGATATAAGAAGAAGATTTGGTACATCCCCACTGTATTTCCAGCCATTCAATTGTGTCACCTGAAACTCGGTGCTGAATACTGCACTGATTCTTTATCATCTCCTCTTGCCTAGACAGAGCCAAAGTATTATAATGTACTCTGCGTCAATGTCCTCTCAGCAGTTTTTTTAATCTGAAATTTAGATGGAAAATGTCCTTAATTTATATAGAAAATGTCAAGTTTATATCCACAGATTTCTGTGTTATAAAACAGCAAAAACATTCAGAGTGAAGGCATATTTAAATTGCAGGGTTTTTTTTCTGTTGATCAAAATTTAAAATGTTTTCCCTTACAAGCAATAAAAAAGGGTAGTTCTGATCACTTCTCAATATCTGTAATTATATCCCCTAAATTATAAACTTTAAACCACACAGTTTTTATTGTATCTTCCAATTTTTTCATTGGAAAATGGGGTCATATGACAGGATGGGGTCATAGCTGTCATAAGATCCAGCTCTTTCATTTTACAATTGGAATAACTGAGACCCTAAGACTAAAGATCTTCCTCAAGGTCACATAATAGATTGTAGGAGAACCAGGATAAAAAAGCATTTCTTCTTATTCTCAGTTCAGAATTCTGACTTAAATACAATGACAGTCTGTCAAAGGAAGACATATATGACCATGTGCATATGTGTATGTGTTTGTGTTGGTGTGTGTGTACGTGTGTTGGTGTGTGTATTTCTTTGCTTAGTCTGTTTCGTGGATAGAGTTCTCCTACTTCCTTCCCCACTCCCTTCAACCTTTCTTTATGCAGCAAATTCTTGTTTTGTATATTATTTTTATTTGTGTTAGTGAACAGGTTATTCAGGTTAATCTGCTCATGTTAGTGAATAATCTGCTCACTAACACAAATAATAATATATAAAAACCAGAATTATTATCATTTTATCATTTTTAAATTTTAGTTTTAGGGGGTACATGTGCAGGTTTGTTATATGGGTAAATTGTGTGTCACTGAGGCTTGCTGTATGAATGATCCCATTACCAAGGTGCCCAACAGGTAGCCTTCCAATGCATGCCCACCTTTCCATCCTCCCCCCTCAAACAGTTCCATCTATTATTCCCTTACTTGCATCCATGTGTATTCAGTTCTTACCTCCCACTTATAAGTAAGAACATACAGTATTTGTTTTCTAGACAGAGCCAAAGTATTATAATGTACTATATGTTTGCTTAGGATTGCATTGGTTTCCTTAGGATTATGACCTCCAGCTGTATCCATGTTGCTGCAAAAGACATGATTTCACTTTTTATGGCTGCATAGTATTCCACAGTGTATTTGTATCACATGTTCTTTATTCTGTCTACCACTGATGGGCATCTTGTTTGATTCCATGTCTTTGCTATTGTGAATACCACTTATGCAGCAAATTCTTACTCCTTAATCAAGACCTGTTTAAATACCATCTCTTTCTGCTTTCTGCTCCCATCTTTGGTAGCGTCCCTTGCTTTACTCTCATAGAAGGCACGTGAATCATTTCAAGTACACAGTAGCAGAGCTGTCTGCACTTGAATCATTTTGGTAGCAGAGTTGTCAAACACATCAGAGTTCTTTGAAAATACATCTGCATACTACTTTAGAGTAGATCATAGACCATTTTCACTATTTTACAAACTCCTTAAGAATATGAATCAGGCCAGGTGCGGTGGCTCACACCTGTAATCCCAGCACTTTGGGAGGCTAAGGAGGGCAGATCACATGAGGTTAGGAGTTCGAGATCAGCCTGACCAATATGGAGAAATCCTGTCTCTACTAAAAATACAAAATTAGCCGGATGTGGTGGCTGTAATCCCAGCTACTCAGGAGGCTGAGGCAAGAGAATCACTTGTACCTGAGAGGCGGAATTTGCAGTGAGCCGAGATCGTGCCATTGCACTCCAGCCTGGGCAACAAGAGTGAAACTCTGTCTCAAAAAATAAGAGAATATGAATCATAAGCTACTTGCCTTTGAATGCACAGGGACTAGCACAGTGCTTGATTATGGTAACTATTTCATAGGGGTTTGTAGAAATGGTTCAATTTAATTTAGACAAATTTAGCAAAACCCTACTCTTCAGAGGATTTAGTTTAACGAAGAAGTATATCTTTACTGTAGACATCATATTGTACTTCATTTTAATGTTTCTGAAATTTATAGAAAATATAAGGACCTGACTTTCATAAATACCAGTAGTGGAATGTTAGGGGTGAACCAAGTGTCATTTTTCAGAAGCAATACTGGTAGCTACACTTCCCATTAAGTATTATTCTAAAGAAATAGTACCTATAACTTCTCATCACTTTTTGAAATCTTCACTTTTCTCCCTATGTGAAGATAATATTTTATATTCATTTATACATAGTTTGTTAAACTCGTCAGAGACCTGGAATTTCAGGACTAATCTTAATTGGGTGATGCTTCAGTTAATGGTCTATTGAGTAACCTGAAGATTTGTTACTGGGGAATATCTGAATGGTTACATCTATTCCTATATGACTAAAAATACATTATTTAGAGAAGGCTACAATTTTAGAATGTGTGAATGAGACCGCTGAGAACAAGAGAGAGTAGGACCAATCATCTAGTTCAACGATTCTCCCATGACAGACAGTGGAAGGTCATTTAAGCTAAGCTGCATATCCAGGCCTCTCTGGGCTGAATTATGACCAAAGTTTGATGGGTGGGGAAATTAGGTTGGTTACTAATAATCTTTGCCCTTTTTAGCATGTGCTTCTCTGACTTTGCCCCAGTCACTGTCTGTCTCCACTTTGTTGCCTCTCCCTTTCCCTACACTTTTCACTCACATTCACTCTAATTTCTTGTCTGAAAATTTTCCTTCTCTGCACTCCTGTATCTTTTTTTTTTTTTGGAACAATCTCTTTTTTTTTAATTTCTTTTTTTTTTATTATTATTATACTTAAGTTCTACGGTACATGTGCATAACGTGCAGGTTTGTTGCATATGTATACACGTGCCATGTTGGTGTGCTGCACCCATTAACTTGTCATTAACATTAGGTATATCTCCTAAAGCTATCCCTTCCGCCTCCCCCCTCCCCAAAATAGGCCCCAGTGTATGATGTTCCCCTTCCTGTGTCTAAGTGATCTCATTGAACAATCTCTTTCTTTCGTTTCTTCCTCCTCACTCGACACCCTATGCCCCACACCGGATTATTAAAAAACAGTTGAATATTTAAACATTATCTAATATTTGTACTGAAAACATTTTCTGGAATTTTTTGTTCTTAATTTTCCATTTGGTATTTAGTCACCAAGCATTCTTGATTAGGAGGGTTTCAAGATGAAAGCAGTAAACGAATCCTGAATTTTTACCTTTGACAAAAGGGAAAAAAACAGAAGACAGAGACTGCAAAGTGCTAGGGGAAAATTTTGAAGAAAAGTCCTTGACCTCAAGAACATCCTACTGTAGTGGGTAAAGCACATGCACAAATTGCTTTTTGCTTATGTGTAATCTCAGATTGAATTTTTGTTTTGTAAGTCATTGGCTCCTGGAAATTCAAGGATATCTATTCTGCTTTATGATATATTTAAGTGAGACAAAGAGTGGAATCTTAAATAAGAATACTAAATGTGGGAATGTAAGGTAATCCTCCTAGTCCTTTATTAAAATTGGCGTAGACTTTGAAGGCTTGGGACTTTAGTGAGAAGGAGGAGATTTGGAAAGGTTCTAAAGCAAAGCCCCCAAAATGATTAAAGCAGTTAGGAAAATTAGCAGATGCCCATTAGTTTGGAGCCAAGCAGACATTTGCTGGATCACATCAGAATCTGTCCAGAGGCCTTAGGAAAATAGTTTTGTAAAGTAATGATTTTAAACCATGAACGTCAAATACAGCTTCATTTTCTTAACACTGCCTTAACCAGCCCCATGCAGCTTCCTTCTAGAAATCCTTTTCTAGCTCCCTTCTAGAAATTCAGGTTGGCCTCATTCCTAACACCAGCTCAGCAAAGGCAAGACGTGCAGCAGTCTTTATTGTCAGTCCTTCATATCTCCACTCCGTGGCCCTGCCATAAGTTCTGGCTTCCCAGCAGGTCCTCTCCCCTCCCTGCTATATCCTCCCAGCAGTGCCCTCAAAAGCCAGCCAATCCTAAAAAAAAAGCACATTGGAGGCAGAACCCAAATAATCATCAAGTAACTAGATGCTCTGATCCTTATATAAAATTGAGATTTGTCACAATACTGTAGATGTAGTGACATTGGAATATGAGTATAATAACAAATACATGATTTATATATTACAGATGTATAAAGCTTCCATGTCCAGATATTTGGTCAGATGATAGGAATATGAGAAGGAATCAGGTATACTCCTACTTTCAGTTTATACTTTCACAGAACAGGAAATATCATGCCAACTAACACATTAGCACACTAGAAATTTGAGATGCTGGGATACATATTTGCAAAAGGAAGACTGAAGGCACAAAGGTGAAACTGATTAAGTATTCTCAACGTTTCTGAATGGGGCAAATAATTTCAAGTAAATCTTCATTGTAAAAGTGATGATAAAGCAAAATATATTTTTTTATAAATTGAGAAGAAGGAGGAGTGAGAAGGAAACTATACATTGCTCTACTCATTTGGTAATGCAAGCTTTTTAGTATATCCAGAGTAAGGCTATCAGTAGGAGAAATCGTTGAGAGAGATACACAAGAGTGAAAACACAGACGGCTTGCACTGAACTTTACTAGCAGCACAATAGTTGTGGAGACAACACGTATAATTATATGAGACACATTTTCTTTGTAGCTACACACAGACCTATCCCACACACTAAACACACACACACACACATACACACATACACACTCCTCATCATTTTCTTTCTAAACTAATGAGGTATAGTATCAAGTATCCAAATTAAATAGTCATTTTAGGTGGGGCTCAGTCTGGGATATAGAAAAGGACTTGACATAATGAAAAATAAAATTAAAATTATTTCTTCTCTTTTCTCCTTAAAACTCAAAGCTAGCCAGGTGTGGTGGCTCATATCTATAATCCAAGCACTTTGGGAGTCCAAGACAGGAGGATCACTTGAGCCCAGGAGTTCAAGATCATCCTGGCAGCATAGCAAGATCCTTGTCTCTACAATTTTTTTTTTTTTTAATTAGTGAGGCATGGTGATGCACACCTGTAGTCCCAGCTACTTAGAAGGCTGAGGTAGGAGGATCGCTTGAGCCTGGGAGCTCAACATTGCAGTGAGCCACGGCACTCAGCCTGGGTGACAGACTCTGTCTCAAAAACAAAACAAAACAAACAAGCAAAACAACAAAACAAAACAAACAAAAAACCTCTAAGTCTAATCCTTACTCCTTTCTTTTTAATCTCTCCACACAACACACATACACACACACACATAAGCATGCACAATAGAAGAACAACAACAAAAGGATGGAAAGACAGAAAAAAATGAAAGATAAATGGCTAGATGTGAGGTCTTCAATTGCTTGGATAAGAAGGAGCTAAAAATATTAGAATGCCACTTCCTCTTACTCATCCTTTGCCCCTTCAGATATTAACCATAACATAAGCTGACTTTCCAAGATCATCAGGCATGCCAAGGGAGATTTCAGCCACATGTCTGATTTACAATCCTTAGTGAGTAGCATCTGATCTTAAAACCAACAAAAGTGGGTGTTATAGAAACTTGAAACATTTATATTAATAGACTTCTAAAAAATCAGAATATTTAAAATTCCTTTTGAGATAAAAAATATTTCAATATCAAGCTTCACGAGCTTGTTATCGCATCAACGATATACAGACAAGAGCTGTCAGAAGACTATCAGAGAAATGTGTTTTCCCACCCAAAGCTGCATTTCTCCATTTCCTCTCTCAACTGTACAGCCCATCTGGCAGTGCATGTACAGACCGCTGGGAGAACTCAAACTTGGAAATTGAAATTTCAGGCTCAAAGAAAAGGTGAAAATATTACGAATTTCCCCAAAGCTTTAAAACCCCAAACAATAGTAATCTTATTCTGAAACTCAGGAAAGAGTTGTATGAGCTTTCTTGTAAAAGAATTGTGTGCGTGTGTGTGTAGCATTTTACAAAAACCTTTGGTAGAAACTGATGACTTCATTAGAACGCCAGGTGGATCTTGTCCCCCAAAACCCTCCTTTCTGTTTGTTTGCAAAAGATTGAATGAACCTTGTTAGAAGTCTGTTCACTTTCCTCTTTCAGGAGTGGGCCAATACATATGCTATATCTCTTTAGAAATTTCCCTGAATTACCAAAATGTCCATCAGTGACAGACTGGATTAAGAAAATGTGGCACATATACACCATGGAATATTATGCAGCCATAAAAAGGATGAGTTTGTGTCCTTTGTAGGGACATGGATGCAGCTGGAAACCATCATTCTCAGCAAACTATCGCAAGGACAGAAAACCAAACACCGCGTGTTCTCACTCATAGGTGGGAAGTGAACAACGAGATCACTTGGACTCGGGAAGGGGAACATCACACACCGGGGCCTATGATGGGGAGGGGGGAGGGGGGAGGGATTGCATTGGGAGTTATACCTGATGTAAATGATGAGTTGATGGGTGCTGACGAGTTGATGGGTGCAGCACACCCACATTGCACAAGTATACATATGTAACAAACCTGCATGTTATGCACATGTACCCTAGAACTTAAAGTATAATAATAATAATAAGAAATTTCCCTGAATTATTGGGCAAAAGGGAAAGAATATAACAAAGTAAGCTGTGTGAACGAGAACTGGCGAAGTTTACATCCCTATGGATCCTCTACTTGGGTGTATTGGGATGTTTAGCTCATCTGAGTTGCAAACCTGATCAGCCTGCATTAGATGTCAGTGAATGTGGAGAGTAGAGGCTGCCAATGCAGGTTATTTTCATAGACTCTTTAATGGCTGCTCTACCTACTCTGCTTATACAAATGTTCTTAGAATGGTATTGATTTGAGAGACATTACTTGCCTATGGACTCTTCTCTCTTTTATGGTGACTATTGTTTCTAGATGTTCGTTTTTATGGACCAGCTCAGTCAACAAGAAGTTACTTTTTCCACCTGAGTCATTCTTTAGTTTCTATTTTAATTTCCTTCTTGAAGGAATTCAGATTTCACTAAGAGTGTTTGAATCTCAGAAGCAAGAATAGTACAGTTAGACCACTAGATGCCATCCAGTTGCCTGGTTTTCAAGCTATGAGTTTCCAAATTCTTGGATTTTTAAATAATGTGTCCCAAGACCACAATGTGAAGTGGGAGTAAAGAAAATGCTGATAAAGCTTTCAACAAAAGAAACAAGATTTTAAGTGACTTTCATACACCCAGGTTCCATTTTCAATTTCTCATTTGATAAAAGATCTTTTTGTTAGAGGATGAGAACCTCCAATTGCAGAGAGATTCAGCAGCTTGTTTTAGGCCACCCAGTGAGTGACAGAGCCAGGAGTTGTCTCCAGAGTTGTCAGCAAGCATCCTTCCTGCCCCTCTACACCCTCCTCTACTCATGCCTCTTTACATCCTGTTGGCATCTACTTTTTTCCTTTTTAAATGTTTCCACAGTTCTTTCTTTCAGTATTATATAGTAGTGTCTAGAGCAGTCTTCTTCTGGTTTCTCTGTGTATTTTATTCAATATCCATTATTAATCAATTCTGAGAGTATTAGTTCACTCTCAAAAGACAGGAGGAGTCATTATTAGCATGACTAATATTATCATCTTTTACACTGACAATGTTTTATTTAGAAACGTTCACCTTTTATAGATTTTACGCATTAATTATATAGTTATAAACATATACATCCTTATAAAGTACATAGAGGGGGAATATTAAAACTACGGTCTTAAAATGAGAAATGACTTGCCCAATGGTCCACACACATTTAGAAGCACAAGCAGTTTTAGAGTCCTGTTTCCAGTGTCCGCTCTTTCCACTTAAACACTCTAACTGAAGACAAGGTTTGGGTGGGGTGGGGGCAGTTAAATTTTCACCTGTGTAGGAGATAAGTCTGTCTGCTTTCCCTTGACATTTCAAATGACTTGATTCCTTATTAAATCAGTCATGCACACACTTACAAATTACGCATTCACCTTGCCAACCTCACCACCAACCTGCTGGAGCAAGACCAGAGGACCACAAGTTTCCCCATAAACCTTTCTGCACAATCCACAGTGTTGATTATCCTTTCGTTATCAATGTCAATACCTAGACATTCTTTGCAACCATTAAATTATGACAATGTTTTGAGCACAATTGATTCTCTCTTGACCTCTCATCAGTCCTATACCTTCTTTTCCACCAGATTTTTATTCACATAGTCAACTCTGCTCATGACAGAATATCTCATTTTTGGGACCAATCTGTGTAATATGCTACTCAAGACCCCCACCTTATCTCTAAATCCTTATCTGAATATGTAGACTAACAAGCATAAGAGATTGGAAGGATGGATAGAAATCAAACATGAAATAGACACTTTCCGTAGAAAAGAACAATGCCAGGGAAAGGACACATTCCCCAGCACTAGAATATGTATAGCTCTAAGGAAACGTTCATATATCCAGTCACGTATTATACAAAATCTTATGCAGCCTCTGAACACCCTTTCATTCCATAATGTAATGAATGCAGAAACCAGGAAACAGCCCAAGGTAGAGGGAACAATATACTCCAGCCACTAGCACAGTTTTCATCAAAACCTAAAATTTGCAAAGAGGCTCATTCATTTCCTCTATTCTCCAGCTCAATCAAAGCATGGAAATAGTAAGAATACTAATAAATCCTGAATTAGTTACTCTTGGTCTTAAACTAATGTTGTTTGCCCCACAGTTGACAGCTTGGAAGATTAAAGGTATCAATTTGAATACCCTCTGAAGGGAAAGGAAGATCTTTGTGGTATCAGCAATTCAATTTTCTATTGAAAACTAGTGTCTTTTAGAAAGTATGGAAAAGCCATTTCTGGGTGAGTCATGGCAAAACAATTACAATCACATTCCTTTGTTGCTTGGGTAGATCACTGTTCACTTATCCCTGCATCCATAAGCTTCTTTCGTGTCTGCCATCTCATACCAGATACCACTTGTGGTGAGCTTCCTTATAACTACTTTGGAAAACTAGTTGAAGGCAGAAGGTAGTTTTCTTTCTTTATTATATAATGAGAGCTTTGGGTCACTGGTGGTTGCTTTCCTACTGTGCTTTTAAAAGGAAGAAATGCCTTCAGTTTGCTGGGAGCAGAAATATGTTTTTTCATCTAAAACCATTCCTTGCATCTCACTAAATATTACTGAGCGAACCACAAGTAGCTTATGATCTTATCTATTTGGAACAGCAAACTGAATGTATTAGGAAAACCTCTTTAGAGCAGTGGAGCCCAGCAGCCCAGGAAGCTTTCAAGAATAAAATATCTGATGGCAGGTGGCCTGGGTAGTAGACCAGCTGTGTGGCTGTACATAGGAACTGCCACTTAACAAGTTAGGGCATCCTGTTCCCATTGCTCATGGGAAGTTGGACAGAATTCTATTCCCTTTAGACACTGTGGGCTGCAGGAGAAGAGGCAGCATTTCATTATGTCCTATGGTTTCTTTTTCATGTGATTTTAGGTTGTACTTGGACAGAACAGTTTCATGTGCAGAAGTAAAAACATCAGTCCCAGGAGATACTGGACCATTGGCCCAGAGTCCATATGTCAGTAGTCTCTTTCCCCTTTGGGACTTGGCTAGTTACCATGGTAACTGGCAGCCAAGGCTTATTAGTGCTTGTTAGTGTTTAAAAGGTGATTTATAAGCATATAAATAATTGGCAGCTCTTTAACAGGTGGGGCTCCTGAACTCAGCTGCCTTTGGCAATTATCTACGGGATTCAAGAGCTGTGCTCCTATCCTCTGCAGCTGCCTGCCTGCCTGTCTGGCTCAGACACCATCAACCTTGAAAACAAGGCAAAGAGGAAACAATCCATTAGTGGAGTGGGTGGAGTAGACTGTATGACCGATGGTGGTCGTTCGCCTAGCCTAGTGCACAGGGACAGATGGGAGGGAGTGCAGGTTGCCCACTTTCAACTTTTCATTTAGAAAATATACATACTGCATCCCAAAAGCCCTTATTTCTTGGAAAATTCATTAGAAATAGAGCCAGACTTACATATATGTGGTTGTTTATACTGGAAGGGCCCCTTATCTAAAAATACCTCCTTGAATCAGCAACCACAGGACCTGAAAGTGCATCAGAATAGATGTACTGTATTGCATTATTTTCAGCTCCCTCTCTCTCTCTCTCTCTCTCTGGGTGTGTGTGTGTGTGTGTGTGTGTGAGAGAGAGAGAGAGAGAGAGAGAGAGAGAGAGAAAGAGAGAGAGAGAGAGACAGAGAAGAGTTGTTTGAGGGTATCAGGGAAGAAAGAAGCTGAGAGAAAAATGGAATAGTTCAATACTCCCAATGTTATTAAACACACAAACCTTGTTTTTTGCCACATGTTTAATAATTGAAGACACCCAGGAGAGCATGAGAAGACTGAGAAGACTGAGAAGACAGAGCTATGAATGCCAGGGATACAAGAGTTTGTGGACTAGAGCCACAATTTTGTCAGATCACAAATTTGACTGGCTAGACCCAACTCAAATAATTCTGGGTTTGTTGGTTTGTTTGTTTTAATTGATAAGATCTTTTCAATACCTTTTTTTTTTTTTTTTTACAGTTTTGCAGTCCTAGATTACTAAGAAATACATTTTTCAAAGAATGTCATGCATTCATCTCTCTAATACATAAGTGATACTGCATCAGTTATTATTATTTTCACTTTAAGTACATGAGAAAAAGAGAAAAAAATGAGAGGATATTTGATAGGTATTACAATGGTAATAAGAAATAAGGGGTGAGACTTTGGAGAGGAAAGACTTTGAAGAGAAAGACTAAAAGGGGAAAAAACTGGAGGCTACAAAGTTGTTTCCTCTGGTTTTTGCAGCCTATTTCTTTCATTTGTAGAGAATCTCAGGAGCCTATAACCAGGCAAAGTCAGCCAGTGCTGCTTGAGGGATGGCATAAAAATGGTGAGTGTATCAGCTGTGCATTGTCCTGTAGGGCATTCCATCAACTCTAGGAGTTATACAGATCAGCAGTGATTATTTAGGCCTTCAAGCAAGAGGGGCTGATTAGCACTTTTATTTTAACTTATGTAACAGCACATTTTCTCCCCCATTCAACTAAGTGTCTAATTCCAGTGATGAAACACCTCACTCACCAACAACTTGAAAGTGTTATTCAGGTTGATTAAACACTACTCTATTTATGGAAATACTTTTTGTTTTAATAATTGGTAGTGGTTTTTAAGTCTACCCTCTACAAAGCAGGGGGTAATTACCTTGATCCTTTCTCTTCCTTGCTGAAGTTTTTGAATACAATATATGCTTTCTGAAGAAAAATCCTATTCGAAATAAAAATAGAAATAACAAACATTTTTACACAATTCTTACTATGCTCCAGGCATTAGTCTAAGTGCTTTACATATAGTAATTCATTTAATTCTCACAAAATGTATATAAATTAGGCATAATTATTATCCTCTTTTTACATTTCAGAAAACAGAAACGTTAAAAGAAACCTAGTCGTGGATATAGTAAGGAATACATTAGGAACAGACCTAGAATTTGAAAACATAGCACAATAGAGCCTGCCCCCCTGCTTCTTTCAATTTAGTCAACAAATGTGTATTTAGTGATAGTTTCCCCTTCCAGTTAAGAAATAGAAAGTTATAAGAAAGTGCAACTCTCATCATAACAAACAAAACAAATTCAGAGAGGTACAAAATCAGATTTTCTGAACCCACCAAAAAAGTGACAATGCAAAGAAACTTTAAATAAACTAAACTTCAGAGATGAACACTTTTGGGAGAGAAGACATACAGAGCTGCTCTCCTCCCTGGCTGCTGGGCAGAGAAAGTAAAATTCCCTTATGGACAGGGAAAAGGAAAAAGCAAATCTTTAACAAAATTTTAAAGCCTATGTGTGGACTGCTAAGAAAAACTGGAATTCTGAGCCCCCTAACTACAGAGCAAATCTGCATTCACTTGCCAACTCTATTGCCTGAGTCTTTACCAAGTGTTCGGGGCAGCTTTCCAAAGGCTTGAAGGCAGGAGGGAAGAGCTAGGAGTGATCAGTTTCAACTCAGGATTTATCTTCCAAGGGCTGGGGGCAGATAAGAGTTCTAAGAGAGACTTATCTGAAACATTTTGGGAGGAAGGAGGCCTTCCTGGCATAGAAAGCCTCGGGGAGGACTGGAGGAAAGCAAAGAGAACTCCCCAGCAACCCACAGAGCTTGCAGCCAGACTGCAAAAGCAGAGAGAGAGAGCTCCATGTTTTCAAAAGCCAACATTTGGACAGAAAACCATAGAGACATATGCATCTTAGTAGCCTTTAGACCCCAAGTCCACCAGAGGTAAATTCTAACTCCACTCACAAAACATTTAAAGATTATGGTTCAATTAAAGATGCAACATAGCCCAAACACATATCAACCACAGATAAGGTTTATTTGGCGCTTAACTCTAGCTATTTTCTGGAAATAAATATGATTTACTTTCATTTCTACTGTTTTTCGAATGTAAAATATCTCTAGTACCATAAAAACTTACATGACATTCAAAGAAGCAAGTAAATAAAACTCATGGCCAAGAGAGAATATACAAGGAAAAGTAGAGCCAAAGATGGCCTAGATGTTAGAATTGTCAGACACATTCTTTAAAAATTTATAATTAGACATCTAAAAGATCTAGTATAAAAAATAGCCAACAAGAGTGAGGAGATGGAGAAATTTTTGCAGAGACAATGATACTATATTAAATAAAAATATCTGATGAAAATTCTAGAAAACAGTACATTATCAAAATGAAGTTTATTAGATTAACTTAACAGCAGACTGGAAGAAGAGAAGAATATAAAGTTATTCTCAAAGATAGGCCAATACAAAGCATTCATTTTGAAGCACAAAGAGAAAAAAAAAAAAAATAGACAAAAGTGCTTGCGATCTGTCGGACAATATCAAACCTACCATGAGTGTAGAAAGAGAAGAGAGAGAATATGATTTTTAAAAAAAGAATCTACATAAATTTTCATGGAATGATTCTAAAGGATTAAAGGACATTAACACACATATCCAAGACACTCTGTGATATGGTTTGGCTGTGTCCTCACCCAAATCTCATCTTGAATTGTAGCTCCCATAATTTCCATGTGTTATGGTAGGGACCCAATGGGAGACAACTAAATCATGGGGGTGGTTTCCCCCATACTGTTCTCATGGTAGTAAATAAGTCTCACAAGATCTGATGATTTTATAAGGCGCTTCCCTATTTGCTTGATTGTCTCATCCTCTCTTGCCTGCTGCCATGACTGTAAGGCCTCCCCAGCCACATGGGACTGTGAGTCCATTAAACCTCTTTTTCTTTACAGATTACCCAGTTTTCAGTATGTCTTTATTAGCAGCATGAAAACAGACTAATACAGTAAACTGATAACAGTAGCATAGTGTGCTGCTATGAAGATACCCAAAAATGTGAAAGCAAATTTTGAACTGGGTAACAGGCAGAGGTTGGAAGTTTTGAGGGCTCAGAACATAATAGGAAAATGTGGGAAAGTTTGGAACTTCATAAAGACTTGTTGAATGGCTTTGTCCAAAATGCTGATAATGATATGGACAATGAAATTCAGGCTAAGGTGGTCTCAAATGGAGATACGAAACTTGTTGGGAACTGGAGTAAATGTAACTCTTGATATGTTTTAGCAAAGTGACTGGTGACATTTTGTCTGTGCCCTAGAGATTTGTGGATCCTTGTACTTGAGGGAGATGATTTAGCATATCTGCAGGAAAAAATTTCTAAGTAGCAAAGCATTCAAGATGTGATTTTGGTGCTCCTAAAAATATTCAATTTTAAAAGGAAAACAGAGCATAAAAGGTTTGAAAATTTGTAGCCTGACAATGTGATAGAGAAGAAAAAAAAGAAAAACCTATATTCTGAGGAGAAACTCAAGCTGGCTGCTGAAATTTGCATAAGTAACAAGGAGCCAAATGCTAATTGCCAAGACAATGGGGAAAGTGTCTCCAGGAAATGTCAGAGTCCTTTGCGGCAGTCCCATCACAGGCCTGGAGGCTGAGGAGTAATAAATGAATTCCTGGGCTGGGCCCGAGGGCCCCCTGCTGTGTGCAGCCAAGGGACTAGGTGCCCTGCGTCCTGGCTGCTCTAACCATGGCCAAAAGGGACCAAGATACAGCCCAGGCTGTGGCCTGGGTGCAAGTCCTCAGCTTTGCGAGGTTTCACATGGTGTTAAGCCTGCAGATACACAGAAGTCCTCAGATTTGCGAGGTTTCACATGGTGTTGAGCCTGCAGATACACAGAAGTCAAGAATTGAGGTTTGGGAACCTATACCTGGATTTCAGAAGATGGATAGAAATGCCTGGATGTCCAGGAAGAAGTTTGCTGCAGGGACAGGGCCTTCATGGGGAATCTCTGCTTGGGCAGCATGGAAGGAAAATGTGCAGTTGAAGCCCCCACACAGAGTCCACACTGGGGCGCTGCCTAGTGGAGCTATGAGAAAAGGGCCACCATCCTTCAGACCCCAGAATGGCAGATCCACTGACAGCTTGCACCGTGTGCCTGGAAAAGCTGCAGACACTCAACGCCAGCACATGTAAGCAGCCAGGAGGGAGGTTGTACCCTGCAAAGCTACAGGGGCAGAGCTGCCCAAGAACTTGGGAACTCACTTCTCACATCAGTGTGACCTGGATGTGAGACATGGAGTCAAAGGAGATCATATTAGAGCTTTAAGATTTGACTGTCCTCCTGGATTTCAAACTAGCATGGTGCCTTTCACCCCTTCTTTTTGGCCAATTTGTCCCATTTTGAATGGGTGTATTTATCCAATGCCTGTCCCCCCATTGTATCTAAGAAGTAACTAACTTGCTTTGTATTTTACAGGTTCATAGGCAGAAGGGACTTCCCTTGTCTCAGATGAGACTTTGGACTGTGGACATTTGAGTTAATGCTGAAATGAGTTAAGACTTTTGGGGACTGTTGGGAAGGTATGATTGGTTTTGAAATGTGAGAACATGAGATTTAGGAGGAGCTGGGGTGGAATGATATGGTTTGGCTGTGTCCCCACCCAATTCTCATATTGAATTGTAGCTCCTATAATTCCTCTGTGCTTTGGGCAGGACCCAGTGGGAAATAATTGAATTGTGGGGGCAGTTTCCCCATAATGTTATCATGGCAGTAAATAAGTCACTCAAAATCTGATGATTTTATAAGGGGTTTTTCTTTTTGTTTGGTTCTCTCATTCTCTGTTGCCTGCTACCACGTAAGATGTGGTGCCTTTTTCCTTCTACCATGGTTGTGAAGCCTCCCCAGCCATGTGGAACTGTGAATCCATGAAATCTCTTTTTCTTTATAAATAACCCAGTATTGGGTATGTCTTTAGATGGAGGTTTGCTCTTGTTGCCCAGCCTGGAGAGCAATGGCATAATCTCAGCTCACTGCAACCTCTGTCTTTCCAGTTTCAAGTGATTATCCTGCCTCAGCCTCCTAAGTAGCTGGGACTACAGGCACTTACCACTATACCCAGCTAATTTTTGTATTTTCAGTAGAGACGGGGTTTCACCATGTTGGCCAGGCTGGTCTCGAACTCCTGACCTCATGATTCACCTGCCTTGGCCTCTCAAAGTGCTGGGATTACAGGTGAGAGCCACCACACCCAGCCTGGTACGTCTTAATCAGAAGCATGAAAACAGATTAATACACTCTGTGAACCCTATACAGATATTACAAAGCAAAATAATCCTGGGCACCTCATAGTCAAATTGCTAGAAACTAAAGACATTGAATGTGACTTAAAAGTAGCCATTAAACTAGACACATTATATGTCATGGACCAACAATATGCACACCAGTCAGAATAGCTATTATTAAAAAGTCAAGAAACAATAGATGCTGGTGAGGCTGCAGAGAAAAGGGAAAACTTAGACACTGTTGGTGGGAATGTAAGTTCAGCCACTGTGGAAAGCAGGTTGAAGATTTCTCAAAGACCTTAAAATAGAACTACCATTAGATGCAACAGTTGTTTTACTGGGTACACATATTCAAAAGAAAATAAATCATTCTACCAAAAACACATGCACTCATCACAGCACTATTCATAATAGCAAAGACGGAATAACCTAGCTGTCCATCAACAGTGGATGTGATAAAGAAATGTTATATATTGAGTAATTATGGACATAAAGATGGCACCATAGACACCAAGGACTACTAGAGGGGGAAGGAAGGAGTGGGAAAAGGATTGAAAACCATTGGGTACTATGCTCCATACCTGAGTTAAGGTATCAATTATAATCCAAACCTCAGCATCACACAACATACACAGGTAACAAACCTGTACATGTGCCCCTTGAATATGAAATAAAAGTTGGAATTATTTAAAAAGTAAAAATCAATATAAATAAAATAGTTGACAACATATTATTGGAAAAAGTAACAATATATTTAAAATGCTAAAAGAAAAAACATCAACCTAAGTATGATCTATCTATTTATCTGTTTATTTATTTATCTATCTGTATATCAGTTGCCTTTTAAAAGGAAGGTAAATAAAGTAATTTTCAGAGGATATAAACTGAGGGAATTTGCTTCTCATGGCTTTGCACTATAAGACATGGTAAAATAAACTTTTAAGTCTAAAAAGAAATTATACCAAATGTAATTCCAGGTCTGCATAAATAAAAGAAAGACATGAAAATGGGTAAATACAAAAGATCTCCAATCTGTATTTATTTTTAAATGTACATTTCTATATTTTTAAAGGACTACAGAAGATATATATATATGTGTATATATATATTCAGTATATATATATATATACTGAATATATTAAGAGGCTCTTAGCAAATGTAGAATAAAGGTATGAGAAAAAGGTGCACAAAGCACAGGAAGAGAAGAAAATTATACTTTCCACAAAAATTCTACCACTAATATAATACTTAATTGTAATAAACTATAAGCTTCCTCACTAACATCCAGAACAAGGCAAAGATGTCCCTTTCACAACTATTCCATGCCGCAGTGGAAGTTCTAGCTAATACAATGAGACAAAAAAAGAAATAAAATATCTAAAGATTGGAAAGGAATAAATAAAACTATTTTTGTCCAGAGATGATGTGATTTTCTGTGTAGTAAATCAAAAGAGTCAACAATAACAACAACAACAAAAAACCTCCACAAACTAATAAATGATTATAGTAAGGTTGCAGGATAGAATGTTAATGTTCAAAAGTCAACCTCTTTCCTGTATACCAACAAAGTTCATGCGGAATTTGAAATTAAAAAGTCATTACTATATATGTTAGCACCCTAAAAATGAAATACTTGGACATTAATCTAATAAAATATGTACAAGGTCCAAATAAGGAAAACTAAAAAACTTCGATGAATGATATAAAAATAAAACTACACAAATAAATGGAGTTGTATTCTATGTTCATGGATAGGAATACTCACTATTGTCAAGATATCTGTTTTTCTTAACTTCTTCCATAGATTCAACACAATCCCAACTGAAATCCCAACAAGTTATTTTGTGGCTATTTACAAACTTATTCTTTTTTTTTTTTTTTTTTTTTTTTTTGAGACGGAGTCTCGCTCTGTCACCCAGGCTGGAGTGCGGTGGCCGAATCTCAGCTCACTGCAAGCTCCGCCTCCCGGGTTCACGCCATTCTCCTGCCTCAGCCTCCCGAGTAGCTGGGACTACAGGCGCCCGCCACCTCGCCTGGCTAGTTTTTTGTATTTTTTAGTAGAGACGGGGTTTCACCGTGTTAGCCAGGATGGTCTCGATCTCCTGACCTCGTGATCCGCCCGTCTTGGCCTCCCAAAGTGCCGGGATTACAGGCGTGAGCCACCGCGCCCGGCACAAACTTATTCTAAAGTTTATATGGAGAGACAAAAGATCCCAGAAAGCCAAGTCAATATTAAAAGAGAAAAATAAAGTTGGAAGACTAAAACTACCTGACTTTAAGACTTACCATAAAGCTAACGTCAGCAAGACAATGTTGTATTACTAAAAGAATAGACAAATAGATCAATAGAACTGAATAAAGAGCCTGGAAATAGACCCACATAAATACAGTCAACTGATCTTTGATAAAGGAGTGAAAGCTGAATGAGGCAAAGACTCTTTTCAACATGGTACTGGAACAACTGGACGTCTACAGTCAAAAACAAAAAATCTTGACACAATGTACACCCTTCACAAAAATTAACTTAAAATGGATCATAGACCTACATGTAAAAAAAAAACTGTAAAACTTTTAGAAAAAAAAATTAGAGAAAATTGAGGTAACCTTGGGTTTTGGACGGCTTTTAATATATAACACCAAAGGCATAATCCTCAAAAGAAATAATTGATAAGTTGGAGTTCGTTAAAATTAAAAACTTCTGCTCTGGAAAAGAAAATGTCAACAAAGTGACAAGACATCCGTAATCTGGGAGAAAATATTTGCAAAAGATTCATGTAATAATGGATCATTATGCAAAATGCATAAAGAATTCTTAAAACTCAACTATATTAAAAGGAAGAACCCAATTTAAAAAATGAGACAAGTACCTTAATAGTCACCTCCCCAAAAAGAATATACAAATAGAAAGTAAACATATGAAAAGAGGTTTAACATCAGATGCCACTAGGGAATTGCAAATTAAACCAGTGAGTTACCACTAAATCCCTATTAGAATGGTCAAAACCAAGAACACTGACAACTTCAAATGCTGATGAGGGTGTGGAGCAACAGAAGCTCTCCTTCATTGCTGATGAGAGTAAAATGGTACAGTAACTTTGGAAGATAGTTTGGCAGATTCGTAGAAATATAAAAATGCTCTTGCCATGGGATTCAGCCATTGTTCTCCTTTTCATTTACCCAAAGCAATTAAAACACTAATGTCAACACAAAAACCTACACACAGATGTGTATAGCAGCTTTATTCATAACTGCCAAAACCTGTAAGCAACCAAGATATCCTTCAGTAGGTTAACTGATAATTAAACTGTGGTACATCCATACAAGGTAATGTTATTTAGCATTAAAGAGAAATGGGCTATCAAGCCATGAAAGGACATGGATGAACCTTAATTGCAACGAGAGAAACATAACAAATGGCATAAGTAAAAAGCAAATATAAAAACAGGAGATTTAAACCAAACTATGTAAATAATTTTCTTAAATGTTAATAAAATAAACGCTTCATGTAAAGGTCAGAGACCAAAAGATTATGTAAAAAAAAGAGAAAAATCTCTATGTCATTTATGAGAAATAAATTTTATGAATAAAGGCAGAAGTTGAGGCTGGGTGTGGTGGCTCATGTCTATAATCCTAGTTGGAAGATCAAAACAAGAGAATTGCTTGAGGTTAGGAGCTCAAGACCAACCTGGGCAACCTAAGGAGACCCCATCTCTATGAAAAGGTAAAGTAAAAGGAGCCAATATGAAAAGGATACATACTGAATAATTCCAACTATATGACATCCCGAAAAAGGTAAAACTATTGAGACAGTCAAAAAATCAGTGATTGTGAGGAGTTGTGGAGGAGGACAGATGAATAGGCAAAGACCAGCAGATTCCAAGAGCAGTTAAATTGTTTTGTATAACATAATAAAATGGTGAACACATGTCATTATACATTTGTCAAAACCCTCAGAAAGCACAACACCAAGAATCAAGTATAATATAAACTATGGACTCTGGGTGGCAATGATGTGCCAATGTAGGTTCATCAATTATAATAAATGTACCACTGACCACTGTGGTGTGAGATGTCAATAGTGGGCAGGGTGTGTGCTAGGGAGGTTGGACAGGGAGAGGAATTATATGGAAACTCTGTACTTTCCACTTAATTTTTCTGTGAATCTAAAACTGACCTAAAAATCAAATTCATTAATTAGATATATATGTTAATATATATTTAATGTGTATAAACCATTTATATGTACTGCCTGTGAAGTAGCACAGTATTATTTGAAGATGAGCAGTAATGAATCTAAGATTTGTATTGTAATATCAAAATTTGTACTGTCAATAGGATGGATACTTGCTATATGTTTGTATTTAAATTTAGATAAAAATTAATTAAAATTAGATAAAAATTAAATATTCAGTTCCTCAGTAACACTAGTTACATTTAAAGAACTAAAAGGGGCTATTATATTGGACTGAAGAGATGTAGAATATTTCCATCATAACAGAAATCTCACTTAGAGAGTACTTCTCTAGATAAACTCCTAAAATACAACATAAAGGCATATATATAAATATTAAAAATAGGAATTAATATGGAATTCAAATATCTGTGATTTACCTTGAAGAAGGCAGGAAAGAGAAACAAATAACAAATGGAATAAGTAAACAACAAATACAAACCCAGGAAACTCAAACCAAACTATGTCAATAATTACGTTAAATGTTAATGAACTAAACACTTCATTTAAAGGTCAGAGATCATATTATATTTTAAAAGAGAAACAATTCTATGTTACTTATAAGAAATACATTTTATGTATACAACCAGAGGCTAAGGCTGGGCACAGTGACTCACACCTGTAATTCCCACATTTTGGGAGGCCAACGTGGGGGGATTGCTTGAGGCAAGAAGTTCAAGTCCAGCCTGGGCAACGTAGCAAGAACCTATCTCTACCAGAAATAAAAATAAAAATAGAAATAAAATATAAAACTATTAGCCATGTGTGGTTGCTCACACCTGTAGTTCTAGCTACTTGAGAAACTGAGTCAGGAGGATTGCTTGAACTCAGGAGTTTTAGGCTGAAGTGAGCTATGATCATGTCACTGCACTCCAAATAGAGTGAGACCATGTCTTGAAGAAAAAATAATGACAGGTTGAAAGCAAATGTATGAAAAATATGCCAGAGGCTGGTCAAGATGGCCGACTAGAAGCAGCTAGTGTGTGCCACTCTCATGGAAAGAAATAGAAAGGGTGAGTAAATACAGCACTTTGATGGAAACATCCAGGTTCAAATGTTGGGATTCATCAAGAAAACAACTTGATACAGGAAGAATGAAGAAAAATAAGACAGGAGGACTGTCCACCTGAGAGTGACATGGAGCCAGGGGAGCCTCTCCTGCCCAGGGAACTGGTGAGTGAGTGAGTGACCCCAGGGACCCATGCCCCTCCCATGGATCTTTGCAACCCTTAGGTCGGGAGATACCCTCATGAACCCACTCCACCAGGGCCTGCAGTCTGACATGCAGAACTATGTGGAGTCTTGGCAGAGCAGTCACTCAAGTACATGCACAGCCCAGGGAGCTTTACACACCAGGGATTTCCAGCAAAGGTGGCCGCAACTCCAGCAAAGCAAGAGGTTAGACTCCCATACACACCCCTTGGAAAGGGGCTGATTCCAGGCAGCTGAGGAGCTGCGGTCTGCCGGCTCTGCTGAAGCAACCGCACCTCATAGGATAAGACTTGCTGACTGGGGACTCCAGTCAGCCAATGTTACACCTCCCTAGAGGAAGCTCCCAGAGGGAGGGGTGGGCTGTCATTTTTGCCATTTTGCAGCCTTAGCTATTGTTTCCTTCGGTCCAGCCACCCTACAGAAAGCAGCTAGACTGCTATTTTTATGCAGGTCCCTGACCCTGCTTCTCCTCACTAGGTGGGACCGCCTGACCAGGGTTACCAACCACCCTCACTGGTGTTTTCCAGCTGGTAGTGGTTCTGAGACTCCCTGGAACTGGGCACTATCTTTGCTGTTTCACAGCCTTACCTATTGTTGCCGGCAGGTTCCAGGAAGTCCAAGGTGACTAGGTCCTGGGGCAGTTCTTCAGCGCAGAGCAGCAGCTCTACAAAGAAGGGGCCAGACTGCTTTTTCACATGGGTCTTGGGTCCCGTTTCTCTTTCCTGGGAGAAATCTCCCAACTGAGTGAGGTCCACAGCCATCTTTGCCAGTGTTTTCCATCTGGCATCAGTTTCACACCTCCCTGGGATGGAACTCCTAGAGGGAGGGCCAGTCTCTCAGCCTTTGGCATTGTTGCCTTTGGGATTTGGAGAGTCCAAATTGACTGGTGGCTGGAGTGAACCCCTAGCACAGCACAACAGCTCCACAAAAAAAGTGACTGGATAGCTTTTTTGCATGGGTCCCCAATGCCATTCTTCTTCATTGGGTGGAACCACCCAACTGGGGTGTTCAGTCACCCCCACCAGTTCTTGCTGGCCAGCAGCAGTTTCAAACCTCCCTGGGACAGAGGTCCCAAAGGGAGGTGTGAGCTGCCATCTTTGTTATCTAGCAGCATTAGCTGTTGTTGCCTTCAGGCTTTAGAGAGTCCAAGGCAACCAGGGGCTGGAGCAGACCCCCAGGAAAGCACAGCTGCCCTACATAAAAGCAGTCAGATATGGTTTTACATGGGTTCCTGATCCCATTCATCCTCAGTGGGCGAGATCTTCCAACAGGGGTCTCCAGCCACATTCTGCTGGTGTGTTCAGGCCAGTAACAGGTTCATATTGCCTGAGAAAGAGTTTCCACAGGGAAGGACAGGTCCCCATCTTTGCTGTTTTGCAGCCTTCACTGTTGTTATCTTCAGGGGCTGGAAAATGTGAGGTGACTAGAGACTGGAGTGGATCCCCAGCCTACTGCAACGGTCCTACAAAAAAGTGCCAGACTGTTTTGTTGGCAGGTCCTCCCAGCCTGGGTCTCCAGCCACCCCGTGCTGGGACTATCAAGCCAGTACTTCCTCTGTAACTCCCTGAGGCAGTAGTTCCCCTGCAGCTCCCTGAGACAGAACTCCCAATGGGAGGTGCAATTTGTCATCTTTGTTGTCTCATAGCCCTTGCTATTACTATCTCTAAGCTCTGAAGTGTCCATGAGGACCAGAGGCTGGTCTAGACCCTCAACACACAGCACCCACCTCACAGAGAAGTGGCCAGACTGCTCTACACACAGGTCCCATCCTTACTTCTCCTCACTGGGCAGGGCTGCCTGACCTGAGACTCCAGTACAACCACTGTGCCTCCAGCTTGCCACTTCAATCAGAGGTAGCCCAACAATTAAAGGAACACCCAAATGAAGAGATGAGAAAGTGCCAGCACAAGAAGTCTAGCAACTCAAATGGCCAAAATGTCTTACATCCTCTAAATGACTGCACTACTTCTCCAACAAGGGTTTTGAGCCAGGCTGAGCTGGCAGAAGTAACAGAAATGGAAATCAGAATGTGGATAGGAACAAAGATCATCAAGATTCAGGAGGATAGCAAAACACAATCCAAGAAAAGTAAAAATCATAATACAATGATACAGGAGTTGACAAACAAAATAGCCAGTATAAAAAAGAACCCAACTGAACTGATATAGCTGAAAAACACAGTACAAGATTTTCACAATGCAATTGCAAATATTAACATTAGAATAGAAAAAGCTGAAAAAAAGAATCTTAGAACTCGAAGACCAGCTTTCTGGAATAAGACAGACAAAAATAAATAAAAAAAAAATAAAAAGAAATGAATAAACCTTCCAAGAATTATGCAATTATGTAACGAGGCCAAATCTATGAATCACTGGCACCCCTAAAAGGGAGAGGGAAAAAGTAAACAACTTTGAAAACATATTTCAGGGTAATTTTCTCCAAAACTTCCCCAGTCTCACTAAAGAGGCCAACAGTGAAATTCAGAAAATACAGAAAATCCCTGCAAGATTCTACACAAGAAGATCATCCCCAAGACATATAATCATCAGATTTTCCAAGGTTGAAATGAAACAAAGAATGTTAAAGGCAGCTAGAAAGAAAGAGCAGGTCTCCTACAAAAGGAACCTCATCAGGCTAACAGCAGACCTCTCAGAAGAAACAGTACAAGCCAGAAGACATTGGGGGTCTTTATTCAACATATTTAAAGAGAAAAAAAAAATCTCCAACAAAGAATTTCATACTGAGCAAAAGTAAGATTTCTAAGCTAAAGAGAAATAAGATTCTTTTCAGATAAGCAAAAGCTGAGGGAGTTTGTTACCACCAGAAACACCTTACAAGAGATCTTGAAAGGAACGATAAATATGGAAAGACCATTGCTAGCCAACACAAAAACACAATTAAGTACATAGACCAGTGACACTATAAAGCAACCACACAAAAAGCCAACATAACCAGCTAACAACACAATGACAGGATTAAATCCACACATAAATATTAACATTGAATATAAATAAGCTAAGTGCCCCATTTAAAGGCACAGAGTGGCAAGCTGAATAAAAAAGCAAGACCCAAGGGTATGCTGTCTTCAGGAGATCCACTTCATGTGCAATGACACCCACAGGTTCAAAATAAAGGGAGGAAAATCTACTAAACAAATAGAAATCAGGAAAAACACAGGGGTTGCAATTCTTATTTCAGACCAGACTTTAGACCAAGAAAGATCAAAAAAGACAAATTACATTATATAATGGTAAAGGGTTCAATTCAACAAAAGACCTAATATATATACACACACACACATATATATATATGTCCAGCACAGGAGCACCCAGATTCATAAAGCACGTTCTTACAGAACTACAAAGAAACTTAGACTCCCACATAATAATAGTGGGAGACTTCAACACTCCAATGACAGTATTAGGCAGATCATCAAGGCAGAACATTAACAAAGATACTTAGGACCTGAACTCAATATTGAATCAAATGGATCTGATAGACCTCTACAGAACGCTGCACTCTAAAAAACAGAATATGCATTCTTCTCATTGCCACATGGTTTGAAATCAACCACAATCAGATATAAAACAATCCTCATCAAATGCAAAAGAACCAAAATCATACCAAACACATTCTCAGGCCACAGTACAATAAAAATAAAAATCAAGACTGAAAAAAAATCACTCAAAACCATGCAATTACATGAAAATTAAACAAACTGCTCCTGAATGACTTTTGGGTAAACAGTAAAATTAAGGCAGAAATCAAGAAGTTTTTGAAACTAATGAGAACAAAGATACAACATACCAGAATCTGTGGGACACAGCTAAGGCAGTGGTAAAAGAGAAATGTATAACACTAAATGCCCACATCAAAAAGCTAGGAATATTTTACATTAACAACCTAACATCACAATTAAAACAATAAGAGAATCAAAAGCGAACCAACCCCAAATCAAGTAGAAGACAAAAAATAATCAAAATCAGTGCTGAACTAAAAGAGATCAAGAGACAAAAAACAAACAAGCAACAACAACAACAAAAAACATTAAAAATATCAATGAGGCCCGGCACCTGTAATCCCAGCATTTTGGGAGGCCAACACGGTGGATTACCTGAGGTTAGGAGTTCAGGACCAGCCTGGCCAACCTGGTGAAACCCCATCTCTACTAAAACATGCAAAAATTAGCCGGGCATGGTGGCAGGCAACTGTAATCCCAGCCACTCAGGAAACTGAGACAGGAGAATTGCTTGAACCCGGGAGGCGGAGGTTGCAGTGAGCCGATATCATGACATTGCACTCCAGCCTGGGCAACAAGAGTGAAACTCCGTCTCTAAATAAATAAATAAATAAATATTAAAAAATCAAATAATCCACATGTTGCTTTTTTGAAAAAATTAATAGGATATATAGGCCACTAGCTAGACTAATAAAGATGAAAAGAGAAGATCCCAATAAACACAATTTGAAATGACAAAGAGGATGTAACCACTGACTCCACAGAAACAAAAACAACCCTCAGAGCATGTTATGAACACCTGTATGCACACAAAGTAGAAAACCTAGAAGAGATGGATAAATTTCTGAACACATACACATTCCCAAGACTGAACCTGATTGAAGAAATTGATTTCCTGAACAAATAATGAAACCTAAAATCAAATCAGTAATGAATAGCCTACCAACCATAAAAAGCCCAAACCAGATGGTTTCACAGATGAATTCTACCAGATGTATAAATAATTGCTGAAACTATTCCTACTGAAACTATTCCAAAAACTCAAGGAGGAAGGACTCCTTCCCAACTATTCTATGAGGCCATAATCATTTTGATACCAAAACCTGGCAGAGACATAACAAAGAAGAAAACTTCAGCCCAATAATCTTGATGAACATAGATGCAAAAATCCTGAACACAATAGTTGCAAACTGAATCCAGCAGTACAGCACAAAGCTAATCTATTACGATCAAGTAGGCCTTTTCACTGGAATTCAAGGTTTGTTCAACATAAACAAGTTAATAAATGTGATTTATCACATAAACAGAAGTAAAGACAAAAACCACCTGATTACCTCATAGATGCAGAAAAGGCTTTTGATAAAATTCAACAGCATTTCACGTTAAAAACTCTCAATAAACTAGCCATTGAAGGAACACACGTCAAAATAATAAGACCATTTATGACAAACATACAGTCAACATCACACTGAATGGGCAAAGACTGGAAGGATTCCCACTCAGAACCAGCACAAGACAAGGATGCCCTCTCTCATCACTCCTATTCAACATAGCATTGAAAGTCCTGGCCAGAGCAATCAGGCAAGAGAAAGAAAGGACATCCAAATAGGAAGAAAATAAGTAAAATTATCTGTTTGTAGTTGACATCATTCTATGTCTAGAAAACCCCATATATCTACCCAAAAGCTGCTTGATCTGATAAACAACTTTATCAAAGTTTCAGGATACAAAATCAACATACCAAAAATCAGAAGAATTTCTAAACACCAAAAACATTCAAGCTGAGAGCCAAATCAGGAGCACAATCCCATTCACAAATGCTGCAAAAAGAATAAAATACCTAAGAATAGCGCTAGCCAGAGGGGCAAAATATCTCTAAAATGAGAACTTACAAGAACACTGCTCAAAGAAATCATAGACAACACAAACGAATGGACAAACATTGTATGCTCATGGATAGGAGGAATCAATATCATTAAAATGGCCATATTGCCCAAAGCCATTTACAGATTTAATGCTATTCCTATCCAACTATCAATGACATGCTTCAAATAAGTAGATAAAAACTATTTTAAAATTCATGTGGAACCCAAAAAGAACCTGAATAGCAAGGTGATCCTAAGCAAATAAAACAAAGTTGGGGGCATCACGTTACACAACTTCAAACTACACTGCAGTGCTACAGTAAGAAAACAGCATGGTACTGGTACAAAAACAAACACATAGACCAGTGGAACAGAATAAAGAGCCCAGAAATTAAGCTCCACATCTACAACCATTTGATTTTAGACAAAAGCTGACAAAAACAAGCAATAGGGAAGATACTCTCTCTTCAATAAATGGTGCTGGGATAACTGGCTAGCTGTATGCAGAAGATTAAAACTGGACTCATTCTTTATACTGTATACAAAAATCAACTCAAAATCGATGAAAGACTTAAATGTAAAACACAAAACTATAAAAAGCATGGTAGACCAGCTAGGTAATATTATTCTTGACATAGGAATGGGCAAAAATTTCATGACGAAGATGCCAAAAACAATCACAGCAAAAGCAAAAATTGATAAGTTGGATCTAATTAAGCTTAAAATCTTCTGCCCTGCAACAGAATCCATTAATATTAATGGACAACCTATAGAATGGGAGAAAATTTTAGCAAAGTATGCATCTTACAAAGTTCTAACATGTAGCATCTATAAAGAACGTAAACAAATTTGCAAGGAAGAACAAACATTATTAAATAGTGGGCAAAGGACATGAACAGACACTTTTCAAAAGAAGACACGCGTGTAGACAAGAAGCATATGAGAAAAAAGTTCAATATATTGATCATTAGAGAAATGCAAATCAAAACCACAATGAGATACCATCTCACACCAGTCAGAGTGGCTACTATTAAGAAGTCAAAAATTAACAGATGCTGATCAGGTTGTAGAGTAAAAGGAAAACTTATACACTGTTGGTGAGAGTGTAAATTAGTTCAACCACTGTGGAAAGCAGTGTGTTGATTCCTGAAAAAGATAAAAACAGAAATACCATTTGACTCAGCAATTATATGATTGGGTATATACCCAAAGAAATATAAATCATTCTATCATGAAGACACATGTACATGTATTTTCATTGTAGCACTATACACAATAGCAAAGACATGTAATCAGCCTAAATGCCTACCAGTAGCAGAACGGATAAAGAAAATGTGGTACATATACAATATGGAATACTATGCTGTCACAAAAAGAATGAGAAAATGTCTTTTGCAGGAACATAGATGGAGCTAGACACTATTATCCTTAGCAAACTAAGGTAGGAACAGAAAACCAAATACTGCATATTCTCACCTGTGGGAACTAAATGAGAACACATGAAAGCAAAGAGGGAAGCAGTACATATTGGGGCCTACTTGAGGTTGGAGGGTGGGAGAAAGGAGTCGATCAGAAAAAAGTAACTACTGGGTACCAGGCTTAGGACCTGGTTAATGAACTGATCTGTATTATAAACCCCTTGATATATGTTTAGCTACATAACAATCCTGCACATATACCCTGAACCTAAAATTAAAATTAAAGATTAATAAATACGTATAAAAGGAACAGAGAGAAAAAGGAATAAAGAAAAATGAACAACAACAACAAAAAACACTTAAACACTACGATAAAAAATCCTAATGTTCAGATCATGATTCATTGTGTTAAATATACCATCTACAGTAAGACTAAGAAATCTGGTGTGGCTATAGTAATATCAAACAAAATGGACTTCAGGACAAAGAACATCACTAGAGAAAAAGAAGAACATTTTATAATTATGAAAAGATTAATTCATCAGAAAATCATAACAATTCTAAGTGTATATGCACCCAAAATAGGATTTCAAAATATGTAGGGCAAAACCTGATAGACCAAATGGAGATGCAATCTACCTTTATAATCAGAGATTTCATATAACACATTACTAAACAACTGTGTGGGTGTAACATGACAGCAACAACTGTACATGGTCTTTGCATGTGCACATAAATTATTAACCATAATAGACTACATACCAGGCCATAAACATTTCTCAAAATATTAAAGGATTAAAATTATAAAGAATATATTCTCTGGACACAATTGTATCAAATTAGAAATATATATATACGTAGATAGATATAATCCTCAAATATTTAGAATTTAACTAAAAATTTCTAAATAACCTATGAATCAATGAATAATTAATAAGCAAAATTAGAAAATACTATGAAATAATAAAAAGCTATTAATATTTGTGTAATTCAGTTAAAGGTAGGCTAGAGGGGAGTTTATAGTTTGAAATGCATATATTAGAAAATAAATGATCAAAGCTTCTACCTTAAGAATCTAGATAAAGCAGAATGAATAAATCCAAAGTACATGGAAAAAGGAAACAATGAAGACTAAAACCAAAATTAATAATATATAAAGCAAGCAACCCAAAACCAAAATGTCAAAAGTGGAATAATTAAAAAGATTAATAAACTTGACAAACTTCTAGCAAAGGTGATGAAGAGAAAAGAGAGAAAATAAAAATTGCCAACATCAAGAACAAGAAAGGGATTCTACAGGAAATAAAAAAATAATAATAATAAACAATTTTATTATAATAATAATAAACAATTTTATGCCAATACATTCCACAAGTTTGATGAAGTGAACCAAAAGTATAAACAGCACACTTGCCTAAAGTGACGTAAGTAGCAGGACAGCTAAATAACGCCATAACTACAAAAGTAATTGAGTTTATACTAAATAGTTTCCTACAAGTTACTCAAGGCTCAGATGGCTTTACTGAAATTTTATAAAATATTTAAGTAATAAATAATCCCAACTCTACACAAATTATTTCGAAAAGTGAAATACGAAGAAACACTACTCAATATTTTTTTGTATGAGCAGTGTAAGTCTGATGCTAAAACCCGGCAAAGATATTACAAGAAAAAATATAGACCAGTATATATTATCATCACAGATACAAATTCTTTAACAACATAGAGACAAATTGAGGGTATACACACACACACACACACACACACACACACACACACACACACACACACACATCCTGAACAGGTGGACTTTATCACAGGTATGCAAATATACTTGAACATTTTGAAAATGCAATTAAAGTAATTCACTGTATGTTAGAGTAAAGGAGAAAGGCCATATACATCTCAATTGATGTAGAAAATAACATCTGACAAAATGGCATATACATTCTGAATAAAAACTCAGCAAATTAAGAATAGAAGAAACTCTCTTCAACCTAATAAAAAACATCCTCAAAAACCCTATAGCTAACATTTTGAATTGTAAAATATTTTATACTTTCCTTTTTTCTCTCCTAAACAAAGCAAAAACATCTTGGTTCATCATTTATGTTTAATATTTTCCTGTAGTTTCCCTCTTGTGCAATAAAACAGGAAAAGTAGAACTGTGTTATTTGTAGGCAAAATTATTATATATGTAGAAAATTATTATATATGTGGATTCTTCAAAAGACAAGAACTACTAAGTACATTTTTTAAGATTTCAGGACTCAAAGTTATATCACAAAAGATCAAGAGCAATTTTAGATACAAACCAAAAATTAGAAAACAAAATCTAAAATATTTACAATGCTGTCAAAGAATATTAAATATATAGGCAATAATTTATTGAAAATATACAATATTTTCACAGTGAAAACTACAAAACATTTCTGAGAAATTTAAATAACTCAAATAAATGGAGACCCATGCTTATGTTCATTGACAAAACATGTTTTAAAGTAGTCTGTTCTCCCCAAATTGACCTATATATTCAATATGGTATCTAACATGTTGCAAAGAGCCCATTTTGAAGTCATTGGCAAGCCAATTCTAAAATTCGGGAGGAAATATGAAGGATCTAGAATAGCCAAAAATCATATATTTATTTAAAGTTAGAGGACTTAACATTACCTAACTTCAAGACTTACTATAAGGCTATAGTAAGTAAGACAGTATAGGAATGAGCTTAAATATATAATCTATGGATCAGTGGAACAGAATAGAGTCCAGAAATAGACAATACATATAGTGTCAGCTAATCTTCAGACAAGGTATTGAGTTCATTTAAAGAAGGAAAGGAAAGTCATTTTAATAAATGGTGCTGGAACAACTCAAACCTTATATTTTGATTTTAAAAATTAAATGAATCTTAGATTTAAATATAAAATCTAGCACCATGATGCATAGAAGAAAAATAATAATAATATCTTTGTAAATTTGGGGGCATGAAAAGAGTTTTCAAAAGGGTACAAAATCAGTAACCCTAAAAGAAAGAAATATGAAATTCATTAAAATTAAAATGTACTGCTCACTAAAAGAAATATTTTCAAGAAAAGAAATAGGCAAAAAACATTAGGAGAAAGTTTTCATAGTACATATATTTGAAAAGAAATTATATCCAGAATATATAGAGAATTACTACAAATCAATAATAAAAATTCAGCCTGATTACAAAATGGGTAAAACAATTAGGCAACTACTTCACAAAGAAGAAATATAAATGGCTAATAAGTGGATGAAAATGTGTTCCAAATGTCCAAAAATTATTTTATAAAAGAATATTTTAGCAACCTTTACAGTCATAATTGTCCCCAAAAGTAAATAATACAAATATTCATCAATGGGAGAATGAAGAAGCAAAATGTCATAGTCACCCAATATAATGCTACTGCGTCATATAAAGAGAGAAATTACTGATAAAGGCAATAACATGAATAAATTTCAAAAACATTATGAGTAGTAAAAGAAACAGCAAAGAAAACTGTATTTGCTGATTTATTTTATTTATATAACTGCCAGGAGTAGACAAAATTAACTATGGTGAAAGAAGTCAAGTGGAAAGATGGACAACTAGAAGCAGCTAGTGTGTGTGGCTCTCATGGAGAGGAACGGAAAGGGCAAGTAAATACAGCACCTTCAGCTGAAGCATCCAGGTACTCATACTGGGACTAATCAAGAATATTTTTTAATTACCTCCCTTGGTGTTCTCCGGCTGACAGAATTTTTTTTTTAATGTATTTTACTTTAAGTTCTAGGGTACATGTGCACAACGTGCAGGTTTGTTACATATGTCTACATGTGCCATGTTGGTATGCTGCACCCATTAACTCATCATAGGAGATTAGGTATATCTCCTAATGCTATCCCTCCCCTGTCTCCCCACCCCACGACAGGCCCCGGTGTGTGATGTTTCCCTTCCTGTGTCCAAGTGTTCTCATTGTTCAATTCCCACCTATGAGTGAGAATATGCGGTGTTTGCTTTTTTGTCCTTGTGATAGTTTGCTGAGAATGATGGTTTTCAGCATCACCCATATCCCTACAAAGGACATGAACTCATCTTTTTTCATGGCTGCATAGTATTCCGTGGTACATATGTGCCACATTTTCTTCATCCAGTCTATCATTGATGGACATTTGAGTTGGTACCAAGTCTTTGCTATTGTGAATAGTGCTGCAATAAATATACATGTGCATGTGTCTTTATAGTAGCATGATTTATAATCCTTTGGGTATATACCCAGTAATGGGATGGCTGGGTCAAATGGTATTTTTAGTTCTAGATCCTTGAGGAATCGCCACACTGTCTTCCACAATGGTTGAAGTAGTTTACGGTCCCACCAATAGTGTAAAAGTGTTTCTCCACATCCTCTCCAGTAACTGTTGTTTCCTGACTTTTTAATGATCGCCATTCTAACTGGTGTGAGATGGTATCTCATTGTGGTTTTGATTTGCATTTCTCTGATGGTCAGTGATGATGAGCATTTTTTCATGTTTCTGGCTGACAGAGATTTGTAACTTCCCTTGGATAGAGCTCCTAGAAGGAGGGGCATGCCACCATTTTTATTGTTTGGGGGACTTAGCTGCTCCAGCCTTCTGGCTTCAAAGTGTCTGAGGTGACTGGGGCTGAAGTGGACACAGCACAACTGCTCTTTTTTAAGTGGGTTTCCAACCATGTTCCTCCTCACTGGGCAGGACCTTCCAAGTGCGGTCTCCAACCACCTCCTACAGGTGCCTTTGGGCCAGCAACATGCCCATACCTCCCTGGAACAAAGCTCCCAGAAGGAGGGACAGGCTGCCATCTTTGCTGTTTTGCAGCCTTCACCAGTGATACCTCCAGATACTGGAAAATTTGAGGTGACTAGTGACTGGAGAAGGCCCCAAGCATATGGCAGCAGCCATATGGAACACACCTATTGAATGGTGACCAGACTGTTATGCAAGTACCTATTCCCATATCTCCTCACTGGGCAGGTCTTCCAGGCCTGGGCCTCCCACCAGTCCTCACCAGAGTTATTGTGCCAGTAGCAACTTGACAGCTCCCTGGGCGGAGCCTCCAGGGGTAACTGAAAGCCTCTCTGCCACCACTCCCTCTGTAGTGGAACTGCTCTTGCCACCCTCGGGCTAATGAAGAAGCAAATATCCAAATTGCCTTATTCACACGTACAACAATCTGCAGTTGACCCAAGGAGAGGAGTCCAGTCCATCTCCTACAGGGTCCCAAACACTCTGAAGTGCTTGTCACCAGACAGGGAACCACTGGCTTAGGCCCACAGTACAGACCCTCCACCCTAGGCTGATTGCACTGAGTGAGTGCTGATATGCATCTCTCTGGAGTAGAGTCCCCAAGAGACAAGCAAACAACCCTTGGACACTACCACTACTAAGATCCCTTCCTCTCTTGCCTCCAAGTTAGAGAAGGAACATAAACACTGAGATTGCCACTGAGATTCAGTGGGCAGCCCAGAAGTGCCAAGTCACAGACTACAGACAGCACTCAACAAAGAGTGTAACCCTCACTTTCTGACCATTTAGAGAGAACATGGCTGTAACTGTGAGGAAACATAGGAGAGCCACACAACCGAGCAAGACTCTACCAACTGACCAATAAGCCTAAGTGCCGTCTGCTGGATCACACCCCAAAGCTTCAGCAGCAAAATACCTAACTAACACACTCCCCTCTGAAAGCAGAGACAAGAAGTCAGCTTCAAATAAATATACTCTACAAAGCCTTGGCCCAATAAAAAATATCTAGAAAAGAAGTCTATTGACTGTACTCAATCTACACTGCAGTTAAGGGAATACCCCACATGCAGAGATCAGAAAGTACTAACACAAGAACTCTGGTTATTTAAACAGCCTTAGTGTCATACGTCCTCCAAAAGACTGCACCAATTCTCCAACAAGAGTTTTGTTTTAACTAGGCTGAACTGGCTGGAATAACAGAAATAGAATTCAGAATATGGATAGAAAAAAACATCATCAAGATTCAGGAGGATGCAAAACCCAATCCAAAGAAAATAAGAATAACAATGAAGTGACACAAGCTGTAGGACAAAATAGCCAGTAAAAAAGAGAACATAATGAGTTTGACAGAGCTGAAAAACACAATACAAGAATTTCACAATGCAATCACATGTATTAACAGCAGAAGAGAAAAAAACTGAAAAAAGAAACTCAGAACTTAAAGACTGGTTCTCTGAAATAAGACAATCAGACAAAAAGAAAGAAAAAAAAAGTAATAAATAAAACCTCCGAGAAATATGAGATTATGTAGAGGCCAAATCTATGAATGATTGGCATCTCTAAAAAAGGGAGTGGGAGAAAGCAAACAACTTGGAAAACATATTTCTGGATATCACTTATGAAATTTTCCCCCACCTTGCTAGAGAGGACAACAGTCAAATTCAGGAAACACAAAGAACTCCTGCAAGATTCTACACAGGAAGATCATCCCTAAGTCAAATAACCATCAGATTTTCCACAAATGAAATGAGAGAAAGAATGTTAAAGGCAGCTAGGCAGAAAAGGCAGGTCATCTACAAATAGAATCCCATCAGCCTAACAGTAGACCTCTCAGCAGAAACCTACAAACCAGAAGAGATTGGGGCCCCTTATTCAACATTATTAAAGAATAAAAAAATCTTTGGTAGGGGCAGGGATGTGAGGGGGGTGGCTCATGCCTGTAATCCCAGCACATTGGAAGGCCCAGACATGCAGATCACCTGAGGTCCGTAGTTCCAGACGAGCCTGGCCTACATGGTGAAACCCTATCTCTACTAAAAATATAAAAATTTGCTGGGTGTAGTGGCATGTGCCTGTAATCCCAGCTAACTCGGGAGACTGAGGCAGAAGAATTGCTTGAATCCAGGAGGGAGAGGTTTCAGTGAACCAAGATCGCACCAGTGCACTCCAGCCTAGGCAACAGAATGACCCTCCTTCTCGAAAAAAGAAAAAAAAAAAAAGTCTTCAACCAAGAATTTCATATCCAGCTACATGAAGCTTCCTAAGTGAAGAAGAAATAAAATCCTGTTTGGATAAGCAAGTCTTGAGAGTTTGTTACCACCAGACCTGCTTTACAAGAGATCTTGAAAGGAGCACTAAACATAGAAAGGAAAGACCACTACCAGCTAGTACAAAAACATAAATACACAAGTCAAAGACACTATAAAGCAATCACATAAACAAGCCAGCATAATAGCCAGCTAACAACACAATGACAAGATCAAATCCACACATATAAATACAAACATTGAATATAAACAGGCTAAAAGTCTCACTTAAAAGGCATACAGTGGCAAATTGGATAAAAAAGCAAGAACAAATGGTATGTTGTCTTCAGGAGACCTGTCTCACACATAATGACACTCATAGGCTCAATGGACTGAAGAACATTTACCAAGTAAATGGAAAACAAAAAAGCAGTGGTGGCAATCCTGATTTCAGACAAAACAGATTTCAAACCATCAAAGCTCGCACACACATGAAAAAGATGAGCATTACATGATGGTAAAGGGTTCAATTCAACAAGAAGACCTAACTATCTTAAATAAATATGCATCTAGCACAGGAGTACCCAGATTCATAAAGCAGGTTCTTATAGACCTACAAAGAAATTTAGACTCCCACACAATAATAGTGGGAGACTTTAACACTCCCCTGGCAGTATCAGACAGATCATTAAGGTAGGAAATTCACAAAGATATTTAGAACCTGAACTCAATATTGGACCAAATGAATCTGATAGACCTTTACAGAACTCTCCACTCCAAAACAACAGAATATACATTATTCTCATTGACACATGACACATACACTACAAATGACCTCATAATTGGACATAAAACAATCTCCATCAAATGTAAAATAATCAAAATCATACCAAACACACTCTGAGACCACAGTGCAATAAAAATAGAACTCAAGGCAATGAAAATTTCTCAAAGCCATGAAACTACATGGAAATTAAACAACACGCTTATGAATGATTTTTGGGTAAATAATGAAATTAAGGCAGAAATCAAGAAGTTCTTTGAAAATAATGAGAACAAAGATACCACAACTAGAATCTCTGGAGCACAGCTCAGGCAGCATTAAGAGAGAAATTCACAGCACAAAATGCCCACATCAAAAAGTTAGAAAGATCTCAAATTAACAACAACTTCACAACTGAAAAAATTAGAGAAGCAAGAACAAGTCAACTCCAAAGCTAGCAGAAGACAGGAAATAACAAAAATCAAGCAGAACTGAAGGAAACTGAGACACACACACACACACACACACACAACATTCAAAAGATCAACAAGTTCAGGAATTGGTTTTCTGTAAAAAATAAATAAATAGAATAGATAGGCCACTACCTAGACTAATAAAGAAGAAAAGAGGAGACCAAAGTAAACACAATTAGAAATGACAAAAGGAATGTTACTACTGACCCCATAGAAATAAAAACAACCATCAGAACCTGCTACAAATACCTCTATGCACACAAACCTAAAATAAAACCTAGACAAAATGGATACATTTTTGTACAAATACACCCTCCCAAGACTGCGTCAGGAAGAAGTTGATTCCCTGAACAGACCAGTAACAAGCTCCTAAATTGAATCATTAATAAATAGCCTACCAACAAAAAACTTCTCGGGATCCAATGGCTTCACAGTCAAATTCTACCAGATACATAACAACAGCTGGTACCATTCCTACAGAAATTATTCCTCTCCTCAAATCATTATATGAGGCCAGCATCTTCTTGACACCAAAACCTGACAGAGATAGGACAAAAAACAAAACTTAGGTCCAATATCCCTGATGAACATCCATGCAAAAATCCTCAACAAAATACTTGCAAACTAATCCACCATGATCAAGTAGGCTTCATCCATGGACGCAAGGTTGGTTCAACATATGCAAATCAATAAATGTGATTCATCACTTAAACAAAACTAAAAACAAAAACCACATGATTATCTCAATAGATTGCTAAAAGGCTTTCAATAAATTTTAACACCTTTTTATGTTAAAAAAAATATCAGTGAATTAGGTATTGAAGCAATATACCTCAAAATTATCAAAGTCATCTATTAAAGACATACAGTCAACATTATATTGAATGGACAAAGGCTGGAAGCATTCTTTTTGAAAACTGACACAAGACAAGGATGCCCTCTCACCACTACTATTCATTATAGTATTGAAAGTCCTAGACAGAATAATAAGGAAGAGAAAAAAATAAAGGCATCTAAATGGGAAGAGAGGAAGTCAAGCTATCTCTTTTGGCAGACAACATGATTCTATATCCAGAAAACCCCACAGCCTGGACCCCAAAACTCTATGATCTGATAAACAACTTCAGGAAAGCCTGAGGATGCAAAATCAGCATACAAAAGTCCTTAGTATTTTTATACACCAACAACAGCCGAACTGAGAGCCAAATCAGAAAGGCAATCTCATTCACAAATGCCACAAAAATAATAAAATACCTAGGAATAGAGCTAGCCAGGGAGTTGAAAGATCTCTAAAATGAAAATCATAAACACTGCTCAAATAAACGAAGGAAGACACAAATAAATGGAAAAATATCCCAGGCTCATATATGGGAAGAATCAAAATTATTAAAATGGCTATATTGCCCAAAACAATTTACAGATTCAATGCTATTTCTAACAAATTACCAAAGACATTATTCACAGAACCAGAAACATGATTTTAAAATTCATATGGAACCAAGAGCTTGAATAGCCAAGGCAATTCTAAACAAAAAGAACAAAGCTGGAGGCATCACATTACTTGACTTCAAACTATATTACAAAGCTATAGTAGTGAAAACAGCATGGCACTGGTACAAAAATAGTCACTTAAACCAATAGGATAGAATAAAGAGCCCAGAAATAAGGCCACACATCTATGACCATCTGATCTTTGACAAAACTGAAAAAACAAGCAATGGGGATAAGATTCCCTACTCAATAAATGGTACTAGGATACCATTTATCTAGGTATAATTAGATAAATGTACTAGGATAACTGGCTAGCCATACGTAGAAGATTGAAACTGGATCCCTTCCTTATGTATAAAAATCAACTCGAAAGGGATTAAATACTTAAATGTAAAACACAAAATTGTAAGAACTGTGGAAGACAACCTAGGCAATACCATTCTGGACATAGGAGTGGGCAAAGATCTCATGACAAGACATCAAAAGCAAGCACAACACAAGCAAAAAATGACAAGTGTGATCTAATTAAACCGAAGAGCTTTTGCCAAGCAAAAGAAATTATCAACAGAGTTAACAGACGACCTACAGAATGAGAGAAAATTTTTGCAAGCAATGTACCTCATAAAGTTCTAATATCCAGCTCTATAAGGAACTTACACAAATTTACAAGAGAAAAACAAACCACCCCATTAAAAAATGGGCAATGAACATGATCAGACAGTTCTCAAAATAAGATATACATGTGGCCAATAAGCATATGAAAAAAAGCTCAATGTCACGGATCATTAGAGAAATGCAAATCAAAACCACAATGTGATACCATCTCACACCAGTCAGAACGGCTGTTTAAAAGTCAAAAAATAGGCAGGGTGCAGTGGCTCACACCTGTAATCCCAGAACTTTGAGAGGCCGAGGTGGGTGGATCACGA
The DNA here is from genome assembly GCF_037993035.2 of Macaca fascicularis. Lineage (NCBI taxonomy): Eukaryota > Metazoa > Chordata > Mammalia > Primates > Cercopithecidae > Macaca > Macaca fascicularis. Next base: position 166,681,318 of record NC_088376.1, on the reverse strand, counting down.
TGTCAGGAGTTTGAGACCAGCCTGGCCAACACAGTGAAACCCTGTCTCTACCAAATATACAAAAATTAGCTGGGCGTGGTGGCGGGCACCTGTAATCTCAGCTACTTGGGAGGCTGAGGCAGGAGAATTGCTTGAGCCCAGAGGTGGAGGTTGAAGTGAGCCGAGATCATGACATTGCACTCCAGCCTGGGCAAAAGAGGTAGACTCTGTCTCAAAAAAAAAAAAAAAAAAAAAAAAAAAAAAGGCAAAAAATAACAGATGCTGGTGAAGTTGCCGAGAAACAGGAACACTTATACATTGCTGGTGGGAGTTTAAATTAGTTCAATAATTGTGGAAAGCAGTATGGCAATTCTTCAAAGACCTAAAAGTAGAACTACCATTCAATCCAGTAATCCCATTACTGGGTATATACTCGGACAAATATAAGTTATTTTACCATAAAGACATATGTATTCAAATGTTTGCTGCAGCCCTATTCACAATAGCAAAATCATGAAATCAACATAAATGTCCATCCAATTCCATTGGAGAAAGAAAATGTGGTACATATATACCATGGAATGCTATGCAACCATATAAAAGAACAAGATCATGTCTTTTGTTGGAACTTGGATGGAGATGGAGGCTATCATCCTTAGCAAACTATCGCAGGAACTGTAAACCAAATACTGCATGTTCTCATTTATAAGTGGGAACTAAATGACAACAACTTACGGACACAAAGAAGGAAACAACAGACACTGGTGTCTACTTGAAGTGGGAGGGTAGGAAGGTAGAGAGGACCAGGAAAGATAACTATTAGGTATTGTCCTTGATACCTGGTTGATGAAATAATATGTACAACAAATCCCTGTGATATGTGTTTACCTATGTAACAAACCTTCATATGTATTCCCAAACCAAAAATAAAAGTTAAGTAAAAAGAAAGAAAGAAATCAGAAAGTGGTCAACTCTGTAAGTGGGCAGAATGAAAGGAAAATTGACATAAAAGGGTCATGAAGAAATTTTCTGAGGTAGTGTAGATGACATCACTAAGAAAATAGGCATGCCACAGATTGGAAAAATTTTTCCTAACACAGATATCTGACAAAGGACTCATATGCTGATTATTTGTATTCTGTATATGGCTACATGCATACATAAAATTGCTAAAATTTATCAAACAGAATACTTAAAATCTGTGCATGTTATTTTATGTAAATTGTACCTCAATTAAAAATAAATATATATTAAGCACCTACCAAGTGCCAGATTCTGTGCAAACAACTGTAAATACAGTGATGAACCAGACTTTGCTTTCATAAAACTAGAATATCCAATAAATAGCCTTTTGTAGGCTATTGAAGGATTTAGACTTCTACCATATCCTTCTCTTTATCATCAACATAATCAACTATATTTTTAAAATGTACATCGTGGAGCAAAAAAGTGCTATGTAAGGAGTCAGGAGCCCTCAGTTTTCTGTCCCTTGAGCAGTTTCCTGAACCCCAGTTCTGTATTTCTCTTTAATGCCCTAATTTGCTAAACAAGGACATCAGTGCAGTATTTAATTTAAGCCCTATATCTTTACTTGTTTTTATTCTTATTGTATATAATAAGGATAATAATATCCATTTCTATAAAGCTATAAACATGGGGGAGAAATTGTTCATCATAGAAGGAGACAGCCCTATTTTCTTTGGCCCTAATATGATGCCTGCCATCATCAGATGTTCTATGGTGCCTCCACTGACTAATTTTTGGTGAGGTAAGCCAAGAGACTGACAGGTTTATTGGATTTTGAAGAAACTGAGGTGTAACTTGTCTTTATTTGAAATCTAATTGCCTTTGTAATGGCTTTTTCAATTATTTTAATTCTGAGACAGAGTAATCAACCCAGAACCCCTATCTTCAAATCAAAAAGCGTCAGCCATAGAAAGACCTTTTTAGTTTTCCAAGTGTAGAAACTTTTGTTTTTAAGATAATTAGTCAAGAGTCAGAGATGGGAAGGAAATCTAAAAAATCAATATGCCCATAAACCATTCTCTCTTATAAACATTTAGAGAACATGCAAGAGTAAATTGCTCTTTTATGAGATCTGCAGAGAAACATAATACATAACTTGCTTTTGTTGTAATTTTTTAAATTTCATTTTGCTCCCAAATTGCTTAAACATTTTTTCATTAGAGAAAATAAACTCACATACAGTATTACCAAACCTTTACACAAATACCCCTTCCTGTCTCCCATGCTGTTCACTTTCTGTAAGAGTCTGTAATCCCTTCTTCTCATCCTTTCTTCATATCCATGCAATGTCTTTCCTTCCTTTCTATGCAATTTTTAATTTACTTCTATCAGTTATTTTCTCTATCAGCCTCTACCCATAACTAATTTTGCTTCATTCTTAACACCTCTTTTCAATATCATTAATTCAGTAATAGATTCATCAGCAAAATCTTTTTAAAGCACAAATAGTATTTGCAAGGTGTGGGCTCGGTGCCAAGGATACAGTGGTGAAGAGTTTTCCTGCTGTCTTAAAGCTCATAGTATAGGACACATTAAAAAGAAATAATTGCAAGTGTGATCATTATTCTTTAATAAGTCCTTTTGCCACATTTAAATTTGGTCTGTGAATGTGTGTTTAGATTTGTTTTTCAGTGGCCTTCCGATTCAAGGTATTAAAGTACACCAAGCTTCTCTCAAGGCTGCCAACTACCACTACCATCTTTTAACAGATACGGTGTTTCTTGCTTAGTAGTTTCTTAGCATTCTAAAAATACATCTCCCCAGGATCTCCCTATCTGACCAGCAAAAGGAAAACAACTGGTGAGAAAGGAATGACAGCTGTGGTCACTGCTCTGTTCCTTTTGTGGTTTTCAACATTTAATGTTTGCCTTTCATTCTCCTATTCATGTATTCACTTATTGATTTACTTAATTATTTATTTATTTATTTATTCATTCATTCATTCATTCATTCATTCATAAATACATATGAGCCAGGGAATACGCAGGATGAGTAGTATCTAGTTCTTGTCTTGAGAAGGTCGAAATATAAAGTTCTATCTCAAAGTTATTTTGCCATTCAAAAAAGGTCAATCTCTCCACTTTGATTAAGCTATACATATATAATATATAGTTACATGTATAGATATAGATATAGAAGGCAAAACACATTTAAGTGTAAAAAATACTTTTTTAGTAGTGGAGTATTCTACTAGATAGTATTTGATGTACGTGTGTGTGAGAGAGAGAGTGTATGTTTATGTACATATATGTATCTTTACCTTACACTTCTATTAGTATCATACTCCTATAGGGGTGTTTTCAAACTAGCTTTGATATAAACCACATTCTAAAATAGCCTTTCAATTATGCAGAAAATAATGGTTATAAAATAATTTTAATAAGATATTGCATGAAATTTTTAAACCACAAATTTAAAGTATCTTCACAGCATTCCCCCAAAACATCAAAATACAAATGTGTGAGTGCGCGCACACACACACATACTCCCACTTTTATTCAATTCAGAATAAAGTGGCAATATTTTTGGCTAATTTAATTTATATAAGAAGTGATTATTTTATTATCAGAAATAATAGATATTTCTCAAGGACTTATTTTTCATGCTTGAAGTTTCTTTAAGGTAACAATTCATTTTTATATACACTACTCTAAGAGCTAGTTAGTATTATTATCTAGATTTCACAGATGAGAATAATAAAAGGAAATAGAGGTGAAAGAATTTGATTTATTGAGTTCTGAGCGCAAAATATAAGATAATAAATAAATTTTGATTAAAAAAAGAAAAAACCTGTCCAAAACAACCTTTAATAATTGGTAAGAATTATTTTAAAATAGTGGATATTAGTTACAAAAAAGTTATGGGAAACTGTTGAAAGGGCATGACTTTTTTCCTGACTGAAAGATGCCAGTGGATAATATTTATCTCCTTGTATTCATCTCCCTCTTAGCATTTTACCAATTCAGAATTCCTCCTTATTTTCTTCCTTTTCTCTTGTGATTGAAAAGTTTTAAATGACTGCTGAAGAGTCCATCTGCATTCTACAAGAAGATTCCAAATACAGAATTTTAAACAAGCCCCTTGCTGCTTAAGAGAAATATAGCACAATGTACTCATGTGGAAACAAAAAAGGGATCACTTATTTACTTTTCTGTAATTATACAGAACCATTATAGTCTTCCAGTCTTTTCATTATTAATTGAACATATAAAACATGTTTCAAACTTAGAGCAATAAAGCCCCTTCTTATCTCATTTTGCATTCCTCTGAGACTTCTCCCCTCTATTGCCCTACGGAAATTCCTTCTGTTCTTCGTCATTTTCCCATTGTGGCCTTCCCTACTTATGCTACACATTTGTTTCTCCTAATCCTGTTCATAGAACCATTATTTTTCAATATTATTAGCCTGGTTTCTTTTGACAAAAGCCTTAAAAGCCACTACCTTTTTCTGCCTGTGTTGCCAACTTCTCATGTCCCTGTCATGGTAACACCTTAAATCTCTGACAGCAAATGACAAAATCTCCCGAACTGTATTGTAGACCAAATTCAACTAAATAGAATAAAGAGTTGGGTAACTCTGAATAAAACAATTGATGTTTGTGGGATAAATGGTGTTGATGGAGTCTGAATCCAAGATATTGGTTATCTGAAAATATAGTGTTAGCTTTGTGTATTATGTTCACAAGTTAGTTCCTTCTTTATATTTTACCAATAATTTTAGTGACTGCCTACAGGTGAGTCAGGAATAGGCTTGAGTAAGCTATCCTGGAAGTTTAAGTATTTTCCAGTTATATAGCCAATGATGGAGCCTGGATATAAAATAGAAAAGGTTAGAATTTTAAAAGTAGTTAAAGTATAGCTAGTCCTTGTTCTCTACCAATTACCTGCAAACTTTTGACTTCTTGCTTCTGATCTTGATATACTTATCTGCAGAAAAAGGTCTCATTCCCTTCTCTATTTATCATTTCTTTTGCATTTTAAAAGGTTCTCCCTCCTTTGTAATTAATAGTAATATTGAAGGAATTTTTTCTTTTGGAAAAGGGATCACAGCAAATTTGTATAACTTAGTTAGAAGCCACAATACAATCTTTTAATATGTTTTCTAAGTCTTGTTGGGAAAATTGGTTTTTCTTTTCTTCACCTTTAAAAATGGTTTGAATGTAAAAGGACACAGTGATTCTTAAACACAGTCACAGTAACATCTGCCAAAACTAAAAATACCTCATTGATTTAACAAGCCAAATTTGTAGCCATGATAAAGCCATAATGTTATTGTGAATGCCCTGCAATGGGTTATGTGGGTAAAGTAATGTGTTTGTAGAATTGCATAGTTACTCAAAGAGACACTGATAAGCTATATTTTGCTCCTTTGTTCCAGATCCAGGAAGGAAACATTTATTCATCTGTTTTGACCCAAAATATTGTCTTAATGACATTTGGAAGGACTTAACACCATTTTTCTGGGTTTCAACTCCACTATTCAGCCATACTTCATTCTATATGATTAGGCTGGGCCTTTGTAGACATAGCCATAGTGTCCAATGCATCAAGTTCATAATCAAAAGGCAAACCAAAAAGGAGTCGAATTTTGCAAATTACTCCTTTCCAAATGATTGTAACTACAACTCTCTCTCTCTGCTCCCTGCTGGAACCTACTCCGTGATGCAATTACTTGTTGGGACTCTCACACTTGACTTACCCTAGGATCTGTAATAACTGCTTTCATTTCCCAAATTCCTGCTATCATTCAGAGGTCAAAGGATACTACATAAAGTAACAAAGGTATAAGAATGTAGGATTCAGTGGTGGCTAAGGAAATCAGAGAGGGCCATAAATAGAGCACGGGGTAAATATTGGGGTAGTGTTATGGGTTAAAATATGTCCCTCCAAATTTGGTATCCAGAATCCCTAATTTCCAGTACCTCAGATGTGAACTTTTTTGGGAGAAGGGGCAGCATTGTAGATGTGATTAGTTAAATAAAGATGAGGTCATTAGGGTGAACTCTAGTCCAGTATAACTAATGTCCTTATAAAAAGGGGAAATTTGGACAAATTCACTTCATGCGAAGATGAAGGCAGTGATCAAGGTGATGCTTCTAAGAGCCCAGGAAGAGCAAAGATTGCTAGAAAACCACCAGAAATTAGGAGAGAGGAATAGAACAAATTCTTCTTCACAACGTTCAGAGGAAACTAACCCTGCTGACACCTAGATCTGACTTCTAACATCCAGAACTGGAAAACAATACATTTCTCTTGTTTAAGCCACTCAATTTGTGGTGCTTTTATATTTAGAGCAACCCTTACAGACAAATATAGGCAGTCAGCTTGGGAAAACAGCAGAAGCTGATAATTATAGACAACTGGTACAAGTACAGTATTCAGAGGAGAAAGACAACCAGGTATAGCCCAAGCAAATACCAAGTGCCATGGCAGAGACCCAGCCAGGATGACTGGCCTTTCTTACCTGTAGCAGGGAAGGGTTAGATTCTCATCACCCATAAACTAAGAAGTTCATGAAGTGGGAGACATTAAGGAGTTCTTAAGGTGGGAGAAAAGGCTAAGGTATTGGAAAGTATATGTTATGTGGATACATAACAAGAGGAAAAGAGAAAATCAGCTGGTTCCCATGAGAGTAGAAGCTGAGAGGGCAGCAAAGTATGGCCCAGACTCTAGAGTCTCAAATCCATCGCAGAGTTTTGTTTTATTATGTCAGCAATGGGGACCATTGGAACAAATCAGTAGGGATTTAAATTCTAATCAAAGAAGTATTTAAGGTTTCTCTGGCAGTTACATACAAAGTCCATAAAGTTTGGAGAGACTGGGGACCGAAATCGTGTGACCTCGGACTCGTTACTTAACTCTAGCCTTTTCATCTGTAACATGGAATCGAGCATATAATAATCTCACTAGATTTTTGTCAGACTTAAATGAGATAGTTTGTGTACACTGCCTGAGGTCATAGGCTGAATCAGATACGTACATGACTATAATTTGCCTATTTCTTCAATTTAAATGTAGACATTATTAGCACTTCTTCTTGCTCTTTCCTGACTGTAAGATGCTTGAAAGTAGTTCTTGGAACTCAAGTTTTAATGTATTCAAAGCAACACTTACCCAAGTATTATGAACAGTGAAGACATAGATATCTGAGGTATAGGAAAATTATTACCAAGTAGAAGATGGAGGGTGCATTCAGATTTCCCTTTGCCCGTTTCTGTTATACTCGTAATCTAAATCTGAGTTCAAGGCTGAATGCATTGCAAGAGAGTCAAAACATGCTTGTAAATTTGGGCCTGATTTGCTTTAACGAGGTCTTCCTTTCCTTGATTTCTAGGGGAAAATAAAGCACTTAATAACATGATCCAGAGGGCAGGTAACATCTCTTTAATATCTCTCCACATGCTGACCTATTTCAATGCACTGCTCTTCTCAGGGATGAGAAGCTATGCAAAGCCTGAGGAGGCTGCCTCCTCCTGGGAATGTTTCAGCTTTTCAAGATTCTAGGTCATTTCTCTCTCTGATATTTGGAGTTCATTCCCACTGGAAAACCAATCTGTTCACACAGACTTTTTATTTTTGCAAGCAATTATTGTTTAACCAACTCGAATAGAAATCACATATAAAGATAAAGCCTTGGCCAGGCGCGGTGGCTCACGCCTGTAATCCCAGCATTTTGGGAGGTGATGACAGCGGATCACCTGAGGTTGGGAGTTCGAGACAAACCTGACCAACACGGAGAAACCCCGTCTCTACTAAAAATACAAAATTAGCCAGGCGTGGTGCGTGCCTATAATCCCAGATACTCGGGAGGCTGAGGCGGGAGAATCGCTTGAACCCAGGAGACGGAGGTTGCAGTGAGCTAAGATCACACCATTGCACTCCAGCCTGGGCAACAGAGTGAGACTCCATCTCAAAAAATAATATAATTAATTAATTAATTAATAATAAATAATAAATTTTTTAAAGCGCTGTATGAAGTTTTTCTTTTTAAATTTCACCAAGAAGAGAGAATAAAGGGCATTCATTTAAGGTAATTTGATTAATTTTGAGTTAAAAAACTGAGCCACCTCCTGAGAAAGGCATTGTTTATCTGTCTACAAAAGACCAAATAAAGAAACCACAGGTTGGATAAAGTTGATTAGGGACAGGTGAGCTTGTTAGGAACTAAGAGGTGTCTCAGATGGTGGAGAAAATGATCAGGAGATATTTCTGTCCTCTGGTGGCTTTGTAGCTTCTTGTAACAAAGAATGTTGCTCCTTGAAATGACCAGGCAGGAACTTCATGAACTGCCTTCAGGCATTAACAAATTTCCTGTTGGTAAGCACATGAAGAAACAGATACAGGAAAATATGAACTGAGACTCATTGGGATCAGAAGCATGTTCCTTTTGTGAAAATGACAGACAGTGTGTCTTCACATGAGATGAAGAATTATCCACGGATAGAGTTTCTGGAGACCAGGAACTCTTTCTCTCAATTAGCTTGTCCTGCAGGCATTTCAAGTCATAATCTTAGGCACATCTTCATGGCTCTCAATCTTGCCATACTTCTGCAACAAATGCATACATTTCCTCGAATGAGGGACTATGTTTTTCAGGATGTGGTCTTGATTAAAACCGCTATCCAGGAGGTCTCTGCACAATTTCAGAATGTTGGAAAAATAAAGCAGCTTCAGAATATGGCCTCAAGATTACACATAGAGTGTCTTCCTCCACTTAGTTTTATTTCCTCCACTTGCTTTTTACTTGGAGTGTGTGACTATGTCTTGTGTCTTTGTATGCAGGTGTCCTCATATTCAGGTGTGTACGTGTTTGGTATGTACACAAGATGTGAATACACGTATGTTTATGAATAATATTTTTGGATCTTTCCAGACAACATTTCCTGCTTTTTTCCTAAAACCCAAAGTGGCAAAAGGCCAATACTGAGAGATGCCAGTTTCTGGCATTTTTGTACGTTTTAAATATTTCCCTTCTCACTTCTTGTTGCCCCATCACACGGAGATATCAAAGGGATCAATGTTAACACTGAGATTAGTGATAACTCTACTTGTGACATTTTAAATCACTTCAAGCAATTATTAGCATTCTGTCCATAAAGTTTTTGGAGGATGAGTTATTTTAAAAGAACAAAGATTTGACTTTAGTGTAGTTTACAAAACATAATCAGATGTGCAAATGCACAAAAGTATGAAAGCCACTTTCCAATTTGACAGTAGTTGCTGTGATCAGTGTATTTTCAGTGTCACACAGAGTGTTGGAAAAATAGTGAGGTACAATCAATGTTCAAATGAATTCAAAGCTTTACAAATAAGTTAGCAGATTTTTCCATTACAGTAGAAAAGCTAACTGCCTAAAAAATCAAATGGCTGAAGGAAGAAGGAAAATGGCAGTTGCATCAAGCTGGAGAGCATGTTGCTTCACAGGACCCAGTATTGCTTATATTCACAAAGAGATCTTGACAAGAAAGAAATTGCCTGGAGGTGGATGAATGCTAAAGCATACCCACTGTGGCAGGGCTGTCAAGGGGCAAAAGGGGACAGGTATAGCACATTTACATTTAAGTGATATCAAGGGACTCTGGACAAGAAATGTCTTACAAACAAAGAATGAAAAACATTTTGAAAAGTGAGGGAAAATGACATGTGTTTGGAAGATACTCGATAGTAGCCAGAGAGGGTATAGAAGACCTATCCAGCGCATCTAGCGTCCAAAACCTGTTTAAGACATCTGGGTTCTAGGATGATATCTTTCATGGTCTATTGGCTACTTGAAGGAGAACAAAAACTGAATTTAAAATTACAGACCACAGTCTAAATTAAGGATTTTCCACAGTGTTACCCTGACTTCCCAGCCCCCACCATTTCCAACTATTTCTGGTGACTTCTCTAATTATCCTAAGAAGACAAGAAGAGAAAGGAAGAAAAGTAAGGTTAATATAGTTTTAAAAACTAGATTTTTAAGTACAAGAAAGTAGACACTATACTCATTTTAGTAAAGTATTTGCGTTGTATGTTTTTTAATTTTATTTGCCACATTACAGATGTCTTAAACACCACAGGTAATTGTACAATTACAGTGTTTGAGGAACAAAGTTTATCTTCAACCTCAGTTTGCTTAGTCAGAAAGTTGTGTGTGCATTTGTGTTTATGCCTCTTCTTTTTCCCAAAGAGATTGGAGAGGGGGTCGGGAAGATAAGAAAACTTTTAATTGGTGCACTCAGCCAAGCAGTTCAGCAACAGAACATTAATTTTTATTTTAATAATGTGATTTTAATTGAATACTTTGCTGGTGCTGCACTAAATTGGGTCTGTTATTTAAAATTAGACCAAGAAGGATTACCCCCCCTCTACAACTAATGCCACCCACACTCCCAAATAACGTGTTTTGCATATGGGAAGAGGCAGAATTTAAATTACTATTCCTTGAGGGATTCTTTAGCAAATGATACTAGTCAATGTATCAATAGAATAGCAAGTTAGTGTTTTAGAATAAACAAACATACAATTGAAATAGTTTCTCTTTAATACACTGTGGCAGAGATCTCTCACTGTCCACTGCATCCTGTTATGCTTTCTCCTCCAGAAGTAGGTTTCTGGCTCAACACCTCCCCTTATAACTAATGAAGTGTGTCTGTATGACTATGTCCTGACAATGGGTATGAGCATATATGAGTCTATAGCTCCCAGACCAAGGTTACTCTAAAGTGAGGTATATATCATCCGTAATTGCTTTTTATTCTTTCTCTGGCTAGAGATTATTATCATATGGCTCTATAAGATGATGAAACAAGATAGAAGAAACTGGCATCGCTTAATGACCACTTGGGGTAGAATTTTTCTGCTGACCTGAGTACCTACTCAGGCATGAGTAAATGGCTATAACATTAAACTACTAAAAACTGGATGTCTGCTATTGTAGTCTAACATGCCTTCTCTATTACATACCCACCTCTAACTGGGTTATCTTTCTTAATAAGTGTAGGAAGTAGAAAATATCCATTGATGGCTTGTCTGTTTCTTCCAGTATTTCCAAGAAGGACCACCTTTAATATAGAAAATGTGTAGTAGGAGTCAAATGTTGTGGTAGTGATTGGAAGTCCCAAGACTTTGGGAATCAGAATCTTCTCATAAAGTGCCAAATATTTTCACTGAAAAAAGAAAATGCTAAAGAAAGCAGAATGTAATGCACTTCAATAAATGTCAAAATGAATGAATGAGTAAGTAAGAGAGTAGATGGATGGATGACAAAAGAAAGTAGGAAGATAGTCCAGGATCTAGATGAGGATATAGGAGGGTCAGCTCTTTTCTCAACTTGGAAGTACAAAGGATTCAATAATGGTCCATCTTTCCATGGAATAATCAAGAAGAATATGGAACATAACATCCTGCAGACAAAAATTGGCATTAATTAAATAGGCATAACATGTCATGCACTGTGCTACATCTTTTCACATGCAAACTTGGATTTTCATAGAGGTGGTTTCATAAAAACCTTGCAAGGGAAAAACCATGCTGTCAACTTTTCACAGTAAGAGGCTGCTGAGACTCAGTTTCAATATTACTGGGTTGTATTGCAAGCATGTGGCTAAGCCAGAATTAGGTTTAAGTCTTTCTTATTTTAGGGTCTATGTTGTCCAAAGCATACTACTTATTCCTGGGAACTTAGAAGGCAATTCTCTAAACTTTATTTTGTCAGCTATAACATAAAAACAATAACTATTAAAGTTAACATAATCATATATGTTCATGTGTTTTATTAAAATTCAAAGTGATTATTGTTGCTGATACACTGAATAAATTTTACTATAATTTAGAAACATCAGATGTCCTATGTTTCATATGAGAATATTTTGAATAAGACAATAATATTTGGATTTCAGGAGACACAGAGGGAGTAGAAAATAGGAAGAAACATGTAAATCTGCATTCCAGGCACCCTGGTCTTGCTGGGCTTCCAGAATTTAATTGCTGTACTGCTCCCAAGTCCCGTTCTCACACACATGAATCCTCACTTCAAGTTCTGGACTTTCTATGTCCTTCAATTGCATCTTTTTTTCAGTCTATCTTTTCTGTTTTGTTGTGGTTATATATGAAATGGAGGTAAAATCAGCTAATTTAACAAATCAGACCGCACTAAGTGGGTGATGTTGTTTTCCTGTTAAATGTCATTTGAGCTAGAGTTAGTACCTCAATCCTAAAATTACTATGAAGAGGATATTTTAGGTAGTACAGAAGGGCTGTGAGGAGCATGTTTTTGGAATATGATGCTGGCTGTGATTAATAAGTATAGCTATGAGGTATTGAGCATATAGCAGCTACCAGGCCCTGTACTAAGTGTTTTACAAGGACAGTCTCATTAAATGTAACCAATAAACCTGTGGATTGGTGCTACTAAGGATGGTACTGAATAGATCAGCTAACTTGACAGAGGTACAGATTTGATTGAAAATTTACTGTTGCTCTTTCTAAGATATGTGGCCAACATATGTATCTGTCCTCCAAAACTAGGTTTTTAACAACCATCCATTATTGTATATTCTGTGGGTAAGCTAACTAAGATTTATTTTTTAGGCATTGGAACAAAAAATAGGCCTTTAAAACACATTGAACATAAAGAAACATTAGTTATGAGCAAGAAAAGGGAGGAGGGGACTTGGCTACAAAATCTTAAATCCAATTAACGAACCATGAATAGTACTAAAAAGTTGGTGCTAAAATATCTGCATGGTAAGACCTTCTGTGAAATTCAATATGATGTCCAAAAGGACTACAAGAGAAAATATTTGTGTTGTTTCCTTAATATTACTAAATAGTCACCAAATCTTCAAAATATAGGTGCCAAAATGTAAGAGTAATACTGTACTCTGAAAGACTGCCACCTTGAGGTCACTTATTATTAAACAGAAAGAGATACCAGTGGCCTCTACCTCCTGAAAGAAGGAAGATGCCTGCTGCAGTCAGGATGCTGAGGTTAAAGAACAGTACTTTTCACACGTTTGCATGTGCTTACTATTTGAAGCAGGGAGCATGTGAGTCAACATTTGAAAATAAAAACAAACCAAACATTCTGTACATTTTTATATCATTTGCATAAAAGGCGTGTTGGCACCTTATGTTCTCTTAACACAGGTGTGGAATGGAAATGTAATATTGAGATTATAAGATAATATTTGATAGAAAATAAAAGCGACCCTTGAAAGAACACAACAAATGACTATCAACCTCTGGGTCAGAAATGACAAATCAAAAATAAAACTTGTCATATTTCTAATTATTAATTAATTAATTACTTTACTTTAAGTGCTGGGATACATGTGCAGAACCTGCAGGTTATTTTATATAGGTATACGTGTGCCATGGTGGTTTGCTGCACCTATCAACCTGTCACCTAGGTTTTAAGCCCTGCATGCACTAGCTATCTGTCCTGATGCTCCCCCTGCCCTCGCCCCCAACCCCCACCAACAGGCCCCGGTGTGTGTTGTTCCCTCCGTGTCTCCATGTGGTATCACTGTTCAGCTCTTACTTATGAGTGAGAACATGCAGTGTTTGGTTTTCTGTTCCCGTGTTAGTCTGCTAAGGATGATGGCTTCCAGCTTTCATCCATGTCCCTGCAAAGGACATGATCTCATTCCTTTTGGTGGCTGCATAGTTTTCCATGGTGTATATGCACCACATTTTCTTTATCCAGTCTATCATTGATGGACATTTGGGTTGGTTCCATGTCTTTGCTATTGTGAATAGTGCTGCAATAAACATACATATGCATGTATCTTTGTAACAGAATAATTTATATTCCTTTGGGTATATACCCGGTAATGGGATTGTTGGGTCAAATGGTATTTGTGATTCTAGATCCTGGAGGAATCGCCATACCGTCTTCCACAATGGTTGAACTAATTCACATTCCCACCAACAATGTAAAAGCCTTCTTATTTCTCCACAATCTTGCCAGCATCTGCTGTTTCGTGACTTTTAAGAATCACCATTCTGACTGGCCTGAGATGGTATCTCATTATGGTTTTGATTTACATTTCTCTAATGATCAGTGATGATGAGCTTTTTTTCATGTTCGTTGGCTGCATAAATGTCTTCTTTTGAGAAGTGCCCATATCCTTTGCCCACTTTTCAATGGGGTTGTTTTTTCTTGTAAATTTAAGTTCCTTGTAAATTCTGTATATTAGAACTTTGTCAGGTGGGTAGATTGTGAAAATTTTCTTCCAAAAATAACACCACACATCTACAACCATCTGATCATCAACAAAAACAAGCAATGGGGAAAGGATTCCCTGTTTAATAAATGATGCTGGCAAAACTGGCTAGCCATATGTGGAAAGCTGAAACTGGACCCTTTTCTTAGCTTACATAAAAATTAACTCAAGATAGATTAAAGACTTAAATGTAAAACTCAAAACCATAAAAACCCTAGAAGAAAACATAGGCAATACCATTCAGGACAGAGGCATGGGCAAATATTTTATGATGAGATCACCAAAAGCAATTGCAACAAAAGCTAAAACTGACAAATGGGATCTAATTAAACTAAAGGGCACAGCAAAAGAAACTATCATCAGAGCAAACAGACAAACTCCTCATATTTCTAAGGATGCTTTCATGGGTCATAAGTGAAAATTTGACTACTGTAGAAAGAGAACAATGTTCAAAAAATTTCAGGAATAACAAAGCCATTTTATGGATTCAATCACATATTATGGCATTTTCCCTCTCCCTCTGCAAAAGTAGCCAATAGTTACTTTAACATATAAGCATATTAAAGTTTGAATGGTTATTCCATGAATCTCCTTTTCATGACATTTCTCTTCTTTTCATAAAAACATTTGACTTTCATTATTTCTCTAGGACCTAGAGTCTGGGTTTAAAATAATTTTGATATTATACACCTATAGTGATAGGGTGCTGTGCCATCATACCACTGGAGATAATTAAGTGTAGATTCAGCAAAGAGAACCAGGAGAAGTAATCTAGGAATCAGAGCCAAGAAACACCTAATGACTAACTGCACACAAAAAAATGTTAATCATTTGTGCTTTGCAAATAAACGAGGATATAGACACCGTTCTGATAGAACACAAAAGCATGGTGACCAGAAAAACCAGTGATGCAAATATATAGTAACCCCTCCAATTAGGTATAAGCACCTTAAAGGCAGGCACCACACACTCATTCTGCATCTTTCCTTTAGTATTCAGTTCTTAGGAGTAAATAAGTGAAATTCATGTATTAAGTAGAAACTTAATAATGGAGAGGGTGCAAGAAATATAGAAAGATGATGTGAGGGGGCCTTGCCCCCAAGAAAGGAAGTTAATCCGCCAGGAAGTTCATAGGGCTTTTATGGACAAAGGGCCAACCCAGAGAGCAGGACCAGTCCCATCTGCAGGTTGGTATGCATTTTGGAAGGTAAATCAGATGGAAAAAAAGCACAATGAGATAGGAAATTAGGTCGAGTTTCCAAGTATAGAGAAGCACAGGGGAGCAGATATTTTGGTGTTCAAGAAATAAAGATCAAAAAGGTCAAGGCCAGGCAAACAGCACAAACTTCAACCTAACCTGGAATGAAAAGAATGACTCTGGGATCTCTGCCTCTAAATAAAAATACAAAATAGGTTATGAGAGAGCCTGAAGATCAAAATCTTTATTAAACCAATGAGGCTTTGGGTAGCTGTTTGAGTGTTTCAGTTAAGTGTGCATTCCTCTACATGGAATTGTCTTATATTTGAGGTGAGGGAAATTAGCAGCTTCCTGAACTAAGCCAAGGTAAGTCCAATTTTAGCTAATGAGTCAGTTCTGAAATCTTTGTTTTTTAAAATACACTCACTGCTCTTATATTTTGTTTTTATTTAAACTTAAAATATCAAGTAAAGTTTAATCTTATTTTAGTTAAATGCTAGGAAAACTTTTTTTTTCCACACACTGTGTAGGATATGTAGGGGGATCAATGAGCCCCTGAAGCCAGATATGGTAGCGAATGGGAAGAAAGGGACATTGAATCAGGGCAGAGTGTGTCCACAATCAAGGAAGGAAGGTTTCTAAGCATTTCTAAAACCTCCTGTGATACAGTTTGGATGTTCCCTCCAAGTCTCATGTTAAGATGTAATTCCTAGCGTTGGAGGTGGGGCCTGGTGGGAGGTGTTTGGATCATGGGGGCAGATCCTTCATGGCTTGGTGCTGTCCTCACCAGAGTGAGTGAGCTTTCACATTACCTGGTTGTTTAAAAGTATGTGGCACCTCCTCCCTGCTCCCCTCCCTTGCTTCTGTTTTGCCATGTGAAATGCCTGCTCTTGCTTCACCATAGGACATGAGAAAAAGCTTCCTAAGACCTCCCCAGAAGCAGATGCCAGTGCCATGCTTTCTGCATGGTCTGCAAAACTATGAGCCAATCAAATTTTTTTTCTTATAAATTACCCATTTTTGGGTATTCCTTTATAGAAATGCAAGAACGGCCTAACACATACCAAAAACAACTAGGAGTCAACCAAAACAGGGGAAAGAGTCAAGTGCAGAAGGAAGCCATCACCTAGAGCACGATCCCAGGGGGAAAAAAAAAAAGGTCTATCTTAATTTCTGTGCAGTTAAAACCTGGGTACTCTAGACTAACATTATTTCATGTGTTATGCATTGAACACATTCTTTCATGTGTTATGCAGCATATAAAATATGCTGCAAATGGGCTGAGTATGGTGGCTCAGTTTCAGACCCAACTGGGCAATATAGTAAGACCTCATCTCTACTGAAAAAGAAAAAATAGCTGGGCATGGTGACGTGGGGCTTGTAGTCCCAGCAACTCAGGAGGCTGAGTCAGAAGGACAGCCTGAGCCTCAGAGATCAAGGCTGCAGTGAGCTATGATCATACCACTGCACGCCAGCCTGGGCAACAGAGTGAGACCCTAAAAAATATTTATATACTGTAAGTGAACTGATTGTGTTTAAGATAGGGCAAAGAGGGATATGTCTCCAAAAAGAGATTCATTGGAACTGTAAAGTTGTAGAGAAAGTTCAACTAGAACAGCACCATTTTTATTGAAGAACTAACATATGGAAAACAATCAAGGCTGATTCAGAAGCTACTTAATGAAGCCTAACAATTCTGTAATAAACAAAAAGATCCATATATTTGCAATCATCACTTATTTAAATTGATAATCAAATAACCACCATTATAATACAGAATGGACCTTAGACATTAGCTAACTAAATACATTTAGAGAAAACAAATACTTTATTTTTCTCAAAACTCACTTAATAGAAAAACTGCAAATTTATTATCTCTAAAATTGCAACAACTTAAAAAAATTTAAGCATACATCCAAATTCATTAAGTTTAAAATTTTAAATACATAAAATTTAGTGTGTATATACATACACACACACGCACATACATACATATTTGGTGATATAAAATTAAACAAGTACTTCATAGAGTTCCAAAGATTATACCAAAAAGCATTTTAAAATTAGAAGAGTGAATTTATTTTTTTCCAAAATTTTTTTTTCAAGTAATAAATTTCCTACTATAGTTGGATAATTATTTTTCTTATCTATGGGTTCTCCTGCCTCATTTTCCCTACCTTTCATCACACTTGCCACAAATTTAAATGCATGTAACACAGATAAAATGGCAGTTCTTAGTCACTTGCGTCACCCAACTCCCTTTTCAGCATCTTTTTGTTGTCTTACAGTCTCTCCCCTCTACACCGTGAATTTATTTGTTATTATTATTAGGTCTTAACTAATATAGTTCAGGTGCCCTCTCCTCCCGGACTGCCTCAGATTCCTACAGCTACAGGCAATTTCTCTCTATTTCAGTTTTTTCGTTGTTGCTGAAATTTATTGATTGTAAAATCTGAACAGTATTTTTCACATACTACCTTTTACCACACTTCTTACTCAAATGCATTTGTCTTATTTCTTCAACTGGATTACAAGATATTTGAGAGTAGGGATTTTCATTTCTCACATTTAACGCTTGGAAATTACACAAGAGATACTTAATAAACCTTTATTGAATAAATGAGTGAATCTTTGTAATCTCCAATTGTGCCTAAGACAGTATCTGACACAAAGTAGTCATTAAGTATTTGGTTGAGAGTTGTAGGTGAATTGAGTGGGAGACACTCCAAAGAACAAAAATCTGTGTCCATTCCTCTGTTGTAGAATTAAAAACTATGACAGCAGATACCTTAAAATGAATGCTTTCATGGGGTGGTTAAAACTGTTACATACAAATACTCAATCTACTTCTCATATTGCCCAAGTGATTCTGACTGTAGATATCTGTGAAATGAATGTTATATGACTCATATGAGAGTGTAATGAAATATGTTATCTGACTGTGACCAAATGGAAATGTTTCTTTCTATTTTTTGGTACATCTTTATTAGGATTTCAAAAGTATTACATACACTCATTCTTCATGTTATATTTGTCTTGCTCCACATTGATTTTACCCATAATGGTATACTCTTCTATAAGAAGATAAATTTAAGATTGCTCAATTTCTCTAAGTGTGTGTCATTAAAGAACAGAAAATCCAATGATGAATTTACTTTGTCTTACAATGAAACATGCAAGGTAACCACAGTGTTGGAAAAGAGGATGAGTGAGTAGTCAACAGCAGTGACAAAGGACTCAAAATAACACTTTTAACTTCTGTTATGCAGCTACTGAGAAAGACATAACTTCCTACAGGATGTCCACACCACATTAGTCAGCTTTTAGCACTTATTTCATTCTTGTTAAACAGTGAACTTTGTGGAGAATCCGAAAGAATTTAAATATAAGCTTCTTGCCCTTAAAAAGCTTATAATCCTCTATTTGAGACATTTCTAAGTGTTTCTTTTTAATTACTGCTGTAGATTTTGCTACCTCATCTGCCATATATTAGATTTCTTAGGCTTATTGTTAGTGTCAGATTATTCAATGATAGATCGTGTTGGAACTGGCTTGATATTAACAGTGGTAAATATTATGGTGGTGGCCAATATTATACTTTGTTTTTAGGGCTCTTTTAAATAGAGAAAGTTTGTTAAAAACAGTTAATAAAAGTCAAAGTGTCAGAGACCAGTTAAGAGAAAAATGTCTCTGAAGTCTAAGAGAACTACAGGACGATTTGCTCACAGACCTGCATTGGTATGTTTTATCTCTTTTACTCAAGAGGAATTAAGTATGCAAAGGGAACACATCACTACACTGGGGAAGAACAAGTGTGGCATGGAAAAAGAAAGTGGCTGTGAATTGAAGAAAGGAGTGAAATAGAAGATGATAACACATAGTAATAGCAGTGAAATCTTGAATGATGTCCTATTAAAGTATCCTGTTATGGAATAAAAATAGAGATAGTTTCCAGGATAAGTGAAGAGGCCAATGCATGAAAAATTAATGAAGAAAAATGTTTTTTCATCTTATAGACTGTACACACACACGCACACACACACACACACAAAACTTGTTTAAGTGCTATGACAAGAATGGAAGAGGGGAGGAAGAAATAACCACAAATAAATAATATATCCTCATGGAAATGAGGACAAAATACACATTAATCATTTTTTTTAGAAATGTACAAGCTGCCTTTGCATAATAATGTTGGCTTCAAGGAAAATACTTTTCTACATATGTCATGACATTTGAAAATTTGATTAGGATTTCAGATTCCTGTTTATGAAGTATCAAGAATAACATCTTCTGACCAGGATATCAGAGTAGAAAATAGTGGGAAATACACAAAGGTTACCTTCCCATTGAATCATAGCATAAGCCAGAGGCCAGGAACCTTTTTTGTAAAGGTCCAGATAGTAAATATTTTTAAATTTGTAGTAAAGTTCCAACTACTCTACTCTCCTGTGGGAGCACACAAGTAGCCATGGATGATATGTACATGAATCAACATGGCTGTGTTCAAAACTAACTTTATTTACAAAATCAGGTGGCCAGACAGATTTGGCCCATAAGTTTTAATTTCCCTTTCCCTCTCATAAGCAAATAATAATAGTGGATAAGACTTTCATAGTACTATTACACATTATTTAATTTTCTTCATAAAAAGGGACCAAGAAAAAGAATTCACTACTTTTTAACATAATAAACAATTCAGATAGTTCAGATGCATTTATTTTATAAAAATAAATGTGTTACGGTATTTCACTGAACAGCTCATCTGAAAGAAAGCACTTTAAGTAATACATGGTCATGAAATTGTGGCTAACTCTGAAAAAGCCTTAACAAAAAAACAATCAAAAACACTATTTCCTAAATATATTTGAACTACTTGCTGTTTCTTAACTCTCAAGAATTAATGACACAATTAGTTCATAAAGTTCAACACACTTACTGCATTTCTGACATAGTATGTTTTCCTATTCATCAAATACTATATGAGGCCAAAGGCTAGTTACAAATAACAGTAGGTTGTTTTGTTAACTATTCATTAAAAAATAAACAAGAAAAGTAAATTTAAAACTTAAAATCTGGTAGACGGAAACTCTTGTATCCTTAATGGATGTACAGAATGAGCATTATCATAGAACTCCAGAGTTGGAAGTGTGCTTAGTAAAGGGAAACTAAGGCACCTTATCCAGAGGTCTCTCTGCATAGTTTCCTCAAATTTTATTTTCTTTTTATGAAAGATTAGATGCTCCACTTGTGCCACAAGTACCTCCCAGTAACCTGGAAGAATTGAAGCAGAATGTCTATGTGATGTTATATGAAAGACCTTGCTCCACTGCCCATAAGAAATCAGGGACATGTCCTATACCAGCACAATTTGTGAGCTAGGGAGGGAGCCTCCCATTTTATAGAAACCAGTCATTCCATAGTTATGACCAAAAGATCAGCTATATGTCATGTACTCTGTTGGGCACTTCTGAAGACATTTCAACCTTGGCTACAAGGCGACATTAATCAATAACAAATTGGTTACAATTGTTTCTTAATCTAGGATCAGAAAACTTTCTATTTGGTACAAGTTAATGAAAATACTATTTTTTATTATTATTATACTTTAAGTTCTAGGGAACACGTGCATAACGTGCAGGTTTGTTACATATGTATACTTGTGCCATGTTGGTGTGCTGCACCCATCAACTCGTCATTTACATCAGGTATAACTACCAATGCAATCCCTCCCCCCTCCCCCCTCCCCATGATAGGCCCCAGTGTGTGATGTTCCCCTTCCTGAGTCCAAGTGATCTCATTGTTCACTTCCCACCTGTGAGAACATGCGGTGTTTGGTTTTCTGTTCTTGCGATAGTTTGCTGAGAATGATGGTTTCCAGCTGCATCCATGTCCCTACAAAGGACACAGACTCATCCTTTTTTATGGCTGCATAGTATTCCATGTTGTATATGTGCCACATTTTCTTAATCCAGTCTGTCACTGATGGACATTTGGGTTGATTCCAAGTCTTTGCTATTGTGAATAGTGCCGCAATAAACATACGTGTGCATGTGTCTTTATAGCAGCATGATTTATAATCCTTTGGGTATATACCCAATAATGGGATGGCTGGGTCATATGGTACTTTTAGTTCTAGATCCTTGAGGAATCACCATACTGTTTTCCATAATGGTTGAACTAGTTTACAATCCCACCAACAGTGTAAAAGTGTTCCTATTTCTCCACAGCCTCTCCAGCACCTGTTGTTTCCTGACTTTTTAATGATTGCCATTCTAACTGGTGTGAGACCAAATCTACGTCTGATTGGGGTGCCTGAAAGTGAGGGGAAAAATGGAACCAAGTTGGAAAACACTCTTCAGGATATCATCCAGGAGAACTTCCCCAACCTAGTAGGGCAGGCTAACATTCAAATTCAGGAAATACAGAGAATGCCACAAAGATACTCCTCGAGAAGAGCAACTCCAAGACACATAATTGTCATATTCACCAAAGTTGAAATGAAGGAAAAAATCTTAAGGGCAGCCAGAGAGAAAGGTCGGGTTACACACAAAGGGAAGCCCATCAGACTAACAGCAGATCTCTCGGCAGAAACTCTACAAGACAGAAGAGAGTGGGGGCCAATATTCAATATTATTAAAGAAAAGAATTTTAAACCCAGAATTTCATATCCAGCCAAACTAAGTTTCATAAGTGAAGGAGAAATAAAATCCTTTACAGATAAGCAAATGCTTAGAGATTTTGTCATCACCAGGCCTGCCTTAAAAGAGACCCTGAAGGAAGCACTAAACATGGAAAGGAATAACCGGTACCAGCCATTGCAAAAACATGCTAAAATGTAAAGACCATCGAGGCTAGGAAGAAACTGCATCAACTAACGAGCAAAATAACCAGTTAATATCATAATGGCAGGATCAAGTTCACACATAACAATATTAACCTTAAATGTAAATGGACTAAATGGTCCAATTAAAAGACACAGACTGGCAAACTGGATAAAGAGTCAAGACCCATCAGTCTGCTGTATTCAGGAGACCCATCTCACATGCAGAGACACACATAGGCTCAAAATAAAGGGATGGAGGAAGATGTACCAAGCAAATGGAGAACAAAAAAAAGCAGGGGTTGTAATACTAGTCTCTGATAAAACAGACTTTAAACCATCAGAGATCAAAGAGACAAAGAAGGCCATTACATAATGGTAAAGGGATCAATTCAACAGGAAGAGCTATCTATCCTAAATATATGTGCACCCAATACAGGAGCACCCAGATTCATAAAGCAAGTCCTTAGAGACTTACAAAGAGACTTAGATCCCATACAATAATAATGGGAGACTTCAACACCCCACTGTCAACATTAGACGGATCAACGAGACAGAAAGTTAACAAGGATATCCAGGAATTGAACTTATCTCTGCAGCAAGCAGACCTAATAGACATCTACAGAACTCTCCACCCCAAATCAACAGAATATACATTATTCTCAGCACCACATCACACTTATTCCAAAATTGACCACATAATTGGAAGTAAAGCACTCCTCAGCAAATGTACAAGAAAAGAAATTTTTTTTTTTTTTTGAGACAGAGTCTCGTTCTGTCTCCCAGGCTGGAGTGCAGTGGCGCGATCTCGGCTCACTGCAAACTCCGCCGCCCAGGTTCATGCCATTCTTCTGCCTCAGCCTCCCGAGTAGCTGGGACTACAGGTGCCTGCCACCACACCTGGCTAATTTTTTGTCTTTTTAGTAGAGACGGGGTTTCACCGTGTTAGCCAGGATGGTCTCGATCTCCCGACCTTGTGATCCGCCCGTCTCGGCCTCCAAAAGTGCTGGGATTACAGGCTTGAGCCACCGCGCCCGGCCAAGAACAGAAATTATAACAAACTATCTCTCAGACCACAGTGCAATCAAACTAGAACTCAGGACTAAGAAACTCAATCAAAACCACTCAACTACATGGAAACTGAATAACCTGCTCCTGAATGACTACTGGGTACATAATGAAATGAAGGCAGAAATAAAGACGTTCTTTGAAACCAATGAGAACAAAGATACAACATACCAGAATCTCTGGGACACATTTAAAGCAGTGTGTAGAGGGAAATTTATAGCACTAAATGCCCACATGGGAAAGCTGGAAAGATCTAAAATTGACACTCTAACATCACAATTAAAAGAACTAGAGAAGCAAGAGCAAACACATTCAAAAGCTAGCAGAAGGCAAGAAATAACTAAGATCAGAGCAGAACTGAAGGAGATAGAGACACAAAAAGCCCTCCAAAAAATCAATGAATCCAGGAGTTGGTTTCTTGAAAAGATCAACAAAATTGATAGACTGCTAGCAAGACTAATAAAGAAGAAAAGAGAGAAGAATCAAATAGACGCAATAAAAAATGATAAAGGGGATATCACCACCGACCCCACAGAAATACAAACTACCATCAAAGAATACTATAAACACCTCTATGCAAATAAACTAGAAAATCTAGAAGAAATGGATAATTTCCTGGACACTTACACTCTCCCAAGACTAAACCAGGAAGAAGCTGAATTCCTGAATAGACCAATAGCAGGCTCTGAAATTGAGGCAATAATTAATAGCCTACCAATGAAAAAAAGTCCAGGACTAGATGGATTCACAGCTGAATTCTACCATAGGTACAAGGAGGAGCTGGTACCATTCCTTCTGAAACTATTCCAATCAATAGAAAAAGAGGGAATCCTCCCTAACTCATTTTATGAGGCCAACATCATCCTGATACCAAAGCCTGGCAGAGACACAACAAAAAAAGAGAATTTTAGAGCAATATCCCTGATGAACATCAATGGAGAAATCCTCAATAAAATACTGGCAAACTGGATCCAGTAGCACATCAAAAATTATCCACCATGATCAAGTGGGCTTCATCCCTGGGATGCAAGGCTGATTCAACATACACAAATCAATAAACGTAATCCAGCAAATAAACAGAACCAAAGACAAAAACCACATGATTATCTCAATAGATGCAGAAAAGGCCTTTGACAAAATTCAACAGCCCTTCATGCTAAAAACGCTCAATAAATTCAGTATTGATGGAATGTATCTCAAAATAATAAGAGCTATTTATGAGACACCCACAGCCAATATCATACTGAATGGGCAAAAACTGGAAGCATTCCCTTTGAAAACTGGCACAAGACAGGGATGCCGTCTCTCACCACTCCTATTCAACAGAGTGTTGGAAGTTCTGGCTAGGGCAATCAGGCAAGAGAAAGAAATCAAGGGTATTCAGTTAGGAAAAGAAGAAGTCAAATTGTCTCTGTTTGCAGATGACATGATTATATATTTAGAAAACCCCATTGTCTCAGCCCAAAATGTCCTTAAGCTGATAAGAAACTTCAGCAAAGTCTCAGGATACAAAATTAATGTACAAAAATCACAAGCATTCTTATACACCAGTAACAGACAAACAGAGAGCCAAATCAGGAATGAACTTCCATTCACAATTGCTTCAAAGAGAAGAAAATATCTAGGAATCCAATTTACAAGGGATGTAAAGGACCTCTTCAAGGAGAACTACAAACCACTGCTCAGTGAAATAAAAGAGGACACAAACAAACGGAAGAAGATAGCATGCTCATGGATAGGAAGAATGAATATTGTGAATATGGCCATACTGCCCAAGGTAATTTATAGATTCAATGCCATCCCCATCGAGCTACCAATGAGTTTCCTCACAGAATTGGAAAAAAAATTCTTTAAAGTTCATATGGAACCAAAAAAGAGCCCGCATTGCCAAGACAATCCTAAGTCAAAAGAACAAAGCTGGAGGCATCACGCTACCTGACTTCAAACTATGCTACAAGGCTACAGTAACCAAAACAGCATGGTACTGGTACCAAAACAGAGATATAGACCGATGGAACAGAACAGAGTCCTCAGAAATAATACCACACATCTACAGCCATCTGATCTTTGACAAACCTGAGAGAAACAAGAAATGGGGAAAGGATTTCCTATTGAATAAATGGTGCTGGGAAAATTGGCTAGCCATAAGTAGAAAGCTGAAATTGGATACTTTCCTTACTCTTTATACGAAAATTAATTCAAGATGGATTAGAGACTTAAATGTTAGACCTAATACCATAAAAACCCTAGAAGAAAACCTAGGTAATACCATTCAGGACATAGGCATGGGCAAGGACTTCATGTCTAAAACACCAAAAGCAATGGCAACAAAAGCCAAAATTGACAAATGGGATCTCATTAAAGTAAAGAGCTTCTGCACAGCAAAAGAAACTATCATCAGAGTGAACAGGCAACCTACAGAATGGGAGAAAATTTTTGCAATCTACTCATCTGACAAAGGGCTACTATCCAGAACCTACAAAGAATTCAAACAAATTTACAAGAAAAAAACAAACAACCCCATCAAAAAGTGGGCAAAGGATATGAACAGACATTTCTCAAAAGTAGACATTCATACAGCCAACCGACACATGAAAAAATGCTCATCATCACTGGCCATTGAGAAATGCAAATCAAAACCACAATGAAAATACTATTTTTAATACTAGAAAGTCATTACATTTTCCTGTGATTATTCTATGTCCTTCACATACTGATGGAAATCATAAAAATATAATATTACCTCATTAACCTTAGCTTATTACATGACTTTTTCAACTACCTTACAAAAAGAACTATCAAATTCTTTGCAAAATACTCTATTTTGATAGGCAGTGTATTCTATAACTCTTGATAAATACATTTCAATGTATTAATGATATAAAGTTTGCTTTTTCATCTTGCTGTTGCACATAAGAGCTAAAATATTAAACATAGAAAAAATAAGCAAAACTTGATAACTTTTCAACTCTACTTGTACTTGTCCTTCATTGTTCCCTTTTCTAAAAATGCTACTGTACTTTATAGTCATTTATATTTGATTTATGTATCTCCTAATAGAGAAAGAACTTTTAGATTTAAGCTGGAGTAGAGGGAAAGGATTATGACTGATTGAAGATCGGGGACGGGAGGTGAATATAGGATGCAAGCTCTGCTATTAATGGTAGTGTCACTTATAAACTGTCCAAGCTCTTGATGACTTCCAAGAGCCTTACACCACAGAGTTGTGTGAAATACTTTTGATATTGGAACCCTTGAACCTTGCATTGAGTAAAGATGCTGAAGAAAAGCTACAGTGTGTGTGTGTGTATGTGTGTGTGTGCGTGTGTGTGTGTGTATGACACACGCACACTCAAACGCATGGGATCCTACGGTAGAATCTGCAGGAATTCAGTTGCCCTACCTCTATAGATCCTGCCCCAAAAGTCAGGCCAAATTTTCTGAGCTCTCAAACATATCTATATATGACACAGGATAGATAGATGATAGGTAGCTAGCTCAGTAAGTATATACAGATAGAGAAAGAGAGATGGTTGGATAGATAAAAAGATAGATAGTACATTGATAGGAAATCGAAAAGGTAGACAAAACCGTAGTGAAACATTTTGGCGATAAACTCTTTCTACCCACGATATTGAACAACTAGTAAGTCTCTCCATCGAGACTCTTCGATGACGCCAAGAGGCTCTGCTGCTTCCAATTGTGTAATTTAAAGATTATGAAATGGGGATAGATTGGGCTAGAAAGCCAATCTGTCACTAAGATTTTTAGTGGCTTTACTTTATGCCCAGAATATTTGGAGGAGATAAAGGTAGTTCTGTTGTGTCAGTTAATGTCAACGATTCATCATAGGACAAGCCTATAATCCCTTGATACATTTTGCATATTCTGTGATGTTGGTCTTGACAATCCAAGAGTAGGATGACATACTATGTAAACTAAAATGAGAATGAGGTACCACAAACATGGTAAACCCTTATTATTTGTTCTTTGTAAGTAAGGGGAATATGGATGAAGTAAGTAATGGAGAAGAAAAACTTTCTTAGAGATGCAAAAATGTAGAGAGAACCACAGGATTAAAATAGCTCTCATTGTTTAACAAACGTAGCCATAAAGAACCAGGGTGAGGAGAAATGAAAATCTGCCTTAGTGTGTGTTTCTTTTGTAATAAAATCTCACGATTTTGAGGTGGACTCACAATATCTGAAATCCTGGTAGATAAGTCTTATGTAGTCATGGGCATTTGTCCCAAGTAATGAAATACTTTCTTCATAATACAGATTTTTGTTTGATTAGCTACACTTTTATGATTTAGATTCAAATAGAGCAACACTGTTATTTCATCACTGATGTATGGTAAAATATCCTACTACATTCTGTCTGCTTCTGAGCATGCTTCCAACATTTTAATCTGTAGCTTTTGCAGTTTGTATCCCAACTACCTTAGAAATTGTAACCTTACAATTTTCCTTTTGCACTGTAACAGACAAAAAAAATGACTAGAGCTGATTGTATCTAGATATAGAAGACAAGGGAGCAGGTAATTACCCACAGAGATCTGTATCCTCTCCACTTGCTATGATAAACAGATAGCTGTTTGATTTTCCTAACGTGAAAGAAGATCTATTTGTTTAACTTGGTTTATTCTGTTGTTGCTGTTTTTTCCTTCTTATTCTTTATACAAGACCTATCTTTATTGTTTGCTCAGTCATCTGGAAAATACAATGAAAAAAGGAGAAATACTATGCCACATTGAAGGTAAATGAAGTTAATCTGTCTAAGGAAACAAAAATTTTTAAAAAATGTACTATATAAGAACTTTGAAGATATTAATTCAGAATGGTCACTACTCTTTAATCCAAATTATACCTACAACACTTCTAAACTGGAATTACTTGTGCTCTTGAAAGTCTAGTAGAAAAAAATGGAGCCCCACTACTTCTTCAATTGCTTAACATTTTTAGAAAATAACATATATAACATATTTCGGCATGGTATCAATTCTTACTGTCAAGACAGTCTTCCCTATGTTGAATTCAACTGCATTAGCTTATTTTTACATGTTCTTTCTTAGTAAAACCAGGAAATACTTAAAATCAATTATTTGGTCTAGATATGATTTTCACAATGTCTCCCTTTCTATAAGAACAAAAGAGAAAAGTCAGGGACTTATTTCTCCCTTTCAGACACTTAAAGGAATGCATTCACTACTTTAGGAGGAAGAAGATGCTATGAAGATGGGTTTCTTGACCCCACCAGCAATCAAGGCTCCACCTCATCAATTTTAGTATGAACAGCCAAGAGCCATATTTCTCAAACCATCAATGATAGGCTGCATGATAAAGGTCTATCTTATATCTGATTTTGGACTTAGTGGTATCCATGGTTGCACAATCTCAAGAAGAAGTGTGATTTTAGCTCATCTTGGCAATACTTGGGACTGAAATGCAGGGAAAAAATTTGAAAGGAGCCTGTATAGGTAGAAGTTTAAAGGAAGATTAATAGACTAATTGGCTGGGTGAGACCTTAAAAGATGGCAGCTAATTCCCATGCCTTACCTTTGAAGAAAAATATGTTACCAGATTGATTGTAACTTGGTTTTCAAAATACAAAGTCTATATTTCATTTATCTAGTGTTGTTTTGTTATAATTCTAATTGTTTCATATCAACTAAATTTTATCATTCTATTTGTGAATTTTATAACTCCATAATTTAGAGTCCAGTGTTATACCACTTCTCTCCTCTATCTGTACTTAATTCCCAGGTAATCTCTTCCAGTCTCTTAAATGCCACCTTTATGCTAATGAATTCTAAATTTGTATCTCCACACAACACCTCTTTCTTTATCCAGAATCCTATAGCTGCCTAATTAACATCTTTACATGAGAGTCCAACAGGCATTTCAAAAGTAACAGAGAATTCTGAATTTCAACACCTACCGCTGCTGAACCAGATTCTTCTCTGGCTTTTCCCATCTCAGTAAATAACATTTCCATTACGCTAGTTGCTCATGTGAAAAACCACAATGTGATTCTAGACTCTTCTCTTTCTCTTATACCCTACATGCAACCCATGCACACACCATGTTGTCTTTTCCCTCAAAATATGTAAAAAACTGATGAATTCTTACAACTAATATGCCTATAAACATGATCTAAGCCATTATCTTATTTTGTCTGAACAATTGCAATGATCTCAACTAGACTTTATCCTTTCATCCTGAATTCTCTAGCAGAGAGTCTATTCTCCACTCAACAAATACATAATTCTTTAAATATATGTCAGGTCTTGCCACTCTGCTTAAAACTACCCACTGGCTTCCAATTTCAGACAAAGTCTTGCATTATCTAGCTCATGCTACTCTTAGACCTAATCTATTAATTTTCTTTGACTTACTCTCAGACACACTAGCCTCTTTGGTACTCATTGCCTTCTGCCTCAAAGCATTTTTACTCACTATTTTCTGTTCCTGAAAACTTTTCCTCCAGGTATCTTGAATGGCCTGCTTCTTCACTTTCTTCAGGTCTCCATTTAAATAACATCAAGAAGCCCTTCCCTGAACATCTTATTTTAGAGGTGCTACCTCTTCCCTTTTTATGTCTCTTATCCTACCTTATTTTTATTTGTAACAGCTTTTACTATTTGACTTTTATGTAAAACACCATAAACTCTTTAAGGGAAGAATCGTTTTGGTTTGTTTACTATAGTATCAACAGAACCTTGAACAATGTTTAAATATATGAATAGTAGTTTGTCACATATTCTCAGGTATTGCCTCTGGGAAGGGAATGGCTATTTTGTAGGCTGTAATAATGAGCAAGTATCCTCAAAATCACTGACTACTTTTCTCCACACCAAAAAATTCAAGTAACAAATAAATCTCATATTTCGAACTTGTAATTCTAAATCTAGGGAAGTTTAGAAAATAGTTATTAAAGGTGGCCAGGATTCTCTGTTGTACTCATTGACTAAATAATTCATAATTCATTCATTGCTCATTTGAAAAATATTTATTAATACCTTCATGTAATACACTTGGCCCTGGAAGATATAAAATTGATTCAATATTGTCCTCAATGAGCTTTTTCAGCTAATGCAAACGTGGTGATTTACAACAATCTGGTTTCACTTCTCAGCAGCTACTCATCTTCTAGATACTCCTAATACAAATTCGGTGTTCTACAAATAATGAAAACCCAATACATCTTATTATAAAAATAGTAATAACAATAAAGCTCTTAAACAGATTGGACTTCAAAAAAATGTGAGAGCTTAAATCTTAATATAGTCTACCTTGACCTCTAGGATGATGAGTTTTTCAAATTGTTTAGTATTTTCATTTGTCATTTACTAATTAAAACCTAGGAACTGTATCTACAAAATAGAAAATAATATTATTGATTGTAATTTTTCTATATTATAACTTTATATAATTTGTTTCATTATTGGGAGGCATAATTCTCACAAAATGACTTTACCTAAGATGAACTTCCTAATCTAGCAATCATTAGTGCCATGTCTGCAATTTGTTTTTGCCCCATAGGACATCCATACCAAAATTATGTTACTCATTAATGATTTAATTGTAAAAATGTAGAAATGTATATTTAAAACTCAGGAAAAAAAAGAAGCTTAATTAAATCTCACAGAAGTGAGCAAAGGGAATTTGAGTGATAAAAATAAAATAAAGATGTAGAGATTACTGCAGAAATGGAAATCATATCAAATAAATATTGAAGTGAACTATTTAGAGAGATGAGACCACTGAAACACACTAAATGATGATTAAAACAAGATAAATATTTATTAAATGTGGCTGTGATTTATTAAGCTGTGCTGGACGAAATAAATGTAATTTGATATCTGAGTCATATCTTTCTGATACAGCCTTCATTAAATCTGAAGTCTCAGCTTTGAGGGAATATTATATGTTCCCTTCAGTTTTTAATCTCTTTGAAATATCATTTTGATTCTGGGGAAGGCTCTGAAAGTCACAGACTGAAGTCTCTTGCTTGTCAATGAGGTTGTTCTGTTCTGCCAGATAGAGAGGACAACCCATCAACCTCTGTGAGGGCAGGGGTTGCTGTCACTAGCAAGGAGCTGGACTGCTGCCTGCCATGTGGTGCTCAATAAATAATACTTATTTATAGTTACAAATGAATTACCTCTTTATTTCTTCTTCTCTAAAATGAAGTGATTTAACAATACAAGTTTTTCCGAAAATCAGAACTAAGTTTCACCAATCAGATATTATCAGGCATTCTTTGAATGCCTAGCACAGAGAATGCCTAATAATATCTAAAAGATTTAATTTATCTGCCTCAAGTCTCTCATTTGTAAAAGCAGTGTAATTATGATTTTTACCACAGAATTATTGTGAGAATTAAACAAGAAATGGCATAAAGGGACTTAGGAAATAGTTTAGCACTAAATGCGTTTTCAGTGAATGTTTATTATTAATAAAATTCTCAGTAATAGTCCTACTCTCTGGTACTGCATTGACTTCACCACCAGGGACCTACATTCTTTTAATCTACTCTTCTAAGAACCAGAATAATAGTGCCTTACCTAAATTAGATAGAGGCAGTTGCTGGTTTTTTTCCATTAACATTTAGCTATAGTGTCTACCATATATAAACAAACTGACAGCTTTGGTTCCTACCAAAGATAGCATGTATTCAGATAGCACACATTTGAATAGTACATATTCGGATAGCTCATATTCAGACACATAAAAAGGAGGATTGCTGGGGAGAAGGGAGGAGAGAGGGTGGTAGTTTTTGAGAAAAGCTGAATTTTCCACACTGGTAGTTTGCACCGATTAGTCAACACTTAATTATTCAGCAAAATATTTTATCTTGAGTCTATAAACCCAAATTTTTGCTAAGTCTATATGACATGACTAATCTGCACCTTTATAGTTGATTTTTTTTAATCTTGCCATATTAGCAAGTGATAGCCAAACAATTAATCACAGATAGACTACTGTGTGCTGAACAAGCTGTCAAAGAAACTAAAATAACTAGACCAACTATGGTACAATCTGCTTATTTTCAGATGTCTAAGCATGGCCTGAATCTCTCACTTCATTTAATTCTTTGTTAACTCTCATTTTCCTGGAATGTTGCTTTTCTATTTTTATTGAATAATTAGGAAATGGCAAAGGAAACAGGAGTAGAAAAAAAGTGAAGCATAGGTACTTGACAGATTTGTATAGGAAATACTCAGGAGACAGTGACAAGTAGTGGTGTCCCAGGGCAGCAAAGACACATGGACGAGCACTGTCCATCAGACTCATGATCAAAAACTTCCAGCTATAGTAATGAAGTGTCTGGCTTAAGGATTCGATGTGTCGGCACATCATCCTTTCTTTTATCATTTCTTTTCTTCCCCAGGAGAAAACAAAGGAAAGCCTGCTCATCTCTACAGGAACCATGCATGACAATTTTATTTTAAAAGGTAAATTTATAAGAAAAATGTGTGACACCAAATGTGTGGAGAGAGTTGAAAAGTGAACAGCTTGTCAGCCAAAACTATAACAAAGTTGCTAACGAATAGCAGCCTTGTAATGACTAAAGTGACAAAAGAAAGTCATGACTGGGTTGAAAATGCAATGATAGTCAAGTGACCAGTAATAGAATAATCTGAATCCTAATCTTTATTATAAAGACTCCAGAATAAAGAGATGTGAGCTTTGATTTCCACTTTCCGCAGCTGGACTAAATGTTCTTTTTCCTTCCTCAGGTTCTTTTAGGACTCGAAAGTCATTATGATCATAGGAGATGGAGACACTGCCTGATCAATGTCATCAAAGATGTTTTACAAACTATCCAGTGCCCCACTCTGTGTATCCATGAAAAAACTTTTTTTCAGAATAAATTTCTTCCTGCCAATATGATTTATTTTATACTTATTATATTTGGAATCTCGTTTTGATTTATATATCTATCTTAGTTTGGCTCTTCCGAGGAGCACATACTGAGACAAGGATTAAAGTAAAAGTTGTTTATTTGGGAAGGGCCATGAACACTGGCAAAGAAGTGGAGAGGTGATGCAATCCATGAAAGATAGATGAAAAACACTACCAGTGTGAGCCATGAAGCCTCAATCCCACTGAGAAACTCTGGGAAATGATGGGAAACATGTGCCTTAGAATGGTCATTCCCAAGTGGTGGGGGAGTAGACAAGTCTTTGAATGAAGTTGCTCTGGGTGATAAGTTCTCAGTACTTCCATCTTCTTTCTTAAGTTCTTGAGGAAAGAATCCTAAGCACGGATGATCCCAAGTTAGCTGAGTGTTGTCAGGATCACATAGAAATATTAGGCAATATGGCAGGGCACTGATAACGTCAGCTACAGTTTTGTAGTTTCATTTTGTTATGGTATCTGGAAAACACGTAGTAAAAAAGGGGCCCATATTTAACAACTATACAAGACAGTATTTTATATATTTGTGTCTACTTATCCTTGCTCGAACTCTGTACCCATTTTCCCCTTTCCCTACTTAAACATACATTTATTTTCTACTGGTATCCAAGTGTGTAAGCTTCCCCATATCATTTTAAAAGGTGAGACTGGGTGTAAATCAACAAAAAGCCTTAATGAATAATTCAACAATTATGTATTAATTATCATTTTATAATTCATTCAAAAAATATGACAGTCTAGTTTTTTTTGTTGTTGCTTTGAGATGGAGTTTCACTCTTGTTGCCCAGGCTGGAGTGCAATGCCATGATCTCAGCCCACTGCAACCTCCACCTCCCAGGTACAAGTGATTCTCCCGTTTCAGCTCCCCAAGTAACTGGGGTTACAGGCATGCACCATCATACCCAGCTAATTTTTTTGCATTTAGTAGACATGGGGTTTCGCCATGTTAGTCAGGCTATTTGCAAACTCCTGACCTCAGTTGATCCATCCGCTTTGGCCTCCTAAAGTGGTAGGATTACAGGCATGTGCCACTGC
Source organism: Macaca fascicularis (assembly GCF_037993035.2). Lineage (NCBI taxonomy): Eukaryota > Metazoa > Chordata > Mammalia > Primates > Cercopithecidae > Macaca > Macaca fascicularis. The sequence continues at coordinate 166,647,055 of NC_088376.1, read as the reverse complement.
TCCCGGCTGATAGCCTAATTTGTGTCAGGTATTAAGTTACATTCTGAGAATAGTGTCAAAGATGAACAATACATGCTTCCTACCTTCAAGGAGCTTGCAGACTAACTGGAAGAATAACAAGCAAAGACACACAAATAAGATCAGTGCCAGAGCTAGGATGTGTAGTAAAATCTTACGTGACCTACGTTGTTACATTGATAGCATCCAATATTACCTCTGTCAGCCCAAAATTTGGGGAGACAATATTTTTAAAGCAGAAATATTTATTGCCTTAACTGTGGTTGAACTGGGTTGGCCATGACTGTGTTTGAAATGAGATGGTTGTGTCAGAGTAATAATTGATAACCCTCTTTCAACATCTGTGTAGCTGGTACAGATATAACAACTGTCCCCACGTTGTTTGCACAAAAATAAATTTAAAACCCCAACATAAGCCTTGTAGCCTCATCACAAATTATTCTCCTCAGCAAGTCTCTGACATGGCACTTAGATGTAGAAAGTTTGCGTAAAGCTGTTTATTATACCTTCAGCCAAAACTACATTATAATCTTCATTTAGAAACTCTTAGTCAGGGTCCAAGACTGATAATCACAGAAACTCAAAACTATAGCACAGGATTTTAATGAGAAGGAGAGCTATTCTACCAATGTCACTTCTGAGTGTCTAGGAAGGGAACATGACCTTTCCATGAAAACGGGGTTTGCTGCATTTCAATAAGTTAAATATACAACTGATTCTGATACATTCCAAAATAGATAATGGGATCAATTTTTAGGCAAACTGTCAAAAATTATTCGGTTAATTATTATATATGCACATTGGTCAGAACACTTTCCCCTGAGTTTTCACATTTATTTAACATCTGGGGGCCTTGATAAGATTTAATAACAAGTTCTTAACAATTTTAAAGAACTGAAATGGAAATGCGGAAGTGGTTTCCTCCCTTTAACATCTCAAAATGAATACATAAACACTCATTTAAAAAAAAAAAAACAAACAAAGAAGTTTGAGTAGTATGTGGAGATGAAGTTCTAGATCTACTCTTCAGTTTGTGACTTTGGCCGAGACAAATGCTCTCTCTTCAAGGATTGTACTAAAGGGTTCCCTAGCTCTCTCCAACTCTAATATTTTATTTCTTGCTGATTTTCAGTACAAAGATATCAAAATCTAGATCAAGTATGTATATGTAAAAAAGAGCAGAAAGTTTTCCTCTAATACAGTAGAGGTCATACCAGACCTGACTTAGAAAAGTAAACCTCATTGGGAAGGAGTCTTAGCAATTCAGCTCTCTGAAGGACCTAATTAGGAATTCTAGTTTAACACAAGGAAAAAGCCTTTCACAGATCTGAAAATTATGGAGTAGAACAAGAGAATTGTGTGCCCAAAACTGAGGGGCACTGATAGACAGTATTTCATTAAATTTTAATAAATGGTGGATTTGTTATCCATGTTTTGTAAGTGATAAAATCAAGGCTTAGAGAAATTAGATAATTTACCCAATAACAAACTAGTGAGTGGCAGGACAGATTAAACCGTGGTGTTCATGTTCCATTATAGTGGTATAATCCACCTACTATTCATCTGGAACACTCATTACAACTAAAAACTTCTGATGAAACAATACAAAACCTCCAACTTCTGAGGACTCAAATATTAGTCAAAATCAGGTGGAATACGAATAAAAAATAAACCTTGGAGAGGTGATCTGGTTTGGCTGCGTCTCCACTCAAATCTCATCTTTAATTATAGCTCCCATAATTCCCACATGTTGTGGGAGGGACCTGGTGGGAGATAATTGGATCATGGGGGCAGTTCCTACCATACTGTTCTCATAGTAGTGAATGAGTCTCACGTGATCTGATGGTTTTTTAAGGTTAAACCCCTTTCCCTCGATTCTCATTCTCTCTCTTGTCTGCCTCCACGTAAGATGTGCCTTTTGCTTTCCACCATGATTTTGAGGCTTCCCCAGCCACATAGAACTGTGAGTCCATTAAACCTCTTTTTCTTTATAAATTACCCAGTCTTGGGTATGTCTTTATCAGCATTGTGAGAACGGACTAACACAAGAGGCATCCTGCATGGGCTGAATTTTCTTCTCTTTTATTCTCTCTCATAGCTCTGACTCAGGAAGAGGCCCCATTCCATAGGGAGCTGCATGGACACCTAATGCCCTAATAGAGAACCTGCTTGCCTTCTGCCCAGAGAAACCAGAGAAGAGAACCTGAGCAGTGGAGACTAGGGAGGAAATCACGGAAGGATCAGGACAGGAAGAGGGAACTCTAAAGTACTATATAGGAACACATACAAGTCTTAGCCTAGACCATGACCCACACATATGTGGACTGACATGAAACAACACAACCAAGTCTAAGATAACTAAGCTGAGGCATGAACACTGAAAATTAAGCCAAATTTATAATCTTAACGTGACAAGATTAATTCCTACAAAAACAAAAACCTCAACATTTTCCACAGGATTATAGCAAGACCCAGAACATATACATCACATTTAAAATTACTCAGCATACAGATAAAAAGAAAAATATGACCCAATCTCAAAATTGACAGTCAAAAAAACAAAGAGGTAGTGTATTTGAAAATAGAGCAATGGAAATTATCTACTATGAACAGAGAGAGAAAATACTGAAAATTGGTGGGGCACTATCAAAAGATTTTAACCCTTTTCCTGTCTTGGAAAAGAAGGTGCAGCTTGCTGCCAGGGCTCATTTAATTTTATGTAAAAAAGCTCTTTGAGGCTAAAGAAAATCTCACTGATTTTTGACATGAAAATAAAATGTAAAAAACTGTTCTTCAAGTGATTTCTAAAAAGAACTAACATCAAAATTATCTGAATCATCAGAATCATCTATTTCAGAAAAATCAGATTCATCAAATGAATCTTCAGTCAACAACTGCTCGGGAATGATGCTGCATTTTCTAGGATTTGACATTTTCAGTGATTGAGATTATACTGTATTTTGTAAATGAAGGCAACACTACTAAAAACAGAATGCTATAAATAGGAGGATGCTTTTTGTTTCCAAAGTCCGTATATGAGAGCAATGTGAAAAATATTAGGTTGGTGCAAAAGTAACTGCATTTTTTTTTTTATTTTTGCCACTGAAAGTAATAATATAAACAGGATATTTTGTGCAAAATTGTCTTCAGGTAAATGTTGCAGCCATAAGCCCCGCCAGAGAGTATTTTGGGGATAAACAGGTAAAGGGTTAAAACTGTAATTGGAATCTCAGCATGAGAAAAAGACATAAGGGTAAAAAATATAATTTAATTAATAATTGTCCAAGTCTTCCCAATTTTGTAAAAGGCATAAATTTGTAGATTAGGTTAACCTCACATAACATAATTTTTTAAAAACAATGTGTAGGTACATTACAATCAAACTGATGAAAATGAAAACTAAATAATAATATCTTAAAAATTAGAGACAACTTACATGTTGTATAAGAGAATAATATTTTCAAAAAAAAAAACCACATTGAATGGTTTTATTTGAGATATAATGGAGGCCAGAAGACAATGAAAGAACATGCTTAATATACTGAAAGAATTAAACAAATAAACAACAAAAAACCTGTCAAATTAAACCTCTTTTTTTCTGAAAATACCTTTTAGAAATGAAGGTAAAATAAACATATTTTATAAAAAAAGAAAAGCATGAAGACAATTTGATGAAAGCAGACTTTTCTATAATAAATGCTGAAGGGAGTTTTTCAAACTGGAGGAAAATTATGCAAAAACAACTGGCAACTTCAAAAACTAATGAAGAGCATCACAAATGGTAAATAAATATGGGAATAGATATAAAATACTATTTTCCTTTTATGTTCCTCAAAATACATATGACTACTTAAATCAAATAATATAAGATTGTCTGGTGATGTTTTAAATATGTATAGATATATATTATATATGTATATAGATGTACTTTATAAATGACAGCTATACAATAAAATATTGGAGGGGGTAATGGGATGTTTACCCTTTTTGATGCCAATATTTTCACATTTAACATGAAGTAATGTAATATTAACTCTATGTAAACACATATATAAACACATTATAGTGATGTATATACACATATGTGTACATATGCTTAAGAAATACATATGTGTATATATATGAAAAGCAACTGTCTGCCCCACCAGTGCTGTATTGAAAAATACACACACACACACACCACTAAAACAATAATACAAAGATATAACCAAAAGTCAACAGATAAATTACAGTGTAATATAAAAATACTCAAGTCATCCAAAGAAAGGTAGTAAAGTAGAAAAGGGAAAATAAAAATAGAGGAAAATTCCAAATAGAAAACAAAGTTTAAAATGGCAGGGCTAAATCTAACAATATCAATAATTACATTAAATGTTAATATGTGAAATGCTTTAATTGAAAATCATAGATTATTGGAGTGAATAAAAGTTTAAGACTCAACTAGATGTTGCCTACAAGAGAGACACTTCAAATACAAATTTAAAAATACGTTCAAAGAAATGGTGGAAAAATATATGCCATGCAAACAGCAAGTAAAATAAGACTAAAATGACAATATTTATATAAAAAATAAAATTATCAAGTGCATAAAACAGATGAACAGCCCTATCAACTGTCTTTAACCAAGTCAAATTTATATAATAAATGTTCGCATAGGCTGGGCGCAGTGGTTCATGCCTGTAGTCCCAACGCTTTGGGAGGCCGAGATGGGTGGATCACAAGGTGAAGAGATCGAGACCATCCTGGCCAACATGGTGAAGACTCGCCTCTACTAAAAATAGAAAAATTAGCTGGGCATGGTAGTGCATGCCTGTAGTCCCAGCTACTCAGCAGGCTGAGGCAGGAGAATTGCTTGAACCCAGGAGGCAGAGGTTGCAGTGAGCCAAGATTGTGCCATTGCACTCCGGTCTGGTGACAGAGCAAGACTCTGCCTCAAAGAAATAATAATAAAATAATAAATAAATAAATAAATGTTCATATAACGACTTTGGAATACACATCTTTTTGCAAATTTACTTGGTATATTCATTAAGATAGACTTTGTGTTGGACTATAAAACAAATTTCAAGACGTTTAAAAGGTATATATAAATATATATATACACACACACACACACCATGAATATTCTCTGAACACATTGGAACATTGGAATTAAATAAAGTCGGTAAAACATCAAGGAGACTTCAATTACCTGCAAATTAATAATACCATAGATCAAATAAGAAATCATTGGATAAACTGGAAATACAGTCATGTACCACATATAACTACATTTCTGTCAACAATAAACCATATATATGATGATACTCACATAGAATTTTAATACCATAGTTTTACTATACTTTTTCTATGTTTAGATACACAAATATTTGCAATTGTGTTGTAAGTACCTACAGTATTAAGTACAATAACAGGATGTACTGGTTTGTTGCTTGGGAGCAATAGGCTATACCACATAGCCTAAGTGTGTTGTAGGCTATACTATCTAGATCTGTGTAAGTACATTCTGTGATGTTTGCCCAAGGATAGAATCTCCTAATGATGCATTTCTCGAAATGTATCCCAATTGTTAAGTGATGCATGATTATACATTGAATTAAGTGGTAACAAAATTGCAACATATGAAAATTTGTGAAAGGCAGATAAAGCAGTACTTACAGGAAAATGTATAGCTTTAAATATATATATAAGAAACAAAAACCTAAAATGATCTAAAATAAATGACCTATATATCTGCATTGAGAAATCAAAAAAGAAGAGCAAATTAGCCCATGATGAGCAGAAAAAACAAAGAAAATTATTTTTAAAAATAAAAGTAGAAATCAGTGAAAGGCAAAACACTTTCTATATTAAAAGTCGGCTGTTCGAAATTATCATAAAACTTGGTTTTATGTCTAGATAACATAAGAAAAAGAAAGAGAACCCATATCATCAACATCAGCAATAAAGAAGAAGTTACCAACAAAAATTCTATAATCATAAAAAAGATATTAACAACATAGTAATAACCAAGAACAACAAATTCATTATTTTGGATTAAATGGAAAAATATATTGAAAAATACATTTGAAAAATATAAATTAACACAAGAAAAAAAAAGAAAACATGAATAGTTATCTAGCTATTAAGGAAATTTAGTTTAATCTCAAAATTAAAGAAATTTAACTTAATCTCAAAAATCTTTCCTAAAAAATGCAGATATAAGTAGTTTCACTAATGAATTGTATCAAAGATGTGAGGAAGAAAACATATAGGAAAATATAAGACTTTCACATACTTTAAAAAAAATAGAGATGGAATAAACACTGTCAAATTGTTTTCTAAGGCCAACATAAACCTAATACTAAAACCTGGCAAAGACATAATGAACAAGGAAACTTAGAGGTCGATATCACTCATAAATACAAAACTTTTATGGGAGTCAAGATGGCTGACCAGATAAAGCCAAGAGAAACATCTCCAATGCAGAGGCTGGGACATCAGGAAGATGGGAACACTCCAAGCAGAACTTTAGAGGGAAGGCATTGAGAGTGGTTGGAGGCAGAAATCAGACACTAGGCTGAAGAGGCTGGGAACACTGCATGGGGCTGCCAAGCACTGGGACTCATTGTGGGCCTCAGGTGACTCCTGGGGGAGGAGTGAGTTGAACAGATGAGAAGTGGCCTGCCCTTACCACAGATGTCTGGAATTCTAGCACCAGGAGACTCCACAGCCCTCAAAGACACTTGACATGGCAGGGAAAGCTGCTTGGAGAGGTGGTGGGAACATGACTTCAGTCTGTACAAAGCCTAGAGGGTTTGGTGTGGAATGGTAGGAGAGGGGCATGGCCAGGGATGCCCATTCCTCAAGGCTCACCATACTCCTCTAGGAACTTTGACATTTGGGTGACTATAAGACCTTGACATAGCAGGCCTGGGGAACAGGGCCAGTCTGATTTTAACTACCCTCTCTCTTCTGGCCTCTCTGGCCATCCCTCCTTGAAGCACAGCCTCAAATGACTAGCCAGGGTGCTTAATGGGGGCACACATCAGAGCTCCTTCACCACCAAGTCAGGCATGACCATTGGAGAGCTCCAGCAGACCAGCCTTGGCCAACACACAAAAATCCATCTGCAGCCTGCCCCTACTGTAGCCTCCACCCATTACTTTGTCAGCATGAACTTGTCCATGACCTCCCCTGCCACTGCTTTGCCAGCACACAGGCATGGGCCGATCTTACCTCCCCTCCCAAGCCAGTGCACATGTGCATGCACATCCTGTCACTCCAATGCTGCTGGTGTAAGTGCACCTCATAGCCCCACACCTGCTAACACATAGGCACCCCACCACCTCACTACTGCCAGTGCAAACACTGGTAACTCTCCCCTCATCAGCACCACAACCCCACTGCACCACCACCAACACTAGTGCAAGAACACACAGGAATGCCACCGCTGCACCCCCACAAATGACCTGCTCCAGCTGATGCATGGGCACCCCACCACATTGTGGCATTAGGTACATATGAGCAAGAATAGATCCCACTACCACCACCCCAATTAAGACCGTTGGCCTGCACCCCCCATCAGACTGTTGTGGCCAGTGAACTGGGAACACCTCAGCCCCTCTCACACAGCAGGTTTGTAACCTTAAGGGGCCAGAGAACAAAGCTTGGGGCTCTTTACCAGCCACCCAGAGTAACAGCACACAGCCCATGAGTTCCAAGTTCAACCTTGGTCCCCTAAAATCTTCCAGAAATGAAACCAGTCACCTGAACCCATCTTATGCAAAAATCAAAACCCTGAATGCATCAAAAAGATATCGCAAGAACAGAAAACCAAACAACGCATGTTCTCACTCATAGGTGGGAACTGAACAATGAGATCACTTGGACTCGGGAAGGGGAACATCACACACCGGGGCCTATCATGGTGGGGAGGGGGGAGGGATTGCACTGGGAGTTATACCTGATATAAATGATGAGTTGATGGGTGCTGACGAGTTGATGGGTGCAGCATGCCAACATGGTACAAGTATACATATGTAACAAACCTGCACGTTATGTACATGTACCCTAGAACTTAAAGTATAATAATAATAATAATAATAATAAAGAGATTAAAAAAATTCCAAGGAAAGCAACTTCAAAGATTAAAGGAACATCCACCCACAAAGATGAGAAAGAATCAATGAAAGAAGCCTGGAAACTCAAAAAACCACAATGTCTTCTTACCTACAAATGACTGCACTAGTTTCCCTGCAATGGTTTTTAACCAGGCTGAAATGGCTGGAATGACAGACATAGAATTCAGAATGTGGACAGGAATGAAGTTTATCAAGATTCAGGAGAAAGTCAAAACCCAACCAATAGAATCTAAGAAACACAATAAAATAATACAGGGGCTTAAAGATGAAATGACTATTGTCAGAAAGAACCAAACTGATCTGATACAGCTGAAAAACTGACTATAAGAATTTCATAATACAATCTCAAGAACAGACCAAGCTGAGGAAAGACTCTCATAGCTAAAAAATGAATAAAAACGACTGAACAAAACCTGAAAATTATGGAATTATGTAAAGAGACCAAATCTACAATTCATTGGCATCCCTGAAAGAGAGGGAGAGAAAGCAAGCAACTTGGAAAACATATTTGAGCATATTGTCCAGGAAAATTTCCCCAACCTCACTAGCGGGGCCAACATTCTAATGCAGGAAATGTGTATATACTATACAATACTATACAATACAACCACTCCCAAGACAGATAGTCATCAGATTGTCCAGAATCAAAATAAAAGAAAAAACATAAATGCAGGTAGTGAGAAGAGGCAGGTCAACTACAAAGGGAACCCCATCAGGCTAACAGCAGACCTCATAAGAAGGTCAGAAACCCTACAAGCCAGAAGAGATTGAGGACAATACTCAGCATTCTCAAAGAAAAGAAATTGCAACAAAGAATTTTTATATACAGCCAAGCTAGTCTTCATAAGCAAAGGAGAAATAAGATTCCTCTCAGACAAGCAAATGCTAAGGGAATTTATTACCACCAGACCCACCTTACAAGAAAGAGGTCCTTAAGTGAATGCTAACTATGGAAATGAAAGATCATTACTGGCCACCACAAAAAAAAAATTAAGTATACAGACCATTGACCCTATATAGAGACAATAAAATCATGTCTGAATCATAACCAGCTAACATGATGACAGGATCAAATCCATACATATCAATAATAACTTTGAATGTAAATGGGCTAAATGACTCAATTAAAAGGCACAGAGTGGCAAATTAGAAAAGAAAACAAGACCAAATTGTATTCTGTCTTCAAGAGACTCATGTGTCATGCAGTGACACCCATAGGCTCAAAGCAAAGAGATAGAGAAAAACCTACCAAGCAAATGCAAAATAGAAAATAGTAGGGTTGCTATTCTAATTTCAGATAAAGTGGACTTTAAACAAATAATGGTCAAAAAAGACAAAGTAGAGCATTATATAATGGTAAATGGTTTCTTCCAACAAGAAGATTTAACTATACAAAATATATGTTTACCCAACACATTAGCACCCTGTTTCATAAAACAAGATCTTAGACACCTATGAAGAGACTTGGATAACCACACAATAACAGTGGGAGACTTCAACACCTCACTGACAGCGTTAGAAAGATTATTGGGGTAGAAAACAAATATATTTGAGACCTTAATTCTGCACTTGACCAAATAGCCCTAACAGACATCTACAGAACTCTTCACTCCAAAACAACAGAATATACATTATTCTCATCTGCACACGGCATACATTCTAAAATTGAGCAGACAATTGGCAATAAAACAATTCTTGGCAAATTCAACAAAAACCTGAAATCATACCAACCACACTCTCTGAGCACAGCACAATAAAAATAGAAATCAATAATAAGAAGGTTGCTCAAAACCATACAATTCTGTGGAAATTAAGCTCTAGAATGATTTTTCAATAAACAAGGAAATTAATGTCTAGTCAAGAAATTATTTGAAACTAATGAGAAAACAGGTATAATATATCAGATTCTCTGGGACACAGATAAAGCAATGTTAAGGGAAAAAAAAGCTTATAGTGCTAAATGTCCACATCAAAAAGTTATAATGATCTCAAATTAACAACCTAACAATTAACAACTTAGAAGAACTATAAAACAATAGCAAAACAATCCCAAAGCTAGTAGGACAAGAAATAACTAAAATCAGAGTAGAACTGAGTGAAATTGATACATAGAAACCTTCCAAAGGATTAACAAATCCAGGTGGTGATTATTTAAAAGAACAAATAAGATCGACAGACCACTAGCTAGACAAATAAAGAAGAAAAGAGAAGATCTAAATAAACACAATAAGAAATGGCAAAGGGAACATACCCACTGATCCTACAGAAATACAAAAATCTCTTAGAGACTATTATGAACACCTCTATGCACACAAACTAGAAAACCTACCAGAGATGAATAAATTCTGGGAACTATACAACCTCCTGAGATTGAACCAGGGAGACACTGACTCCCTGAACAGACCAATAACAAGTTCCAAAATTGAATCAGTAATAAAAAGTTTACCAACCAAAAATTTAAAAAAGCCCAGGACCAGAGGGATTGACAGCCAAATTCTACCAAGTATATTAAGAAGTGCTGGCATCATTCCTACTGAAATGATTCCAAAATAAATTAAGGAGGGACTCCTCCCTAAGTCATTCTATTAGGTCCAAATCATGTTGACACCAAGAAATGGCAGAGAAACAACAGAAAATAAAACCTCAGGCCAATACCTTTGATTCACATAGATAGAATTATCCTCCACAAAACACCAGTAAACCAAATCCAGTAGGAGATCAGAAAACGAATCCACCAAGATCAAGTAGGCTTCATTTCTGGGATGCAAGGTTGGCTCAACATAAAAAAAGCAGTAAGAGTGATTCATCACATTAACAGAACTAGGAACAAAATTCACATGATCGTTTCAATACATGCAGAAAAGTCTTTTTATAACACTCAAGATCCCCTCATGTGAAAAATCCTCAACAAACTAGGCAGTGAAGAAACATACTTTAAAATACTAACAGCCATCTATGACAAACCTACAGCCTGCATTATGCTGAATGAGCGAAAGTTGGAAGCATTTCCCTTGAGAATCAGAACAAGACAAGGATGCTTACTCTTCCCACTCATACTGGACACATTACTGGAAACCCTAAACAGAATAATCAGGCAAGAGATAAAAATAAGTAAAAGCCATCCAAAGCAGAAGAGAGGAAGTCAAACCTATCTCTATTTGCAGAAAATAAGATTCTAAACCTAGAAAACCCCATATTATCTGCCCAATAGCTCCTTCAGGTGATAAACAACTTCAGTAAAGTTTCAGGATACAAAATCAATGCACAAAAATGATTAGCATTTCTATAGACCAACAGTGTCCAAACTGAGAGTCAAATCAAGATGCAATCTTATTCACAATAGCCACAGTAGAAGTAAAATACCCAGGAATACACTAACCAGGGAGGTGAAAAATCTCTACATAGAGAATGCCAAAACATTGCTAAAAGAAATAAGAATTGACACAAATAAATGAAAAAACATTCCATGTTCATGAATGCAAGAATAAATATTGTTACAATGGCCATACTGCCCAAAGCAATTTACTGATTTAATGCTATTCATATCAAACTACCAATGACATTCTTTATAGAATTAGAAAAAAAAAAACTATTTTAAAATTTATATGGAACTACAAAAGAGTTCAAATAGCCAAAGCAAACCTAAGCAAAATGAACAAAGCTGGAGGCATCACATTACCTGACTTCAAACTATACTGCAATGCTACAGTAACCAAAACAACACAGTACTGGTACAAAAATAGGCACATAGACCAATGGAACAGATTAAAGAGCCAGAAGTAAAGCCACACACCAACAACCATCTGATCTTCAACAAAGTCAACAAAAACAAGCAATGGTGAAAACACTCTCTATTCAACAAACGGTGCTGAGATAACTGGCTAGCCATATAAAGAAGATTAAAACTGGGCCCCTTATTTACACCACATACAAAACAATTCAGGATGAATTAAAGACTTAAATGTAAAACCTAAGACAATAAAAAATCTGAAAGATAACCTAGGAAATACAATTCTGGACATTGGCCCTGGCAAAGATTCCGTGGCAAAGTCATCAAAAGCAATTGCAACAAAAACAAAAATTGACAAATGGAACCTCATTAAACTAAAGCGCTTTTGTATAACAAAAGAACCATAAACAGAGTAAACAGAAATCCTGCAGAACAGGAGAATGTTTTTGAAAATTGTGCATCTGACAAAATTCTAATATCCAAAATATACAAGATAACTTAAAGTAACAAGCACAAAACAAACAGCCCCATCAAAAAGTGGGCAAAGGACATGAACAGATACTTTTCAAGAGAAAACATACATGTGGACAACAAGAATATGAAAAAATGTTCAACATCACTAATCATTAGAGAAATGCAAATCAAAACCACAAAGAGATGCCATATTGCACCAGTCAGAATAGCTATTATTTTAAACAGTAAAAAGTAACAGATGCTGGCGAGTTTGTTGAGGAAAGGAAACTCTTATACACTGCTAGTAGGAATGTAAATTAGTTCAGCCATTGTGGAAAGCAGTTAGACAATTTCTCAAAGAACTTAATTATTTTCTGTTGTACTATCATTTGGTCCAGCAATCCCATTATTAGGTATATACCCAAAGAAATACGAATCATTTTACCATAAAGACACATGCACACATATGTTCATTGCAGCACTATTCACAACAGCAAAGACATAGAATCACTGTAAATGTCCAGCAGTGGTAAGCTGGATTAAAAAAATGTGGTGTATATGCAGCATGGAATACTACACAGCCACAAAAACAACAAGATCGGCCAGGCATGGTAGCTCACGCCTGTAATCCCAGCACTTTGGGAGGCCAACGTGGGCAGATTACCAGGTTAGGAGTTCGAGACCAGCTTGACCAACATGGAGAAACACCATCTCTACTAAAAATACAAAAAATTAGCCGTGCATGGTGGCGCATGCCAGTAATCCCAGCTACTCGGGGGGTTGAGGTAGGAGAATCTCTTGAACCCAGGAGGCGGAGGTTGAAGTGAGCTGAGATCACACCATTGCACTCTGGCCTGGGCAACAACCGAGATGGCAAAACTCCATCTCAAAAAATAATAAGTAAATAAATAAATAAATAAATAAAATAACAAGATCATGTCCTTTGCAGCACAGAGATGCAGCTTGAAGTCATTATCCTTAGAGAACTAATGCAGGAACAGAAAATCAAAACTGCATGTTCTCACTTGTAAGTGGGAGCTAAACATTAACCACACCTGGATACCAAGAAGAGAACAACAGACATCAGGGGCCTACTTGACAGCAGAGGGTAGGTACCATGCATATTACCTGGGTGACAAAAGTATCTGTACACCAAACCCCTGTGACATGCAATTTTACCTATATAACAAACTTGCACATGTACCCTTGAACCTAAAAGTTTAAATATATTCTTAAAAAATATTAGTAAATTTAATTTGACTATATATACAAACGATAACATATAATGAACAAGTGAAGTTTATCCTCAAATGCAAGGTTGGAGTAACATTTAAAAACTCAGTCAGTACAATCCACCATATTAACAATACAAAGGGGAAAAATGATTATTTTAGTTAGGTACAGATAAAGAATTTCACAAAATTCAACTTTTATTTATCTGAAAAAGCCTCAATTGCTTGAGCCCAGGAGGTTGAAAATGCAGTCAGCCATGAGCACATCATTGATCTCCAGCCTGGGCAACAGAGCAAGACCCTGTCTCTAATTTTTTTTTTTTTTTTTAAAGAAGAAAAAAAAACACTGAGTTTTGTTTGTTTTGTTTTTGTAAGACATAATGATTGGAAGTAAAATAGTAACACTGTTCCTGTTTATAAAGATATAATGGTTTATGTGGAAAATCCCAAGGAAACTATAAATAAATTTCTAGAACAAACGAATTTAGCAACATCACGGGGTTCAAAATTAACATAAAAATCAATAGCATAATTACAAATTAGGGACAGACATTTGGGAAATAATTGACTTTAAAAAATACCATGTATAATAGTTCCCTTACACCCAAAAAATGTATACTAAGGATTAAATATATAAAAGATGTCTGGCTGGGCGTGGTAGCTCATGTCTGTAATCCCAGCACTTTGGAAGGCGTAGACGGGTGAATCACTTGAGGTCAGGAGTTTAAGACCAGCCTGACCAACACGGTGAAACTCCATCTCTACTAAAAATACAAAATCAGCCAGGTGTGGTGGTGCATGCCTATAATCTTAGCCACTTGGGAGGCTAAGGCAGAAGAATCGCTTGAACCTGGGAAGTGGAAGTTGCAGTGAGCTGATAAAGCGCCATTACACTCCAGACTGGGGGACAGAGTGAGACTCTGTCTAAAAAAAAAAAAAAAAAAAAAAAAAAAAGTCCAAACTTTTTTCTACATGGAAACTACAAAGCATTTCTTGGAGAAATTAAAGGAGATCCAAGTGATGAAGAGATATACTATGTTCACTAATTAAAAGGCTCAATATTTTTAAGATGGCTATTTTACTCAGATTTACCTTTGGAGTCAACACAATCCTAATCAAAATTCCAGCTGATTTGATTTTTTTTTTAACAGAAACTGATGAGTCAATTTTAAAATTTATATGGAAATTTAATGGCTCTAGAAGAGTGAAAGCAGTATTTGAAAAAGAAGAATCATGTTGAAGTATTTACCTGACCTAATATCAAAACTGATTATAAAGTTCACAGTAATCTGAAAGCACAGGTAATAAAAGCAAAAACAAATATCGGTGCCTACACCAAACTAAAAAGTTTTTCTGCAGCAAAGGAAATGACAATATGAAAAGGCAACCTGCTGGATGGAGAATGACTTTGACGAGATGAGAGAAGAAGGCTTCAGTCCATCAAACTTCTCAGATCTAAAGGAGGAATTACGTACCCAGCGCAAAGAAATTAAAAATCTTGAAAAAAAAGTGGAAGAATTGATGGCTAGAGTAATTAATGCAGAGAAGGTCCTAAACAAAATGAAAGAGATGAAAACCATGACACGAGAAATACGTGACAAATGCACAAGCTTCAGTAACCGACTTGATCAACTGGAAGAAAGAGTATCAGCGATTGAGGATCAAATGAATGAAATGAAGCGAGAAGAGAAACCAAAAGAAAAAAGAAGAAAAAGAAATGAACAAAGCCTGCAAGAAGTATGGGATTATGTAAAAAGACCAAATCTACATCTGATTGGGGTGCCTGAAAGTGAGGGGGAAAATGGAACCAAGTTGGAAAACACTCTTCAGGATATCATCCAGGAGAACTTCCCCAACCTAGTAGGGCAGGCCAACATTCAAATCCAGGAAATACAGAGAACGCCACAAAGATACTCCTCGAGAAGAGCAACTCCAAGACACATAATTGCCAGATTCACCAAAGTTGAAATGAAGGAAAAAATCTTAAGGGCAGCCAGAGAGAAAGGTCGGGTTACACACAAAGGGAAGCCCATCAGACTAACAGCAGATCTCTCAGCAGAAACTCTCCAAGCCAGAAGAGGGTGGGGGCCAATATTCAACATTCTTAAAGAAAAGAATTTTAAACCCAGAATTTCATATCCAGCCAAACTAAGTTTCATAAGTGAAGGAGAAATAAAATCCTTTACAGATAAGCAAATGCTTAGAGATTTTGTCACCACTAGGCCTGCCTTACAAGAGACCCTGAAGGAAGCACTAAACATGGAAAGGAACAACCGGTACCAGCCATTGCAAATACATGCCAAAATGTAAAGACCATCGAGGCTAGGAAGAAACTGCATCAACTAACGAGCAAAATAACCAGTTAATATCATAATGGCAGGATCAAGTTCACACATAACAATATTAACCTTAAATGTAAATGGACTAAATGCTCCAATTAAAAGACACAGACTGGAAAACTGGATAAAGAGTCAAGACCCATCAGTCTGCTGTATTCAGGAGACCCATCTCACACGCAGAGACATACATAGGCTCAAAATAAAGGGATGGAGGAAGATTTACCAAGCAAATGGAGAACAAAAAAAAGCAGGGGTTGCAATCCTAGTCTCTGATAAAACAGACTTTAAAGCATCAAAGATCAAAAGAGACAAAGAAGGCCATTACATAATGGTAAAGGGATCAATTCAACAGGAAGAGCTAACTATCCTAAATATATATGCACCCAATACAGGAGCACCCAGATTCATAGAGGAACTCCTTAGAGACTTACAAAGAGACTTAGACTCCCATACAATAATAATGGGAGACTTCAACACTCCACTGTCAACATTAGACAGATCAACGAGACAGAAAGTTAACAAGGATATCCAGGAATTGAACTCATCTCTGCAGCAAGCAGACCTAATAGACATCTATAGAACTCTCCACCCCAAATCAACAAAATATACATTCTTCTCAGCACCACATCACACTTACTCCAAAATCGACCACGTAATTGGAAGTAAAGCACTCCTCAGCAAATGTACAAGAACAGAAATTATAACAAACTGTCTCTCAGACCACAGTGCAATCAAACTAGAACTCAGGACTAAGAAACTCAATCAAAACCGCTCAACTACATGGAAACTGAATAACCTGCTCCTGAATGACTACTGGGTACATAACGAAATGAAGGCAGAAATAAAGATGTTCTTTGAAACCAATGAGAACAAAGATACAACATACCAGAATCTCTGGGACACATTTAAAGCAGTGTGTAGAGGGAAATTTATAGCACTAAATACCCACAAGAGAAAGCAGGAAAGATCTAAAATTGACACTCTAACATCGCAATTAAAAGAACTAGAGAAGCAAGAGCAAACACATTCGAAAGCTAGCAGAAGGCAAGAAATAACTAAGATCAGAGCAGAACTGAAGGAGATAGAGACACAAAAAACCCTTCAAAAAATCAAAGAATCCAGGAGTTGGTTTTTTGAAAAGATCAACAAAATTGACAGACCACTAGCCAGACTAATAAAGAAGAAAAGAGAGAAGAATCAAATCGACACAATTAAAAATGATAAAGGGGATATCACCACCGACCCCACAGAAATACAAACTACCATCAGAGAATACTATAAACACCTCTACACAAATAAACTGGAAAATCTAGAAGAAATGGATAATTTCCTGGATACTTACACTCTTCCAAGACTAAACCAGGAAGAAGTTGAATCCCTGAATAGACCAATAGCAGGCTCTGAAATTGAGGCAATAATTAATAGCCTACTAACCAAAAAAAGTCCAGGACCAGATGGATTCACAGCTGAATTCTACCAGAGGTACAAGGAGGAGTTGGTACCATTCCTTCTGAAACTATTCCAATCAATAGAAAAAGAGGGAATCCTCCCTAACTCATTTTATGAGGCCAACATCATCCTGATACCAAAGCCTGGCAGAGACACAACAAAAAAAGAGAATTTTAGACCAATATCCCTGATGAACATCGATGCAAAAATCCTCAATAAAATACTGGCAAACCGGATTCAGCAACACATCAAAAAGCTTATCCACCATGATCAAGTGGGCTTCATCCCTGGGATGCAAGACTGGTTCAACATTCGCAAATCAATAAACATAATCCAGCATATAAACAGAACCAAAGACAAGACCCACATGATTATCTCAATAGATGCAGAAAAGGCTTTTGACAAAATTCAACAGCCCTTCATGCTAAAAACGCTCAATAAATTCGGTATTGATGGAACGTACCTCAAAATAATAAGAGCTATTTATGACAAACCCACAGCCAATATCATACTGAATGGGCAAAAACTGGAAGCATTCCCTTTGAAAACTGGCACAAGACAGGGATGCCCTCTCTCACCACTCCTATTCAACATAGTGTTGGAAGTTCTGGCTAGGGCAATTAGGCAAGAGAAAGAAATCAAGGGTATTAAGTTAGGAAAAGAAGAAGTCAAATTGTCCCTCTTTGCAGATGACATGATTGTATATTTAGAAAACCCCATTGTCTCAGCCCAAAATCTCCTTAAGCTGATAAGCAACTTCAGCAAAGTCTCAGGATACAAAATTAATGTGCAAAAATCACAAGTATTCTTATACACCAGTAACAGACAAACAGAGAGCCAAATCAGGAATGAACTTCCATTCACAATTGCTTCAAAGAGAATCAAATACCTAGGAATCCAACTTACAAAGGATGTAAAGGACCTCTTCAAGGAGAACTACAAACCACTGCTCAGTGAAATAAAAGAGGACACAAACAAATGGAAGAACATACCATGCTCGTGGATAGGAAGAATCAATATCATGAAAATGGCCATACTGCCCAAGGTAATTTATAGATTCAATGCCATCCCCATCAAGCTACCAATGAGTTTCCTCACAGAATTGGAAAAAACTGCTTTAAAGTTCATATGGAACCAAAATAGAGCCCACATCTCCAAGACAATCCTAAGTCAAAAGAACAAAGCTGGAGGCATCACGCTACCTGACTTCAAACTATACTACAAGTCTACAGTAACCAAAACAGCATGGCACTGGTACCAAAACAGAGATATAGACCAATGGAACAGAACAGAGTCCTCAGAAATAATACCACACATCTACAGCCATCTGATCTTTGACAAACCTGAGAGAAACAAGAAATGGGGAAAGGATTCCCTATTTAATAAATGGTGCTGGGAAAATTGGCTAGCCATAAGTAGAAAGCTGAAACTGGATGCTTTCCTTACTCCTTATACGAAAATTAATTCAAGATGGATTAGAGACTTAAATGTTAGACCTAATACCACAAAAATCCTAGAGGAAAACCTAGGTAGTACCATTCAGGACATAGGCATGGGCAAAGACTTCATGTCTAAAACACCAAAAGCAACGGCAGCAAAAGCCAAAATTGACAAATGGGATCTCATTAAACTAAAGAGCTTCTGCACAGCAAAAGAAACTACCATCAGAGTGAACAGGCAACCTACAGAATGGGAGAAAATTTTTGCAATCTACTCATCTGACAAAGGGCTAATATCCAGAACCTACAAAGAACTCAAACAAATTTACAAGAAAAAAACAAAAACCCCATCAAAAAATGGGCAAAGGATATGAACAGACATTTCTCAAAAGAAGACATTCATACAGCCAACAGACACATGAAAAAATGCTCATCATCACTGGCCATCAGAGAAATGCAAATCAAAACCACAATGAGATACCATCTCACACCAGTTAGAATGGCGATCATTAAAAAGTCAGGAAACAACAGGTGCTGGAGAGGATGTGGAGAAATAGGAACACTTTTACACTGTTGGTGGGACTGCAAACTAGTTCAATCATTATGGAAAACAGTATGGCGATTCCTCAAGGATCTAGAACTAGATGTACCATATGACCCAGCCATCCCATTACTGGGTATATACCCAAAGGATTATAAATTATGCTGCTATAAAGACACATGCACACATATGTTTATTGCGGCACTATTCACAATAGCAAAGACTTGGAATCAACCCAAATGTCCATCAGTGACAGATTGGATTAAGAAAATGTGGCACATATACACCATGGAATACTATGCAGCCATAAAAAAGGATGAGTTTGAGTCCTTTGTAGGGACTTGGATGCAGCTGGAATCCATCATTCTTAGCAAACTATCACAAGAACAGAAAACCAAACACCGCATGTTCTCACTCATAGGTGGGAACTGAACAATGAGATCACTCGGACTCAGGAAGGGGAACATCACACACCGGGGCCTATCATGGGGAGGGGGGAGGGGGGAGGGATTGCATTGGTAGTTATACCTGATGTAAATGACGAGTTGATGGGTGCAGCACACCAACATGGCACAAGTATACATATGTAACAAACCTGCACGTTATGCACATGTACCCTACAACTTAAAGTACAATAATAATAAATAAATTAAAAAAAAAAAAAAAAAGAAAAGGCAACCTTCAGAATCCTAAATGTAAAATCTAAAACCATTGAACTTTTATATTAAATCATATTTAATAAGCCATGTGATATCAGGATAGTTAAAAGTATCTCAGAACACAAAAAGTATGAAGCATAAAATGTATAATTGCTAGGTTGAATTTCATCAAAATTAGATACTTTTACTTTTCATAAGATTCATTAAGAGAAAGAAAATGCAAGCCCCACACTGAAAGAAAATATTTGAGACATATACATCAAAGAACTTAAGAAGTCTTAAAACTCAGTGAGTAGAAGGTGAAAAATAGATTAAAAATAGACAAAAGATTTGAACAATTTTTTTAAAAAAGATATACACATGACCATTACATGCATAAGAATTTGTTCCATATCATTATTCATTAGAGAGATGCAAATTAAAATTGCAATTAAATTTCACTGCATATTGGATTGCCCAGGATGTGGAGCAACTGAAATTCTCATATACTGCCATTGGAAATGTAAAATGCAACAATTATTTTGCAAACATGGTTTGACGGTTTCTTAAAAAGTAAAATATATATCACTCGTACAATCCAGCCTTTCTACCTTCAGACATTTTACCCAGGGAAATGAAAACATGCATATACATAAAGCCTTGTACGTGAATGTTCATAACAGCTTTATCTATCATAGCATAGCTTAAAACTGGGAGCAACTGACATTTCCATCAATAGGTGAACAAATAAAGGATTATAATATTCCCACACATGTACTACTACTCAGCAATAAAAAGGAGCAAGTTATCGATACATACAAAAACATGGATGAATTTCAAAATCATTATGTTGAGTGGCAAAAGCCAGGCAAAAATTAATACATGTAAGGTGAGTTCATTGATATACAATTATAAAAATATAAATCAGTCTATAAACAAAAATGAGATCCGTGGTTGCCTAAGGATGAAGGTGAAGTGAGGAAGACATTATGAAAGGGCATGAGGGGACCTTCATGGGTGATAGAAATAGGTATCTTGATTGCAGTGATGTCTTTGTGGGTATAGAAATATATCAAAACCTAACAAATTGACCACTTTAAATATGTATAATTTATTACAATCAATTATACGTCAGTAAAGTTGTTCATATGAATCTAGAAGCAATATTGTTGTTCCATATTTCATAATTTTTTTTGTTGAAGTTAAAATATGCTCTTACCATGTTCTGAATAAGTTCCACACACTCAAGTAATAATTTCTGCAGAAGCCCACCGAAATGTCTTAGCTTTATTTCCATTTTTAAAAATGAAATATGTAATTTATAAACTTTTAAAAATTCAAGTCAAATTTAAATTTCCAAGCATATAATTCTTTATAGCTAGACTTTTGAAGAAAATAATAATAATCTGTATCTCTGTCACTAATTTTTAAAACTTATTTTAACCACCTTGGCCACCCACCATCTCACAGCCATTGCTGAGTATATTTTTCATAATTTACCTAAAAATATAAAGTGGCATCAACCCTTACCCTCCCTCAACTTCTGGGCTACAGACCTCAAAACCTTTAATGGTTTTTCTGCTACTGCTGAGTGTTACTTTGTTCTTATAAGGGATCTTTTTCTGCTTATCCTCTGATCCATCAAGAGCCAAGTAAGAACACCAGCCAGCAAAAAACACAGAAAGGGGATAAAGAATTATGAAGACATTCAGAAATTTCTTTAGGGAGAGCTGGGAAATGTCAAAGAACACTAAATCCTAGGTATTTTTGACCTGTGCTTTTGAGGTGTTACGGTGCTTTCTTTAGTACACACTGGAGACCCTGATAGTATTACACATATACATCTGCCACAACCAGTAACTTTAAAAGCTTCTCTAGGTCTCGATTGCTGCTCTTTTTTCCTTGTTTACTCTATGACTTTTCATAAATAAATATCGGTTTTTCTGATTATAAAGATATGTATATATATCTACATATAATGAAAAATAAGATGATACAGAAATATACAATGCAGAATATTTAAAATCCCCTATAATTTCATGAATAATTATCTGTTATTTACCCCCTTTTTTTCCTATGCAATTTTCTGTTTTTGGGAAACACACACCCTTCATCGTATTCAACATTTACAGAATGAAATAAGACTGCACCTCCTGCTCTTGGTTTGCTTCTTTTCGTTTAACCATATGTTTTGGAAATTTATCTGTATCTGGGCATAAACTTATCTTATTTCTTTTAACAGTTGTTTAGTAGTCTATTATAGCCATCTAATTTACTTCTTTTTTAACTTTTATTTTAGGTTCAGGCATACATGTGCAGGTTTGTTATATAGGTAAATTTCATGTCATGGGGGTTTGATATACAGATTATTTCATCACCATGGTAATAAACAGAGTACCCCATAGATAGTTTCTCAGTCCTTACCCTCCTCTCACCCTCTACCCTCAGGTAGGCCCTGGTGTCTGTTGTTCCCTTCTTTGTGTCCATATGTACTTGATGTTTAGCTCCCACTTTTAAGGGAGAACATATGGTATTTGATTTTCCTTCCTGTTTTAGCTTGCTCAGGATAATGGCCTTCAGCTCTGTCCAAGTTGCTGCAAAGCACATGATCTCATTTGTTTTTAAGGTTTTGTAGTATTCCATGGTGTATATGTAAAATGTTTTCTTTATCCAGTCTACCATTGATGGACATTTACAATGATTCCATGTCTTTGCTATTGTGAATAGTGCTGCAGTAAACATACACATGTATGTGTCTTTATGGTAGAATGATTTACATTCATTTGGGTATATACCCAATAATGGGATTGCTGTGTCGAATGGTAATTCAGTTTTAGGTTATTTCAGGAATGGCCAAACAGCTTTTCACAACGGCTGAACTAATTTACATTGCTTAATTTCTTATTAATTAAGTTTATACACAATTTTGGTCATTGTGATGAGTGCTGGAATGAATATGTTTATGTGTGTATGTGTGTATATATATGTACAAGGACACAAAGATTATACCCATGTAAGTACATATTTTACAAAAATAGAGAATCACACATACGTATATATCTTTATGTGCTTTTATAAAAGACTATTACTGTGTGAATGTTATATAATACGACTTTCTAAATAAAACATGTTTTTTATTTTAATAAGTGTATTTTAATTGCTTACAAAATAATTGTACCAATTAATGTTTCTACCCACATTAAAAGAAGCACCCATTTCTCCACATCACTCTCTGATTGTTTAGATGCATGTTTAACAACTGAATAAAGCTAAGCCACTATATCTGTGGCTTTTACACAGAATTTAAAGTAAAGTAAGCTCTTCAGATAAAATGTCTGTTGCGTGGTGTACTTGAACTCTACAAAATCTACAGGTGGTTATGCTAATGTTCAAAGGATGTCACACATGGCCTGAGATGTAAGTGGGTCTCCCCTGTACAATCAGTTCTAGAACACCAAATTACCTTTACCTTCTTCTTGCCTCTTTTCTTAAAAGTCTATTTCATGTCCCAATTTTTAGAAGAACCACCAAATTCCATATTTCACATAAAATTACACGAGACCATTAAATCTTGCCTTAAACTTTCATCCTTCCACCTTCTGACACACATGCACAAAAGGATTCAAGTAATGTTATTTCATCAGCTTCCCTCCTGGACAAAGATGACTTTACTGATGGAGCAGAAACGCTTTGCCAGCCCATATTCCATTCTCTTCAGAAGCTATTCTGAATGGGAGCCACTGCCATTATGTGAATAAGTCATGCATGATCCCTGGGTATATTATCAGCCCCTTGTGGAACATTTTTACCAATGATGAAATGTTATTGTTGTCAGTATCAGACTTTCAGTCTTTATCAGTTTCCCTCATGACAGCCCTCATTATTCAGGCAGTCTTGGGACAACTTCAAGGTGAGAACTTTCAGCACAAGGTCAAGTGGATCAAAT
Source organism: Macaca fascicularis (assembly GCF_037993035.2). Taxonomy (NCBI): domain Eukaryota; kingdom Metazoa; phylum Chordata; class Mammalia; order Primates; family Cercopithecidae; genus Macaca; species Macaca fascicularis. Next base: position 166,623,147 of record NC_088376.1, on the reverse strand, counting down.
TTCTTTCCTATCCACCACTCAACCATTTCCTTTCCCTTTTATCATGGCTCACAGACCACCTCCTCAGGACTGCAGTGGAAGGAATGCAATGGCAACCTGATTCTGCTGGGACCCTAGACACATCTAAAGAATTGAAATTTATAGTTTCTTACTGTGTCTTCCTTAGAGACTTTAATTAGGTCCTTAAATACTGATACACATTTTTATCCACAGAATTCCTGTTGAGGCACTGCTATGTACTAAAAACACTCATGGGCTTTAGAATCAGAAATGGTTGTTTTTGTTTGTTTGTTTGTTTTGTTTTCTTTTGCTTTGTTTCAGATTTCAACTACGTGAATTTTGGTCAGCTACTTAACATCTCTGTGTCATAAGTGTCATCTCCAAAATGGATCAAATGCTACCTGCTCTGTGAAGCTGTTCTGAGACTTAAATGTGATAATGTATATAAATACTTTGCTCATTATCTAGAACATTGTAAGAATTCAGCAAATGTTCACTTTTTGCTTCCACTATATTCTTATAATGCTTTCTGCCAAGTAATGTCTCAGCATCTTTATGATTATTTTGACACAAAAATGGAAAAAGCATAATCTTTACCCAGTTGTATCTTGTAGTTTACTGAACACTGGAGCTTAAATTTCAGATCTAAGGCCAGGCATGGTGGTTCACACCTGTAAGCCCAGCACTTTGGGAAGCCAAGACGGGTGGATCACCTGACGTCAGGAGTTCGAGACCAATCTGGCCAACATGGTGAAACCCCATATCTAGTAAAAATACAAACAAACAAACAAATAAAAAAATTAGTCGGGCATGGTGGTGCATGCCTGTAATCCCAGCTACTCGGGAGGCAGAGGCAGGAGAAATGCTTGAACCCAGGAGGCAGAGGTTGCAGTGAGCCAGGACTGCACCATGGCACTGTAACTTGGGCAACAAAATGAAACTCTGTCTAAAAAAAAAAAAAAGAAAAAAAAATATTCAGAACTAAGAGCTTTGTAGAATTGCTTCTTTTCCCCATGTCCGCATTCCTTTTTGCACACCTAATTCTGATTTAAAGCACTTTATGGATTACTCAATAGCGGTGCTGAAATGTGCCACAGGGTTTAGAGGATTGACTGGAATACATGCATAAGCATGCCAGGATGGCAGCTCTCCACATTTAGACTGGCAGATTGGACACATATTATGTGCGATTATGCATGAATTAGAATGATGATGACAACTCTTCAGTCTCAGAGGAGCATGGCAGAATTGGTGTGTTCACAAAGACAGTGTGGAAGCGAATGGGGGCAGATCCTCCATGGCAATAGATCCTACATGGGAAAACTCGGGGCTCAGGAAAACATTTATTTTCTCTTACAGACAATGTGTTTCACCATTTTCTTTTACTCTTACTCATCAAAAATAAATACGTCTATCCAAAACCTGATGGTCCCCAGAAATATACTCTCTGCAAGAAACTTCTGATCAATGATCTTATATATATATATATACACACACACACACACCAAAATAAGGCAATATCAGGGAAGATATTTAAGTTCAGTACTACATAAATTTAGTTAGTGGAAATATATTTAAGAGCATACTATGATGGAAAAGATTAAGTAATTGAGTCTGAAAACAGTCATTATTAATAATTTCTCAAGATCAGTCTATGTCATACTATATTAATATCATGCCTGCTGTATATGGACAGTGTGTTTAGTGCTTCACATGTATTATGTAATTGTGTTCTTTTAGAGATCCTCTTAAATAGTAACTCTTACCATTTATGAAGAAAAGATAAAGGAACTTAGTTTGGTAGGAAATGAGTGATTATCCAGTATCACCCAGCTAATAGCCATGAGATTTGAATCCATATCGTCTAGCTAATTGATAATTTTTTTAAAAAGTTTTCTAAAGTAAATGTAAACTTATGATAAAATTAATGTTGCAACAGCTGTTGTGTTTTATGAGAAGCCAAAGTAGATGAATTTTCAAAACTGAATTTCACTGAGGTATGCAGGAAGTTATCTGTCATTCAGGCAACTCCTTCATTCTTAAAAAGCTTCCTTGGTACTCATTGTATACAAAACACCTTGATAGGAATCTCTAAATTAGGGTAAAAAAAATTCCAGATGCACAACTACAAACACACAAAAGAAGGCATAATGAAAATGTTCTTTATGTTTAGATATTTTTAGTTTTTCCATGTGTGGTCTAGTAAAAAATAGTAAAAAATGAACATCTGTTTTGGAAAATATTATAACTAATACATTATGATAACTGCATTATAAATTGAGTCATTAAAATTTTGTCATATGGGAACATTTCTTTGGAACTTAACAATCCAGGAACAAAAGTAAAAATAGTATTGACTCACTTCTTCTCTGGGAATAAAAAGTGAACTTTTGTCTCATTCAAAGACATCTGTAAACAGTAAACAGTAAACTGTAAACAGTATACTCTCAATTCCGCCACCATAAAAAAAAAAAAAAAAAAAAAAAGAGTTGAGAGCTATAGTCACCAAAATTTACATGCCAACCTCTGAAGCCCACTCTCTGGGTTGGAATCCTGACTCCACTATTAACTAGCTAAGAGACCATGGGCAAGTTATTCAACCTCTCTAGGCCTCACTGAGGCTGTTGAAAGGATTAAATGATATAATATATTTAAAGTACATTGGAAGCACTTTAAATTATTAACACAAAGAAAAAACGCAATAGAGGTTGGCTTTTATTATATTATTAGTAGTAGTATTTCTCTAAATTCTTTTTCTTGCTAGGGTCATACTACTACTCTTAATTCTTCTAGTTCTAATTAAAAAAGAGAGAGGAGAGGGAGGGAAGACGAGAGAGAGAGCGAGAGAGAGAGAGAGAGAGATCTTAAATGTAGTATCTATTGAAGAATTGAAGTGTAGGATTATTGAATAATTAAAACTTAATGAAGTCATGTGCTCATTAATTAGGTAGGGTTTTCAAAAAAAAAGGTGAATAATATGACTCTGTAGCAGTTATTACTATAGATCTTTGTAAAAAGTCTCATGATAATTACTAGTTAAAAAGTTGTTGACAACAATAACAAAATATGGACTAATAATGACAGGAGGCAAATATAAATGTAAATGGCATGTTCTGAGTGTTCCCCATAATTCATGTGTCAAAAGTGTATTACTGTTGTGGTGGTCTCAAGAAGTAGAGCCTTTTGAGAGATGATTGTCATGAGGCCTCTGCCCTCATGAAAGGATTAGTAACTTATCAAGGAGCTGGAGGGAACTAGCTTAGACCCCTTTTTGCTCTTCCACCATCTGAGGACACAGCATTTACTCCTTCCGACATGTCAGGACACAGCAAGCAGGGCCTTACTAGATACTGAATCTGCCAGCACCTGGATCTGGATTTCTCAGCATCCAGAACTGTGAGGAATACATTTTTATTGCTAATAGATTACTCAGCCCATGGTATTTTATTACAGCAGCACAAATGGACTAAGACAGTAGGTAAGGATAGAAATCAAACTGGTCAACATAGGTTGAACAACCCTTATTTTAAAGGTCCAAGTTTCAAAATACTCCAAAATCTACAGCTTTTGAGCACTGACATGATACCACAAGGTGAACATTCTATACATAAGCACTTAATGCAAACTTTGTTTTATGCACAAAATTCTTTAAAATACTGTATAAAATTACTATCAGATTGTGTGTATATGGTATATAAGAAACAAATGCATTTCATATTTAGATTTAGGTCCCTTACCCAAGAAATCTCATTATATATATATGCAAATATTCCAAAAATTTTACAGAAAGATCTGAATTCTGAAACACATCTGGTCCTAAGCATTGCAGATAAGAAATACTCAACCTGTATATATTTGGGTGAGAATGTTTGATGGGTTTACACATTTATGTTTGTTGTGTCCCATTTCAACTACTGTTTGTCCTAGAAAATTAGATGAACAATAAAATTTCAGATTTAGGTTTTATAAATTTGTCAATATACACTTAAATGCATGCACACGTGCGCGCACACACACACACACACACACACACACAGTAGCTAATAAATGGCTCCTACTTCACCATGTTCAAATTCCTTTACAAAAAATCTTCAGAAGTATGGTATGGGCCTTTCATTAAGGGTATACTTAAAGGGTACAATCTAGAAAGGATGTTAGACCCTGACCTGAATAATACTTGGGAAACCTGAACTAACATTTATTTTCTGTAGAATAAAAAGATAAAAAGAGGCTGGTCTTCATCTGGAAGGGGGTTATAAATAAAATTCATATCATCATTTTACTTATGACAAAGTCACAATTTTTTTCTCCTTTAAAATGGCATACCTTATTTTGTGATTTTTTTAAAGAAATAAATACAGATCTGGGTGGTTAAAATTGCCAAGGGAATGGAAGTGGGTAGCGATGCGCATGCAGTGTGATGGCAGACCAGAGCTGTAGGAGCTCTTCACACTGTTGCAATGAGGTTGCTGTGGGATATGAGCCCTAAACCAATAAATGTTATGGATGAGATAAAAGGGATCTTACCTACACAATTCCCATATAATAAAACAGAAGACACCCTCTGAGGCTTGAAGTAGCTTTAAAAATTGCTGTCTTACAAAGGTAATAGTAAACATTTCAGCTTGCTACCCTAGAAGACACAGATGGAGAAGAGTTTACGTAAAATTAAGAATGACAGATTCATAAAGTGTATTTAGGAGGGAGTTACAGGTATTTAGAATACATCCCTCACACTTTGAAACAATTATAATTGAAAACAATAATTATATTCTTCTAAGTGAACCTCTTTATCTCTTTTTAAAACTATAATACAAAACAATCACTGAAATAATAATTCATAGTTTTATCCTCTGTAGTTCTTATAGCATTCCTTGCTTGTTTAGTTATACACCAACTCATTTTTAAATACTTTCTATGCATAAGCTGCTATGCTAAATACAGAGATGGCAACATGAATTAGACAAATATCTGTCCTCTAGAACTATATATTTTAGTGAAGGTAAGAAACAGAAAAACAAGTTACAAAGTGACAAGTATCAAAACAAAAGGGATGTCAAATGCGGTATAGAAATAGAGAAAAAAAACATATTTTGTTTATATTCATGAGTTTAGAAGTAGACTAGATGTCTACCAAGTAAATGTATGATCAAACTGTCATTAATGAGTCTGAAACATGGAAAGAAGCATTTAGGAGTGTCTTTGGGTAATAACAAGAGAATTGGAGGAGTGTTGGACCAAGACTTTGCCAGTATTATTTCTCAACATGAGAACAAGAATAAAGTAACTCAGAGTTACTTTAAAAGGATTCCATGGAGAACCTATTTTAAGGCTGTAATTTAATTCAGGTGTAAATTACTAGACTATATTTTAATTACAGGAGTAAATGTCATCCATATTCATGACCAATGAGTAGGGAGTAAATGAATGATATAGTACAACATTTGCATTCCATAAGTCTATGCTGTGACAATATCTCCCTATTTAAAAATCAACTGTAAACCAAGGGAACTATGAAAAACACAACACTCTGAAGAGACTTCACAGAATTTTTTCTTCAGCATTTTTGCTAATCTTTTTTTTTAAGTATGGTGTTTTCTGCAATGTCTATTGTTCAAACTTCCTTCCAAGTACGTGTAACCTTCTAATAAGCCTTTAAATCTCAAAATAGAGTGTGCTTGATACATCTGAGAACAGAAAAATAAAAAAATACTTTCTTCAAAATATTTTGATAACTTCTTTGACATAAGACACCCTAATTTCTAAGACCAAATCCACGGCTCTCAAGAGGAATGAAGAGACTGAGGAAATTAGAGAAATCGTAAATTTTATTCAGGATATTTTACTATTAAAAAATAGCTTTGTAAACAATGTTTACTATATGTTGATAAATACTAACAGAAGCATGAAAAGTTATATATACATTGGTGCAGGGCTAATTTTTCAGCAAGCACACCAATAAGTGCTAGAGGCTTTTAATATACAGTGAAACTTGTGTACAGGTGAGCAAATAACCACTGTCCTGAGGTTCTCAAATACCATATCCCTTAAGGACCACTGGAGCCTAGACCAGGAGCCCTAGGTATCCATCCCAGGGAATCACCCTATTACTTGTTGACCTCTTACCCACCAGCCAGCCAGCTGTTGATGTTAGCAACAGCTCTCCTGGAGGTGGCTAATGAATGTCCTAGTGGACATGTGTTTGATACCCAGCTGGCCCACTTCTGAAATACCTGGGGTCTGGGGTTAGGTGCCGTGGCTCACACTTGTAATTCCAGCACTTTGGGAGGCTGAGGCAGGCAGATTACTTGAGGTCAGGAGTTCAAGACCAGCCTGGCCAACAGGGGGAAACCCCATCTCTACTGAAATACAAAAATTAGCGGAGCGTGGTAGTGCACATCTGTAATCCCAGCTACTCAGGAGGCTGAGGCAGGAGGATCACTTGAACCCAGGAAGCAGAGGTTGCAGTGAGCTGAGATTGCACCAGCCTGGGCGACATAGCAAGACTCCATCTCTACATGAATAAATAAATAAGAAATACCTGGCACCTGGAAAAGCCAAGGGAAAAAATAATAAAAATAAAAAGAAGAAGGAATAATGGGAGCTGCCACCAACACAAATCAGAGCCTACATTTTAGGCTCTGATGGAATGGACGACAATCTAAAGATAGGAAGAAGGCTAAAGGGGACAGATGGAACATGTGAGCATCTGTTCCACTAGAGACAAGTGGAAGCCTCATGTGGAAGTATCCATTTTCCTATCCTGTTGAATGTAATATCAATTTGATGGGACAGTTTACCTCTATTTAATAAGACCTTAAGATAAATCATCAAATGCTTGGTCACGGGCATTAACATTAATTTTATTTATAACCTTACAGTCAGTCTTATATAAAATATGCTTTATAGGTACCTGTTTTAAAATACATTCACTTGAGTACTATAAATTCAATCAATACTCCCGTATTTTGGGTAAGAAAACTGAGGCATAGAGAATTATTTAAAATTTAAGTAGCAGAGAAAGAATTTTAGTCCAAGAAGCCTAACAAAAGATCTGTTTTTATTGTCTTACCATACTACTTCTTGTTTGGAATAAAAACGCAGGCTCCATCAGTTCGAATATGTCTTTCCAAAAAAAGGTATTTGTGAAAGAGTCAGTAATCAAAGTATTTGCTATATTTTAAAAATGTCAGGAAATACATTAAGGGCTAGAATACTTTTATTGTCTTATCTAGTTGAGCACAAGCTGAAAACAGATTAAGTGCTATTTACAATATAATAGAAGTTAAGAGAAACCCTGTTATTGGGACTGAAATCATCCAGTGACTATCACTTTAACAAGAACATTACTGGGAGAATTTGATAGGGTCTGCTATGTCAAATCATGAGGAAGATTGGAGCATCATTTCCTTGTTGGCAGAAGCATCAAATAAAAGGCCACAAGTGAGAAAGCAGAGGATAGCAGTTATCTCTAAAAATCCACTTATTTGGAAATTATTAAGAATGAGTTAATGAAAAATTTATACCATGGTTTGTGTTGCTTGGTAAGCAGATTTGTAACACATATCATTGTATATATTTAGAAAATATGGTGGAATTTAAATTTTTGGGATTGATGTATTGATTTATATATTAATTTATATTTCCATACTGATTGCTAAATAGTATTAATAGCACACTGCATATATGCATAGAAAAAAGTGAGAAACTGTGCACAAAAATGTTAAGATTGGTTATATCTGGGTGTTGAGATAGATATATATTTTATACATACATCAATGCACTTGTATTTAGTGTTAACAGAAAAAAATACATGCAAGTTATATTATAAAAATACGGTTTCTCTCTAGCCTATCCTTTTATTCCTTTAGTAACTGAAAACATAGATTAATGCTTTAAACTTAATTGAAACTTATTCTTAAATAGTTCATAGGCCGAATGGTAATTTCTCTTGGGTTTTCTGCAGGTTCCTCAGCCCACTATTTTGACCACCTTCTTCAACCCAGTATTGACCCGAGAGGTCTTAGTCTCGCTTGGAATTCTAACACAAACATGGAACAATTGAGTTGACTTTTTCTAAACACTTTCATCGTGCTGTTTCCTCTTTTTCCCTAGAAATCCTTATTTTCCCCAAATCACCCTACACACGCACCAATCAAGTAAGCAAAGAAATAAAGAAAGAAGTGCTGTTTTAAGAATGCTTCTCACCTTAGTGAGCAGAATATTCTACAATGTGATAAGTCATGAAGGACAAAGTGGCCATTTTGGGAAGAGGCTCTTTTCAGAAAGTTACCACAAAAGGGGTGACCTTGGATTTTTGATTTTATAAGATATTCAAATGATCTGAATTGTCATTCCTTCTTTCCCTAGAAAATTGTGAACTGGCCTGAGAAGATAGGAGTGGAGAGTCAAGGTAATGTATTATCTCTCCACTCCAGCTTAGCAGAGCCTTGCTCTTGGTTAAAGGTCTCTGCTTATTCCTCATGGAAAAAACTCTTGTTGCAGCCTCAATCAGCTCAGAATACAAGAGTGCTGGTAATTAAAACAGCTAACAGTTACATAGCATTCACTATGTGTCAGGCACTGCCTTAAGTACTATATAGTTATTCACTCATTTACTCTTCACAAGAAATCCATGACATGACGACTATCACTCTTCCCACTTAGGTAACTTGCCCGAGACCATACACTAGTATATTCATGGCATGACTGGGATTAAAACCTAAATAGTCTGGTCCCAGTCTTTAACCACTATGCTGTACTGAAGTAGGCCTGGAGAGGGAGATCCAGTAGCCCCAACTTGAACTCCTTGGACAGTAAGTACTTTCATTGCTAAGTTGTTTCCAGAATCCTCTAGCTAAGAGAATTGCAGTAAATCACAGTATTAACTCTCAGTTAATTGCTGTTTTCTGTGAACTAAAGTCACATTCTCTCTTATCAATATAGAGAAACAAATTTATCAATATTGAGAAATTCCTTAAGAATTCGGCAACCAATCTTTCCCCCACCTTTTCAGCATCTCTAAAATGGGACTATTAAAAAAAAAAAAAAACTTCTTAAGAATGTTATGAAATTCACTAAGATCTTGAATATATTAAAAACAAATAGCAGAATGGCTCCCATATAGTAGGCGTCCATAAATGGTTACGTGTCACACAAAAACACAACAGAATACAGATGATGGCACAAAGTTAAGCATTTAGGAACTAAAGAATATAAGTCTCACACATCTAAAGAAAGGGAGTAGAGAACTAGCCATTTGAAAGCTAGAGAAATAATTGTCAAATAGGATTATAACTATAGAGCACCTATCTTGAAGTGAGGCTGCTAACCACACCCCTGTATTATCTGTCTCTGCTGTATTGTTTATAGCCAAGGATTACACCGTCCTATTGATCCTTTTTAGGTTACCATGACATAAAAATGCCATTTTCAATCTAGGTTTGAAAACGCCATTTTCAAACAAGGGTGAGCATCTCAACTTACATCTCTCATATTAGTCCAGAGCCATTTTCAGAGAGATTTCTTATGCTGAATCAACAAGCTGAATATTTTTAAATTATGCCTTATTCACACTTATACAGAACCACCCATAAAATTGTCCACATATAGTGATGATTATTACTACTAGCGATTGTATTTTACTTTGACAATTCTAAATGGTTTACATTTATATATTCATTCACTTTACATGTATCAGTGTTAATATATACAGACGGACATATTTTTCTACTTCTTAATTATTTTTATTGACTATTATTCTCAAATTTCTAATTTTTTTTCTTCCCTTCAAATATCTTGCACATATATGACACTAGAATATTGAGCAAAATATATATCTGAACATGATTAATGATAAATAATTATCAGCACAAGCATACTCAAGTTTAGGAGGAAAGTATCTGTATCATGTGACTCTATAACACCTAAGGAATCTCCTAGAATATTAGGTGCCCATCTCTTTACTACCAGTAAAAATCTACTTGCTTCCTCTAAGGATCTCTTGGATTTTGTAGAATAGGGAGTTCCTACTCATTCCCCTTTGTGAAAGATGCTGGACTGATAGATTTCCATGATGAATTCTCCCACTTCTGAGTTTTGAGTGATTTCTAACACCATGATAAGGAAACGAAGAAAATAGTGAGGAGAAATTTTGAAAAAGGGTTATGGAAATAGCTAGGAGTCTTCCTGCTGAGCCATCCCAGAACTAGAGTTTTGAATAATGCATGTTCCATAAATCTAAATGTCCCACTATGCCACATTTTAGAACAGGGAGAGAAAATAATAGCTACTGTCCACACTTATCACCAATAATAAATTGCAGGGCTCCTGTGTGTGGCAGTGATTAATGCAAAATGCAACCCAAAACACATAACTAAATAAATAGATAGTTTGACTTTCTTGGGGGTTATCTCTCTTCCTCTTTCTTTCTCTTTCTCCTCTCTAAATAGAAAATACATTTTTTAAAAATCTCTCGAACACCTACCCTATTCTTTCTGAGACAGATAAATGGGCTTTTTTTCTCTGGCAAGAGCAGGTAAGTGTCTCTCTCTTGGGCTCTCTCTCTGTGTGTGTGTGTGTTTTTGTGTGTGTGTGTGTGTGTGAAGGAAAGACAAGTAGACAGATAAAGAGAGGGAGACACATACAAAGAGTATTCACTGGCAGGAAGTTGTACTGAAGAATTCACTTGAACTAGTAGGATATAAAGGAGAGTGGCAATTGGCAGGGTTACTCTACAGCTCTGGCAATCAAACACAGGAGTACAACAAGCAACTTTTTAGAGATTTAATTTGCAAAGAAACATCAGCCTTGATAGCTTTCTATTCAATTATGAAATATTTTACATAAAAGCAACCCCTAAGCCTTTCAGAAATTTAAAACATATTGAAATTTACATGAAAATTAAATATTGATCATGCATCAGACAATGAAAACAACTTTTAGAAAATTAGAGAATTAAACTCCATCAATAATAACTGTTACCAGTTTTCACAGGGCCCTCTGAATGCTGCTGTGTTCCAGATGGAGCCATCATTTATCAAGACTCCAATTTGCAGACATTCCATCATACAGTTCATGTATTAGCTTATTTAATCCTCTCACCAACCCTATGATAGATATTAATATTATTTTCATTCTTCAAGGGAGGAAATAGGCTCAGAGAGACTAAGTAATTTTTTTAAATGCACACATCTGCTAGGTAGCAAAGCTGGCATTGAAATTCATGTTCTGTTAAACACAAAGGCCTATGCTATTTCTACTTTGCCATGTACAGGCAGGACTGCCAAACAAAATACAGGGCATTCAGTTAAATTTGAATTTCAGATGAATACGAATTATTTTTATCATCAGTCATGGCCTAAATATTCCATGGGATATACTCATGTCCCCAAAGTCCTACTATCTGAAATTGAAATTTAACTGGACATCCTTTGTTTTTATTTACTGACTCTGGCATCCTTCATTATATATCTTCTTTGGATCCAGGTTTCTATTTTTGAGAGGAAGTAAAGCAGTGAAAGAGAGGATGAAATGAGGGACCTATCCCACTCAGTGTCAGCATGTTTCTGCAAGGTGTATTATGCTCTTGAGAAGATTATCAGAGTTTGTAAGATAATGCCTGACAACAGATAAGGTGATCTATTCCATCAAGGATAGCAAAACATGTGGAGGTTACACCATACATTGTGGGGACAACTGAATTTACAGGGTAACCCTGGATCTCAAATATGAGACCCAGTGGAGGGAACTGGATGACCTCTAAGCTCTAACATTTTTGGACACTCTCTACATATAATCAGTCAAGGAAGACATTTGTACCCCAAGATTTGTTTCCTCCCCATCCTGCTCCTTCAGGATGTAGATGATTGTCCTAGCTCCCTACTCAAAGGAAGAAAAAAATTTCTTTCTTTCTTTTTGAAATTATATTTCTAAGGTCAACACTCCTGGGCATTTGAGTACAACATTTGGTTACAAAACTAAGACTGCAGTAATGCCCTTGCCACTCCCCCTGACCCAGCGCCGTTGCCCATCTCAGCCTGTTGCAGCACCCATGGAGAGGCCCTTTCCTCACTGTTTTCTTCTCCTCTTCTCTGAATTTTACCAGTCAGAGCATATTTATCCTCTGCCTCACTTGCCTAGCCTTCGGCCGTTTGCTCTCTGCTAGGGAACTGATAAAACTAATGTGAGCTAATGTGTTGATGATCATCGAAGGGCTTATTCCTTCCAGATAACATCTTCTGCCTTAAATGGTATAACACCAAGGCCTAAGTAGGGTGGTAGTGGAAATATTTTACATCAGGTAGATGTTTTCTTATCAGCTCTATATTACATCAGATCAATAACGCCCACCCCACTCCACCACATGGAATTGATCAACCAAACTATTTATTTCCTCACTCCAGAACAGTGGCCAATTTATTTAAGCATGGCATGTTAAGAAAACAATGTTTTCCCTTATCCTTAATTGAAGTGTAGTTAATCGAATAGAAGAAGCCAAATCTATTGTATAGAAGCCTTGGTTAGTAAAATAAAAAATTATTAACAAAAATGTCTCTGCCCAAACTGTATATCCCCGACTCTTTCCTCTCTGCCTGACCCTCTTATTTATATATTTTTAAAGACCAAACTCAGTTTTACTTATCTTTATGATACTTTTACTTACTCATAACAACTTCCCTCATTTAAATTACCACATTTTTCCATCATGAAACTGTGGTTAAACTTACCTAGGTGCACATTCTCACTCTATCACTTAATAGTTGCGTGACTTTGAACAAGTTAATTTAATCTGTCTGTGTTTCTTATCTGTGAAATCGGATAATATTGTTGCCTCCTCATAGGGTCCCTCTGAGGATTAAATGAGAATATATAAGAACAGGACCTGGCACAGAGCAAACATGGCACACATACTTACTGTTGTTATTAACTTATACATGTGTTTGCACATCTATCTTTCAATTGTTTGAACTTTCAGAGCAACAAATTTATGCAATTCAAGGGAATATTTGGAGAATTAAGTGCCGTACGAACATTAGTCACTCAATCAATGCTTGTGGAATAGATATACACCCATATATGGCTCTCTGAACAATATGAGAACAGGGTAGTGTCTTTGCTATAAGGTTAGAAATGCCAAATAACTGGCAACAGTTCTAAAACCATATTTTTTTTCTGTTAAAGTCTCAAGGTCTATTGAAGAACCACATTTTTCCTTCAGACTCCAAGTACAGAAGATGGTTGTTTAGTTGATTGATTTGAGTATTTATCTATGTTTATGTAGTATCTGGCCTGAAGTGGCTGATCTTGATTGTGTATCATTTTGTTTCTATATGAAAATTCCTTTTCTAATCAAGAATGGTTTCTCTTTGTATTATCATTCATTCTCAGACAAAACCTTACCTATTCAAAGAAAAAAATTTGAACCATTCATATGCATGTGGGTAGATATATTTATATAAATATAGAAACTTGAATCTTTTATTATAAAATGTTTAATAGTAAATATTAGGGATAAAATGACTCAAGGGAAGACTTACATGTATACGATCCCAAAACTAAGTACCAAGGATACCTTTTTGAGGTATAACTAAAAAGTAGGTCACATCTGTTTTGCCTGCTCCCTTGTAGCCAGGCTTTATATCCATGGGCATCCAAGGTCTCCATAGTTTTCTTCTTTTTCCCCAACCCCTTTTCTTGCCAGCTCCTTCAGCCTCCACTGCAATAGTCCAAGATCATTTTCTTTTTTGCTCCACTCTTTGAGGCTTTCTTTTTATCAGAAGTCTAATCCACTATTATGAGTTAACTCATGTTTATGTCTGGCACTAATTTAGTCTTCTAAGATAAGGAACACACTACAGTTTATATAACACCCAATCACATTTCCATCAAAAAATGTCAACAGAATCTCACCCTGAGTTCAGAGGAAAAGAAGAGTGAGAAAGGAGATAAAAGGCCTCTTAAATTTTCTTAAATTTCAGTAATCCACTTTAAATTCAACAAACATATTTGGCCTCTGCATGATGAGAATGCAAAGGTGGCTCCCAGCACTCCAGGAATTGTTTCCTATTAGATGTTGATGGCCCTGCTCTGGTGTATCCAGGAAGTGATTAGACTCAAACTGTCATCCATCCAGCTCAGGGTAGATGACATCATATAGGTGTCTACAGCCTAGGAAGTCATACTTATCCCTAAGCATTCTACTATACCCATTACTCTCAATATGGAGTGGGGCAGGGATGGCAGGGCCAAGGAGAAGTGTTGGGCAAGATGCTTACAATATAAAATCATGAGATATTTATTTTATGAATATGAAGTTAGATCCATATCAGTGTTTCCTAAGTTTAACTCTATATTCCAAGGTCAGAAAATGATATAAAATACACTTCAAGTACATATATAATGCCCTTAAAAAGCCACCCTATGAATTTATGATAAAGACCTAATTTGTATGACCAGTTTGGCAGTGCCATTCACTCCCATTTGAGACTGTCCTGAGCATAGGACAACTTTCTTTGTAGGACAAAGTGATACATAGTTCCATGTTGTCACCATTACAGAAAAAGATTTGTTCTCTTGTAAAACACAGCTATACATTATACTGCCTTTTCTTCTACAGTGAATAGGAAGGAAGAATTAGTTTGCTCCATGGAATTTTTGTGGACTGAGGGTTTGGTAAAATAAAATGCAAGGGGTAATAAATTTCTCTTATTATGAAAGACTTGCAACAAATTATTTACTACTGAAAACAAACAAACAAACAAACAAAAAAACCAGCAGTGGGTGAGCTAATGTGTACATTTATAAGACTGAACAGTGAGAAAAAGGATAAAAATAGAAAAAAATTAAAATAAAAGGAGAATCAAATCAAATCAAATATCTTTCAGCCTGTTGGCGTATTTCTCAGTGAGCTGGCTATGGCTAGTTTATGCTGGGTCCTGATTATATGTTATACTCCTGATTCAATCTCAGTCTAGGCAAACTTTAACAGTTTTACGTATTATAATTAAAGAAACTCAGTGTTTTCTAATCTTTTGCTTGGGAAGCACAGGAGAAAAATTCCAACATTCCTTTTAATACCACGCCTTGTTGAGCAATTTCCAGGTAAGTGAGCAAACAACCCAAGAATTATCAATGAGATTTTCTTCTTTTCAGCAGGAGCCCATTCTTCTTTTCTGGTTCATGTACTCTAATCAAAGACACCACTCAATAGCGCACAGTGTGTGGAGAAGGAGACGGAAGATGGAAGGAGTATGAATGTGGGCACTTTTTAAAAAAATTCACCCAAGAGAAATATACAGTCATTTGTCAGACCATTGATTTTACTGTCATATGCTATAACTGCCAAGAAACGCATACACACATAGGAAGTACTTCATAGTGAGGTATGTAAACATATCAGAAGGGGTATAATTGAGTGGCTATGGCTAATCACACACATTAGCCAGCATGCAGCATGGCATTTGAATTTTTTCTCGTGTATCAGCATTATGTTAAATATATCAAGAGTAAAGGAAGTCGTAGAATATTAGAGGAGAAACAAAGAGAGTGAGAGAAACAGAAAAAAAGAGACAGATTTGAAAATGTATGCCGTGCATGTATATATGTGTCTATGGTATTTTACAGTTTCTATTATAAACAGCACTTGTGAGCAGGGCAGTGCTTGGTGCCAAGTGCCCTGGGTATATATTTGCCCTTGTTTTTCATTGACAAGATGCAGGCCTATGTATACACTATCAATGCTACTAGTCATATAAGATTATTACGCAATCTAAATAATATAGTTTGTCTATACTATTAAAAATGTTTGGTTTTTAGACTGAAAATGATAGAATTTTAAAAACATTTATTCTGAAAGTCTCTTCTCTGGTGGCCTAATATTTTCACTCTAAATTGGGTAGGTGAAAGGAGGAAAGTCATGCCACTTGTGGGCTATATTCTACTATCGTCATTAGAAAATTCATTGGCCTTTACATTAACAATCCAATTTATTAAACAAGAGTGGGAAATTAGCTAAGTTAATCAGAATCTAGAGCTCTTAAAAACTACTATTTGCAAATTCCTTTAATTTTTTTTTAAAAAGTGCCATAGAAAGAATTTCATTTGCTTTCACAGAAAGCCTCAGGTAATGGGAAGAGATGGCTTGTAACTGATGACAGGTGGTGTTTACATTTATAATTTCCTTATTTTTTATGTTTTGAAATTGATTCAGATGAAAGAATTATCAGACAACAGTTGCAGCCCTGGATATCATTTATGGCCATTTTCCTGGACATGTTAGACATACTTTTAGAACAATCATTCTGCACATTAGTGAAAATGAGATAATTCAGGGGCTGAATCCAGGAAGGCAGGAAAAATAATGCAAAGGTTTGGTCAATAGTCCCTGAAACTTGCCTACTCAGGGTCCTCATGTTCTTAAGTAATGTGACTTTCTTTCTTGATCCTCAGATCATTTCCTAAAATAAAAGCTGTAAACCCTCTATGTAAAATTGGCTAACAGGACTTCATATAGAGGAATTAAAAACAATTTTTTAAACACAGTAAATTGGATTTCAGCATTTATGGTATTTGTTTTAAGAGGTCTAATGAGGTTTTCTGGTTGGTTTGTTTTTTACCTAGGATGCTGCAATCTTCAGAGCCTTATGCATTCAGCACTCCTAAACATCTGTTCAGCCTCCAAATGATTAGGTTGTTTGACACTCAAATGCTGTCCCCTGGCAATAAAAATCTGACTATATCCAGTTGACCGTATAAGAAAGGAGGAGCTGCTGACTCATTTCCCACAAAATCTAAGGTAAATATACACACAGTTGGCACATGCTAATGCTATGGTATCTGCCTGGGACATTCTTCCAGACTTCCTGTCTTTCCCTTGACTTATAGTGAAATGATTTAGTTCTCTGAGAACTCTTGACTTCGTTAACATTAGCATGTTAAAGTTACTGTTAGTTAGCACTAACATTAGTGCTGCCCTGAACTGGATAGAAAACACAGCCCTTAACGCATTCCCCTCTTCAGGAAACAGCTCCTTTTCTTCCTTTCCAATGAGATTAGGATGTCAGGAGGAAGCACTGAAATTGGCTTGTTTTCATTTTACTCTTCCATTATCTATGAATAAACCTCTCAGTGTAGATTATCATTTATCTAAACAGAAACAAATTATTCTAAGGTCAATTTATTAAACAGTTCATTTTCATACCATAGAATCCACCCATTTAAAATGTTAAATTCAATCATTTTAGTATACGCATGGATATGAGCAACAGTCACCATAGTGAATTTTAGAACATTTCATCACCACAAAGAAAGATTCTATACCCTTTAGCTATCCTGTCTCCTATTCCCTGTCTCCAGCATTAAGCAAGCAGTCATCTACTTTCTGCTTCTCTTTATTTTCCTATTCTGTATATTATATGTATATACAACGTATGTGGTCTTTGGTGACTGGCTTCTTTCCCCTAGCTTTAACCATGTTATAGCATGTATGAATCAGTACTTTGCTCCTTTTTGTGGCTAAATAATATTCTATTATCTAGATATACCACATTTTGCTTATTCGTTCATCCATTTAAGGAAATGTGGGTTGTTTTCATCTTGTGGATATCATGAATAATTATTCTATGCACATTTATGTACAAATTTTAATTTGAATACCTGTTTTAATTATTTTGGGCAAATATTTAGGAGTTGAATTATTAGGTCATATGTAATTCTATGTATAACTTTTAGAAGAAGTATTAAAGTTTTGCACATTGACTGTATCATTGTACATTTCCATTATAAGCTCCGTTATGAAACTAGAAAAGTGGTAGGTATAAAATGGTGACTTTTATTTTTCCTATACACATATTAGTAAAGAAGGAGTTTCATGAATCCTGGTGTCTTCTGTGGCAAAGACAATTTTTAGCTTTATATTTAAAGGTTAAGTTATAGGTTGGGGAACTAGTGAAAGGTTTAGGTGTTGCAGGCTATATAATGAAATGAAATGAAGCACAGGACTGGGGTAATCATGAATAGGGCATACAGCAATCAGACCAAAGTAACTTACCACCACGATAGCTTGAAATGGGAAATGGTTCCGAAATGGCATAAGGGAAAGAAATATTAGAAAACATTGACTAGAGGAATATTATAACGGAGAGCTTAAACAGAGTATCACAACTTGCTAAACAATATTAAAACAAGTAGAGAGCCCAGATATAAACCAGTATCCGTTTTGTTAACTTAAAGCCATGAAAAGCCAAAATGCCTACCCCTAGTACTGATTCATTGTTTTGAATGCTTAATACCTAAACAGTGAATACACTTATTTGGAATGTTTTGTATTAATGAAAATCAGAGTATCTCATTATCAAACATTTTCATCTATCAATGCATCTATGCTTATGCGTCTAAGTATACATTTCTTCCACAACTCCAGCATTTGGCTGGATGATTTGAGAGTGCAACATACATAGAAATGCTGGGAGATTTTAGTTTAGATGATAGTCAGGGAGAAATACTTACATAATAACCGAAGAGGTGAAATAGCTGAGAGAATGAATGATAAAGGCATTGGCTATGAGATTACCCTGTGAAGTCATTACAAGAGTAGGCCTCAAAAAAGACATAGATGAGGGATAGGAGTTTATGTTTAATGTTTATTGGTGAAGGGAGAGGGGCAGGGAATCCAGGCCTAGAGCATACCATGAGTTCAAAAAGGCAAGGAGTAAGGATGAAATGTTCAGTAGATCACCCATGGAAGATTCTATACAAAAGAATGAACACATGTGAATGATTAACACAATGAAAGATTAGTAAAACAGGTAGTTGTTACATAAATTTAGGTCTTAGAAGTCATGTTAAAACATTTCACAAAACAAGAGGAATCTCCTTAAACATTTTAAGAGAAAGCAAAGTATCATCAAAATAGTGTTCTTTAAATGCCATTTAACTCTGGAGAGCAGGAGAGATTTAAGGCCACATAGAAAACTGAGAGAAAAGTGTGTTGGGACATTGCAAAAATTCAGGATTCTGGTATGAGCACCTCCTTTATGGAGATAGAAGTGAAAATAATGGAGCAGGAAGAGAAATAGCAGTTGTTAGTGAATGGATTAAACATAACAGGTGGGAAAAGTGAACTCAAAATAACTCAAGTTCAATAACAATCAACAAAAGCAGTTGTGTTGGTTAATACTGAGTGTCAACTTGATTGGACTGAAGGATACAAAGTATTGATCCTGGGTGTGTCTGTGAGGGTGTTGCCAAAGGAGATTAACATTTGAGTCAGTGGGCTTGGCAAGGCAGACCCGCCCTTTATCTGGTGGGCACCATCTAATCAGCTGCCAGCAGATATAAACAGGCAGAAAAATGTGAAAAGCTGAGACTGGCCTGGCCTCCCAGACTACATCTTTCTCCTATGCTGGATGCCTCCTGCCCTCAATCACTGGACAGCAAGTTCTTCCGTTATGAAACTTGGACTGGGTCTCCTTGCTCCTCAAGCCTGTAGATAGCCTATTGTGGGACCTTGTGATTGTGTAAGTTAATACTTAGTAAATATATATATGTATATATGTATATCCATACATATATGTACTCCATATATTTGTATCTCCGTACACATATATATGTATCTCCATACATACATATAGATACATATATGTCCTATTAGTTCTGTCCCTCTAGGGAATCCTAATATAGATTTTGGTACCAGGAGTGGTTCTAGAGGAAGCAAATATTAAGGATAGAGTCTTTCATTGGTTTTGGGGTTTCTGGTGTTGGCCGCTTAATATGATTCAATCCCAAAATGCTAAGGACTCCACATTTAATAGTATGAAGGACACTGATAGTCCTTGGCATGAACTGTTTGGAGAGTTATGCAAAATAAATGCTTTTGACAGTCCTGATTCACCACTCATGAGAGGCAAGGAGTTTAGTGATTCTACATGTAATGCCTTTGACCATATGTGGAGAACCAAAGAACATAATGAAGTAGGTTGGTTGCTCCTAAGTTCAGCAAACAAAGTGACGAAGGAAAGTGTTGAACTCAGGGATTATATCTCCTGGCTTCAGAGGCAGATACTGAGCATCAAATCTGTTAAGAGTGCCCTGAGTGAGAGTCTTATCCCCTGTAGAGAAAGAGTTGAAATTGTGGAAAAACAGACACAAACTCTTATCATGCAAATGGCTGACCTGCAATGAAAGGTGCATGCATGCACAACCTCGCCAGTTGACTACTGTTAAAGTGAGGGCATTGATTGGAAAATAATGGGACCTGCAACTTGGAATGAGGATGTGTGGGAGGACCCTGATGTAGCTGGGGACACTGAGTTTGTAAACTCTAAGGAACCTATCTTGCCAGAAGGAACAACTTCACCATCCCCAGTAGTGGCAACATCCTCTCCCCAACCCATGCTACCATCAGCCTTTCCACCTTTGTCTGAGGAGATAAACCCGGCACTGCCTGAAGCAACAGTGATGTCCTCCCCTGAGGCAAGTTGCCAGGCAAAATAATGTTGATTCTCATCAGAAGCCACCCCCAAGACCCCTGCTTGCTTCTAGACCTATAACCAGACTAAAGATCTGGTGGGACCCTAGAGGTGAGGTTGAGAGTGTGACCCAGGAGGAGGTGCATTACACTTGAAGGATGTTGTATTATGTTAGGTGTAATTATGACATTATTTTTGTCTTTATTTGAAGATTATGTATTACCTCAGGAGATGTGCATGGGCTCAGGTTGCCAAGTGGTAGACTTGTGCTGGTTAACACTGAATGTCAACTTAATTGGATTCAGAGATACAAATTATTGATCCTGGGTGTGTGTCTGTGAGGGTCTTGCCAAAGGAGATTATCATTTGAGTCAGTGTGCTGGGGAAGGCAGACCTGCCCTTACTCTGGTGAGCACAATCTAATCAACTGCCAGAGAATATAAACAGGCAGAAAATTTTGAAAAGGCGAGAGTGGCCTAGCCTCCCAGCCTACATCTTTCTCCTGTGCTGGATGCTTCCTGTCCTCAAACACTGGACTCCAAGTTCTTCAGTTTTGAGACATGAACAACTGGCTCCCCTTGCTCCTCAAGCATGCAGTCAACCTATTGTGGGACCTTGTGATCATGTAAATTAATAGTATCTATCTATGAAGTATAATATATATATATGTATACACTATTAGTTCTGTCCCTCTGGGGAACCCTGATTAATACAGCAGTATTTTGATTATTTTGAAGTTGTTGTAGACTAGCTGAAAAGCGATCACAAGTCACCAAAGAAATAACATACTACAAAAGGGTTTCATGAACTAATGGCATAAAAGAAGTTTTGAAAAGCATCTCTCTGTTATTTATGTCTGAAAGTATAAGCTCAAAAACTCAAAGGAAGAAGGATAGGGCACAGAATCAATCCAGATTACATTTTTATACAAAAAGTAGTTTTCCTTCTAAATTTTGCATTCATAACATGTACATTTCTCTAAGACATAAGGCAAATAATGAACTCAATGTCCTGAGATCCTCAAACAAGCCATATAACATTTACCTATAGTTCTATATAGAATAATGCCAATATTCACCAATAATTTTTTGGAGTTGGAATTTTTCCTTTTCAAAACATTTTTAGGATTATTCAGAAATATTAGGACATTTTTGGGAGATTGAGATTTTTCCAGAATGGTAAGAGAGTATCGGGGACCTTTCTTCTTTAAACATTGCCAGTGGCTTTAGTGATAAATAGAAGCCCTGTGTTCAAAACCACTCCAACTCTGAGGCTAAGGAAAGGACTGTGGTTAAGAAGGAAAAGTCAGCACTGAAAAAAACGCAAAGAAAAAAAAATGAAATAAATTTAAAAAAAAAAGAGCTTAGTCAGTTTGGAGACATTTAATACCTTTCCTATGTCCCTATATAGATTATTCTTACACATTCCTCCACAGTAATTCTTTAATATGCCAAGAAAAAGGGTGGTAGGTAAGTTTCAAAGACAGAGAAAAACACAGTATTTAAATAACTGATTTGGAAATCCTCACAGTAGGAAACACAATTTAGTCAGTGCTCATTTAAAGATGAAGCAGGTACAATCTCAGCTTTATTGGAATACTCGACAGGTGGCAGAAGAATGTACTTTTCTCTTTAGCAGCCCCCTAGGAGAATATTTTATTTTCCCTTCCCATAAAGAACAGAACTGATTTAAATTGATGCATTAAACATTTCTGCCGCAGAATCCGTGGATCCTTACCACTGGTATAGCAGTGAGGATCACTTGAATACTTTAAATTAAGTTTCATAATCCAAGTGTCACTGAATATTCTGAGTGCAATTATAAAATAGCAAAGCTGTTTTTCTCTTTTTTGTTCTTAATTCAAACGAATAAACAGCATAAAATCTGCACAACTCAATTAGTAATGTTGTCAAATTTTCTAATTGATGTGCTTTGAATATTCAAGAAATCAGATAATGCTTATACTACCTTTCTTTTATTTTAAAATTTTTAAATAAATTTAGAAGCTAACACTGAATGGCATGTTCAACTGAACATCTGTTCTAAGTGCATGTCAAATTAACCTGCTAAATTAGCATCTACTGCAACTTTACTTTTTTCCCCTATTCTCTGTTAAACATCTCTAAACTAATTTGAAGACTTCACATTCTGTTACAAAACATGCAATTGCAAACATTTTTGTCAAACAGTGTTTAACTCTACTGTGGAAATCTAAAATTGCATGGTTTGTCTGTTTTTGCTTCAGGACCATGGACAGAGGTGCAAAGTGTCATTCCTGCCTGTTTAAGATGGTGATAATCACCAAAATATTCCTGTTCTGGTAAGGATTTGGCATTGTGCCAAAATGAAGCAAGCGGTGCTCCTGATTTTTCCTCAGTTCTAAAATTTCCATTACCTACTATATGAAAACAACTTCAAAGTGAACCAGGCCATTATAATAACTCTGATACCTGTTTTGGTCTAGCAACATTATGCAAACACAGAATAAGTATGAATTTAGAGGCAGTTATTAAGATTCATATTTACTTCCTGCTGGATGATCCTGGAGTGCAGTTCATGTTGACTCAAAAGGTCACCCAAGTCCTATATGGAAAGAGCTTCTCCATCTGTAACACTATCCATCCTGAAGGCAGTCTATCTTTATAGTGGCTGTTAGCATGAGGCATTTCTGGCAGATTAATTTTAGTTCAAAGATAACCATTACCTACAACACTTTTGGAGTTTTCAAGATTCCCCCCCCAGATATTGGAGGAAATTGGAACCTTATCCTTAATAATTTCTTGTGGGAGAATTTCTTTATTACTTCCAAGAAATAGAAATTATCTCTGATGAGCTCTAAAGTGAGGTATCATCAATCTTAAGAAAAGCAGAATAGGAAACACAGGCATAAGTTCTATTTCAGAATCGCAACAGTGATTGTCATATATATTTAAGGTTACGCATAAAACAATCGGTGAGAAATCGTGTTTATTTCTTTTTTAAATCATTAAACTGCTATGTATTCTTTCAACATGAGCACTGTATTTGAAATAAAAGGTATTGCTGCATTATTACATTTTAAGGTGGTTTTAGTATTTTTATACCAGTGGGAAGTTTTAATTAGAAATCTTAGCTTATTCTATTCAAAAACGAATGAGATAGAAGTAAATGCAAGTGAAGCATTAATCTGCTAAAACTTTTTTTTTCTCTTCTTTATATATTTTGTTTTCTTTTTGTCTTCCGCCAAGTGAAAGAGCTCTGTGTATCAGTGCCAGGAGGAGCCCAGTAATGATTAATTTACTGAGTTGTCAAACTAGGACACTACGTGTATAAGCAGGTGAGTAGTGTGAGGGGTACAGGCTATCCCTCTTATGAGAGAAACTTTGTTTGAAAGCCATTTGTAATTAAGAAAGGGTAGGAGGTGGTAGATGAAAAAAGAGATGAGAAAAATGACGAAATGAATGTTCCAACTAAGAAATTCATTATTAAGCGAATTTTCAAGCCTTCAAATATGCCCTAATCCTTCTCTATGTTAGCATGTTTTCTGTATATTTTAAGAATTATATGTTAGCTAATTAATAGGAAACTTACAATGTTTCAATGGTCAATCTGACGTTGCCCATTAAGTCTTCTCTGGGTCTCAGTTCACCTTTCATTTTGGAAAATTTACTAAATTTGCTTTATTCTTATTTGTTTCTGAAAATGGAAGTAAAACATACCACAGAGAAATACTATAAAGAAACATACAATTAATAATCTGACATAAAATGCAGTCATACTAAGTACTGTTTAAGATTATATTCTCACATTGAGTGGAGGAGGATCTTCATAACAGATATAGACTATTTTCATCAATCAGGTTTCCAAATTTAGGCTTGGAGTTTCTCAATCCTGTTTTAATGGAATTAATACGATAGAAGATACAAGGATTTTGCTCTGTTTTTGTTGGGTTCCCAGTCGCTTGAACTTACTGATATAAGACTGCTCATGAAACCATATTACGATATTACATATTCTTTCCTAGAAAGTAGCCTTGTTGTTAAAGTTTGAAATGCCAATTCTATTTCTATTGGTATGATAAAACTCCTGAATTTTTCAAAAGCACCATTTTAACTTAATTTTAGGGGCTGTGTTGGGAAAAGAGGGGATACAAATAAACCTTGTGTCTAATACTTTCTAAATTTATGATTGTAACTCAGTAGTCTTAAGTTTAAGAGGGGCATTCAGTGCTAGATATCTTGAGAGATCATATCTTGAAACTAACTCTAGTTGCACGGTCTGTGTTTACACAGAAGTTAGTTCACCATGTTCATCCACTAGCAGTGAGAAGACTTACATTGCTTAAATGTAACCTTTTCTTTTAAATATTGATGAGCTTTGAACCCAGAACCTAATCAAATACTTAATCATAGAAAACCTCAAAACAGAAGACATATACTTCATATAATTAATTCAGTTCCAAGGATAGTTCATCATTATTTCATTGTATCCTGAACTAACTGTACCAAAATTAACTTTTTCTGTAAAGAAGAAAGTACCTTTTAAAACACAAATTATATGCAATAATAAATTGGTATACACTCAGAAAATAAAGTGGTTCCATAACTGTGTGAATATCAAATAATACATTTCTAGTAGCACCTCTATTTGGATATTACTTAACAAGGTTCTATGGATCTCATTCTCAAGAATTTTGTGAAATTGTACTATTAAGATAATAGTTACATTATTACACTGCTTCCACCAATGAACCTATATCTTATCTGCTCTAATGATGATAATAATTAACATTTATTCAGCAGTTATTTATGCCAAGCATCTAAGCTTCATAGCCGCACTCAGAAGTAGGTTTTACTTTCCACATGAGGAAACTGAGATTAAGAAAAGATACTTTAACTTTCTGATCAGCGCAAGAGTTTTGACCTGCTCTGTTTCCGACCTGGGCCAGCTCATCCCTCCTTGGGCAACCTCGTGGTCTCCTGCTCCGGGGAGGTCACCATATTGATGCCAAACTTTGTGCAGACACCTGATCCTGCTAGAGAACTCCTAGGCTCAAGTGATCCTCCCGCCTCAGCCTCCCAAGTAGCTGGGACTACAGGCATGTGCAATACTTTAACTTTCTAAAGCCATATTAGTTTTTGAACTGGAATTAGAAACCAAATTCACCTAATCTTAAATCACATCCTATACCACCCACTACCACCAACTCCCCTCCACCCCTCAACCCAGGCCCTGGACACTTTTCCTATTCTGCTGTTTATGACTTCTGCTTTTAATCCTTTAGTTTTATGTGAGCAAACATAGTTGGATCTTTTTTGTGTGTGGTTTATGTCATTCCAACTTTTTACATAAGGATCCGACATAACTAAAGAGTTTTGCATGTATCTTCCAGAAGACATCCTTTATTTGTAAGATGTTTGTAAGTTCTCACTTTCTGTTCTAATTAATTGTTGGAATTTTTCTTATCAATACAGGATTCATGCTCTTGGTGCTTTGTATTTGATTCCCCATTCAACAAATGAGCAATATATTCATAAGACTTAAAAATCAATAAACAAAAACAAAACAAAAACGTTGGAATGAACAGGCAAAGTGTACCAGAAACTGGGCTGGAAACTCAGGATAGAGAACTTATTAAAGTCCAGTCCATAAAGTAACTAAGTCAAAAGAAGACAGGCATGTAAACAAATAAATTAGAATACAAGTAATAAATACAATGACAGGAACATGGGTATGTAATAGAAATAGTTTTGAAAAATGATTTATTTTGGGGGGGGTACAGGTAAAGGTGGAGAGACAAAGAATTTAAAAAATGACACCTGAGTTGAGTTTTGAAATATGAATAAGATTTTGCCTGGTGGGTAGAGGCTTAAGATGGTTATGGGAGGAGAAAGGGATTCTGGGCTGATGGCAAATATATCATGCATGATCCAGCTAGTCAGGGCATAAGTTCAAAGTATAATTTCCCAAGGATAACTCTAAAAAGGTACTTCTCTGCAAAGCCATCATCCAGAAAATGTCAATGCCCCTTTTTACACATCCTTCTTGTCAAGAAGTCAGAATACTGCAGTGGCAATTTAAACACTAGTTACATTTATGCTTTGTAGATCCATGTTTCGTACATTCTCTGAAGATCTTATCTAATTGTACTATCTATTTTTCTTATTTTATTAACTACATTCCTAGATCTGCTTATATTAACAGGACCAGATCAATCATTAATACCGTTCCACAGAAAAAAGGGCACAAGGCACTATTAATGGCTGTTACTTCTTTACAATATTTATTCATAGGGAAAAAATCCAAAGTGGAGTCTGATTATCCTAGCCATCAAAGATTAAAATAAAGTTTAGAACTACCCTACTGGATTACAGTGCTTGTGGAAGAGATATAGTAGCAAATACATTTTAGCAATTCTTATGCAACCATTTTTTTTTAAATAAGTGTTTTACATATAGTAACTCAATTTAATCTTTACAACAACCTTGAGAGGTGAGCATTATTGTGATTTCCATGTTACAAGTGTATACACTGAGGCACAGAAAGGTTTAGTTACTTGACCAAGTCACACAGTTTAAAGGGATAGAGTTCAAATTCAGACTTAGACAGTTTTGCTTCAGAGTCCATGCTTCTAAATGCTGACTGTGTTATGTTGTTGATGGGCAAAACAAAAGAGAGCCTTGTTTTATTAAGATAATTCAGCAAATTATTACTTAGAATCTACTACTTTTCCAGCTCAACTTTTTCAGTGTTCTGGAAAAAAAAAAAAAAAATTCAAAGTTCTTTTGCTAAAGGAGCTTACAACTTTTCTTTAAAGATAATATTCCAAACAATTGGAAAGTACAGCAAGATCAATTGCAGAAGTAATAATGAAAAAGCAATAAGCCTTTTTTCTAATAGTGAAAACATGATAAAATCATAATTAGTTAACTTCGTTATTTTATTTTAGTATGTCAAGACAATTTTGATTACTTATTGGGTACAGAACCCTAAAAAAGCTAAAAAATATACAATTGAGGGTTTAAAAAATCTAACTGGAGATTTTTTCACACCTATATGAAAAGAAACAGCAATACAAGGAATATATCAATGAGGAAGTGAGAGAAGAATTTAGTTAAGAAACATTCATTTATATCTATTATGTATACAATTCTATACCAGGCATAGCAAAATACAAAACATCTTGTAAGCAAGGTCAGTGATAAACATTAGTTTATAATTTAACAGGAAAAGGAAAGCACACACTCCTTGAGAAACACTGCCAGGTAACAGAGCAACAAATGAAATCTGGCTGCCAGCAATGTTGATACATAAAATAAAACTATGTAGAACACTCACAAAGGTATAAAAATCCCCAGAAACAATTCCAGGAAGGTGAGAAGTTTGAACCACTCATAAGGAAATGAAGCATGCATTGGCAGGGTACGACAGGACAATCTGTGCAAAGTGCTCCAAAACGCCATGAAGAAAACAAATTAATGGTACGAGAGGGTGCAAGGCAACTGGACTTGGCAGAATAGAGATATGCAAAGGGTTAGTGTAACAAATGATGCTACTGATGCTGTGGGCAGTCAATAGAAAGTCTTGAATTATTGACTTGTAGCTGAAATGTGACTCATTAGGCATTTAGGAGCCACATTGATAACTTGGGATAGGAGAGGAAAGAAAAGATTGTCTGGAAACTGCATGAAGGATGAGTAAGAGTATGTGTGAAAGATTGATGGCAGGTCAACAACTCCAAGTGGTTGGTCACCAAAGCTAAGACAGAAGCTGTGAGATTTAGAAATAGAGCTGAGGTTGAGAGATTTAGCAAGGGAATTACCCAAGGGACAGACTAGAAGTTATTAAGGCAACCCTCAATTTTTCATTTGAAATAATTTATTACAGAAGAAATATTAAAGGATCAAGGAAATAGACTGCCATTAGAAAAGGAGTTGAAGGACTGTTTGGAAGAGGAGGAAGAGGGGGAGGAGGCCAGGAGAGGAAGAAGAAGGAAAAGAAAGAGGCAGAGAAGGAGGAGGGTTAAGTGGAAAAGAAAAAGGAGGAGTTGGGGGGTGTGTGTGTGTGTGCGTGCGCGCACGCATCCGTGTGTGCTGTGATTCATCTATAAGAATCATCATGGTCATGATAAGTACTGTCAGTTAATCAATTCTACAAAATTTCCTTTTATCTTTCAATTACCTCAGCAGTAGCTTAATATTTACTGTACACCCACATTATACTGGGTTCTGGTAGAAAAATCTGTGTGTTGTTGCTGGCAGTATCCCAGGAGGTATGGTGTTCAGGTAGAACCAGTAGGTGTTAATTGATAATTGGGCTTTATGGAACAAGATAATGTCTTTACTGTGCATATTTGCCTCCACCATATCAAAAACATGACCATTTTTCATATAAATTGAGAGGGTTTTTTGAAATATATGTTGCCTGCACTTAGTATTTCTCATGAATATTTCTAATACTCATTCACAATGCATTCAGGTGTTAACTACAGTCTAACAGATGCATAGGTGAATATGAACACACTGTTTGTAAATTGCAGCCTTTGTAGAATGCCTACATTG
This sequence comes from Macaca fascicularis, assembly GCF_037993035.2. NCBI lineage: Eukaryota > Metazoa > Chordata > Mammalia > Primates > Cercopithecidae > Macaca > Macaca fascicularis. The sequence goes on along the minus strand of NC_088376.1, from coordinate 166,594,139 downwards.
TTTAAGTCCCTGCAGCATTGAATGTGAAGCAGAGCCCACTCTGCTCTATCCATCTGTTGACAATGCATCCGAGGAAAATAGAAAATGATGGCCTCCCAAATCTGCACATTAGTGAACACAAACTGAGCCATACAGTGACATCTTTCTCCTTAAAAATAATGATGCAGGCTGTCTCCATTACTTAAGAAAGCCAGAGCTCACACTGAAAGGTGTCAAAAAACACTGTATTATCCCACTTTGCCCGGAGGTGCCTTGACAGCACCTTTCCTGCCATAAGAATGGATTACAGGCAGGGTGGTAATCAGCCAAGAAGTTAGTAAAAATAAGTTCTTTTAAGAGCAGAGTGTGAATCTGTGAACATAATAAAAGGAGATTACCACCACACTGACTAAGGGAACACTTAGCTCCTTGCTGACTTAAATGAACCAGGAAGAGTATGACCCCATGATACAGGTTAATGAAGGGCAGCAGGGACTTAATTGTACTTTGATTTAAAAAAAAAAAAAAAAAAAAAACCTGATGAGTGCTCTGTGAAGCCCATTGAGTAACAACTATGTTGAGCTCCAAGGATCTCTGGTGAAAGGTGCCATAGCGAGGCATAGAGACAAACTGATATGGGGAAAAGTGAGAGACAAACAGATGGAAAAATGAAAGGGAGAGAGAGGCATGAGAGGAACTGGATGATGTTTTACACAGGCAACAGAAGGAGAAAACAAGAGTCAAAGACAGAATAGGACAGACACCGATCTAAATTCAAAGAGTTTAGTTCAACAGATTTAACACAGTCTAATTCAGCAGGATTCTCTGAGATGTCCACCCAATGTGCACAATTCTTTCCAGGATAACACTAAAGAAATCCCCTAGAGGCCCACAATAGCAAATGTTCTATTATTCCTCTAAGTTTTCCACCTGCTCACCTAATTATCTCAACAGACTCTAACTGGCTAATACTGACACCCTAATGAGAAGCAGGATACAAGGGAGACTTCAGATAAAGGAGAGCCAACATTATCACGCAAGTCAAGTTCATAGAAGGTGTTGTGAGAGAAAGAAAACCTGGGTGTGAAAAGAGCCACAATTTGAAATCTTTCTTCTTTTCCTTTTTGAATTAGATTTGTCCTGTCTGTAGGAGACCAGTTGATTTCCTTGGTTATCCATCTGGAAGCATGGCTGCTGCTACCATGTTGGTCGGCAGGTAATTATATTCTTCTTTATATACTTGTACCTTTATGATGATACCTACTTATTAAAAACTTACTACATGTCACTTGTGGTGCTGGATGCCAAAACTATGTGATTTCACTTAACTCTTGCAAAAATGCTATGAGAATGATATTATTAGCCTCATTTTTCAGAAGATCATGCTGAAAGTTCAAAGAAGTTAAGTAACTGCCCAAAGTCCAGGTAAACAGGAGGTTGCAGCCCTGCCATTCAAGCCCAGGCATGTGGACCCCACAGTTAAAATTTCTGTCACTCATTTAATATTACCTCTCACTTTTTGGTAATAAGAAGATGAAATTTTACTAAGTGACATATTATTTAAAGAAATTATGAAAATAGACAAGTAGATAGATTTACCAAGCAGAGTTCATAAAGCATAATGTGGACTGGGATCATCAACTTGCTTGGAAAAAGATACTAGGTTCACAGATTTTCAGGGCTTTTTTCTCATCCAGTTTCAACTAGTTTAATTTTCTGCAGTACATTATCTGCTTAGGCACACAGGGCAGTCTTACTCTCCAAAGAAATTCTTGTTGTTAATCCATAGTTTAAAGCTAGCATCTATGCCCAGATGGGGAATCCCTCTGAGCTTCTCAATCAAAGGTCCTGGCCATTGACATCTTCTGATTTATAAATGTTAGCCTTGCACTGGGACTTCTTCTTTAATTCGATTTTTTTGTATCTAAAGAGTATCCTGAGGTCTCAGCTCAATTGCATAACCAATTTGACTGGTATTCCTAAAGAATAATACATCCTTTTGAAAATTGGTTATATGCAGATTCTCAAATTCACCAGTTATCTACCGTTTCTCATCAACTTCCCTGCTAGCTGCCAACCTACTAGTCAAAGTCACCATCATCTCTTGTGTGAATTGTTTCAATAGCTTCTTATCTTGTTATTCTGCTTTCACCACTTCTCCCCTATTGTCTGTTTTGCAGAGTGGAGAGTAGCCGGAGTGATTCCTTGAAATTCTAAATCAGATTGTGTCCCCATCGTGTAGTCAAGGCCTCCTCTGGCTTTCCTTGTCTCTAAGAGTAAAATCTAAATTTCTGGTCATGGTTTAGAAGGCCTTAAAGAGTCTGCCCCTTGTCCATTCCTTCCAGCTATACCAGCCTGCTTGCTGTTCCTCCAACGTAAGAATTCCAAGTACGTTTCCACCTCAGGCACTTTGCATCTCCTGGTCTCTCTGCTCAAAATGCACTTCCTCCAATAGTCATACATTTCTCACCATCCATTTTTCTTGGGTTCTCTACTTAAATTTCACTTTGCCAGTAAATCTTTCCTGGCAACCCATTCTTCTTCTTTAAGACTTTAAGATAATCTTTTTTTACTTTTTAACATCTCTGAGAATTGGACGCATCTAATGATTGATGATGTCTTACAATTATACTTGGAAGCTTTTCTTTTAAAATTGGTAGATAAATATAGTTACATATTTGCAACGGTTGATGTCTTTGCCTTAATGAAATACCACAATTTAGCACTACCTGCTTCTTTTTGCATCATCACCTTTTTTGCCCACTTTATTTTTTCTTCATGTCACCCAGATGTATGAGCAGTAACAGATTATGCCACTTGAAAATATACCTCTTGGACATATCAATTATTTTGAGCCAAAGGTCAAGAAAAGCTCTAAAACAGGGCCCAAGATTTTCCTTTGTAAATAAAAGTTATATTTACTTTTTGAAATCCCATTTGGAGAGATGTCTCCTTCTTCTTTACCAGGGAAAGGAGGAATCTTAGCTTTTATCAGTGGAGGAATTTAAATTTGCACAATGAAACTTATTTAAAAACTCTTGTTTACCAGACTTTTTTTTTCAACTTTTATTTTAGGTTTGGGGATACATGTGCAGGTTTGTTACGTGGGTAAATTTCATGTGACTGAGGTTTGATGAATGAATAATCCCATCACCCAGGTAGTGAGCATATTATCCCATAGGTACCTTTTCAGTTGTCACACCCTCGTGCCCCGCCCTCTCTAGTAGTCCCCTGTGTCCATTGTCCCCATCTTTATGTCCATATATACTCAATCCTCCACACTTGTCTTGCTCACCTTCCTATAATTTGGTTACCCGCCTAGAATCGCCAATATCCTTTTTGTTGGTTACAGCCTAAGATAATATGTACATACACGTTCTAACCACTGCTTTGAGTTACACATCTCTGAGCACTCCCATTTGTAAGTACAATGCTCAAGTTAATAAAATTCTGCTTGTTTTTCTCTTATTAATATGTCTTTGGTCAAATTAATTTGCAGGGCCCCAGCTGGAGAACCTATGATGGATAGAAGAAGAGATTATTTCTTCTTCTTTACAGGTAGGTATGCTATATATTTATTAATTTAATTGTTTATTTTCGTCTTCAACTAGAAAATCAGCCCCCTAAGAGGAGGAACTTCCTCTTTTGGATCATAGTTTTACTTCCATGTCCAAAATCGCGCTTGGCATATACTGGAAACTCCATAAAATACTTGCTGAATGAGTACATTAAAGATTCTCTTTGATGCGTCTCTCAGATGTGACTCCTGCTGTCCTACCTACTAACGTGATAGTTAACAGAGAGACATGAGACACTGTCCTGTAGACAGTATCGGGGGACTACAGTCTCTCCTGAAGCCATATGCAAAAAAGTTGGAAATAAACTGCTAAAAATCCAGTAAAACAGCATAGGCATCCTTTAAAAATAATAGTCTTAAAATACCTTTACAGCATAATGGAAAACAAACAAACAAACAAAAATCCTAATAACACTGATAGCTAGTAAACCTTGACAAGGGGCTGTGTCAGATCATGACAAACGTTTTTTAAATAACCATTTCTAAGGTAGTTCATTTGGGAATATGAAGAACAACTCAATTTTAATAACCGATTTCTATTTTCAATTGCTCCTGAAGACTTGCTGATTTTACTCAGAACAGTGACCACAAGAGACAACAACTCCTCCTCTGTGTGTGCAGCCACCAAGAAGGAGGAGTTGCTAAAACCCCTAGGCTGCCCAAGTACATCCATTAGCAGAGAATCAAGTCTATCCACAGATTTCTAAAAGGTGTGAACTATTTTACAGTATTTATATTTTACAGGATTTTAAGGCTTTTTGTAGTAAGCTTCTGTAAATAAATGATTTCCTAGTATAGCCACTGACCCACGAGATTATTCCCTTTGTGTTTGGAACTCAGTGAAAGCTTTCAAATTCTCTGAGTTGGGGCCCCAGGGAGTAGCCTCCAATATGTTCAAACAAAGGAATCAACAGCAAATCCCATGAACTCATCTGCTAAACAGTCTCCAAAATTTGATATTCAGATGTTCTTCTATGGACATGGGCATTTCAGCATGTTATGGACAGCAGACTTTCTGTGGAAATGTAGTTGCTTTGATTGGCAGATGTCCCTGTGAATGTATCTCCCTCACTACGGTTGCATTTTCTGTCTTCTAACTTAATAGCCAGACCAATTTTAAGAAAAATTGGGTTGAGAGAAATATTCTGAGACTGAAGCTTTCTCTGTCAAATACTGCACCCTGGGGCCAATTTATACAGCTGGGGCAGAATGGGCACGGAATATGATGATTGACAGACCCTTGGGAACAAGAGTGTTTTCTAGTGTCGCAATCATCTTTATATATTTTTGTCTTGGTTTCAGAGGCCCTTAAATAAAAACGACCCCCACTCAAAATAATATACTCATGACGATTCCAGAAGACACTATTCTCCTTTGAAAATAAAACAAAAACCATGCTCCTCTCTTTCAACTCTGGGGCCTAGCTCTCTGGCATTTGCACTTGAAAGTTTTCCAACACCTTTGAAGTGAGAGACTTGAGATTTTTCCGGCTGCTTAGAGCACATGGTTCAGTAGACCTCAATGTTCCTGGGACGGTTGATATTTTTTCTATCCTTTCAGTCACAGGAAAAGCTCCTATGTTACAACTCAGTACCGTGTCAGAGCGACACTGCTTCAATAACCCCTCTCCTCCTGCTCACTGCTCGTGAAACTCGTGAGACCTAGAGGAAGGCTTTCATTTCTTGTCTGTCATGTGCTATACAGGGGGAACATAAAACATTACAACTTTTAAAAATAAATATCTCTGCACATTCATTAAAATTTTATTCAGGGAACATTAAAGTTATCTAAAACAAAGTTGTAAGTGAATCAACCAGCCATCTCCCCAAAATGTAGCTAAATAGAACAGTTGGGTTTGCATTATCGGTTCGTTCCAAATAAGATGCTATGCAAGCCAACTCTAAATGCTATTTGACCTCAACTAGAAAGCAGCCTTTTAAATGAATGGATCATTTCTATACATTACACAACTCATCTACTCCATCATGCAAGATGCACACACACTTTTTCCTAGAATGCTTATCCTTGACTGTCAACAGTTTCTGAGCAAACTGGCCCTGACATCCCTCATGGGAAATACCTACTAATGTATTAAATGGTCTGTAAGAGATTATAGAGTGGGATCTATAATTAACTCTAGAGCAGTTGGCATTAAACTATAGTGTGTGTAAGATTCAGCTAAGGCTCTTGTTACAGTAACTGAATTAAATTCTCAAAGTGGGGCCTGAGAATCTAAACTTTGATCACACATACTGGATAAATTTGATGGAAATGTTGAAAGGCCAGACCCTAGAAAGCCCTGGCTCACGGAATTGACTTCTCCATGAAAAGTTTATGGAATAACTACACTAACTTAAAGATAAGTTCCTCCTTAGGTTTATCATGTATCCAATACAAAATTATTTTTTATTGAGGTATTGGGAGGCTATCAGACACTATCTCTTAAAATGTGAGTATGTTCACCTGAAAAATAAATTTATTTGGTACATCAGGGACTACCAATATACTGAGCATAGAAAACTTTTTGCTAGGTATCAACCAGGAATGGAACTCTAAGGAATTAGAATAAGCAAACATTAATGGAAGGGGGTCAGAAACATTTGGAAAGAGTTACTGCGGTAGGAGTTCAGACAAGCAAGGGAAGAGTAAGCAATCAATGAGGACGTATGAGGAACAGGACTTCTAGATATGACTCAATAATATATTAACCATACCTCCATATTACCTTCCAGTTTACAAAGTGCTTGCATGTACACTTTAAAAAGTTTTGTTTATGACTACCCTGTAAAGAAATGTGTAGTATCAGAAGTGTAATAATTAGCAAAATGTCTCAAGTCAAATTTTTCTGGGTTTAAATCCTTTATTAATCACTTCCTATCTTTGTGAGTTTAGACAAAAAAATTTAGCCTTTCTGGATTTCAGTGCCCTGTCTGTGTAGTAGGAACAATGATAATGCTTACCTCATGGGGCTATAACAAAACTCCATAAAATTAATGCAAAATATTTAGTCATCACAATGTCTGACACTTAACACAAGTTCAAATGTAAATTTTCTTATTTTTTACTTGACAGGGAAACAGACTCAGAAAATTATGTGACTGACTATTACACCGTGATTATATTCGGGAAGACTGAACTCCAGTGTTTCTGACTCCTAAGTCACATTCCAGTTCTTTCCTCTATACTAGATTTCTTTAAAAGGACGAGTTAAAGATCAAGAAATGGATACCTCATCTAATTCATAATGACTTTAAATAGTACATTTATAATCTATACCTTGCTTATTGTGACAAAGGCCTCTGTGAAACTGTACTAGCATATTGTCTCAAATATCTTTCACAAATACAGATTGAGTATGTCTTATTCAAAATGTTTGGGCCTCAAAGTGTTTCAGATTTCAGATTTTGTCCGATTTTTGAATATTTGTATTATGTTGGCTCAGCTTCCCTACTCCAGAAATCTGAAACCCAAAATGCTCCAGTGAGCATTTCCCTTTGATTATCATGTTGGTGTTCAAAATATTTCAGAATTTGGAGGATGATTTTAGATTTTCAGATTAGGGATATTCAACCCATGCAATAAAACCAGAATAAATTCTGATTCATGGTTTGTAAAAATCCCAGATCTGTGGGACTATCCAATTGCGATTTTGTTTATTTATGTATATATTTATTTTAAATTTCCATTTTTATTTTAGATTCAGGGGGTATATATGCAGGTTTGTTACAAGGGTATATTATGTGATGCTGAGATTTCAGCTTCTATTGATCCCATCACTGAGACACTAAACATAGTTCTCAAAAGGAAGTTTTTCAGCCCTTGCTGCCCTCTCTCCCTTCTTCCCTCCTTTTAGAATCTCCAGTGTCTATTATTCTCATCTTTATGTCTATGTGAACCCAAGATTTAGCTCCCACTTTTAAGTGAGAACATATAATATTTGATTTTCTGTTTCTGTGTTAATTAGCTCAGGATAATGTACTGCAACTGTATCCATGTTGCTACAAAGGACATGATTTCATCATTTTTAAGACTGAGTACTAGTCCATAATGTATATGTATCACATTTTCTTCATCCAGTTTACCATTGATGAGCACCTAGGTTGATTCCATGTCTTTGCTATTATAAATAGTGCTACACTGAACATACAAATGCAAGTATCTTTATGATAGAATTTATATTCCTTTGGGTATATATACAGTAATGGGATTGCTGGGTCAAATGGTAGTTATATTTTTAGTTCTTTGAGAAATTTCCAAACTGCTTTTGACAAAGGTTGAACTAATTTGCATTCCCACCAAAAAGCATATAAGTATTTCCTTTTCTCTGTATCCTCACCAACATCTGTTATCCTTTAACTTTTTAATATTAGCCATTTTGACTGGCGAGACAATATCTCATTGTGCTTTTGATCTGCATTTCTCTAATGATTAGTGATGTTAAACATTTTTCTATGTGTTTGTTGGCTGCTTTCTTCTTTTGAGATGTGTCTGTTCTTGTTCTTTGCCCACTTTTTAATGGGTCAACTGTTGATTTAAATGCAAGATTTCAAGTGAATCCTTGAATATTACTAGGCTCAATAAAGTCCTTGGAGATGTCCTGAAGAGGTCAAACTAGAATTTATTCTGAGCAGACACTGAGTTCTCCTCATCACTCTGGGGTTTAGATCTGTATTGCAACATCCCTGATGACACTGGAATCCCTGGCTTCCTGCTTCCTTGGAGCTGCCTTAGAGACAAGAGTCCCCTGGAGTACAAATGGGGACACCACAAGCATGACATTGCTCTGCCATTTGCACCACCGGCTTCCCTTTGGGAAAATCCAAGAAGAATAAAGTAGACAAAGATATCCTGATTCTTGGGGCCAATCAGGTGATGCTCTGAAAGATAAGACTGGCTGCAGGCAAAGGACTACATGATCTATAGACCCTTCATTGATCTTCCAGCTACTTGTACAGTGTTGAGTATATTACAGGTATCCAAAATAGCTTGCTAAATACTCTATCAAATCTTTTATTCCATACACACATAGAATATATGCATGTATATAAGAAAAAAAAAAACAGTGGCCATATTGTCTGTTTTTGCCAAATAAGAATGTACAAACTCTATAGCAATTTGTGACCCAGAATACCATAGACCAGTATTCTCTCTTCCCCTCACCACCAGCCCCACAACAATCATATGGAGCATGAAACTTTTTAATACATTGGCCAATGACATCTACTTCTTTCCATGGGGAATATACTATAATAGAAACAAATCACCTCCAGTCATTCCCATGTAAGTAAAATGCACTGAAGGTGTGATCACCATAAAGCTTTTGATCTAAGTGTTAAACAGCAACAGTTATAAAGCATAATGTGAGATTTTCCTCCTCTCACTCTTCTAAGTATTGACTCAAATTACCCAGTTAAGACTTGGAGCATGTACTCTGAATTATATATGGAGGAGATATATTGACAGTAAGCGCACTTAACTAAGCCCATCCCGTGCTCTGAGGTTAAAACTAGAGAATGTCTGTAATCGATTCCCTCAAGGAGCTGTTACAAAGCCAATGTGTACAAGACTAGTCTCCACATGAGCTCCCCAACATGCTTATTAAGTAACAAACAATAACAACAACCACCACAAAGAACAACACTGGACTAATGCCTAAAAAGTAGCTAGGTGCAAAGAGAACTTGATCTGAAAAATATTTTAACCTCTGATCTGTAGTGTTCTTTTTTTTTTTTTTTTTTTTTTTTTTTTTGTCCTGTGGCTTTTTAGTTAAGAGCTTTGACAGAGAAGCACTGATAGTCATCTTTCTTCAAACTAGGTAGATGTGTTTTTCCTCAGGCTTTGTTTTGTAGTCACAATTCAGGATTCTCATTTATCTCATGCTATTTATACATAAGTCTTTGCACCCCACACAGCTTATGGTGAAGTAGCAGAGGGTAGAGAAGCAGTGGTATAGGATTAAATTTTAGGCCCCAAGCAAAGCAAAACTCCATAAAAAAAGCCACTCTTCTCAACTGTATATTCTTGGCATCAACATAGGACCATTTCCTGCCTTGATCCAGGAAACACTGCAAAATTTTAGTGCAGCACATAAATTGTGAGCACAAACTCAGTCCCATTGAATTTTTTTCTGCAAAATACCTTCAGCTTTTAGTATTTGTTACAAAAGTAATTACAACCTCCAACTACAGATATAGCCCTGCTCACTCTCGCTGAGTATTTATTTCTCTGGTTAGTGTTACCATTGTGCCAGACCCTGAGTTCAAAATGCCATGAAGTGTTCTCCTGTCAGTTATCATAAAGCATGGTATTAATGAGGTCAGAGGCTGCTGCAGGTATGACATCATAACAGTGATGAGTTCATTTAAAGACTCAGGTGTGACACATTTAGCAGGTCTGGATTCCTTATGTCACTGACAATATAGCCAGGCCATATCCAAGCCAGTTTCTGGTTTGGCTTGCTATACGATGTTGTTTTGGTTGTGTTCTAAAAACCTTTTAAAAGATAAATCAATGTTTGGAATTCATTGTGCTTTCAATTTTGTGTATTTGACAGTATACCTGTAATTTCAAATGAGAGAATCCCAACTCAAAATAGCTTAGAAAAAAAAAAAAATCTCGGCATTAAAAACCCAAAGATAGATTCAGGATCAACTACAGCTGATTGCAGTTTTTGAAATGATTCATAGTCCCTCATTTTCTTTCTTCTCCCACCCCACTACCCCATCTCTCAGCTTTGCTTTTATCTCCATTGGCTTCATTCTTAGGCTCATTATCCCTCCATGCAGAGGGAAAGATTGTTACATGCAGTTCCAGAAAGCATTTTCACCTCATAGCTTTCATAAATGTCCTGGTGAGGACTCTGAGACATTAGACATCAAGCTGGGTCACATGACCACACTTGAATCAATCACTGTGTTAGGGTAGGGCGTAAGTTATCCTAATTGACTAATTCTGAGTCAAATACCTACTCCTGGGTTTATACAGGTAAGCAGAGGTTATAAGATAATGGGACATAATGATTTCTCAAAGAAAGTGATGGTTGACAGGCAAAAAATCACATTTCACTTTACTGGCCACAATCAATCAGCTTATCACCATCCAAGTCTCAACCTAGTTTTATATCCCAAGCTATAATTTATACAGGTTTTCACTTATGTAGGTGAATGTACAGCCTCCTTGTTTTTCCGTTGTACATTGAAGTAGTCTGCATGTTTTCGTGTTCTGGTGTATAGACACTACTAAAGAAGCCTTTTGTCTACAGATATCCCTGGTGAAATGTCTCAAGGGTTTATAATGTTTACATTCTTCTTGAGCTCAAAAGATTTCCATTCACACAGGGAATGTGTTCTGGTGCTGTCCTTTAAGCTTCTTGTGGCTTGCAGTGTAGTGGTGTAAATACGAGCATACTAATATGTCTATTGCATCTGTGTTCCACTTTACCAACTATTGGGACAAGACAGGCCTGGCATCAATAGTGCTGGATGAAATGCCATCAAGTGGCCTTGGTGAGTTTTTTGGGGCAACTCAGCTTGTATTAGAACTGTAGTTTTCTAGATCTACTAAAGATTCCTGAAATTTAAGGCAAAATGATAGAGTTGATTTTAATCCTTCTATTTCCCTGCAATTGGAGTTTATGGAATATCACATACTAAACTGTAGCCAATACCACTCTGTTATGCCATGGGTTTCTGATTGGTGATGGTCTATAGAAATCTACAAGGATGCTAACTAGAATTTTCCTAATAACCAGAATGGGACATGATCTCAATCAAATTAATGCACTCCACCAAGACAGTCAGACATTGCTTTGGTCTTGGTGGTTACAATAAAAAAATGTAAAGTTGTTCTAATATTAAATGCCTTCAGCTTCTGGAAAAACTTGACAACTTTTTCCTATTTACGAATCCAGGTGCTAAGAGATAGTTCTATTTCCATGGAAACAAATACCTTAATGTTTTTTAAATTGACATTTAAATTGAGACAGGTAGGGTCATGCATGTCTATGCGCCTTACCAAGAAGTTTCAAAGTGCACATATGTAGTCTAATTTCTTTGTTATCCCATAGATCAAGCTACATCTCATGTTACTCCTACCATTCTACACTTATGCCCAAGAAGACTGATGAGAAAAGAAACTATAGAAATACATCCTAGGCCTTTGCTAATATAGATAGATCTTTTTCTTCTTTTAAAGGTCTCTCTACACAGTACTTTTTCCTGCAGGCTGTTCTCTCCTTTGTATACTAGCTCTTCCTCAATCACCTTTTAAATCATGTAACTAGGGAAGAATTCTTGCCCTGAAAGTGCTATATACTAACGATATAGATGATGCTACTGCATTTGCCACTATGGATACAGATAGCAATTGTTAAGCTCATGGGTAAATACAATGAGATATAAAGGCTGTGACTCTATTACCATCATCAAATAAGAAGAAAGTCTTTATGCACACAAGTTAGCGTGTATCTTTCTCTTTAAACCTATAAGAAGCACAATACTGGTTCTAGTCATATTTACAGATACAACCAAGATTGGCTGCCTACGTGAGAGTCATAGTTGCTAATTGCAGTGCTTTGACCATTTATAATTCATCTAGATACAACTACTAATTAGCTATTGTTGGTAAACTTAGATGTGAGCACAAGTCAATGCCTTGTTGGTCTGGTTCTTCTTATTTGCTGATTTTTACAGTTACAGACATATCAAAAAACAAAACAAAACAAAACAAAACATGATTTGGATGGTTTCTGTTCCAAGAAGCTAAATATTCCTCAGTTAGAGTATCTAACGAGAAAAATCAGTTTAACACCAAATGCAGTCATCCTATTTGGGAACTGGCATATTTGGGTAAATAGAAATGTTTTACATGCCTGTATCTCTGCCACCAGATATTGGTGACTGAAGTCTCAATATAACAAAAATGTTGGTGCCTGATTAGGGAAAATTACTCAATTTTAAATGATTTCATTGATACTTTAGTTTATGACAGATACTTTAAATCAACTGCCCAAATTCCCCCAACCCACTTTTTTTTTTTTTCCTAAAATCCCCAAATTAAAGTCAGAGCAATATTGTACTTAGGTAAAAACTTTATTTTTTCCACTTGCCTTTGCACCAACAGGTGGCCCCAGTACTTTGCTATAATCAATGGGTAGAAGTGAATATCTGCTGAAGTTTTCTGGGAAAACTTTTGATTTACTGATGAAAGAAGACAAATATCTCTGTATTTGATAGATTCGTTAGAAAAAGTGGCTGTCATACCCTTCACTTCCCCCCATTTTTTTTTTCTTTTTAGGGACAGGGTCTCTTTCTGTTGCTCAGACTGGCACATACCCCTGCACTTCTTTCCACCTTGAATAGAATCTGATACTGAGGGTTGAGGACACCATTTTACACTCGTAAAGGAAAGTCAAATAATATTGCAGATGTACTAGAACTGGCAGCAAGGAGATACAGGGGCCAGAACTACAGCCTCCTACATCTAGCCTTCCTGAATTATAATAAAAAAATAAAACCTTATTTTAAACAACACTACAAAATGAGTCTTCTGTTACTTGCAGTTGAACACATTAAACTGACACATGGACCTGAGTTTCCTTCATTCTGATCAAAAGCACAACTAAAGTCTCTAATCACCAGGTAAAAGAATACAACACCAGGCATGATGACCACAAAACAGCTTCTGAAGCTTGTTCCATTTAAACCCATTATAACTACATGACCACTCAAGTTATAGTTTTCAGCTGAGTTTTCTGATATACATTGCATAGTTGGGGATTACTTATTTAATACAAGCTATAGTTAGCCTCTATTTCTAAGTAAACAAACTAAGGGTGAGAGAGGACAAGCATCGTTTTATAGGACAGCAAATAAATGGTTAAATGAAACTCAAGCTCAAATTTTCTGGTTCCAACTAGCTTTTCTCTATAATACAGTGCACATGTGTCAAAAAGAAATAATAAAGAGAATGTATTCCAGACTTCAATACCACAGGTAGAAAATTTTGCCTCTCCAAACCTGTAAGTGTCATAAGGTCATGTCAAATTGTCAAAATAAGAGAGCTGGGTCTATGTAGTGGGGTGTGTGTGTGTGTGTATGTGTCTGAGTGGTGGGGACAGGCTTCTTAATTAGAGCTCTGGGATGTCTCTAAGAGTCTTGATGTTTTATGCTCTTTTCAGCAGTGTGACCTCTTCTACATGTGAATCCTCTGCTCATTGGAGATCTACTGAAAACACTATTGACTCTCCATTTCATTTATAACTTGAGCTAAAAATATTTTCGCATGTTCTCTATTTCATTTCCCTGTTTCTTTTTGTTTTGACTTGTTACTAGAAAGCTTAACTACATTATTGAATTCCAGGTAGGAGTTTGGAGAGCCAGATTATGTAAATGTAATAAATAAAGAAAGCTGAACTACAGTAAATTATAATTTTCTAGCATTTGTAACCAAAACTATCAAGTTACTAAAAAGCATTTATTGTGAACAGCAGTCGGATACTGTAACGAGGTACCTCTGCTATGTGCAGACAGTTTTAAATGATGATTCCTAATTTATACTAAATGTGTTGTACCCCAGAGACAAACGATGCTTACAGGACATTCAGTGTGATGTGTCAACCCAAAGGCTCTTCCAAAAAACAAATCATTAGATGTAAAGTCATTTATGGTCATTTCTTTACTGTGCTCATCTGACTCACAGACAGATTTGGTGACTCTCAGCGAGATATAATTTGGAGAATACACCCCCATTCTAAACTGGCCTTCCTTCTCAGATGCTATCATGTTAGAAATGTCACCATTAGCTATTTAGGTCACAAAAGTTCCTCTGGAGCAAGAACATGTCTTAAAATTCTTTGTACTTCGGTATAACTTTCCCGACAGTGTCTGACACGGTATAGGTCTTATCAATAGGAGAAAGCCTAAACAAGAGAAATGGAAAACAGAAAGGTAGAAACCAAAGATCAACCTCAGACTTCCAGTATGTTACAGTTTTGCCTACGGTTAACTCAGGCTAGAAAGAAACATAAAGGCAGCTTACTGAGCCATTCCAGTCCTGTGTTTTGCCTGAGGGAGTGCAAAATATAGATTTTCCCTTTGTAAGTCGGTGACCTCTGTGTGTCTGGCATTGACCTGAAGGCATAACAAGGCTGTCAAGGATAGTGTCTCTTTTGTAGAGTCATATTCCCTGAATAAAAGATAGAAAATGCCTGGAGGTAGGGTGATGAGAGTGAAGACGACACAGCTGCAACACACAGGAAAATATTTCAGTGGCAGGTGTTCCCCTATCAATCTAGTTAGTGCCACTTCTGGTCTACTTGGCCCTATTTCTATCCTAAGAAGGAAAGCAGTGTGGCCAGAGGAGGAGTATTCTAGAGAATTAGCCAAATCCCAGTTTGAATGCCTAACCACTTACAGGGTGTCTTATGAGCACCACATGTTCGGCACAGAAGCACATTAAGGAAGCATTTCTATTGGTGATGTGACCCAAGATCTCCCTGCCATTTGAAGTGGATAGGAGATCTTCCATTCCCGTGTAAAGCATTTACATAGACTTGTATCTGCTGAAGAGTGGCCATGTTGCTTCCCAAAACTGGCTGCATGTCAGAGAACTAAGTCTAACATAGAATACACCAGATCATCTGCATCACTTAATGAGTGGTATGTGAATACAATTTGTAACACAATTTGGCTATGAATTTTTAACATGATTTCTCCAACACAGTGAAAGATATTACATTAATATTTTAATAAATGTACAAAATGGATTAACCATTTCATGATCCATGTATGAGACATGAGTTTGTAGATTATTTTTGTAAAACTAAAATCTTTGTTAACTTTCCTTAAGACTTAGTTGACTTCTAGGCCATTATTCATGCCGCCTTTGTCTCCTTTTTTCTAATAGATTTCTATTCTTTAGCTGTAGAAATTTATATCAAAATCAGCTTTGACTACATAAAAGTGCTTGGAGTTGTGTAAGTAATATATCCTTACAGAATTATTGTAAGCATCAAATGGCATAATGTATGTGAAAGTGTTTTGTAAAATTTAAATATTATGCAAATGTGAGTGATTATTATTGTTGTTAACTTCTGTAACTGTGCACAGTGGTCATTAGGTAACAGGAATTGTACTAAGTGCCTTGCATATATTATCTTGTTTAATATATTTCTCTCAACAATACTATCAAGTGAGTATTATTATCCTAGTTATGCAGAAGAGGAAAATAAGTCTTAGAGAGGTTAAGGAACTTGGCCAGTGTTATGCAGCTACTAAAGGATGAAGAGGTAAAACCTGATTCCAAATCAATATAATATCATATAATTAAGAACCAAATATAGATGAAATTTTGGATTAGTTGCTATTTGGGATTATCATTACCACTTTTCTCTTCCAAAAGCATGATGAATGGAATTTTATTTAAATAAATTCTTTTTACCATAAGAAAGCTTCAGGAAAAGTCATCCTGTGATGATTAAAAAAAGAATAATGGATATCCATCTACCATACACCCCTTGGGTGTGAGGGTAGGCTGGGCTGTTGGATCCCAGCCTGAGGGAGGGCCATCTAGAGCCCAAAATAGTGACATGACATCTTCTACTGCCTTCCACCCTTCTTGAAAAAAAAAAAAAATCAAAATTCCTCATGAAGTAGCTCTAGAGGTTTCAGGTAAATGGCCTACCAAAAACTTAGATTGCCCTAGGCTTATTAGCGCAGCTCTTCTCTTATATCAGTAACTCACCTTTTCTCATCCATTTTATTAAATTACCTCTCCTCTCCCAATGTATCTGCTACTTATAGATTCAAAATAAGCATGAAATCACAAATGATGAATTCCTCATCTTGGTCTACCACGTCCAATATCCTTGTCTCCTTTTCAGACATCATCTCCTACCACTTTCCCTCCTGCTGTCTACCCTCTGTACCCTGGTCTTCGTTGTTGTTCTTCAAATGCACCAACCTCTTTCTAGCTTTAGGACCTTTGTGTCTACACTCACACTATCTCAATGGCAGCCCCATTAGTAACCAGGGCTCAATTCAGAAAATACTTTCTTCAAGAAGCGTTCCCTGAATACTAAATCTAACCACTGCCCCCACCCTACCCCACTATGTCACTTTCTTATGTATCCCCTTCTCTTGTTTTACTTCATAAAATTTATAACTCCCTAAAGCTACCCTATTCATTGTCTGTTTGCCAGTGTATATTTTGTCGTTTTCTGTGGCACATAAGCTTCATGAGTAGTGTTTCGTTGACCACTACATCTCCCACATCTAGTTTCTACCTAAAACAATGTCTCATAATTTTAGTGCTCAGTAAATGTTTGTAAAATTTAGTAGCAAACTGGTTCAACATATAGCACTGATAAAGCAACAGTTTTCCTGAATTACTACAGTCTGAGACTGGTTGTATGTAATGTTATGCTATGTAAAGAAAAGTTAAGTGGGAAATAGCACTAAATTCTGTTTCGCAGATATTTTTGCCCACAAAAATCCCAGAACCTAGGCTTCTGTATTCTCTTGGTAGCAGTGTACTGCATTATGGAGAGATTAGCTTTTGAACACCATCAATAAACATCTTATACTCATTCCTTTAACGAACCTCAATGGAAAATTTTGAAGCCACAAAATAAGAAATAGAAATGCACAGCATAACCTACAGGGAAATGTTTAAAGACTGCCATCTTGAAGCCCTGTTAAAATAACTATGTTCAACAACTTTAGAAATGAAAGGCTTGAAGTTACTCCAAGATCACAGCGTTTTGTTATATCTTTCTTAACTAACAGTTCAGAAACTTAGGGTCAGATTAAAGGACTCAGGCTTAAATCAGAAAGAAGGAAAGGAGTTGGTTAGGATGATATATTCTCAAACAACCCTGAAAAGGTTTGAGAAGAAAAAATACATGGCAATTGAATCAGGCTGAAGAAAAAGTGAAAAAAGGAAGTAGAGTCAAAGAAAGCAGAAAGAAAAATCAATGCTCTTAATAAGTTTGATCAAAATGAAGAATAAGTAATTTGAGTAACAATGCTTGAGGTCCCCAATGAGATATATAGAAAAAAAAAAAAAAAAAAACAAAGAAAGTTGTTAAGACTAAACATACTCATTTATATTGGTGATGACTTTCCTTTCCTCATTGCATTTTCATTGTCTCCTCAATCTCTAGAATAATAAATAGTGAAATCTTCATGGATTACTTTTTAAAGCATCCTGCTAGAATGGAATGTATCAGATGTGGCCGTGTCTCAGGTTCCTCTCAACTCTACAATTATGCAGCATTTGGAAACATCTAACCTCTGAAAAACCCAAAGCAAGAATTATATACATTTCACAATCACATCATCTTTCTCAAAGAGTAATCATGATAAAATCACTTCTGGGACAATTATAACGTAAGTGTACACATGCTCATACACACACACACACAGTCACACCCTAGAAGTCATATGTACATATGAAAACTCCAGTAGGTGCTATGTGGTATTCTATTGATGGTGGCCTGAGATGGATGCATAATATTTCTAATGGCTTTTTAAAATTATTATCTTGTAACTTCGAAAAGGACTTTTCAGGGGAAAGCTCTGCCATCAAACAGATTGAAATGTCTCTTTTCAGAAAAGCCTTTGCCAGATTGGTAAACAGTGCAAATAATATATATCTGGGCACAAACTGATTCTCTTGAAGGAAGAAGCTTGTGGTACATGTCCCATATGTACCTTTCAAAGACCATGACAGAGTAAATAAAATGAAATCCCTAAAGTTAGCTGCTGGTGGCATCACAAATACGAGGCAATATATAATCTCTCTGGTCAGAATTGTTCATCCTCATCATCCATACAAGATGTAAAGTGAGTTCCCACCAGAGCAGAGGCCCTTTGGAGGTGCAGAGAGCCATCTGCTTCCTTAGGTTGAGTTAAAAAAAAAAAAAAAAAACGGATTTGGGGCTGAAGGGGCTGAAAGGGAAAAGAGCCACTGAAGACGAATGACCTGGGAATCTGCTCAAGCTATGAGGCATTTGCACACTTGTGTTCTTCTGGAGCCCTCCACTGGACTATAATAATTCAGGGTAAACAAATGGGGAAGCATGGGGGCGCCCAAGATGGCCAAATAGGAACAGCTACAGCCTCCCACTCCCAGCATGAGCGACACAGAAGACTGGTGATTTCTGCATTTTCAACTGAGGTACTGGGTTCATCTCACTGGAGCGTGTCAGACAGTCAGCACTGATCAGTGGGTGCAGCCCGCCGAAGCAGGGGGAGGCATCACCTCACCTGGGAAACACAAGGGGGAAGAGAATTCCTTTTCCTAGCTAAGGGAAACTGAGACACACAACACCTGGAAAATCCAATAATTCCCACCATATTACTGTGCTTTACCAAGGGTCTTAGCAAATGGCACACCAGAAGATTATATCCCACACTTGGCCCGGAGGGTCCCACACCCACAGAGCCTCCCTCATTGCTAGCACAGCAGTCTGAGATCTAACTGCAAGGTGGCAGCGATGCTGGGGGAGGGGCACCTGCCATTGCTGAGGCTTAAGTAGGTAAACAAAGCCACCAGGAAACTCAAATTGGGTGGAGCCCATCGCAGCTTAAGGAGGCCTGCCTGTCTCTGTAGACTCCACCTCTGGGGACAGGGCATAGCTAAACAAAAAGCAGCAGAAACCTCTGCAGATGTAAATGTCCCTGTCTGACAGCTTTGAAGAGAGCAGTGTTTCTCCCAGCACGGAGGTTGAGATCTGAGAACGGACAGACTGCCTGGTCAAGTGGGTCCCTGACCCCTGAGAAGCCTGACTGGGAGACATCCCCGACTACATGCAGACCGACACCTCACACCTCACAAGGCTAGGTATACCTCTGAGACGAAGCTTCCAGAGCAAGAATCAGACAGCAACACTCGCTGTTCAGCAATCTTCTATCTTCTGCAGCCTAAGCTGCTGATACCCAGGCAAACAGGGTCTGGAGTAGACCTCAAGCAATCTCCAACAGACCTACAGCTGAGGGTCCTGACTGTTAGAAGGAAAACTAACAAACAGAAAGGACACCCACACCAAAACCTAATCAGTACATAACCATCATCAAAGACCAAAGGCAGATAAAACCACATATATGGGGAAAAAGCAGTACAGAGAAGCTGGAAATTCAAAAAATCAGAGTGCATCTCACCCTCCAAAGGAACGCGGCTCATCACCAGCAATGGAACAAAGCTGGTCGGAGAATGACTTTCACAACTTGAGAGAAGAAGGCTTCAGTCAATCAAACTTCTCAGAGCTAAAGGAGGAACTACATACCCAGCACAAAGAAACTAACCTTGAAAAAAGAATGGATGAATAGATAACTAGAATAATCAATGCAAAGAAGACCTTAAAAGAATTGGTAGAGATGAAAACCATGACACGAGAACTACGTGACAAAAGCACAAGCTTCAGTAACTGACTTGACCAACTGGAAGAAAGATTATCAGTGATTGAAGATAAAATGAATGAAATGAAGCTAGAAGAGAAGTGTAGAGAAAAAAGAGTAAAAAGAAATGAACCTCCAAGAAATATGGGATTTTGTGAAAACACCAAATCTACATCTGATTCGTATGCCTGAAAGTGATGGGGAAAATGGAACCAAGATGGAAAACACTCTGCAGGATATCATCCAGGAGAACTTCACAAACCCAGCAAGGCAGGCCAACATTCAAATTCAGGAAATACAGAGAACGCCACAAAGATACTCCTCAAGAAGAGCAACTCCAAGACACATAATTGTCAGATTCACCAAAGTTGAAACGAAGGAAAAAGTGTTAAGGGCAGCTAGAGAGAAAGGTCAGGTTACACACAAAGGGAAGCCCATCAGACTAACAGCAGATCTCTCAGCAGAAACTCTGCAAGTCGGAAGAGAGTAGGGGCCAATATTCAACATTCTTAAAGAAAAGAATATTCGGGCCAGGTGCGGTGGCTCAAGCCTGTAATCCCAGCATTTTCGGAGGCCGAGACGGGCGGATCACGAGGTCAGGAGATCGAGACCATCCTGGCTAACACGGTGAAACCCTGTCTCTACTAAAAAAATATAAAAAAACTAGCAGGGCAAGGTGGCGGGCGCCTGTAGTCTCAGCTACTCGGGAGGCTGAGGCAGGAGAATGGCATAAACCCGGGAGGCAGGGCTTGCAGTGAGCTGAGATCCGGCCATTGCACTCCAGCCCAGGTGACAGAGTGAGACTCCGTCTCAAAAAAAAAAAAAAGAAAAGAAAAGAATTTTCAACCCAGAATTTCATATCCACCCAAACTAAGTTTCATAAGTGAAGGAGAAATAAAATCCTTTACAGACAAACAAATGCTTAGAGATTTTCTTACCACCAGGCCTGCCCTACAAGAGATCCTGAAGGAAGCACTGAACATGGAAAGGAACAACCGGTACCAGCCATTGAATAACATGTCAAAATGCAAAGTCCATCGATGCAAGGAAGAAACTGCACCAACTAATGAGCAAAATAACCAGTTAATATAGTAATGAGAGGATCAAGTTCACACATAAGAATATTAACCTTAAATATAAATGGACTAAATGGTCCAATTAAAAGACACAGACTGGCAAATTGGATAAAGAGTCAAGACCCATCAGTTTGCTGTATTCAGGAGACCCATCTCACATGCAGAGACACACATAGCTCAAAATAAAGGGATGGAGGAAGATCTACCAAGAAAATGCAGAACAAAAAAAAGGAGGGGTTGCAATCCTAGTCTCTGATAAGACAGACTCTAAACCATCAAAGATCGAAAGAGACAAAGAAGGCCATTAAATAATGGTAAAGGGATCGATTCATCAGGAAGAGCTAACTGTCATAAATATATATGCACCCAATACAGGAGCACCCAGATTCATAGAGCAAGTCCTTAGAGACTTACAAAGAGACATAGACTCCCATACAATAATAATGGGAGACTTTAACACCGACTGTCAACAAGAGACAGATCAATAAGACAGAAAGTTAAGAAGGATATCCAGGAATTGAACTCAGCTCTGCACCAAGCGGACCTAATAGACATCTACAGAACTCTCCACCCCAAATCAACAGAATATACATTCTTCTCAGCACCACATCACACTTATTCCAAAGTTGACCACATAGTTGGAAGTAAAGCACTCCTCAGCAAATGTACAAGAACAGAAATTATAACAAACTGTCTCTCAGACCAGAGTGCAATCAAACTAGAACTCAGGACTAAGAAACTCAATCAAAACTGGTCAACTACATGGAAACTGAACAACCTGCTCCTGAATGACTACTGGGTACATAATGAAATGAAGGCAGAAATAAAGATGTTCTTTAAAACCAATGAGAATAAAGATACAACATACCAGAATCTCTGGTACACATTTAAAGCTGTGTGTAGAGGGAAATTTATAGCACTAAATGCCCAGAAGAGATAGCAGAAAAGATCTAAAATTGACACCCTAACATCACAATTCAAAGGACTAGAGAAGCGAGAGCAAACACATTCAAAAGATGGCAGAAGACAAGAAATAACTAAGATCAGAGCAGAACTGAAGGAGGGAGAGACACAAAAAGCCCTCCAAAAAAAATCAATGAATCCAGGAGCTGGTTTTTTGATAAGATCAAGAAAATTGATAGACCACGAGCAAGACTAATAAAGAAGAAAAGAGAGAAGAATCAAATAGATGTAATAAAAAATGATAAAGGGGATATCACTACCAACCCCACAGAAATACAAACTGCCATCAGAGAATACTATAAACACCTCTATGCAAATAAACGAGAAAACCTAGAAGAAATGGATAATTTCCTGGACACTTACACTTTCCCAAGACTAAACCAGGAAAAAGTTGAATCCCTGAATAGACCAATAGCAGGCTCTGAAATTGAGGCAATAAGTAATAGCCTACCAACCAAAAAAAGTACAGGACCAGATGAATTCACAGCCGAATTCTACCAGAGGTACAAGGCGGAACTGGTACCATTCCTTCTGAAACTATTTCAATCAATAGAAAAGGAGGGAATCCTCCCTAACTCATTTTATGAGGCCAACATCATCCTGATATCAAAGCTTGGCAGAGTCACAACAAAAAAACAGAATTTTAGACCAATATCCCTGATGAACATTGATGCAAAAATCCTCAATAAAATACTGGCAAACTGAATCCAGTAGCACATCAAAAAGCTTATCCACCATGACCAAGTGGGCTTCATCCCTGAGATGCAATGCTGGTTCAACATACACAAATCAATAAACGTAATCCAGCAAATAAACAGAACCAAAGACAAAAACCGCATGATTATCTTAACAGATGCAGAAAAGGCCTTTGACAAAATTCAACAGCCCTTCATGCTAAAAACTCTCAATAAATTTGGTATTGATGGACTGTATCTCAAAAAAATAAGAGCTATTTATGACAAACCCACAGCCAATATCATACTGAATGGGCAAAAACTGGAAGCATTCCCTTTGAAAACTGGCACAAGACAGGGATGCCCTCTCTCACCACTCCTATTCAACAGAGTGTCGGAAGTTCTGGCTAGGGCAATCAGGCAAGAGAAAGAAATAAAGGGTATTCAGTTGGGAAAGCAAGAAGTCAAATTGTCCCTGTTTGCAGATGACATGATTGATACTTAGAAAACCCCATCGTCTCTGCCCAAAATCTCCTTAAGCTGATAAGAAACTTCAGCAAAGTCTCAGGATACAAAACTAATGTGCAAAAATCACAAGCATTCTTATACACCAGTAACACACAAACAGAGAGCCAAATCATGAATGAACTCCCATTCACAATAGCTCCAAAGAGAATAAAATACCTAGGAATACAACTAACAAGGGATGTAAAGGACCTCTTCAATGAGAACTACAAACCACTGCTCAGTGAAATAAAAGAGGACACAAACAAATGGAAGAACATACCATGCTCATGGATAGGAAGAATCAATATTGTGAAAATGGCCATACTGCCCAAGGTAATTTAGAGATTCAATGCCATCCCCATTAAGCTACCAATGACTTTCTTCACAGAATTGGAAAAAAAAATTGCTTTAAAGTTCATATGGAACCAAAAAAGAGCCCACATTGCCAAGACAATCCTAAGCCAAAAGAACAAATGTGGAGGCATCACGCTACATGACTTCAAACTATACTACAAGGCTACAGTAACCAAAACAGCATGGTACTGGTACCAAAACAGAGATATAGACCAATGGAACAGAACAGAGCCCTCACATATAATACCACACATCTACAGCCATCTGATCTTTGACAAACCTGACAAAAACAAGAAATGGGGAAAGGATTCCCTATTTAATAAATGGTGCTGGGAAAATTGGCTAGCCATAAGTAGAAAGCTGAAACTGGATCCCTTCCTTACTCCTTATACGAAAATTAATTCAAGATGGATTAGAGACTTAAATGTTAGACCTAAAACCACAAAAACCCTAGAAGAAAATCTAAGTTATACCATTCAGGACATAGGCATGGGCAAGGACTTCATGTCTAAAACACCAAAAGCAATGGCAACAAAAGCCAAAATCGACAAATGGGATCTAATTAAACTAAAGAGCTTCTGCACAGCAAAAGAAACTACCATCAGAGTGAACAGGCAACCTACAGAATGGGAGAAAAGTTTTGCAATCTACTCATCTTGCAAAGGGCTAATATTCAGAACCTACAAAGAATTCAAATAAATTTGCAAGAAAAAAACAAACAACCCCATCAAAAAGTGGGCAAAGTATATAAACAGACACTTCTCAAAAGAAGACATTCATACAGCCACAGACACATGAAAAAATGCTCATCATCACTGGCCATCAGAGAAATGCAAATCAAAACCACAATGAGATACCATCTCACACCAGTTAGGATGACAATCATTAAAAAATCAGGAAACAACAGGTGCTGGAGAGGATGTGGAGAAATAGGAACACTTTTACACTGTTGGTGGGACTGTAAACTAGTTCAACCATTGTGGAAAACATTGTGGAGATTCCTCAAGGATCAAGAACTAGAAATACCATTTGACCCAGCCATCCCATTACTGGGTATATACCCAGAGGGTTATAAATTATGCTGCTATAAAGACACAGGCACACGTATGTTTATTGCAGCACTGTTCACAATAGCAAAGACTTGGAATCAATCCAAATGTCCATCAGTGACAGACTGGATTAAGAAAATGAGGCACATATACACCGTGGAATACTATGCAGTCATGAAAAATGATGAGTTTGTTTCCTTTGTAGGGACATGGATGCAGCTGGAAACCATCATTCTCAGCAAACTATCGCAAGAACAGAAAACCAAACACCACATGTTCTCACTCATAGGTGGGAATTGAACAACGAGATCACTTGGACACAGGAAGGGGAACATCACACACCAGGGCCTATTATGGGGAGGGTGGAGGCAGGAGGGATAGCATTAGGAGATACACGTAATGTAAATGATGAGTTAATGGGTGCAGCACACCAACATGGCACATGTATACATATGCAATAAACCTGCACATTGTGCACATGTACCCTGGAATGTAAAGTATAAAAAAATAAAAATAAAAAAACAACAAATTGGGAAGCACACACATGCCCACAAATCACTGTGCTAAAAGGCAAAAAGGAATTGAGAGACAAGAAATACAAAGGGCAGCTGATCTCATGTTAAAATAAGAGATTTCAGAGGTTCATCCAAACAGCGATGTTTAAAGTAATGAAATAAGAAATCTCCATCTACCTTGCTGCAAGAAAAGAATTTAAGGACTCATTCCTTGGAAATTTTGCCCTTTCTTTATTTTCCTGGGGCATTCTCTTGTATAGTTAAGAGCTCATAAAAGTCCATCATTTTTTAAATTCTAATTTTGAAATAATTTCAAACTTATAATGGTTGCTCAATTAGTATAGAGGACTTCTGTATATCCTTTCCCAGTTTCACTAATTTGTATTATTTTGCTACCTTTGTTCTTTTTGTCATTAAATTATATAATTTAATATTAAAATACATATTATAATATTAAATATATATATATACTTGTACATATGTACATTTCAAATTCAAGAAATTTAACCTTGATACAATGATTGTCTAATTTACATCTTATCTACCAATTTTGTCAAATGACCCAGGTCTGCCCTTCATAGCATTTTCTCCCTTCAGTATAAGACCCAGCAGTTCATGGTCATTCATTGCATTTAGTTGTCACATCTGATGTTTCCTTTTAATTCTATTCAGGTAATATATGCCCAGGTGGAATATGACATAAGTGATATGTTCTTTCTATGGTATCACATCTGAAGGCATCTTATTAATCTCCCTGTTATTAGTGATGTTAATTTGGATTCCCAGGTCAAAGTGTTGTCCAGTTTCTGCACTGTATAGTAACTACTTCCCTTCTTTGCAGCTAATAAGCAATCTGGGGGGAAATAGTTTAAATTATACAAATACACTGTTTCTCACCAAATTTTTCTTCCTAGACTTAGTATCTATGAGTGATTCTTGCCTACAGCAATTTGTTCTGTGATGATTGCAAAAAGATGTTTTTCCAATTCCACTATTCTTTTCACATTTATCAGTTGGCAGTCTACTGTTAGGAAAAGCCTTCCCTTATTCCCCATTTATTTATTTGTTTATTGTTTATCAATATGCACTCATGAACTCCTGTTACTCACTGTGTTTTAACCCATTATACTCCTTAAATTTTGATGCAGCTATTACCTAGATGAATGCAAGCTGGCTTCTGTGTCCTTTTAATACACCTCTTTGGGATTTTTGTTTGGGGTTTTTTTGTTTCTGTTTTTGTTTTCTGCACTTCCTGAAAAATAAGCTGTTCCAGACTCATACTTCTGATAGAAACAGGGGGCAGAGGAATTCTAGGTATAAAAAGACAGTGAGAGGTGAAGCCAGCTGGACTCCCTGGGTCGAGTGGAGACTTAGAGAACTTTTCTGTCTTACAAGAGGTTTGTAAAATGCACCAATCATTACTGTGTAAAAACGCAACAATCAGTGCTCTGTAGCTAGCTATAGGTTTGTAAAATGCCCCAATCAGTTCTCTGTAAGAACAGACCAATCAGCACTCTGTAGCTAGCTAGAGGTTTGTAAAATGCACCAATCAGTGCTCTGTAAAAACGCACCAATCAGCACTCTATAGATAGCTAGAGGTTTGTAAAATGGACCAATCAGCACTCTGTAAAATGGACCAATCAGCACTCTATAAAATAGAACAATCAGCATGACATGGGCGGGGGTAAATAAGGGAATAAAAAGCTGGCAACCCCAGCTAGCAGCGTTAACCCCCTCTGGTCCCCTTCCATGCTGCAGAAGCTTTGTTCTTTCACTTTTCACAATAAATCTTGCTGCTTCTCACTCTTTGGGTCCATGCCATCTTTAAGAGCTGTAACACCCACTGCAAAGGTCTGCGGCTCCATTCTTGAAGTCAGTGAGACCACGAACCCACCAGAAGGAACAAATTCCAGACACAACAGGACCCCAACAAAACCCTACCCTCAAGCCAAAAAGCCTGAAACTGGGTGCCAAAGTGAGAACTTACATTTCTGTTTTCTCACTCGAATGTTGTCTTCTCCTAAACCACCCCTGACCCCGCCCCACCCCCATTCTGTGCCTATAAATACCACAGACTCAGCCAGTAGGTAGGACTATAGCTAGACATTGGAGACAAACAGCAGCTTGAATTCAGAGGGACAGCTTTACAGTGTAACTTCGAAGAAGAATCCAGCTGGAGAAGGCTGGACTTCAGGGGAAGATTACCTACCTGCCCCATCCACTTTTCAGCTCCACTTCCCTCTGAGAGTCACTTTTATCGACAACAAAATCCCCCTCATTTACCATCCTTCAATTCGTTCACAAGGCCTCATTTTCCTTGGATGCCAGGCAAGAGCTTGGGAGCCACGAATGTGGATACAAAAGGCTGTTACACTGGCCCCTGGCCCTTTGCCCTCACTCGTGGAGGGCAGCTGTCTCACACAGAAAAGCAGAAGGCCCACTGCCTGTTAACACTTAAGCCGTTCGCGGAAGGCAGTGCTAAAAGAGCACCATAATGTGCTCTCCGGGACCTCAGGAGTTGCAGGCACCTCTGCCTGGATGCTGCCACAGGGCTTGCACAAAGTTTGCTACTGCCGGTGACCAAAAGCAGCTGCTCCCTTTCCTGCACCCATTCATCTGCATGCTCCATCTCATGAGGGGAGGAAGGCAGCAGGCCCAAGTGAGTGGAGTTTGATCCCACCGGCATCAAAGCAGCTGGCTGATTCCAGTGCTCATTCATTCCCATTCCTGCACTCACTCACTCACCTGCACCTTCCTGGAGGAGTTGAGAACAGTGGGCTGAGTAAACAAGGCACCCCCATTACAAGTCTTAAGAAGGGGTCAGAGAAATATCCTGCTTCACCTCCTCTGCCCAAGTCCTGATATTAATCATATCTTCAGTTATCTCTGGTTTCATTTAGTGAAGAAACCCAAATGTGATTGTACTAGAAGATGGGAGTTTCGAGATTCATTAGGTTTAGAAGAAGTCATGAGGGTGGAATCCTCATAATAGGATTAATGCCATCCTGGAAGAGCAGAGAATTTGTTCACAACCTTTCTCGATCCCTGCTATGTGAGGACACCGCAAGAAGATGGCCGCCTGCAAGCCAGGAAGGGGACCCTCACCAGGAACCAAATCAGCAGGCACCTTAATCTTAGATTTCAAAGACACCAAACCTGTGAGAAATCAATATCTGTTGTTTTGGCCACCCAGTTTATGGAATTTTGTTATGACAGCTCACACTGACTAAACCAACACTTGTAGAAAATCTACCATTCACAAATCATGGTTCCCCAAACAACTCATTTTATTATCAAATGAATAAAAGTATGCTTATGGCAATCATATTTTCCAAGTCTAAACATAGAAAAAATAAACTTACCGTTTAATAAACTATTTGAAACAATCACTGCCCTGAGAAATCTAGGACAAATAGTATTTTTTGATACACCACAAAAAATTTAAAGGCAAACTTCAACATGTCATTTTGTTGGTATGTCTTACAGAATGACTTGTTATTGCCACTTCGTTTCATCTATTTTCTATCTCCCTTACAAGTGTTGGACAAAGTAAATTCCACATGAACTAAATAAAACAAATAAGGGAAAATAATTTTATTATATGTAAATTACAACTTGATAATTATTTAATAATCTTAAAGCACTTACATTAATGCTTTGTTTTTTCTTCTAAATGTCCTTATGCCATGCATTTAAAAAAACAGTGGAAATTGTTTCTGTTTGTAGTTAGTCATTGGTTTTCTTCTTCCTATTCTTATTTAAGTTTTATTTTTGAATATGTAGAATATAAGTTTCCAAAAGTTAAAACTATACAAAAAATTATAGTCAAAGAAGTATCTCTTTCTCCTTTATCCCTTACATTGTGTTCCTCCTTCCAGTGCCTTATAAACAATGTGTTTGGTTGTTCACTTTATATCTACTATATCTCTTTTGTAAAAATAAGCAGATGTGTGCATGTTTTCTTATTTGCCCTTTTTTCTTACACAAAATATGGCATGAAATATATGTACTTTTACAGTAACCTACTAGGATGAAAGATAATCTACTTTGATGCAAGGATTTTTAAGATTACCCATTGCCTACATTAAATGAATAAAGACACAAGATGAAGAAACTTCTTATTGAACTATTCAAAATTCTGAAGTCTTCTATCCAGTTACTTAACTGATGTCATCTTCAATTACACTTGCTCAAAATCCTCTGAAGTTCATTACATCTTCTTTAATTTCCTGTACTACCCCGTTTTTAATCTTCCCCCAAATCCTGTGTTGTTCTTGAGTTCCCAAACCTACCTATCTTCTATTTCTCCACTCATCACCCCTGTCTCTTTACTAATAGATTTGTCTTGATTATTAGGCTTCCACTCAAATTTGGATGAGGTCATTGTATGCAAATTAAGTCTGACAGGTCTAAAATCAAGAATCATCCCATCATTGCCTTATAAATGTTGTATTTTTCGAGATATTTTCCTGTAACAGCTGACATGGAGTACATCTCACATCCTAGTTATAATTTTGGGCAGTAGGGACAAATAATTCTGGACAAGGAGCCAGGAGGTATTTCCCCGAGATCCAGTTCTTTCCTCCAACTTACTTGAATTCCTTAAAGCAAAGTAGCAATCTGGGCTTGCATGTATGTAGTAAGAAATCTGGCCTCATCTAAAATAGAAATCTATTCATTACCCTTGCTCTTAGGAGGCAGCCTCTAAACCCTTGTAATTTCCTGAAACATAGGTGTGTCTTTGTTATTGATGGTGGGCCCCTCAGTCATACCCAACAATTTATGCTAACATGGCAACTCACAGAGGAGCCCTAGAAACATTATACTAATGAGATGACTCAAGCTGAGATCCGACCATGTCAGAAAGACCAGTCACATGATTAAAGGGTTGGCGTGGGAGGCTAGGGACTGAGTTCACCCACATAGGCAATAATTCAAATAATCATGCCTATGTAATAACCACCCCCTGCCCCCCCAAAATTCTGGAAACCAAAGCTCAGGTGAACGTCCCTGTTTGACAATATTCCTTGCACATTGTCACACATCAGTGCTGGGAAGAAAATACATTCCTGGGGACGATGTAAACTTTGCATTTTGAACCCTCCCAGATTCTGCCCTATGCATTTTGAACCCTCCCAGCATCTTTTCCTTTGGGTTGTTCTAAGTTACGTTATTTCAGTACAATAAAGCTGCAGTCATAAATATAGCACTTTCCTGAGTTCCATGAATTATTCTTGTTAAGTTACCAAACTTGATAGTGGTCATCCGTAGACATCCCTGAACTTGTAGCCAGTTTGAAGTGATGGTGATCCTGAAGACAGATGGATTTGTGGCTGCTGTCTTCAGTTTTGGGAGTATTGTGGGGACTGTCCCTTCATATAGTACATTTTGCATAATACTTTGCAATGCATAAAAAGGAAATTAAAATGTGATCATTGAAACTTTTCCCAGCCCTAAAACATCAGCTCCATGACTCCATGCTATGTTTCATTTAGATTTCCATTTTCCCAATATTTTCATTCATTTGGAACCTGAGAAAAACATACACGTGAAATAACAACACATAATCCACAAAATGCTCATAAAGCATAGTATTGCTCCTGGAGATGGAAATGTACCTCCAACAATGGAACAAAGAGTTAGATAAGAGAGGTTTTCCTTCCAAACTATGTTGCCAGTTTATGAATGCCCTAGAGTGGTAAAATGTGTGCCTTTCGAGCAGGCAATTCCCTGCAAATGTATGTCTGTTAAACAACATCACCATTGCTTCTCCAAGATTATGAACTTTTAATTATTCCGACTGTAAAAGCAAAGGTCCATTTTCTGTCTAGTTATTACCTTCCTGTGTTAAACACTGCCCAAGACCATACTCTGTTCTGCATAATTACCTCACAGTGAAAAGTTAGTAGATGAAAATAGTGAGATCTGCTTTTTCTCCAAGCAATTCAAAACCTGAAAATTAGATGTCAACATTCACTCAGACCCAGTTCTGTTTGCTGCAGTGCAGTAATTACTAAATGAAAAAAAATTAATCCAATATCTTTCTTTACTCATTTCCTCATGGCCTCTCTAAACTAGTCCATCATCCAGGCAGAGAAATGAAGCACAAAGTGAGAATATGTACTCGACTGTGGGTGGCAGCTATACAAAAGCAAACTTCGCTTTGTAATAATAACAGCCCCCATTCCAGTCCCTGCCCTAAAGCAAGCTTTGCTGAGATGCCTCCAGGTAGGTTCCATCAGGTTGGGCACATGTTAGGACTCGGAGGATGGCAGTTGCCTAGGGAAAAGAAGGTTAGTAGAAAAGAAAGTACTAGAATGTAGGAGAAACATTATTGAATTTTTCAGAAAGACTCCTCAAAACCATTTTCCTTAACAAGGCTATAATTATAGCAAGGTTCATGGAAATTAAATCTTATTACTAAGCCTTTTCAGGTTAATGGGCAGTTTCTAGAAATGAAGAATGAAAAAGAAAAATGACCAGTCTGCATATAACCAGTATTTTCCTGAAGTTCATTCATTCATATTTTTCACTTATTCTATGGTATTTATTAAATATTTGCGAAGTTCCAGGCCTGTTTTAGAAACAATGGATACAGAGTAGTTGGCTAGATGGACATATTACCTACAGATCATGTTAATAATTTATGGACTATTGAACACATAAGCACTCCACAAATGAACAAGCATGAGAGGGGAACTGCTCTCCCCACCCCCAGGAAAACAAACAAACAAACAAAAGACAGTTAGTTGACCTTCATGCTGGTAATTTTAACAATAGAAAACTTTTTTTGTTTGTTTGGTTTTTGAGACAGAATCTCACTCAGGCTGGTTGTACAATGGTGCAATCTTGGCTCACTGCAACCTTCACCTACTGGGTTCAAGTGATTCTCCTGCCTCAGCCTTCTGCGTAGCTGGGACTACAGGCACCTGCCACCACACCCAGCTAATTTTTATATTTTTAGTAGAGCCAGGGTTTCGCCACGTTGGCCAGGCTGGTCTCAAACTCTTGACCTCAGGTGATCTCCCCACCTCGCCTTCCCAAAGTGCTGGCATTACAGGCGTGAGCTAACAGAGAACTTTAGTTCAATTTCTAATCTTGAGGCTGGGCACAGGGGTTCATGCCTGTAATTAGTTTTCTTGCATGAGCTGTCCTTTCTATGTGAGGGCATAGGGAAAAAGCATGAGGAATATTTCTCTACCCTCTCACTTATTAAAAAAAAATCAAAGTATTCATAGGCTACCTACAAGAAACAATACAGGTAGAAAAGACAAATAATAGTTGTGTTAGACTGTTTTGAAAGCAGAGACTTGAAGGCAGAGATAAAGTCTATCTTATTCACTATTTTATGTCCAGTGCCAAATAAAGTGTCTGGAATGCATTAGGAGCTCAATGATCACTTGTGGAATGAAAGCATGAATGGGTAAAGGAGATTTAGAGTGTTTTAGAGGAAGGACATGACACAGACAATAGGGAGAAAAAAAAAATCTGTCTCATCTAACATAAAGCTATTATGTGTCTCTTCCCATAGTATTTACAGAAGCAGCTACTTCCCATGAGCCACATTATATAATGAAGAATTTATAGGCACTAATAAATTCAAGGCATCTTATTACAGACCTTAGAAGAAAGATATGAGGACAGTCACTTGTAGAAGTGTATTTTATGTAGATTGACAAGGCTGATTGAGAGGTTTGTTATTCTCCCAGAGCATTTATCCGAAGCTGATGCTGTGCCTCCCAAGACTCATCAAACTGTCCATTTGCTACCCACTTCTGTTGATTCAAATGAGAAAAAATATTTGAGCCAGAAAAAAAAAATTCTAAAATGTATATTTAATGACTTGACCTTGGACAAATCATTTGCTATTTCCAGTCTTTATGTTTCTTATTTTCAAAATGGGAGCATTGATGGCAATGATAATTAGAGTCCATTAAAGAACTCCAATTTTTTTATTTTTTAAAAACCTGAGTAGAAATCATAAAAGTACAAGTATAATTTTTATCTAAATTTAAAGATTATTGTTTTGGAAAAGATTTTTGAATGCAGATATTCAAAGTGAAGGTATTATGTGGGTGTTTAAAAATATCAAACAGCAGCTTTTAATACCAAAAATATGGATTTTTGAAATAATACATCTCACAGAGTTGGGAAGAATGCCTGGCAGAAGTCCTCTGGATATGACTGAGTGAGCTTTACACTGAAATCTCATAAGGATGAAGAAGAATGTTTACAAAATATCAGAGAACCACAGAACTGACAGATAAAGGAGAAAAAAAGGATGGAAAGGAGACTTTTCATAAGATTCTCTAAAAATAAAAAGTGACAAACAACACTTATGACTTAAGATACTACAAATCAATGCACAAATTGTGGAAAATAAAAAGTAACCTTTACATTTTTAAATACAAGGATTTAAATATGATCTTAAATTTCAGGGTGTAAGACCTGTGGCAAGAACATGGAAATAAAAATTTCTGATTTGGTATTAGAAACATGGGTGAAGAGAATTTTAGTGATAAAATTAAGATTATTAATCAAAGTGATATTACTACATGTGCATGTTACTATAGTGTATATTACATTGCACTGTAGTCACTGTTCAAATATCAATTTTCTCCACTAGATTGCAAATTTTGTAAGGGCTGAAACCTATTTAACTATAGTAGTTAGAATGTAAACACTCAATCTTTGTGGAATTAGTGTTAGGTAAGTATTAGCTACTTATCAACTAGTTAAGTAATATCACAGAACATAGAAAAATACTGTATGATTCTACTTGCATGAGATATTTAAAGCAATCAAAGTCATAAAAACAGAAAGTAGCCAGGAGATATGGGCAGAAGGAAAAAGAGAGTTATTGCTTAATGGATATGAAGTTTCGGTCTTGTAAGATGAAGAAGTTCTGGATATTTGTTGCATAGTAATATGAATATACTTAACACTACTGAAGTATATGCTTAAAAATGGTTACAATGGTAAATTCTATGTTATGTGTTTTTTAATCATAATTAAACATTTAAAAATTATTTTACAAAACCATAAAACATAATCAATAATAAACTACTTGTCCAAAGAGATCAAAGTCTGTTATGAATCCAGATGGATCGCTGGTTTTAGAAGGTAAGGATTGAATTATTTACTCAGCATATCTATACATTTTCTTATTACAACCGCTAGGGGGAAATGTTTAAAGAATGAACAGTATTTGACTGGCTAGACTGTCAAAAACATCCTAGAAATGTAACTTCGTGCTCAAGGACTCCAGCCATCTGACCCTTCCTAAGGAGGCATGGACAATCTTTGTGAATAATGCTCTTCTCATCCTCCTCTTCAGTGGCCTCCAGAGCCATGAAGGGCAATGCATCTGTTTATAATTCCCTTGTGACAACTGGACTCCCATGTGTGAAATAAGCTGAAACTCAATTAAAGAGGCTGTGGCTCCTGCAATCTTTCATTAAGTCTTTTGGCAGCAAACACAGCTGTAGGCCTTTCTTCTTTTCTGCTCCCTGAGAAGCACCTCCTGAGTTTTAATTCTGAATGAAGAGAGATGTAGGGGCTTCCTTAGGATCCTGTCCTGAAAAATAACTTCTTGAGTTGAAATTAAGAGAATGTCAATAAACAACCTCATGCTCTTGTAGGAAGATGAAGAGGAATGGATCTGATTGCATTTCCTATAGATACCATAAAAGAGAAGGAGGGGCTGAAGGGAGGTGGTAAGTTTGACAGTAATAGTTTTCAGCAGCTCTGACAAGCCAAGAAACTTTATCTGTTCATCACACTTTTCCTTCTCTGCTGATTTTAAATGCAAGCCCCTTACTTCAAGCCTGACTGACTTCTCTCTTGATTCAGAGTAATTGGGATCCTCAGAGGCTTCCCAAAAGGAAACATTTTCTGGTTGTATCATCTCCGGGTGTTAACACTAGATAGTGGTGTGGCTTATGTTCAGTATCTTTGGGAATCACATTAGGGACTTAGAGTGTTGGGCTGCTGAAACCCAAAAAGCCCACAATGGGTGGAAAAGTCACATAGCTAGCTTCTCCTCTCCTACCTAGATCATCACCCATTTCAATTACATTGTGTAATAGAAACAGGGATATAGTTTGAAATCTTACAGTTCAAAACGATCTTAAAGTATTTCCAATGTCTCCAAACCATGCCACATGCAAAAGCATTAAGTGCACATTGCAATCACATTGATTACTACTTGTCATCATTACAGATGGGGCTTGAAACATCTAGGGTTTTAATGAGCCAGCATGAATTTTACGTTCTACTTTTGGTCTGAGAGACAGTGTAGCTCCTTTCAGAGATCGATTCCAATGAACCTAAAAATTTCAGTTCAGCTTGTTTCCCTTTGGATGGAAGTAGTATTTTGTTAAAAGGACAAAGCACAAAAATCCAGATTATTAGGGTAAAGTAGAGGGAAAAAATAGTTTTCTATGAAATCTGATTTATTAGGTATTTAGCATGGACAATTCAGATCTCTTTTGCCAACAGCTTTCAACATCTAGCCTGCGTCAGCTCTTTTCTTACATTTCCTATATAAAATATTAAAGGAAATATTACTTATAATATCCTCCAGTTTACAGAACATATTTTCTTTGAACTTAGCCAAATGCTTTTCTCTTCACCTATTTAATCACATTTTTCAACAGTAATATTCATATGGATATTATATTGTGTATATATGATGAAAAAAATTATAGATGTGAGATATCATCAGTTTCATGTTTAGCTAGTAACACTAAAAGGCCAGACACTTTGCACTGCTGGACTGGTGTGATTGTATTCTCTCACCACTCCTTTCCTATTTGTTGTAAGTAGTTTAGTAGAATTAACTAATATGTCTTCTCTCTGACAATGTTTCTATAAGCCTGAATCTTAGAAATATTTCAGAATCAAGGAGGGAATCTGTTATAAGTAAAACTCCTAGGTTATGGATCATGTGAGCACACAGACACAGAATTGTGCATCTTTAATCAAAGAAATGCATGTGGAGAGGAGATGGTGTAAATTCTATGTTTTCAGGAGACTGGGGGAGTTTAACATTGACCCAAAATAGCTTTGACTAGGAGCCAGCTATCCCCAAGTCATTTGCACGACCATGTACCTACTTCCCTCTAACTTGGGAAAAGAGGGCTTTTCATTTGGGATGCAATTATCACAGCAATCAATCCATCAAAAAGTTTTTTTTTTTTTTTTTTTTTTTTTTTTTTCCTTTAGGAGAATGAAAAAAGGATACGGAAGCTTCTGAGTGAATGTAGGAGCAATTGAGACTTGAAAACCAAAAAACCTGTATCAGTTAGACTGGTCTTGTAGCTTTTGGCCAAAGCTTGCAAACCTTCATATTTTATTTCCTTTTGGCTTTCCCAGTCACCATGTGTTCTGATTTTTGCTTCTCTGGACAAGTCGATTTATCTTTCTCTCTCTTTTTATTTATTCTCTTATTAAAATGAAGTTTTACTTTTACTTTTTCCTCATTCCTCTCTCATTTTTAAAGCCCCATTTTAATTAAGGTAGAAATATACAGAAATATTGTGTCTCTTACAGAAACTATGGAAAGAACAGATGCAAAAAATACAGCCCTCAAGACCTTATCAATAAGGTTCGGAGACTGTCAGAAGAAAATGACTTAAGAAACAGACTGCACTTATTTCCTCCTCTACCTTCGCTTGAAAATAGGAGACAATGATTCCATTTAACAGTAGAAAATTTTCTCTCCCATCTAGCTTTTAGAATAGTTTGTAATAAAATCTTAGCCGAATAATTTGGGGAGAGGGGTGGTGAAAAGATAAGGGTAGATTTTATAGGGTTTATTTTATAGTCTCTAACCATGAATGGAAAGAGGGTGTGTGTGTATCTAAGAGAGTGTGTGTGTGTGTGTGTGAGTGTGAGTGACGACATAGCATATATGTGCTTATATCAGACATAGTGAGAGATGGATAGAACTGACAGCTATAAAAACATCCCTGAGTTTTGACTTCCTACCATCAATATGTTTTTTTATTTCTGATTATAAAATTTGAAGTAGGCACCTCGTGAGAGAGGAGAAAGGAAGAAATTTGACAGGAAGGCAGTTAGGGTGGGTCCTTGGTCGAATTCTTTCAAACAAACAGCCTAAAATATCAGGCGGCAGGTACAGATAAGGGAAATTGCAGAGGGGCTTGCCTAAGACATAGCCACAGTCACACAGATAAAGTCTACACAGGTGATTTGCCCAGACATTCCTGAAATGGAAAATTTTGTTCCCTAACACATGCGCAGTAAGGGGAACAAAGCAACATGGAGTAACTCAAGCTAAGAGTCTGCATGCGCACTACGAGGATGGGGTGGAGCTACCAGAAATTTGTGCCTTATGCAAATGAGACACCCAACCCTCACTGGTTTCTTCTACAAGCCTCTGCATTCATCTATAAAAATGGCAATCCATTCAGGCCCCCTCTACTACAGAGACCTTTCTTCTTTCGCCTATTAAACTTTCACTCCAGCCTCACCCTCTGTGTCCATGCTCCTTATTTCTCTTGGTTGTGAGATAAAGACCTCCAGGTGACACCTCACAAGCTGAGACTGCTACATTGTGGTGCATTGGCGAGACTGTAACACTCGCATTACTCCCATACCTCCGTCGGCATTTCCTTCTTTCCCTCATTGCCCACAGAGCCACCACTTCAGCTGCTAACTCAGATCAAATCTATCCTGGCAATGCTAAGAACTCTTAAGTTCTGACACTTTGCATTAAAATTGGCCTTTCCATTCTTTCATGCATGAAGCTTGTCTGCTTTCTAAGACAAGCCTGCTCAATGAACTAAGCTGTGTTATAAAGTATAAAACATTGCAATGAAGTAAGATAGCTCTAGATGATATTGCTGAAATAGACAATGTAGTTTTTACCACCTGCCCATATCATCACCAGAATTTCAGTCGAGAGGCTCTAGAATCTGTACTCGACAACAGCAACCCTGATGGTAAGTCATGTTGAATACAGTGAATGTGCAAATAGGCCAAGAATGTGTCATGGCTTGCTCGGAAGTGCAATATTATAAATTTGCATATTTTGCAAGTTATCACTGAGATTTGATGATCTGTCCAAGTAAAGTAGTTAAAAATATAAAGTTTAATGGGTTCTTAGTCCATTGCATTTTCTGACGTTGCCTGTTGACACATCCTAGTATATTTTAATGCTTTTTCACACTTGACATGGCACTACTGTACAATAATTAAGTTCCCATAAATATATTCAGTAATGATTGCTATTGAAACTGATTAGCCATTGATATGCTCATATCAATTCAAAGACAACTCGGCTTCTCAAATTAAACAAACCAACAAAAATTTGACGTACTTAACTTATATCATTAATTTTAAGTAGAAAATAAGAACATACTAAGACAATATTCTTGGCATTGATCAGTATAAATTCATTTTAAATAATAGTTGAGTTTTATACAATATGGGTACTTAAGTTTTCTCACATTACCAGAATGAAAAATCAGAATTCATGTGAATAATACTCAATTTATCAAAATGTCCCAGGTAATCCAGAAACAAATTGCAAAATAAATCTGAAGGACATACAACACAGATTTACTTCATCTCAGGATATTTACCTTGGCTAAGCAGATCAGATAAGTTGATGCTATTTTACCTGTACATAACTCTTAAGATAAAAAAAAAAAAAAAAAAACTGATTATTTTTCCCAAAAGCATCCCCTAACTGCTTCCCTTCAGGCTTCTAAATTCTCCTGAAGATGTTACTGTCTCTCAAGTTTCTATGCAGCCGATTGATGATATCCAAGCTGAATATTCTGGCACTTGGGAGACCTATATATTTGGTTTCCCACCTTATCATCTCCCTCTCCCCAACATGAGCTCTCTTTGAGGTGATCTCATCTACTTATACTCTCATCCAACTAAAACTTCTCAAAATCTCATTACAAGTCTCTTCAGTCACAGATTCCTTTGCCTTATCTTTCAAAATAAATATTTAGGAAAAATTACAATGCCAGTTTTTTTTTTTTTTTTTTTTTTTTTTTTTCTTTCCATCTGTCTTTTCCCCACATTGGAGTATAAGTCATTCAGAATGATTCCCTTCCACCCTAAGCTGCTGCAAATGGTCACATATTTTATGCTGCACAACGGTAGGCAACCCTATTCACAATGACCACAATGCAACAAGGACATCCGTTTGTTTCCCCTAACTTTATAATTTATAATCAACAAATGGCAGAGCAAACACTGGACACATATCCAACACAGGAAATAAACTTGTGCATCATTTTTAAAAGCAGAAAGTGAGAAAAATTAATGAAGAAAATGTTGACTCTTCACACTATATCTGCCAAGGTCAGATAACTTTCTTAACTTCAATCTTCAAATGTCCAGTGCTTTATATCAAATGGTGCAATGGTGAGCCTGGCTGATAAGCCAAAACACAGAGGGTTTCGTGGTTCACTCTTCCCCTTGATGCAAGAAGAATCTGGCAACTGGGAGTTTGGCCTTAATTATCTTCTATTGCAATTATTACTGTCATTTTCCTCGTCTTTCTAGACTGCTCATTAGCATTGTTGACAACCTCATGCCAGCCTCTTTTGTTTGTTACTGTTGGTCCTGCGAAACAACACAATTTAACTTCTGCTTTCAAATACTCCCGATTAAAAAAAAAAAAAAAAAAGAGACCCAGAAAATTGTTTTGAAATGGTTTCTTAATTTGTACTCTCTGATATTATATTATCTCCCCCAACTCCCAATTCTTTAATCACTCTTTTCTCTGCTCTTGATATTTTTCTGACTTCTTCACTCTTTTCATTCCCCTAATGATCATCCTTTAAGGTTCATGTCAAAAACTACCCTGTGTTTTTCTCTGTATATGCTGTCTCAGACAATTCATCCAATTATTACACTTTCTGATCACCTCTATCTAGAAGATGAAATGAATATATGTTTATTCATATATTCCTGGCCCTGTTGCAAGCTTTGCACCCACATATTCCATGTTGTACTGAACATGATTAATGGGATAAAATGCCATCTACTTAAATTAATGTGTCCAAACAAAACTGTACCGCAGACTGGATTCTTCCTTCTCTACATCCATTAACACATTACTAGTCTTCTTCTCACCAAGAATTGAAACCTTAAAGTTATCATTTTTATTTCCTTTTACTTTTGCCCTTAACCCACAAATTCATCAATAATCAGAGTAACCCAATAATTTATTCTAAATTACTTATCACACCTGGCAGTTAAAAAAAAATTCATGCCATTAACACAGGTCATGTCCTTACTATCTTACATCTAGATTCAGATTAAGATATGAAAACGATTTGTCGGCTACCTCTTTCCAACATGAGCTCTCTTTCAGAGGATCTCATCTACTTACTCTCATTCAAAACAAACCAACCTACCAACCTCAAAATCTATTCACAACTTTCTCTACTCACTGATTCCCTTGACTTTCTTTTCTGTAAAATAAATATTTGGGATTTGCCAGTGATTGTGGGTGCCACTGTTAGCTACTTTCACAAACATGGAGTGTTTTCCTCTATTCTCTCTCTTCCAAGATATCCTCAACCCAACTTTTAAATTAACATTCATAAAATGCTAATTTAAACACCTCCTCTTTCCCTTGATAAAATCCCTCCAATAGCTCACTCAAGGACACCTGACCATATTTCTCCACTTGTTTTCAACATAAACTCTACCCCACCACAACTACATCTTTGCTCACTGCTTTATATATTCTGGTACATTGAAAAACATGGCCATGTATTTTTCCCATTCTCACATAAATGCCACTTTGCAAGGTGAATCTGGAGCTCCTCTAATCAAAGTATGGCATCTGTTTCTCCACTTTGTTTTGCAACTAGCCTTGGCTCATGGAATAATATCAAATATATCAAGCAGAGACTTGAAAAGTAGTTTTGCATTAGGACTTGCCCACTCTTGCTGCACTTGGAACCTTGAGAACACCAGGTGAATGAGCCCAAGCTGGTATACTGGAGGAGTCTTCCATCTGACTGCAGAAACTACTGGACATGTGAATGAGTCCATCCCGCATTACCAGTCACCAGCCAACCACCAGCTGCCCACGCATGCATGGGGGACCCTGTAGAAATCAGCAGTAGCAGTCTGGACTCAGCCATCCATCAACTCCTGAACTAATTAAATTAGTAGTTTTAAACCAGTAAGTTTTGGCATTTTTTTTTTAATGTAGAAAAGTTAATCAAAACTTATTATTTAATGTCCCCCATTTGATGTCTTCCTTAAAAAATTTTAATTATTATGGATATATGACAGGTATACATATTTATGGGGTACAGGTGATGTTTTTATACAGGTATACAATGTCTAATGATCAAATCGGGGTCACTGGGGTCTCCATCATCTCAAACACTTATCATTTCTTTGTGTTAGGGAAATTCCAATTCCATTATTTCAATTATATGTAAACATACAATGAATTAAACTATAGTTGCCCTATTGTGCTGCCAAATACTAGATCTTATTCAGTCCATCTAACTGTGTTTTTGTACCCACTATCTCTTCTTTATCACCTCCCTCCCCACCACCTTGCTGGCCTCTGGTAATCATCATCCTATTCTCTACCTTCATAAATTATATATATATATTTTTAGCTCCCACATTTGAGTGACAATATGGAATCTTTTTCTTTCTGTGCTCAGCTTATTTCACCTAATGTCCTCTAGTTCCATCCATGTTGTTGCAAATGACAGGATGCTATTAATTTTTGGCTGAATCATATTCCATTGTGTGTATGTACCACATTTTTTAATCCATTCATCCATTGATGGACACTTAGGTTGCTTCAATATCTTGGCTATTGTGAATAGTGCTGCAATAATTATAGGATTGCAAATATGTCTTCAATATTATGATTTTTTTCTTTTGGACACATACCCAGCAGTGGGATTACTGGATCATATCGTAGGTCTATTTTTTTTTTTTTTTTTTGGAATGTCTATACTGTTCTCCACAGTGGCTATATCAAATTTGCTTTGTCACCAATAGTGTACCATACAAGTGTTTCCCTCTCACCACATCCTTGCCAGCATTCGTTATTGTCTGTCTTTAGAATAGTAGCCATTTTACTTGGGGTGAGATGCCACTCATGGTAGTTTTGGTACACATTTATCTGATGATTAGTGATATTGAGCATTTTTTCACATACCGTTGTCCATTTATATGTCTTTGTTTGGGAAATGTCTATTCAGATCTTTTGCTCATTTTCAAATTGGATTATTTGTTTTTTTACCTATTGAGTTGATTGAGTTCTTTATATATTCTGGGCATTAATTCCTTGTCAGATGGGTAGTTTACAATTATTTTCTCCCTTTCTGTGGGTTATCTGTTGACTTCATTTTTTCCTTTGCTGTGTAGAAGCTTTATTAGATTGATGTGATCCCATTTCTCCATTTTGCTTTGGTTGCCCATGCTTTTGAGGTTTTACTCAACAAAGCTTTGCCCAGACCAATGTCCTGGATCAAGGGTGTCCAACCCTTTTAAAGGGAGGACTTTTTGCTTATTTGTGGTGGTGAATATCATAAAAATTATTCACTAACTTTTTTTTTTAAGCTCATCAGCTATTGTATTAGTGTATTTTATGTGTGGACCAAGACATTTATTCTTCCAATGTGGCCCAGGGAAGCCAAAATGTTGTACACTCATGTTCTGGATTGTCTCTCCAAAGTTTTCTTCTAGCAGTTTTATACTTTCAGGTCTTAGATTTATATCATTAATCCATTTTGATTTGATTTTTGTATGCAGTGAAAGATAGGGGTGTAGTTTCACTCTTCTAGATATGGATAAGTTTTCCCAGCCAATTTACTGAAGGGACTGCCCTTTCCTCAGTGTATGTTCTTAACATCTTTGTCGAAAATGAGTTAAATATAAATGCATGCATTTATTTCTGTATTTTCTATTCTGTCCTATTGGTTTATGTGTCTGTTTTTATGCTAGTACCCTGCTGTTTGGGTTATTATGGCTCTATAGCGTAATTTGAAGTCAGGTAATGTGATTCCTCCAGCTTTGTTCCTTTTGCTCAGGATAGCTTTGAATATTTTTGGCCTTTTTTGGTTCCATATAAATTTTAGGATTTTAAAAAATTTATATGAGAAATGTCATTGGTAGTTTGATACGGATTGCCTTGAATCTATTCATTTGGGTAGTATAAGCATTGTAACATTTAACATTTTAACAGTTCTTTTCAGTTTGAATGTCCTATATGTCTTTTTCTTGTCTAATTGCTCTGACTAGGACTTCAAGTACTATGTTGAATAAAAGTGGTGAAAGTTTCAGCTTTTTGTTTCAGACTGTAAAGAAAGGGCTTTAAGTTTTTCCTCATTCAGTATGATACTAGCTGGGGTTGTATTGTATATGGCTTTTATAACATTGAGCTGTGTTCTCTGTGTTCCCTATTTTTGTTGAGAGTTTTTACCAGGAAGGGATGTTGAATTTTTGATCATACGTTTTTTATCCTTCATTCCATTGCTATAACGTATCACATTGATTTATTTGCATATACTAATCACC
Organism: Macaca fascicularis; assembly: GCF_037993035.2. Classification (NCBI taxonomy): domain Eukaryota; kingdom Metazoa; phylum Chordata; class Mammalia; order Primates; family Cercopithecidae; genus Macaca; species Macaca fascicularis. The sequence continues at coordinate 166,550,496 of NC_088376.1, read as the reverse complement.
CTGGGATGAATCCCACTTGGTCATGATGAATGATACCTTTAATGTATTGCTGAATGTGGTTTGCTAATATTTTCTTGAAGATTTTTACATGTATGTTTATCAGGGATATTGACAGGTTTTTTTGTTTGTTTGTTTGTTTTTGTTTGTTGTTGTTGTGTCTTTGTCTGGTTTTGGTATTGAGGCCATACTGGCTTCATAGGATGGATTTAGAAGTATCCCCTCCTCCTTCATTTTTTTTTTGAATAGTTTGAGTAGGATTGGTAATAGTTCTTCATTAAATGGTTGGTAGAATTCTCCACTGGAGCGCCATCAGGTCCTGTACTTTTCTTTGATGGAAAACTTTCTACTACGGATTCAATCTTTTTACTTGTTACTGGTCTGTTCAAGTTTTGGATTTCTTCATTATTCAAACTTGGTAGGTTGTATGTGTCAGGAATTTATTCATTTCTTCTAGGTTTTTATTTGCATTTATTTATGTATTGACTCATAATAGTCTCTAATAATCCTTTGAATTTCTGTGGTATCAGTTGTCTCCTTTTTCATCTCTGACTTTATATATTTGGTTCTTTACTTTTTCTTCTTAGTCTGGCTAAAGGTTTATTGATTGTGTTTATCATTTCAAAAAACCAACTTTTCATTTTTTTGCCCTTTTGTATACTTTTTTAGTTTAAATTTTATTTATTTATGCTCTGATCTTTATATTTCTTTGCTTCTACTAATTTTGAGTTTGGTTTGCTCTTGCTTTTATAGCTCTTTATGACACATTGTTATGTTGTCTATTAAAGTTTTTCTACTTTTTTATGTATGCATTCATTGTATAAGCTTCCCTGTTTTTGTTGTATCCCATAAGTTTTGGTATGTTGTGTTTCTATTTTCATTTGTTTCCAAAAATAATAAACTTCCTTTTTAATTTTTTCATTGACAGAGTGGCCATTCAGGAGCTTATTGTTTATTTCCCATGTGTTTGTATAGTTTCCAAAGTTCATCTTGTTATTGATTTCCAGTTTTATTTAATTGTAGTCAGAAAAGATACTTGATATGATTTCAATTTTTAAAAAATTGAAACTTTTTTTGTGTCCTAACACATGGTCTTCCCTTAAGAATATACCCTGAGCTGAGGAGAATGTATATTCTGTAGCTGTTGAATGAAAGGTTCTATAAATGGCTATTAAGTCCCTTTGGTTTATAATGCAGATTAAGTCTGATGTTTCTTCATTGCTTTTCTGTCTAAATGATCATCCCAGTGTGTTAGGGTGCTGGAAGTCCCCAGCTAGTATTGTATTTGGGTCTGTCTCTCTCTTTAGCTCTAATAATATTTACTTTATGTATCTGGTTGCCCCAGCATTGGATCCACACATATGTACAATTGTCTTATCTTCCTGCTACATTGACCCCTTTATCATTATATAATGACCTTTTTTGTATTTTATTATCGTTTTTGTCTTGAAATCTATTTTGTATAATATAATATGTCACTTTTGCTCTTTCTTTATCTTTCATTTGCATGGAATATCTTTTTCCACCTCCTTATTTTCAGTCTATGTATGTCTTTATAGAAAAAATGAGTTTCTTGTAGGCACTACATCATTAGGTCTTTTTTATGTATTCACCACTCTGTTTTGACTGGAGAATTTAGCCCATTTGTATTTAATGCTAATATTCATAAAGACTTACTATTGACATTTTGTTATTCATTTTCTCATTGTTTTGTTGGTCCTCCCCTCCTCTCTTTCTCTCCTTGTCTTCCTTTGTGTAAAAGTGATTTTCTCTGGGAGCATGATTTAATTTCTAACTTTTTATTTTTGCATATGTATTATAGGTTTTTGTTTTGTGGTCACCATGAGGCTTGCAAAGAACATCTTATAACCAATTATTTTAAACTAATGACAGCTCCACCCTGATTACAAAGAAAATACAAACAAGCAATGAGAAAGGTAAAAAAAAAACAAACAAAAAAAACAAAACAAAAAACAACAACAAAAAAAACAACTAAATTTATGTATTTCTTTTCTTTTTTTTTTTTTTGAGACAGAGTTTAGCTCTTGTTGCCCAGGCTGGAGTGCAATGGCATGACCTCGGCTCACTGAAACCTCCTCTTCCCGGGTTCAAGCAATTCTCCTGCTTCAGCCTCCCGAGTAGCTAGGATCACAGGCATGCACGACCACGCCCAGCTAATTTGTATTTTTAATAGAGACGGGGTTTATCGATGTTGGTCAGGCTGGTAGCGAACTCCCAACCTGAGGTGATCCACCCGTCTTGGCCTCCCAAAGTGTTGGGATTACAGGTGTGAGCCACTACACCAGGCAAAAAACACTAAATTTCTACTCCATTCCCCCTGCTTTTTGACTTTTTTGTTGTTTCTACTTATATCTTTTTATATTGTCTATTTCTTAAAATTTTGTTGAAGTTATTAGTTTTTGATTGGTTTTTTATACTTCTTACAAAATATATAAATGGTTTACATGCTGCATTTACAGTGCTACAGCATTCTGTATCTTTCTTACTTTCTTTCTTAATAGTGTACTTACTATTACCAGTAAATTTTGCACCTTCAGATGATATCTCACAGTTCATTAATGTCTTTTTCCTTCACATCAAGAATTCCCTTTAGCGTTTCTTGTAATACAGTCTAGTTGACAAAATCCCTCAGTTTTTGTTTGTCTGGGAAAGTCTTTAATTCTTCCTCATGCGTGAAACATAATTTTTCTGGATGTAATATGCTAGGTTGGCAAAACTTTTTTCTTTAGTACATTTAATATGTTATTCCAGTGTCCTCTGGCCTATAAGGTCTGCTGAGAAGTCTGCTGCCAGACCTACTTGAGCTCCTTTATATGGTTTTATATTTTTCCTCTTGCTGCTTTTAGGATCCTAATCTTTGTGCTCAGAGAGTTTGATTATTATGTGCCTTGAGAATTTGACTTTTATGGTGTCTTCTTATTTGGGTTGAAATTTTTTGGTATTGTATAACCTTCTTGTACCTTAATATTCATATCTTTCTCTTGGTTTAAAAAGTTCTCTGTTTTTATTTCTTTGATTAAACTTTCTATCCTGATCTATTTCTGCTTTAGGACCTGTAATTTTTAGATTTTTCCCTTTTAAGACTATTTTCTAGATCTTGTAAGTATGCTTTATTTATTTATTTATTTATTTGACTTTTTTCTCATATGACTGTGAATTTTTATATAGCCTGTCTTCAGGCTAACTAATACTTACTTCTGTCATTAATTCTGCTCTTGGGAGACTCCGGTGTTTTCCAGTTGGTTAACTGAATTTTTCAGCCAGAATATCTGTTGGATTTTTATTTTAATTCAATCTTTCTGTTAAATTTTCATGATAGAATTCTGAATTCCATTTCTGTGTTATCTTGAAGTGCTTTGAGCTTCCTCAAGATAGCTATTTTGAATTCCCAGTCTGAAAGGTGACATATCTTTAACACCCCAGGATTATTCACTGGTGCCTTATTTAGTCCATTTGGTAAGGTCATGTTTTCCTGGATGTTCTTGATGCTTATGAAAGTTGATCAACATCTAGACGTTGAAGAGTTAGGTGTTTATTCCAGTGTTTGCAGTCTGGACTTATTTGTACCTGTCATTCTTGAGAGGGCTTTCCACGTATTCAAACAGGATTGAGTGTTGTGATCTAAGCCTGTGGTCACTGCAGCCTTATTAGCACTAGGTGGGGGTACCCTAAACCCAGGAATGCTGTGACTTTGGCAGACTTCCTCGGTGGACTTTGGTGAAATAAGGGACAATTCTCTGGGTTATCAGGCAAAGTCTCTAGCTCTCTTGTCTCTCCTTCCCGTAATCATAAGGAGTCTCTCTCCATGCTGGGCTGCATGGAGTTGGGGCTGAGGTAACATGAGCACTGCCATGACCACCACAGCTGGCACTATGCTGGATCAAACTTGAAGCCAGCACAGTACTGGATCTCACCCAAGGCTCATGGTGACTACTGCCTGGCTACTGCCGATATTTATTCAAGGCCAAGGGCTCTTTATTCAGCAGGTGGTCAATCCCTTCAGGGCAGTAGATTCCCTTCTGGCCCAGGATGGGTCTAGAATTGCTGTCCAAGTGCTAAGGTCTGGAGATAGGGGTTTCAGAAACTGCTTTGTGCTTTATTTTACAGTGTCAGAGCTGGTACGCAGGTTGCAAGACAAAGTCTTCTGTTCCCTTCCCTCTCCTTTCCTCAAGTGGAAGGATACTCTCCTGAAGCTGCACTGCCTTGATGCAGGCACTTTCTTGACTGACACAGCTGGTATTGCACTGGGTTGTGCACATGCAAAGTCAGTGCACTGCCTCTGAGACCAATGTAGCACCAGGGCTTGTCCAAAGACTGCGGTCCCTGTGGACTGATTACCACTAAAAATTTTTTCTGGGTCCCAGGTCACTGTGTTAGAGCCAGCCTGTGGTAGCACCAGCCAGGACTCAGATTACTTTTGCTGGTGTTGAGAATTCTCTTATGGCCAAGGGCTGGTTTAAATGCTCTCTCCATGGGTACTGGCAGAATTCTGTCCTGTGTTGTGTTCTGCCAGGACAGAGCAATGCTGAGTCCTAATGCAAATTTAATATACTCACTTCACTCTCCCTCCCCCAAGCACACAGATTCTCTCTACATGCAGCCCTGCCTGGGGTTAGAGGAGGTTAGTGTAGGCAATGCAAGACGGTCTTTCCTATCTTCTTCAATCCCTTGTTCCTTGATATTATGTTGAAATAGGTACTTTGATTGCTCCCTTGTTTTGTTCTTATGAAGGTGCTTTCTGGCATGGATAGTTGTTCAATTTGGTATTCCTGTGGGGAGAAGATAGCTGGAGGGTTCTATTCAGTCATCTTGCTTCACTTCCTCTCTCTCTATTCTACTTGATGTCTTTCTTGAAATACTCTGGCTCCACAATGTGCATGCTCATTCTCTCTCTTTTTCTTTTATGAGTTCTTACGACATTCTGACTATACCAGCAATTTCAAGAGATTCTGCCATTTTCTCAAACAATGCCACCAGTGCCTCTTTCATAGGAACAAGTTCTATACTACTTATCAAGTACTTAATTGTATACTGTCTTGTTGTTAATGTCTTATAAATCTATTTTCCCCTATAGACAATTAATCTATTTTATCTTCTTAATCTGTTAGTATATCTTCAGAATTTATCAGCATTCTATTAGCAAAGTAGGCTTTCAAGAAATATTTATTTGGTCAGGCATGGTGCCTCACGCCTGCAATCCTAGCACTTTGGATGGCTGAGGCAAGTGGATCACTTGAGGTCAGGACTTTGAGACCATCCTGGCCAACATGTTGAAACCCCATCTCTACTAAAAATATGAAAAATAGCCAGGTGTAGTGGCACACACCTGTAATCCCAGCTACTCAGGAGGCTAAGGCAGGCGAATTGCTTGAGCCCAGGAGGCAGAGGTTGCAGTGAGCCGAGATCACACCACAGCACTCCAGCCTAGGCGACAGAGCAAGACTCCATCTCAAAAAAAAAAAAAAAAAAAAAAAAAAAAAAAAAAAATCAAATATTCATTGATTAAATGAAAGTTCCTTTTATAATGAAAAAATACGAAGCAATTTAAATTCAAAAACCAGGTAGATAAATTACATTACTGAAAAGATATATATTCAACTAAGTGGTATATTTGAGTTGAGTTCTCTTCTCTGCCCTCCTCCTGAGCTCATCTCAGAAATCCGACTTTAGAACTCCCTGCCCAGAAAGATACACAAGAACAAAACAGGGGAAAAAGTAAGACCCCAGCTTGCCCTGAATATATTTTTCTAATCCTTCATAATAAGTAGTAAGATGAAAGTGGCTTATCTTATTTATCTTTCAGCTTTATGTCAAATGTACATTGTGATATGCAAAGGATACACAATGAAACTGAGAATTTTCTTCTCCAGGACCATTAAGTTAGAAATTTCTGGCTTTTATTTTCTAGAGTGCCTACAGCATTTCACTTCAGTGCTGCATTAAAGTAATTTTTGCATTTAATATGGAATAAAGGCAAAGCTGTCTCACAATGCCCTAACCACAGGTACGTGGGCGAACAGTTGTCTACAGATTATGGCTTAGAAACAGATTCAAAGGAAAGCTAAGAAAGGCAAAACAACTCGATTTGGAATATGAATCAGTCTTGGAATTGGCATGCTTCAGTGAGAATGGCGTATTATTTTTTCCTGTTTCAGAGATGGTGTCCCAAAGCAATTTCTGTTTCCAAGATATAAGGGGTGTTGCATTCCAATTTGGAGAGATTTTGAGGGTCTCTGAGAACAGAATTAAAGAGAAACTAGACAGCATAACATACGCATTTTTCATCAATGTGCTATTAAAGGTAAATGTTTGATATAATAATCATCTCCATGTATTTTACCTCCTATTCACCTGACAATTTTTACACCTTAAAATCCTCATCCATGAGAGTCCAAAAATAGGTAATATTAACTGTAGTATCCGAAGAAAAATGTGATAGTTTTAGTCCTTTTGTGATTATTCATGATGGCTGTATGTATGGCTTGTTTTTCCTTTTTATGTTTAATAGGCTTTATATATTTTTCAGGGTAAATAAAATGATAATGCAGCTTTCCTTGTTTTGGGGGATTTCTGATTCAGTTCAGGCTACATGTAATAGTTCTGTGAAATTTCCTTTCTGCTGCAAAAGCTACAATCCTCTCTGATAAGTGGTAGAAATAAATTCATAGTTAAGTATGCATGGGTTGGGCAAAGAAGAAGCATCAGAGAAGCTGAGGTTGAAATAAATTAAAGAAGTTAGGTTCTTTCCTTTTTTTTTTTTTTTTTAGTTTTAATCCTGAAGACACTGTTTTTCTCATTCAATACCACACTCCATTCTTTTATGGATCAAGACATAACTGTGCTAAAAAGGCAAAGCAGTGAGATGTTGTTTCAATGGTAAATAGACAATAAAATTGTGGTATATTCATACAAGGGAATACCACTTAGTGATAAAAGAGAAATGAGTGATCAAGCTATGTGAAGACATGGATGAATCTTAAATGCACACTGCTAAGTGAAAGACATCTGTCCCAAAGACTACATATTATATAATTCCAGTTATATGACATTATGGAAAAGGCAAGCTATAAAGACTTTACAATGATTGCTGGTTGCTAGGGATTCAGGGAGATGTGAGTAGGTAAAGCATGAATGTTTTTAGGATAGTGAAACTATTCTGTATGATACTGTAATCCTGGATACCTGATATTATAAATTTGTTAAAATTCATAGAAATTTACAGCACAAAAAGTGAAACTTAATGTGTGCAAATTTTTTAAAAAATACTTATAAGACTGAGAATACCAGGATGGAACATAGAATTGAAAAACAAATCTAACTTTGTTATAGCCCCTCTGTGTGAAATTACCTCATTGATGAGGGTGGGAGGAAACATAATGATCTAGGTAACTTTGGAAGTTGATAGAGCTGCTTCCCAGAAGGGGACAGGTTAACAATTCTCAAACCACTATATATGTATAGTAGAGTTGAAAGGAAAAAGATGGAAGACAGATGGTAGAAGTCAGGTTTCTTACTGTTGGAGTGAGAGTCTACAGATAGCTAAGAACAAGAGGCTAGGATGATCCATGTAGCAATATATTAGAATTAGAAGCATAAAGAAATATTTACAGGTTTTTATTTTGTATTAGCCCATTTTCATGCTGCTGGTAAAGACATACCTGAGACTGGGAAGCAAAAAAGGTTTAATGGACCACAGTTCCTTGTGGCCAGGGAGGCCTCACAATCATGGTGGAAGGCAAGAAGGAGCAAGTCACATCTTATGTGGATGGCATCAGGCAAAGAGAGAGAGGTTGTCAAGGAAACTCCCCCTTATAAAACCATCAGATCTTGTGAGACTTATTCACTATTACAAGAACAGCATGGGAAAGACCTGCCCCCATGATTCAATTACCTCCCACTGTATGGGAATTCAATATGGGATTTGGGTGGGGACACAGCCAAACCCTATCATGTATATATGTTGGTTAGCTAATGAACACACATATATTTCTTTGTCTTGCGAGTTGAGACAGTTAGAAATAAGGTACTCTATAATAACAGGCACATGTGACACAGAAATCTTGGTTTCTAATACTATTTTGCAATAAAGGGAACCTCGGATTTTGGATAAATGGCTAATTCATTTCTCCAGTACATATATAAAATAAGCCTGGAGCATCTTGTAGTGCTAAAGAATGAAGAAGTGCTAAATACACACACACACACACACACACACACACACACACACACACGCACACACACACACAGATGGGATTATGTTAAAGGGACACAGTAGCCAAGTGAAGGAGTTCAGAACTGGAACAATTTGAGCAGCAAAATCAACAAAGTAATGTTTCATTATAACCTGAAGTAAAAAATAAATAACTATGAGTTCACATTGATAAAAAAACATTTGCATACATAAATGAGAGAGAAGAGACTATAATGGTCAGTTGAATGCTTTAACTTGGTTTGGCTGTAGTGCCTACTTATTCAATTAAACACTAATCTAGGTGTTATTGTGAAGATATTGTAAAGATGTAGTTAATATCTGCAATCAGTTGATGATCAGTAAAGGAGTAATAACTACCTTTACTTGGGAGATTATCCTTGATAATCTGGATGGCCTCATTCAATGAGTTGAAGTATCTCAAAAGAAAAACGGAGGTTTCCTGGAACAAGGAAAAATTCTAATTTTGGACTCTCTGGGCTGTAGCATCAACTCTTGTATGAGAACTTCTAGCATGCCTGCCTGTCCTATACAAATCTGAGACTTGCCAGCCCCCATAATCACACAAGCCATGTCTGTCTGTCTATCTATGTATCTGGATAATCCTATTGGTTCTGCTTTTCTGGTAGAAGCTTAAAATCCCCCATGCAGAACAATTCCAAATAATATTTAGATACTTCACCCTCAAGGAGATAGAATATAACTCCCCATATTTAAAGTGTGGGCTGTAGATTGTGACATTAAAATGTGACAATAAAAATGGTAATTTTATAATGGAGAAACATGACAAATACTACCTTAGGTGAGGTCAACAATAACACTGATAAGTCACTGATAATATGTACCCTCAACATGATGATGAAAATCCCCTTTATTTCTGTGACCCTCCTCTCTGAAATACATAACCTCAGTCTAATCACAAGAAAAATCAGAAAAATTCCAGTTAAGGGACATTTCACAAAATACTGACCAATAATTTGTTTCTTTCTCAAAAGAAACAAAATAATCAAAAAAGGGAATATCTGAAAAACTACCACAACCAAGAGGAGCCTGAAAAGATGTGATTAAATGTAATAAACAGTGGATGGGATTTTGGAAGAGAAAAAGAACATTAAGTAAAAACTAAGAAAATATGAATAAAGTATAAATTTAATAATGTGTCAATATTGGTTTGTAAATCGAAACAAATGTATCATACTAATGTAACATTAATTGTATGAAAATGTGGGAAGTAAGTGGGAACTATCTTAGCAATTTTTCTGTAAATCTAAAAGTGTTCTTTTAAAAACTTTATTTAAAGATATTGTGCACTGATTTTGTTATGTTTTTCCCTAGACTGAAAAAAAGAATCTAGAAGTTTATAATCTAGTGGAAAGGACACAGGTAGAATACTAAAGTTTATTGAGATTTTAACATATACCTGTCACTACACTAGGTACTTTACAAATAACATTTGATTCAATGTTGCACATTATTATGTTCCTTTTGCAGATGAGGAAAATGAGTCTAAAATAAATCAGATAATTTTCTGAGGGATAAATAACCATCCTGAGATCCAAAATCGGTATGATTCAAAGGCCAAACCCCTTGTGCTGCAGAGTTCCCCTCATCTAATTAGATACGATAAGTACTCAGACCACAGAACTCAAGATAGCTGCATTATGTGCGTGGTACTGAACTGAAAACAACAGAGATATTGACATTTGGGGAGGGAGCAATGTACTATTTGAACAGGTGAGGCTTTACACCGAAAGGGCTTTTTAGACGGGATAGGTGAGTGTGCTTTTTTATTGTTGTTATTAAAGAAAAGAAAGTCATTTCATGAGAAGGAAGTAAATGCATACAGCTAAAACCCCATGAAATAGGGTCTGGGAATTACAGTAGGTTCAGTTTGGACAGAGGGTAGTGTATATCTATGAGAATACTGAGACAAAACTAGTGAAAGAAAGTTCTTTTCCTTCACTCTCCCTCTTCCCTCAAATTTAGACTGAGCCTTGGCAAACATAAAATAGAGATTCCTGGATCCCTCAGTGAACTTAGTCAGATCTTTTGTGAAAGACCTGGTAGAAGTGCTAAGAAAACACATGCACAAAACAAAACCTTAATACAACTGAGTTTTTTCCCTATTAGGAGAAAAGTGAAAGTGGTTATTTATTGTATCTCATTATTGTGAGGCTTATGCCAGCTACTTTCAAATTGATCTGGCAAGTACTTATCTAAGCAAGCACTATTTTAGGCAATGAGAACCCAATGACATAGTCTCTTCTCCTTCTCATTGCATTGTGATGATTTGTTTACATGTCTACCTTCCTGCTAGATTATGAATTCTTTAAGAACATTGAAAACATCACCAAGGGAGGCGGCTTCCTTCTCTGATACTTAAAATACCACCCCCTTCTATCAGTTAGACCCGAAAGAGGCTGAAAAAGTCATTAGTTTACAAAGAACTTTTTTTTTTTCTCTCTTCTGCCTTAAAACACAGTTTTTCAGTCTTGGAGTAATTATCACTATAGACAAATTATTTCTGTGGCCAAGTTTTCTTGGCCTGGGAATGTAGAAAAAAATTGAATTTGAAGAGAATTTTGGAAAAGTAGAGAGAGAATGTGTTAACCTTGCATTTTCTTCTCTTGAAAACCACAGAGATCCTGTATAATTTTTCATTTACTGAAAAAATATTCTAGTCCATCTACTGTGTATTAGGAACTATGCTTCATGCTATTGTCTCATTGATGAAAAGGCACTTGTTCTGGCTTTGGAAGAGTGAAGTCTAGTACAAAACAGACACATGAATAAACAAATATAATGGCAATCAATCATTTAATCAATCGGCTTTTAACTGAGCATATACTATTGTGCTAATCAGTAGCTGAGGCAATGAGAATGCCTTAGTTAACTAACTGACTCAATCTTCCCTTGCAGAGGTTAGAGTTTAGAGGGGAACTATATACATATAGAATTATATTAGACTCTGCACCAGGGCTTCACAACTTCAAAAGTATTGACATACTAAACTGAATAATTCTTTGTTGCATTTTAGGACATTTAGCAGCATTCGCGGTCTCCACCCTCCTAGAAGCAATACCCCTCCCTCCATCCCCTGCAGTGATAACAAAGATAGTTCAAACATTGCAAAGTGCCTCTGGAAGGAATACTGCCTTAACTTAAAAACTCTAGCTCTGTAACAAGTAGTGTCAAAAGAACTTGGAACCAAGGAATTTAACCTAACCCCCGGGTCAGGGTCCACTTTCTCGAGGAAGAAGCATTTGAGTGAAGAGTTGAATGGGAGAGATTTAATTAGGCAAAGAAGTAGCAGGAGAGTCTACTCTTGTAACCTGGCTATCAGCAAGAACCTTCATCCCTTTGCTCTAAATATAAACCTTCCTCCCCGTACCGCTTTCTTCTTATCTAGGCCCTTTTCACATTGTCCTTGCTGTGAAATTCAGTCCTTCCTTGATGCTTCCTGAACTCTTCACCAACTCCTTCCAACACACCTGCCATGTACACAAGACAGCATGCAGCAATATTTCTTGAAGATGTCAGGAGGAGGCAGAGGAGAGGTTAAACATTTTGCAGGTCTGGCCAGGTGCAGTGGTTCACACCTGCAATCCCAGCACTTTGGGAGGCCAAGGCGGGTGGATCACCTGAGGTCAGGAGTTCACGACCAGCCTGGCTAACATGGTGAAACCCCATCTCCACTAACAACACAAAAATCAGCCAGGTGTGGTGGCACGCACCTGTAATCCTAGCTACTCGGGAGGCTGAGGCAGGAGAATTGGCTTGAACGTGGGAGGCAGAGGTTGCAGTGAGCCGGGATTGTGCAACTGCACTCCAGCTTGGGTGACAGAGTGAGACCCCATCTCAAAACAAACACAACAAACAAACAAAACAAAAAAAGCAAAACAAACCAACAACAACAACAAAACACTTAGCAGGTCTGTACATAAATGTCCTTCAAACTCCTCTATACAAGTGTATCTTCCCTGAGCCATCATCTGGAAACTCCTTAATCTCATACTCACTAACTTTTCCTCTCTTTCTTGTAGGATCCAGTTTAAAATAAAACCCCAGTTTCTCACATAGAAAACCTGTACTGACCCTTTGTTACTTGGGTTCCTACTGGCATCTAGACACTCAATGTTTCTACTTCTAATGAGAGTAGCTTACTAAGTTTATTAATTAATTAATTAATTTATTTGAATAAAGATTATGTGTGAACCAAACTCTGGTGCCAACTCTTAATAATTCTTTACCTTTCTATGCTGTGGTAGACTCATTTGATGGACACGAAGAAAGAAAACATGAAAGAAAACATGAAGGAAAGCATGACTATGTTGGTTTGTTAGACAAAGAAAAAAATTCACAAAGTCTTGAAAGAGAATCTTGAAGCCTGTAATCCCAGCACTTTGGGAGGCCGAGACGGGCGGATCACGAGGTCAGGAGATCAAGACCATCCTGGCTAACACAGTGAAACCCCGTCTCTACTAAAAAAAAAAAAATACAAAAAACTAGCCGGGTGAGGTGGCGGGCGCCTGTAGTCCCAGCTACTCGGGAGGCTGAGGCAGGAGAATGGCGTAAACCCGGGAGGCGGAGCTTGCAGTGAGCTGAGATCCGGCCACTGCACTCCAGCCTGGGCGACAGAGCGAGACTCTGTCTCAAAAAAAAAAAAAAAAAAAAAAAAAGAGAATCTTGAAAAAGAAACAATTGTTTGTCACCATGAGGAAGAAAGCTGGAGAGGCAAACAGGCATGTATCAGTACCTGAGTGGGAATTAACCACTGTAACTTGAGCATAATACTGGGGGAATCAATAGGAAATGAGATTGGAGGGGACAAAGCGAGGACTAGGAAGAAAAAAGGGTAGCAAGGTAATGTTATAAATGCCTCACTCTTAATAGGAACATTTATTGTGTAGGTAATGTGGGACTCATAACAAGATTTTAAACTAGTTGAAGAAATTAAACGAGTTCTCATTTTAGAGGAAAAATAAAATCACGAACAGAGTTTGCCACCTGGTATCAGGGAGGTCAGATAGGAAGTTTGTGCAATGAATAATACAAGTAATACAAGGGAGACGATGAACCTGAATTTAAAGGGGGAGTTGATGGTTTTATTAGAATAATAAAAACAAGAGACAAGAAAGAGCTAGCATCTATTGAGTACCCTGTGCCAAGCACTAAAGCACTTTATGCTTCCTAACCAGTTCAGTCTACCAACAAATTCTATGCTATCATTGCCAATGTTATCATCATTTTACAGAGCTATTTCCTAATTTGACTGAGATTGCATGGCTAAAAAAAGGCAGAACCATGATGCCAACCCAAGCCAGATTTTAACCCATGTTATCCAACATGTGCTGTATTAACTACTATAGAATGGAGCCAGATTTCATTAGGGACCAAAAATCTGGGGCTAGAGGTTAATAGGTATTTGTATGAATGTGGTCTCAAAAATTCTTAGGGAATACCTATAAAAGAGATATAAATGAAAGGTAAGTTTTTGTTATGTTTTTAATATATAGTTTGCTAGGGCTTGGCAAATAAAGAGACCTAGATATGACAGCAAGAGAGAGGGAAACATTTGGATTTACACCTCAGATTTTCTTTGACTTGAAAGATTACCCTGCCATGAAAAGAATTGTGGAAAGAATATTGGGGGGACAATATACTGGGGGCAAGTTGTTAAGCTTAGTTTTAAAAAGGTGATCTTGAGGTGCCTGAGTGCATTGCAACTGGAAATACTTAGTAGACATTTGAATTTATGAATCTAGGTTTCCATAAAAATCTCCAAGTGAAGATTGGAGGAAATGTAAGTAAAATCACCTAATGAACAAATCACAAATGGCTTTAAAAAAAAAGAATGTAATGATTATTTCCCCACTTGGAGATGAAATATATGTGTATGTATGTGGGGATACATATATAATCTCCAAATTTTGCCCTTCAAATCTATTAATGCACAGTCTTCCTCATCTTAGTAAATAACAACCTCACCTCTTCAGCTTTCTCCAAGATATTCTAACCTGAAAATTTGGAGCCATTCTTGATGTCTCCTCTTCTCTCAAACCACATTCAATCTATTAGCACATCTCCTTACTTTACTTTAAAAATATATCTAAAATTAGACTTGCTGTCACTGTTGTCCAAGCCTATCATTTGGATTATTTTAATAGCCTTCTAATGGTCATCTCTGTTTCTTTCCTTGATGTGCCTACCACAATATATTGTCAACACAGAAACCAGTAATACTTGTAACATGTAAGGCATACATGGTCAATTAATGGTCAACCAAGTCACTTAGCCAACACAATAAGGAAAAAGAAAGTCTTTTTAACATATAGATATCTACACGGGATAAAAATCCTCAATCTTTTCCTAACTTAATATACAAAAATTAATTGTATATTATTAGTTTGGGCTGCCATAACAAAGTACTGTAGATTGAGTGGCTTACAAATAATAGAAATTTATTTCTCATAGTTCCAGAGGCTGTAAAGTCTAAGATCAATGTGCCAGCAAGTCATGTCTGATGAGGGTGGACTTCATGAGATAGATCACAAAGCGAAATATAAAAGCTAATACTATAAAACTTCTAGAAGAAAACGAGAAGAATAGCTTTAAAAGCTTGTGAAAATTAATTAAACAGGGCACATGTGCTACTGAACTGAACAGAATAAAAATGATAAATTTCATCAAAAGCAGAAATTTCTGCTCTTCAACAGACTCCTTTAAGAAAATGTAATAGGTAAAAACTATACACTGGGGAAAAGTACTTGTACTACATACACCTGAAAACAGTGCTTCCTATGAGAATATATAAAGAACTTCCACAAATCAACAGTACAAAGACTGGCTACCCATTTACAAAATGGACAAAATATTTGAATAGGTGCATCACAAAGGAAGACATGGCCAATAAGCACAGCAAAGGTGTGCATTAGCACTAGCTATCAGAGAAATGCAAATTAAAACAACAAAAACCATTTACATTTACACCCACCTGTATGGCCTGTGTGGCTAAGATTAAAAAAAAAGAAAAAAAGCACAGTAATACCAGTAGAGAACAACCACAACTTTTTACAATGCTGGTGACTGTTTAAAATGACACAACTACTTTGAAGAACTATTTAGCATTTTGCTATAAAGTTGAACATACATCTGTCCTATGATCCAGCATGACAGCTAGGTAAATACTCAAAATAATTAAAAACATATGTTCTCAAAAAGACATCATGGCAGCCTTATTTATAATGGCTTCAAACCCCAAACCACCCAAATATCCACCAACAGGAAAATGAATACATGAAAATATAAACAAATTAACATTAGAATACTACACAGCAATAAAAAGAAATGAACTGTTAATTTATGTAAAACAAGGATGAATTTCATAAACATATGTTGCACAAAAGATGCCAGACACAAAAGAGTACATACTACATCGTTCCATTTATGTAAAGCTTAAGAGCAGAAAAAGGGAGGAACTGAATGGAAAAGGCATAAGGAAATTTTCTGATGTGATGAAAATGTTCTATATCTTGTTCTGGATGGTCATTACATGGCATATAAAAACATATAATTGTCAAGAATTTTAGACTCAATCATTTAAGACCAGGATATTTTATTGTTCATAAATTATACTTCAAAAACTAAAAAGAAATAAAATAAAAATGCAAGCCAAATCATGTCAGTTCTGTAAGAAAATCAATATTTTTGCAAAGGCTTTCAAAGTCTAAACATTATCTTCCTTCCCTCCCCCCTAATCTGTTACTTTCAGACCTATCTCTGAGGGGAGTGCATACCCGCCAACTCCTTCCTTCCTTCTGTTCCAGCCAAACTGGCCTTCCTTCTGTTCCTTAAATATGCTAAATGAAGTCGCCCTTCATATCTTCTGTTCCCCTCCCCTGGAAAGTCCTCTAGAGTTTCATAATTGACTCAATTGCTTCCTTTTGTGTCTGTCAAAATGTCATCTTATGAAACCTCTCCTAAGAAATCTACTAAAACATCACCCCAAACACCCACATGCACAGATGCATGCAAATCTAAATGCCTACACACATGAATTGACACACATACAACACCACCATCATTCTATTCCCCTTAACCGATCTCTTTTTCTCTGCAGCACTTAACACCACACAACTTACTATAAAATAGACCTACTTATTCTGTACCACATATCTCCACTAAGTTGAATGAGTGCTTATTAGAACAGGGCTTTTGTAATTACACTATTTATTTCCCAGTACTTAGATCAGTGCTGTTTTGCTATGGACAAAGTTTTTGTCCCTCTAAAATTCGTATGTTGAAATCCTTACTCCCAGTGTGATAGTAATAGAGGTGGGCCTTTGGGAGGTAACTAGATAATCAAGATGGAGCTCTCATGAATGGGATTAGAGGCCTTACAAAAAGACACAAGAGAGTCTGTCATCCCAGCATTTTGGGAGGTCAAGGCAGGCATATCACTTGAGGTCAGGAGTTTGAGATCAGCCTGACCAATGTGGTGAAACCCTGTCTTTACTAAAAATAAAAAAATTGGCTGGGCATGGTGGCGCGGACTGTAATCCCAGCTACTCAGAAGGCTGAGGCAGGCGAATCGCTTAAACCTGGGAAGTAGAGGTTGCAGTGAACTGAGATGACACCACTGCACTCCAGCCTGGGCAACAGAGTAAGACTCTGTCTCAAAAAAAAAATAAATAAATAAAACAGAAGATAACTTGCTTTTTCTCTCTCTCTGTTCTTCATCATCTGGGAATATAATGAGAAGATGGCTATCTGTGGAACAGAAAGTCCACCCTCATCAGACATGACTTGCTGGCACCTTGATCTTAGACTTTACAGCCTCTTGGACTATGAGAAATAAATTTCTATCATTTATAGGCCACTCAGTCTATAGTACTTTGTTATAGCAGCCCAAACTAAGACATGTATATATTAAGCTCTTGGTAACTATTTATTGAGCAAACATTATTTATAGAAATAATTCATCATGAAATCTGGAAACAATAAAATTTATGGCCAAGGAACAAAATGAGTATATAAAAATATAAGCAACTATGTAAATGTGAAATTAATAATAGGACAGTTAAAATTCTGCAAAAGTCTGTGACTCAGGTAGTCACAGCCTAAAGGTTTGAATAAATTAACTCATGCACATTTACAAGTATTCTAGTTGGAGAAACACATTACTCCATTGAAGCCTTGTATATGATTTTGTTCAATATTATTGAAAGGCCTGTTAATTGTATCCTAATGAGTGAAGAAGTAGTAAAGCATGCAGGACTACCGAGGGAAGGTGCTTTATTTTTTAATACATTCAAGTTTATTTCATGTTCATAAAATGATTATATAATAATTCTGATTTTAATGACATAAAACATTTTGTATCTGAAGAGAAAGTACATTTAAATCTATGTAGGGCTTTACTTTATAAATAATGATGTACTCGTTTAATTATCCAAATTAAATTATAATTGTTAAAATATAGTTAATCCTTTTTTCTTTGAGAATTTAGCAAGAAGTGTATTCTCTTCACCTCAGTTGTACTTCAGAATGGGCAAAATAATTAGGCAAAGCAAAGATAGAGATTAAAAGAAAAGCTCTTTTGAAGATGATAGATATGAAACTGGAATTTGAGAAAGAAGGCAAAAGTTATTATAAAAACATTTTAAGGAAATGCTGTGAAACTACTAAACAAAAGTAATTCTTTCATATTCTTCTAGTTTATTCAACAACCAAAAATAAAAACTAGACCAAAAATTTTAAGGAGTGTATTAGAAATTTTGTAGATATAGTAGGAGGCAAGAGGTAGTCACTGACACACTATTTTGAACAGTCTAAAGCTTACCTAAAAAAGAGGGGTAGGTGACCTGCCACGTATTACACTAACATAAGCTCTACCTGTGGCTGTCCTATATTCTATAGTCAAAAAGCATGGAGAAGAAAGGTCTATGTCTACTAGCTTCTGAAGTAAAAATTGTTACTGAAAATTATTGTGCATTCTAGGACCTGAATGCATGAGACTTACCATTCCCCAATACGCATTTCATAATGCAATCTAGGTTGCAAGGTGTCGATTCTTACTTTTAAATTTAAAATTCATAAAGTGACATTCTACGACATATACAGGTCACTACATGTCCTCAGATTTTAAAGAGAAATAATTATTATGTCTTACAAATATTCAGGTAGATTTTAAGTGCAAATATATATGCAGAGAGAGAGAGAGAGAGAGAGAGAGAGAGAGAGCGTGCGCAAAGAACAGCCACAAATATAAAAAGGAGGAAGGAGACTGACATTTAATGAGTGCCTTCTATGTGCCTGACACGACCTGTAGTTGCAGCATCTTATTTGATAAATATCATGATAAACCTACAGCTATTTCTGGGGTCTTGGCCACGGAACCTCCTTATAGGTAAGACCATCTTTCCTTAAGTTGCTATTGATGTTTTTATAACTAATCTACTTTAGCTAGGGCTATAGATTTGATCATCATTTTTGTTGTGAACTGTGATGAGGAAAAGTTCTAGGATGTGCTTTATAAACACCTCAAAAACAGCATGTGATGGCACCTTCTGATGTGGCATAATTCTTCCAAGAAGATCACATTCTTTATAAGTCTTTATCCCTAGGAAAAGTACTACTCTAAAAAAAATCTGACACAGAATTTGTCTTTTTTCCCGAAGTGAGAGAGTAGAACAAGTAAGTCATCTGGTGGGTAGCTTTTGCTTTTCCTGACTTTCAAGCCAGAATCAATGAACTGACAAGTAACACTTGGCTTACAGATTTGGAAGAGAAGGTAGATTTAGGATTTAGAAAGCAGAGAAAGTCTTGTAAAATCCATTCCTGAGGAGAAGTTTAATTTAGAATAAATGAAAGAAGTACAGCCTAATCTGAAGAAAAAGGAATGGGAAAAGATTTGAAACAGAAACTCCCATCCTCATGGGTTTCGTAGTCTTGAGTTTGGATGTCATTAGTCAAAGGAAAGTGCCATGGGAAAATTGGCCGGGGAAGATATAATTAAGTACAAGGAGAAAACACGTGTTTTGGCATGGGGGAAAATAAAATAATACTGAGTGGAGGGTGGAGGGCTGGTTAAGAAGAGCGGAGTAGTCATGGAAAGTCAGGGCAATAATAGTCTGTTTGTGTTGAAAGCAGTGTGTATATTCAGGATCCTGAAAAAGGTAAGGAAACTCTTAGGGTATAAGTGAGATGTGATTGGAACCAAAAAGTGTAAACTACTTACACATAATAGTTGGTGCTAGAATTTTTAAAAATTTTCCTACTATTTTCTGAGTGATCAAGTCAGAGACATAATATCATTACATGAGCTGTCATTCATACTTTAAGGAAGAATTGCTTAATGGAGCTCTTCTTTTCTGTAGTTATACTATAATTAAGTACCATAAAATAAATAGACTATCATGCAGTCTTCACTTTTTGCCTATTTAAAGCTAGTAGATTATGAGATCTTGTGTTTTAGCCAATGCCTACATACACACTGGTGCTCAATAAATACCTAGACGTCAAATGATTTGACACCTAGGTAATGGCAAAAGTTTTACAATATAGTAAAATTATTACTAACATAATTTAAAATGCTTCATTTTCCAGGCTGATAGAACATATTAAGAAAAATAACTTGAGCTGAAAAAGAATGCAAAGTTTATTCTCAATAGAGAAAGTATTAAATATTAGCAAAGAACTTACAAATCTCAGAAGTCAGTTCTGCTCTATGTGACTCCACCATTGTAAAGAGTTCTATGTATATTCTTACAGACCAAAAGGAAAGATTATCTGTCATGTAGGAAACAAATCATGCTTCCTCAGGAATGCTGTCTTAACCGTAAATCAGTAGAAATTACTGCCTAGGAAAAGATATTATTCATTTCCAACAAGCTATCAATTGCAGGTAAGAACATATTTGTCTTATTAATATGTATAGTACAAGTGTAATTCCCTCATCAAAATATTTATGTCCTGCCCTAAACAAAAAGGGCATCCTTATCACATCCTTTCTGTTTAAAATACCATTTTTGGTTCCTTCTTTACTTCTCTGGTCACCAAACCCATCTATCCATCCCTTATACTAATCAACTCTGAGTTTACATTGCCAGGGTGTTAGGCCTACTTCTAAGTCTAACACCCTGGCCCATTTGTACCTAGATATATTACTCCTAATCTATTTTTTCACATGTCTACCCTCTGAAGTTTATGTCTCCTTTCTCCCTTGGTAAGAATGAAATCCCAAGTTATGATGAATAGATCCAGGCTAAGCTATTAAGATCCGATAATAGAAGCGAATGCCACCCCTCTTAATATTTTCAATAGGGAACATTTCCTTAACTGAAAGATGGAATTATAGGTAACTTTGCAAGAAAGTGCAGAAAACTTTTTATTACAGAAATTTATGAAAGAATATGTTCTTTCTGATAGACGGTACCCAGGGAACTGGGGGTGTATCTCAAAGTGAAAGAGAGTCCAGTTATAAATTTAGGGCATAAAACATTTCTAATGAGTAGTGAAGGCAATGGTAGTTGTGCTTCAATGTGACATATTCTGTATCAACTTTGAAAGTAAACTCAGTGATCATTCACAGTTTAACCATTTTGGGTCTGAAATACTGGGTTTCTTCCTATGTCTGTAAGCTAACTTATTAATGCATAAGTCAAAGTACTTTTGCAGTTTTCTCATAGAAATGTACCCCAACAAATGTTATTACTCTATAGTGTTAATAAAGGATATAGCAAGAGTAGATAATCTACTATAATTCTACTTTATCTTTTATCTGGCATCCCTGGCTATTACTTTTTACTCATTCCCTCATTTGTTTATTCAATGGGCACTGACATCTCATTACATATTTGACATAGAGCTTAGAGCTTTGTGCTGAATATAGAGTTTATTTTTCTTCCTACTATAGCTAATTTAAAGGCCAAAGTTCCAATAAAGGATGAATATGTACCTTGGGGGCAGTCATATAGTCACATGGGAGAGGAGATTGTAAATAATAGCAGAGAGATTGTTTGTAGGTCATAGCAACAGTACATATTTTTAAAAAGATATAAATACGATGCAGCAAGGAAATATCATTGAAAAAGAGATAGGATATGTGATGATTAATTTTATGTGTCAGCTTGACTAAGCTAAGGATGTACAGAGAGCTGGTAAAACATTATTTCTGGGTGTGTCTGTGAGAGTGTTTCCAGGAGAGATTAGCATTTGAATCGGTAGATGGAGTGAAACAAATCAGACTCACCAGGATCATCCAGTTCATTGAGAGCCCAGACAGAACAAAAAGATGAAGTAAAAGTGAATTATCTCTTCTTGCGCCCCTCCCCACTTCCTGTATTAGGACTTACATCATTGGCCTTGTGGTTATCAGGCCTTCAGGCTTGGACTGGAACTATACCACCGGCCTCCTGGGCCTCCAGAGCCTGGAGAGAGCAGACCATGGGACTTCTCAGCCTCTATAATTGCATGAGTCAGTCACTTATAATAAATCCCTCACAATAAATTTATATTTTTATATATATTATATATATTTATATATTTTTTATATTTTATATACATATGATATTATATACTATGTTTTCTGTTTCTCTGGAGAACCTTGATTAATATAGGGCAACATACCTTCCCTAAGATATTATCAAGGTTAGAGTTTTATCCCAAAATTCAGTATACACTTGTAGAAGAATGGAATTTTGCCATGATGGATTAGGAAATTTCTAAACATTCTACCAACACAAACATCTTTAGGAAGATTCCAACAATATTTTACTCAATCTGGGCTGTCCCGAGAACCTTGTTTATGTTTTGCTTCATTTGAGGCATCCTGTTAAACACAATATCATATGTGTGTGCTATTCATTCTTATAGACAAACATAAAAATATATATATTTATTTTGGCTTTAAGGAAGAGAATGAAAGACAGCCTAAAGGTGGGTAACAGAAGAGTCAGCATAAATTGGCAGCCAGTCAGATGAATCCAGTGAATTCTAGAAGAAAAGACGATAAAGAGTGATTTCTCAAGTGTAAGGTAAGTCTCAACTGAAACTGAAGCAAGAAGACCAATAAGATGTATATGTAATGACAAGTGACAAGTGATCACTATAACGATTTTCCTGGAATGGAGTCTTGCTAATCTCTCTTCTAAGTCTAACACCAACTGTTCTGGCTCTTGTAATGCTCTTTGAAATGATATGTGTGTAAGCACAAGCAAGTGCATGTCAAGAAGGATTTTTTTTTTAAATGTTTCAAAAAAACCAAAACAACTACTGGTTAATCATGGTTGGTATTTAGAGACATGCTTATACTTTCGTTGTAATTTTTATTTATGATTAAACAAATGTATTAGATATAGATAGCTGTTTTATGTGGTATGGGTTGGTGGGTGTGGTGCCTCCAAAATAAAACCACAAGGTACCCCTTTATCTCAGACTCAGAAAAATTTGCCTCTTGAGAGCAAAATCTGTTATATTACAGATTTTATAAATGCCTTAAAACAACAAAAATAGAATTGAACTCCATGTCCTCTTCTTACTCACTTTGAGGTCTTTTCTGGAGTCAAGAGAAAAACAGTAAAATAATACTTAAACAAATTATTCTGAACAAATGCTTCTCTTACAGTCTCAAGACACAGTTGCTGTTTTGCTCACCTCGCTCTTATTACCTGACAAGTTATAGCGGGTCAAATATGTTTGACTGTGATCACATTTCCTGGCTTTCTTTCGTTCCTTTTTCTTTATCATTAAGCAATCAGTTTTAGTCATTCAAGAGCCAGATCAAATAATACCTTCTATGTGAAGCCTTCTTTGACACTCCACTCCCTAGTCAGAATCAATTTTTCCCTATGAAGAATTATCATAATACTTTCTTTATATTTCTCATCTTTTCATCTCTGTTTTTTCACCTCTGACTCCTTCCCACTCCCAGCATCAGGAAGTCAGAGATCACAAATTATTCTATCCCAAAGAGCCTAGAAAATGGAGGGAGAACTAGAAGAAGTAACTGAGGGAAGGAGAAAGGGTGAAGAAGAAGCAAGTATTAGTAATAGCTGAGATGCACTGAATGCTCATGAAAGCCAAAATATTATAGTAAGTATTTTGCATATTCACCTCATTTAATCAATTACTAGCTATGTGCCAAGAATCTTACATATGCCACTGAGATCTTTTTGTTTGTTTGTTATTTGTTGCTTTATTATCTATCTGCTCACATTTTAATTTTCCTAGGGAAAATATGACATTTTCAGAATTTGCTGGTCAGCATCTTCTGCTTCAAGCTTGGTGAAGGATTTCCATTTCAGGGCATTTGTAACCTCTCCTTTCCCTAAATGCCACCTCTCTCAATGGATCTAGATTTATATACCCCTTCTTAGGGTCTCCGCCTGGTGCTGATTTATTAAATATAGACTTCTCTGTTCTGGTCTCCACTTAGTAAAATGTTTATTTAACATCTCCCCTTTAAAGTATTTTCTCATTCATAAATCTATGCATGCAAAATAGTCTTAATACCTCCTATGCGACTAGCAGTAAGAATAGCAGTGAAAAGATTAGAAAGAACTCTGAACTTGAAGTGAGATTATCTGGGTTTGAGTTCTGCTTCAGCAAGTCAAATTAGAATGAGAATGAGGCAGTTACCTAGTCTTTATGATACTTAATTTTCATTTGAAAATATGGAGATAATATAAATCTACCAGGTGAATATTTTCTGAAGACAAAATGAGATAAAAGATGTGAAAATCCATTGTACACTGCAAAATTGATTGCACATGGAACGTGGTACTTATTGATAATATTTTACATACAATTCAAAGAAGAGCTTCATTATTAATCAAATATTTATGGTTAAAACAAAATAACATATACCATTATTTTTTAATCCTCACAGCAACTCTTTACATTCAGTTATCAACATCGCCATTTTATGAACAATGAAAGAAAGACTCAAAGAGGTTAAATAACCACCCAAATTCATCCAATCAGCAAGTTAGAAAAGGGAGATGAAGCCAAGTCCGAATGATTTCAAAGCCCATGATCTAAACAGCCATGCAACACTATTCATTTGTGGAGATCTGAGGAATTTGGGAGATGTAATCTGACTGTTAACAGTACATGCTCTTAGGATAAATGATGATGGGAACAGGTAGGATAAACTGCCTAACCTGGAGACTGAAGAGATAAACTGCAGTGATGAGAAAAATTAGAGAAGATGATGCATAGGCTGTGACAAGATGGAGAGGTTACTCACGTGTGTGATAATAGATAATAACCCCGGGCTATGGAGTATGACTCAGAGTTTATTCTGGTACAAAGCTTAGTTCCAATCAAGATGTAATTTCACTTTTTAATTACACGAATCAGAACGCTGGTTAACTCTAGGTATAAGCCTTCTCTCATGCTGATCGACAACTAGGCGGCAGTACCAGAATCTCCAGGGCCAGCCTGTGAGATTTCTTTCGGCTTTATCAAGCCAAAAGAAAAGCCTAAGGTCACTGAAATGTCTCCTTGTAGCTTTCTCTATGAATCCTGCTAATACCTGGCCAGACCAAAAACCCATCCTCCATAAAGAGTGCTTGTTCGTAGGTGAATAGAAGGTCTGACACAATGGCCCACAATCTAAATGGCTTTCAGCTCCTTCCCCAGAGACAGCATCAGAAATAGGGCTGTCAATCACAGAGGAGCACCCTGGGGTGAAAGATACCAGCCCTTAGTGAGGTAAAGCACTCTTGTTTGGGGAAGAGTTTCTTAGAATGACTTTTGGTGTACGATGTTCCAATCTAAGAGATTTTAATATGAAGACTCCTGTCTTTCTTCAAATCTTAGTTCATACTTTCCTAGGAAAGTAATTATGTCATATAACACCTACAACCAAAACAACACATGAAACAACATTAACAACAGCAGCCACAGCTAACACTTATTGAGCAATTAGCATGATCTAAGAACTCTTTTATGTGATTCATATCAATTAACTCATAATACAGATAACCACATACAGATGTGGGTATATAAATACAGATATAAATATTCTATCGCTCAAACTCACCTTAATCCTCATATATTATCTATGCCTAAATTATCCAGTTATCAGATAGAATTGAAGAAACCTGAATCTGGGCGCCTACAGGTTCCAGGTCTGGGGACATCTTTGTCTATAATTATGTGACAAAATCTAGTGTGGAATTGGAGCAAAACTTTCAGTCTTTCTAATGTTGGACTGTGGTAGGACCTGGTTCACTTTAGGGAATGTCACTTCACTTGGGTAATTTGAGATCATAAAATTCAAGATAAACCTTTAATCAAAAATAAGTTTTAAGGGAAATTATTGTTGGCTGAGACATAAGATTATACTCATAACTTTATGCTGGGGAATACCTGGGAAGATTTTAAAATAAAGAAGATAAATTCTAAATAAAAGGGATTGTAAATAGGAACAAAATTGCTACAATAATTCGACATGTACAAAGAGTTTCTGGTAGCTAAATAAAATACTTTACTCACTTCTCACCCATTCACCAACCAATATCACTTCTATATAACGTCCCTATTTCCAACTGAGTCATCTAAATACACTAATTCACATTCAGCTAGGAAAACATGTTCCTTTGATTCAGACAGCAAGGGTTCAATATTTTAGGACAGAACTCAGGAGGAAATGATGCAACACTTGCTTGTTATATTGGCAAGGCCTCTTTGCAACCCCAATAAAAAGTCATTTGTGCCAATGTTAGTCTTTTAATTTCCCTATCAATACACAGCATAACATATGTTGTAAACTGTTACCCTCACTCTCCAAATGTCAGCTCTAATATTGCCTGATGTCATAGCTATTTACGTCATGCCTATGAAAGTTCTAATACGCTTCTGACCATCTGTATTAGTCTGTGCTCACATTGCTGTAAGGAAATACCCAAGACTGGGTAATTTATAAAGGAAAGAGGTTTAATTAACTCACAGTTCCACATGGCTAGGAAGGCCTCAGGAAACTTATAATCATAGCAGAAAAGCAAAGGGGAGGAAAGGCACCTTCTTTACAGGGTAGCAGAAAGAAGTGCAAGCAGGGTAAATGCCAGACACCTAGAAAACCATCAGATCTCGTGAGACTCACTATCACGAGAACAGCACTGGGGAAACTGCCCCCATGATTCAATTACCTCCACCTGGTCCCACCCTTGATGTGTGGAGATTATGGGGATTATAATTCAAGATGAGACTTTGAATGAGGACACAGCCAAACCATATCACCATCTATTATTTATACTAAGATCAACTTCACTCATTAGACATACTTTCTAGTCTATGGATGCCTACTTGCAGGTTGGCCAATGAAGTACACCTCTAGCTCAATAGTTTTTTGTGGTTTTTTTTTTCTAGCTTAATAGTTTTTGAGAAGAAAATACAATAATACAGAAATGCAGTTAGACTATGAGCTCATGTGTGTAGATTTTGCTTCCTGCTGCTTCAACAAAACTCTACCTACAGACAAGCCGTTAGAAAAAAGAAGGTAATACTAGAAATACATTGATGGATATTTGCATGAAACATGAGAGACTTTCGTCTGTTTGGTCATTATATCAAGATCTTACATGGAAGTAATTTTTGTTTTATTCTGTGTGTGTCTCTATGTATGTGATCTATATAGGTATGTGCATGCATGTACATAAACATCTATGCATAAAATATATATGTGTATCTTTTTTAATATTTACAAAACTGAGTCTGGTTGATGGATAGCTAGAAATTGCAAAAAAGGGGAGAGATAATTTCACTTATTACAATCCTGGGTTTTAAAACATGACTTCTATAAGAAATAAAATATTTTAAATTTTGACCTGGGATGATGCCACTACACTACAGTAATACTTTCAGGTGTTATACATTATTTGGGGGAAAAGAGATCTTCAGTGTCTGAATTCACAATGACAAACTGTCTTTCTATATGTATAATAATTCAAGAAGTGTAGGATATCAAATGAGTTCAAGGACTAGGGAACTGGGTTGACAGCTGTCATTTCCAGTTGTTTCAACCAAAACCCTATTTAAATCCCCAAATGCAACTTAGCTTTTCCACATTCCATTTTTTAAATTTGTAAATTGGGATTTAAAGTGTTTAACCTTCTTGGAGCATATTAAACAATTTCCAGTGACATTAGACCACAGTAATTAGTATTTTTAAAGAGATTTGGGAATCTGGATGAAAGTAGTTATAAAAGTGTGGAATCCTAGAATTTCTGTGTACCAAGAATCAACTTTAAACAAAACAGAGATAGAATAACCTAAGAGGAATCAAAGAATCATAGCTACATAAACCCTTCAATTTAACAACAACAATATTTTTGTTGGTTTTAAAGCAGTATTTACTTTAGCAAATATTTTTTAAAATGTCAAATATATTAAGTCAACATTTTTGTAGATAGATACACGTGGGCTTTTTCTTTTTCTTCCCTGAAAGATGGGATTAGGCTGAGCAGTGGTAGCTGTCAGAAGCTCAAACTCCCTGCCTCCCAGAATGGGTACTTGTAATTAAAAGCTTAGCTCACCTTATCCTTCCAGTTTCCCAGGCGAAAAGTCAAAGCCTGCATTTAATTGCATATATATGTGTGCATGTTTCTAAAACAAAATCTCCAAAGAGAGCCAGTGCTTGGGAGGAACAAGGGCAATACACAGACAAATATTTGACACAGAATCAAAAATGGAGGGGAACAGAAAAGGGGATAATGAAACAACAGAAATGTGGCACTTAGTTCCCTTTTGGTTTGTTGACACTTAGAATAGGAAGTACTTGTTTACCATTTCTACTTAGACAAGCAACAACAAAAACAACAACAACAAAACAAATATGCTATATTTGCCTGAAGATTTGCCATAAACATATTCTATTTTTTGGTTGGTGTATTTAATCAGTTCTGTCAGAACATGGATTGGAATGTGTTCTGTTGAGGGAAAGTCAGCATCAACTGTGTTCAGTGGAGCCAATCTGGGCTATAGAAGTGAGGTTGGGTGAATTATTAGAAAGGTGGTCATTCAGGAATCAAGATTTTGACCAGTGTACAGAGAAAACAGGATGCAGATCTCAGGAACTCAGGACCAAGGGCCAGACCAAAGTGTATGTTTAAGCAGAGAAAGGACAGCAAGAAATAGAGCTTCTAGCAGCAACTAATAAGCAGGCGGAAAGAGGCAGGGGCACGGTAGTCATAATCATGGGAAACTGGAAATCACATACAGAAAAGTTCAGTGTCTGAGAGGATTGCATATAGAGCCTGTAATACTCACTGGGTAAGAAAAAGTCTTTTGATTGGATTCAGAGACCATATCATGAAAATCTTTAGCAAATTGTACCCATTGATGAGTCCTGCCCTGGGCTAGGACTGAGAAACAAAGCTGGAGGATTATAGTTCAAAAAGGGAGTTAAGAATTATCTAGGCTCACAGTGCCCCATGCAAAGTAGGTTTTTATGAAGCTACTACTTGATAAGGATAAATGAATCCTCTTTGTATACAAATGAAGCAACTGTGTCTCAAATAGGGGAAATGACCATCAAAGTTAAAATGTTAGAGCATAGTCACAGCTAGATTCCAGCTTTCTCCCAAGGTTAAAACTCTTAGGCCTTCATTCAGTCACCTAACCCTGGAGAGCAGTATGAAGATTTCCTGGAGCTGAGGGCTAAGCAAGGCCTGGTTTTGAGGTCACCTGGGGGACAGCAAGCCAAGGCTTTTATGAACTATCACTGAACGTACACTAAAAAGACAAAGCAGTCACCCTTTGTACTCAGATGATGGTGAAAAATGCTTTGGTCATTATCAGTTGTATGGTGGTAGGGCTTTCTGTGGTACAGATTTGGAAAATGTGTTGTTCAAGAAACTAAACTGCTGAAAAAAGCATAAGGTTTTAAAAACACTAGTATCTAGGGGACACTGAGATGAAATGTGCCTGTGGAAACCAGAGCTACAGAACACTAATTCTTCCCTGGAATAAGTGAACAGCCCAAATTGGCCTCCCCAAATGGATATTTTAATTTCCTTTTTTGCTTCTAGAGTTCATGTAATCCTTAGAGATCTGGCCTGATTGACCTCTGGTAAAATTGCTGAAGTAAGTCACCTATTTCCCATCTCAAGGTCTCAACCCTTTCCCAAATATTCATCCTGCTCAGTCCCCTGCTCACACTGCAGCAATTAATTCCTCTGAGGTATGTATTGATACAACTGATTATCCTTCAACAGAGTGAGTCTTCCTTCCGTCTCTTCCTTCTTCCTTCCTTCGTTCCTTCATTCCTTCCTTCCTTCCTTCCTCCCTCTCCCTCTCCCTCCTTTATACCCTCCTTCCTTCCTTCCAAATAGTGTGCACTTCACATGTCACAGTCTTTCAATAGACAAGGTAAGAAATTAATAATTGAGAAAACTCAGTCATAGGCAGAATGAGTGACCAACAACAAAAAAGCAATGAGAAGTAGTATATATAGTCCTTTTATTGCTTCTCGAATCACACAATGAAGGTAAAGCCCTACTTTATCTTTGCCCTGGAATTACTGAGCACTAACAGGGGAACCTACAGGCCAAGCTCCACTAAATAGTTTTTTTAAGGCAGGCGGTGGTAAGTGGGGAGATGAGCAAATTTTCATTGGACTTGAATATGGGAAAATTAAGGATAACTGCTCTAGTAAATTACCAGTTGAGACAGAGGCATTTATTCTTTTACATCACTGCAATTTGGACTACCACAAAGCATCCTGATAAAATGTCCTAAACTGAAAACCGTATTCATCTCCTTATATTTTTTCACTTGTTTTGCAGAAAACCATTTCTCTCTTTCAATATCAACTCTCAAGTTCTGCATCAAATTCCAGTTTTTAATATCATCTCAGAATTTCTATTTTTCAGAAAATAATGTTTGTTATTCTGTTCTCGCTCATTCTTTCTTATCCTCTTCTAAAAACTAGAAGATCTTGTCTCCGAGTAGATTGCTCAGTTCTCTGTGGTATATTCTCTGCTGCAAAGGATACACTATACCTCTACTACCAGGGAACATTAGACCACAGGTTTATTGATTTCTAGTTGTTTAGCCAGTGTCTCCTAGCAACTGTTTTATGAAAAAGGGAAAAAGAGTTTTTCAAGTTATAGAATCTCTTAGACTACAAAATGGTATAGAACTTTCAACTCTTTCAGCAAACAAAAAGGAAACTTCATCGAACACTAGAAAAAGGTAGAAGGAAACAGAAAACAAGAGTAGAAATGGAAGGTCTTTCCCACCTAAGCTCTGTATGGGTTTATCTCTTTTTATTGTATGTGTGCTATGATGGTCGTGTTGTAGAGACACATAGCTATTTTTCTGATGCTTTGTAGAACCGGGGCATTGGTTGATAGGTGAGGTCAGGAAGGAAACTCTAGATTGTTGGGAAAGGGACCTGCAGTTAGGTGATAATAAGGTTGGCCGCTGTATTGTTGTCTCAGTGTATAGGGATGTAGTACTGGTTACTGGCTACTAAGATGCAGAAAGATTCAAGAAGGACCAAATATTCTGAATAAATCAATAAGCTAAGAGAGTCAGATACAGTTTTTCAAATCAGATTTATCTCAGCAAAGAATTTCAGATTGATATTTCCAGTCCATATAGGGACTCCAGAGAGTTCATGAATTTTATTAACACATAAAATTTTTTGTATGAGTGTTTATGTGTAGTTTAATCATTAAGATAATCTATGATTTCCATTAGATTCACAAGTGCCTATACAGCACACAACAGAAAAATGACATGGATCCTCTGTTGATTTTTGTTAGTAGTGTGTTGGTTATATATTACAGACTTGTCTCAGCTATGCTATAGATATTAAATGAAAGACTAGGACAAATGTGTTAAGAGAAATCAAGCCTCATGGGCATTATTGAATTGGCACCATTATTAGTAAGGAAATCCATTGGGCAGGCGGGTCTCAGAG
Organism: Macaca fascicularis; assembly: GCF_037993035.2. Classification (NCBI taxonomy): domain Eukaryota; kingdom Metazoa; phylum Chordata; class Mammalia; order Primates; family Cercopithecidae; genus Macaca; species Macaca fascicularis. The sequence goes on along the minus strand of NC_088376.1, from coordinate 166,519,336 downwards.
GCAGAGTGGCACTGTGGAGTTTAGTTATTCTTTCCCACTAATAAAGTATCTTATCAGTGCCAGCCTTAGTGATTTGGCGTTACTTTTACCCAAAAAGGTAGCTTTTTAAAATGAGAGGCTAAGAGGATTCCTGTACATAGTGAAATCCATGGAGCTAGATGAAAATTATATGCAAATTAAAAGCCAATTGGCACCAGCTATTTTCTTTTAGCAGAGACCATAAATTTTTAAAATATTGGATCTACACTATAAATATAACAAAATATTATCTTACCTCCATGCTATGGTTTGAATGTGTCAGAAATATAATCACCAAAGCAACAGTGTGGGAGGTGGGGCCTAATGAGAGGGGATTAGGCCATGAGGGCAGAGTTAATGGATTAATACTATGATTTTAGAAGTGGGTTTGTTATAAAAGAATCAGTTTGGCCCCCTTTTCCTCTCTTTCTCCCTCTCTCACTTGATCTTGATGATGCAGCAAGAAGGCTCCTTGATCTTGGACTTTCCAGCCTCCAGAACTGTAAGAAGTACATTTTTTTTCTTAATAAGCTACCTTATCTCAGGTGTTTTGTTATAGCTTCACAAAACAGACTAAGGCACTCCATGAAGAGATGATAATGAAAGTATCCTGGAAGCAACAATCATTAGACTATCAAGGAAGTGATCACGCTAGGTTGCCTTAGTTTAGTCAACTATAAAAACTGGATATTCTCTCCTCTACCTACTTCAAGTGATAGCTATAAAGGTCAAATGGTTCAATAAATGTGAAAGCACTTTATAAACACCAAAAGGTTTTTGGTTATTACCTAGCGTGTGTGTGTGTGTATGTGTGTGTGTGTGTTTATTAGTGATTAGATTTATTGGGCATTCTCTTAGTGGAAAGGATAAATGGTTCAAACATTTGAAAGCACAATCTGGTAAAATAAATCATAAATCTAAAAATATATTCTGTGAGATTCAACAAATCACTAAGAATGTAATTAAAAATTATGTATCAGAGTACAATGAGATTAACATCAAAGTTGTATTTTTAACAAAGTCCATAGGTGTGGTTTATAAGAACAAAAAACTGAAAACAACCACAATACTCTTTAGTAAGGAAATGGCTAAACAAGTAATGATAGTAATATCTACTATGGTCTGAATGTTTATGTCTCTTCAAACTTCGTATGTTGAAATTCAAACCCCAAAGGTGATATTAAGAGGTGAGGCATTTGGGAGATGATTAGGTCACGGGGAGGGAGCATTCATGAAAGGGATTATAGTCCTTATTAAAAAAAAAGGCAAGAGAGAGACCCCCTCATGCCTTCCTACCACCTCCCATGTGAGGACACAGCAAGAAGGTACTGTCTATGAACCAGAAAGCAAGCCCTCACCAGACACTGAATCTGCCAATGCCTTCATCTTGGACTTTCCAGGATTCAAAACTGTGAGAAATAAATTTCTACTGTTTATAAGCTACCCAGTTTATAAGATATTGTTATAGTAGCCTGAACAGAGAAAGACAACAGGCAATATAATTCTATGTAGCCATTACAAATGATCATGTAGATTTATCTTTATTGACATTAAAATCTCCCATAACCTATTTCTTACTGAAAAAGGAGAGTAAAATATGATACAACCTAGTTTTCTTCTACATTAGCAGAGGAAAATACTAAAAATATATATTCCAAAATGTTAAGAGTAGAGAAGGGTCTTATAAAAGATTATTATACTTTCTTTCCTGTATACCTAATCCCCATTGATATAGTATGTATGTAGATTGCTTTAATAACCAGAAAACAGTGAATAAAGTTATTTTCATTTTGAATGAGAAAGAGAGTTTTTTAAGCTTTTCAAAGGCCCAAACAGCTCCCACCAACCACTGTCAAGATTCAAGTGTCAGCACAAGGACACACAAAATCTACGGTTTTATGTGACCTGAGAAGCACCAGCCAAAAACATTTCATCAAAAGTTTGGCGTGTTCTCTACAAACAGTAACATTGAAACAGAAACTTAATTTGATTAAATCATAGTCTGTTTAAAACTTCCCTAGCAGAGATCAATTTATCAGATTAAGAAAGAAGAGTAGAGGCCTGAAGTATTGGATGGTATTTAATAAGGGTTTTCAAAGAAAATAGGAAAAAGAAAGGGCTAAGCAGGAAACCCCAGCAAGGTTACTGGAAGTAGCCTGCAGTTCCTTGGGGGAAGTCAAGGACCTGACCAATAAAGTCAGAGAACTGGTGGTTTGAAAGAGCCAGAGCAGTGCAGGGACAGACAGCTGCTTCTCAACTTTGTCTTGCATGGATATGTTTATCAGTGGTAGGAAAGCCAGCACCTTTCATGATTCATGGAATTTCCAAAGACCAAGTCAACATTTTTTTTCTTTGTTCTTCCCTCTTCCTTTTCTGACTATTGACATTTCCTGTTCCCAGGCAAATTCTCTTCATACTTTTACATAGAAAGAGAGAAAGACTGTTTACTGGAAAGATCAAAGAGCCATGCACAGCAAGTTTTTCTCACATAAGACTTGAATTCCAATCTGTATGATAGCGATGTAAAGGAGGGGAGCGGGAAAAGAAGTTCCATGTTTTAAGCCCTCAATATGTGCCATCTCTTCTAATATAAATTACTTTTATTTAAAGTTCACTATTACCATAAGAAATATGGGAGGTCTTCTTTCTTTCTTGATGCTAAAACCAATTACAATGAGGTTCGGTAACTTACTCAAGGTCAGCTGGATCACATATAGTATAAAAGTGACTACTGTATGCCAATCACTGTGCTACGTGCAGGGACTAGATAGCCATGCTGTTTGTCTTCAAGAACCTCATAGAGCAGTTGAAGACGGTGTTATGAAATACTTGGAGCTATACATTAACCAGGTTCTGTATACAATTTCCTATAATTATACAGGAGTACTTGTATTGAGCGTTGTTATCAGAGCTCTATTTTACAAATACTTATACTGAGAAAGTCAAATAATTTCAGTGAGATCACAAATGGATTGGGAGGCCCTGAATTATGACCTTTTATCTTTAGCTCTCTTCCTACGTAACATACCCCCCTTTCCATTTTTGTGGCATTTGTGGGTAATACACAAATTAGTAAATGCATGAAAACCCAGATTATTTTAACTTTATATTACATATGCAAAACATGTGCCAATTTGCTTTGTAATGTAAGTGTTGATAAATTTTATATTAATACTCCCTTATATAAATTTGCAATTTAATCTAAAGAAGCTTAGATCAAGTTGTAGATTTGGATTGAAACACATGACACTTAAAAAAACCTTCAGTTAGGAAAAATTTGAAAATCTAAGGAACGTGTTTTAACTTAGCAAGTAAGCATATTAACTGGCATTTAAAAATATAGAAACAATTATCATGCAGAGTCATGTCAGTGTGGACCATGCTCACTACACTGAATTATAGAGTAGTCAGAATATGTCCCTATTGCAAATCTATAGCTTGGATTGCACAATGTTTAAAACATTATAGAAAAATGCTATATAATTAGGTGTGGCTTCCTTAAACAATAGAGTAAAATAGAGAATATCTGTGTCATATTTACCTACGGAATTAATTTCTTTCTTTCCTTCAGTCTTTTGGTGTGCTTTGATTTGTTTTAAATTATATGTCTGCTATCCGAGGAACCCTAAAAAGAAGATATGAGATTTTCAAACAAGAGGACATCCATTCCCATCTCTGTATAAATGAAGAACTAAACAGGGAAGAAGAATAAGAAAATAAAAGCCTAGATGTTCTTACTATTTTCCCTTTTGCAAGACCTAAGGTACAGAGATGAAATATAAATGAAGGTAGGGACCTGGATAGCACCCTCCCCTCCTGAATTCATAGCTGCCCCTCATATCTGCCTGTCATGTTGGTCAGGGGTCCCCACTGTGAAAGATCTGAACTGAATATTAATGGCACTCAAAACCCAACTCCATTTCCTTTCCTTTTACTTCTAAATTCTGAATTCATTAGTACCTCAGGCTCACTCAGTACCCAGCAGCACTGTATGATGTATCCAAGTTAAAAATGAAAACACAATAAAGGTGCCTTTGAATGGTAAGTCAACAATGTTGCCCATATCAATGGACTGTTAGAAATCACACCTAGGAGAAAAAAAAGAGAGATCACCTATAGAATCTTATTCACTATTTCATATACTCCTTTTCTGTAGTATCTGCTAGAATGAAAGCTGCTGACTTTTACTCAGACTTCTTAACATTCACCAAAGGTGGTGTAGAGCCTGACACAAGAATCAACACAGACCTGAAAAGCCCCAGAAAGGGCAGGAGAACTTTCCAGCTGCTATCAGATGAGCTACTTAGTTAGTAGCACTTCCTAAACCCAAACTGCTAGTGTGATGTGTCTAACTGCTTGGTGTCAGTACCTTGTCAAAGAGATGGCTACCACGTGATATGTTTTTAATTTGCAGCTTTCTAGTGCTATGTGGGAATTAGAAAGCCTTTTAAAATTATGTAGTAATTTTCCCTTACCAAACTAGTTTTAATTTCCTGCACGATGTGTGCAAAGTGTACACAGGGGGAATGTCAGTTTGGTGCTCAAAGGCTTGGGAGTAATATCACGCAGGATGGCAGTTTAATCACCACCATCCAGTTCAAGATTCCATCAGACTTGTGACTTCCCAAGTTCTAACCATCTATTAAGCTCCACAACTTTTACAAAGGCAGAAAGGAAAGAGGGGTACATGCTGAGGAACGATTTATTGGAATTGTAAAGCCAGGACAACACAAAAACCCCATAAATATTCTTCTTAATACTTTATTTTATATGACAGCCTTCGAGTGATATACTGTCTGACAATTTTCAAGATGGCTATATAAACACATTTTTTTTTTCTGCAGCCTAATATATGACAAAGTCTCTGCAGGCAAATATATGGAACCAGGGTGTGTTCTAGTGTTCTAGTGTACACATTCCTGATAATAAAGATTTCTGTACCTAAATAGCTCTGTCTTTATACAGTAGGTTTCTTATTATCATCAAAAAGCAAAAATATATGAAGGCCAAAAAAAAAAAAAAAAACAGTCAATGATGCTATATGGCACTATGTGGCATGGGTTTCCATTCTTACACAGCTAGCTTGAGTATCTGAGATTTTCTGCAGAAACAGAACTCAGAATATAAAAATCTCTTTTCTCATCTATATGGGCCTCTACACCATAGCGAAAGTTTTGATAGTACCTTTTAAACTAGATGCTTAAAATTAGACAGATGTTTAATTTTTCTTGGTAAGGCAGCCATCAAAGATAATAAAAGTATAATAACCTTGCAGAAAGACTCCTAGGGATGACTGAAATGAGATACTATATTATAATACAAACAAGTGTTTCTTTTTCTGCTTCTGAAAAATTGCTAGAATCTGATACTTTGCATAACTCTAGCCTGAATTTTGCCCTGCAGCGTAATAGTGGAAAGAAGGAAGCTATCTGGAAACAATAAAACAAAGACTAGAAAGAATAATCCTAGGGTAGATGTTATAACTCAAAGGGAAGAGGGTGTAAAGTTAAAATTGCTAGATCTAGTGTAACACAGTGAATCCTCCAGGCTAGATCTGGTTTCCCAAAGTTCTGCTTTAAAGGAAGAGAAGCAAGAAAGCTCAAACAGGGATTGGTTTGGTATCTAACATTAGGTGAGGGAACTGAGCTATGCTGTCAGGGAGTTCCACGGGGATTAAAGCAGAGCCACAGCCAGGAGCCGAGGATGCAAAGAGTAGGAACTAGACCCTGGAGGAAGAGACCTGCGGGAGCAAAAAGGAGGGAGAGCCCTAGAAAACTTACCTTGTGGTTGAGGTTTATTACAAGGGGCCCAGGAGGGCAGGCAACTCAGAAGAATGGAATAGAAATGCAGAGGGAAGAAGGGGGAGGGTGGTTAGAGAAAGAAAGCTTAGCTTGATGCTGATGTAGTCCTTGGGAGAAAAGAGACACGTGGCATAGGGCTACAGACTAATTTTCTTATTCCCGCTGGTGGAGAATTAGTTTCTAATATACCACTGGGCCTGAATCTTAATGATTCAGGCATTAGGCAAAGCTGAGCAATCTGCTGGGAGCTCTTCAGTAGCCACAGCTGGGAGTACAGTGGCAGGAACTGACAAAGAAGTCCATACATAGCGGGAATCTTTTTATTTTAGGAAATTTAAAAGAAATGGGAGAATCCATTTAATGGAACACATTTTATGCTTCAAGAATACATAAAACTTAACTATTTAGAGAAAGAGAATATGTGCAGTGATTTTGAATGTGTGTGTGTGAGAGAGAGAGGGAGAGACAGACTGTGCCGTGGAGCAATCACAGCTCACTATAGTCTCGACCTCCCTGGCTCAAGCAATCCTCCCTCCTCAGCCTCCTGAGTAGCAGGGATCACAGGTGTGCAACCAACACACCCAACTTTTTTTTTTTTTTTTTTAATGTGTAGACAGGGGTCTCACTATATTGCCTGGCTTGTCTCAAACTCCTGGGCTCAAGGGATCCTCAACTCTTGACCCAAGTGTTGAGATTACGGTAATTTTTAAAATTCAATTGCAAATATGTAAGCCACATGTGCAAGAATTATTCTGTAAGGTATAACATGAATTCATTCTGGTCGGACCACACTTTTAAATAAAATGTTTTCTAGGGAATATCTTATTCCAGGTCTCAATCAGCTTTTAATATCAAGAATAAATGTGATATTTTGACCATTTTCTCACTTATAAAATAAGAATTTGGGGAGAGGAGGGTGTAGAAGTGCTAAAAATATTATATCCAAGGCCCCTTCCAACTGTAATATTCTGTAACCCCATGACTCACTCATTCTTGTAACACATTGACCCTACCAAAGGATATACCTTTAAGCAAAAGTAGCCTATTTGTGAAAGGACTGTTGAAGCAGAAACTCTTTGATGTTTATCTTGTCCCCAGGTGTAGTTAGCCAATGATGAGGAACCTGAAACCCCTCCTAGATTTTTCAGATCATTCACTTGTCAGGAAGATGGTGGAGTTAACTTCAGAGAAGACAAATTCCTCTATTAACAAGTAAGATACATTTTATATTAATTTATATTAATCGAATCAGAATCTCTTCTGGAACGGCAGATGTTGGAAAGCCTAAGCTAGAACAACTGATTGATTTGGTCAGGATGCTTCCTAATCCCATCTAGGCTGCTCAAATTAACATAGCATCAGTTTTGTTTGTTAAAATGAGCTCAGTTTCCCAAATGTCTTTGAAGAAGGAAAAAAGATGACTTTTCTAGCACCAAAGTTGAAAAACACTATGTAGACATTGATGATTTGCATTAATTGGATCAATTAAATATACAGTCATGCATTGCTTAACAATGTGAATACATTCTGAGAAATGTGTTGTGAAGCAATTTTTTCATTGTGTGAACATCACAGAGTGTACTTACACAAAACTATATGGTAGAGCCTTCTATACATATAGGCTGTATGGTGTAGCCTATTGCTCCTAGCCTACAAACTTGTACAGCCTATTACTGTACTGAATACTGTAGGCAATTGTAACACAATGGTAAGTGTTTAAGTATCCAAACATAGAAAAAAAAAAAAAAACCATAAAAATACAGCATAAAAAAATGGCATACCTGTATAGAGTCCTTACCATGAATGGAGCTTGCAGGACTGGAAATTGTGCTGGGTGTCAGTGAGTGGTGAGTGAATGTGAAGGCCGAGGACACTACTATTCAGTACTGAAGACTTTATAAACACTGGACACTTAGACTACATTACATTTTAAATTTTTTCTTTCTTCCTAATAAATTAACCTGAGATTACTGTAACTTTTTTTAACTTTATAAACTTTTAATTAAAAAAACTTTTAAACTCTTTTGTAATAGCACTTAGCTTAAAACACAAATATATTGTATAGCTGTCCAAAAATATTCTCTTTCTATCCTTATTCTATAAGCATTTTCTATTTAATTTTTCTTTTTAATCTTTTTTATTAAAAGTGAAGACACAAAACACACATTAGCCTAGGCCCACACAGGGTCAGGATCATCAATATCACTGTCTTCCACCTCCACGTCTAGTCCTGCTGGAGGTTTTCAGGGGCCATAACACACATGGAGCTGTCATCTCCTATAATAAAATGCCACCTTCTGGAATGCCTCCTGAAGGACGTGCCTGAGGCTGTTTTACAATTAACTTTTATATAAGTAGAAGGAATACACTCTAAAATAATATTTTAAAGTGTAGTAAATAAACCACTATCATAGTTGTTTATTATCATTATCTAGTATTATGTACTAAACAGAATTGTATGTGCTATAGTTTTTTAGGAGACAGGTAGCACAGTAGGTTTGCTTATACCAGCATCACTACAAACACATGAGTAGTGTGCTGTGCTGCCACATTATGATGGCTTCCACATTACGAGGCCACAGACATTTTCAACTCCATTATAATCTTATGGGACCACTGTTGTGTATGTGGTCTGTCATTGACCAAAACATTGTTAGGGGGCACATGAATAAGAATGTGTTAAAATTATAATATCTTGGATATGTTAGTTAAATAAAATACATTATTGAAATTAATTTTCTCTTTTTAAGTTTTTCTTAATGTGACCCTAGAAAATTTGAAATTACATAATTCACTTGAGTGAATTACATTCAAATTTTGTTGGACAGCACTGATCTATAGTCTGGTTGAGACAAAACAAGTAAATCAGAAACCCATAAGATAGTATAGTAAGTGCCGAAAGAAGTCACAAGTCAAATATAACGGCAATCAGGAAAGAGTGTAAGTCATCAGGCAGTGATTTTCCAACTCTCTGCCCAGCAAACCTGTACATTATGAGAAATCCACACCTAACTTTCGGAATGTCCTGTTGGCTACAAGTAAGTAACTAACCTCTTGCCTAAGAGTAATGGTTTGTTGTGCTTTGTTTTCTTTCCATAGACCTATTGAGTAAGAGTTTATCCCTCTCCTGTATTCCTAATCTTTCTTCTGTACCTTCCTCAACTATCCAAACATATTATTTCTTTCATAACATAAAACATCCTTTTCTCAACCCATATTTACCTTTGGCTACCAATGTCTTTCTTTTCACCCCTTCATGGCCAGTCTTCTTATAACAGTTCTCACTTGCAGTGTTACCATTTATTTCCCAGTCTCATCTCAACCCATGGCTCTCTGGTCTCACTAGTCAGTCCATTGAAGTGTTCTTATTTTTAGAGCTCCCACTGATTTTGTTTTGGCTAAATCTATTGGGCATATCTCATTTCTCATCTTACATAACTTCTTAGGAGCATTTAATTCTTGACTAGCCTGCCTTGTGTCTTGCCAGACCAGCCTTGTGTCTGGCTGATATGCTATCAGATTCTTCTGGTTTTTCTCCCAGTTCTATGGCCATTCTTTCAACTACCTCATCATTCCTTAATTACCAATGCATTCCTCAGGATTGTTTTAGGGTCTCATTTTTGCATACTCACCTTGAGTGATATCCACACTCTGTCATTAAATTAGTGACTAACAATATATGGAAGATTCTCAACTACAAATTTTTAAACTAAATCTCTCTTTTTTCTTGACCTGTAAATCCAATTTTCTATTGGATAAACTTTCCCACTATTGCTCAAAAGCAACTGAAATAATTTTCCTCCCAGCGTCAGCTTTCATGACTTCTTTCGTTCATTTTATGCTCGGATTATTTGGAAATTATGTGTATTCCTCAAATATGCTGTGGCTTTTCTCGCCTTTGGGCCTTAACACATGTTTTCCATCTGCATGGAGCCTTCCTCCCTCTTCCTTAGTCCTTATCCTGGCAGGTGGTAAATTCTTATTCTAGCTTTGGCAAAGATATCACTTTTTCTTAGAATCCTTCTTTCATTGCTCAAGACTGGTCTAAGTTCCCTTTTTATGTGTCCCCATAGAACCTTATACTTCCTCCATTATTGCATTCTTTATAATTTGTAGTATTGCTCTGTTTCCTCTCCCTGGGCTTTGAAATTTCTGGAGGAAGGAGGCTCCTATTTCCGAATTAATCACCATTGAATTTCCAGCAACTAATGCTTATGGTGGTTTATCAATAAAAGTCTGTTGTCCATGGAAAGAAGAAAGGAAGGTCATAGGGACCGAATGAATGATTGTGTGGCAGAGATGGCATTTGAGTTAAATATTAAAGATGACAAAATTTTATCATTTGAGGAAATGTTATTTTAAAAAATGGAAATAACAAAAGCAATTTGTAAAACATTGACAGGAATATGTATATGTAAAAGACTTTATAGACCTGATTGGAAGCAGTTCAAACATATATGGAAGCAATAATATACTAGAAAGAAATTTTGTCATGACAGACCTTGAATGTCAACCTAAACTCGTACTTCATTTTTAAATTAATGGAGGACAATGGAAGATCATAACAAGTTTTTGAGGAAAAAAATGACATGATTGGTGATGTTCATTTTTTAAAAGTAAGTAGTCATATATAGGATAAATAGGAGAGGAAGATTTTGACGTCTTTATAATAGCAAAAGCTAAACTCTGTCACTATACTTTAAATATCTGGGATGACGGAAAGTAGAAGGAAAAAACAGAATGGGTAATGTGAAGAGAAACAAGAAGGCTTACTGCCTGTATGAGGGCAGGCTTGATTTTAAACAATTGAAATCAAGCCAAAAAGCCTTGAATCTAAGCCACAATTATCTGCAAGCATAAATTATCACTGGGAACTTCGTAATCCTGATAATGTGTAAATACGGCCACATGTGTTTGTGAAAGCAAACAACAAAACTGGTTTATATGTGTCTCCTGCAGTTGAATCAGCAGAGAGAGCAATACTTTTTTCTTATTTGGGACAAGAGAGATAAGTCTACAAAGAGTAAGCTAAGTATGATTTTCATCTAGGCACTAGGACTGTAGAATTGATGAATTCTCAGAAAATGGAAAGTGTTGGTCTTTCTCCCTTGAAGGATGAAGGGAAAGAAGAAATAGCTTTGAACAGTCCATCACAAAAGACAAGCCATTTTCTATATATCCTCTTCAAAATCAAACCATCATGGAGGGTTGTATATAGAAGTTACTGGCTTGGATTAAGTACAGCAGATTACAGGAAGTGGCAAAAACTGTCAAGGGTCATTCAAAAATGTAACTCTTCTCAACAAAATGTTGGGGTGCCCTGTCCTCCTCAAACATGCATTATATATACTTCAAAATGCTTACCCTTAAGAAGTCATCTCTTCATTTTCATGAGGTAAGGAGCTTCAGGCTGCTGCATAGAAAAGGAAAGAGGAAGCAGGAAGATCCTACCCCATGTGGAACGGTAATTTCAAATTAGCTGTCTTAAAATGCATATTATAGAGACAACTTCAGGAGGGCATTTTGCTGCAAGCTAATGGTCAAAGAGACATGAGGATCGGAGAACACAGCAGGCAGCCATAGAGCCTGTGTTCTAGTATTGTTTCTATTTCTGCCACAAATGTTTTTGACCCAGGGTGAGCTGAGTAGAAAATCTGAGCCTTTGTTTTCTGGTTCGAAACAATAGCACTCTTATAGCTGCACAATGTTCAAGATTCATCTAGATTTCACATTATTGTCTACTTAAAAATCTGTCTGGTCTTTGTTCTGGGTTCCTGCCACAGAGCTTCAAAAACTCTTGGAATTTCCTGAATGATAGAAGTATCTTGGCTATTCACAAGTCCTTTGGCTCACACCTGAGTTTACATTGAGATTCATGGTAGCCCCCAACATAGCTTCAGTATGGGCCTGGTTATCAGAAACATAAACCATATGATGAAAGAGTTGGGACTTTGGACCAGCCTGACCTCCAGGCAGAGGAAGGAGGCTAGAGATTGAGTTTCATCAATTATGTCTACGTAATAAAGCCCCAATGTAGATTCGGCACTGAGGCTCAGTGAAGCTTCCTGTTTGGTGAACACACTGTTGTTACAGAAAGGTGATGTATCCTAATTCCACAAGGAGAGGACATAGAGGCTTTGCATTTTAGACCCTCCTAAACATTGTCCAATGTGTCTCTCCATTTGTCTGGTCCTGATTTTTATCCTTAATAATAAAACTGTAATTATAAGCATAGTACATTACTGAGTTGTGTGTGTTGTGATAGGGAATTATCAAACGTGAGGGGCCCAGGGGACCTCCAGATGTATAGCCATTCAGTCATACGTGCAAGTGGCTTGTGGACTCCCAGTGGAAATCTGTTCCTAAAGTCAAGGCAGTCATGTTGGGGACCATGGCCTTAAACCTCTGGAGTCTGACAATAATTCCCTGTGTTTAGTGTCAGAATTAAATCACAGTACACCACTTGTCAGAATAAATATTATTTGCTTTTCCAAGGTGAGAGATAATTAATGCCAAAGAGGGGGGAATTCTTTCATTTAACTCTTAGCACATATGCTTGAAGGGAGGTATGACCAATACGAGACTGGCAAATTCTAACAAGTTTGGGTTAAAGGTATATCTACTTATGAATCTGGTGATTTTTCTGACCTGAAGTAAATTTTAAGAAAAGAGTATCACAAATTTTTAACTCTGTTGCCCTTAGAATCCTTAAAAATGATTACCCGTGAGTACAATCATTACAAGCATGTTGAGAAGATTCTGGATCAGTTTGTCCAGTGTGGCATCTCTTATATCTCACAGAGAAGCTAAGACCTGTAATATGAAACTGCGCTTGTTATCTGATAACTACTACCATTTTCTTGCTTATATAGAACCTGCTGAATCATATTACAAATTTACAAGACCTCATTCTTATTCTTCCTATAGAGTTTGGGTGGGGGAAGGGAAAGGGGGGAAGGAGGCAGGAGTAGACATGCTATTAGGTTCCTGGTCTCATGCTACCTACCTCTCAAAAGGCTCAGAGATCAAACAGTAGTGAGTGATGAGAGACAAAAAAGCACCATCAGGTCTCTCTTTTGCTAAAGGAGTTTAGACTTTCAACATGATGAATTCTCTTTGATAAAAGAATAAAGAGATGTGTTGTCTCTAGAGGAAGCTGCTGGGGGTCCTGTAGTCTTCACAATAGGCAAAGTGCCAGCTATCCATATCTCCTGACTTCTTGTTTTGTCTTTTCTACATGGCTAAAATGAAAGACACAGATGCACAATTCTACTAAAATGTTCTCTTTTAAACTACAGAGATAGACTGCTACCTCTCTCCATTTGAAGGATTGGACATTTATGAGAAAGAAATCATAAAAAGACAGTTTCATCAGAAGCAGCTGCATAATGGGGCCATGAGGCATGAATGGGACATGTGACCCTTTAAACATCATAAGAAGTATCTGTGCTATAGTTATTCAGCTATTAGTCCAAAGGGCCAAACTATACCATGTTCTTTTTTCTTTATTTCTGTAAAATTTTAATCAAATATTTACTCTTTAAATGATATCAGTAGCTTGAAAAAATTTAATCCTAGGTTAGTTAGTATTAAGTTTCCTAGTAAGAAAATAAGTTTTCTTACATGCATCTGTAATCCTGGATTCAGCTGGGACTGCATAAGACCCTAGTACTTTACAGGGATATTGCTTGTATCCTGGGGGTTAAACTGTTTTTGGAATCCCAGTTAGTGTCACTGTAAGACTAATTACATCCTAAAAATGGAAATTTGAAATTCAAGTAGTCAGTCTTCACTCAACAAAGATAGCTATTGTTTGGAAAATTTTATCCATTCCAGTTTTCCAGATCTTCCTTCAGCCTCTTTTTGTGCAGAGAAGCATCCTTTTAGATAGAAGCAGAGAAATTCACACATCATATCCAGCCAAGGTCTACAGTAAACTATATTCACACTCTACTCCCTTACCCATTAAGTTTCAAAACATTCACAGCATTTGTGAAGTCACAGTTACTAGATTCTTATTTATACCAGAAAACCCCAATTCCTGGTCTTCACACATATTAAAACTTCTGATTGCATCAGTTTATTGGGTAACACATTAAATTGACTGTGACTCTAAATATGTGAGAATACATGATGGAAAATTTAGAGTTCAGACTCAAATTCTATAGAGTGGCCACAGTGTTGCCATGCATGCTAGTTAAAAATTATCTGCATGTGATGCTGGAGAGGATGTGGAGAAATAGGAATGCTTTTACACAGTTGGTGGGAGTGTAAATTAGTTCAACCGTTGTGGAAGACAGTGTGACAATTCCTTAAGGATGTAGAACTAGAAATACCATTTGATCCAGCAATCCCATTACTGGGTATATACCCAAAGGATTATGAATCATGCCACTATAAAGACACATGCACACGTATGTTTACTGTGGCACTATTCATAATAGCAAAGACTTGGAACCAACCCAAATGTCCATCAATAATAGACTGAATAAAGTAAATGTGGCATATATACACCATGGAATACTATGCAGCCATAAAAAAGGATGAGTTCCTGTCCTTTGCAGAGACATGGATGAAACTAGAAACCATCATTCTCAGCAAAATATCAAAAGGACAGAAAACCAAACACCGCATGTTCTAACTCATAAGAGGGAGTTGAACAATGAGAACACATGGACACAGAGAGGGGAATGTCACACACTGGGCCCTGTTGTGGGGTGGGAGCCTGGGGGAGGGATAGCATTAGGGGAAATACCTAATGTAAATGACAGGTTGATGGGTGGAACAAACCAACATGGTGCATGCATACCTATGTAACCAACTTGCACATTGTGCACACGTACCCTAGAACTTTAAGTATAATAATAAAAAAATTATCTGCATGCTACTTCCAGTCACTGCACAATATTCGTGCATCTTTTTCTGGATTGCATTCATGTTGATGATTTGGAGTTATTAAAAATAGACCTGAAAACTTTTTTAGTCTTCTGTTCTACTCATGAACAGAGATGTTGGCCACACTTCAGTGTCTACCCTGAGCATATCTACCACTTTTCTTGTTGGTGACAATTATATGTAATTTAGAATGAAACAATCCCAGGCCTGCATCTCTCACTTTCTAGTCAGTGATCTTGGATCCATTAGTGTTAGACATGTCCCATCATCACATTTAGGTTTTTGGGTTTTTACTCTTTGTTTTTTTCTAGACGGAATCTTGCTCTGTCACCCAGGTTGGAGTGTAATGGCATGATCTCAACTCACTGCAACCTCTGCCTCCTGGGTTCAAGTGATTCTCCTGCTTCAGCCTCCCAAGTAGCTGCAATTTCAGGCATGCACCACCACACCTGGCTAATTTTTGTATTTTCCTAGAGATGAGGGTTTCACCATGTTTGTCAGGCTGGTCTTGAACTCATGATCTCGTGATCTGCCCTACCAAAGTGCTGGGATTACAAGCATGAGCCACCGGGCCTGGCCCACATTTAGGTTTTTATATATGTGAAAATGAGGATAAAAATGTTTACTTTGGGGGATGATTGTATGGATTAAATGAAAACATATTTAAAAGCCCAGGATAAAGATTCACCCATATCAAGTGCTCAAAACATGTAAGATTATTTTCAATGCAGAAAAGTCACATAAACCACATACATTATCTGAATAAAAGAGGGACAATTTAGAATATTTGAACCAAGGTCAGGAATGTTTTCTTTCTAAGTTGGTACTTGGTATGCAGGTATGAACTTTTCCTTAATCTTCAACTCATCCATAAAGTTAGAAGCTCCTCCTTAGATATACAAAAGAGAAAGTGTTAGGAAGAAAGGGAATCAATGTGCCCCTCCATCCTCTACTATACTGTCATTTTGATTTAAATATCATCATTTGCATATTTTTTATCTGAACTGAGAAAGGCCACCTTCTCACACCTAATCACCAGGAAGCAGCAGGCATCAGCCTTGGAAGCTTTTATCAATATGCCAATTTTTATTTTAGTTTATAATTTAAAAAGTGAGAGTGAAGTGACAGAGACGGTATCATTTCAAAGGGTTTTTTTTTTAACATATTAAAAAGCACTCTTTTTTTTGACACTGAGTAGGAGGAGGAAAAACATGGAAATGAAGTGGAAAAATAAAACACGAAGTAATCAGGATCCAGAGAAAGAAAAGGTGGCAATACCAGCCACCCCCACCTCCTTCTGCATGTACACAAACTATCAGAATGATTAAGGAACATAAGGTTAGACGAAGTAAAAATAAAAAAAAGGATGGGGGCAGAGATCTAGAAAGATAGAACAATATCCCCAGTTTCATTGCTTCAGTTAAAATCATTGTGTAAAATGTTTGTTAAAGTTGAATGTTTGTAAAGTTAAACTGGATGTTAGACAATCTGACTCTTGGGGTAAAAGTTTCCAATGTGAATAATAATAATTTTTATTTAATTTAAAATGCAACACAGAGTTAATATTTATTTGAAAGCAAAGTTTGAAGTAGGCACCTGGAAATTTAATGAGATTGGATAGTAGTATGATAACATCTGTGAACCCTGTCACTTATGAATAACCAATATAACGGGCACATATAACCACAATGTCAATTTCCTCTAAAGGATCTCCATATGTATTCAAAGGGACAAGACACAATTTTATTTTCTCTTTATTTCCTTTTTTCCTCCCTCTTCACAGATGGTGAGGAAGGTGTGTTTATAAGACAGAGTCGAGTCAGACATTTTTTTGGCATAATAACTCATCAAAGTAGTGCTATGTGATCTGGTCAATATTAGCAAGAGAAAGATACATTTGTCCTGCAGATGCATGGCTCTGAAGATTAGATCTTTCAGAAACGTCTATCAAAGATGCACAGTAAAGACTTGACACCCACTTTCAGAATGATCTCATTACATCAGGACCTTGGGGGGTACTTTCCTGGATGGAGCCAGCACCTATTGGCAGAACTGAAGATAAAAACAAATGACTAAGGAAAACATGAAAAGTGTCTAAAGAGAAGGTGATCCAAGAAGAGATTGTAGATGACCATTGACTCAAAGGAAAAAAATAAAAGAAAAAGAAGATTTTTCAGCATTCTTGCATCTCTATCAAATCCAACTGCACTCTGCATTCTTATCTGGCTTCATGGTTTACCATGAACTTCCCTTCTTCATGCCTCTACAGCATAACCCTTCTGGCCACCCTTCCTTAATCTTATATGCATGCTCTGCCTCCTGTACTTATCCTTTAAATATCAGTGTTTCTCAAAGCCTTGTCTTGGTTCTTCTGTTTTTCTCACTCTTAGAAACTTCACAGGACAGTGCTTTCTAGGCCCATGGCATCAACTACCAAATACATCAGATGACTAATACACACACATACACACACATACACACACACACACACACACACACACACACACACACACACACACACACCCTCAGATGTTTCCTGAGCTCCAGGCATAAATATCCAACTGCCTGATTAAATGCATACACAAAGTCAATTCTGAAAATGAAGACGTTTAAAGCTAAAATTCTCTCCCTCAATAAATTTACACCTATTTATCAGCATCCTAATAATTGCTCAAATCTGATATTTAATTGTCTTTGATTCCACTTACTTCGTCACCCCTGAAATCCAACTGGTAACTGAAGGTCATGGAATCTAGCTCACCAATCTCTCAAATCTTTCTACTTCTCTTCATTGTTACTATCACCAATGTCATCAAAGGCAACTTCATTTTCTCGTAGAGTACTACAATACCTTCCCAATTGGTCCCCTTTCACTGATGTTGCTCTCCTCAAATCCATTTTCTACTTTGCAGTCAGAACAGTACTTCAAAATCACACAATTTTGTATGGCATTTGCCTTTATAAGTCTTCAACATTTTTTCATTTTATTTCTAATGCCGTCCAACCTCTTCAGCCACACACACACACACGATCACTTCCTCCATCCCCATCTCTAGCCTCTCTGTCACTCATAATATATTTAAGCAATAATAAATGCACTTTATATCTTCAAAAATGCCATGTATTTGCTTTCTTTGTTGCTTTAAATACTTTTCTTCTTTTAGCAACTGGATATGTGCCTAGCACTCAAAACAATGAAGTTTAGAGACAAGACGGGCTTTGCCACTTGCTAAGTGTTTTGTGACAGAGTTGTATATATGAAGTGACCCTCAAATGCAGAAGGAACCAAGAAACCAAAGAAGGAGGGAGATGGGTCCAGCTTGTCTTCATATGGTGATTTTATTTGGGAACTGACAGATAGAAGTGTGGTCCTGAGCAGCCACGAGAGGCAGATCTCTGCATCATTAACCCCCAGACACAGAGGGTTGTATATTTAATAGAGCCAACACACTGAACATCATAGCTTAACCTGGACTACCTTAAAAGTGCTCAGAACATGTCAATGAGCCTATAGTTGCACATAATAATGTAACACAAGGCCTATTTTATAATAAAGTGTTGAATATATTATGTAAAGTATTAAATATTGTACAAAAGGTGAAAAATAGAATGCCTGTATGAGTATTTGAATGTACACTGCTTTTGTATGATCATAAAATTGAAAAATAATAAGTCATGATGATAAGTCTGGGGCTGTCTGTGCATTGTACTGTTTTCACCTTGATTCATAAAAAGTTGTAATCATACGGAGAGACAGAGAGGAAATCACTTCATTAATTAACAATATAACAGAATACCTTTTAAAATTACTGAAGTATGTTTTGTTTATTGGTAAAAGCAATATTAATAAAAATTACTTGTAAAAGTAACATACTATAGAAACATGGTCAAAGATCACAGGATAGAGAATGCTAGCTGCTCACCGCAGAGCCAACGAAAAACTCTAAAACAAGAAGTGAAGAAAGAAAACAAATTTCTATGAAACAAATAGCCATAATTTCAACCCAAAACTTAGAAATAATGTTCCGTAAAAGCATATTTGGGAACTGCTATGGTTTGAATATTTTTGTTCCCTCCAAAATATATGTGTAGAACTTTTTTTTTTTTTTTTTTTGAGACGGAGTCTCACACTGTCGCCCAGGCTGGAGTGTAGTGGTGCCATCTTGGCTCACTGCAACCTCTGCTTCCTGGGTTCAAGTGATTCTCCTGCCTCAGCATCCCGAGTAGCTGAAATTACAGGCATGTGTCAATACGTGCAGATAATTTTGTTGTATTTTTAGTAGATACAGAGTCTTGCTATGTTGGTCAGGCTGGTCTTGAACTCCTGACCTCATGATCCGCCTGCCTCAGCCTCCCAAAGTGCTGGGATTACAGGCCTGAGCCACTGCGCCAGGCCATGTGTTGGACTTAATGGCCAATGTGATAGTATTAACAGATGGGGCCTTTAAGGGGTATTTAATTCATGAGGGGTTCTCCCTCCTAGATGGGATTAAGTGCCCTTTTATAAAGGGCTTGATGAAGGGAGTTAATTCCTTTTTTCTCTTCCACTGTCTGCTACCTGTAGACATGGCATTCCTTTCCGCTGGGAGATGCCGTGTTGAAAGTGCCATTTGGAAGCAGAAAGGAGCCCTCAGCAGGTAACCAAACCTGATAGCACCTTGATCTTGGACTTCCTAGACTCCGGAACTATGAGAAAATAAACTACTATTCTTTTAAAATTACCCAGTCTGTGGTATTCTGTTATAGCAGCAAAAAATGAACTCAGACAGAAATTGATCCTAGGGAAGTAGAATGTTGTTATAACAAATACCTGTACCTGTGGAAACAGCTTGGAACCAGATAATGGGTAGATGTGGAAATGGTTTTGAAGTGAATACTGAAAAAAAGCCTATACTGCCATGAACAGAACACTAAGGATGATTCAAGTGAGGGCTCAAAAGAAGAGAAGAGCTGTAGGGAATGCCTCGGTTTTCTTAGGGATTAGTTAGGTGGTCATGACAGTAAAGACTATTCTGATGAAGTCTCAGATGGAAATGAAGAGCAAGGTATTAGAAGTTGGGGGAAAGGCCACCCTTGCTATAAAAGGAAAAATAACTGGACTAAATTATGTCTATGTCCTAGTGATACGGACAGGAGGCGGAGAAATACTCGGCAGAAGAGGGCAGTCCCCGGCCAGGGTCACACCCTCAAGTCTGGGACCACGGCCCAGAGTGAGAACATACATTCCTGTTGTCCTGCTTGAATGTTGCTTTTTGGCCCACTCCACCCCCCATACTGTACCCATAAAAATCCCAGGCTCCACTGGCAGAGGAGCGACAGAGTAGCTGAGTGGCAGAGTGGAGCAGCAGAGGAGAGAAGCAAAGATGCAGCCGGATATTGGAGAGAAGCCACTTAACTTCAGAGGGATGGCTTGACAGTGAGACCTCAGAGAACTGTCTGGCTGGAGAGGGCTGAACTCCAGGGAAAGACCACCTTCCCGCTTCATCCCCCTTCCAGCTCTCCATCCTGCTGAGAGCCACTTTCATCGGCAATAAAATCCCCCATATGTACCATCTTCAATTCGTTCCTGTGACCTGATTCTTCCTGGATGCCAAACAAGAGCTCAGGATAAACACTGAGCTGAGCTGAGCTGAGCTGAGCTGAGTGAACACTTGAGCTGCTAAACAGCTTCAGCTGTCCACAGAGAACAAAGCTAAAAGAGCACACCGTAACACATGCCCTCGGGGGCTCCAGGGGCCGCAGGTACCCCGTAGACTCTGCCATAGGGCCTCACAGAACTCTGCTCCTGCTGGATCCCAGATGCACTCGTCTTGGCCCCTGCACCTGCTCACCTGTGTGCTCCCCGTCCCATGAGGGTTTGAGAGCTGCAGACTGAGTAAACAAGCCAACCCCTTCACATGTTCCGCGAATGGGTCAAGGGAGCTATCCCATTTCGCTAGTACTTTATGGAAGGAAAACTTAGGAGTGAGGAGCTAGGATATTTGGTGGAAGAAATCTCTAAGCAGCAAAGCATCCAGTGTGCTGTGTGGCTTAACTGGCTATAGTAAAATGTGAGAAGAGTCAAATGATATAAAGATGCAATTTGTAATTAAAAGAAAAGCAGA
Source organism: Macaca fascicularis (assembly GCF_037993035.2). Classification (NCBI taxonomy): domain Eukaryota; kingdom Metazoa; phylum Chordata; class Mammalia; order Primates; family Cercopithecidae; genus Macaca; species Macaca fascicularis. The sequence continues at coordinate 166,498,518 of NC_088376.1, read as the reverse complement.
ATGTAAAAATTTGGAATATTTTTAGCCTGATCATGTAAAGAATAAAAACAGCTAGTTCAGGAGAGAAAAACAAGGGCTTGGCCAAGCAATTGTTTAATAAGAGGATTAGTCTAGCTAGAGGAAAACCAGATGCTGTTCTTCAAAACAATGGGAGAATGATCCTGAAGGCACTTTGAAGATCTTTGGGCTACCAGAGTGCTAGAGCCTTGAGGGCAGAATGGGTTCAGGGGAGGGTCCCAGGGCACCTGTAAGAACTTGGGGCTCACTGCCAAGGGTTGCCTCATGTTTCTGCTCCCTATATTCGAGGGCAGCACTACTCAGCCAACCTAGCTGTGGCTCAAGAAGGCTTAGGTGCAACTCAAGCTGAAACTCCAAAGGGCACAAGCAGTGAGCCATGGCTATATTCACACAGTGTTAATTCTGCAGGTGTACAAAGTGCAAGAGCTGTGGAGGCAGGAGTACCTCCACCTAGATTTTAAAGGATGTCTTGAACAGCCTCATAGCCTAAACAGGTACTTGCTACAGGGTCAGGGTTGATTTGGAGAGCCTCCAGTAGGGTAATGCTTCATGGAGCCATGGAGCCAGGCTCACTCCCAGAACTGTAGAGCCACCAGTGTGCAGCAACAGCTTGGGAAAGCCACATGCATACAACTCTAATGTGAAGAGCTGAAGCATGGGCTACACCCAGCAAAGCCATGGGCAAGATTCCCTGGAGCTTTAAGATTAAATGTTTGCCTTGCTGGGTTTGGACTTATTTGGGACCTCTTGCCCCTTTCCTTTTCTCCTCTAGCTCCTTTTAGGAATGGGAATGTCTATCCTATCCTGTCCTGCCATTGTATTTTAGAAACACATAACATGTTTTATTTCATAGGCTCACAGCTGGAAGGAAATTTGCTTCAGAATGAATCATACCTTGAGTATTACCCTTATGATGTTTAGTTGAGACTTTGGACTTAGAGTTCAGATTGATGCTGGAACAAGCTAAGACTTTCGGGGGCTATTGGGATAAAGCAAATATATTTAACATGTGAGAAGGACATGAATTTGGGGGGCCAGGGGCAGAATGCCACGGTTAGAATGTTTTTGTCCCCTCCAAACTTCATGTGTTGAAATTTAATGGCCAATGTGATAGTACTAACAGGTGGGGCCTTGAAGAGGTGATTAAGTCATGAGGGCTACTATCTCTTGTATGGAATTAGGTGCCTTGATAAAAGGACTTGATGGAGGCAATTTATTCCTTTTAGTCCTCTTGCCTTCTGCCATGTGAGGATATAGGATTTCTCCCCTCTAAAAAATGCAGCATTCAAGATGTCATCCTGGAAAAAGAGAGCAGCCTTCACCCATCAACCAAACCTGCCAGTGCCTTGATCTTGGACTTCCACGCTTCAGGACTATGAGAAAATGAATTTCTGCTCTTCATAAATTACTAAGTCTGTGGTATTCTGTTATAGCAACCCAAACAGACTAAGACAAAACCAAATTAAGAAAGATTTACTGAAGCTGATCCAGGTTTCTATAGATGCCTCATAGGACACAGAGTGCTTTGAAAGCAGATGACATGACCTGAATATCAAATAGCAATCTCTCACCTGGAATCCCTCCCATGTGGGCTGCAAGGCCATCTCATGGTCCTTTCTTTGAGAATAAGGAAAGCAAAAAGAACATACAGACCACTCAGGTAGTTTTTATATGCCATCTCTTCAGGAAGCAAGTCAGATGAATTTCAGGGTGGAAAGTGGGGATATGCATATCCTGTTGATCAAAAAGGTAGAATCTAAATGAATAAAGATGGGCCACATGGCAGAGAATTTGGTGAATTTGATGAGGAAAATGTTTTGAGACAATCTACCTGATTTGGAGATTTTGTTCCCTAACCCATAGCTAATTTATGAAATGATAATTATAAAAACATTATGTATCACATCTAAGGATATAAAGAAAGCTGTACTTGAAAAATTGTTTATACAATTAAATTCTCACATCTTTTAAAAAGAAAGAATAAAAATAAATGGATTAATTATTCAACTCAAGAAATCAGAGCAACAAAATACAATTAAGGGAAACAAAAAGAATGTATTAATAAAGATAAAACCCAAAATTAATACATTTGAAACTGCAAAACAAATCCAAAGACTGATGTTTTGGAGGAAAAACACTGATACAGTACTAGATAATTCAGAAGATAAAATGAAAGAAAAATGCAAAACTCAAAATTAGAAATAAAACTGTGGATCTATTCACGGATATATGGCACTGAAAAACGTACAAAAATAAGAAGAGATTTGTGCTCAAATTCATTGTTGCTTCCAAAACTTTGGTGAAATGCAAAACTGACCCAGAATAAAAGCAATAACATAAAGAAAAAAATGATATGTGATACCATCAAAAAGAGGGTAAAATAGCAATGCACAGACTGGGAAAAGATGTTTGTAACACATTTACAAAATGCTCAGAAATCAAAATCAAAATTTATAAAGAACTCTTAAAATTAGTACAAAAAAAATCCAATAGCACATTTGACCAAACGATTTAATAGAACTTCACAGAAAAGGCTATCCACATAACTAGTACATATGTGAAGTGGTGTTCAATTCATTAATCATGTCAGAATTGCAAATAAAAACCACATTACATAGCAATATACTCAACAGAATGACTACAATTATAAAGATAGAAATTACCAAAGGTTGATAAAGAACTGGAGCAGTTAAAGCCCTCATACACTGCTGGTAGGAATATAAATTTATATGCCACTTGGAACTGTTTTGCAGCATCCGCTCTACCTGAATAAACACACACTTTGTCTTGGCAATTCTACTTCTAAGTATTTACTCAACGGAAATACATTCCCAGTTTAAAGAAAAATGTACTAGAGTGTAAAAAACAAAACTATTCATAACAGCCTCTTAATGGAAACTATCCAAAATGTTTATCAACAGCAGAATGGATAAATGTACTGTGGTATTTTCCCAATTCATGGAATACTATACAGCAATAAGAATAAATAAATACCCCAATATCAATTAATCTCTTAACTATAATGTTGAGTGAAAGAACTTAGATGCAAAGAGTACGAATGTGATGTATATTTCCGTTTGTATGAAGTAAAAAAAAAAAAAAAAAAGGCAGGCAAAACTAATGATGGTAATAGATGTAAGAATGGGGATTACCCTTAGTAATGGAGTAAAAATTGGTATGGCAACAAGGGCTTTGGAAGTACTGGAAAAATTTGTTTGCTCATCTGTATGCTGGTTACAAATTTATGTTCAATGAAAATTTATTGAGTGGTACCTTCATTTAAAAAAAATTGACCCCAGAAGAGATGGAGAACCCAGTAAGCTGTTTTGTATAGGAAAAACAGGAGAAAAAAAAGAAAACTTTGTTTAAAAAAAAAATATATATATATATATTTACTTCCTTTCTTGTGAGCCATCCCTAACTCCAGCCCAAAACAACAACAAAAACCATTTTCATCTTTGCCACTTAGGAAACATTTCTCTGATGCTGTTTAATTGCTTTTGAACACAGAGAAAAGAGCTTTCGATTTATCTTTACAAGGCCAGCAAAACATTGATAATAAAACTTGTCAAACTAGTGCCAAAAAAGATAGAAACCATAAGTAAATTTTATGGATACAAATGCAAAACTACTAAATAAAATATTATCCAATAACACGCAGCAGAACATGAACTAGGTTTCATAGCAGGATTGCAACGTTGGTCCAGATGAATACATCTATGAATACAATTTACCACAGTAAGAGGGAAAGTATAAGAATATATTTTACAATGTTAAATATATATTTAAAAATTATGCTCAACTTTGTTATTAGGTAAAATATCTAACTAAAATATATAGATTATTTTATTCCTATTGGGATCATGTGTGCTTCCCGGCAATCTTTTTTTTTTTTAATTGAGGTAAAATTCACATAACTTAGATTTCACCATCTTTCTATTCTTTCCAACTTTATTGAGGCACAACTGACAGAGTTTTATATATTTAAGGTGTATATCGTGATGATTTTTAAAATATACAGTTCAGTTACATTTGTACTTTAAAAATATTATACAGCCATTACTTCTCTCTAGTTCAAAAATATTCTTATCACCCCAAAAGTAAACACCTACCCATTAACCAGTCACTACCCATTTTTCCCTCCTGATTTCTGGCCACATTAATCTGCTTTCTGTCTCTGTGGAGTTGTCCATCTAGGATTTTGTATTTAAATGGAATCATATAATATGTGACATTTTCTGTCTAACTTCTTTCACTTAGCACAATGTTTTTGAGGTCATTCATGTTGTAGTAGGTGTCAGTACTTCATTTCTTTTGATGACTGAATAATATTTCATTGTATGGAGATACAACATTTTATTTATCAATAGATAGACATCTGTGGTCTGTCTCAACTTTTGGCCTCAAAAACAAAAAGTTTCTACCTTTTGGCTATTGTAAGTGGTGTTGCTATGTACATTATGTATAAGTTTTTTTTAAATTAAGATCTATTTTAACCTGAGAAGGCTGCCATAACAACACCACCACACATTGAGTGGCTTAAATGGCAGAAATGTATTTTATCACAGTTCTGGATGCTGGAAGTACCAGATCAATGGGCCAGTAGGGCTGGCTCCTCCTGAGGTCTCTCTCCTTTGTTTATAGACTGCCACCTTCTTGTTATGTCTTCAAATGGCCTCTGCTCTATGGCCATGCATCCCTGGTATCCCTCTCCTCTTACAAGGACATCAGTCATATTGGATTATCACACATCCTTCTGATCTCATTTATCCTTAATTACATCTTTTTTTTGAGACAAAGTCTTGCTTTGTCACCCAGACTGGAGTGCAATGGTGCGATCTCTGCTCACTGCAACCCCCACCTCCCAGGTTCAAGTAACTCTCATGTATCAGCCTCCTGAGTAGCTAGGACTACAGGTGAGCACCACCATGCCCAGCTATTTATTTATTTTTATTTTATTTTATTTTTTTATTTTTTTATTTTTTTTGAGACAGAGTCTCGCTGTCACCCAAGCTGGAGTGCACTGGAGTAATCTCAGGTCATTGCAACCTCCACCTCCCAGGTTCAAGCGATTCTCCTGCCTCAGCCTCCTGCCAGCTAATTTTTTTTTTTTTTTTGTATTTTTAGTAGAGATGGGGGTTTCACTATGTTGCCCAGGCTGTTCTAGCACTCCTGAGCTCAAGCAATCCACCTGCCTTGGCTTCCCAAAGTGCTGGGATTACAGGCGTGAGCCACCACACCCAGTTACCTTAATTATAGCTTGAAAGGCCTATCTCTAAATACAGTAGCATTGAGGATTAGAACTTAAGCATATTAATTTTGTAGGAACATAATCCAATCCATAACAAAATCTCTTTCCAATTACTTGAGGCATATACCTAGGTGTGTAATCACTGGGGATCTGGTAAGTCTGTGTTAAACTTTTTGAGGAATGGTCAAACTTTTTCTCAGTGGCTGCACCATTTTATATTCCCTTCTTGCAGGCAATGTATGAGGATTCTAATTCTCAAAATCCTCATCAATGTTTCTTATTTTCCATTTTTTTTGCTTTTTTTTTAAACTGTAGTAATCTTAGTGTGCATGAAGTAGTATTTCATGGTGGTTTTGATTTGCACTTACCTAATGACGAATTACTTTTTCATGTGTTTATTAGACATTCGTATATCTTCTTTGGAGAAATAGCTATTCACATCCTTTGCCCATTTTAAAATTGGGTGGCTTGCCTTTTTTTGTTAAGTTTTAAAGTTAGATACTTTTTACTATTGCGTTTTATACATGTGTATATTTTACAAGCACATATATAATAAACACATGCATACATACAGAAATTATTTTCTATCAAACTGAAAGCCAGTATCATGTTTAGAGGTGAAATATCTAGATGTATTACCATTAAAGTTAGTATCAAGTAAAGGATGTACAGTACCACAACTATTATTTAACATTGTTCTGAAAGTAAAAATCACTGTGGAATAGACAAGATAAAGAAATAAGGTCTCGAACTAATAGTAAATTGGATGCAACATTGTTATCATTTAGAGATGCTATGTTTATGTTTCTAGAAAACTGGAGAAGAACAGAGGAGTCCTGAAAGTACAGAGGATTACACAAACATTTCTGGCATTAGCCTATGCAAGAACTGGACCACCTGTATCCTCTAGTACTAATTTCACTGAACAAACTCACATGAATTTGAAATTTTCTCCAAGTTTTCAGAAGTTTCTGACTCAAGAGGTATTTGGAACTCTGATTTGATTGCGTCATCAATTAATATATTGTTCTCTTTACAGATGGCTATACAGTTATCCAGAAGAACTAAAGGTAAAATTAACTTGCTATGGCAAGATTTAAAATAACTTAGAATTATGAAAGAAAGGAAATACATCATAGAAACAACCTAACAGTGTCGATTATTAGACATATAAAAAGGCGGCAAGAGTGTCAGAGGAAACAGCAAGGTTGCACAGTTATGAATTTTTAGGTTATGTTTGGTTGCACCACGTTTGAATGTTTGATTTAAGGCATTATCTTCTTCTAAGACATTCTCTTTTGCAAGGCTAATACTGTTTTTTGTTTTGTTTTGTTTTTTGTTTGTTTATTGTTTTGAGACAAAGTTTTGCTCTGTCACCCAGGCTAGAGTGCAGTGGTGTGATCTCGGCTCACTGCAACCTCTGCCTCCCGGGTTCAAGCAATTCTCTGCCTCAGCCTCCCGAGTAGCTGGGGCTACAGGCACCCACCACCATGCCTGGCTAATTTTTTGTATTTTTAGTAGAGACAGGTTTCACCATCTTGGCCAGGCTGATCTTGAACTCCTGACCTCGTGATCCACCCGCCTCGGCCTCCCAAAGTGCTGGGATTAGAGGTGTGAGCCACTGCGCCCAGCCGCTAATACTGTTAAATAGGAGGTAGATAGTGATAGTTACCTATCACTTAGTCACCTAGTGACTGTCACTTAGTCACTAGGACTTCTATGAATATACTTGTTTCTCACTTTTGACTAGAATCAGCCAAGAATTTATTTTAAAATACCTGTGCACAGGCTCTACCCCCAGAGGGTCCTATTTAGTTGGATTAGGCTGTGGTCAAGTTATTGGTCTTTTTAAAAATGTCACAGGTGGTTCTAATGTACATTCAAAAATTTGAGCCATGTAATCAAAGGACCTAAATGAACTACCCCCTCCACAGCTTCTCTATTTAACTTCTCTTCTATGTCAAGTCTAATTTCTTCTGTCACTTAAAGCAAACTATGAAATACTGGACTTTTATACCATCTTTAAATCAAGTGTCTCAAATGTCTTTCATTTTATATTTTTTCAAGATGCGAATTACTTAAGTTTCATAAATCTGTGAAGAGGAGCGTGAGTACTAATAAGGATCCATTCACTCATCCTCAGAGTGGCTCTAGCAGATGTCTAACAGCAGTGGCAGAACTAGCACTCAAATATAGAGTATAGTACTGTATTCAAATACAATTGTTGGAGTAAATTTAGAAAAGCAAAAAAATAATTAAGTTGCATTTGGATTTGGCCAAGGGGCCGTGAGCTAATACCTGAAAATTGTATGCCTAAAATAAATCTTCAATATTGGCAAGTCATCTCGATCTTGACTTTATGTGTCATCCAAAACTCATCACACTGTTAGTAGACAAAATATCCCTGTAAATGAAAGGAATATTCATTTATTCACTTATGGTTCAGCTTCAAGTGAACTACTTGTGCTGGATAAACAATAAAGATACAGATCCACGCACAGACTTGTTTAGTAATGACACTGATTGCTGGGAAATCAGATATTCTCCAGTCATCTTCCAGCCAACATCATAAGAATTTCAACTTAATGTAATCACAAACCATGACAAAGTCATCACATGAATACACACACACACACACACACACACACACACACACACACCCCTACCTTTGTTTTTCTTCAAAAAAACAAACAAAACCAAAATTTGAAATTCACCTTAAGAAAATACTAATCATAGTAATCTTTTAAAAGAACTCTTCATGGACAAATTGTAACAAAAATAAAAGATACCTTTCTCAAATAATTTTTACCTTTTTCTCCCCCAATTTACTCACTGCCTGGAGCTTGATCCTTTTCAAGGGTAAGGACTTAGGAGCCTTTAGTCACAAATCTGCATTAGCTGTTGCATTAAAATGGGGCACCTTTTAGTATGCTAGTGGGACCTTGCCTTCCACCTAGTAGTTAGAACATGAACCCCTATGTTTCTTTATCAACAAAGGCAGCCCTGCTCAGAATATTACGTCTTCAGTTAGCAATGCACCTCAGAACTTGCTGTCATTCCAAGGTCATTGAGATGTCGGCATGCAACAGAGCCAAAGACAGTTTTCAAGTTTCTGTCTTTGAGAAAGAACTCCATGTCTGTGTTATCTCTGACTGAGGGGTTCCCTCTGCCAGCTTTACTGAAATTATTGCCAATTTAGGGATGCCATGCTATAAGACAAGGACAGATTACGATGCTACTTCTAAGACCTATCACGCCTTATTTTATGAGACTGATTTTTGGCCTCAAAAGTCAATTTATTTCCTACTATTTAAGCAATTTTGCCATTTTTCCTCAAAGAAGTGGCTATGCTGAATACTGTCTCACTGAGATCCCATGGGAATCAAAATACTGGGAAGTTGTAGAGTAGACATTGTATTAGATTTTCTTGGTTGTAAACAACACAAACTTGCTTTGGTACAGTTCTGGGGGAAAAAATATTTAGGAAACGTATATTGAGTGCTTTTTATATACATGGCCAAGGAAAGACAGGGACCCAGGTATCTCCCAGGATCTGGTTTGCAGAAAATTTAAGGTGATCTCATTATGGTCCTACCATACAAGCCATTGGCCTTCAGCCATTTTTTACCTCTGGATAAATCAGATTTCCCAGTAGACACCAGAATGCTACACCTCTAAGCAGTCTCATTTTAGTCTCTCCACAACCTTAAGTTACTACAGGTATTAAGTCCTTCACACTTGATTGGAATTTTCCAGATCACCTGACAAACTGGGACCAGAACTATACTCCAAACTAAATATCCTTAATCTAGATTTTATGTTTTTCATCTTCCCATATTTTCTATGATAAAGAAAAAAAGATTGCTGGAAAGACACTCAAGTGAATCTTACAGTTCCGTAATCTTCTCCCAGGAGTTTGCTGTGAACTACTGAGAACGCTATAGTAAGGGCAAGAAGAATGACAGGAAATCCATGACTTTCCCAAGAGCCAGTATTGGATGTTAAAAAGGATGGCTTTGGGAATTTTATAATCTCAAGTAGAATTCTGGCTTTTTCTCCTGTTACCTGCCTGACCTTGGCCACCTTTCTTGCATCTGTAATATAAGAATAGAAATACCTAATTACAGTCTCAAAAGAATTAAATACAATGACATAAGTAAATCTCCTAGCAGAGTGAACCTAAGTGTTATTAGTCCATTCTCACACTGCTATGAAGAAATACCCTAAGCTGGGTAATTTATAAATAAAAGAAGTTTAATTGACTCATAGTTCTGCATGGCTGGGGAGGCCTCATGAAACTTGCAGTCATAGCGGAAGGCACCTCTTCACAGGGCAGCAGGAGAGAGACATGTAGAGTGAAGGGAGGAAAAGCCCCTTATTAAACCATCAGATCACATGAGCACTCACTCACTATCACAAGAACACCATGGGGGAACCTACCCCATGATCTAATCACCTCCCTCAAGGTCCCTCCCCCAACATGTGGGGATTACAATTTAAGATGAGATTTTGGCTGGGAACACAGCCAAACCATATCACTAAGTGGTTTTGATAAAATGGATGAAAGAGAGGTAGAAATTAATAGAAACTTGTAAAACAAATATAGAAATAGGGGGAAAAGATGGAAATAGAAGAACTCATCTAGTGAATAAGTCACAAAACCATAGGATTCTGAAGTAGGAAGATGATATAGAATAGGGATAATCAACAGGTCCAATGGGGTTTGACCATAATACCATCTTTTGACTGGCCTTCGAAGAAGTAGAGGATATATAACATAAAGTCCACTGCAAGAAGCAAAAAAGATAGCTGATGGGGGATTTGGCACTGTGATTATTCACCAAGGAGGAGATGAGATTCCATGCTATGCCAGAGATGGAAATATCACCTTAGCAAGCATGGACAGCCCCCAATGGACTATAAAATTCATTTGGTGGCTGTAATAATTCAAAAGAGCCAGGTGTTGTATCAGTAACAAGGGAAGATATAAATTTTAATTTATGAGGCTCATCAGTGTCCTGGTCAGAAAGGGACAAACCCTCCACTCTCCGGCTCAGTAATCCCATCTAATGGGAAGAAAAAGCACTTTGAAATGATACTCATCAGTACCAGAGAACACTTTTAAAAAATTAGTTCATATAGGTGTGAGAGTATATGTGCATGTGTATATGCAATTGGAGGCCAAATTCTTGAAGGGGTAGTACAGGTGGGAAACAATCAGTAAATTCTTGAATTATATAGAAACTCACACTTCCTATCCTCAAGGCAATCGTTTCTCTATGACTCTATAAAGTCTGATGGCTTTATTACTGCCTTCAGTAAATGTAGGGCTGACTAGACTTTGTGGTCTGCAGGGAAAAGAAAACTTGCTTATGTGATACAAACATGGCTCTAAAATGAAAACACATTTTCCTTTACTAACACATTCTAAAAAGTAATTATATTTCTGAGAAGATACATAAAATGTGGCAGGCACAATTCATGAATTTGCTAAGTATTCTTTGCAACAGACACAGTCCATGCTGCTTCATATAAAACAGACCTTCCTATGTAAAACACATTGTGCACCTACACACATATCCTGTGTGTCTGAGTATCTAGCACATTGCCTGAATTAAGCATCTGCTCAATAAAGATTTAAACAGCGCCTGGATCCTGTTTAGTCTACTTTTTAAAACATGGCTTGTACCTTCTCTATAGTCTCCTATCTCTCACTCCTCATGTTTTAAATATGTAATATATATGAATATATTTGGCAATACAGTAAAGTATAAATATATATATATACACACATATACTCTGTTATGTATATACACATATATATCTATATTCTCTCTATATTTATATGGAGCATATATATATAGTATATACATTCATGCATGACTTAATGATGGAAATACATTCTGAAAAAATGCATCAGTAGGTGATTTTGCCATTGTGCAAACATCATAGAATGCATTTACACAAACTTAGATGGTACAGCCTACTACACACCTATACCATAGAGCCGATTGCTCCTGGGCTACAAATCTATATAGCATGTCACTGTATTGAATACCATAGGCAATTGCAACACAATGGTAAGTATTTGTGTATCTTAAACATACCTGAATAGAAAAGGTAATACATTGTACTACTTTACAATGACTGTGACATCACTAAGCGATAGGAACTATTCAGCTTCATTATAATCTTATGGTGCCACAGTGGTATATATGGTCCACTGTTGATGCAAATTTCATTATGTGGTGCTTGACTATATAGAATATCTGCTTTCTCTCTATTTACTTATACTCTACTCCACTGCCACCACCTTATCATAGCCATTGCCATCTCTGCCCTAAACAGCTACAATGATATTCAACCCTCAGACCCTAGTCTTACCACCACTCAGACTTGCCCTCACACTTGCCTCTAGAGCTGTCTTTCTTAAGCACAAAACCACAAAAAAATAATATTGCCATTTGTTTTACCACAGATTTATTTCTATGCCCTCATCCCATGTTCCATTTCCACCTACCTAGCTATATATTGCATCATAGCATTTGCCAGAAAATGGTAATGTACATTTGTTTGTCTGTTTTGGTTTCTTTTTATTTTTTTTTTTCTGAGACAGAGTCTCCCTATGTTGCCCAGGCTGGTCTCGAACTCCTGGGCTCAAGGGTATCCTCCTGCCTTGGCCTCCCAAAGTGGTAGGATTACAGGTGTGAGCCAACGCGCCCAACCTGGTTTCTTGCTTACTGTTATTTTCCTTTTCATATAATGTAAGCTCAGTGGAAGCAGGAACTTAATACTTTTGCTTCTCTATCATGAGGGCTTAGAACAGGGCCCGGCACTAGTAGGGGTGCAATGCATATTTTTTTCCAGTAAAAAATGAATATAACCTGGGTAGAGCATAGCGTCGTGGCACGGAACAAGCAACCAAAATGTCTTTGTTGAATAGACGAATGAACACATGAACATATTAAAACTGAAAATATGTTAAAGAGTTTTCAGATTTGTGAAGAAGTAAAAACTACTCTTTGCGTCCCTAAATCTCCTTCTCTCTGTATTCTCTCCTCCTCCTCTAATTCAGATTATGGCATTGTAGTTAATGATAATACAGTCTGCATGAATTTTCAGGTTAAGTAAGATGCAGTAGGGCCTCTTCTGCCCCTTGAGCTCATCCTGGTTACAACATGCCTTTACTCTTCACTCCCTTAAAAAACTGGCATGAAGCAGAAATTAATAAATTGATGTTATACTGCTGATATGTGTAATCAATTAACACTCTGCCTACTCATTCATTTCTGGGCTTCTTCCAAAAGCTCTAAATCTATCAGACAGTGGGGAACAACTGTGAGACTATTATCCAAATTATTAAAATGAAAATAAAAGGATTCCAGATACAAAAGCAGAACATTCACAAGACCTCCCTCTCTTTCTTAGGCCACTATATGTATATTTCCAGAGCGTACTTCACAAAAAATGTAAATAAGAGTCCTGATGAAAATTTTTTCAAAATCAATTTTTCTAAAGTTAAAAATCATGAAAGTGTTACCTTATATGTATTCTGTTTGAATGAGATTTCTCCCTTTTTTAAAGAAATATCAGTAGAAATTCTCCAGGATCAATTACCTAAGATATTTCTCATCTTTGTTACCACAATAGCCCTTCTGTTTAAAATGTTATGATTATACAGCATTTTTAGTAGTTTTCTCAGTGCATCAGAACTTATGAAAATAAAATTTTTAAAACGTTAAGAGAGGCAAATAGCTCTAAAACAATTGAGCATTTATTAAGAAAATATTTATCGAGTGTGTATGTGTATCAGGCACTGTTCTAGAGGCTATGGGTATAGCAGTGAACAAAGAAGTCACACCTATACCTCATACATATGTGTATATAAGTGCATATATATATGGTGTATGACACATCTATATGTATATACACATTTATACACACAGTTATACATATACACCTGTACAGTGTGTGGTGTGTGTGTGTGTGTGTGTGTGTGTACATACACGTAAAGACAGTATAAGTATAAACATTCTAGTTGGATGAAGGAGGATGTACATGAATGTAAAATCCTCTTTGAAAAAGTTAAACATAGATATGTTAAATGGATTTAAATGCTATAGAGCCAAAAAAAAAAAAAAAAAAAAGCAGGGAATGGTGATAGGGAGTGTTGAATGTAGGAAGGGCCAATGTTAAATGAAGTGACCAGGAAAACCTTACTAAGAAGGTATTATCTAAGTACAGACTGTATAAAGGTAAGGGAGGAAGCCAAGTGGATATCTGAAGGAGAGACTCAGATGCCACACTCCATCCTTTATTCCATCAGTACACTTAAAAAGCACACCAGTACATGCTATGTTACTTATGGCAGGGAGTTTTGATGGGGAGCAAAATAATTTATTTAAAGAGCTAAAGATGTATTTTGAAAGTTTAACTTCTCTTCTCAAACTTATAGTCTCCTTCTTTTACTTCTGACCAATTCACTTTTCTTATTTTATCTATATTATTTCTTCTTTATCGCTATTTTTCATTTTTATATAATAAATTAAAATATTTCAATGGATCTGTCATAGGATTGGTTCCAGTGTGCAATAACCAAGGCATTTATTGCATATTTGTTAGAAAATAATGATTTTCAGCACAATTAAAAGTGTTCAAATTGCTCAGGACCCAGAAATAGGTGGTACGTTTGAACATTAGCTGCTCTTTCTTCCCCGAAGCTAGCTCTGTTTCTTCTCTTAGTATTTGTAAAGGAAATATATAGGCATTATTTGAGGTTAGTTATTAGCTTTAGGCAGCCTGTTCAGACTTACATGCTCCCATGTAGAACCCTTGCAATAGTCAACATGAAACTGACCAAGGTATACCAAATCATTTGCAAAGAGAACGTCTGATGTGGTTTAGCTGCAAACAGACAAAAACAAACAAATAACCACAACAACAACAACAACAAAACAAGACTCATGGAATGAGTTATTATTTGAGTTGGAAGGGACTGAAGGTAATCTCTAATGCTAAAATTTAGCCTTGTAGCACACACAGGTATAGTAGGGCAAGGCATGATAGGTGAGTGGCATGACAAAATTATAGCTGAGAGGAAAATAAAGGTATCGGCAAGGGAGGGGGAAAATGTGGAAGGGGTTGAAGAAAATGTGCTATTATCATAAAAGGAACAGAAGTTGATGATGTTAATGCAGTATAGTTAAAGTAGATTTCATTTAGAAAAAAGTGAAAAGAATGGCCTGCTGAGAAAAAAAAGACAATGCAGTGATGTACAAAACCTTATTATGTTATTACTCTGTGCCATCGTCCTAACCTCAGTAGCACTCCTCTGACCTTTTTATTCTCAAAGCATGACTTCTCTACTGTTCCCTCCCTGTGCAAACAAACACCCTTGCCCTCCAGCCAGCTGCCCAAGCAAGAAACAAGAGTTATCTTGGACTCCTTCTTTAACTTTGCATCCCACATTTCCATCAATCCTATGCTAGATGAAGCAGCCATCTCCTGGATTTTGAAACATATCTTTTGATCTTCCTCCTTCCATTTTTTCACTATTCCCTAACACCAATCTATGTTTCATAATGTTGGAAGAGTCCCTTTTCTAAAGCCCAAATCAGATCATGTTCTACTAATTCCTCAAACTGTCCAACAGCTACCTATGAATTTCACAATAGATCCCAAACGTCCAGTGTTAGGTTACACCCGGCTTTTCTTAAATGTCCTCTTGTTGTCTCCTAAAAATCAACTTTTGCCACTCCCATTACATACACTGAACAGTCCATTCCTGTTTAGTTTTCCACTTTCCAGAATGACCTGAGTCCTTGCTTTGACCACCTCCTGTACTCCCTTTTAAAGCTCAGCTCAAGAATCATCTCTTCGAGAAAGTCTTTTTTGTCATTCCCCAGGCTAGTAAAGTGACTGCTCTACACTGTCCCACATTTTCCACAGATCTGTCTTTATGAAAAGGAACTGTGGTATTTCTTTCTTCATCTCCATGCCCCAGAATAAGCCTGGTACATAGCAGGCAAAAATTAACTTTGTTGAATGAATGAATACATGTATTCTAGACAATTGACTGGGCACCTGAATTAGAAAAATAAGATGGGGTAACTACTTTCAAAGAGCTCACAGCTCATCATACTTGGTTGTGAGTGTTTCTAGCAGTTTATACAATGATTTCAACTCCCTAGGTAAAGGTATTTTTGAGTTATGATTTGAACACCTCTAATACTACCTTTGTACTTAAATTTTACAAAGGTTGTTTATTTCTTAGTTGCACTTGAACGACATTTGATACTATATAACCAAATTTAAACCATCTGCCCCTCCTTTCAATTAAGTGAAAGGAGCAATGACTTACAGGAACTGTAAATGTATTAAAAATGTCAAAATTGCTTTATTTATAGAGCAACATAAAAATGTAATTCGAGTACTTAAAAAAAAAAAAAAAATGACACAGACTAAGCAGAGGAGATGAGCCAGAGGGGATTACTTAGTGATCTAAAACTCAGCTCTGCAATATCTCCAACCTCAGCTTCAAATCCAGCCTGGGTCAAGACAACCTGTCATTCTCTAGAGACTGAATACTGCCTATCTCATAGTTCACTGTGTGTGTGTTTTTGATATTTCTTGAGGACTCCATGTACTTAAAAAACCTCATGGAATTTTCTCAAAAATGATAATGCTGTCCCTAATAAGCTTAGCCAAATTCAGAGAACTCCTTGATATATAACTGTCAGCTTTGGATAATGCCCTTGGGTTGTTAGCGATTCTATAAAAATCAAATTCAATCAATTCAGAACTTGAGTTTGCCAGAAAGTTACCTCATGCCACTTTCTTCCCCACACCCAGTGCTCCATAACAAAACCAGTGTCTAATTACTATTAACTGACTTTGCATGAGTAACAATCTGTTTCTTAAAACCAGTGAGGAGCAGGTGTTTGACTTTTGAAGTATACAGGGAAATGACCTGATAATATTCTCTCTTATAAACTTCTAACTTTTTTGCACCATCCACAAATGACAATACAAACAGAAGACACCTGCATAATTTTGAAAATTTGTGATTGATAAGGCATTATCTTGTCATTTGAAGACATTTGCATGACAAGTATTTATGATATAAGGAGGTTTCCAGTTCTAAAGAAATCAAGTTTGGTCTGATAAAAGACGTCAAGAGTTCTAGTACTATTCCCTTCAGGGCATGAGGATTAGTGCTGATATTTTTAGAACACTATCATATTATATTCTGAATCCAGTTATTAAGAGGGAAAAGAAATTTGGCTCTCAGTATACCAACACATACACACACACACACACACACACACACACACACACACACACACACACATATGCACACATTTACAGGAGTCTGAGGAAGCACAGAGAGAGGAGCTGATAAATATGGACAGGGAGGACCATCAGGTTTCAAGGGAACAGAAGCAGAAAAATTAACCAGTCGTTTGACTGACTCACAAGTGAAATGACAAGTGATGAAGGTGTGTGTTACTACCTTGAAGGAGCTTTTAGCCGCACACAAAGAAAACCATATTTAAAA
The DNA here is from genome assembly GCF_037993035.2 of Macaca fascicularis. Lineage (NCBI taxonomy): Eukaryota > Metazoa > Chordata > Mammalia > Primates > Cercopithecidae > Macaca > Macaca fascicularis. The sequence continues at coordinate 166,481,692 of NC_088376.1, read as the reverse complement.
CTAAGCCAAACATGTGACCTTAGAGGAGACATGGGAGAATCTTAAAGGTAGGCGGTATCAATGAGAAAATTGAATTTCAGGCCGTAAGAGTGCTTGGAATCCATCTGACAGTTTTCCTGAGGCTTTTTAAAGAAATACAAAGCAAGGAACTCTTTGGAAAATCACAACTATCTAAAACAAAAGATACTCACATTCTTTTCCTCAAGTACTCTAACTGATTTCTGAAGGTGATTTTGAATAATAGTAATCTGAGTGTCACTTCCGATGTTATGAAGACTGAAGAGACAGTGTAGAAATAGAAACTTTTACTCACTCTGGTCTTTATTTAGGTGGGAGACAGCTGAGTCAAATCACACTGCTGTACTTGGGCACATAACACATGAAATCAAGCTAATGCTCATCTTAGGTAGAAACTTTTGAGAAAAATCATAAGGGCAATGTGGAGTTCATGGAGCATGGTAGAAAACCTTGAATTGGAGGTGGATTGAGGAGGATTGTACTTATGAGTTCAGGTGTGTACACATGCTCCCTGGACAAATCCATCAGCCTGTATACTTGCCTGTGACCCTTGGGTTGTGGTTTTGTTTTACAAGAATTTTATTTAGTATCAGCCATCTTCTCCCTGCTCGTTTAGTTTTCATCTTCCTATCAATGCAATAATAGGCATGGTTGGTATTTGTAACATCCAAGAAATTGCTTGATGTGCATATAGTAGGCAGATAAATGGCCTGCCAGAAATATCCACATTCTAGTCCTTGGAATTTGTGAATACGTTACTTTACTTGACAACAGGGATCTTGCAGGTGTAATTAATTAAGGATGGGGAGGTTATTCTAGGTTATCTTGAATTACATTTGTGGGGCCAGTGTAACCACAAGCATCCTTAAATGATGGAAGAGAGAGGTAGAAGAGTCAGAAAAGGAGATGTGACAACAAAAGTAGAAGGTCAGAGTGATGTGGGGCTGAAACAGGAGAATTCCATGGCTCTCCTCGCAGGATGTGTGACGGGGTGTGGCTCACCTGTTGGGCATGCTCAAATCCCTTATGGGAAGGAGAGCACGCAGGCAGGCAGGTGCAGCAGCTTGGCAAGTGCCCCTGGGCTCTGGCCCCACGGCAGTGTCCAGGGGTGAACGTCTGCAACTACAAAGCCCTAGTGGACCTTGTGTTACACTACTCTTTTAGCCTTGCTGTCCTTGGACAGCCTAAGTGTTAACCAGCACAGTGCCCTCTTGGTACTCAGGTCCTTGTTCGGCATCTAGGAAGAATCAGATCACACACACACACTTGAAGGATGGTGAATTCAGGGGTTTTACTGAGTGGTGGAGGTGGCTCTTAGCGGGATGGATGAGGATGAAGTGGGAAGATGATGTTCCCCTGGAGTGTGGCCGTGCAGTGGTTGACCTCCTCTCCAATCGTCCCCAGCCAAACTCCTCTGGGCATTCAGATGCTCCTACTCTTCTCTCTGCCACATCATTCTGCTGTTCTTTTGCTCTACTGTTCATCTTCTCATCAGCCTTCTGGAGCCTGTGGTCTGAGGTTTACATGGGTACAGGATAGGGGTGTGTAGCAGGCCAAGAGGCAACTTTTAGGTGCAAAAACAGGAATGCCTGTTCCCAGTAGGTTGTGGATTTCCAGGCTTGAGGGTGGGGACTTTGCTGGGGAATCACCCTCTTCTACCCAGTATTTCCCAGTCTTCTGTCTATATCAGGACCGCAGACCAATGAAAGTAGGCAGCCGCTAGAAGCTGAAAAAGGCAAGGCAACAGATTCTCCTCCCTACCCTCCATACAGAGGGTACTGCCAACCAGTTTCAGGCTTCTGGCCTAGCATGTAAAATTATAATTTTATACTGTTTGAAGCTACAGAGATTGTGGCAGTTTGTTACAGCAGCAATAGAAAACTAATACACTGGGTGAGCCTCTTCTCAGATATTCTTCCACAAGAGTATCACACTTTGACCATTCATTTTCTTAGCTCTCATTTGTTAATTCGTTCTCATTTTCCTTGTGTTGAGCACTGACTGTGTTCTACTCGCTCTTCAAGAAGCTAAAGAGATGAATATTTGGATCCCCTCTTTGAGGAGCTTACAATTGAATGCGAGTAGATGTAATATTGTAGGTATAAGTATAGAAGTATGCCCAGTCTATGGAATGGGACTCAAGAGAGAGGACGTTCAATCATGCTTAGGAAGATGATTATAAGAAACTCTCTTAAATAAAAATTTGAAAGGTGCTTTGTTGGTTATCAAGTGGAGAAAATAAGAAAAAGAAGGGCATTATAGGGAAGGAATATGTGAAAAATTCCTGGTGCTGAAACAGCTGGATATATTCTGGTGGAATTATAGGATATAAGTATCTATGGGGATGTAGACAAAACTGGGGGCCCAGATCAAGAATACAGGGTCTGGACATTTTCTCGTGACTGATGGAGAAAAATAATAAGAACAGTGTAAGTTTTAGATCTCTGTTTTAAGAAACTGGTTTGGTGGAAAGTCATTCAGGAAGATGAGTCAAAATGTAAAAGGGTATTGCAATAGTCTAAGCCAAAGGTAATGCCAGCCAATCTAAAGCAGCAGCATAAGAGAGAAAAATATATTGAATCAAGAAATATTATGAAGATAGAATCCACTGGATTTGATGATTGACTGGATGTAATGGGAAGTGAAAGGGAGGATTTTAGGATGAAGTCTGAATTTAAGGCTTAGGTGCTGCTCTCTAGAAGAGAGGTAGAAGGAGGTGAACCAGCTTGGTGAAAACAGATAATGGTTTAATCCATATATGCTATTCTGTTTCATGTTTTCTTTGAGAATCTCTCTAACTGTATTATGAAACAATATATATGTTGTATAGAGAGGAAGAGCCATATGCTGTATAGCTTTAGCATTTCCCTTGCCTATGATAATGCTAAGCACATGAAAATTCTTGTTGAATTGAAAGAATGTTGTGCTCAGCAAGAAAGACATGTGTTTTGATTCCAATTCAGATGTGGTGCTCAGGCTTTAAAACTACCCTGAAGGTCAATCAACATAGCTCTAGGCAAAGGCATATCTCTTAGAAATGGATTACAGAACGATTGATGTTAGAATTTTTCTTCTAGCATGATGCATTATCTCCAACATTAGGGAAAAGAAAGAGCTCCCTTTGCATTGTGTTTCTTTGATTGTAGGTATAACAGTTAAACAGGGTGGAATTTCAAAATCTTTACTGATAATCTCAGAAATACAACAAGTATTTTTGAGCACCTACTGTGTTCATGGAATTTCTCTGCTTCAGAGATAGAAGTATTATTTTTTATTCTATTAAGAACGGATTCAAATTTCTACAAGGTTGATCAAATCCTCTGCTGTAGAATTAATGACTAAAAGTTACAAATACTGAATTAGGGACACCACAGCTAATTTAGTCACAGTGGTACACATGACAGAATGAAAGAAGTTTTAATTCCCCCAGAGTTGAATCTACTCAGCCAAAATGAATTTTTGTTCTGATTTTAATCATACACTATCCCAATGCACCAGTTAATATACTTTATTTTGGCTCTGTAGTTACCCAAAGAAGAAAATACATACTGAGTTTTTCCTATTTTAATATCAAACTGGAGTAAGATCTTCAGAAACACGTCCCTGTAACTGCATACTACAAATAATGTACTAGAAAGAACTCCATACCACAGTGACTCCCTCAGAGGCCAAAGCAGGTTTGAGTCTCAATTATATGGTAATATGCAGAACAAACTTGGTACTATGGCACTTGAGGAGAACAGCTGATGAGTATTTTCAAGGTGGTTTCATGGTGTTTTCTCAGCACAAAGCAATAACAAACAATAGGTCATTTAATGGGGGTTCATCATTAGCCCATAGGAATTGGCAAACAAAGTGATATTTCCTGGTGAAGAATGTATCAGCAAATATTATTTCAAAGGTTTAATCTTGTGACCAGAGTCAGTAACTGCTTCACTATTCCTTGGGCATGAAGAACTTAGAGTAAATGATTTATTTTTCTGACAACATAGAACACATTTTAGCATTTTGAAAAACATTGAGAGCTATTAATCCTAGCGTGAGCTACTCTTAAACCCAAGGAAATGAAGAAACATTGATCTAATTTCTGTCTTTCAAAGATAAAATTATATATTAACCACAGAGCGCCCAACAGTATGACCAACCAGCATCCCCAGAGATAGTTAGCCTGACATCAGAATTGTGTTTTGTTAGTAAAATACAGATTCCCTCTACAGTGTTATACAATTTATTACAAGCAGGCAGGCTTGATCCAGTAGCTGAGAAGTCAGCTGAGTCCTCCTTAAGAACCTGCTGAAATAAAGGGAAAAGGAAGGGCAAAGGGTCCAAAGACAGAAAAGGCAGAGACAGTCAGAAATAGAGTTAGAACCAATGTTTTTAGCAGCAGCTGAGAGAGACACAGGGGGACCTTGTCAAATGCGGATTCTGAATCAGTAGATGTGAGGTGGGGATAAAGGGTCTGAATTTCTGACAAGCTCCCAGGAAATGCTGTTTATCCCAAAAAAAACAATAGTGTCAAGAACACTAAAAGTACCGAGAGTGACATTTTTCTTTGTTTAAAGATGCTTTTGCTCCCAAAAGGATACATTGTATATATGCTCTGGTTTTCTCTCATATTCTCTTTATAGGATGTAGTTTTGTTTCTCTCTAATGTTATTTCATTGGTACTGCTTTCAGGCCCCATAACATGTCTGCTACATTACATTCTGACCTGGTTTTTTGGAGAAATAATACACTCTCGGCCCTGAAAGCATCCCTTCCTTTATCACTACTTCCCACGTACACTGTGAAGTAGGCATTCCTTTTTTTTTTTTTTTTTTTTGCCACCATCACTTTCAAAAGCCACCTTGCATGATAACCTGTAGTAAGGTTTCCTACTTATCCTTGAAAAAGAAAAAAGAAAACAACAGAATTTTGAAAAATTCAAGCCAGTGAAGAGAAAAACTCCCTAAATCTCCAGATTGCCAGTCTCTGAGGAAGAGAACTGTAATTCTTAAAAACAATTTAAAAACTTTTGAAAAACACCTTTCATCCTTCAGTTCTCTTTTGAAAGACTGCATGGAACCAGAAGGTCTGCTGTGGGTGGGGGATTCAAGTCTGTCACTGCTGCTGTCTAAATATTTCTTCGCTGAGGAAGAAACATTTCCTGTAAATCTCATGTATAAAAGCCAGACTCCCTTGCCAGTGAGGAAGATAGGGAAAAATTAGGGAGTAGATTAAGGATAAAGAAGAGAAGTACTTTAACACCTGTTTCCTCCTTTAAGAGGTACTATTCCTACTGAAAAAAAAAAAAAAAAAAAAAAAAAAAAGCCAGCAGCCATCTCTTTACTTTTTCTTTAAACCATCTCTGCCAGGTTAAAAAAATAGAAGTTAAAAAAAGGAATTAAAAACATCATATTGCACAGAAGGCTAGAGTAGTATAACACAATGGCACTTAGCCTACCCAGATTTGTAAAATGGTATTCAAAACATTTGACTATAATTTCAAAAATCTTATTTACTCTTGGGTAAATATTGCTGTAGCTGACACGGGTAGTCCACATTGACAAAATAGAGAGTGTGGTATGCATTCCAAAGGGCATCAGTCATCATTCACTTTGACAAGGGCAACACTGGCAGAAGTGATTTGGTCACTGTCTGCTTCGTGGTTACATCTGTGAAATGGAAATGCTAGCAGGAGAATCACACATAGTTGTCATACAGGAATTAAGATGATAAGGTTTGTCTTAGATCCTTTTGTGCTGCTATAACAGACTATCAGAGACTGGATAATTTATAAAGAAGTGAGATGTATTTCTTACAGTTCTGGAGGCTGGGAAGTCCAAGATTAAGGGGTTTGCATCTGTCAAGTGCCTTTTTGCTGGGTCATCCCATGATGGAAGGCAGAAGGACAGGAGAGAAACAGGTAAAAGGGGGCTGAACTCATTCTTTTATAAAAAGCTCACCCGAAGATAATGACATTAATCCATTAATGAGGGCAGAGACCTCATAGACTAATTGACTCTCATTAGGTCCCTCCTCCCAACACTGCTATACTGGGGATTAAATTTCCAACACATGCATTTTAAGGGCACATTCAAACCATAGCAGGGTTTATGAACAACAAGAACTATCACCATCATCATTACAATTACCACCTAGCCATCTTTTTAGACACATAGGAAGATATGAAATTTTTTGAATAGAATAATTTTTAATTCAGTCAATCAATAAAAATACTTATTAAATATGTGTGGTTCAAACACTGAGTCAAGGCTAAAAGAGAAATATAAGCATTGGGTAAGATAGAATCTCCATCCCATTAGACTGAATAAAGTAACTGTGTTAAACTGAATAAACCTAATATATATGAGATTATTTATAAAGTAATTTTAGAATAATTCTAGACAGTATATAATTAAATAATAAATTACACAGAGTTGGTATAAGTACTAAAATAAATCAGCAAAGGCAAGGATCAATATAGGCAAGATAGAAAGACAGCACAGTTTTGCGTAAAGGGCATAATATCAGGAGTCATAACACCTAATAGTTCCATGTGATGTGGGGCCTGGGCTTGGTTTTCTCATCTGCAAATTGGGAATGACAGTAATGTGTGTCTTGTGGAGTTATTTCAAGAGTGAGATAAAACACACCAACATGGCACAAGTATACATATGTAACAAACCTGCACGTTGTGCACATGTACCCTAGAACTTAAAGTATAATAATAATAATAATAAAAAGAAAAATGAAAATCCTAGGACACATACTAAAACCAAAATTGACTTAACAAAGTTGTAGGATACAAGATTAATATACAAAAAGTATCTTCCTGTATACTACTAGAAACAATTATAAAATTAAAATTAAAACATTTTCATTAACAAGCACAAATATATAATAAATTTAAAGAAAAGATGAAAGATATTGTTGAGTACTTAAAGCATAATAAAAGTGTGAATATAAAAAAGGAAAAAAATGTGAAAATTAAAATAAAAAGTTACCCTGTAAAGCAATACACAATTTCTTTATTATTATTATTATTCATTAGCAAAATAATATAAAAGAAGGGATATTTATACTGATGGAAGTATTAAATAGAGAAGAAGGAGGCCAGTTATTTAGGAAAGAGAAACAGTATAAGAAAAAGCAGATGGGGAAATGAGCATTGGATACCAGAAAAACAAAGATCTGAGGTGGGGAAGGGCAATCAAACCACAGATTGTTGCTATTTATTAAAGAAATAAACGTAATACATTTTATTTATGTGAAAGAATGCCAGTAGTATGCAACAGCAGCAACAACAGCAGTCCTCTCAAAACTCACTGACCCCTTTGCTGTGTTTCTGCTTTCATGTTATTGGACGATCCCTTCACACATCCTTGATTCTCAGTCTTCCAGAAGCTGACAGAAAGCAAAACAATATAAAACAAGGCAAGAGAAAAGAAAACTGGGAGAAAAAAAGTTTGCATGACTCTTAGTACTTTGATACAAAAGAAAACAGAGGAGGGGCACTGGGGAAGAAGAGATGAGAAAAGGTATTAAATCCTCGCCTCGCCTCAGGTATGGAGTTTCTGCACATTGGTAGGCTTTCTCCCAAGGCAGAGAATATACTTTGCCTCATGGCCACAAGTGAGGTGGGCTGGATATAAGGATATTGGGAAATAGCAATTCTATTGCCGATGTAAAAGGAACAAAGTCAAAAGAAGGAATGAGAGAACAAACAGGAATGAAGAATAAAATAAGGGAGTAGCAAAATCCAGGGAAAGATTAAAGAAAAGGCAACAGAAAATGGTTTATCTGTAGAACTAATACATTAGGTTGAATTATAAAACAGTGTTCCAGGTTTCAAGGACTTCATGGAGGTTTTGTTTGTTTGTTTGTTTTAATGAGATGGAGTCTCACTCTGTTGCCTAGGCTGGAGTGCAGTGGCGTGATCTCGGCTCACCTCAACCTCCGTCTCCTGGGTTCAAGCGATTCTCCTGTCTCAGCCTCCCAAGTAGCTGGGACTACGGGTGACCACCACCACAGGGTTTTGCCATGTTGGCCAGGCTGATCTCAAACTCCTGACCTCGAGTGACCCACCCGCCTCAGCCTCCCAAAGTTCTGGGATTACAGGTGTGAGCCACTGCACCCAGCCGACTTCATGGAGGTTTTAAAGAAGAAGCTGTTTTCCAAGGATCTGAGTAAATTATAAAACATGCAAGGCTGGTTTGTGAAGTAAGAATAATAGGATGCAATTTGTTAAACTCCTACTATTTGCCAGACATTCTATTGGGGCTTTACCTTCTTTAAATCTGTAAATGTTTGTTACTGTCACCTATAAGATGTGGGCTTCTCCAAATGCTTGAATTCTCTGAAATTACCTCCTTCTTCTCCCCTACAAAAACTCACTTCTGCTACAAGCTGAAAACAATTGAAAGTTAATTGCTACTGTTACAATATAAAAATATAAAGTATAGTATCACGTTTTTTCAAAACTAATTTACCCTGGGTTAGCAAAAAGCTAGCTGAGAAGAGGTAAGATTACTGATGAAAGGGAGGGGAGGACAGACAGAAGATGCTGGGGGAACAGGCAGCCTTCTATTAATTTAGGAACCAGTGTTCTGAAAAAAGAGATGCATAACCGCAGGCACCGTTTTCTGTTTCTGTTTTCTCTTCCATCATTTGCCTGGGGCAATGACAAGCATGTAGGGGGGTATTTTAGAATTAATAGCAAATATATTTCTCTCAGGAGGGGATAGAACCCTAATTTTGTGACAATTCAATATATTTCCAGTGTTATTATAAAAGAGTAGACAATCAGGTAGTTTCAAAAACTTATTTAAATACACACACACACACACATTTGAGGAACTGCCTTTGCTGAGCTACGTGGGTATTATAGATAGCCTAGTCTGACCTCATCCCATTTTACAGGTGAGGAAACAGAGGCCCAGAGAAATCAAGTGACTTGTTCAGCCCATGCCATGCAGCCAGTTATTAGCAGGTCTGAAATGGATGTATTTTTCATTAGTCCATGATCCTATAATAGGGAGAAGTCACTATTTAAATAGCTGTACATAACACCAAAGAAAGTATACTTTGGATTGAAATGAAACAAAGCTCAAACATTGTCACACACATATGACAATGGCTAAGGGAATGTGATGAATGTCACTTATGATGCAGTGGAAAAACATGGGCTTCCTAATCAGAGGTAACATAAACATAATTCAAACCTATACTTAAATTGTGTGGGGTGTTTTTGGACAATGTTCTATTATTTATATTTCACATTATTGGATTATGTGTTGTAAGAATTAATGAAAACACCTATAAGAGGCCTAGTACAGTGTTTACTTTCACTCCTTACTTCAATTACCAACAGATCATTCCCTTTAGAGGAAAAAAAAAGCGATTCTCTTGTTAGCCTTCCTGAATGCTTTCAAGATCTCCTCACAGCAGACTAATTCTGTTTAATTTCTCCTTTCTCTTTCAGAGATGATGATCAAAAGAAGATATGAGAATTTTTTCTTGATTAATCACCCATGTCCACTCCCAATCCTAGTGTATAAAAACTTAGAGGAATGGGAATCTTACTCTGCCTTATAATTTTTTTGGCGGAAACAAAGACAAAGTAAAATGCCAATGAATTTGCTATAAGAGCCATAGAAAAATTCTGAAATACAAGTACTGCAGGAGTTGCTTCTACATTTGACAAAGAATAGATTGTGCATGTTTTCATGGGAAAGTGTATGATTGGAGGTGCTTGTGCACTTGTTCTTGTTTTACATAACCTACCTCTTTCACGCAGGGCACAAAGATCAAAAATTGGATCTTGGTTGGCTATTTAAAATTCACAGAGTTCTATTCTTAGCCATTTATATTTTTTATTTTCTCAATCTATACTGAAACTTAGGAGCAAAGATTCTCCTGATTTTAGGTTGTGGTTTTGGAAAAGAATCAGAGAGAAAATGAACAATGTACATTACTGAACATGCCCTGTGTGTAAGAAACCACTGCAGATGATTCTTTCAATCCTTACAACTACCTTGCCTTCTGTAAGGTACAGCATTTGTTTTCTGGCTCTCCACTAGCACCAAGAACAACGTCTAGCACATAGTTGGGGTTTAATATGCACTTCTTCAATGAAGAAGTGAATAGTCCGCAAGCTGAGTAGCATTATCTTCACTACACTGATAAGGAAGCTGAGGTTCAGAAAGATTAAATTTCCTGGTCATAGTCTTAAAATTAAATACTAGGTAGAGCCAGCTGATAAATCAGAGTTGTTGACCTTCACTACCAGGGCTGTGTTCTCTCTACTATGTTGGTAAAAAGAGCAGTGGCTAAACTTAGTTCATAAAGTCTCATGGTCTAATAGCTATAGAGGTGAAGCATTCTATAAAAATGAAAACTATATTGATTTGTTTCTCCCTATTCCATAGCAGGACCATCCTCCCTGCCCAATGACTGCCTTAAGACTTATTGAAAAATAATAAAGGCACATCTTGCAGACTGCCAACATAAAAGATCAATGCCAATTCCATGTGTTGATTTATAATAATTTCTAATGATCAAAGGCAGCACTATCTGTAAACCTAAAATCCTGTTTTCTAGTCCTTGCAATAGATGAATTGTGTTACTATGGACAGTTTCAGTTTCTTCATTAGTAAATGTTGGGATGTGGGAGAAGTTAAATGTTAGCAAGAGTCATTCCATCTCTAATATTTTCTAATTCCTACTCCCCCAACCACAATTAGGAAACTTACATCTTAAGAATTGAGAAAACATAAAGTCTGTTTTGTTTTCTCTTTATTCAAGTAATCCAACATCATTTGTATAATTTATAATTTGTCTATGATTACTTATATGTAGAATCTACTCAAGGCATTCTGAATTGGAAAAAATGGAATATGCTTTGTTCTTGCTTTAGCACATGGCGGGTTAACTTTTTTTTTCAGTGATGGTCATCCATCCAATAAATATGTCTTTCTACATTTTTACCCCTTGTTAATAATAATAATTATTATTTTGATCAGGTGGATTTTTACAGTTTTATTCCTTCTTTATTATTTTCACTTTGTGGTCCAAAAATGCAGGTTTGTTATGGATGAAAATATAACAAATTTTAACTTGGTTACTGCCACTAAACAGGCTTAGCAAAAAATTAGAACATTGAACTGATTTTCCACAGCTCAGAATCATGGATTCTGAAAGCAGAAATGGATTTTTTTTTTCTTATGGATAAGAAAATCAACGCAGTGAAGACTAATAACTAGCATGGCTTCCATGTTGGGACAGTAACATACCATGGCTGAATGAAGACCATACACACTGCCTATAGAAGGCAGCCCCTACTCAGCTTAGCCAAATTTTCTCAAGAATAATTATAGGTCTAGTGGATCTAGATCTTATTATATTTTTGAGAAAAGCTAGAAATGTGGATTTTTATATCAAATGCATCCGTTTTTAGTGTTGGTGCAATTTCTAAAAATAAACAAAACTGTATGGGCCAAATAAAATATATATGTGAGCTGAATTTGGCTAGTGGATTACTAGTTTGTGAACTCTTATTTAGAAAGATCTGCCTCTGAGAATTAGTGTTTCCTTCTTGAGCAGGCAGCATGTGGATCTGTGTGTATGTGCTTCTATGTATGTGATTTAGCAATTAACCAGTAAAAACGCCCCCTTCAAAAGACGCATATTGATGAAATCATTTGTGACCTCACAGGAATCACAAACGATGTTCCTATGACACCCTAGATTGTTCTGTTACACAAGGAATACCAAAGTCCACCCTGAGCTTTTCCTCTGGGAACAGATTCCAGATTATTCTAGACTTAGGACATGGAGATATATCTTGCTAGAGGTAGGAAGATGATAAGATCAGTTTCTGTAGGTAGAGAATAATGTGTCCTAAAATGTAGGTAGAGATAAGTTTGACAGTGGTTTAGACAAGAAGGGCCTCTGCTAATGGTGGAGAGATCAAGGAAGAAAAGAGCAATGTTAAAATTGCTATACCCACAGGTCATGCTCAAGCAAACTCGAACCATGAGCACATTTCTCTTAAACAAGGAACACTTAGAATACAAATAAAAATTTCCCACAAATTTCAAATTTTAAAATAGTTTCCCAAGATTTCAGTGGTATCATATATACGCCCACATAAATTTTGGATTACAATTCCCACAAATGTAAGATGAAAGAGGACCTGCCCTCCATTCTGTCTACTCCCTCTCTGCAAAGGCCATTTGGAAGGTCTCAGTTGTACTGAAAGGGGTCTGCCACCCGTAACCTCCCTGGTGTACCAGCAACAAGTGTTCAGTGGACCATGGAAACACAAAGAATGATGGAGGAGAGAAAATGCCCTGCAGAAGAGAGAGTCAAGATGAAGATGTGGGAGAGGAGCAGGTATAAACCCCTTCTTATACCAAATAGATTAGGGGGAAGTGACCAGAAAAGTGATGCTAACCATGCACTTAGGGTACAGCCATATAATGAGATAGAAGAGTCTCAGCTGGGACTAGAATAATTTTCTATCACTTATTTCTCTACTAAAATTTTAAAACTCTAAATTTATAAAACAGATATGAAAGAAAAGTATAAATGTAAGTACTACTTTTCATGCAATGCAAATTACTTTCCCATTCACTACTCTGAAACTTACAAGCAAAACTAATATGTTTGCAGAGTTGAATCTTTTCTGAGCTTTTTTTTTTTTTTTTTTTTTGGAGTAAACCTTAGAGTGAAGATGAAAGACATGTAAAGAGACATGATTACCTTTACCACAAAATGAAAAACAATAAAGAATTATTGTACCTTTCAGTACAGCACTTTCCTTACTATTACCCCTTAGATATTCCTGACTACCCTGGGAATTAGAAGTGTGTAGATAATTAGTCCATTAAGAAACTGCATTAACCAAGAGTGCTTCCCAAGGTCACATGGCTGGATAAGCTAAGACCCAAACTTTCATTCTTATGAATCCAATTACATAGCTTTGTTAATTGTGCCTATATTTCTGGATTTTACTTTCCCATTTTCAAAACCTGAATTTTAGGATAAAGGTATCAATGAGAAAATATGAATTTATAATTAAACTTTGTACTCTGACTAGGCCAATATCTAAGAATTACCATCAGTGTAAGTATTGGTAGTGTGTAGACCAACAGAATCTCAGTAATGTTCTTGGAGTTCTAAGAAGTAAGGGCATGCATATTTATTTTCTCTGCAGCTTTAATGCTAGAAAACATACATGCATTGTAGGAACTATTTCTCTTCTCCTCCTTCTAGCACAAAGTAACACATGGGTTATCTTAACTAAAGATGTCAGCACTTTATTGACCAAGTTTCTGCTAGATTCTATAATAGCAATATGTGAATTGTGATTTCTCCTTTCAGGACTAAGAGGGCATGATTATTATTCAGGAAACCTGATTTGTTTATTTTTTCATTTTCCTATTCAAGTGTTATATTCCATTTTTAAGATACTTGCAGTTTTCTCATTCTACATTGTAGTCCCATATAAGAAATATTTCCTTTCTGAATCATAATTCAATCCTCAGACTATTAGACCATACCACCTGCTAGAGGGTGACATGCATCTCATTAAAGATAGCTGCCATTATTAATGATCAAGCACAGTTCAATGAGTACAGTAAAACTTTAAACATAAGCATAAAGCAAAACACTAAAGATAAATTAGGGCTGTAACAAAACTCAGCTTCAATAAAGCATCTGGTGAAATATCTATATTCAGCTTCAGTCTAATACACTAGAAAATACTTGCTTCTGAGTATTAACTGTGAAAAGCCTACATAAAAAATATTCATACTTTAATCTGTCACTCATCCTGCAAGTAAACCTAAACCTAAATCTTGAAACATAACCTAAAAAACTTTGATGGAAACTATAAATAAAAATAAATTTACAGAATTTATCCTTTTTTTGTGAGGCACATTTTATGAATTGGTTATTATCTGCATTAGCATGGTACAAGAAATATATTAAATGTTTTAAATTATTTGATCCGAATTTCCTGTCTGCTTTCATACTGAATAAAATAACTAAAAGCATTTTCAAGATAATATTGTTCATAGTTTACAATTGTTTCTCCAAATGTGAGAAAGGGTCTGATTTACAGCATTATGCTCTTGTGTTTTCTTATCTTATTAAATGATGCAGTTTTCTGCCTTTGTCACCAAAATAGCATCTGCTAGTCACAAAACTAGAAACACATCTTTTAATTAAATGCTTATTTTATCATCCCTAGGGACAATGAATTATAGAATTACTTTCTCAAGATTTACTGGTTCCTTTTCCTTTATCTCAGCCCCCAGTATAGATTCAGTGTGTCCTCTGAAGTAACAACCATCCCATCTGGCTGAGAAGTGATGGACACGGCTCCTTAGCCACACTGTACACTCCGTTCTTGGCACCTCTCTACCAGAAAGATATCGACAAATTGGATGGAATTCAGAGAACAGCAAGAAAAATGATTAAAGAGATGGAGGCAGTGACTTATGAGGAAAGATGAAAAGGACTAAATCTGTATAGCTTGGCAAAGCAACAACTGAGGTGGCGTATGAAAACTGTCTACAAGCATTTGAAAAATATAAATGCCAAAGGAAGAGAGGGAACTTTTTAGAATGGTCTGGGAAATAAGCAGAGCAAGAGGACAGAATTGAAGAAAGGAGAGAGATACGCTAAGTTGGGTAAGGAGTGGGGGGGGCGTTTTCTCATCAATTGTAAATTTTGATAAATAACAAAAGAAGCCTAGAGAGAAAGAGTTGCATTTCATGCTTTTAGGTTACAATCAGGGTTGACCTGCATTGAGAGAATGGCGAGAGAATAAATAGTATCTGTTTGTATGTAGACATATAATATTTGAGCTGTCTTTTTCAGTTTACCAAGTGCTTCTACATGCATTACACCATCAAATTTTCAAAGTGACTGTGTTTCATTATGAGTTCATTTTAAATAAGAAAAAGCTAAAGATTACTTCTAAAACACACACAAAAATATCTCTAACCCTGAGTTCATAACCCCTTTCTTCTTATTCTGGATTTTAAAATTTTAATACAATGTAAACTGTAATCACTCACAGTATGGATAATGATTTTAAGGCTATGTTTTAATTAGCAGTCCACCTCATTGTACCTGTTACCTTGTTCTTTCCTGGAGCAGATTAGACACAAACTGTAATCAGGGCAAAATTCTATAGATGACCCAATGAGAGAAATAATTCCTTCTTAAATTCTCTGGTTAAGTACTTTTTCTTGGGTGCTGTATTAACATCATGCTGCCACTCCCCACCTGTTAACAGCAGCCCTAAGGTCATTCACTAACGCAAGATGTTGATACCCACTTAACATAATATAACACCCCTTGCAAGATATTTATCATATAACCTGAAACAAATTCTTAAGATAATGGAGCTCAAGTCTGCTGAGAGATGTCATTTGTGTTTTGTTGCCAGGTTCCGGGCTCCTGATCCCTTCACCCACCTGTCATTATGCTAAGTATTTAATAGAGATCTACATGGATAATAAACCAGGTATGAACACTGTTGTTTCTAACTAGAGTTTTAAGCCTAAATCTGTAGAAGGTTTCTACTCATGATGAACTGTCCTGGAACACTTATGAGCTATAAAGATACCTTTGGCATAGCTAAGAAGCTAGACTACGCCAAGCATGGTGGCTCATGGCTGTAATCCCAGCACTTTGGGAGGCCGAGGTGGGCTCATCACCTGAGGTCAGGAGTTCAAGACCATTAATGTGTATATAAATCACTGGGGATCTTGTTAAAGTACAGTTTTACATACTAAACCTGGGTTAGAGCCTGAGAATCTGAACTTCTGAAACATTTCCAGATGATGTTGATGAAGCCGGTACATGGACTGCATTTCAAATAGCAAGACCTGTAGGGTATTTTTATTCCAACTATATGACATAGCAGTGAAAAATGGCTACATACTAGCCACATACTATTTTTTAAAGATTTAATTTTTAGGTTCACAGCAAAATTAAGAGGAAGATACACTGATTTCTTATATGGCCCCTCCCTCCACAAGGGCATAGTTCCCCCCTTATCAATGGGCCCCACTAGAATGGTACATCTGTTACAATTGATGAACCTGCATTGACATATAATCACACAAAGTCCATAGTTTGCATTAGGGTTGACTCTTGGTTTTGTGTATTCTATGGGTTTTGAAAAATGACATATATGACATGTATATACTACAGCATTGTACAGAGGATTTTCACTGCCCTATAAATCCTCTGTGTTCTGCATATTCATGCTTCTTCCCAAACCCTTGACAACCACTGATCTTTTTACTGTTTCCATAGTTTTGCCTTTTCCAGAATGTCAATAGTCAGAATGATACAGCATATAGCTTTTTTCACATTGGCTTCTTTCACTAGTAATATGCATTTAAGATTTCTCCATGCATTTTCATGGCTTGATAGCTCATTTCTTTTTAACATTGAATAATATTCCTTTGTATGTAACACAATTGATTTCTCCATTTACCAACTGAACATCTTGGTTGCTTCTAATGTTTGGCAATTATGAATGAAGCTGCTATAAACATTTGTGTAGATATGCTTTTGTTTTTTATTCCTTTGGGTATATAGCAAAGAGTATAACTGATGGATAACATGTAAGATTATGTTTAGTTTTGTAAGAAAATACCAAACTGTCTTCCAAAATGGCTATATCATTTGGCATTCCCACTAACAGTAAATGAAAGTTCCTATTGTTTCACGTCCTCGCCAATATTTGGTATTACCTGTGTTGAGGATTTTAGGAATTCTAGTATATATGTAGTGGTATCTCATTGTTATTTTAATGTGCATTTCCTTGATGACATACTATGTGGAAATTTTCATATGCTTATTTGCCATATGTATATTTTCCTTGGTAAGGTGTCAGTTATTTGGCCCAGTTTAAAATCGAGTTTGTTTTCTTATTGTTGAATTTTAAGTGTTCTTTGCATAATTTTGATATAGTCCTTTATCAGATGTATCTTTTGCAAATATTTTTTCTCAGTCTGTGCCTTATGTTCTTATTCTCTTGAGCCAGATACTTTCCAGGAAAAAATTTACATTTGATTTAAATTATCCATTTCATATGGCATTAACAAAATGCATTTTGGTAATAAAGCCGACATATGTATTTGTAGTTTTATTTACATTGAGATTTTATAATATTTTACTCCATTTAATTCAAGTTCAATTTTTATAAATGTGTTATTAAGTTCATGCCTTTACAATAATCCTATTTTGAAAAAAGTGCCCTGTGGAAGAAAGGCCAGAAGGGGCAATTTGCCATGACTCAAAAATGGCAAAGGCCTTACATGTAAACTATTAATGCTTTTACAAAGTGGGTTAATATAGAGTTTCTCTATTTATTTCTGATGAAAGCATTGATTTCTAAAATATAAACTTATATTAACATTTCTTTATTTTCTCATACAGAAGGCACCTCAAATAAAGGTGGGGGAAAAGATGAAAGAAAGGGCTTTGGCCTGTGCCTGTTTTGACCTCTGAGAGATACTTTTTGCAAGAAATTGTGACGTTTTGGCCCAAAGAGTGGTCGGTGTTTTATCCTTTTTTGTGGCGGCCAAAATGCAAACCAGGATGAAGAAACCATCAGTGGCAGTTTGGGGAGGCGCAGGAGGGACTATCTAGACTCAGTGAATCACCAAGGAAACATGAGGCCTATTTCTCTGTGAAGCTAAACTTCAAAAAACAAGCTAAGAGATACAAAGGGAAAAGTGTGACTGCTCTGACAGCAAAAACAAGCAAATATCTCCAGAGGGGATTAATCCTTCTGCTTCAAAGTAACTAAAACAAAGAAAGCTGAGCCAGCTTCACTGGAAACAACACCTGTCCATCAGACAAGGATGAGCTAATCAAAAGAAAACGCTGCCTATGTGCACGACTCATCAGCCTGGACAGCTAACACTAAGGAACACGTTTTCACTATAAAGATTCAGCTTTCGAAATCCAGTTCCCTCTTGTAGAGCCACAGGGTTAAAAGGGACCTTAGAGATCATCTACATACAGGCCAAACCCTCAATGAATGCCAATGTTTGCTTTATGTCCTTCTTGCCAGACTCTTTTCTGGCCTCTGTTCTGTCAGGATGTTTCCTGTTTCAGAAAACCGTTTTAATCCTTGAGTAGATTTAATTGCTGGAAAACAGTTCCTTAAATTTGGCCCCAAATTTAAGTGTAATTTATGAAGAAAGTTTTGGCCTTTGGAGACAAGTTTAATTTTACTTCCATGTGGAAAACCTTCAAATAAAATGATGACTATTGTGTACTCACGAACTAGCTCTTCTTCTCCCAGCTTAATCAGGTCCTATGGTGGTGTACAAATGTTTCTACCACCTGATTACCATCTAGTTTTCAATGACTCTTTGAAAATATATTGGCTAACTCTAAATACAAGACTCCAGATGTAATCTAATCAGTACAGAGTACATTTGGATTTTTACCTCTGACCATCTGGAGGCTATATTTCTATTAACTCAAGTATAAGATCTCTTTGCTTTCTGTCATAAATTGTGCCAACGATCAATGCTTGTTTTTACATAAACTGCAATTAAGTTCCATTTCCCCCAACCTGTCTTGTGCAATGGATGTTTTCATCTAAGTGTGGGACTTCACATTTATTCCCATTGATTTTCAGCTTGTTACCTTTAGCTCACTTTTTAAGCTGACAGTCTTGAATTTTTATTTTGTTATTCAGAGTATCTGATATCCCTCACAAATTAGACTTTTGAAAATTTGACAAGCAGGCCCTGTGCTTTGTTATCCAAGTCACCGCTAAAAATACCAAATAGAACAGAGCCCAAAACAGAAATACATGGCTTGAAAGAGACTTTCAGTATATGCCATCAGCTCAATACAGATATGCTTAAATGATCCATCTTCTCTTTTTTTCATTCTTCCATTTACAGACTTTATGCAAGGCTCTTATATTTGGAAGAACATACCAGCCCTACAAAAACCCTTGCTTTGACTATTGGTTTCTTATCTCTTCTTCCAGCTTTCTTCTTCCTAGTGATAAGATAAGACTCAAAACTCAAGATAATACTCAAATAAGTTAAAACTCAAGACTAAATGGGACTTGCTCTAAACCCCAAAGTCTTAAGGATGACACTGTACTGCTACTTAGCACATAGAAGATTCCACTGTACATGCAAGGTCAGATTAAAGTTAAGTGACTCACACTTTGACAATTTAAACAATAAGTCGAGACTAGCTACTGCAGAGAGAAACACTCTTTATGGATAAATTAATAGGTGTGTTCCTTAGCTAAAGTAAAAATAAAACAAAATAAAATTTAGAGAGTTGGTAACTTTACTTCAAGGGCCAATGTGATATCACAATAAGTCAGCAGTTTAGTCTTTCAGTCTGCCCACAGAGTTAGATTTTGTTGAAGGCAAAATGCTCAGCATGGTAACTAATCAGCACACTCTCTCCAAACATCCCCTGCCTTTATTTTCAGTTGCTTGTTACTTCAATTTACACCGATTTATCCTCCCTCACAACTCAACCCACAACTTTCTCATTGCCTGACCTGAGGCATGGATAGCAATTTTCAGTGTAATCAGCCAGAGGATGTAATCAGTGCAATTAACAGAAGGATTGGGAATACTACATGAAGCCTAAATTAAAATCCCACTAAAATTACTGTACTGTATCTGTAAATACTCACACTAAACAAATATTTCTTGGGATAAGTTTCTGGCAGTAGGATAAATAATTTCAATGTAAAACTTCTGAAGGAGTTCAGATCCCATAACAACCCCCAATTCACTGCTTTAGTATACTTTATTGAGCACCTTCAGTATGCCTATTCTTAGGATGAAACAAAAGTGAAATAGGAGGTGATTCCCTTTCCTCGAGGAAGTTTGCTGTGTTGAAGAAATAAGTCTTAAAATCATAAGAAGATTCCTAAAACAGTAAGAAAGAGTGCCAGACTAAAACTGCAAATAAAAAGAATATTCAAATGGGAAGAGGATAAGGTGAGTGTTATGTCTAGCTATGCTAGTCATCTGTCTTTACTTCCACAGGCCATAATTATAATCACCCACAAATCCCTTCCTCTCTTCCCCTTCATTGTGCTTGCTTCACTATGCCCCCTACTCCCTTGCCTTGCCTATGTAGAAGTAGCTAAATAGTGCTGGGGGCAGGAGGAGGTGCACAGAAAAACATACAATCAGCATGACTGGTATCACTTCAATTCACAGTCATAAGCTCATTTGGACCCTGATTAATGCCAGAATTGTACATCTTCCTTCAACAATTTTTCTTTCTCCCTCTCTGAATTTATTATTTATATCACTTTTCTCCAAACTCACATTACCACTTTTCTCATCCCTCCAAGTTGATACCTGCCTTATACTTTGTTCTAAGATTCCGCATTAGAGTGAATTCTTCTTTATTCTCAGTAGCAATTTGGAAAAAACAATTTGCATTTCTGGCCCTCGTAATTCAGTGTAGAAACTTGCCTCCTCCCAGAAAAGCCAAAACCTCTCTACCTGTGTACTGGGGAGTTTCATCCTAAAATGATTTCTCAACAACTTTGCTCTTTTGTTTTTCCTCTCTCTACTGCATGATAAATCTTTCTTTCACCACTAGATTATTCACATTCCATGAAAACATTTAAACATATACATATTGAAACATACTTTGTATATCCCATCATTTAAGAAAAAGAAAAACAAGCATAAAGAAAATAAACAAAAACTCCGCTTATCTACCATCTCTTTCACTATTTTCTTGTTCTCCATCATAGCTCAGATTCCTCACCTTTTATTCACTGTTTTTCTCACTCCAATCTGGTTTCCAGCTTTACATTTTACCAAAATGGTTTTTTTTACTAATGGTTTCCATGTTGCCTAATTCTATCACAGAAGGCATTCCACACCATACATTGTATTCTTCTTGAAACACTCTCTTTGCTCAACTTCCATGATAATGCATACCCCTCTGGTTTCTTCCCAGCCTACTATTCATTTCTTTTCAGACTTCCTTGCTGACATTTCCTCCACCAAATTTATACATATTGAAGTATTTCAATATTCCTTCCAAACCCATCTTTTCTATCAACTTCTTCCTGTTGATCTAATCCAGACTTATGTCTTTAAATGGCATCCCTGTGCTGAATATTCACAAATTATGTCTCCAGCCCAGATTTATCCTGTGAGCTCTGAACTGTCTATGTATATCTTTACTTGGATTTTTACCAAGAATTTCTCAGGCTTACTATGATTACACTACAATTCTTAATTCCTCACTCCTTTCCTGAAAATATTAGAGAGGTATAGAGAGAAATGGAGAAATTAAGGTACCGGTAGGTAAAATGAGACCAAAAATAATGTGCTAGGAGTGGGAGAACAAGAAACATGAAGGATTTCAATTGTGGATGTGGTTAGAATGTGAAATCTTGAGTTTAACATAATAAACATTTTAAGAGTTGACAGAATTTACTCCATTACTAATATAAGTACTGATAACTAAAGTTCAATTGAAACTTATAGGTGTCAAAGAAACCAAAGTATTATAAGAACATTGTGCTGGTCAGTCCATGTGACCTGAAATTATGTAGAATGATGACAGGATTTAGGGTGGAACAGTGAAAAAGAAACTAGCTAGAAGGATAGAGAAAAAGAATGGCAGAAAATAGATGGATGACATAAGACTGGAGAAAAGACTTGTTTTGTATTGTTTGAGAGAGCAGAAGAACATTGATCTAGAATAAGCCATGGTGATGAGAGGTAGCCTTAATATACCGGGAAAATGATCATTGATCATTTTCCACTTCTTGCAGGGCTTCCTGAGTAAGCATTATCCTTGGGAGTTAATCAGCCTTCAATTTTGATAAACTATGGATAGAAGGAGTTGAGGATGCATGAGAATTAAATTATCATTGGTCAGACATTGCAGAATACATAGAGGAAAAAGTTGAGTGGGATAGTAAGATAGATTTGGCGAGAAGAATTAGATCATCAGAATAGGAATGAAAGTAATGGAGAGAGCAGATGACATGAGGACTTGACCATCAGTGATTAAAGATGACAAGGATATGAAAGTGCATTAAATTCACAAAAAGTTTACACATAAAATTTAAGGTTATCACCTCTTATGATATGGGTACAAACCTTTCTAGGGTTATGAGACTGAGGTGTTCAGAAATCAGCAATAAAAATCATGTTGTTAATCTATTTTCTCATTTAACTTTATAAAACCTTTTAAATAATAAACACTTGGTGTAGATAGATATGGCAGGTTTCACACTCAGCTTATTTTTCTTAGTGGAAAAGAGGTCTCCTGTGGTATCTGCAGGTATTTTATAGAATCATGAGGACTTTAGATGAAAAAGACACACATAGCAAGTGTGAAACTTGATCCATTATTTGTGATACGGAATATGATTCAAACTGATTTGTCAAATGTATGCCAATTTTCTGAGATATCTTCTCCTCTCCCCAAACTATTTCTCCTTAAATATTTAGTGTAAAAACACAATTGAGCATTGCTGAAAGCAGTTCATTTGGAACATATTTTAATAAAATGCCCTTTAAAAAAAGTAAAAGAAAATTAGCATTTATTCTTTTTTTTTTTACTTTTCAACTTTTATTTTAAGTTCTGGGGTACATATGCAGGATGTGCAGTCCTAGAATGTAATTTTTTATGAAGATTAAATTGACTTAGTGCTTCCAGGTTTATCCAGTGAGGTTAATTCTCTCAAGAATGGGATGAAAGAGATGAAACATTTTTATACAAAGTAGAGGTAGTTTCTGAGATTTATTTTAATTCCTGGATGTTATAACTTACTTATAATTTCACCAATTCACAGTCTTAAACAACCAGATGACATAAGGACTAAATTCAGTTTGCTAGCATCCACCCCTTATCCGCCTGATTCCTCAGCCCTTCTTCCAGTGCTATATGACTCCAGGCTCCTCAAGATCATCACAAGATTGAGCTGATTTTTGGTGTTAGCTTCCTCTATAATGATTTGTAACACTAAAGCAAAATTTGTTTTGCTTTTTTCCTGAACATTGTATACATGAAATCCCATAGATTTTGTGCATATTACTGAGTACCTGGTTATAATTTTGCTGAGGAATTTCAATTTAGAAATGTGAGAATATTCTAGTCATGTTTTACTGGGGAAAATGCCCCGCAAAATGCCCCTCTCATTTTATTTTATTTTATTTTTTGCCATGGTTACCTTTTTCAACTGAAAACTGATAGCAGTATGCCAGCAAGAGAAATATATCGTATTAGTCAGTATAGAAGTAAGGCTGATATAATAAAGAAGTTAAAAAATACAGTTACGTGAACAACACGAAATAGTATTTCTCTCTCATAGAAAAGTCCAGGTTGATGATTTCAGTATGGGATGGTGGTTTGGTGGCCCTGGATCTTGTTATTCTGTCATCCTCAACATGTGACTTCCCCGTCAGAGCCCAAATCCCTACCATATGAATACATTCTAGTTGGAGGAAAGAGGAGGAAGAAGGAAAGAATATGTATCTTCTTCTTAAGAAACAGCCCAAAATTTGAACACGACTTTCCTGCCCACATTCTATTAGCCAGGACTTAGTCACTGGGTCATACATTTCTGCAAAGGGAAGTTTGAAAATGTATTTTTAAAAATCTGTGCAGTCATGTGTTATTACTAAGAAAGAAGGGGAGAATAGATATTGAACAAGAATAAGCAGTTAATGCCACACATATCCATTGTTTGCTCTAAAAAAGAATGGGGCCGGGCGCGGTGGCTCAAGCCTGTAATCCCAGTACTTTGGGAGGCCGAGGCGGGTGGATCACGAAGTCAGGAGATCGAGACCATCCTGGCTAACATGGTGAAACCCCGTCTCTACTAAAAATACAAAAAACTAGCCGGGCGTGGTGGCGGGCGCCTGTAGTCCCAGCTACTCGGAGGCTGAGGCAGGAGAATGGCGTAAACCCGGGAGGCGGAGCTTGCAGTGAGCCGAGATCGCGCCACTGCACTCCAGCCTGGGTGACACAGCAAGACTCCGTCTCAAAACAAAAAAACAAAACAAAAAAAAAAAATAAAAAAAAAAAAAATAAATAAAAAAGAATGGTTGGAGGTTTTCTGTAGCAGCTTAAAAATGTGTTATTGTGCAACTGATACAAATGGATACTTTGCACAATTCATATAATATAATTGATAATTATTTATCTTACATGTTGCTATACTTAATGTCAATCTCTTTCACTAGACTCTACACTCCAAGAAGGTAGGGCTCATGTCTGATTTAATAATAATTTTATAATCCTCTTTCTATTACAAATAGTTACTTGTTGAATAAATGAGTACAAGAAGGACTCTGCATCAAATTGACCCTCAGCTGCTTCACCAAAATCCATGAACCCTCCCAAAAAATTGGTGGTTATAAAAAATAACGAAAACAGTGAAGTTAGTATATAAGAAAGTATTTAACCCTTCAAAGTCTACAGATAACAAAAATTTCCAAGCCCAAATTTCACTCCGAAGAAAACTTGTTTTAGTCAGGTCAGAAGGATCTTGTAACTTTGTGTGTCCCCTCATGTGTGAAACTTAGTTCCTCTGTCATGTTTCTATTGCACTTATTTCTTCCTAATTCAGATCCTTGTTCAATGCAATGTGCCCATTTGCCTATGTATCCACCCCGATAGTGAAAACATCTTTGTGCATACGTGTGGAAACTGCAATGTTGTATGAGTATGATTTCTTCTTCAAAGCAGAAAATAAGTCAACAGTTTTATGCACATTCATGTTCTTAAAACAAATACCTGTTTAGAATAAGTAATACACGTAGAGTTATCTTTTGTAATTATCCTCTCATAATTTTCCAGAAAATACATCAAGTATCCACTGCCTGGATAAAGAAAACCATGTAAGAATGCTACCTAGTATTTTTGCTTCCTTCACTTCTAATCACAAGATACTCTGGCTTTGCTTAGAAATCATTCTTGGGTGCCATTCAGGAGAGAGAGACAGAGAGAGAATGAGGAAGAACTGGCTTGCTACCTGCAATTGGCCAGAGTCAGACCAAGCCCATCTGGTCAGGAGAGCCCATTACTTGTTCATCAACTACTTCAGTGCTATGGGACATGGAAAGGTGAAGCAGCAGGACTCTACAGAGCCACAGGGGCCAGTGTTTCAGCCACTATTTCATTTGCCTAGATACTTCCCTATTCCTCTTCAATGACTGTGAAACTGAGTGTACTTTCCAGTTCCTAGCATCCACTCGTTCCCTTTTCTGAGAGTCCAGGTAAGATGGTAGCATCACTGCACATACACAGCCACAGCTGGCAGCTTGGTTTCTGGACCCATAATCATGCCAATCAGCACTTCCTACACAAAACCTTTTCAACAACCCTAGAACCAAAGGCCCCACTTGATGCCACCAGATTTCTCTCTCAATTCAAGTCTTACAATTAGGCAGCTTTGTGTTTTTTTCCACACTTATGCATTATGATAGTTATTTAGGCTGTGCACAATAGTCTTCAAGAATATGCTTCCCAATCCAGGCCTTCCTCCTACTCAGCAATGTTGCTAAAAAATGCAAAGACATTCAGTGAAGGTCATAAGTAATACTGGTAGTTAAGGCAACAGGCAACAATTTCTTTTCCTCTTGCTCACCACTTCAAGAAAACATGATGTAGAAACTTCCATGGAGCCTCACACCCTGCTCTCCCTTTGCATCCTGGCACTCTCATCCTGATACACTAAAAAACTCAGCATTTTACTCACGTAACTGTGCATTATTAGGAATTGGGTGATCGAACCCACACGGAGACACATACCCCACTCACCTTAATATGGTTTTTTAAAAAGTCTGAGTAAAAGGAAGTGGCCATTTCTGTTGCAACTGTGAAAATAGAAATTTTATTATAGCATCTGACATCTATACAATAAATGGGTAAGAACATTTTAGAAATAACTGAAAGCTGTGATCATCTTTTTTTCCCCATACAAAGCTGTTCTCAAAAAGCATCAAATACCCAGTAGCTAAAGTGAAAATAAAACTCAAAATTGAGCATAAAATGATAAATCACTAACCTTTGTTGGAGGAACGGCACTTAAAGATTTAACACAGGAAGCATCATGGCATTCACACTTCTATTCTATGGGGGTGGATCAGAGGGGACAATGGTAGGATTTGTATATCTTTTGCACTCTAATTAAGAAATGAAGGTTTTTTTGTTGTTGTTGTTCTGCTTTTGTTCTTGCAGCAAGGTAGAAATATAGAAAGTCAAGACAAAGATTGCTAGCGATCTTTAGGGAAAAGCTAACAAAAATCAGGCATTCTTAGGAATATTAAGTAATGCAATCAACATTTTGCAAAATATTGGAGGGTGAAAGTGTCCATAAAAATCAATAGAAAACATTTCTACTACAAGTGAGCTTTGAGCATATGAAGGCACAATGGTAAAGAGTTTTCTTTATGTCATTAAAAAGAACCCCCATATATGGAATCAATCCATCCCAATACACAAAGACAGAGGTCAAGAACAAGGTGGGGAATACAGAAGAGTATCAGGGATGTCCACATAAGTTCAGAAAAGATTATTTTCTTCAACATCCAAATTAAAAGTCCTCCTGCTTACTTTGGTAAACCACTGCCTAATTTTCATGGAGTATTGTTCTATTTATAACACAGTATTAAATTTGCAATCTAAATAAGATTGGCTCAGAAACCATCCTATCATGTGTGGAAAGTTCCACTGATGTTTTCCAAGATTCCTGTGAATACACGGACCTTGTATTCTCATGTTTGGACCATTCTCACTCTTATTTTCTGCTCTCTCAGTCTCAGGCTTATTTTACTTCCTTCGACTTTTTTTTTCCCCTCTATCCCACATAGACTTAAACATGGAAACTTATTTTTTTCATTATAACCCAGACATCATTTTCACAATATAGTAAGGCACTATATCCATGGATAGCAATTGAGGTGGGAGAATATGTCACTTTACTGCATGTTACGGCATATAACTTAAGTCTTCCTAAAATGCTTCTTACTAATAAGTACCATATTTAATTTCTCACTGGCTGATTTTTATTGTGGTCATTTGAGCCTACTATAAAGGCTGAACTCCTAAGCTCACTTCTCATATTCCCCTTCTGGATTCCCATTTCATGTCTAGAAAAAAAGTAAAATAGAAAAGCAGAAATGATTATATAATGTTGCTTGTATCCATATGGGTGGCCACATGGTGCTAGCACAGTCCCCTGGCTTTCATTGTCAGCTACACCTGCTGAAGACTGGGAGATTTGATAGACATGGAGATGGAAATCTTCTCTGTCAGGTGCCCAGCAACACTGGTGAAACAAGTGGTCTTTCTGCATCCTCGATCTGTTCTGTCTTGAAATTTGGCACTGAGACTTCAGAGTAACTACGACCTTTTAAAGTAACTCTTGCTCTTTCTTCTGGAGTAGGTTAAAAAAAGAAAAACCTCAATTCTGGCTATGCTGGTAAGCAATATTATGGATTCAAAAGTTAAATAAATTATCTTTAAAAATCATTCTGACACCATTGATCTTCACAAAAGTTTAGTGGGTAGGTAGAGATAATATCAAGTGCCTCTAAAGAATATGGAAAAATAGTTTATCCACTAAGAGTGAAATAAGCAAGGAGAAACACAGACAGCAAGATACTAGTCATCTGCTGAAGTGCCAGAGAGATTTTGTAAAACATGAAGCTAAGCGGATTTGGAAATACCCAGGTTTAAGTAAAATGGCGTGAGCAAAAGCCTACAGAAGGAGGAAGACTAGAAGATGCAACTTGATCTCAATCATTTTATTTTACTCAGTTTGAAGAAAGAGGAAAATCACTGGCATGAGTTTATAAAGGGAGCCAAGGGGTAAGGAAAAGATGTCAGTGTAGCTTCAGCATAACCCAGACTAGAGTGTTCTTTGATGGGCAACCTTGGATCTCCAGTTGGCACATTTATGTCTATTGATGGAATGGATTGTAGATTATCCCGTTATGTCTTGATTTACTCCACGATCAAGAAAATCTACTTAAATTATATCCCTCTTGCTCCATGTTCATCTGGCAATTTCTTAATCAAAATTACTGGATCCCCATGTAAATTTTCTACCAGTGGTGAGAATGCAATGGTAAGCTGACATAAATTTTTGGTCCGCCTGGGACTTCCACTAAGTTTTCTATGCCTTAGTATCTGCATTTTTCTTTTTATTATATTCAGTGGTTAGTTATTAGAAGTTTCCACATCTGTAGAGTTAATAACAGTGTGCATGAGAATTAATTAATTAACATGTGTAAAGTATTTAGAGCAGTACTAGAAATACACTTGAATTCTAATTACATGTTAAAATCTTCTCAGTGTTATTGTAGATCATCTTGCTGGCAAGAAGTTGAGTTAGATATGAGCTAGTTCTCCAGCTTGATCATCTTTGAGTACAGTGAAAAAGCCAAGGACATAGGAAGTTGTGGACCTGAGATAATGATCTTTGCAAGTTACTTCTACTTTGTGAAACCTGAGCCAACCAGTCTCCATTCTCTTTCTTATACCTGCTTGTCATCTACATGTTTCTAAAAGAGTTTGGAATTTGGAGGATGCCATTTTATTTTATTTTAAAAAGGAAGGGGGTTTCATTCTTTCTACAGATAGACTTGATATACAACGTACACATGACACTTATAATTTTGCATTTCAAATGAGATAAAAATGAATTGAAGGGGACGGTCGAGACCTACAGAGCAGGAATCAGCAAGGAGTTTCTGTAAAGAGCCAGATACTAAATATTTTCAGCTTTTTGAGCCATACAATCTTCATCACAACTTCTCAACACCAAGGTGGAGCATGACAGCAACCACAGCTAACATGTAAACTAATGAGCTTGCACATGTTTCAATAAAACTTTATTACATAAGCAGGTTGCAATATGTATTTGATTCACTGGCTATAGTGTGTTGGCCTGTGCTATTGATTAAAGTGTACTGATTCCTTCTAAACCCATGACATAATTTAAATTTATAATAACAAAAAAAGATAAAGTACAATCAGGAGATATTGTTAACCAATCACAACAGAACTTGAGATTATTGAGAATTTGGCTCAGACAGAAAACACCCTGTAATATCTATATCCATATCTACCTACCTACCTACCTACCTATTTATGAATTAGGGAGATGTGAATACTGACTGAATATTTGATATTAAAGAATTGTTGATCATTTTTGGAGGACAATGGTATTTTGGTTATGTTTTAAAACACCCCGTCTTTCAGAGAAATGTTCTGAAATATTTTCAGATGAAATGATTCAATGTCTGATATTTATTTCAAAAGTATTGAAGGAGAAATGGAGTTGGAATATAGATAAAACAAAATGACTCATGAATTGAACATTGCTGAGATTAGGTGATGAATACATGGAATTCATAATACCATTCTATCTACTTCTGTATATGTTTAAAATTTTCTATATTTTTTTTGAAATATAAAAATACACAATGCAGAATCTTTCTCTCTTTCTTGCTCACACACTCTTTCTCTCTCTCACTCACTCTCTCTCACTCACACACACACACACAGACATAGAAACTCAAATGCAGGCAGATAGCTCAAAGAATGGAGACAAAGCAAACTTCAGGACTGAGCTAAAAAGATGGAGTACATAACATAGGATGTTTTGTGTTTACTTTACAATTATTGTCTTAAATAACATAAAATTTAGTTTAATGAGAGGTACAATGGAATATAATTCTGCTAACAGATGAAGATTCTAATTATAGACCTATTAGATGGAGTGCTACTTTCTAATTTAGGGCAAAAGAAATCAGTACAAGATAGGAGTAACAGACACAATTTCTTTTCACAGACCTTCAATGTTGGGATCTATCCCATGAAAAGACAACCAACAACACGAGTTGAGTGTGGGTTGTGGGATCTGCATGTAATTACAGTTTACAAAACAAAACTCCAAGTCTTTCCTCACAATTTTCCTTTGACTGCCAAACATCCCCTCATCAATTTAACCCAT
Organism: Macaca fascicularis; assembly: GCF_037993035.2. Classification (NCBI taxonomy): domain Eukaryota; kingdom Metazoa; phylum Chordata; class Mammalia; order Primates; family Cercopithecidae; genus Macaca; species Macaca fascicularis. The sequence continues at coordinate 166,451,658 of NC_088376.1, read as the reverse complement.
GTTCTGATGTCAACTCCAGGCAGAGTTTATACTCTCACTATGCTTTGACCATTTTTATCAGAAATGCCTGGTTCGATCGTAAATCACCCATTTACTAGTCTATTATTCCAACCCAGCTATGCTCAAAACCCTTTAAAGCAGACAGCATCTTCTTCTTGGTGTCCTGAGAAGCCTATGCAGGGCCCGATTCAGTATACATCATCAGAAAATGTCTTAAATGATTACATGTTCATTAACAGAAAAGAAGCAGCAATAGGCACTGTTGATCCTGTATATATTCACAGATTACAACTCATCTTCAGCGGGTTGCATCAGACTTTTCTTTTCTCCCTATAAACTTATACATGCTTAGACCCCATTTAAAATTACCTCTACCATTAATTACTTACCAATGATCTTTTACCTCTCCCTCTGCAATAATCCATTGGCATTTGCACGAGCATATGTGTGTGTGTGTGTGTGTGTGTGTGTGTGTGTTGATTCTAATATAACAATTTTAGGACACTGCCAGGTAAAGATAAGCCTTTTGCCCTTACTGAACTCTGATCTTTGGAAGGAAGGGGCTGGGCCTGGCATCATATCTTATGTAGTATTAATTCTCAGTAACTTTGTTCATGTGAATAAATGAATGAATTTGTATTGCTATATCTATACACCTCAAACTTCAAAGTGATTTCAAGAGCTTCTCAGCAAATCTTTTGAGAAATTTGTCGTCTATTTTCTAGGCCCTGTCTGACCTGAAAGAAGCTTCCCTCTGCTTTTAGATATTTTTAATCTACTTGCCTGTTGGCAGTTAATTTCTTCCTTTCTTGCTATCTCAATAATAACAGAATAACTCCAATGTCTCTTTTCAAATTTCCCATGCTTCCCAATTCTCCACTTTTCAAATAAATAAATTCCTTTCAAAATTGCTTATTCCTCTGCTTTTATGAGCATACCTCTGTACTAGCCACCCCTGCCTTAAATAAAGCTAGTCTACTGTGACTCAATAAATATGTTTACGTTTCTAAAATCAAACATGCTTTATTAATACACTTGCCAAAAGCGGACCTGTAAGAGCAAATTCCTTTGGAAAAAGAATATTTTCATTTACCTAGTGTTAATGAATGTCTTTATTTTTTAAACTTTTCTATCTAGCGCCTCCACCCTCACAATTTACCTCTCCTTTCAGTCTTAGTAAAATAGTTTGTTACTTTCCAGTTCAGGATTTATACCTCTTGAAGTCTGGGGAATAAAATTCCTAATACCTGGAGTTCATCTGTCTAGTTTTTACCAAGCATAAGGCCAATGGTGTTATTTTTTTTTCCAATCATTTAAAAAAAAAAAAAAAAAGCAAGAGGAAAAAGAAGGAAAAGAAGAACAAGACAAAAAGAACAAACAATTGATAGAGGCAAATGTAGAAAGTTACACTGCCAGTAAATTACCTGAGAGCCTAGACAGTAAATTACCAATGAGTTGTGCTACCAGTGCTTTATTCCCTGATCTGCACTGTCACAGCACACAACAGTGCAAGTCATGTTCAAATCACTATGTAATAAAATTTGAGAGCTTGTAGACACTCTTCGTTGCACAAATGAGAGATGTGCAAAAGCTTTGGTGGGAAGAATATGACTTCTGAGATTAAATGTAGTTAAGATTCAATGTACTATTAAAATTAGTAGTATAACTTCAACCACTACTCACTTTAGACTCTAATGGGTGGCTTCTGTAGCATGGTGTTTAGAAGCACAAACTTGGAAGCCAGACTACCTTGATTGAGAAGCCAGCTCTCCCACCAGTAGCCATGAGACAGTGACTTTAAAGCTCTATGCTCAGTTTCCTCATCTATGAAATGGGGTAATGATAATTAGGTATCTCATCGGGTTATTGTGAAAATCAACTGAGTTGATATAAGTAAAACACTTAGAATAGGTCTTGCCTCATAATACATGTTCGGTAAATGTTTCTGTATAATATAAACATCTGCAGATACAAATATTTAGAACATGTGCAGAGGAGATCAGGTAGCTTATTGCCTAAGTTGGCTTCCGTATGAGATGCTGAGAGGGGCCTGCTGCAATCGTTAATAATTGTTACCTGCAGGTTTTGTGATCAAATTATTCCTTCTAAGGCAAGGCTCTGTAGAATTTACTGTAAGTCAGTTGCATGATGTTCTCTCCCTAGCCAACTATTGTTCTCAAATTATTCTCATATTGGTTTAGAATAATCCGATTTGACCCTTATTTACTGTTGCCAGGAAGATTAATCTAAAGCCTTTGGCAGCCAAAAATGTAAGAGCTCAGACCAGTAGTCCTGGACAAATCCTTGTCATTCACAGCCTTAGGAAAGATCTGTACCTTGCCCAAGGAACACCTTGGTAGGCACTTGGCCCAATTCCTTGAATGTTCCGTGACTATGCTGTTAAAGGTCTCGCTCAGAAGGACAGAAGCTGAATGTGCCACTGAAGCTTCTCTCCAAACAAATCCTTGGCGAGATTAGGTTATTGTTGGTTTAACCCCTTGAAGTGTGTGCATGTTAGAGTTCTGAAAATTGTAGCTATTAAAACATGACTTTTTAATCATTAAAACCTGGATGTAATATTCCTAAATTTCTTCAAAGCAAACACAAAGCCATGGTAGTTAAAGAAAAATGTGGAGTTATAGGAGTTTTTTTGTAAAATCTGGGGAAAATGAAATGACAGCAACTTTGCAGTTTGATATTTTAGGGCAAGCATTTGAAAAACATGCACACCTGTGAACTCTGAAGCATTCCATACCACACATAATGTTTGATTAATCACCAAAATGATTATGCTAAGTGGCATCCACAGTAATTTAAACAGATATATAAATGGTTTGTAATTACAGGATATTGGGCTCTGTAATTCATTGCTTAGCAAAGAGGTATTTGTTGTATAATTACTGTATCTTTGTGAGATATTTGTTGTGCATTTATGGTGTAGTTAATACTGAGCTTGCAGGCTACTGTCTTTGGTTCCCTCTTGTCTAAAGTCAAGCAGTCTTCAATAAAGGGTAGAACTACAATTACCTTGGCAAATAAATACTCTGTAGTATTTGGGAAGATCATGAATGTGGAGTGATTTACGATAACAATATTCAAAAGCAAATATAGTTAACACTTGATTTTTCCACACCACCGAAAGGTAGCACTGGTGTGGCTAATAATATAGCTTAAGAACTATGTGCAGTGTAACTCAAGTCATGTCCCACATTGGACTCGTTTCGTGGATTCCAGGAGCGTACTTCTAATATAGCCTGATAGCAAGATACTATGCCCAATGTGCACTGGAAAAATACAGATATAACTCCCACACAGATAATAATCCAGAGTTCAGCTGCAGGGAAAAGCTAAAAGGGAAGAATGAAAAAGTTATTTTTAAAATCTTTTTCCTATACTCCAGAAATACAATGAATAGATTTAGTCATGCCTGCAAAGCTGGCTGCTACGTAATTGTGTCCAATTGTCCATTTGCACTAAGTAGAGAGCAAAAAATAAGTTCTATGTGAAAGAGAGAAAAAGAGAGGGGAGGAGGGAGAGATATAACAAAGGAGAATTTATAGCAAACGTAAGGACAACTTCAAATAAGTATTTGAGTTTTGTTTTGTCTTGAAATCATGAACGACAATAACTGAGATACACAAATAATCCACCAAAGTAAAAGATTTACATCTGCCTGAATAGACAATTTGAGATTTCTGGACTTCCATAATAATGGCAGTCCTATAGATGAAGAGCATAAATGAGTAGAAAAGTGCTGAGCTTTAGCTAACACAGTTGGCATGAACCAATTTGGGACTATCTGGCACTGTCTGTGGAGGTAATAAAGACAATGAGCAGCTAATATCTTCAATTTATGAGAATGAATGAGACATTCAAAATCATGCACATAGTCAACTGCTGTGCATTGATAACAAGTACCTAAAGGAAATTAGGACACCAAATTAAAAAGTAAATATCTAGATGTTCATAAGAGAAGAATGCAGTTAAAAGGAGTGAATAACATATAATGAATGCTTTAAGACAAGAAATACAAAGATATCTGGACAAACTTCTCTTACATTGAGAAATTCAGTTTGTCTGTTTATGACAGGATATATTTGGACATATTAAAATAATGCCTTACTAAGCATTCAGAGTCTTATTGTTCTAGTTAGGTACATGAAAAAAAAAAAAAGATAAATAAATAGAAAAATGTTACTGCTTTCTTCAAGCTCTATGGAAATTATTCACAAATAACCAAAATTTGATTTTTTTTGTTACCAGAAAGAAAATATTAAACAGTGTCTGCAGAAATGTTAGTAAATTAAAAAATCTGTAATGAATGAAGTTCTTGAAAAATAGGCACAAAGAAACCATTAAGGTGTTGGAAATAGTACGCTTTACAAGTTTCTAGGCATTTCTTTTATGATCTTTTCATCTCAGCTGTTATAATATCCAAAGTCCAACTTGAGCATGAGGAAAGGTTATTGTAGAGTTTTTTTAAGATTGAGAGTATGAATTTAAAGAGATTATCTACAGTTACTTAAGGACATATACAGACATAAAGATATATATTTAGATATACAGATAGCAACTGCATGCTCAAATGATTTCTTAAAACACCTCAACTTTGAATATACTTTCTCATTGCTTAAATGTCTACATTTCTGATAATTTACATTATTTCAGCTGTTAATCTATATTTTATACTTAAAGTATTAAAATGTTTTCCAGTCGACATTTTAAATTTATAATATCATCAACTATATTTTATAACTACATTAAATTCAAAAAAGATTTGAAAACTGACATTATCATTATTTTTCTCCTCGTTCCTATTTTCAACTTCGCCTTCCCCATGGCTATAGCAGCTAATGTCGCTCACTTTGCCTTTGCATAAATACCACCCTCTCAGGAGGCCCTCCTTGACCACTCTTTTAATAATTGCAAACCTTTCCTTGATTATTACCCCTGTACTCTGTGTGCCTGTTTCCATGCCTACTTATCACCAGCTGATTATTTTATACATTTTACCCGTTTGTTTATTATCTACCTCCTCCCTGCAAAAATGCAAGTTCCAGAAGTGGTTAGAAGTGTTTTGTATTTTATTCACCTCTAAATCCTCAGCATTTAGGAGATTCCATGGTCTATAATTAGTTTCCAGTAAGTATTTGTTGAATAAATGGGTCCACTCTCATAATTTCAACTGCCATTTCTGTATTATTTCCAATTTTTTTTTCACTAGCCCTAAAGGTCTCTTTCCCAGGTTTAAAATCCATATATTCCATTGCCTGCTTGAATCACCCTCAAACATCTCAAACTCAGTGAACTCAAGACTGAATTCATTATCTTGCCTTCCAACATCTTCACATCACCTAGTTTACCTCCTATAATCTCATATAATCTCCTCTGTGATGAATATCAAGCATCCATCCATACACCAAGTGAAACATTTTGAAGTTATGCCACAAATTCTTGTTAGAAGATCTTTACCTACTCTTGCATCAGTCCTCTCCCTTCTCTAATGTGCCTTAGTGCCCTTGTTGAGAGAACCTTGTTCAGAGGAGTACAGTAGCCTCTCTTTTTTTGTGACAGTTTTGCTCTGTTGCCCAGGCTAGAGTGCAGTGGCATAATCTCGGCTCACTGCAACTTCTACCTCCTGGGTTCAAGAGATTCTCCTGTCTCATCCTCCCAAGTAACTGGGATTACAGGTGCCCACTACCACACCTGGCTAATTTTTGTATTTGCAGTAGAGATGGAGTTTCACCATGTTGGCCAGGCTGGTCTCGAACTCCCAAAGTCAGGTGATCCACCCGCCTCAGTCTCCCAAATTGCTGGGATTACAGGCATGAGCCACCGTGCCAGGCCCTACAATAGCTTCTTAATTGGTGTCCCTGTGATATTGTTTGGCTGTGTCCTCACCCAAATCTCATCTTGAATTGTAGTTCCATAATCCCCACGTGTTGTGACAGGGACCCAGTGGGAGGTAATTGAATCACGGGGCAGTTACCTCTATGCTGTTCTCATGAGAGTGAGTGAGTTCTCAGGAGACTGGATGGTTTTATCAGGGGTTTTCCACTCCCACCCCTTTGCTGTGCACGTAGAATTCCTGCTGTCATGTAAAGACATGTTTACTTCCCTTTCTGACATGATTATAAATTCCTGTGCCCTCCGCAGGCATGCAGAATGGTAAGTCAATTAAACCTCTTTCCCTTATAAATTACCCAGTTTCAGGTAGCCCATATAGCAGCATCAGAATGGAATAATACAGTAAATTGGTACCACAGAGAGTAGCTGCGATACCTGAAAATGTGAAAGTCACTTTGGAACTGGGTGACAGATAGAGGTTGGAACAGCCTGGAGGGCTCATAAGAAGACAGGAAAATTTAAGAAAGTTTAGAACTTCCTAGACATTTGTTGAATTGCTTTGACCAAAACGTTGATAGCGACATGGACAATGAAGCCCGGGCTGAGGTGGTCTCAGATAGAGATGGAGAACTTGTTGGAAACTGCAGTAAAGATCACTTTTGCTATGCAGAGACTGGCAGCATTTTCCTTTGCCCCAGAGATTTGTGGAATTTTGAACTTGAGAGACCTGATTTAGGGTACCTGGCAGAAGAAATTTCTAAGCAGCAAAGCATTCAAGAGGAAACAAAGCATAAATGTTTGAAAAATTTGCAGCCTGATGATGTGATAGAAAAGAAAACCCCATTTTCTGAGGAGAAATTCAAGCTGGCTGAATCAATCTGCATAGGTATCAACAAGCTGAAGATTAATCACCAAGACAACGGGGAAAATGTCTCCAGGACATGTCAGAGATCCTTACTGTAGTCCCTCCTATCACAGACTCAGAGGCCTAGGAGGGAAAAATGGTTTTTTCCCCTCCTGCTATGTGCAGTCTTAAGACTTGGCTAAACGAGGCCAACATACAGCTCAGTCCATTGCTCCCAGGCCTTGGCAGTTTCCATGTGGTGGGCCTGCGAGTACACAGATGTCAAGAATTGAGGTTTGGGGACCTCTGCATAGATTTCAGAGGATGTATGGAAACACCTGGAGGTCCAGGCAGAAGTTTGCTGCAGGGGCAGAGCCCTCATGGAGAACCTCTGCTAGGGCAATGCAGAACAGAAATGTGGGGTTGGGGCACCTACACAGAGTCCCCACTAGGGCACTGTCTAGTGGAGCTGTGAAAAGAGGACCACCATCCTCCAGACCCCAGAATGGTAGCTCCACTGACAGCTTACGCCATGCACATGGAAAAGCTGACACTCAATACCAGCTGTGAAGGCAGCCGGGAGGGAAGGTATACCCTGAAAAGCCACAGGGGTGGAGCTGCTGAAGGCCATGGGAGCCCACCTCTTGCATCAGCGTGACCAGGATTTGAGGCATGGAGTCAGAGGAGATCATTTTTGAACTTTAAAGTATAATTACAGCTTTATTGGATTTCTGACTTGCATGGAACCTGTTGCCCCTTTGTTTTGGTCAATTTCTCCCATTTGGAACAGGTGTATTTACCCAAAGAGTGTATACCATTATATCTCGAAGTATGTAACTTCCTTTTGATTTTACAGGCTCACAGGCAAAGGGACTTGCCTTGTCTCAGATGAGACTTTAGACTTGGACTTTTGTATTAATGCTGAAATGAGTTAAGACTTTGGGAGACTGTTGAGAAGTCATGATTGTGTTTTGAAATGTGAGGACATGATATTTGGGAGGGGCCAAGGGTGAAATTATACGTTTGGCTGGGTCCCACCCAAATCTCATTTTGAATTGTAGTTCCCATAATCCCCATGTATCATAGAAGGGACCTGGTGGGAGGTAATTAAATCATGGGGATGGTTACTTCCATTCTGTTCTCATGATAGTGAGTGAGTTCTCACAAGATCTGATGGTTTTGTAAGGTGCTTTTCCCTCACTTTGCTCTGCACTTCTTCCTGCTGTCATTTGAAGAAGGACGTGTTTGCTTCCCCTTCTGTCATGATTGTAAATTTCCTGAGGCCTCCCCAGCCATGTGGAACTGTGAATCAATTAAACCTCTTTCCTTTATAAATTACCCAGTCTCAGGTAGTCCTTTATAGCAGTGTGAGAATGGATTAACACATCCTGTCTATATTCCATACTGCCAAAAGTCCAAATCTGGTCATGTCTCTTTGTCTCTTAGAACCATTCAGTAAAGGTCATGACTACAAACATTTAATAGGTGTGATAAAGAGACCTTGCTATGATTCAGCCTCTATACATTTCCACAGCCTAAATTTTCTGTTATTTTGAGCTCAATCTCAATGTCAACTTCTTTTCCAAATCACAAGTTTATTTATTAATGCTCTTACTATGTTCATCTTTAACAAAGAAAACCATTCTTCAAGTTGCAAACTCCAACTCATCTTTTAAGACCAAGTCCAAGATCTGCCTCTTCTAATAGTTATATTGTTATTTTCTCAGATGGAATTCACAGTGCTCATTTCTACTACTTCCTATACATACTCAGTCTCAGCACTATACATTTATTGTAGTCATTTTTACATATTTCTACCCTGTGTTGAGCCATGAGCTCTTAGACAGCAGGGAATATATATATAATTTGTCTTGCAAATTGAAAGCCCCTCAATAGTGGGGAACACGAACACCTAACTGAATGAATGAAGAACTATGAGTTTGAATAGAAATATAAAACAGTGAGACTGTAGAAGGACCTTAACTGTTTAAAATGTATAAAAAAGAGAATATAGAGTTAATTTAAGTTACAAACAAGGAAGTGACAGAATAAAATTAATTTTTAAGAACTTTTGAATCAAATATCAACGTTAAGATGCTTGAAAAGGAGAAGAGGAAAGGTCTATAAATTAGGAAGCCACTGAAGGAGTAAGATAGAAAAAACAAAACACCTATTCCAAGGCAAAAGTCTGAATTAGTTGCCTCATTGTATTTATTCATGTCATTGTACTTATAATGCTTGAAGACCTCCTTTTCTCTTCTCTAACTCTCCCAGCAGACTGTAACCTTCCAAGGCAGGACTGGATATTATTTGTCAGCATGATGCAAATATTTGCCACAGTCTCTGACAAATGACAGATACACAAAAAATTTGCATGAATGAGTTAAGAACGAATACAACAGCTCAGGTTAGGGTAATGGCAGTGGGAAGAAAAGAAAGAAGACAGTGTAAAATTTCGATGGAAGATTTCCTGCCGTGGTGGCTCAGTCTTGCTTCTTGGTGTTCTAAGCATGAGCTTAACGCTTATTCATTAGACACTATCTCTTCATTCTATCAGGCTGTCTTCCTTTTTCTTGCTCTTGATTGCTAAATATCTTCTTCAGTGCTTGGCTGGCTTTTTGGTAAATAAGCATTCAATAAATTCTGACTGAACTATATTCTAAGGCTACGCTTTTGACAGCCACTCTTCCTACTAATCAATCCAAAACACGTCCTTAAAATCTATACTAACTTCCCATCCTATCCATGTTTCTTTAAAATGATTTCCCCTGCTCATTTCTAACTCATGACATTTGCTTTGATAGCAGTACCCACCACTGCATCTTCCCAACCTCATATGCTCCCAGTGCCCTTTAACTCAAACTGTGAGTAAATACCCAGCACTTCCAGGTCCTTCTCTATTCGGCCTCTTCTAAAACTGTCACTTATCTTGAAAATCTGGGCCTTAACTCTATGATCCCAGAATCCCCACCTAAGTGAGGACACTTTAGGTAAAATTATATTTTTTACTTGACACTAACATATTCTCATGACCGGGTTGGAAAGCAAAGCCTCAACTGTTGAATTGTGTGAGCTTTGACCATGTCAGAGTCTGTGGTTGTAGTGTGTTTGCTCTAGTACAACGAGAGCTATCACATTGCCGTATATATCTATGCATACATATTTATGTCTTTATGTAAACATATACAGTTTTAAAGTGTTTTAATGTATTTTTTGATAATTAAAGTTATATATAATTATTGAAACAAATTCAAACTCTACAGATAAATTATAATAAAAAAATAAATATTATCTGAAATTCCAGCGTTCAGAGATAATAATTGTCAACATTATGGACACCTTTCCTGACCATTTTTTCATGTTCTATACATATAAACATACATATATACATATGCACATACATATATATATAAAAATCACATACATATCCATATTCCCAAAGTAGATCACAGTGCTTATTCAGGCTTTGAAATTTGAATTTTTTAAAACAATTTAACAATGTATTATGAAACATTTCTCATGATAAATTATAAATATATACCTAAATCATAATTGTTAAGTGCTGCTTAGCGTGGTGTTATATCAGTATTTCATCAATCAGTGCTAACACCTCAATATTTTGTAAGTTTTTTTCTCTCTTTTCTTTTTAATATTACAGTCTAGCTATGATGCTTATTTCTGCACATACATCTTGGTGCTCTTGTCTGATTAGATGGTTTGGACAAATTCCATGAAGCAAAATTTTTAATCCAATGATCCATAAGATTTTAAAATTGTAAATGCCTGGCTATTTTTGCAACTTCCTTTCCCTCCAGGCCCCTTGACAGCAAAAGACTAAGGCCAGGCATCTCTGTAGGTTGCTATCTAGTACCAAATAGCTGATCTGAAATAACACCTTTAAAAACTAGAATTTGATTTGTATAATGACTAATACTGCTTATTATAGATCTCTTTTTTTTTTATGTTTTAACTACACGAACTGAAGAAAGTTTAGAAGGATTGAAAAGTATATACTTAAGAAATTTAATAACAAAAGGGCTAGTTGTATTTTTCTTTCTTAATCAAATAAGTACATTTGGATAGGGCATGGGTTGCACACATTAATAATAGCAAATTTTATGGAGAGTCATTCTAAATACTGCTTTCAAACAAAAACTGTTACCTGTGGTGCCAAATGTAGTCAGTCTTGCTTGATGGTTTTTAGGGCCAAGTAGGAAGCTGCAAACTGAGGGACCTGAGCACTGAGCGCAATCTTCAATTAAAGAGCACAGAATTGGGTCTTGCACGTAGTACGTTGCCAAATCATGCGCAGATAGAATTAATTACTGTTACGTTTCTGACACATTTATCAAATCACATGCAGAAAATCAAAGTTGAAGATAGTGACAATATTTTCAGTATATCAAAATAGGATCTTAAACAATGAATATAAAGTAAAATACAAATAAGAAGAAGAAAAGAAAAGCACCACTAAAACTTAAATTCTCGAGTACACAGATATTGGAAATTTTACATTTCTGCCACCTATGGTGACTGTAATTTGGCCCCATTGTGCATATATAATAATATAGGAGTAAGTACATATTTGATATTAGAAAATGTTACATATGCTCAAGGGGAGAGGAGTTACGGTTGCTGTGGGAAACGGAACTCTGAATTTCCTGATTTTTTTGTTGTGAAATCTCAGCCATCAGGTTACATTAGCATCATTTTCTACATTTAATAATAGATTGCTCCATTGTTGCTTTCATGAGAAAAAGGCTTTTTCCTCTTCTCCTAATATATTTAAAGTGATGGAATTCATTTTAAATTGAATTAACCAGGAAACACAGGTTCTTTATCAGATATAAATGACAAGCAATAAGCCCATATTCTGCCTCCAATTAAACAATTTAATCGAAATACTAGCTAAAGAGTTCTTAATTTTTAAATGTGAAATATATATTAAGTGGGTTGACAGAAATAACACCTATAAATTATCTTATTTGAAAGATGTTATAAGCATGTTATTTTTAAAATCTTTCAGATAAAACTCTTTCCCCTAATGGTTACCCATTAATACCAGATTCTGCAGTGATAAGCATGCATTGTCTGATTCTTTATATAAAGGAGTCTACTATGGTTGTGACTGCATTTCTAATTATCACCAACTTCTTCCGTAGCCTCAAAATAGTTTTTCTAAGTTGAGAAAACCGGGGCTCAAAAAGGTTAAGTGAATCACTCACAGTCAAAGAAAAAGCTGACATTGAACCCAGCCAGGTCCGTTGGACCCCAATATCCAAGCACTTTCTAGTACACCTCATCATCACCTGGCCTGCCTTCTTGTGCTTGGCCTAACTCATGTGTCTATACCACTAAGGAGAGATAATTGTAATAATGATCACCATCATCACACTCTATAGTCTTAGTGCTACTGATACTGATGAGTAAGCAGAAACACACCTACACAAGAAGGTAGAAACTTTTGGGGTCTAATACCCGCATCACAAATGAGTTAGGTTGAGGAAGAATTTACCTATTTTGTACTATGACAATAACAGAGGATTTACTATGTGCCAGGTGACACTCCCACAAAGCTGCAATATTAACACATCTCATTCTTATTACGACACTGTGATACAATTATTATAATTATCCTAATTTTACAGACTAGAACTTTAAAGCTCAGAGAGGTTAGGCAACATGGTGAAGTCCTCACAGCTATAAAGCAGTAGAACCAGGATATGACCCTGGATTGCTTGGCTTCAAAGTTAATGCTCTTAACCACCATGAAAGAAGACAAACATGTTGTGGAGCACAAAGAGAGAACTGCACGTGGACAAGCGTATGCCTTTTCTCTGTTTTTCCCTGCCCAGTCATATAAATATCTCCACAGAGAAATTCTGTGCTTCCTGAAGATAACATAAGATCTTGGGGGGGGGGGGGGGGGAAGGTACCAGCTAATTTTGACCAATTGCACCTATAAAATATACTTTTTAAAATATCACTTTTTCAGTCCTTCCGTTGCTAGTGATTCCATAAGCTGCTCCCAAACCATTTTTATATTCCACTTGTTTTCATAGTTTTTAATTGCCCACCCGTTTCTCTTGCAGTATACTTTACTATATACTGTCCTATTCTGCTTTTTTAAAAAGTGTGACCATCTTGTCACCATCATCTTAGAATACCCTATTATGCCTTAATTGGAATACTTAATTGTATCTCAGCCTTTTCTTCTGTAACTTTAAGTTTTCCGTGGATGTCTAGCTTCCTCAAAGAGGCTTATTTTGCAGAAATTTTCCCAGGTATTAGAAAACAATAATGGTAAATCAAGCAATATACTCTAATTCACATTATTATCATCTTAATACTAAGGAATAAATTACTTTCTTCCTTAAATATTAAAACTTATTAAGTCCTAAAAAGGAAAAAGGGAGAAATAATCCTTAATTTTTACAAAATGTTAATGATTCTAAAGACCCCGGGAAGCAGCCCCTATTCCCTTCCTCCTACCCTTCCCAATTTTCCAATTCATCAGTTGAATTAACCTCCTAAGCACTAAAGCCATCAGATAGCTGAGACATTATCTGGTCCATCAGTGGAGGCCAGCCACTCTGTCCAGGCAACACCAAGCAGTGAGCTCCGGGCCTCAGCTGTGTGAGCTTTGATAAGCTGAGCGGGAGCCTCACACATACACTGTAAGCAATTAAATTGCAAAAGGGCTTCTCTCTCCCCATTCCTCTTTCTTGTTCCCCCAAAGTTGAATAAAAATGATTTGATAAATTATTCTTTTCAGAGCTAGATACTCAAGGAAAAAAAAAAAATAGAAGGAAAGGAGAAAAGAAAAAGGAAAAGTCGCTCTTGAGAACTCATTATTAGCATGAATTCCCAGCACTCCAGCAATCATTACGCATCCACAGAAGAGGGAAGGCAATGGAGTAAAAGAAGAGAAAGGAGTTTTATCTCAATGCATGCAGGAAAGAGGGCAATGTTCTTTATAGCTTTAGAGACTTGTAGGCATTAGAAGCCCTGTTAGGACTTGTTCTTTGAAAGGCAAACCTTCAACCCTAAAATATAACTCAAACCTTGGATGGAAGGAATAAGCCTCTGCATTCATCACTAAGGCAACTAGTGTGCCCCAAAGCCTGGCCAGGGTAATAACTTCTGAGCAAGTTAGAGCTGAGGATATAAAGTGAAATAACCAAGACTTCACTGTGAAAAGAGAAAAACAAAAAGAGAGAGAGAGAGAGAGAGAGAGAGAGAGAGAGAGAGAGAGAGAGAGACAGATCTGTAGTTTACCAGGGACTCTGAGGACAGCTGCAGACTGTCAGACAAGAATTAAAAAAATAATAATAAAAAGGCAAGGCAGGGAAAAAGTAGTAAGAACTTATGCAATAAGTCAAAGCATACATTTAGCAGTTTCTCAATAAGTAAATGTTGCATAAATTAATAATTTTATTGTAAAATCTGTATATAGAAAAGTTAGATTTATGCAGTCTCTACTGTGTGAAGATAACGATATGCTTTAGATCCCCAAACTACTGAAGATAGCATAACCACCTTTAAAACCATCAGCCAAATTTGAAGAGCTAAAATACTACGACTTACAATTCCATTGCCTCTGGAAGAAAATATGGAGGAAAATCCTTGGATGCTAATCTTAACTCTGTGAAGGATAACTGATGGATTATTAATAATTGGAGGCACTTAACCAGAAATTTTGATTAATTAAATATCTGATATAAAAGCAAGTGACAATTATCATTTGGCAATTATGACAGGATGTTATGATATTATGCCATATCGGGAATTTTTTCCCCCAAACATTTCTTCTCCTCTGTCTTCAACAAAATGTCACCTAACCAATCCTATCAATCCTCCGGACTTAAGGCACATAACATTAGAATTATGTTGCTTTCTCTGACCCAATGGAATTGTGACACTTCATGAAATAGTGATAAAAAGCAAACCTCAACTATCCAAGTTTGAAGTGTGAAGGCAGCATGTTCTGCAAAAGGAAGAATAAAGTAAGAGAACGTGGACAAAGAACAAGAGAAAAAAACAAGAAATGTGAATGATAGAATGCACGTGGAGGGTCAAGTGCAGAGAGAAATGGAAACACATAACCAAGATATTTTTCTTTACAATGGAAAAAGATTTACTCTTGATATCCTCTTGAAGGGTGTCATTCTCCACAGCTCCTTGCCACATGTATTTAACCAATCATAATGCTCCCAGGCCCTCTGCCACCTGAATATTTGCACTACCAGAGTCAATAAAAGAAGCAGTTCAGTTTAGTATGGACTAAGTGCCAAGTAACTTGGTAGGTATTAAAGTTACAGCTATGGATACAACACAGTAGCTTTCTTGAGGAACTTCTAGCCTCAAGGGTGTCATTGAATTGAGACATTGGAGGATTTTACTCAACCTGAATAATTTTAGCCTAACTGAAAAACTAGATATATAAATAAGAAATATCAATATATCTGGTAAGGGGGGAGCTCACAGGGTAGTATTCCACCCAGACCAGAGCAAATGTAAACGAAGAAGACAAAAAAAAATAATAATAATAAAATAAAAAAACTTCTTAGAGGAAATAAAGCTCTAAAAGTAGAAGAAGAAGGAGACAAAGAGTATTTTATATCAGTTGAGCAAAAAGAGTAAAAGTTGATAAGCATAGAGTAGCAAGGAAACAACACAACACAACTCACTTGATATTATTAAAGTGTGAAATTTCAGGAAGGGCAAGATATAAGAATAGAGAAGGAAGCAAGGGGCAGATTACAGAGCAATATCTCTGTACTCGGAATGACCTTGACTTATACACACCATTTCCATTTATCATCCCACTGCCTTGAGTTTGGTCAAAGGGGCAGATCTAGCTTCAAGGCAGGCTACAAAATATACTTTGAAGATAAGTAACTAATAGTACAGGAACAAAGAAAAGACAGCTATTGGGAGAAAAACTGAAAGTCTACCATTTATTTCATTTTACTGATAATATATAGCTATTGGAATATCTGAAACAGTAATGCTTTAACTATATTAGACATCCAGTAAAACTATTTTTGTAGAAATACAGAGAATATATTATTCAGTATAAGGTAATCAGGAAAATGAGCCAGCAGAATGACTGAGATACTGATAGAATTCTGACCAACCTGGCAGGATGGTGGCCTGGAGCTGAGATTAAGATCATTTAACAAAGAATCTTGTTGCCTAGGATTCACCCTTGTCATGCATGTCTACAACATTCTCTCCTGAGGCAAAGTTTTTTTTTTTTTTTTTTTTGCTAAACCAGACTCAATTGGCATCACCAGTGTGAGTTCCGTGAACAGTTTGTGCAAAGACCTCGACAGAAACCAAGAGAAGAATCACTATGAACAACTGACGACCATTCATGGAGGTAGAGAGCAGAATAGTGGTTACCAGGGGCAGGAAGGGAAGTGGGAAGGAGGGTAAAGAGAAGTTTGTTCAGCGGTACAAAAATACAGTTGTGTAAAAGGAATAAGTTCCAATACTTGACAGGACAACAGTGAAATTATACTTAACAATAATTTATTGCATATATCAAAATAGCTAAAATAGGAGAATTATAATATTCCCAACATAAAGATGTGTGAGGTGATGCATAGCCTAATTACCTATTTGATCATTATGCATTGTATACATGTATGAAAGTTTCACAAGTACCTTTAAAATATGTATAACTATTACATATCAATAAAAAATAAACAAGCAAAAAAGAATAAAGAAGAAAAACAATACAATAGGGGGAAAAAGACTTATTATGAAAAGGAAATGTAAAACAATTGTCTTCAACCATATTCCAGAGATATTGTGTCAACAAAACAGAAATACGCTGCTATGAAAAAAGAATAATCAGAGATCCAAAAGATTTCTCAGAATTTAACACTGTGATTAGAAAAGTAAAATATTTTAAAACCGTAAAATATCTCCTGACAATCTTAGAGCCTGTTGTAGTGGGGCAATGGTGAGAAAGGACACAGGGGAGGAAGGCAGGGTGTAGAGGAATGGTCGCAGCCTCCCTTAGGGTGTGCTCAGGACTTTGGGCTGTGTTAGGTAATGCACAACCATTGCAGCAGGGTAAATGGGGAAGTTGCGCCATCAACATTTTTGTTGTTGAAAGATCACTGGGAGGTAGGATAGAAATTGGATTGAAGGTGAGAAGGACAAAACTGGAAGCAGGACACAACTAGTTAGGAGGCTACCGCAGTAATCCAAGGATGAGATGATGATGACTGAAATTAGGGGCCACAAGATACAATTATCTAATAGATGTCCACAAGCTGAAAAATGGGCAGACTCATAATTATTTATTCCTGTAAATAATTTACAGCCAAAATAGGAAGGCAGACAAAAGTTTACTGAAGAAAGCAGATGTCCTACACTGACTCAGGGGCCAGCAGAAGGAAGATTATCAGAATGCCACATAAATGGAGTAGTTAAGAAGGGGTGAGCCAAGGGTACTCTTTTAAAAACAGACTCAGAAGGCCCATCCTTCAAAAGTAGCTCAGTCTTTCAGTCCAATTGCTAACAGGTGATGAAACCTGATCCATAAAACATTCCCAGAGTGTCATTGAATTGAGGCATTGGAGGATTTTACTTACCCTGAATAAGAAATCACTTCCAGTGCTTGAATTTTAACAGATTATCTTCTCCCACCTGTCTACGACACACATGTATGTGCATGCACACACACACACACACACACACACACACACACACCCCTTTTAAGGTGCATAGCTGCGTTAATTATAGACAAGGCAGAAAAGGCAAAACACCATTCATAGCATATTTGCTGCTGTTATGGCAGATTGATTCATTCAGTAATTCATTTTTTGTATTCATAGAACTCATTTAAGATGTTTTAGATAATATGGTCAAAACAAAAGCTAAAAGAGATACAGAATCTCTTTTCAATGATCATTAAGCTTGAAATCATAAAGTTCCAAATTTTGGAAGGGACCATAGAGTTATCACATTTGACTTTTTAAATGATTCATGATATTCTACCACAATATTCAGTTACATAATGGGTCAGACTCTGAACAACTCCTATAACAATAAATTTTCTGCCACCAGGGAGCTTATTAGTGGTTATATAATTCTTGGATCACAATCTAGTTTCTAAACTTTTTCAGATAAACTTTTTTTGGTCATATAGAAGCAAAAAATAATAATAATAATAATTCAATCTCTCGTTCTACAGAGCTTCAAAAACTTGAAGATGTTCTATCCCCAACCCTACCCCCAATTCTAATTTTTAGGTCCAATATCAACAGTGATTTTAATATTTCCTCATATGTCATGAATTTCAGATATCCCACCACCCTGTTTACTTTTAATAGTATACATCTTACATTTGTTAATGTCTGTTTCAAACTATATACACGACTAAATGTGATACTTCAGGTGTGGTCAGAGTACCTAGAATACAGCTGCTCTTTTGCCTTCATTGCTCAAGAAATTAACTTCTAAGAATTCTTCCATTTGGACAGTCTGGAAAATGAGACACGTGGATAGACCTGCTGACTATAATACAACTACATTCCAGATAAAATTATAAGGAAATTCTTTAAAAATTTGAGCTAACTCCTTTTCAAAAATGTATGAAAACAACATCAGAATAAACTCAAAGAGAATAGTAAGAAAACATATCTTAAAATACAGTAGAATAAATTAACAAAGGAAGAATTAAGATAAAATAAAAACAGGCAGGGTGCGGTGGCTCGTGCCTGTAATCCCAGCACTTTGGGAGGCCGAGGCGGGCGGATCACGGGGTCAGGAGATCGAGACCATCCTGGCTAACATGGTGAAACTCTGCTTCTACTAAAAATACAAAAAAAAATTAGCCCGGCATGGTGGCGGGCACCTGTAGTCCCAGCTACTCGGGAGACTGAGGCAGGAGAATGGAGTGAACCCGGGAGGCGGAGTCTGCAGTGAACCGAGATTGTGCCACTGCACTCCAGCCTGGGCGACAGAGCAAGACTCCGTCTCAAAACAAAAACAAAAACAAAACAAAACAAACAAACAAAAACCAATAAAGGTAGCATATTATTGCGAAAGGGCTAACAAATAGAAACTTGTCAGAACCAAAAAAAATAGATAAAATTGGCTGGGTGCAGTGGCTCGTACCTGTAATCCCAGCACTTTGGGAACTGAGGCAGGTGGGTTACTTCTGACCAGGAGTTTGAGACCAGTCTGGCCAACATGTTGAAACCCTATTTCTATGAAAAATGCAAAAGTTTGCCAGGCGTGGTGGAGTGTGACTGTAATCCCAGCTACTCAGGAGACTGAGGTATAAGAATCACTGAACCCAGGAAGTGGAGGTTGCAGTGGGCCAAGATTGTGCCACTGCACTCCAGCCTGTGCAACAGAGGTAGACCTTGCCAAAAAAGAGAGAGAGAGAAAAAAAGATAAAGTAGACATAAAGGGATTACAATTATAACAAAAGTATATAAACAAGTTTATGCTCAGTAAATTTGAAAATTTAAGAAAAATGGACACATCCTTTGCAACACAACATGTCAAAACTGATTTAAGAAGAACTACAGGAGTATGATACTTTTATTATCAATCATTAAAAATTAGACTCAGCAGTGAAAAATATTTCTATAAAGAAAAGATTTAGCTTAGACAATTCCATAGAAGGTTCTATCAAACTTTTAAGAAGTCATTCTAACATTATGAAAAGTATTTTCAGTGAGTAGAAATAGAGAAAACTTGCCTGATTTTATAAGACTAGAATAACACAGAAACCAAAACCAAGCACATTAGAAAGGAAACGTCTAAAACAATCTCAGTAATAAATGTAGAGACACAAAATCCTATAAACAAGACACTAATAAAAAAAAGGCATAAATGTGTGAAAAACATAATGCACCAGCACCTAGCTGACTTTATATCAGGTATCAAGGGGTAATACATTATCAGAAAAATCTGCAATTTAATTTACTTCGTACAGACAAAAGGACAAAAGGACAAATATGTGATTACCTCAATAAACATAGTAACAGCATTATGATCAAATTGAACATTCCATTATAAAAAATAATATAGCAAGTCAGGAATAGAAATACACTTCTGAAACTTGGTCAAAGGTGTCTACAAATAAATGAAGAAGAAGAAGGAGCAAAAGGGGGAGAAGAAGAATGAATTGTGTAGTGGGCAGCTGGACAGCTGGATGTGAAGGACTGGAGACTGCATGAGAGAACAAAGCTGGAGATATTTATTTAAGTCATCTGGGCAAGAGTAATTTTTGACTACACAAGAGAAATTATTTTGGGTTTTTTTGAAAAAAATATTTTTTATTTTTCTATAAAGCTTTTCAAGCATTAATTTCATCTATATTAAAAACCTAAAACCATCATACCTACTCCTAAATTCACACCGACCTCTACATAAATTAAAGCACTGCATGTTATACATATCTCCTACTTTTTAGCTTTTTTCCCCTAAGTTGTTTATTCCAAACTTCTCTGGCTTTTAGAAAACAAAAGCCAGGGAAAAGCGTACTTTGAGGGCAACTTCTGATTGTCTCACAGCCAAAGACCTCCCCTGAAACAAAGCAGGTACGTAGCCAGATTACTCGCTTCAAAGAAGAAATTTAAAAGTTTTAAAAAAATACTGGGAGAAAAACCAAAAATGATATATCAGAAAGTGGACCACATTAAGAATTGGAGTCATGTACTTTATGCAATAAGGAGGAACTAAAAGTTGTTTGACATTTTTTAACAAAAGTCATATTATCAAAGTCTGATTTTTAGGAAATTTAACTTAAAGGAACAGAGGGGGTGGAAACCAGAGGCCAATTGACTAGTATATTACAATAAACAGGTGAATGGGTACATTCCGATTCACCTGTACCTGAAAAAATGTACCTCAGGAACATTTTTATCTCCAGCCATTTGCACTTTTACAGCTTTTGTCAAATTACTAAAAACAATGGATGAAGTCAGTTTCTCCCAATATCCTGGTCAATCCCATGGAAATGCAGGTGATATTAACAAGAAAAGCATAGGCATTGCTTGGAATAAGAATGTGAGAGTTTCAGGGCAGCCATGAGAAAGGAATTTAAGAAAAAAAAAGTCTACAAATTAAAATTTAGCAAGACATCTAGAAAGGTAGGTCTTAGTTTCTGGTCTTTTTTCCATAAAGTTTTTCAAGTATTAATTTCATCTATATTAAAAACCTCCTCACACACAACAAAGTCCAGATAAATATTTCATCCTTTAATGATTTTTTTTAAATCAACAATTGGTCTTGTTGAAAGGTAAACTTAGGCACATTAAAAGTTTAGTGAGTTTATTTGAACATTCAGCAATTCATGAATTGAGCATCATCCGACTGCACGTCGTTCAGCACTTCACTGGGGGAGGAGGAAGAGGGAGAAAACTTGTAGGTGTTTGTAGAAGCAAGCCAAAGAAAATAATTTGATTGGCTAGAATGGAAAGTCTCTGGGTGGCGGTTTGTTGGTGGTTTCTGAGTGGGCCAGCTTTAGGTATTTTTTATTGTTTCTATCGGGCTTCAGTTTTCTTGTGTAGGAACTCAAGATGCTGGAGCCATCTCAGCCTAATGACCTCCCAATTATAAAATAAATAAAAGTCTTCTTATGGGAAATAAAATGAAAACAAACAGAGTAGGAGTGATAACTTGTGTAATTGCCTACATTCATTACAGTCCTTCTATTTTGTGTATGTCAGCCTTAGAATGAGGTCCCATAGATAAGATAATTTTTTAACTTCCCCATGTCTGGTGTTGTCACATACATGTCCCAGATCTACCAGACTGAAAATCCTGTACTTACTTGAACTACTTTCTCTCATATGTGCACCTCATTCAGTCAACAAAACCTTTTTTCTCATTCCTCTTGTTTCCCTGATTTCCCATTCTTTTTCATTACTACTGCCCTCCCACATTTCGTAATTTAAATCTGGAATTCTGCAACCACTTCCTGGTTTGTTCTCACTGGAGTCTCTCTCCTTGTTACACACGGCTGACAAATGGCCAACCAGAATATACTGTTTAGTCTACTTTTCCAAAAACCAATCTATGTGCTTTCCTCTGGACTGAGATCCAAAGCCTTCTAGAAAATGATTCCTTCTTATCTAGTCAACTTTACCCATCATTTCTCAAAAGGGGGATTCCATTCCAGAAAAGAAAATCCAATCTGTTTCATGCTCTTGACTTAATCAGTTTTCACATCTGTGCCTTCTCCATTCACAGTAACACGTTCTTTACTTTCTGCCAATGTATTTTTATCTTTCTTCGTAACTCATCTCAAGGGAGACGTTTAAGCCTCACTTTATGTCAACTAAACACTCTTCACTCTACATTCTCTTTGTGTATGTAACTGTATGTGTAAGTATATGTACATAGGTACTACTATTCACATGCTGCCTTCTAATTTCCTTCTAGTTGCTTCATTCAGATCTCCATGAATATTTTTATTATCTTTTGTTAAGATTTTGATTAGCAATTTTAGTCAATGAAAACTTGAATCTTAGTTGCATAGTTGGTATAACAGATGGAAGACTCATGATTAAATATAATTTCAACAGGATAAATAAAAATTGCAAGATATTTAAGAAATGAAATTAATGAGAATAAATGAAAGTACGGCAAGTGCTGCACATGAGAAGCAGCGAAAAGAGCAACAATGTTGTCATCCCAAGGCAGGTAACCTTGGGATGTCTATTTACTAACTGGATCTCAATTTTCCTAACCTAGAAAATAGATTGGACAAGGTGGTCCCTAATATTTCTTTCAGCTCTGGTCTTCCACGGCAGATGTGTCTTCAGTAATGTTTTTGGTAGGAAAAATTATGACCCCCCCAATCATATTCCACCACATTCT
Organism: Macaca fascicularis; assembly: GCF_037993035.2. Lineage (NCBI taxonomy): Eukaryota > Metazoa > Chordata > Mammalia > Primates > Cercopithecidae > Macaca > Macaca fascicularis. The sequence continues at coordinate 166,429,109 of NC_088376.1, read as the reverse complement.
GCTCTTCAGGATTGTGACTGCATTACTTCGTATGGCAAAAGGGACTCTGAAACTGTATTAGGTTGGTGCAAAAGTAATTGCAGTCTTTGCCATTACTTTTAATGGCAATGTTTTAATAGTTAACATTACTAATAAATTGATCTTAAAATAAGGAGATTATCCTGGATTACCCAGTTAGGGCTAATGTAAGCAAATGAATCTTTAAGAGCAGAAAAGGACGTCAGAGAGATTGGAAGCATGAGATGAACTCTACATAAAAAGCGTCACATGGAAAGCCTGAGAAGAAAACAATGATTCCACCCAGTGAGATTGAAAGAGGCTCGCAAGCCCCAGATGAGAACCACAGCCCAGCAGATATGTTGATTATAGTTAGCTAAGACTCCGAGCAGAGAATCTGACCATGCTGTGTTGACTTTCTTACCTGCAAAACTGTGAGCTAATATAATTATGTTGTCTTAATCTGCTAAATTTGTAATAGTGGCACTGGAAAAAATAACACACTTTCAAAGAATCGGGTAATGCATCTTTTGTTTTTCTACACCACGTTCTAAACAACACAGAGTAATCTTGAAATGTCCAGAGGGCAGCTGGATATGAAAAACTGCAGCTTATAAAAGAGAAGAAAGCCAAAGATACTGACTTTAACTCATGTGCCCAAAAGTGACTGTTGACTCCACAGGAATGGATGTATTTACTACATACAGCTGAGAAAAGTTAGAAGACTGGAAGCACATATGACTGAGTCTTTAGGAGTGTCCACAAGACAAAGGAGAAAGAGAAGAAATGGTCAAAGATTAAGATGAGAATAGGAAAACATATATGTTTGGCAACAAAAGTGGCAAAGCTTTGTAAAGAGGAGGTGGTCACACTAGATGGCTTCTATAGTTTCAGTGAAGTGGGAATTAAGATTAATTCAAATTGCTTATTGGGACACTGAGAAGGAAGTTCTGCAGTAGTCTTTGCAGCTAGAGTTCTAGAGCATCTATTACTGATAAAGTAAGGGTGCTCTTTGGAAGTGGGGCTAGACAGATTTTGTAGGAGCCAGGGGTATAATAGCATCTGCGTCTTCCTCCAGGATATAATATGAGCCAGGCCAGGAGAGTGGTATGTGACAGGCGATTTTGCTCCAAGCTTGGGTACTAGTACATGGCATACAGCAAAAAATCAATGAAGGAACAATAAACTAAACAATGGCTAGAACAAAGACTATATTTTTGGAAAGTTTTTATTACAGAAAGGAGCAAGCTGAATGCCTGGTTGAAGTTAGGAGAGTTAAATCAATTCAGACCCCAGCAAGAGGGGCAAAAAGGCTTTATGGTGCTAGGAAAATAGAAGAGGCGACAAACAGCCTTTCTGACTGCAGTACTCTTCCACATAGATCATCATATTCAGTCTCAGCAACTTTAAAACAGAAACTACTTATGCTCATTTTCCAAATAATTTCTATTCCAGAAACAGAAATTCAAAAGTTTATATGACTTATCCAAGATCACACAGCAGGTCAGAAGCATAACTTGGGTTTAAAAGCTTTGCATCTTCCTCTAAGTTCTGCCGAGGTTAAATGTCTGGAAAGTGATGTAAAAGAGACCAGAATCTCAGATTACAAAGCCTATGCCTTCCCTACCTCAGTACAGCATTTTCCAAAACTACATTCTTAGTCATATTTAAGTTCTTTAATATGCATCTTTCTATTCATTGCTCATTTTATTCTCATGCCAAACATGTGGATGTGAAAATTTTTATTCCCATTATATAGACAAGGAAAATTAGGTTTGGAGAATTGTAAATGATCTAACCCAAGTAGTGCAATCAGTTAAAGAGTTAGCACTCTTATGCCAGCTTTAACCTTACCACTAGCATTTCTTTTCCCCAGTAACAACCAGACCTATATTCTTATCCTCATTTCCCCTTAATTGTTCTACTGTCTCTTCCTGTCCTGCTCATGCACTTAAAATCCCAGCATCAAAGTGTCTGTTTCCCACTTAGTATTATGAGTTTTCCAACTTCGTAAGATAATTGTCACAGCCATCATTTGGTCTCCCACCAGAGCCCAGAAGCCTTTGGATCCAGCTACTTCTCCCTCTTAGACAGAGATCACCTTCTTTAGAATGAGAAGTGGGGTTTGGGTATTGTATGTCCTCCTCACACTGTTTCAAATCATATGGAACTGATGCAGTATAATGGGGATACTTTCAGAAGCCTGGCAGCTTGTGTAAAAAAGCTGACTAAGTTAATCTGTGTGTGAAATGGGAGAATGCCTTGGGGAACATGACACAGTTTTTAAAAGAGAAAAAATAATAGATACTATAGAGGAGAAGAGAAAAGAAAATGAAAGAGAGGAAAATGTGGAAGAGAGAAATGGAGAGAAAATTTCTTAAAAATCAGAGGAAAAACTGGGAGCTCGCTATATGGAAATAGATTTTATGAGAATAACTTTAAAAACAAATATAGATAATAATAAATTATCTTTATGTATTTAAAGGCAGACTAAAAAATGCATTCTTTCTCCATTTCCCTCTCCCCCTCCTTCAGTTATCAGAAAATTTGTTAGATAAAATACATCTAAAAAATAATAAACAAAGGTTTACTTTTTCTACATGACTTTGAAATACCTCTTTATTCCCAAGTTTCCATGGAAGAGGATGTAATTACATAAGTGTGAATATCTACTATTTCTTTTATCTCTTTTCTTGATCTATTCCACCCTCTCCTTCAAAACTAATGAAATGAGAATAGGTAGGAGTCGACCCATGGAAGGTGAGTAGGTACCATCAGCCACTATATGTATGAGGCCAGGAGATGCCACAGCACAGCCTGGGGAGAAAATGCCTCAATAATGGCCAAGACAATATTGATCATTTCTAGCCTTTGAAAAATACAATGAATCAGAGGCAACATCTGATACTCCACTGGATTTCAGTGACTTTAGGAAATGAGCAAATAATATGCATTTTTCTTTGTATATAGGTAGTGAGCTTTTTTGAAATCAGAGCAATTCTCCCTCCAAAATACTCTTGAAGATAATCTGTTTTCCCGGATCTCTCAGGGCTCCCTTCAAAAACAGGATTTTGCACCTGCTGTGGCCTGACTCTCAATTGTGATATGTAGGCTCCCTCTACTGGACATAGGGTTAGTTGCAGCCAGTGTGCGTTTTTAATGAACTTTGAGTTGCTATAGCCTTGTGACTTCTGTATGATTATGGTTAATGAAGTGAGGACCAAGGATAATGCTTAACTCTCTCTCTCTCTCTCTCTCTCTCTCTCTCTCTCTCTCTCTCTCTCTCTCTCTCTCTCTCTCTCTCTCTCTCTCTCTCTCTCACACACACACACACACACACACACACTCATTCTTCTCTGAAAGTCTAGAATGTAGTTGTCTAGTATGAGTAATTTAGCACCATTCTCTATTTTCATTGTGCTTGCTCACTGTCGATCTGTAGGACTTTTTTTCTCATTTCACTAACTAGAATAAAATTTATGGGTTGGGGATTCAGAATTTATTTTTTTCATTAATTTACTTTTAAATTTTTGTAGGTACATAGTAGGTATGTATTTATGGGGTACATGAGGTATTTTGATACAGGCATGCAATGTGAAATAAGCACATGATACTGACCCAAGTTTCAATGACAAGTCTCCACTTATTGGATTGAAAGCATGTGTTTTCCACTTATTATTTGTATTACTTTGAGTCAGTTAATTTCTCAGAGCCTTGGATTCCTGATCTTGGGAAATAAAACAATAGATGTTCCTAAGGTTGTTGTGATAATTAAAAGACAAACCATATGTCAATGATACACACATTTTTCTGGCACAGTAGAATATGATTCTCTAAGCAGTTAACAAATGCTAATTTCCTTTTCATTTGCTGACCTCTCTGTGTGGCCAGGTCAATGGATTTAACTAGAAATATGTGACTCGCATTAGCAAAAACAGTTAGACTTGAAATTATTTCAATTTTAATAAACTCTACCCAAATGAAGAAGGCATATATTTTCAGCATCCTCTCTGACCAGGCAATAGGCTAGGAGCACAGACTGTAAGAAGAACTCAGATATCGACGCTGGACTCCTCTCATTCTCTCCAGGAATACATGGGGAGGGGAAAATATGTTTCTTGCTTCTGTATCAGCTTCTGCCCTATGGCATCCCTGGTACTTCTCATTGTAATTGCTCAATCGATGTTTATTAAAATAATCTTCAGTCATCTGTCTTGCTCTCCACCTTCTCTTATGTAAAGCATAAAATGTATGTCTTTCAAATCCCGGACATCCTGCCATTAAACACATACTTATTTTTCCACTCCACATCTCTCTTTTCCCATTCCCTTCTCTCAACCCTTTGAATACACTTTAATGATGTTGCCTTCTCACATTTTACCTTGCATGCTGGGAGCTCCAGATGAAAGATGGAGCAAATATCTTGCTCCATTAGATCTATACACTGTATTGTCAATATTTCTCCCTTTTGAATTATGTTATCCCACAGCAAAGACCATCATATACCAACATAGAGAAATAAACATGTGAGCTTAAGACTCACTCGAACCTAGAGAACACAGCACATTGTCTTAACATGCCTTGAACAAATAGCACCAAATACAGCTATAACCAGGACAAAGAAATCAGAAATCTCTGGATTAGTGATTTACAAACTCCTGGACTCAGGAGTTTGTAAACATCTGGAGGAATCAAAGCATGTTGTCAAAGTCTAATGCACAGTTCATTCCTTACAACTTTATTAAAATTATAGCATAAACTTCACCATAGAAATGTACTCTGTAGGCTGGTTGCGGTGGCTCACATCTGTAACCCCAGCACTTTGGGAGGTTGAGGAGGGGAGACCACTTGAGCCCAGGAGTTTGAGACCAGCCTGGGCAACATAGCAAAACCTCATCTCTATCACAAGAAAAAAAAATGTGCCAGGCAACGTTGTGCACACCTGTAGTCCCAGTCACTCACAAGGCTGAGGTGGGAGGATTGCTTGAGCTAGGGAGGTTGAGACTGCAGTGAGCCTTGATCACATCACTGCACTCCAGCCTGAGCAACAGAGCAAGATCCTGTCTTAAAAAAAAAAAAAAAAAAAAAAAAAAAAAAAAGGAAAAGAAAAGAAAGAAATACACTCTGTGTTGATTTGCGGTAAAACCAAAACAAGACAACAAAATTAAATGAAATGCATATTCCGTCACACATCAAAATAGCTCTTTATCCTCAAAACCCTTTATCAAAACAAATAGTTGTTGTTTCCTCTTTAGAGCTTCCAAAATGATAATCTAAACCATGACTCTCCAAGAGAGGGTAAGGAATATAATAGTCACTAACAAATCCTAGAACTATTTTTTGTTAGTTTGTTTGTTTGTTTCGCTCTTTTCACCCAGGCTGAAGTGCAATGGCGCAATCTTGGCCCACTGCAACCTCTGCCTCCTGGGTTCAAGCAATTCTCCTGCCTCAGCCTCCCCCCGAGTAGCTGGGATTACAGAAGCCCGCAACCACACCAGGCTAGTTTTTGTATTTTTAGTAGAGATGGATTCCACCATGTTGGCCAGGCTGGTCTCAAACTCCTGACCTCAGATGACCCACCCGCCTTGGCCTCCCAAAGTGTTGGGATTACGGACATGAGCCACTGTGACCGGCCGAGCCATTTTTGTGTCACTGTTCATCTGACTTGCATTTTCCTTTTTGTTAAGTCTCTCTAAAAATCACATCTTAAATCGTCTTAAATTGATGGACTGTGAGCTTCATCAATGCAGGGATGGTATTGGTCTTGACCTCCAAGGCTTCCCTAGTACTTATTGCAATGCAGCAGGCACACAATCCCAGTACTTATTGCAATGCAGCAGGCACATAATCCACAATTTATAAATTCAGTTGAACTAAACAGCATCTTTTCTGAAGATATTTTTAATTTGGATATTATCATGTGATCATGGTATTAGCATGATTCAAAATAAATCAGTAGAAGACCCTAGGGCCTTCAGATCATTTCAAACTATAACCACCACCAAAGTTAAGTTTGAAAATGGTGGCTGCGACAAGGGCTGGGAGTGGAATCCACTACTGTAATGATTTTCTGCCATTCCCTAATGTCTTCCTGCCTCCCTGCAGCTCTTTGAGTTTTTACACTTGTTTCTCTTAGTCACACATACTAACAAAAAGAGAACAATCGAGTCAGACATCCTCTGCCACAGTTAGAATTTCAGTGCAGACGTGCTTTATATATGGATCCCCATGAAGAGGAAAACGATTCAAGCCCACAGTCACTCTTAATATCCATCTAAGTCTTCATCTGGCTGCACTTCTCTAGATTGACTATGTGTCTTTTCTGATGTATCTACCTGGTAACCTTGCTTGGCTGGAAACTATTATATTTTCTGGCATCTCAGCACTACAGAGAAGTCACAAAGTATGTTTCTGACTTCCTCTTCACACCAACAAAGATAACATTTGGGACTCTGAGAATCAGAGAAGGGACCGGGCACCCCACAAGAATATCAGCCATGAGAAACTGAACAAATTAAGAGATCTGGACAAAATGAGGGACATCGCTGGCATAAAAAAGTCAGAAGTCTAAAGCCGGTCTAACAGACACGCCAAGACCCAAGGTGAGTTAGAACAAGGCAGGATACAACAACATCCACATAGCAATGAATTTGGAGCCACCTGTTCTTAGGCCAAGGAGCACAAGCTAGAGAGCAAAATTAAGGAAATGACATCTCATATCTATTTTTGACTCACACTGATATTTTGTTTTTCCATGGATATGCTACCTTTCCTTCTCTGGATTTCTACTTTCCAACTTCATACAATTTCTATTATGCTTGTCTTTCTCTCCTGTTCTCTCTCTCTCTCTCTCTCTCTCTCTCTTTCTGGATGGGGGCAGGGGTGATGTTTGCAATGTGTTCTGCATCTGTGTCCCTGTGTTTTGTCAGGGAGATATTTGTTCTCAACTTTCCCAATATGTTCTCCAAACGCAAAAGATATAAACATGATGAGAAGCTCCATTATTGCTTGATCCATCAATTACTTTTAATATTCATTAGAATCCTAGCTGAACATTATGAGAAGCAGGAAGGAAAATGATAGAATTGCACTAAGAAGAAAAATGTTCTTTGTTTTCTATCAAAGCCATTGTTATTTACTCTCAGGATTGCACACTGCTTTTAGCTCTCTTCCTGCATGGAAATCTTCAATGGTCCAAATAGTCTTAACATTGAAACTCAGGTAGTTTCTGTGGTTAGTGATGGAGGTAGATATTAAAGGGATTGTATCTGTAATGCACAGGATCCAAGTGGATATGTCACATAAACAACTGGAAATAGGAATCTGGAGCTCAGAAAAAAAGCTGAAGAGGAAAATGCAATGTCTTGCGTTACAGATGGTCTATAAAACCAGAGAATTGGGTGAGATAAGCTTAATAAGGCAATAGAACATGAAACGGAACGAGGACCCTGAAATGAGGCTTGGAGAAATGTAGAGGACTACGTGCTCACAAACAGGGTGTTCCCCATAAGTCCTGCTCTCGCAAACGAAGCAGGGCGTTCCCCATAATTTTCCCGTGGGTCCCCCTTTCTTTATTTACCTGCCCGGGGTGTTCCCCCTCCGGTTCCTTGCTCTCGTGGAGCCACAGACCCTGCTCTCTGCGCCAGATGTTGGGGTCCGCGTGTTTCCTAAACAAAGGCATGAACACACAAGACAACACAACAAGACAAGACAAACATGGCAGCTGCCTCGAATGGCGCGCTCTGCTTTATTTTATACAGTCGTTTGTGGAATGTTGCCAAGTCACAAGACACATTGTTGTTTTTTTGACCTTTCCCTGACTTTCTGGATTTTCAAACTGTTTACACATAAACAAGCCCCCAACGCCCTGCTTCGTTTGCAAGAGCAGGACTTTTGGGGAACGCCCTGCTTCGTTTGCAAGAGCAGGACTTATGGGGAACGCCCTGCTTCGTTTGCGAGAGCAGGACTTATGGGGAACACACTTTGCGAGCACGTAGTCCTCTACAGAGAAATTCACACATTTACAAATCAGGAGGCAATAAAAAGAAACTGAGGAGCAGACAGAAAGAGGAATACCATCATGCAAAAGTGGTGTCACGAAAGATAGTGAGGAAACTACTGCAAGAAGAAAGGCAAAAGCAACTGCACTGAAAGCTTCTTAGAGGTAAAAAAAAATGAGTGAATTTGGCAATATGCTGATCACTGGCAAATTTAGCCAGAAACATGCCAATGGAATGATGCTGTATATAAGCCAGCTTAGAGAGGGACAAGTTGTGAAGTGGAGAAAATCTTTTCTAATTCAAATTTAAAATAATGTAATGAAAGATCATTTAGAAGGGTCAGGCCCAGTGGCTCACTCCTGTAATCCCAGCACTTTGGGAAGCCAAGGCAGGCAGATTGCTTGAGCCCAGGAGTTCGAGACCAGCCTGGGCAACATGGTAAAACCCTATGTCTACAACAAATACAAAAATTAGCTAGGCATGGCAGTGCACACATGTAGTCTCAGTTACTTGGGAGGCTGAGGTGGGAGGATCACCTGAGCCCAGGTGGCAGAGGCTGTAGTGAGCAGTGACAATGCCACTGCACTCCAGCCTGCATAACAGAATGAGACTACGTCCGCCCCCAAAATACATAGAAAGATAAAAGAACATTTGTAATAATTAGTAGGATGTGAGATCATTGTGGATAGCATGGCCTTTTTGTGAAGGGCAGAGAAAAGATATGAGTATAGCTTGATGGTACTGCAGTATCAAGGGTGTGTGTTTGCTTGCTTTGTTAGTTGATGTAAATGCTAATGACAAAGACACAGTACAATAGATTGTGCATATATTTCTGTGTAATAACAGATGGAACCATGTCTCCCAAAAAGAGGAGGTAATGGGTAGGCAGACAAAGAAACCTGTCCCATTTGCTAGCTTGTATTTGCTTTAAGGATAAAGTTGCCTATAATAGCGCTACATTTTCCCGTGAAAGCATATACCAATACCACCAACACATGTTACAATGCCCTACGAATAAACAAAATTAACTTGTTGAAAATTTTAAGTGACCAGGCTGTATGTAATTTCAGATTGATAGTTTTAGCATGGTCTCAAAAAATATAACACTAGAGAAGGAGATACAATAAATGTAAGGAAATATTTCGCAGCTACATTGCAGGACGGTTTTCTGAGATTTTTAAAATATTTATTTTGGGACTCAGTCTAGCCCCTGAACAGCTTCACAGCACTGTTAGTGTCTCTTCCGGTGGTATTGTCAAATACTATTATAGTAGATGCCAATTAACCATACTGCCATCGGTTTAAACAAAATATTAGCATACTGTGTGTGTGTGCATGAGTATGTATGCAAGCTTTAAACATGGCTGATGTGCCAGAAAGCAACATTTCAGTGCCTGAAAAATGCAACCATGATATAATTATGTCTGCTCATGAGCATATTCATGGATGGAAAAATATCTATCATCTTTTTCAGGTTCAATTTTTAAAATTTGTGATCACCATCAATTTACTCAAAAATAACAGCCCTGCTATTGCTTTTAACAATGGTAGTGTGGATGCAGAGTTATTCATTGATAATATTTTCACATTGTTACATTTGATATTATCTCCCTAAATATTTCTGAGAACCAAAGTATTCTTCAAAATATTCTATAATTTTATAAACACTATTTCATAATGCAAGAATTGTGATGTCATTGAAGATTCAACTTTGAGTGTTGCTTAGTATCTAGAATTTGGTTTAAAGTTAAATAGTAAGGATCAGTTCAGGAATTTAAAAAGTGCTCAGGTCCCATGTTGCAGATAATTCTCACAAGGGTAGTAATCATGTACTGAATACGCTATGGCTAGAGATAATAAATATATGTATATGTACGTGTGTACTTATATAAATGTGTGTAAATATATATGAGTGTGTTTTTATACATATGTTATAAGCCTGGTGTAAACACTTTTTCCAAAATACTCTCATAAAAATGACCACTGTACTGAAGGGCATTGCTCTTTCACATCCAATCCACAATCTCCAAGCAAACAAGACAAAGGAGGGAGCCAAAGCCCCTCCCTATGCACTGGGGATTTATAGATAATAAAAATATGTTAATGCTGCTGCTTAAAAAAAAAAAGTATTGCTGGCCCAACCAATGAAGAAGAATTTTTTTTATAGATCCAAAAACATTTCTTGAAAAAAAGATGCCTTGACCTGTGATGTAATACATCTTTCTCTAGGAAGGCTGTCCTATGCACCACCCAGGATGCATGACAACTGGATGATATATATTATAGATATAGATATAGATATAGATATAGGATATAGACATAGGTATAGATATAGATGTAGATGGATGGATAGATAGATTCAGAGGCAAGACACTGTCATTTGTAGTGCAGATTGCTTGAGCCCAGGAGTTTGAGACCAGCCTGGGCAACATTATGAAACCCCATCTCTACAAAAATGAAAAAATTAGCTGGGTATGGCAACACATACCTGCAGTCCCAGCTACTTGGGAAAATGAGATATATAAGTTAGCTGCAAAAATTCAATGAAGAGATTTTCATAACATTTATTTTGGAAAGAGTAAAATTCCAAGTAGAATATTACAAAGGAATGGATGAATAGATTGCAGAATAGTCACCAAATGGAATATTATACACTGATGAGAAATAAACAATACTGAGTGAAAAGAGAAAGTCCCAGAAAACTGCATATATTTAATACCATTTTATAAAGCTTTAAAATAAGTGAAACACAGGAAATTATTATTAGGATACATATGACATAGGTATTTTATTAAAAACCAAGTGAATATTAAATAGAAAATTTAGAATAATGGTTACCTCTGAAGAGAGAAAAGGGGATGAGATAAGAAAGGAATATATAGGTAGATGTAAATTAGGGCAATATTCTAGTCTTTAGGTTGAATATTCATGATAAAATTTTGCTTTGTAATCTATATGACACACTATATATGTGTGTGCAAATATACATATGTATATATAAATAATTATTTAAATGAAAATAAAGTAGAATAAAAGTCTTAGCACTAATAGGTTTTATTTCCCTAATATATTGAAAACAAGATATATTTAAAACAGTACAGAGTCTTGGCACTGAGAATTTATTGTATAGGAAGCAATCTATAAGCCTATAACATCTGGAAGATAACATTTATGCCCTACTCTGTGTTTTGTATCACTGATTTTTTCTCTAAATTTCTGCAATATGCAGGATGCAACACTTAGTGCTACATACCAATACCAAAGAAATGAACATTGAATTGTCTTTTCATAACTAAGGATCAGGTAACCTAGAGGTTGACGATTTTATTATATTATAAACTGGTGTATGCAGGAATATTACACAGTCCAGATTAAGCCATGACACTGTTTTGTAACTGTTGACTTTCTTTGCTCTTTTCTAAAAAAACATAGCATTCTTGTTCCTCACAAGTAAGAAGTCATAGAAATGTAGAATACAGCCCAATAATTGAAATGAAAAGCTAGGCTAAGTAGGAATCTGTTACTATGTTATGTCTCCGAAATTCCAGCAACTCCTGATTATATCAAGGGGCGCCAACCAAATGTGCATTTTTCAACACTTATTCACCTCTATCATCAAAAGACTCTGTCTCTAAAATTTTATTAATTACTGCTCAAATTCTTCCAGGAGACTTATGATAATTACTACTGCTTCAGCCGAGTTACAAATCTACTACATCAATTTTAGCCAAAAGATACATGTCTCAAAAAAAAACAATTTTTCTTCTATGTAAAAGGCTTGATTCAATTATCTGGGAAAGCTGGTTTTCCTAGGTGGGAATAGGCATTGGGGAAACTGCCTCAACTCTTTCAGCCTTTTAGTACAGTAGTTGTTTAAAATGTGGACGTCTCGTTCCTTTGAGAATATGATACCTATCTCTCTCATCAGAAATACAAATAGTCATATGTAGCAGATGTGTTTCACTTTTTGGGCTTAGGTATCCCTGAAGCTCACTCATGGGCTAAGGATCTGTGGACTTGCATTGCTGTGATTCATCGGGCTGATGCCCACACTTTCTTTGGAAGAACATGAATAATGAGGGTGAGATTTAGACTGAGAGTTTATGATCTCTTGTTTCAGTTACTACAACCATATGCTATCTATCTGGTTTCTGTACCTGCAGTCTTATCAACCTCTGTCCTCTGCACTGCTACAGTAGTGATATCTCTAAAGAAAGTGTAATCATTTCACACACACATGTACCCCTCGACTCCCTACTGAAAAATGTCTAAAGTTCTTTATCAATATTCCATTGCAAAGCATCCAAGCCCCTTGATGATCTAGCCTCTCCTGCTTCCTGGGCCTCACCTTTCACTCTGCCCTCCTAGGGCCTACCCAAGTTGCTAGGCAATCTCCTACTCCAAGCCTTTGCACATTTGTTCCCTCTATCTGGAATATCACCCTACGTCTTTATTATCATGGGAATTATTATGATTTGTCTGCATTTCTTGAAGATCCAGAGTGGGTTTCACCTCTTTCAGGAAGCCCTATGTAGCCTTTCCACTGTAGAAAAGAAAAAACAATGTATGTGTGGAATGAATTAATGAAAAAACTAGCTGTCAGGAATGATGTAGTTTAGAAAAAGAAAAACTGAACTTATTGTCTGAAGATGTTTTTCTGGCCTAGAATCAGTTACTAATTCACTACAAATCCTTGAGAAGGTAATTTTCTTTCAGAGTTTTATTTTATGGAAAAATGAGGTGATTGGACTAAAGCTTCTCAAAGATCCCCTTTGACTCTAAATTTCACCTTTTATAAAGCTTCGTTCTTAGTATCTTTCCCTCTATGGGATGTACTTTTTTGATGTGTTGTGTGATTAGAAGAGAGAGAGAAGGAGGAGGAAAGTTGTACGTACACGGTACATGTATTCAACCTGAAGATACCCAGTAATATCTGTGGGTAACATCGATGACAAGCTTTTATTTCAATTACATTTTCCTGCTGTGAAGCATAAGTAAAAAATTTCATTACACTCTTTTCTGTCATTTTATAAGTAAGAAAGAAGTAAGCAAAGGAGAGAAACGTTGCTTACCAACTTACATTCCTCAATTCATTTTCAAAACAATTATCATGGTTCCTAAAATGGTTTTTCTGACAGAAAATGGACTAGAAAAAAATATATTCCTACCCATAATACTTAAAAATGAGAACAAAGACCTCGTCTGTTTTGTTACAGTTTCCTCTATGCCAGATATGTATTGGTTGCTCAGTGAGTATTTGTTGAATGAAGTATCCGATCGCCATTCTATTCACAGGTATCACGAAGATCACAGCTCAGGGTGGATATGAGATGCAGAAGAATTTCACTAATTTGATCTTCAATATTTCAAAATATGTATTTTGGTATGGGCTGGACAGAGTATTTATAACTAAAGGTTTTATTAAGTTTAGCTGCTCTTAAAATTCCCGAAGGCAAGTTTAAGAACAATCCAGGAAAAAATTCAAATTTTCTTTTTAAAAGTAACTATTTACTTATAAGTGATCAATGTGTTAATTACATTTGTTTTAAACCTATTCACTGAGGTAATCACCGTAAAGAATTGTCTTATGGCACTCTTTGAAACCTGTGTCTGTATGAGATGCTAATGTATTTTTCTTTCAGCAAGGTGTTCAGTTGAAACTCCTGATTTGAATATAAGATATTAAAGTATGCATATTTTCTGTATAAATGCATTTTCTCCTAAAATATGTTTTCAGATCACCGACAGAAATAGCTATGTTACATATACAGAATGCTAGATGTTTAAGTTTGATTGACCATAAGGATTAATGAGTCACTGTATCTGGTTTCAATCTAGTAAAATTAATAAGAGATATAGTGAAGGATAAAATATACCATATGTATGTCATGGCAAATATTACTCTTTTCATGTATAGAAGGCTGGATGACAGAAGCATGGGATCTCTTTCCTAGCATGGTAATCAGAGAAGTTGTCACAAAAAACGATAGGATATAACCTTGCCCTTAAAAGATGGATATAGTTGTAATAAGTGAAAAGGAAGAGGAAGACATTTCTGGTAGTAAGAATTGCCTGAGAAGAGCAGAGAATCTGGTTGGCACAGAGCACGTATGAGGAACAAGGACATGTATTTAGTGGGAGCATAAAGTAGGAGCTTCAGCAGCAAAGGCCAGAGCCAGATTCTGGAACACTCTGAAAGCCAGATTAAGAGTATGGACTTTCATTCTGCACTCAGTGAGCATCCAGTGAAAATGGACTATTGAATGGAGAGACCAGAAGCAGGACTTTGAGTTACAATGTGGTATGACTCAGTTATGACTTGTGACAAAATCATGGTGATGGTAGTCTAAATAGAAGAATGACGAAGGAAGACACTTCGAAAAGAATCACTGTAGTTTAGAAACCATTCTTTCTGGAAAATAATGCAAAAAAAAAAAAAAAAAAAAGGGAGTGAAAAACAAACCCAAGTTACTGAGAAAATGATGATGACAGAAAAGACAGGTCAGGAGGGGAAGTGGATTCACCATGAAGATGATAAAGCTGTTTTGTTGTTTTGTTTTTGGGGGTGTTTTTCACCCAAGCTTTGGTTTAATAATTCCAAATTCCTCTGTACCAAACTTTATACTTCAGATTCACTGCAGCTGCATGTAAATTTCACATGCATTGTGTCTTAAAAATTGACACATATATATATATATATTTATATATACACACACACACACACACACACACATAGTTATACATATTTTGGGGTACATGTTATATTTTGATACATATATACAATGTGTAATGATCAAATGAGGGCAGTTATCATATTTATTACCTAAAACATTTATCTCTTTTTTGTGCTGGGAACTTTATAATTCTTATCTTCTAGCTATTTTGAAATATATAATATATTATTATTAACTATAATTTCCATACTATAATATTGAATACTAGAACTTATTCTTTCTATGGAAGTATATTTTTGTGTATTTTTAAAATATTTATTCCCAATATGCTGAAATTCAGATAAATAACAGAGGGTCAAAAAATTATGGCCAAGTAGAGGTTGAGCTCGAGTTCAAAGTTCAGGAATAGGTTTCCAGCTGGTTATGCTGATTCTTTGTGATTTCTGATGATGTGCTCATTACCACAGTCTCAGGACCAATTACACAATGCATGTGAGTATTTATCTTGCTAGAGAAATATCTCTAATTGGGAACCTAATCCACCCACCCCTTACATCTACCACTACCGTGTTCTCTTGGGTCACCAGGTTTTGCCTAATTTAGTTGAAAATACTGTAAACCCAAATTAATGCATCATAATTCAGGAGTTTAAATTAAGGTATAATTGCAATATTTGAAAAGTAAACTTGTAATTAATATACTAATTGATGTAAGAATAATCTAGGACCCTGAATGTCTACCTGTGTCTAATGGCAGATCAGTTACACCCAGTTGACCCATAAAACAAAAATGCCATGGTTCCTTTTTCAAAGAATTTAGAAGCTACAGCAGAGATTTACTTTCTGTCACTGTTATTTCAGCCCCTTAGCTCTACTGGAAATAGTACTTCTCTTTTTAGTGGAAGAGGCTGATTTAGTTGTCTGGGGTCCTCAGGCTGCAGGGAGCATTCTTGCCCTCCGTATTGACCATTAATGTGCTCAAGATCCTTCCTAGGTAGTGAGAAATTATTTCCTTTCTTCCCATGAAGCCTGGGATGTCATGAGGAAGCATCAAACCACTTATTTTCATCTTCAGATTTAGAAAGTACTAAATCAGTTTAATGCAGATTTCCTCCTAAAAAGCAGACAGGTGAATTAGAGAGACGAATGAAAAACTGTTATGACTCATTCACGTATCCTTTTCAGAGATTTTTATCACAGGCCTCCGAAATGTTTATTAAGAATGTAAACCTTTGTTGACTCCATTTAGCCAGCAGTCTGGAAAATGTCAGTGATAAGTAGTATTCCTTGAGGAGCTCAGCATATATTCTTCTTCTCTTCCTTGATAATTCCAGAAATACCATGGAAGGGGTAATAATATCTACAGTAATGAGTGTGCCTTGGGAAATCACTAAACTATAAAATTCACAAGAAAGCACATTTCATCTCTTTAAATACATTCCATTGCCTCTCTACTATGTTCAAACTCAGAGAATTTCAAAATGCAATCATTGTTCTGGCCAGTTGAGGGCGGAATTGCCTTTCTTTTTGCACATACATCCTGCCTAATGCTTTTGGGAAACAGGAACCATCAAACCATCTGCCGAAAGGGGGCACTCGGCTAAGGAAGGAAAACGAGAATGGTCAGGCAAGTTGAAAAGCTTCAGCACAAAGCAAGCCCAGTTTCGTGAAGTATGGAAAAAAAAATGACATTTCATGCATCAAACTCAAGAGCTGTATCTGATGGAAGAATATATTATGCTTACAGAACAAACAGGTGACTCTCTGATTTTGTCAATTTGTGTGGGTGGGTTTAATTAACCTTTTCTTTGGTAATTTTTAATACTTAGCTAATTTCCGCAAATCCATGTCAATTAAAAAAAGAAACCGTAGAAGGCTGATTTAGAGTTTCTCAGCCTAATAGTACATTGATAGGGACTGCAGTGGATTTGGTAATTAATTTCTCATCACAGTTTAGGTATGAAATAATGTGAAAGAAAACTGATAGTGTATTCTGGGACTACTACGTATTTTCTACCCTAATCATTAATAATTCAAAACCAGCAACTTTGCAGATCTCACCAAATAACTTTGTAATGTTAAACACCTAAAATATTTATTTGCTGGACTCCTTTTTCATGGAAGAGTCGAAGGTTACTTGGAGGATGTCAATATTTACCTGGTACACCCATGACTTCCTCCATTTTCAAATTCAACTACACACTGCAATCTGGAGCAAGCGGGGCTTGATAAGAATCACCTCTGCTACTGGAAACTATGCATTTCTATAGTGCTGCTTCCTCTTGATTTTTTTCTTTCACTGCTTTTTGAAAGTTCATGATATGGCCATTGAATCATAAAGTCAACATATAACTGGATCACAGTCTTTCTCCCAAGAGATTTATATGCTTAATTTATTTGGTAACCCTCTAGATAAGTAAGTCCTTTCACTAAAGTGGCCATGGATCTTAGGGCCCTCTCTTATTGAAGGAAGCAACAGTGCCCAAGAAATTCTTGCGCATCTCAAAGTGCAGGAGGGGAAATGCCCATAAAGAGACCAATTCATCAACATTATAGACGTGAGACCAGAAGTGAGATTACAGACAACTCAATTTATACTCTATCACCAGACTAATCTTGTTAAAGCGTAGATTGATTCAAGGAGCTATCCTCCCCTTTATATATAGACTCAAGCCCATCTTCTTTGGCCTGATATTGACAGCCCTCTTTGAATCCACACCAGCCAGCTCTCTCACCCTTCTTCCTGCTGCCCTTGAGCTCCAGTCAAACTGAGCCAAGGAAGTTCAAGATTTACATTTAAATCCCTTCACCCTGACCAGGGCCCTCTCTCTAGAATTCAACTGGCATGAAGAGTGACCAGATTTAGTAAAAGCAGTTTAGCTCCCTAATTCCACATGTCTATGTGCATTCTTGCTGCCTCAACCTAAATAGAGCTCTGTCATAAAGTCTTCCTCAATGTCGTTCAGGTGCTCCATACCCTTTCTCAGAAGGCATTGCATCTAGCCTCTCTTATGACATTTTTCTACCTCAAAATGTAGTTATTTGTAGACATATATTTTCTACCAGCCATAAGATGATTGAAAGTAGAATCCATATCTGATACATCTTTTTATCCCAAAAAATATTTAGTGCAATATCCAGCACACATATGCACTCAATAAATATTTACTAATTGAATTATCTAATAAATGAATGAATGAATTTAAAGTTGATGCTAAACCAAAGTTATCTACAAAGATGTCTAATACACCTAATGATATTCAAGTAATTTTCCTTTACAAAAAGTTAACTATAAGTCAACCTCTAAACTCAGAAGAGTTATCACCTTGTTGAAGAGCAGTTGCTTAGTCCACTGGGTAATAGCTTGTGTGGCTGTTTTGAAAGGAGAGAGTATAAAAAGTTATGAAAAGCCTAAGTCCCTTTACAGGAAATCGTCATTCTTTTTGAAAAAAAAAATATGGAAAACATATTTGAAATACCATGTGGTTCCCAGAAATCTGAACACAACTGCAGTTACCAACCATAAAAATAGCAATAGTTATCTACCTGAAATTGTCATACTCAGTCCCTGTGCTTGATTTTGACAGATTCCTCTGCATAGAATTCATGGATTTCTAGTGAAGTGTAGAGCTAGAACCCCAAGGAAGCGAGTTGAGATTCTATAACATTTAAGCCATGTCTATATTTTACACTGGTATTACACAACTATTACATACAATATATGTTTATATTAAATATTTATTATGAAGATGAGTTTCAGTTTTGCAGTAGGATTTGAGATTTGAAATATTGCAACTTTGCAATAAGAAACAAGTAAAAAAAAAACAGAAACAAGGAAAAGGCAGATTTTAATTTGGCAATAGTGTTGAGGAATAATAAATTGTTTTCTAAGCATCCTTTAGTACTTTATGAAGAATTTAATATGTATTTACTCTCACCATCTACCCTTTTGTTAGCCAAATATGTATTTTTTTAAGTTTCTCTATAATCTTCAAAGCAGATGCATATTTAAGCACCTTAAAAGCAAATAATCCATCTTGATCATGCAATAGTTGTTTTGGGCATTGTGAGAGGTTGAATGGATATGCAAGATATCATATTAGCCCTCTCCAACTAGATGGAAAGACAATTTCACCACAGAGACAAATTAGTAAATGTTTATGCCAATATATCATTAAAAATTAAATAAACGGCATAGATCAATGTGTACTCAGGATAGGAAGAACCAGTGATGACATCAAAGTTTTTAAAAAATTGATTGGCATTTCACCTGAGTCAAGACAGATCTGAGTAAGCTAGGATAGGATAAACATGGAATATTTATAAAATAAGGGCATTTAGGCAATGTTAAGATTGAGAGTGTCATATTTATTGGATGGTAGAAAAACTGTTACATGTTTAGCATTTATTGAGCATTTACAATGTGCCAGGCATCAAACTATATATCTACTTAAAGTGATCATATGAATATTAATAATAGTGACTCTTAAAGTATATTCCCCGAGCAAGCTTGGAAACTTACTAAAAATATAATACAAATTATTAGATCCCACACCAGACTTACTAAATCAGCAATTCTTGGAATGTGGCCAAGGAATCTGTATTTTACAAGCCTACCAGGTAATTCAGATGCTCACTAAGCTTTTAGCACTGCTGTATTAAAGGGAAGAAGGAAATAACCCTGATCAGGGGATGCAAGACCTAGACTTTCAACCAGTAGAATTACATTAGATGGATTAGAAGCAGGAAGTTACAGACATATTTTAATGAACCAGTGGCATCAAGAAAGTGATGTTTGTTTATTTCTGGTTGCCCAGAAGAAATATTAACAGAGGCTAAATGTCTGAAAAGAATTATTTATGAAGATGTCCAAAATCTTTATGAAAGTTCCCTTAAGCCATACAGCCTCTGGAAAATAGGCAAAAAGGTATAATGAAACAATTCCATCTTTTGAGAAAAATAACTCAGACTTCTCAAAGAAGATTTAATAAGAGACCTTTCTAATTTCTCCTCTCTGACTGTGTGCTATTTGCTTTCTCTAGAGCCTAATTCATCAGAGTGAAGAACCCTGCACTTTCCTACAAATATTTGGTAGACTTTCAAGCCCTGTTTTTAGTGTGCTTATTTTTTTTATATCCACTTGAGCTACTAATGTGAGGAGAAAGAACCTAAATTACACTGTCTTGATTTTACATATTTTTATTTTAAAATTGAATATTAAAATGAATAAAAATATGACAGCTATTTACTGCAAATATAACTTCCTTCCTTATACATATATCATTACATATATTATATATAGGCTTAAAAAGTGTTTTGCACTTTGAAATTCTCTGAGGAAAGACGAAGCTCGATCCTTTACCTAGGTGCCAGCAGTACTGGGATTAGCAAGGAAACCCCGTTAAAAAGCCCCAAAAGGATGGGTGGTTATTGGTTACTTCCGGTTGGAAGAAAAGGCAGGATTAAAAGCTGAATGTTGCATGAACCTCGTTAAATCAAAGGCAACCACAGATGGAGAGTTACAAGTACACAATTGTCTGCAGTACCTGACAAACTTTGTTAGCCCAGAGCTATCTGAAGAAGCCTCTGCCTCTTAGCCTTTTCCAGAAGATAAAAGAGATTTGCCAGATCATGAAGGTCTATGGGGTGGGAATTGTTTATTCTCTAGATGCCTGTATTGTCTGATATTTCAGTCTAAATTACAAATTAGAGGCAATTCTAATTATTTGTGAATCCCATTCTTTGCATACTCTCCTACTTGCTAAAATGTATTCGTTCTTTGCAAAACTTGGGATCATCGATAGATGTACTTCCCAGCTTGGGAAGTGTTTGTACTTCCCAAAACTTGCCATGTTTTCATGGTCATTGTGGACACACTCGGATTGTTAAAAAATGTGAGTTGCCTGAGCACATGAGCATTCCCACCTGAGCTACCTCTTTGATCCAGTTCTTAAACTGAAAATAAGTATCCCTTTGTGGTCTGTTTAGTGCCTTTTTTTTCACTTTTGTGTGGGTGTGTGTGCGTGTGTGTGTGTGTGTACTGAGTGTTTTCTGGTGGTGATTTTATTGTTTACAATGGCCCCCAAGTACCCTGAAGTGCTGTCTAGTGTTCCTAAGCCTAGGAAGACTGTGCTGTGCCTTATGGAGAAAGTATGTGTGTCAGATAAGCTTCCAACAGGCATGACTTACAGCACTGTTGGTAGGAGTTCAATGTTAATGAATCAACAGTATATAGTCAATAACGTGCCTTTAAACAGAAAAACACATAAAACATGGTTGTGTATCAATCAGTTGACAAAACTATTGTGACCAGAGGCTTCCGGGAACCTAGTCCTGCATTTACCCTAGGAGCAATGGCTCAGTATTCACTAATTCAGTGTGTGTGACATTATGGAAGCAAAGCATTAAAAATTGGCATTTTGGTATTATTAGGATAGTCATGGAAGCTCAAATTGTGATTTCAAATATACGTTTCAGTATATAATTAACATCTTATTACCACAACTAAATATTACTAGGGAGGAACCCCTCGGGGTTTTCTGATTAGAAAAGAAACAAAGCTTTAATATATCACTGCCTAGAAGGTAAAATAGGCTTTATTATTTTAAGGAATTATCACTCATAGGTCAGTTGAGACCCTTGGCATCACAGTAAATATCAGAGGTGTACCTTAAATATTTTTTGACATGGAGCAAACAGCATACTTTAGCTCGTTTTGTATGTAAGAAATTTGGAGAAATCTAAGTAAACTTCCAAGTGAGCAAGTGCCATAGCCAGAGACAAATTCAGTATAATTCTGCATCAAACATACATAAAGTCCCTCTTAGTTGCATCATGATCAGCATTTGAGGAAAATCGAGCGTGGCAGGCATGAAGAGAAAAGGAACAGGCCCATACCCCACAACCGACACACTACCTACAATTCTAATGCTTCTCAAAGCTGAGTAAAGGAAGTGGATTGAAAAGCTTGAGGGCCACGAGGAAAAGGCCAATAAACAAAAGCAAAATAAAATGGTGAACTTGTGTCTGTGCTATAGATCAATCTCTCATTCATGACAAGTAAGAAATTTTAAAAGGCCATGTAATCCTTCTTCCTGCCTTACTTTCCTTAAATATGTGAGAGTATTAAAATCTAAATCATTTCCCAGTAACATCTCTGTCTCCATACTGTAGCCTTTATAAAAGTCTGGGGAACTGGAAATCAGTGAGACAGGTCTCTGTGTGTAGAGTGTGCATGCATGCATCTCTCCCCTTCTGCCATGTGTGCGCGCACACACACACACACACAAACACACACAAACATACACACACTGCAGATCATCTTTGCCATCAGAACTGCAGACTAGCATGATGACATTAAGAATCTGGCTCAGTTAATACTGTGATCTCCAGCATATGCATAGAATGCTGTTGCCTTTTCTGCTTTACTAATGAAAAGAAACTGGTAGAATAAATTAAGTCATAAAATCGGAGGGCTCCCTCACATTAGGAGAGTAAAGGATGGTGGTGAGAGGAGAAAGCAGGGTTAATGATGTTCTTCCCCCTGTTCCCCCATTCAGCATTAAGGAGGCTGAGCAAAAGGACCTTGGGGCTCATTCCATCTATTGATGATCCAGTGTCAGGGGGATTAGAAGAGTGGCATAGATAAGTATACAAGGCTTTAGGCATCTATTTAGCCTTCCAGGTCATTTTGTGTTGGGCTGAAATGCTTTGAATAAAAACAGACTTTTTGAAATAATTAAAGAGAGTAATTTCCTAATGAAAATGTGTCTTCTCACTACATTGCTAGACTGTGTTATCTACCCTATTCACATCCAGTGAGTCACTAGAATTTTACAGTCCGGAAAGTTAACCAACCATTGAGTAATAAGACACTAGGAGGAATTCCTGAGAGGTAGTGACACCCAGTGTGAATTCCAGTGTCTAAGGAACAGCTCCTGCTCTCTGAGCCACAGTAAGGGAGCCCTACAAACGGACAGAACACTGCAGCTCCGAGAGTAATTTGGCTCTCCAGGAGGTGGAAGTACCACCCTCATTGGAAAAAAATGATAGCAAAAAAGGCGGTCCCCACACAGTGGCCCAGGGAGAGCGAGGCCTTTGAGGCGTCCCAGATAAAGGGAAGAGTCAGCTCATTAGATGGAGTGTGGGGAGAAACAAAGCCCCACTGGAATGCTGCAGAAGCCATTGGACCCCTGGAGAGAAAGACAGACGGCCTCTTGGGGCCACCCTGGATTATTAATAGGAATGTGCCCCATCAAAAAACTTGGCCTTCTCAGACTGTTTCAGAACTTAGGCCTGTGTTTTCCAAGCAACAGCAACAGATCAGAATTTGGAGAAAGGGAGTGGTGAAAAGTGTCCTTGAGATAAGATTTTAAACCAATATCTTGAAGTTTTCAACAATGGCAAAGGAACAAAGAAAATGACAGAAGCGGGGTTTCCTTCTACTCCACAAACTTCCTCTCCTATTTCAGGAAATTATCACTCTGTAGAGGGCATGTCTTTTGAGAATACATTACTGATATTTCCAAAATTAGAGGTATTCTTGCCTGACAGGAAAAGCAATACAACAGAAAAGAACTAAGAAGCTAATACTGGAGATTAATTTTTAAATTATATATTACATTCAGAGCATCTCTAATTTCATACCGGGGGTCTCTTCACTTTTATAGTTTAAATATGAGTTCTTATAAATACAAAAAGCTTACAAATGCACATAGGTGGTTTCCTTTACATTTTACGCAGTAGTTAAAAGAGATATAAATTTAGTCCTCAAGGAGCTTGTAGATGCTCATTACTATAATTTACATAATAAATGATGTTTTATAAAAGTAAATCTGTATATATATGTATATATATGTGTGTATATATATATACATATATATACACACACACAGAGAGACATGAGTTCTATCATGACAGCTGTTTTGGCCTATAAGTAACACAAAAATAAAATAATAAACATTGTTCTTTAGTCATATAGAGTTCATTTCATGGATAATGCCTAATGTATAAAGTGCTTTTCAAGATAAATTCAAAAGCAAAGAATTTGCAGGTCTAGGGGAGCAAGTAATAAATAAAGGAGATACAAGTGAGTGAATATCAAAGGGCATGTGATGAGTAGGCAGAGAAGAGGATGAACAGGATGCAATGGTTGGACGGTGCAGTCTCCTGTGAGGGGTTTTGAAGGTAAGGACAAGGAAATTGCTCTTAATACATTAGAAACTGGAAACTCATCGTTACTTTTTAAAAGTGCAAACATAGTTGCAGTACTCTATGAACAAAGTGGCGAATAAAAAGGAAATGTTGACTACAGTGTTCAAAACAGCAGAAGGTTTAGAATGTAAATTGTAATACATGGATATAAACCAAGATATTTTTGTAGAGTTATAAGGGACTTTTTCCTCATCTAGTCTAGAGGATTTATGTTACAGATTAAGATACGGGGCCCAGAGGAGTAATTGTCTACTGTAGGGTCAGAAACGTAGCTACGGGCAGAGGCAAGACTAGAACCCAAATTTCCTGTAGACTTCAGCTTGTTCCTATATAAAATACTGTAAGATACTACAAAATATTTTAGAATCATATAACTTTTTCTATTGAAAAAAAAATGCCTACCCAGCAATCCAAGGCGTCATACAGATGACACCTTGCTTTGGTTAAGGGGAGAGGTGAATATGAAGGGGAAGTCTGAAGGAGAAGTGAAGGCCCCTCAACCACTCTGTCCCTTTAAGGAGCCCTCAGAGGGCTTCGAAGTCTCCAAGACAATTGAAAATCCCTGACTCAAAGGCTTTAACTCTGTCTTCTGTCCAAGTGAAAAATAAACCAGAATACGTAAAATAATGACAGCTTCTAAAAAGTATGCAGCCTTTGAGAAAATAAAATTGTGTGAACAATAAACACTGTATCTTCTTAAGAAAAAAAGTAATGTGCAAACGTCATCTTTTTCATTGTCTGAATTTTCAATTAGTTGGTTGTATTCAATCATTCACTTATTCTGCTGACTCGACGAACATATATTTAGTACCTATTATGTGCCTGACCTTGGACCAGGTACTTGAAAATCAAAGTCAAATAAGAGGCAGTCTTGCCATCAAGAGTGTTTCAGTGAAGGCCGGGCGCGGTGGCTCAAGCCTGTAATCCCAGCACTTCGGGAGGCCGAGATGGGCGGATCACGAGGTCAGGAGATTGACACCATCCTGGCTAACATGGTGAAACCCCGTCTCTACTAAAAAAATACAAAAGAACTAGCCAGGCGTGGTGGCGGGCGCCTGTAATCCCAGCTACTCGGGAGGCTGAGGCAGGAGAATGGCGTAAACCTGGGAGGTGGAGCTTGCAGTGAGCTGAGATCCGGCCACTGTACTCCAGCCTGGGCGACAGAGCGAGACTCCGTCTCAAAAAAAAAAAAAAAAAAAAAAAAAGAGTGTTTCAGTGAAACACGACTATAATGCAGGGTGTTCGGGAATGGGCTAGAGGGCAGGAGGGTGTTATGTTAACACAGAGGAAAGGAATTCAAGTCTGGGAAAGCTTTCTGGAGAAAGTGATGCTTACACAGGAAGTTGTTAAAGCATACACGGTAAAATTAGTTGATTAAGAAAGGCAGGGGCACATTCCAGAGAATTAGGACAGCAAGTGCCAAGATGTGGAGGTTGGGGCCCAGTGCATTTGGGGAGCTTGTGCATGTTGGGAAGTTTGGAGACCATGTGGTGACCTGGAATATAATAGGTAGGCATTGAAACTTCACTGAATAAATTGATTAATGATATGTAGCTATAAAGTTAAGTTTGAGAGTGTAGCTATAGGGTTAATTTGAGAGTATATCAACTCAGTTTCCTTCCTACAAAAAGAGAGATAATAATTGCACCTATATACCAAATGTTCTGAGAGAACTTTGGCCAGATTCACCTTTTATATAACCTCCCTTTAGTAATGATAAATGCAAACTAAAACTACAAGGTGATACTATTTTTCATTTATCAGATTGGCAAAAATCAAGACTTTTATGTGAACAAAGAGGTCAGTACATTACTGGTATGAAGATAAATTGTACAGCCTCTATGGAAGGTAACCTGACAATATTTTTCTGATATTTAAAGCCATATAAATCCTCGGACAGAGCAATTCCTCTTAAGAATTTGCCCCATAGACACACTCAGATATGTAACCAATGACATATGTCTCAGCCTGTTACATTGGTAATATCTTGGTATTGTTTAATATTGTTTTGGATTGAAACTAAGAAGATACTGGGACACCATCTGATTCTGTCTATTGATTGATGTTCGGAACCTTACAAATCATTCCTTTTGCTAAAACATGAAAAGTAGTTCTAGCACCTGAAAGGAGGGAATGCTGAAGATTCAGTAAGGGAATGTACATAAAAGCACCTGGCATGGTATCTGCCACATAGGTCGGGTCCAATAAAGGATATTGTTGTTAGCTATTAGATATTTGCTAAAGCTATTAGGAGCCACTTAGTGATTTTAAGCTGACAGTGATTTAACAAGCTTTGGGTTTTAGAATAATCACTTGGGCAGCGTTGGAAGGACATGGTGGAGAGAGGCCAGGCAGGTGTTAGGGAAATTAGTTGGAAGGCTATTAAAATTGTCTAGATAAGAAACTAAAGGGCTCAAACTAAAGCACTGGGGACTGAGAGAAGGCAATAGATTGGAAGATATTAGAGATAAAAATTCTTCAATATGTGGACCTGACTGATTAGAAGAGAAATTAATATGAAATACATTTATATGTTCCACAAAAAGTTTATGAGTAACTTTAACATTAAGGCAAAACATGGGAAATGTTGAATACTATTGAATCAAGTCAGTGCAGGGACAATGTTCATCAGCCCTTTTTTCACTGGATAGGATTTTTAGTTAGACTTCTATTCTCTCCAGCAGCTATAAAACACACAGGTACCTTGCACGCACATGCACTAGGCCACACCCACACATGCATGCACACACACGCACACATACACTCATTAGCTCACTCATGGAACGTCTTCTCTCCTCAGAGTTAGAAAGACTCTAGCATCAAAGCAACTCAGACTCAGAATCTTTGCCAAAAAGTGTCATCTCTTCTCCACTCATATCAGCAGTGGCAGGGAGCTTTCTGCCTCCAAGGAGCAATGCACTTATGAAGCTCATCCATCAGTCTTAAATCCATAAACCAGTGATTTGGGAAGGTGTGCCCTACTAATATCACCATGAACTCTTAAGTAATCATTTTTTGTTTTAAGCCGACTCTGTAATAGTGTACTTCCAACAACAGGCTTCAGCTATCTCTATTCACAGTGAGACAAATTCTGTAACATCTGAGAAATATAAAAGATGTGACTTTTAATATAGTAATCCAACTCACTCACCCCCAAAACATTCCAGATACTCAAGAAATTATATTGATGATTTGATGAGAAAAAAATAGATGGATTCTTATTTATTTCTGTTCTCAATCATGGTTTTAACGCTAGTCTCGTAAAAATGTTGCTTTGGTTGTGTTCTACCTCTTAAATTTCCACATGCCCCCTGAAGCAATTTTTCCAGTCTTTAACTGGCTCCAGAGAGAGTATGTGTGACAAGAAGGCAAGGCTGGTCTCCTACCCAAGCTGCCCTGGGCTCACTTCAATAAGCTTTAACCCATAAACATTTGCATTCAAGATAAAAATCATCCGTGAGCTAAGTCACGTCAGAAAAAGTATGGTTCATAGAAACGTAGAAGCTGCCACCAGACCAGACCCCAAGAGGATGATGCACCCTAGGGTTTAATAGATACATACATACAAGTTTAATAGATACTTGTAAGTTGACTGACTGCTGGCCCAGTTTCCAGTGCTGGGGGGCTGCTGTCACCTCTGTGCACATAAACAAGAGGAGAAAACATACCGTCTAGAACTCTGAGCAGCAGGACTGGCCTCCCAAGCATGTGGAACAGCCATTCAGCTCTGCAATCTGATTAGAGAAGGGCTGCTCAAAAAACGACTGCTTCCAAATAACATGCCCACGAGCCTGTCTCTGAGACATTTCCCGCCTAGAAACTTTGATTTGTCAGTTTAAGAATCTGGACTCTAGAAGTCTTGTCATAATGCAAAAGCCCTGCAGGAGTCACATTTTAGGCTACAAATACTCCATACTATTTCCTTATCAGGTTGCTTTTCTAATGTGACTGCCACTCAGCTGCAGTGAGACACGAAAGGCATAAACTTAATGTTGGAGTGGGGTAAAAAAGGAAGGCTGGGCTACAATCTGTCATCTGAAAAGTGCAAACCAGTTTGAGACCCCAGAAGAAGCAGGGAACATACTGTCCTAAGAATTGTCATTTTCATAATTGTGTAAACACATCTAGCATACCAATATTCATTTAAGCAGGAGACTTAATCCCTCTGTTATTTTTCCTAACTCAATAGGGCAGCAATTTATGTTCTAGATTATGGTGTGTGGTAGGGGAAATTAAGTACTTCGTGTTTTTTGTTTTTAGTCATCTAACCTCATATAATTTAGGAATAGTGTTTATAAAGAAAAAAGCCACAGGGACAATTTCTAGTCTCTTCTCCAACGCAATTCCTGATACTGATAAACAAGTGTTTTTCAGGAATAAATCACCAAAACTGCCATTAACGAAAAGTCACAAAAGAGTCCATGCAGCCAGAGAGAATCAGGTGACAGGCAGCTAATTTTGTCCTAGTGAACTTGGGGTCTACTCAATTATAAGGCCATGGAGTGATTACAGTGGTCCTAGATATTTTCTTTCTCCCTCATCAGGTATAGCTGTCAGGAATGTCCTCCTCATAGCATTAATCAAAGATCAGTCCTTGAGTTATCAATCGCATTTGCCTTGGTTACGATAATAGTCTAGTCAACCAATGTTCTGTGTCTGGACACTGTCATAGACTCTCTGCTGATACGCAGGTTGCCTCCTTCTCCCCTTCATTCAGTCAAAGTGATCTTCTCAATTTGTAAATCAGACCTTGCCTTTCTCTGGTTTAAAACCCCTTAAAGTTCCCCACAGGTCTTAGAATGAGTCCCCGTCTCTCTATTGTAGCATCAGTGGCCTACCGGGGTTGGCCTTCCTGGAATATCTGCATTCCAGTAAGAATCTCTGGTCACTCTCTCCTTGTCCCCAGCACTCCAGACAGTTTGATCTTCTTCCATTCCTTAAATATGCTAAGCCCATTTATTCTTCTGAGCCCACATATTCCTTCAGGCTGCAAGCCCATCTTCCTCCTTTTCTCATGGCCAAGTTCTCATCCACAATTAAGACTCATCTCAGTATTAGAAACAAATACTGACTCGCAAGTGGCTGTCCCCACCCTCATTCTCTATCAAGGCACCCTGTTTTTTTCCCAAATAATCATCAAAATTATAAGTAGATATTCACCTACTTGTTTCTTATTTAATTTATATTATTTTGACCAAGGCTGTAGCTCTTGGAGGGCAGGGATTCTTAACTAAGTACTTTGCTTCTGCTTAGCCAGTGTCTAGTACAAGCCTGATACATCTTAGCTATTCATTCATTACTTAGCAAATGAATAGATCAGTTCTGATTTTCTAAACAGCTATTGTCTGTGTTGTCTGGTCAGGTCACAAACAGTTACGACAACCAAGCATAGTATGCTGCTTCCCTCAGACTGAGCAATAATCAGAGATACTTAGGATTATGTTTCCCAAGTTTTGCATGTTATAGGCAATTTAAGACAGATCCTTATTAGTTTAGATCCCACAGCCAAGCACAGGAATATGCATTCTGTTCCTTTATTCTGAGTTTTCATCGGTGACAGTTTTAGATGTAGGAAAAAGAAATTAAGAAAACGGAAGAGACTTGGTGAGAAAGTACAAAATTATCTCTCCTTACCAGTCAACAGTCCATGGATGTCTTTAAAATGTATTGTTTTATAAAGTTTCTGATTTAATAAGTAAAAAAACACAAATTATTTTCTAAATAAATCTGAATACATCTGTAATATATAAATCAGTAATTTTTAAATATGCACATATACCCCAATTATTTTGGGTTTTGATGGTAATGTTTTTATGCATAAAAATGCATTTTGATGTATCAGATGTGTATAAAATAAAGAATAATTGCAGCTAAGATCAAAGTAAGACCTAGCATTTATTGAAGCATATTTGACTTTCTTTACCACTTGACAGATGTGTGGTCTTAAGTTGGTGAATTTTGAATATCTGTGTTGAGCTTCAGGTTCTTGGGCTGTAAAAGGTGAAAGTTTCTATCTGCCTTACGGAGGTATCATGAAGCTTAGATATATGATAATTTTAAAACATTCAGACCACTATCTGCTATATAGTGTGTGCTTAATAAAGGCTAATTCAATTTGAATCAAAATATCTTCCCACTTTTCAGGAGTTTTTAATTGGTCCCTCTGCTAAAAATCACCTTTGTCTCTCAATAAATCCAGTCATGTATTTGGATTCATTTGAGCCTCTACATTCTTAATTGGATAGTTCAGCCCATGGTTTATTATAAAAGCCTAGATTCCACAATTAAATTACAGATCAATCAACAATTACAAAAAAAATAATGGCTGGCAATGATTTTGATTATATCACTGCAGCCTTGCTTGTTTTGCTTGTCTTGACATCAGATTTTCCCATCTGAAATGTCTGTAAGTGCTCAGAATGCTCTGAATCGTTCCCATTCTTTACTAAATCGACCCATGGATCCACTGTGGATGTTCACCAAGAAGATTCTTTCATAAGGTGTTTAAACTAGTTGATGAATGGGAGGGGAAGATGAACTCTGTTATCCCTGTTGGGTATTGTTAAATAAAAGGAGAGCTTCAATGATGTGTTTGTTGTGTCACTTGAGAGCATACATTCTCAACAGGGGCAATATCACTGCCCACCCCCACCACCGCAGTGTTGAAAAAAATCTTAGATGTTACAATGATTTGCGGTCCCCTAAAGGTCCACGGTACAGAAAAAAAAAAAAAAAATAGTGTATTATTGCATTACAATTTCATGGGGGAGAGCAATTAGAAATAAAAACTGTTTAAAAATGTGCTTGGGGTATGATAATATTAATATTTTTCAAAAGTTGAGAAACCCTGCCTAAGGAAAACCCTATTCTTCTGTCAGCATTCTCTTTTCCCTGGAGAGTATGCATGTAGAGTATAGCTATTTACAAAGAGTGGAAAGATACCAAAGACCTATGGGTGGGCTTCACTCTTCTTTTGACTATTGGCAAGAGTAGAGTCACTGGAGTCAGACTGATATACATTTGAGTCCTGGGCCAACCAATGCCTAACTGTATGACCTTGGATGAGCTAATTCAATGTCTCTGTTAAAAGAGTATAATCACATTGACTTTGCAGGGCTAAGGGAGCGATTAGAGGTAACAGTGCCTGATGCCTGGCACATGTTAGGCATTCAGTTAATTGTTATCATTGTTATTTCCATGGTTGCGTGGCAGGGGTGACGGGATTGCCAGGAGCCAGCAGCTCCGAATTCTGTAGGGGGAGCAGTCTTGGGCAATGCTACCTGGGAAAAGGTTCTTGCAGCCTGGGCCTGCCTTGCGTCCTTGATCTTTTCCCTTGTGATTTAGTCTTAGCATAATTATACAGCTTTAAGGCTATGGAATTACTTTGTTACTCACAAACAATTATGTTTTACCATTCTTTCCTCTGGGCCTATAACCTTGTGACTGTGCTAGCTTTATAACGGTGGTGTTGCTTTATATTGCATGAAGAAATTATTTGAAGAGCTTGTTCCTACTCAAGGCTGTAGCAAAATAGTATTTCAGCCAGAGGAAAGCCATCACAGTAAATGAGGGGGGTTGCTGCTAGCACTTCCCAAGTAGTCCCCTGAGAATCGGAGCAGCACAGATCTCCCAGACTTCTTCCACAGAATGATTTATAGACAGCGCACATAGCATAGCAAAGACGTATAGTTCATGCTTAAAAGGTTAATTCTTGAGTTGATTTGTTTTAGAAGTTATGGAGATTCGCTGGAGGACAGGAAAAACAAAGAGATGAAATGACAAGGCCCATGCTCTTCAAAGAGAAGAATGGGGAGAGAGAAAGAAACACGTGCAAAGAATCTGTTTCATTTTCTCATAATCTTCCTCCAGTGCTGCTTCACTTTTGCATGTCTTTTCTGCTTAGGCATGGGATCATTTCTTTCCATTTTAATTTCTCTCAAAATGTATACATTTTCATAAGTATATCATATAGAGAGGTGAAAGTAGACAGAGATAGGAATGGGAAGTTCAGGCAAAGTCAATTTTTTAAAATACGTAGCAAAAAGGAGAAACTTCACAATTATAGCCCCCCAAAATTCCAATGTTTTCAGTTTCTTTTAAAGTTTCTGAGCACACATTTTCTGCAGAAAGACTATACAGATGCCTTTGGTGATTTCAGGATATGTTGTTCAAGCTACTTAAAAATGATAAGACTTAAAAAAAAAAAAAAGAACATGTTGTTACAATCACCACTAATATTTTATTTATGTGTTTACTTCCTTGTGTTGGGAGTAATGGCACCACTGGATATTTTAACTGTAGAAAGAATGTTTTTTTTCCTCTTAAAAGGCCAGAGGTTGGGCTATGGGTTTTCACAGAAATGTGGCAATAACCTCACATCTCTACAGAATCTTTCAACCCTCAGTTGTCAAATTTATTTCTCAACAAGTGCACTTATGCCTCCATGAGTCAAAGTAAAGACAGTAGGGAATGCATTCACACTTGTTTAAAGTGAGGATGGGAGAAGAATTTCTTACCTAATTGAAATTGTTGCAGGGATTCATTTTGGAAGCCTAATAGAATTTCCCGGCTTGGATTTAAACCAAGATATTGGAGCACCTTACTTCCCTAATGATTAAGTCTTACAAAAAGGACCACTGGATGGAAGAAGACAGGGGGGTGTTTCACATCATACTGTAAGGCTTATTGTATTATTTATTTCAGCTATTATTTCAGATTCAGGAGGTACTTATGGAGGTTTGTTATAAGGGTATGTTGCATGATGCTGAGGTTTGGGGTATGATTGAATCAGTCACCCAGGTAGTGAACATAATACCCAATAGGTAGTTTTTCAGCCCTTGCTCCTCCCCCTGCCTCCCCCTTCTTATAGTCCTCAATGTCTTTCGTTCACATCTTTTTGTCAATGTGTACTGAATATTTAGCTCTCACTTATAAGTGAGAACATGCAGTCTTTGGCTTTCTGTTTCTGCATTAATTTACTTAGGATAACAGCCTTCAGCTGCATCCATGTTGTTGCAAAGGACATGATTCCATACTTTGATATCACTTCAACACACTTTAAAAGAAAGGGGTCTTTTAAAAACTTACTTTCCACTAATAAAGGGCATATATGGCAGCAGAAGAACTTCCACTAGTGAGAAAAGCTAATGCAGCAGTCTATAGCCAGCTTTTTCATCTGACTATCAGGATGTCTGTGGGACCTGTGGAACAGGCTTGAGGTCACTGTTAGGTACAACTCCAGTGAGCAAAGACAGCTTAGAAGACTCTACAGAATCATCTGAGCTTTTTACTTATGTACTGTTTCAAGGGTGGTTCTATCCTCCAAACTCTCAATGCATATTCCCTTATAACCTGTGTTGAAATTCACGCCAGTCAGACTGTGGTTTTTGAAGACTTGATAGACGAAAAGACTTTTTATTCTCTCTCTCTCTCTCTCGCACGTGTGCTCTCTCTCACTCTCATTCCGTCTATCGAATTCTCATTGCAAATACTCTCACTGGCCTAATAAACTTAGAATTCTTAAAAAAAACAATTAGCCTTTTTGTTTGGGAGCTTCGTGATGCTCTATGAAGCTGACATATGGCACCGACAGATGCTCTATGGGCTATTATCAATATACCAGCCAGCATCACACACCTACATCCCTCCTTTTTTTTTTTTTTTTTTTTTTTTTTTTTTTTTTTTTTTTTTTACCAAGCCTGGATCTGAATCCTACTTATACTACTTGCCAATGTGAGACCCTGGGCAACCATTGTCCCTTACTAGCGCTTATTTTTTTTTTCTTTTATAAAACGGCTATCATGAGACTACCTCTTTCTTAGGGTTGTGAGAATTAAATCAGAAAATGTACATAATGTGTTTAACACCGGCCTAGTGCATAGTATATTTCATCATGATTATTATATTATTAGTAATATTTATAATTTTTTTTTTATTTTTAACATAAACTTATCAACTCCTTTGCTCTTATTCCCACAATGTTGTCTTATATATAATTCTAAGTAACTATAGGTCACTGGGAGTTAGCTAGGGCCCATTTAACAATATTAATGAAGGAGCAGTCATTTAAAACATACCTGAACGCTGCTTTAGAAACATCAAGAATAATTAGATGCTTTGACTATGTATGAGCCACCAACTTAAGTTGAACATGGGATCCTAAGCTGTGTCCCCTCCACCATAGATCTTCCACATACCTACTCCCTTTGCAGAGTGGAAAATGTTATCTTTTCTCTCATATCCCAGTTGCAGTTCTCTGAATCATCATCCACTCATTTGCCATGACTCAGGAAGGTTCACTGGGCCATTGTCAAGATCCTGCCACTTCCCTTTCCACATAGGTTCCTTTCAGTCTTTCCCTTGTCCTACTGTGATGGCCTTAGTTCAGCTCATAAGAGGAAGTCTTTAAAGATTACAGAGGCTTCTGTATACCTTGCACATCATTGAGTCAATCCCTTCCACAGAGATGGAGATGAATTGTATCTATCCCCCAGTTAGGTCCCTGGAAATAGAGTGTCTTGAACTCTGCTTAAACAGGGAACAAGCAGGAGAAGAAAGCATTTACCAGCTGCTAATCACACCCATCAGATGCTACAGCATTGTGGCTTTTGAAATTGCCTCAAGCTAAAAACTTATCCACATCACCTCTCATCAATACTGAATTACAAACTCCTTCACAACACACAGGTTACCCCTCTATGGCTCTCTTACTACAATGTTTTGCAACTGCCGCATATTGCTTTAGTCACATCAAACTATTTGCCTTGGACACAGCATGCTCAATCACTCCCCCATGAATTTATATATCTTGTTGTCTAAAAAGACTGCTCTTCCTAAATCTATCTTATGAGTTCATACTTTGATACTATATCTGAGTGTCTCTACCTCTGGGGAAGCCTTTTAGCGTTCCCTAGACATACTGAAGATCTTTTCTTCTTTGCCTTTGAAACAGTTGACTTCTCATCTATTATTACACACAGTCTACTGTCATATTGCTTATATGTCTCCCAAGAAAAGCTAAGAGTCACTAGAAGGATTGAAAGTTTAGTAATTTTTCTTTATGTGTATAATATATTGTTTATTGTTTGTTAAATAAAATAATGAAAGATGTTATGGGACAAGTAATGAAACTTTCCTTTCAGGATTCCCTGATTCTACTCTCCTGGTTAGTGTTGCCTTCTCCACAAATCATCAAGATTTGAAATATATTTGTGACTTGCCCAAACACATATAAACCAAGTTAATGAGTTCCTAAAACAAGTAGTCTATCTGCCTTACTGCTTAACAGGAAGGAAAGACAGTGGGTCAGTATGAATAGCTGAAACACAGGACTGAGAAGGACATTCAGATGGAATAAATTCATAAATTCAACCTTCTAATTCCCATAAGGATATTCAAACTGAAAGAAACTTTCAGCATCTCTCAGCATATACATAGCACTCATGTCTACATAAAGACATTTATTTTACTACCGTGGGAAAATGTGAAGAAGGGCAAATCCAATTTCTCCATTAGCTGAGAGTGTTTACTCCATTTTTTAAAGAAAGCAGATAAAGTATTTGTTGCACTAAGTGGAAAAATACAATATGAATCAAGCTTCAAAAATGAAAAAATTGGCTAAACTGATCCAAACTGAAAGGCAACTGATATCTCTCCTTGTGATATGCGTCCGGAACTTTGAAAAAAATGAAGGTCTGCAAGCACTCTGATTGGCTTGTAAACACTTGCAGTATTTTTCTCTGTCCTCTCATTATGGCAGTAAATTATAGTAAGGTTGGAGCCTATTCTCACCATTGCAGAATTGGCTTTCTGCTACTATCCCAATCACAGCCACCCCAATTAGTCACCGGCTGAATGGCTATGCAACCACAGATTTAGATTAAAATGCAGTTTCATCTCAAGCGTAATTCATAGCAAGAAATGTTTCTTCCCTCACCCATGACCTTTTTGAATGCCATTGGTGCAAAGAGAATAACAAAAGATGATACTTGCTTTGGCATTTTTCTTATTCTGGGTACCCGAGCAATATTTGAAAGAGGGGGTGGTTAGAAGTGGAGTGGCAATGTTCTTTCCAATTTTACACCTCACTTTAGGTCTTCAACCAGTACATATGGGCATTGTAATACTGCATTTTGTGGATGTAGCAGGAATTGAGTAGATGTGGACAGAACAGAAGAGGAATGCTGAGAAAGTGGGTGGGTCTTTAAACATGTTCTTTAAATGGCACCCCTCACAAGAATAGAAACATGGATGACTCCACATGATGCAAAATTCAAGGTGACGGTGGCAGAAAAACAGGATATGAATTTCAACTTTCTAACTTTCTAACTACATGACATTAAGAAAGTCATTTAACTTCTCTGACGCTTACTATTTTTCCATCTACAAAATGAAGACATTTATACCAATCCTGTCTTCCTCATAGGGCTACTTATCATTAAACTATAAAAAGCTGTTCAAACATCAAAAATTTTCATGATCCTTTAATACAATGCCTCACCACCTATGACTGCTTGGATTTTCAGAATTGGGGGAGACTTCAAAACCATCCAGCCGTCACACATATCTGAGGCCTGGTCCCTCCTCTAACATAGATGAACAATGGATATTAGCCTCTACAAAGGCTGCCAGTGATACGTAATTCACCAGCAGATGAAACCGCACTTCCAATATTAGACATCTTTGACTATTGGAAGATGGCTCAATGAAATTCACTTTATTTTTTTATTTTTATTTATTTATTTATTATTATTATACTTTAAGTTCTAGGGTACATGTGCATAACGTGCGGGTTGTTACATATGTATACTTGTGTCATGTTGCTGTGCTGCACCCATCAACTCGTCAGCACCCATTAACTCGTCATTTACATCAGGTATAACTCCCAATGCAATCCCTACCCCCTCCCCCCTCCCCATGATAGGCCCTGGTGTGTGATGTTCCCCTTCCCGAGTCCAAATGATCTCATTGTTCAGTTCCCACCTATGAGTGAGAACATGCGGTGTTTGGTTTTCTGTTCTTGCGATAGTTTGCTGAGAATGATGGTTTCCAGCTGCATCCATGTCCCTACAAAGGACACAAACTCATCCTTTTTTATGGCTGCATAGTATTCCATGGTGTATATGTGCCATATTTTCTTGATCCAGTCTGTCACTGATGGACATTTGGGTTGATTCCAAGTCTTTGCTATTGTGAATAGTGCCGCAATAAACATATGTGTGCATGTGTCTTTATAGCAGCATGATTTATAATCCTTTGGGTATATACCCAGTAATGGGATGGCTGGGTCATATGGTACATCTAGTTCTAGATCCTTGAGGAATCGCCATACTATCTAGAACCTACAAAGAACTCAAACAAATTTACAAGAAAAAAACAAACAACCCCATCAAAATGTGGGCAAAGGATATGAACAGACATTTCTCAAAAGAAGACATTCATACAGCCAACAGACACATGAAAAAATGCTCATCATCACTGGCCATCAGAGAAATGCAAATCAAAACCACAATGAGATACCATCTCACACCAGTTAGAATGGCGATCATTAAAAAGTCAGGAAACAACAGGTGCTGGAGAGGATGTGGAGAAATAGGAACACTTTTACACTGTTGGTGGGATTGTAAACTAGTTCAACCATTATGGAAATTCACTTTATTAATAAATGCTTCCATTTTCTTATACTTACTATGTACCAGAAAAAAAGGCTCTACTAAGCAGTTAACCAATTAGATCTATTAAGGTTCTTTAAGCAATCCTAATAGAATATGTATCATTTACCCCCTTTTACACATGAAGAAACTTCAGTTTATAGATGTGAAATCATTCATCCAAGATTGTATATTAGTGAATGTTGAAATATGATCTGGGGTAAGCTTTTTAGATTGTGGAAAACTCAAAAGTAGAAGTAACGCTGTTTCTCTAATGAGATGTTAGAAGGGCTATGTGACTGTTCCTTTCTTCTCCCTGTCTTACTCTTTGCAGTGTGAACTTAGGAAAATGTGCCATTGTTTCTCCTCTTCTCCTTATAAACTGAGAAAAATATAGTTTTTAGGAGCCAAAGAGGGATGCCTGTGCAAATTAATGAGTTAATGTTTGTAAAGAGCAGTGTGACTCTTTAATAAAAGCATGTCCTACCTGAGAACTAAGTATTCCATCACCTGAGTGGGAGAGTAGATAGCTCAATAGTAACAATATAGCCTGGTTTTAAGTTTGGTTTTAATAATAGCATTGTATTAGGTTGGCAGAGAATACGGTACCCACAGGAACGAAATCAAAGCAATTAGTTAGCATAGATCTTAGAAAAACTGAAATAATAGAACCACAGGATAATCTCTGTGATTTGTGTTGCTCCACTGATGCCTAAACCATAGACAGCTTTTCAGATTTGTCAGTATCTCCGGTTGTATACTGTGGAGTCAGTAGAGGAGCACACATAGACACATGTGTCATTTGGCCTTACAGTGACAGAGTAGACCAAATGTTTCTATCCTGCTTTGGCTCTCCAGCTTCTTGCTGGCCTTTGAAGATGTCATGAGGCCAGCCCATTATGGCCTAGCAGTAAGCTAAAAAAAGTATAGATAACTAGGACATGATCTGTATTCAAAAGTGGGTTTACATCTCCTTTCAAACTGAGATTTGACTGTCTTACAGCTTTTAACATCCCCAGGTGACAAAAAGTTATTATATCGTGTCCTTTCTCATATCCTTAAAAATCAGAATACTTGTCTTTCAACAGTGACAGAAAATACGTTAAGGGGGATTGTCCCATACCTATTTCACCCTAGTTCCTGACTTTTTTCAATCATTCATAAAATTAAGTATAGAAAATTCATTCTAAGGTTGTATCTTCCTTGCTTCAGAAAAACTTAGAATTAAGGAATAATCTGTTGTGATAAGAGCATAATTCAGGTTCCATATCTAAGTCTGACTCTCATATTCTAGTTTCTCCTAGAATTCCTTGAAATAGTTAAACCATGACAAGCATAGCATTCATAATATAAAAAATAAACTAAGGGTTGTATGAGGAGTAATTCTAATAATAAGGTTTGGGGAAAAAG
Organism: Macaca fascicularis; assembly: GCF_037993035.2. Classification (NCBI taxonomy): domain Eukaryota; kingdom Metazoa; phylum Chordata; class Mammalia; order Primates; family Cercopithecidae; genus Macaca; species Macaca fascicularis. The sequence goes on along the minus strand of NC_088376.1, from coordinate 166,390,167 downwards.
GAAAGAGAGGTATTTAAATTAGAATATATAAAATGTGGAAAACACCTTTTCTTCCTGTGACTATTTAATTTTATGCCCCTTTCTCAGTATTGTTTAGAATCATGTATATTAATAATGAAGTGGAAAATAAAATAGAGCAAAATCAAAACTGCCAAAATTTGTCTATAGCACTAGAAAATAACATGTTTTTTTAAAGTTAGAATCAAGAAGCATGTTAAGCACCTATTGTGTGTTCAGCAAATAATATAAACCATAAAAATGTAGACTTATAGAAACAAGCATGAGGCTACAAATAAATTTTTAAAATATGGAACAGAAAAAGAATACTAATTTATGTTTTATTTATAAAAGCAATTAGAAGTAAATATAACAACGTTAACATGTATTAATTCTGCATGGTGATGGGAATTTGTGATATAAACTTGGAAATAGCTCATACATAACTGGAAGTACAGAATTGGGGTTAAACAGGAAATTAGGATGAGATACTAACTTTAGAGATATTAGTCTATTCCCTATTATCCTAATTTCTCTACCAAAGCAGTACTAGCTCATATATAATTCCTTAGGTTTTCAAGCTAATGAGATGGCTCTTTCTAATTACAAGTCATAAATGTTGCCTACCCTTGAATTTCCTCAAAACCCATATATGATTATCATCTAATTCTAATGCTTTATTTATCTAAATCTAATGCTAATGATCTTTCTGAGAACTTAATATAGCTCTATCTAGTATCTCTGACCTATGTTTTCTAGTGAGCCATTTTGAAGAGGGCAAATCTTTCTCAGTAATCCCCGCAACAGAGTACCATTAGGTTTGTCAGTCTCCTCCTTTTCATCCATGTTTTTATCATCGTTGTTTGCTTGTCTGTTTTGCCATGTCATCTTCAAAGTTTCCATATAACAGAGTTTAACAAGGTATGGTTCAACAAAGTTTGGGGCCAATAAAAAAGTAGATTGAGCAATCCTATAAAAATATTTCTGTACTTGAAACAAATAAAACAGAATTCTATTCCTAATTCATTCACTACTTCGCTGGATGACTGTGGACAAGTCATTTCATCTATTTAGGTATAGTTTTATCATCTATCGTAGTGAGGATGTCGGAATAAAGGCTTGCTAGAATTTTTGCAAGTGTGATGTTATTTCATTTCCATAATATTCAAACTATACTTATGTGAACAAAGAACAAGTCTAATTTCCAAAACAAGTCATAGCTTCAGAAAACCTTGTATTCAAGGGCTTCATCTGACTTTACAAACCAAACAATTGACTTATTAAACTTAACCATCTTACCAATTGTTTTTAGGTCAAACATTATGTTCTATTAATTTTCTACCTCCCCCAACAGACACTTGCCCAGATTTTTCACATGGAAGGTACTCATTATTTTAAATAATAAACCTTAATATTAATATATCCCTCTAAAGTTTGTAAAACATTTTCATCTATAATATTGTATTTGATCCTTCAGTAATCCTATAAGTAGACAATACTGTACATATTTTACAATTGATAAAATGTAGGCTCCCAAAAGTCATGACCTGCTTGAATTCCTATAGCTGATTAATGACTCCACTAAGATTTGAGTCAGACTTTTACTTTTGATGGATGGATGGACGGATGGATGGATGGATAAAACAAGATTTTTTATTAGGAATAAAGTTTTTGTTTTACTACTCAATGGTGACTTTATTGTATATGAAAGAAGGAAGACACAAAAGGCTCAGATCATTTCTAACATCTATCACTTGAAGAGTCTAGCCTTAAAACTATTAGCTTGAAGACTAAGCTAAAGGAGCCAAAAGAAGTAATAGAGATCATCAAATTCATAAACATGATATTTTTATTATTGTTTTTCTTGTAATGGCTTAACATACTTCAGCAAGAACACTGGCATCTAAAATTAAATAATTTGATACAGATGATTCTTAAATTAGCCCTTCACTTGGCCTCTAAGATGCATTGTGCATTTTTAAGAGTAATGAATTATTAGTTCTAACATTATCTTGTTAGCCTTTCTAACCATTAGTCTGTACATTAATGCAATTTGAAAAGAAAACATATTGAGTCTATTATTACTTGTGTTAAATTTGAATGTCTCCTGTATTATTTTCTCAAAGCACTCAGAAGCGTCAGGTCCATCCAAATTTTTCCAAACTTGACTAAATGCTTTCAGAATACATCCACCAGTGTGCAGTCTATAATCAGACACACCAAGGAGACATAGCATTTATAGGAAAAAATATTTTTAAAGCAAAATCAGACCACAAATGGTTATTTATTGAAAAACAATAACCCCTAACATAGGCTATGCAGTATCTATGTTGATGTCTTGGTAATGGTAAATGATGTTTTTCATCCAAAAGGACTATAAGTATTGGATATTTTATGTCAAAAATCTGAAAAAAAAAAAAGCTATTGGTTCAACTTTTAATCAATTACCATATGCCAACGAACCTGTTACAAGCTATATATTTTCCAAAACCTCTAGTAGGTCCTATGGTGGGTATAAGAGCATAAGATATTCTAAAATATTTCCAAGAATGAGTTTATAGAGGAAAAGACATTCTACCTGCCCCAACAGAGGTTAATTTTGACCATCCTCGCTTGGTCTTCCATTGTGTCAATTCTGTTTTTCATCAGCTAATGATCACCTAACTCCTCCAGCAGTAAATCACAAAGTTCCTCCTTATTCCAACAACTTCCAATTATTCTGTTGCAGCCATTTTCCTTTCATGTGATCTGCTCTACTTTATCATAACAAAATTGGAGGCCAGACATTTTTAATGTTCTTGCTCCTGGTTTTCGTTCATTATTTCTGTAAGCTCTCCGCACTCACAGTTTGTTCTAATCAAACTCAGCCCTTTACAGCGACCTGTGTTTATAATGACGTCTCTTTTTTCCTACCCAGCAGGCCATTTCCCATTCATAGCCCACCAATCCTTCCGGTGTAATTGAGAGGCTTACCATTCACTATATATATATATATATATATATATATATATATATATATATATATATATATAAAAAATCATGTCAACTACCCCCCACCCCCACAACCCTGTTTTTCCTACAATCCTTTCCCTCATTTTTAAACTCTTATTGGGATTTCAGTCAATGACACATTGTTTGGAATATTTTTATTTAATTGATTAAAGCGTTAGCATTAGCGATTTGTTTCTTCAATCAGGTTGGCATTTGTGATGCAGAGTTAGAGTGTTACTGACTGTGCTTGAAAAGTGGCAAGGCTCATGTGGAAGTAACAGAGCTGAAGTTATGCCTTGTGATAGAAAAGTCTAGGAAAATTTGGGTCATTATGCTGGCACCTGTCTGATGATCTGTTTATGTGACATATGGAATGGCTATGAATGAAACTTATATAATGAGACTCCAAATTCTAAATTCGACATATACTATCAGGATTAGTTGGGAAAACAGAATTTATGCCAGGTAGTTTTTTGGAGGAAATTTAATCCAAGGAAGATGTTACAATAATGTTAGAAAGGCTGGAAAGTAAATAGAGGATGATGGCATAAACTGGGGATTGGCAGTAGCAGAAAGATACTGCCATCTTTGGAATCAAGGGAGGAGATGTTGTTACCATAGCATGGAAGCCAGACCATGCAAAGGGAACTGCAATCATAGCAGAGGATGCCCTGTGGAGAGCTGGACCCTGGAAGAGATGCAGAAGCACAGAGAAAGATGGAGAGAAATAGTCCAGCTTATTTGCTCCCACTGCCAGTCTCCCACCAGTGACTCTCATTGACTGAACCTTTCAGTTAGCAAGGAAACAGGAAAATTTAGTTTGTAGCATCAACCACCTGTGATACACAGCCGAGCATGTGAAACATAGGAAACAAATCTGAGACCAAACAAGCAATTGGCTTTTGTATCTATTCCTATATTTATCTACCTATCAATTATCTATAAAAAAATAAATATATACACACACACAACCCATATATTTTGATTTACAGTCAGGGCATAGTTTGCAAAGGGCTATAACACATAATAAATTGAAAAATTTTGGTGAATGTTATTACTATATTCAAATAATTTTCATGTGTGTATACATAATTATTTATAACCCAGGAAGGCTTTTTACAGCATTTTCCTTGAGAAGACAAATTCCAAGTTTAAAGTATCTTCATCAGACTCTACTTTTACACATTACTTAAGAACTCTATCAAAAAAGTTTAATTCTATGTTTGTTATTCGCTCTGCTATCTCCCACCCTCTGTGGCCGCCTCCTACATACTAACAAAAAACACTCTTCTATGCTAAGCTTTATTCTTATTGTATTTTGTTATTTCACTTCTCACTTTTCCTTCAAGCAAAAGTGTTCTTCTGCTTCAAGAATATGTTTTCCTCACTCTTCAAAGTAAAGGTAAAGGCAACTAAATTTCCTTAAGTGCCACCACTCTGTGTACTTTACCTTGGGTTCAGTATTGGTGTTTGTATACCGTAAACTATAAGCGAAAGTGGTTGCATCATTTTTTACATATTCAAAGTTTTCTGGCATTCAATTCAAAGACTAATAATGCAATTTAGAAAAGTAACAGCACTTCTGATAAAATTGCTCATAAAATATACGAACCTTTACTGAACTGTATTATTCAATACTTTCCTGGCTATTATATTGGAACATGGAGACAATATTGAAAACATTCTCATTAGAGTCCTTGTTTCTTCAGGAAAAGCTTGTTCTAAAGGAAAATCTCACACCTCCATGTTCCCTTTTTGAGTCACTGCTTGCTGATCAGCTTTCCCTTTTCATTCAAGTGTTGCCTCTCACACAGCTCATCTAAAAGCACTGTCAAGGTTTGGGTCATTAAACCGCAATAGATGACGATAAAAACAGCACTTGAGACAAATGAAAACAGCAATACCTGTTATTACCAAATACACTTTTCAGTTATCATTATGGAATGAAATGATAAAAAAGCTGTGACAAAGGACTGTGTGTTAACAACAGCATCATAAGTATAAACCAGAGGCATCATAGAGAATTAAAGATGACAAGTTTGACTTCTTTAGTAAAATCTCTGATCAGAAGAACAAATAAGCAGCACATAACTAAGAATAAAACACTGAGCTATAGGAAAAAACATGCCGCATAAGGTACAGCATCTAAACTTTCTTCAGCTTTAGTTTTCTTCTTTAAAAACTACATCAGCACAATTCCACACAAAACAAACAAACAAATATATATATATACACACACACACACACACACACACACACACACTCAGTGACTCCTAAAACAGGAACATGATATGTACTATGACTTTAACTTATTTATTAGTTCTGAGGAATCATTATAATAAGTTTTTAATTATACTTAATGAAAGACTATTATCTTTTAAAAAAAACCTGCTTTTCAAACAGTTAACGATGAAAATAGCAAGCACTTATATAGTAAGCTAGGTATGTTTCTATTTGACTATATTAACTCACTCTATCTTCAAAATAACTGAATTTTTCATCCCTGTTTTATAGATATGGAAACAGAACACAAGGATATTAAGAAACTTCTTCAAATTTTTACTGCTGGATAGTACTGAAATGGATTCAACCATAGGCAGACACATTTCTGAATTTCCGCTCTCAACCACCACCCCTTGGGTTAGGTATTTATAAGGTTCAGGTGTTTTGTTGTAGGACACACGGTCAAACAATTTACAGGGACAAGGAAGAATGGGTCATGTGTGGCTTGGTGGAATAAGAAATCAAGGTACTGGAGAAGTCTTAAGACAATGAAACATTTATTTAAGGCAAACTGTTACAAAGAACTTAGCTAGGAACTGGATATACTGATGCGAATAAACTTTTCATTGATTTTACAGTCCCCTTTTCCATAAATTTGCAAACTAGTGGAGGAACTTACTCTCTATTGGGTACAGTTAACTTATTGTCAAATGGGTATTACTAAACTTCTATGAAGGGTGCACTATTCAGTTGAAAAGAGGAGAATCCCATGAAATCAAGTTTTTACAATCTTCTTAAGATCATACAATCAAAAATGACCTAATTAATCCTATAGAATTAAGAATTATTTAATCTAATATTATGGTTTCATAGATAATTACATCTTTTAACAATCTCTTTTTATAACTTATTGGGTTCCCCCAAAATGCCTTTTCCTCTTTTGAGTCTTCCTCATGAAGTTTTCTATCTAGCATGCTTCTAAATCACCTTCCTTCAAATTTCTATCCATCCTCCATTCCTGGTTCATAACTAATGATTTCATAAAGTTTTCTCTTATTTCTCAGTTTGAAATATTTTTCTCATACACTCACACCACTCCACTCGTGCTTTGTTTATAGGTGTTTATGTATTCTACGTTATATGGCATTCGTATACAGACCTTGCTCATCTCCACCCCTGTATTAAGGGCTACTTGGGAACAACATTTACTTTGTTCATCTATCTGTCCCCAACAGTATTTGGCATAGTTCCCAATAATAAATAGATGCTTATTAAATAATTATTGAATTGGATATTCCTGATAAAAAATGGCCTACAGCAAAGTTTATTTATTTTAATGCAAAATCTCAACAACACTATGTAAAGAGAATAATGGTATTTGTTTGCTTAAAGCAACTTGAAATAGTGTTAACTATTGACAGTTTTATTATTGTATCTTCTATGCATATATATATATATATGAATATGTTTATATATATAGATGACAATTCTATTCTATTCTTACCTCAAGGCATCTTATTGTTAGGAATTACCTAACTTTCATGGTTTTAAATTTGCCACTCAAGACTGCATTATTACAGAGTTTTGCATTTGTTTATAAAATTAGATGCAAAAATATGCTAATGTATCATTAAGACTGAGATTATAATTACACAGGAGTCAGAAAACTCTCTGTTAAAGTTCCCAAAGCAACTATAATTCTTTTCTTGAAAATATCAATGAAAAAACATATTTTTAAAATCTGTTTTCCTGTGGCGTTAAAAGCCTAAACGCAAAGGAAACTTGAGGTAATATTTGAGAACCAGGAAATAAAGTGAAAAATCTAAACATGGAGAAATTACATTATCTTAAATATTTTTTTTAACGAAAACAAATTACTTGTTTGATAAAAAGTCAATTTGAATATAAAATATTTTTAAGCTTCAATAATGTAAGGTGTTAGTTAATAAGTGAGAAAATATTTTCTAAGATTCATAATTTGGGTCTTCCCTGAGACCCTCTAGCTATAGAAATGCTGTAGTAATGCTAGTAAATTAAATTAATGTTTGTAATTACACTAAAGTTTTAACACCATAAATCCCACTACAGCTATTTATTTTCAAACTATTAAGGATCTGTGGTTATTTTCAGGACAGTGTGATGTACATTGTATTTCCTCTATTTCAGGTCTACCATTTTGGCAATGTAAACATTGTCTAATTAGCTCCATTTATAGTTCTGATTTGGTTGTATCCAGTCATAATAAACACACACACACACACACACACACACACACACACACTGCTAACCAAATGTGTTTGATGGTTCTGTATTTAGAAAAACTGCAATAAATGTTTTGGTTTGTTTAGGGTATAACATATCAAAATACTGACTTATTGAAAATCTCCACTGGGTGAAATAAACACTATAAATTATGAAGCTCCATCCTTTGTTATTTAGAATTTTCTATGGTACTTCACAAATAGCCACAGTTTTATTCCTTGATAGTTATTCAAGTAAATATGTTATCTATCAATCAACCATCGACTCTTATGTTTATGAAAGCAGAATGAAATAATAAACATGAGCCTACCAGAAAAGAAAATTTAACTAAAGAATTGCAAAGAAAAAAGAAAGACATTTTTAAAGTGTGTCACTCACATGGTATGCGACCACAAGAATGCAAAAAATTCCTCATCAATCATCATGAATTAAATAATTAATCTTGTGGATGAAAATCACAATGACAAAATAACTGTGTAACTTTGGTGTGGAGAACTGGACTATGTTGCTCTGCTGTAAAATCTGAATTCCACCATTTTGCATGCCTCAATGATAGAAACAGTGTCCTTTGGTTTTCGAAACCTCATCATGATCTGTCAGTCAATTCACAGTGAGAAACTCACAAGAAACTTGATGGCAAACATAAATATGCAAATAAATGTTGTAGCCTTTGTAACAATCTCCAAATGACCACTAAGCTCACGTAAGGATATCATCAGACCTATACACTTTTAATTAAGTGAAATCTCTAAACTCTGTGCCATTATATTTTTAGATAATCTAAGATAAAATACACAAAGAGAAGTAGTACCCAAAGATGGAGAATTGAGAAGCCATAACAGAGTAGATACTTGCCTCATATTCATGACTTTTTCTCGGACAACAGTTTTTTTAAAAACAGGAATAGCAACTTACCTAAAAAGAGAATGAGAAAAAAAAAAAAAAAATCTGGTTACTGTAAGAGAATTGTAAAGACATTTTAAAGAAATATGACATATACTAACAGTCAGAATCTGGTCCAAACATAGAGCAGTCATGCAATTCCACCAAGTGCTTCTATTAGAATTTTCTGTGCCCTATACCAACTTCCTTGTTTTCTTATCCCCTGCCTGCTTCCTCCGATGCACCTTCACTTCACCCCAATCTTTGCAGGCATTTTATTCTTAGGCTGGTTTTCCTTTGTTAACACTCAACTGTTATCTCAAAAAATGTGTTATTTCATTCCTAGTTAAAAATCAAGAAATTCAGACGAGAGTCCAGATTTTACCTCTTACGAGCGTGCTACCTTGATCAAGAAAATCTGTGAATGGAAGGCAATTTAATAATTGAACTTAAATCTGCTTTTAGCTTCAGAATCCTAAATTGTTGAGAGAAGGCAACTGGAGTGATCAAGTGAAAAAAATCTACAATAAAAACTTCTGATTGACTGACTCAACTGGGATAAACCTGGGTAGACAGGCCCATCCCATGCCACTTGCTATTTTATTCCCTAGGATTAATTATTCTGTGTATAGGCAAGGCTTATTTAGCAGCCAACGTTCTGGACTTATAAAAAGCTTATAGAATGCTGTAACATGGGATTTATATGATTGTAATATCATCTGTGAATTATAGCAGAGTGAGATTGAAGGTAAAAGATGGGATTGTGGGAATGAACTGGGATGCTTTTGTAAAATAGACCCAGTTGCCCTGGGATAATTTCAAAACTTCTAGGTTCAAAGGCAAATACTGCTCAGTGCACTTGTGCCAATCAGAACATAAAGAAAGTTGTGTTCCAAGAAGAATGCATGAGCAACAGACTATGTCATGGGAAGCAGGGAAAGGACTGGTTCTCCCAGGCAGGTGCGGTAGTGTTTGCAAATCACCTAGTGCAACCTCCATTTTCCTGGAAACCAGCTTGGAAAATCCCCTAGGTGCACGACCTTTATGTTTCTCCTGCTGCAAGCTGAAGTGTTCATTTTATGCATTGACTAATTTATGAGTTTAGTGATAAATTCTTTGTAAAATACATTCTAGAAAAGAGAGAACCTGAAAACGAATTCCCTCTGCACAACATGTGTGTATGGTCCCATTAGCAGTTGCACAGTGGGCAATCGATTAGGGAGGAAAAAATGGCTTTTTTTATGGTAATGGATTTTGAGCCTCCTGGTGATAATTTATTTACTAGAAATTTTGCAGAGCTGGCTAGCAAACTGATGAAAATCCTCTGAACATGTTCATTTAAAAAGCGGAAAAAACCAGTTAGGCTTATTTTTGAGAAATATTGTTATTAAATCATTGAAAACATATTGATAAAATATGCCTGAAAGCTACAGACCTGTAATTTATAATAGAAATTACGTTGCTATTGACAAATGGCAATTTAATCTTGCAATTAACTTTAACAATTTGAGTTTCTCTGTTGCAATTTTTTGTGTTTTTAGAAAAACCTTGACAGACATGAGTAATGTTGTGCTAGGCTAGTCAGCAGTGCTGGCTTTTTTTAAAAGCAGTCCATCTCTTTTTTATTTTTATTTTTATGCAGAGTTACGCTATCCTGCAAACCAAGATGTAAAACAAGAGATCTTTTATCTTGACTTGCAACACCTATGGTATCTTGAGATAAAGGGAATTTCTCTACTTCAACTTTCTTGGACATGCAAAGATAGAATAGCACTTTGGCCTAGTTCAAAGAATGTAAACATCAGAATTAGCATGGCCTATATTTTTACTTTGCTTCCATCATGCATTGGCTCTGTGACATAGGTAAATGCAGCTCATTTACGGAACCTCAATTTCTTTTATTTGTAAGATGGAGAAAACGTCTACCTTGGAAAGAATGTGGAAGGAAGGAGGTAATATACATATGCCATGTGCCTACACTTATGTCATGTCCATTAAGCCCATATCCTGCTTTCCCCTTCAAAAAATGAGAATTTTAGGTACTGGCATCTTTTTAAACTTTCCATTACGTGGGGCCTCTCTTTTCCACTTTACTCAGAATGTGAGAGTAAGGTATTCATTAACAGGGGCAATCTAACACCCCTTTCTTTCTACCCATATGCATAAGCTACTCCCTGATTTGGGAATCACATGAATACTGGACAGTAGGAAAAAAGACATTAGAAATAGTTATTCATAAAGGTTCTTTTCTGGTTGGTCTTTTTAATATCTAATTATGAAACTCTTCTAGCAATGGAGCTGAGGATGGGCAAAAGGATAATAAAGAATCCTGACTTTCAAGATTTAGGGATTTCATGCAAATAAATTCATGAGCCAATCAAAAGTATCATAAGAAACAAAATAAATATTATATGTTATATATAAAAGAGATGAAACAAGCATGAACATACATGCACCTGACCATAGAGCCTCAAAATATTTAAACCAACAGCTGACTGAACTAAGAAAAGAAATATATAAATCAACCATTTGGAGATTTAAAACCAGAAAACAAAAAGCTAAGCAGATACAAAGAAGATGAGAAATATATAATATTTTAAAACGTATTTGAGTAACTTAGATTAATAGACAAAAACTTCCTATAACCAATGAATACATATTATAGAGTCTTTACAAGCACATAGGGAGCATTCATAAAAATTAATTATAAACTGATGCATAAAAAAGTCATAAATTCCAAAGATTCATCATTATTCAGATTATATTATCTGACAAAAATACAATAAAATTAGAAATCATTCGTAAAAGAAGAGTCAAAATACCACAATCACCTGGAAATGACCCCAAAATATCTGTTTCTAAACAACTCTTTGACTAAAGAGAAAAATCTTAAGGGAATTAAACAAACAAACAAAAAAATAAGTAGCATTTAAAATAGTGTATTTAAAAATGTGTAGGGGCACAGATAAATTGTTACATAAAAATTATAGGTTTAAATGCTCTTATCTGAAAACAAAAAAAAATTGGAAAACAAATGAGTTTAAACATTGTAACTCAATAATTCAGTAAATCAAATATAAAAATGAAGGAAACAATAAGATAAAAAATATTTAAATGTAAAAATACATAATTAATAAAAATAAAAGGCTCATTTTCTGAGAAACATCATAGAGGCAAAACTAAAATAAAGTAAAGCAAACAAACCTAAAGAAAATTGTATCAATACAAAGTGAGAAAGAAACACAGGAAAGAATGAAAGAAATGACAAAATACTTATAAAGAATTATGATACTCGGTTTCCAAATATAAACAAAAGTATAAATATTAAAAAAATAGGAAATGTCTAAATGGGAGCAAGAAGAATGAGAAAACTTAAATAGATAACTGTATAAAATAATAATCAAATATTTCCTTTCCTAAAATATGCTCTAGGTTTAGGCAATTTTACAGATACTTTTTACTAAAATTTTATTAAATTAATAGTTCTTAAATTTTAAAAATTATTAAAAAATGGAAAAACATTAACTTGGTTCATTCAAATTCAAAAAATTAAATAAAAACAATATAAGAAATGGAAATTACAGGTTCATTTTAATTTTCAGCAACATAAAAAATCTGAATGAACTACTAATAAGCTTATCAAATCCATGAGTATTCCTTAAAAATGTTAATTATGAACAGAAAGCATGTATCCCCGAAATTGAGGATGATTGTTTAAAAAAAAAGAAAAGGTAGTAATGTAACACAACACATTAATGGACAAAGAAAAGAAATCACATAATTTCTTTTCTTCAATAGATGAAGAAAATTATTTGCAAATACTAAACATCTACTTGCAATTAAATTTAGAAAATTGGAACTAGAGAAGAGCAGCATCCTTAGTGTGAAGAAAATTTGTATTTAAAAAATTTACTGAAATTTACACTGAATACAGAAAACTTATAACCATACTAAGATCATAAGACCTTTATAGAGTTAATATGAAAACTCTCTTAAAGAATATAAAATAATATTTGAATACATAAATATATCAAGCTCAAAAATAGCATGAACTAATATTGTAAAGGCATGACACTTCCCCAATTTTGCTTTATAAATTAAATAAAATCCTAATGAAAATTCCAACAGGATATTTTGTACAATTTACCAGATATTCTCTTTCTCTTTCCCTCTCCCCCCTCCACATACACACACAGAGTAAAACATAAATAAAATACATAAGGACAATTTTCAACAAAGTAAAGCAAAGAAGAATAATCTTCCATTCCAAGCACTAAAAGACAGTGCTATACTAATGGAGAAACAGAGAAAGTTCCTAAGTATGAGAATATTGATATGTTATAAAGGTGGACTACATACCAATGAGAAAATGACTTATTTTCTGTAGATAGTATTGAGAAAATTGCTTCACAATTATGCAGAAAAATAAGTCCAGATCCCCCACCTCCACCAATACTATGTTGAAAAATAGGTACAAATGAATTAACATCCCAAATATAAAAGGTAAATATATAAAGCTCAAAGAAGAAAAGGTAAGGGAATATTTCCATTTTATAAGGATGGAGAAAGCCCTCTTAAATAACACCTGAAGAGCAAAACATTGAGGTAAAATATGAATGGGTTTCAGTGCAACAAAACAAGAAAATAAAAGACTTCCATTTAACGAAAAGTACCATTGGCACAATTAACAGATGAGATCAGAAGAGATAGCTATTTTATATAAAACTAATATATAATAACACTCAAGGAACTTTTTAAAATCAACAAGAGAGAAAACAGGGATACAATAAGAAAAATGGATATGACATATAGACAGTTAATAGAAATGAACCTGAAATAGTGAAACAGTATATGAAAGCACATTCCAACTGTATCATAATAATTTAAAAAACCCTGAAATTTTGAACAATCAATTATTACCCATGAGGTTAGCAAAATGCAAATTTGGATAATTCTAAGTGTTGAACAGGAAGTGGGAATTAGGAAATCTCAGCATCTCTGGTGAGAGTATAAATTATTAAAATGTAGTGGAGAGCAACTTGGCAGTACTTAGTGCAATTAATTAAAAATACAGCCTCTGATACAGGAAATGCTGGACACATACCTGGAAAAACTCTCCCACATATCTGAGAGGGAATGTTTCTCTCAGTAGTATTTATGTTACTGCAAAGTATAAGGCAATCTCTGTGTCCATTATTATGGAAATAGATAAGTAAAATATGTGTTAGAGTCATCTTGTAGAACATTGTGCAATTATTAGAAAAACTAGATACACACGCACTAGAATGAATAGATCCTGAAAACTGTACTCAGGGTAAAAATAAGAAACAGACTTTCTAGCACAGTCTCATTTATGTAATAAGCATTATTTATTATTCAAAGACACCTATTTAAGAATATATAGCTAACATATTAGCATGGGTTATTATATCTGGGTAGGAATAAAGGAAAGGAATGAGGAAAAAATTTAGAAAATGAGAGGCCATGCACAGAGTAAGGTTGAAGGTGAGTCATGACATGAGAAATATGATTAACTCAACATTCTGTTCCCACGGTTAAGGAAGAAAAAAAATGATAGAAGGAAAGGAGGGAGAAAAGGAGAAAGGGAATGAGAAAGAAAGATTGAAGATAAAGAAATACTTGGTAGTTATATAAAAAGAACTCAAGTACAATTAGACAAGTGTAAGTATTTTGTATATGTTGTGCTCATTAAAGATAAGGCTGAAACTTGGCTCAACAAACCTAAGATTTCTAACTAGTGCTACCCTGGTCAGGTGAGATGGTCCTTGAGTTTCTGGAATCAAGGTTAGCCTACCTCTGACTCCCTGGGAACTCTGAGTGTGATTTAGATTATATCTCTGCGTATTGGGGCCACAGAGCCACTCTCAGGTTTGGTGAATCCCTTGAGCCATAGCCAAGTCTCTTCACTGCTCCATGGGAAGTAGGTATCAAGAAGGATTCTGAAACTACTAAGTCTGAAAGTCCTTCTAAATTTATTTATTTTAGGGATTCCAATCCTGTCTCTGCCTCAGAATTATCTGAGGAGAGATTTAAAACTATGCGTGTGAAAACCGTACATCAGCTGTATTGCTAGAGAATCTCCACGGATACAGACAATGAATCTATATTTTGGCAAGTTCTACAGGTGATTCCAGCATAGCCAGACTGGTACCAGGAGAACTGACTTTTGAGAGCCACCCATGTATTTCACCTCCTACTCAGTGTACAGTGTTCTCCCAGTAGCTGTTCAGCACTTTCTAGAGTGATTTCAGAAACAATGGAAGAAAAAGAAGTTCACAAATTGAGAGGATCATGCAATCTGACGTTCTCTCTGCTAAATAAGGCTTCCCCAACCCCTTCCACGATTAGGTTGCCAGTAACAGAAGTTTACTGACTTTCGGTTCTCTATATAATTGAGGTTGTCTGAGGTCAGAGAGATACAGTTGTGCAAGGTCATCGCTAAGCTTCAACCATTAGTGTGTTGATTACAAGTATAACAAAAGGCCATTAGGATAAGAAGTAAATAGTGATTTGGGGGCATTTGGGTATGAATAAATAGGTGGTAGTAGGTTTGCTCCTTTTTTTCCTTAGCCTGCTACTGATGTTTTTTCTAGTATGTGTATCAGGTTCCTTTAAAAGGCATCAATAATAGACTTTGAATACTTAAAATGCACATAAAAAATGAAACTATTTTAACAGATTTACTCAAATTGTATGCAAATGTAATGCATATGTAATGCAAATATACATGTGGTTTTCTTAACTATTTCTTATGCTTCACTGTGCCCCTCAGTAAAATGCTAATGGCTCATCTGTGCCTCTTTATTCTGTTCAGCAATTAATTGTTAATATGACTTGTGGGTATTACAGTATGGCTAGGATAAAATAAAACAAAGAAAAGGTCTCTGACCTTGAGAATACTACAATCTAGTTAGAGAAAGAATATATACCTCCAAACCACTCACATGTTCAGATTCCTAAATTACCTGTTTTACCCTTAACCCATGCTCTCGTCTGCTACCTGAATGATCTTACTAAAACTCATAGGTGACACATACTTACAATGCTTCAATGGTTTTCCAAATAATACCCCAAATCCTTTGCATATAATCTAAGCCATCCATAATCTGTTCCCTGACTAAGTAGCTCTTTGTTTTTTTTTTTTTTTTTTTTTTAACTTGCATTCTGTTTTCAAGCTGTAAGCAAAGATTTGCAATCCTTTTTTGCACTAACAAAACTGTACTCAGGCTAATTCTTCTACCTGTAATGGCTTTCTCTATGCTCTTCAACCTTCCTCTATTTATTTATTTATTTATTTTTTGAGACAGGGTCTCATTCTGTCACCCAGGCTGGAGTGCAGTGGCACAGCCTCAGCTCACTGCAGCCTCTACCTCCCAGGTTCAAGCAATTTTCCTGCTTCAGCCTCCTGAGTAGCTAGGATAACAGGCACCCACCCCTACACCTGGCTAATTTTTGTATTTTTAGTAGAGATGGGGTTTTGCCACGTTGGCCAGGCTGGTCTCGAACTCCTGACCACAGGTGATCCACCCACTTTGGCCTCCCAAAGTGCTGGGATTACAGGTGTGAGCCACCACGCCTGGCTTCTACCTTCCTCTTGCCTACTAGGTGGGTTTCTATCCATTCTTCAGGAGTCAGGTAAAATGATCACCCTTTCAATATCCAATCATACTAATTCCCCAAACTGAGATAGTGATATGGACAGGAGACAGGGAAATACTGGGTAGAAGAGGGCAATTCCCCAACAAAGACCCCACCTTCAAGCCTGGAAACCTGCAGCCCTAAGTGGGAATAGGCATTCCTGTTTTTATGCCAAAAATTTGCCTTTTGGCCCACCACACCCCATTATCTTGTACCCATATAAACCCCAATTCCCAGATTCCAAAAGCAAACAAGCAGATGAGCAGGCAAACAGAAGAGCAGAGGACCAGAAGAGTGGCACAGCAGAGAAGGAGAGAAGAGAAAGAGCATCTGAACATTGAGAGAAGTTTGGCTGGGGATGTTTGGGGAGGAGATTGGTCATGGGACAGACAAACTCCAGAGGAAGATCATCTTCCCACTCCATCCCCTTTCCAGCTTCCCATTCATCCCACCAAGAGCCACCTCCACCACCCAATAAAATCCTCACATTCTCCATCCTTTAAGTCCATATGTGACCTTATTGTTCCTGGATGCTGGACAAGAACCCGGGTACCAAAAGAGCACTGAGCTGGTTAACAGCTAAGCCATCTGCAGATGACAGAGCTGAAAGAACATGGTAGAATGCCCACTGGGGCTTCAAAAGTCACAAGCACACACCCCTAGATGCCGCCATGGAGCTAGAGCCTAACAGCACTCATGCTGGCTCCTGCACCTGTCCATCTGCATGCTCTCCCTCCTGTAAGAGGTTTGAGCAGTGGCAGCAGCTGAACAGACAAGACACACTCCTGTCACATGTACTGGAGCGGGGCGGGGGGGGGGGGGTCATAGAACTCTCCCATTTCAACAGGTGTCATTTCTATATGTTTCCAAAGATTTCTATGAATATCTCATATCATTTTAATTTTGTTACAATGGGATAAAATGTCACAAGGGAATAACATGTAACCCTAATAATATGTCCCTTTGTATGTGTGACTCTCCTTTGAGTAACAAATCTCATCCAACTTTCACATCTATCTAGAAAACAACATGGGAAGCTAGCTTAAGCCACACATGTAACCCAAAGTTCCAAAGTAATGAGTTCTTACTAACTCCCCTATTATTCTATAATTTCAGCTATTCAGGACTATGGGTCAAGAGAAAATACAGTTTTCAGTTTCATTGCTAAGTCTCAAACTGTATTAGTCCATTTTCACACTGCTAATAAAGACATACCCAAGACTGGGCAATTTACAAAAGAAAGAGCTTTAATGGACTTACAGTTCCACATGGCTGGGGAAGTCTCAGAATCATGGCAGAAGGCAAGGAGGAGCAAGTCACATCTTACATGGAAGGCAGCAGGCAAAGAGAGAGGGCTTGTGCAGGGCAACTCCCCCTTATAAAACCTTGTAAGGTCTTCTAAGGCTTATTTACTATCACAAGAACACATGGGAAAGACCTGCCTCCATGGTTCAATTACTTCCCACCAGGTCCCTCCCACAACACATGAGAATTCAAGATGAGACTTGGGTGGGTACACAGCCAAACCATATAATTCCACCCCTAGATCCTCCCAAATCTCATGTCCTCACATTTCAAAACCAATCATGCCTTCCCAACAGTTCCCCAATGTCTTAACTCATTTCAGCATTAACTCAAAAGTCCACAGTCTAAAGTCTTATCCAAGACAAGGCAAGTCCCTTTTACCTAGGAGCCTGCAAAATCAAGAGCAAGATAGTTACTTCCTAGATATAATGGGGGTACAGGCATGGGGTAAATACAGTTATTCCAAATGGGAAAAATTGGACAAAACAAAGGGGCTACAGGCCCCATGCAAGTCCAAAATCCAGAAGAGCAGTCAAATCTTAAAGTTCCAAAATGATCTATTTTGATTACATGTCTCATCCAGGTCACAGTGATCCAAGAGTTGGGTTCCCATGGTCTTGGACAGCTCCATCCCTGTGGCTTCGTTGGGTATAGCCTCCCACCCAGCTGCTTTCATGGACTGGCATGGAGTGTCTGCGGCTTTTCCAGGCACATGGTGCAAGCTGTCAGTGGATCTACCATTCTGGGGTCTGGAGGACGGTAGCTCTCTTCTCACTGCTCCCCTAGGTGGTGCCCCAGTAGGGACTCTGTGTGAGGGCTCCAACCCTACATTTCCCTTCCACACTGCTCTAGCCGAGGTTCTCCATGAGGGCCTTGCCCCTGCAGCAAACTCCTGCCTTGACATTCAAGCATTACCATACATCCTCTGAAACCTAGTCAGAGGTTCCCAAACCTCAATTCTTGACTTCTGTGCACTGGCAGGCTCAACACCATGTGGAAGCTGCCAAGGTTTAAGGTTCACACCCTCTGAAGCCACGACCCAAGCTCTGCATTGGCTCCTTTCAGCCACAGTTGGAGCAGCTATAATGCGGGACACCAAGTACCTATGCTGCACACAGCACGGGTACCCTGGGCCCAGCCCATGAAACCACTTTTTCCTCCTAGGTCTCTGGGCCTTTGATTGGAGGGACTGCAACAAAAGTCTCCCACATTCTCTGAAGACATTTTCCCCATTGTCTTGGCAATTAACATTCAGCTCCTCAATACTTATGCAAATTTCTGTAGCCGGCCTGAATTTCTCTTCAGAAAATGGGATTTTCTTTTCTGCCATATTGTCAGGCTGCAAATTTTTTGAATTTTTATGCTCTGTTTCCCTTATAAAATTGAATTCCTTTAACAGCACCCAAGTCACCTCTTGAATGCTTTGCTGCTTAGAAATTTCTTCCTCCAGATACCCAAAATCCTCTCTCTCAAGTTCAAATTTTCGCAAATCTCTAGGGTGGGGTAAAATGCCACCAGTCTCTTTGCTAAAACATAACACGAGTCACCTTTGCTCCAGTTCCCAACAAGTTTCTCATTTCCGTCTGAGACCACTTCAGCCTAGACTTTATTGCCCATATCACTATCAGCATTTTGGGCAAAGCCATTCAATAAGTCTCTAGGAAGTTCCAAACTTTCTCACGTTTTCCTGTCTTCTTCTGAGAACTCCAGACTGTTCCAACATCTGATGTCACCCAGTTCCAAAGCTGCTTCCCATTTTTGGGTATTTTTACAGTAGCACTCCCAGTAACAATTTACTGTATTTGTCCACTTTCACACTGCTAATAAAGACATACCTGAGACTGGACAATTTACAAAAGAAAGAGTTTTAATGGACTTACAGTTCCTCTTGGCTGTGGAAGCCTCACAATCATGGTGGAAGGCAACAAGGAGCAAGTTACATCTTACATGGATGGCAGCAGGTAAAGAGAAAGGTCCTGTGCAGGGCACCTCCCCCTTATAAAACCATCAAATCTCATGAGACTTATACACTACCACAAGAACAGCATGGGAAAGACTTGCCCTCATGATTCGATTACTTCCCACCAGGTCTCTCCCACAACACATGGGAATTCAAGATGTGATTTGGATAGGGACACAGCCAAACCATATCACAATCCTTGAAGCAAAACTCAAAATAACACCAATGTCATCACCATATTACCACTACCACCAGCACTACCACCAATATCATCATTCCTGAAGATCTTTGCCTCAGAGGGTCAATGTTACTGACGGAATTGTGTTCTATCCCTTGGGTGAATTGGGGGCTGAGATAGGGCATTCCTAGAACCTACCAGACAGCCTGGCACATACTAGGCATGAGTGGGTATTTGGTGGATGAATGAATGAATGGGAGTGAATAAAATACAAAGAAACTAGAGAGTAGTTCCAAAGCTCCGTGTGTAAAATAGTTTTTTTTCCCTAGGCTGCTGGGGTCAGACTGCTGGGAGGATTCACTACAGCAGAAGGATCACGGTGGCATAAGATTACTAAGGAAACATTTCTCAGAATTGGTGAGATTCTGAACCAGATCTTACCAAAAAATATAGAATAGGCAGAGAAAATTAAAGAAAACATTTCAGGCTAAATATACACATGGGGACAGTGTTTGAATTGTGACAGGCTGACTGCACAGAATCAAGGGAAACTATTAGTATCTTGGCTTCTGGGTTGACCCAATATTTACCATCAGGGGAGAATGAACTACATTGAATCTATTATACAGCAGGGAGCTATGCCTGCATTCATCAAAATTGACATACCATCAAATATCACAAGGTTCTGAAAAGCACTGTTTGAATTCTACCTAGTAGACTCCCTTTATCAGTAACTGGGCACATTATAATTTTTAACTGACAACAAGAGCAAAGCTGTATAACAAGAAAGAGTAGAAATTGAACATTGTCTAACAAATCAAATTCATAAGAAAACATATAGAGTTGAAATACAATTTTCCAAAGGGAATTGGTAATCACTTAACAGTTCAAAGTCAAATATTATGGAATCTTATGTGACCACAAATGATTACATTGATTTTATATTTCATTTGAAGGAAAATGATCTTGAACTATCCTTCAATGCTGTATCTAAGCCCTGGTTCAAAAGCAATTCATGAAAAGATCATTGTTTATTAAATTACTTCAACATTTAATAGAAAAGTAATTGTTTTGTTAAAATGATGGCATTCTAAAGTACGAATATCAAACAAGATGGAAATTGAAATACAATTGATAACAGGAATTATGCTTTAATTTGCTTGTATCATTGCTTCACAGCACTTGTCAAGCGTAGTGTGAATGTTTGCTGAATAAATGAATAAATTGGTTGTAAGAGGACCACTGGGATTCCAACAGACCAATGGAGAAACGTAAAACTTTCTGACTGACCTATTAACCATCAGTTTGAATGTAAAAATAAATGAAATAAACCCAGCCAGAAAATAGAGTCTCTTCAAATGCAAATTCCCTACAATTGCAAAGAATATTGACTGACCTGTTAGCCAATAGTCCAAATATTTAAAAATTGAAATAAACCTATGTATGAAATATGAAGCCTCCTTAAGTTCAATTATCTATTGTTATAAATAATAAGTCAAACAGTTTAGAATGAACACAGATAAAAAAAGAGAAATTTTTCCTGCAATTCAAACATTGATAAATTTGAAGATCATGACATTTCAAATAAAGGCAGGCTACATTTGGGATTTTTCTACTTTATATCAGAGAGACCTGCTAACTGCCCATGACAAACATCCACTGCATATCCATTTCCATCTTGCAATTTAGACCAAGTCTTTTTAGAAAATGAAAGCAACATAAAATATTCAGAGAACATCCATATCCCTTTAGGCTCAGGATGAGTTGAGCATCTCTGAAAATATTATGCAAATACAAGAATGTTTTCCATTCATCTGGGACTTTCAACACCTGGAGATCTTGGAGAAAGTTAATGGATGAATAGTTGAATCAGATTTATTTTCACTGTGTGCCAAGTGAGGGTATAATATTACCGAAGACATTTTATCCTGTCCCTCCCCATTAGCTGTTCAGATGTTCCATTTTATTATAAAATTATACTACTAGGAATGTTTACATTATTGTGGACATTATATTAGAACTGCACTGAAGAGCACTTTGGGCTGAGATATAGCTAATTCATTAACTTCAGTTGTCTCCACAATCAGTTCTGGTCACTACAGTCCAATCCATCACTTTATGAAACATATTGATTGGTAAGCTTAGGTAGATATCATTCATTTTTGTAAAAATTGGCTATTGGTCTATGCAAACTATAAATATAACAATCTCCTCAGAGAAAGTGTTTTTTGGATTTATTTTACCAGACTGTCAGTGGGGCTCACTAAGGTATACACAAACCTCATTCTGCCAGCTAACCATAATCTTGCAGAGGATATTTAAATCTCTTTTAAAGGTAAATTAAAATGTTTCCCATCTTACTGTCCTCTTCGGTGTAAGAAAATAAGTACCAGTGCTCTCTGCCACTCAGTGAGCTAGTGATTTGTTTTTCTTACATCCTTTATTAATGGGAGCAGGGGGAAGAAAATCACAACACTGAGTGCCCCAAATTTTGCAGTCTACTGCATCTTCTGTGGTTGTTTACAGTGTACCCATGGTTGCAATACAGTTAGGAGGCCTGTAAGAACTAATTAGTAGATCTGAACTGGGGCATAACTGTACAAAATTAGATTCCCAAATATGAAGAATTACAGATTGTTTTGTATTATGCCAGGAAGAACTGTTTTATGATAGTGGTGGCATATGCCTTTATTTGTCCCTTATGTAAAACTGTTCTCAAATCAGAATTAATATCAGTTCCCAAATTACCTTTATCAGGAGTATCTTTGTTTATGAGATCCATAAGTATATGGCTTCACTGTGAGAAACTTAACCTGACTTCATTAGTATTTAACAGCTTTCCTTATCCACTTCCTTTATACAGTTAAAATACACTAATGCTCTTCTTGAAAGGCAAATAATAATCAAGTACTATTCTCTGCCTAAATAAAATTCCTCCTAGGAAGACACATTTATTACAAATTACAATTACTTTATCATGTTGTTTTAGGTTTTTTTTTTAAAAATGACTTACCCTAAATTGCATTTAGTAAAGACTACTTAATACAATTAATCATTTGTCTCCAAGAATTATTTACTTAAAACTCGAATTTGCTGAAAAGCATCACATCATTTTTTACTTGTGCCACAGAAGGTAATTGTGTAATTAGTAACTGGTTTACCGAGGCATGTTTTTCACAGAATGCTGATAACCCAGGTCTAAATTGCCCTTTCCATCCAGGATCCCAAGGCACTTTATAAATCATCTTATTTAAGTCGCTATTCACACCTGCTCACGCCTACACGTAAACTGCAAACAGGGTATATTTAAAGAAGCCATTTAATACTAGGCTAACTACTGCAAAGAATTCTCTACTGGAGTGAAATGCAGCAGCTTTAACAGATGCTCAAGAACAATAGATAGCAGTTGAGGTAAAGAAATAAAGAATGTCATTTCCAATTAAAACTACAGGAAAGATTTAGAAGAAAAGAATGTAATTATTCATTTGGACTTTGGCCAGGATACCAGAGCTAATACTCTTCACATTGGGGAAACTTTCAAAAGCTTTAAGAACTTATCCATGTTAGAATTGCACCTTAATATCTCAGCTAAAGCAGAGTTTTCAGAGAATAAAAGACAAATAGAAATGGTCCTCATCATCACATCACTTCTAATTACGGTGTAATCTATGTCTCAATAAAAAAACACTCACATGCTTCCAGAGGTTAAAAATGGGAGGAATGAGAAAGACTAGGCTATTAGTGGTGAATCAGAAGATGGAACAAGAAATGTTGCCGAGAATTAATGGATTGACCCACAGGATGGAGGTTACAGGGAAATGGTCAAACTTGAATGAAACTAGTCAAATATCCTTTTGTTTTTGAGTCCTGCATTTCAACCCTCATTTCAACCATTATTGTAAAGACAGTTTGCTAACAATTTCACTACTAAAATAATAATGGCATACCTGAAAAGGACCTTAGGAATTACTCCTGGTTTACTGAAGAGGAAACTAAGGCCAGGAGAATGGAGGCAAGCACCCAAGGTCACACAGCTGTAGATAATTTTATGTTGTACTCAGACATTGCTATTTGGAAAATTACAAGATATGACCAAGGTCCTCGCATACTTCAGATGATTCTAACCTTTGTCAAATGTCCACAATTGTTTAGCCCTGTGGAGGCACAAGCCAAGGCGATTCATGTGCATGTGTTTATGTGGTTTAAGAATTGTTACCTTTCTGCTTTATTATTTGTAGAATCAAAAACCACTCTCATACCCTCAACTAGCAGATTGTGGGGAGAACATGAAAGTGCAAAGTGACACGAGGAATAAATTGGAGAGAAACATTCATAATAACTATGATTAGAAGAATTGAGCATAGTCTGTAGGAAAATGCATGCCTGCCAAATCCAATTCCACATTTACTTCCACCTCCCCTTCTACCTCCCTGACTATAACACCCAAGGTCCTTAAACACTGACTTGGAATTAAAATGGATTGTTTGCAGCTGCTCACATGCCGGCTTATTCTGCAGGTCCTGCCTAGTGTTTACATCTGGCTTCCCTTCCCAGCCTCAGTTCTTGCCAGGGAAGGCCATTTGAGAAACAACAGGACTGCAAACTGAACAGAATGCATTTTATGAGTCAGCTTGATCCTTATCCATGGACTGAGAGTTCTTAGCGTTAAGCCATCAGCCCCATTGCCTGGTTTTAAAAGGAACTCACTATTTTTGCTTATCCCTGTCACTGCAGGATTCAGGCCTTTGTGCTTTGATTTACTTTCTGTCAAGTTCTCTTTTTCTTCTGTCCATCTTCTATAAATTCTGTGATGGTTGAGTAGAATTTTATAGCTGAATATGGATAAAGTACTGTATTACATCTGATTGTAGCAGCTACTAGTACTTTTCAAAATCCTGTTTTTAAGCACGTAGGAATGCACTTTCATGTGGCCAAGTGCGGCCAATGAGAGTCAATGAGGTTAGGTCAGAATACGGCAAGCACAAGGGCATTGAGGTGCCTCAACAGATGCTGACCTAAACCGGGAAACAGTGCATGTCTAAATGTGAAGGAGGCTCCATTTCTCCTAAGAATAAGATCCCCATCAGTCTAACTGACACTTTGCTGAGCACAATTCTACCAGCAGGTGAGAGCATAGTTAATATATCTCTGGTTGAAAGTTAAAAATCACTTTGCATCCAGTTGGACAAAAACAAGCATTAATTAAATAAATTTTATGCCTAGTTTTACAGATGCTTACTGCGAAATGAGATGTGCACAAGATTACTGACATTGTTACAAATACAGGGAGCATAATAAATGCTCTGCTTATAAATTTTTTTTCTAGAATTGGGTCGACATTTCCCTAAACTTGCTCTGTTACACAGCAGAAAAACATGCCAAGGTTTTTATTATTTTCTAGTTCTAAATTGTGGAGCTAATAGCCACATATTTGCATACTAATAAAGTCCTTCTTATTTGATAACTGTTACTGTGCTCATTCTTTAAAGAACAGCAATCAATCTCTTTTGGGATCAACTATAGTACTTGGTAGAGCTGGACAAAGAGCAGTGTTTTGTTTCTCCCCTTCTGAGTTTGCAGGTCTTGTCATTCATTCTTTCACTGAATGGGATTCTAATTTTAATGACTTGATCAGGCTGTACTGTAACCTAATCATGCTGTTTCAGGGCTTTACAGAATTTCCCAGCAAGATCTGAGCCAGTAGATGTAAGAAAATACATCGTGAATTCTCCAACATTAGGATTTTTGAATTTTTCAAAGAGAGGCAATCACCTTAAGGTAAATCGGTGAAAAGTCCATCACTAAATCTGTGAGTATTATCCAAACATATGTTATATGAAAGCACAGTACTAGGCATGAAAGGGCATACCATGAACCAAAAAAATAAAATTCATTGTCATCTTGCAGAAGTTAGGCTTCACCCACCTCTGTTTCCATGGTCTCTTGTGTGTGCTTCTTACATAGGCATAGCCCTGATCACATTGCACAGTCATTGTCTTTGTTTCCTCCTGGAATCATACTTCTTGATATGACCTTGATCTCTTTCATCTCTGTATCTGTAGAATTTACATTGTATTTGTCATATTGCCAGGTGGGGGTGGTGGGGAGGCATACCTTAATTAAAGTGTGTTGATACCTTAATTAAAGTGTGTTGGGTGGAAGTTAATAGCAAGAATCTCAGGACTTCCTCTAACATCAGACATTCTGTGAAGTAACAATTATGTATAATAGTGAGGCTTCTTTTCTGAAGAGGATTGTGAGGAGGATAATTCTCTGGTATAGGGGAAACAGTGTAGACAAAGTTTATTTAAAAGATTTACTAAGTTTAATCTATCCCCAGGCATGAGGCCAGGTGCAGGGAAATGTAGGGCTGTACAAGGTAGACTTAAATACTGCCCTTGGCATTTTACACTCTAATAAAGAAGACATACAATAATGGCCAAATCTGCCTCCACCAAGAAAAAATTAGGGTTACAGTAGTGGTGTTCTTGACTTTCCTCTTACCTGAAATGGCTACTGGAAGCCATTTGCTATAAATATTCAGGTACTTTTCAGTATGGTTGTTAAACTATTAGTTGCTTGAAATTGACCATGGCAAGAGTAAAATAAGCAAACACTACAAATCTGGGACTTTTTTTTTTTTTAAGGAGATTACTAGCCAGATTACTAGCCCACCATGGTTGCAGTAATTTTTACCTAACGCTACATCTTTTCACCTCCCCTTCTCATCTGTGTCTGACTTTATCCTTTAGTAGGTGATAATATAAAACTGAAGCATATTTATATGATACTTCATTTTAAAAATTTCATATTTTAAATTTAAAAAGTTCATGAACTTTTTATAGTTTTATAAAATAAAGCAAAATGCTTTATTCTTTCCTTTTACATGTTCCTTACACTAACACAGATAAAATTAAAACTAATTGTGTTTAGCCAATGCATAATGCTGTATATACATATACGGCATATACTGTATATGTCTATACATATACATATATATGGTATTCTGTAAATATATATTTACTTGAATCACATATAATTGGCATAAATAAAATTGAATTGAATTGAAATGAAGACTGGAGTAACTTAGAATCTTCAATAATGCAAGATACCTTTACTTTTTATACTGAATTAAAACTAACTTTAATACTAAAAATATAGCAACTTATTGTGTAAAAAAAGTAATTTATATTTATTGTTTATAAAGCTATGTAGGTCTGTTGTCAACTATATACTTTTTTCATGAACTGACAATATTTTGATAATCTGTGCCAATTTATATCTTTGAAACTTTACTAGCAAGCAATACAACTAGAATTCTAAATTATTTTTCAATCTAGACTTTATGCTTACTTGAGGCTTCCCTTGTATTAATTTGCTGAAATTTATCTGCAATTCTTGATTTGTATGCATTACCAAGGTTTCTAATTCTTTCATATTTTGAAGTCATTTTTACTGCATGTTATTATCTCCAGTGCATGGAGGATCCCGTGAAATTTCCCACTATAGCGTGGTAGATAAGAGCAGAGACCACTATATCTAAAAGTCTTGGGCTTGAATTATAAGAAATAGAGTTTGGTCAAATTATTAATCTATGCAAAGCTATACATTTTTCATCAGTTAAGTAAGTATAAGGTAGTACCTACATCACAGAGATGTGTGCTGATGACAGGAGATGGTGGATGTAGAGACATTAATACAGTGGCGTGTACATATGCAGAAAAAGTTCTCTAAAGGTTAGTTACTAAAACGTATGGACAAGAAATAAAAGAGAAATCTGAAGTCCAAAAACCTTCAAGATCTGCAAGGTATCTACTGAAAGAGCAAAACAATGAAATGAGATTAGTGGATGTACTAGGAAAACTTAGAACTAGGAGAGAAAAAAAAAGTGATGTAGTATTTCTAAGTATAGTCCAGGGGAAAAAATAATAGTAACTAATATTTGTTGAATATCTACCATGTGCCAGATGTTTTTCTAGTGTTTTACATACACTAACGCATTTACTCTTCAAAATAACCCTCCAATGCAGATGCTTTCGCAAATATTCTCATTTAGAAATGTGAAAACTAGGCTAGACAAAAGGTTGTCTCCAATAACGAAACTGACAGAGCAAATATTTAAATCTTGAGCCCAGGGAATACCTTTAGAATACAAACACATGCACACACTCTAGGGTTTTGAATGTATATATATACACACACACACACACACACACACACACACACACACAGACCTTAGAGTACATTATTTCTATATGTATATGCACACAAATATATATATACATACATAAAAATATACATATATACATACATATATGCATATACAAACAGTTGACCCGTAAACAACACGAGGGTTAGGAGCACTGGTCCCCTGCCACCCATAATAAATAATTTGCATATAACTTTTGTCTCCCCCGGAACTTAATTACTAATAGCCTACTGTTGATCAGAAGCCTTACTGATTACATAACAGTCAATTAACACATATTTTTTACCTTATATGTATTATATGCTGTATTCTTACAATAATGTAGAGAAAAGAAAATGTTATAAGAAAATAATTAGCAAGAGAAAATTTAATTACTATTCACTGAGTGGAAGTGAATCACCATCAGGGTCTTTATTCTGTTTGTTTTCACAATGAATAGGCTGAGGAGGAGGATGAAGAGAAGGAGTTGGTCTTGCTGTCTCAGGGGTGGCACAGGGAGAAGAAAATGTATACATAAGTGGACTTACTACAGTTCAAATCTGTGTTGTTCAAGGGGTAGCTGTATTATACAGAGTATGTATATATTGTATGTATATATATTAAATACAAGGTGTTTACTTACAGCCCCTATTCTAGTCTTTTTCAGAAAAATATAAATTCACTTAATATTTATAATAATCCTATGATATAGGCACTATCATTATTCTTAGTTTATAAATGCAATAGCTGTAATTGAGGCACAGATAGGTTAAATAACTTGTCTAAGGTCTCACAGCTAGTAAATGACAGAGTTGTGCTCAAACCTAGGCAGTCTGAATCAGCTTCAGAATCCACTAGCTACATGGCAGCTGTAAGCTTCAGTTAAAAGGAATTGTAACAGCTCATTTCCATCAGCAAGCACATATCAATTGTGGAAATAACAATGAAGCTTACTAAACAAACTTCCAGAAGATTCTTTCCAGAAATAATGATTTCACTATATAGAAAACTATCTGTACTTGCTATAACCCAGTTATGATTTGTTTTTCCACAGTGCTCTATATACAGAGAGATATGTTTGAGTATTTGAATTTTTGAATTCTTAGAACACAGCTATATTTCTCAAAGAAAATTAGTAAACTGGCAGTTTACTGGCAGTAGAGTTCTCCCTTGGTAAAATTGAAAAATTGGTGTCAGGACTACCCTCCCCACACAAAAATCTGGGGATATTCATCCTGTATATAAAATAGTTTAGGATTGGCCTATAACCTATGCACATTCTCCCATATATTTTAAATCATCTCTAGATTACTTATATATAATACAACATAAATAGTGTATAAATAGCTGTTTTACTGTATAGTTTTATATTTATATTTTTACTGTTGTATTGGTTTTTAAAATTTTTTTAAAAATATTTTTGATCCACGGTTGGTTGAATCCACAAATGCCAAATGGTGGATACACAGGGCTGACTGCGATACCAACTATGAGGCCTTTATGAAGCGTCCAATATCCTATCTCGTGTTTCATTGCTCCTCTATATCTCCATTAGCTATAAAAATGCAAATCCTTTTCTTATTTGTATTGTTACTGCTAGGAGAAGATTTAAAGAGAAAGTTTAATAAAGATTTTTTTTTTTTAAAAGCTAACCTTCAGCTTGTAGGTTTCATTAATTCTTGGTGCATAAGCTAAAACATTGGTCAGAACATGTTTCTTGGATGGTTGACTGCTTTTAATTGTGTACATTATCTCTGCGTCTAGGCATAGAGGCTTAATTTTTCTAGTTCTAAGGATTTGTTTTGAAGCAAAACAACCTTTCACTAAACTCTAGAATAATCCTCTCTCTGAAGTCTGCTCTCCATCTGTGTCCCCAAGTTTAAAATTCTCCCCCTTCATCTGCTAAATTCTATAATGACTTTAGCACCAAGCAGCAGGTAGAACCAATATGCTGGCTCAAAACGGAATCCTGAAAATGAATCTCGCATCCCTGCTGCAGAGTCATCTGTGTTTGCTGTTCTGCCCCCATTAATCTCCAGGGAATAAGAGTGAGACACATTGCAAGGGATAAAGCAGGGAGGGAGGGTTTTTATAATTAATTGAAAACAATAATAGCATAAAAGTCATCAGCCCTTTACCGGCATTAAGGACAGCTTTGCAAAACAACAACAACAAAAATAAAGATGCCACAGCTACAGCTCTCGTCCTAACACAAGCTAGATGGGAGGGTGTGTAAATGCACTCATACACACCCACCCTTAAGACACATCTTTTAAAATTTTAACAGTAATTTATCTTAAAGGACAAAAATCCCACCTGCCAGATTACTGATTATAATGTTTCAAAGTACAGGGTGCAATCATAAGCACATAGAAAGTCAAGAAATCATTTAATTGTTGTAGTACAGAATTTTCATGTTTCCATCAAAAATAATTTCTCTTAGAATGACAATTTGAAATATCATCTTTTATTCTAAAATACCTGGATCGTTCATTAATTAAAAACTCAGATGTGTCAGCACATTCACACTGTCTCTTCCAACTGTTTGTCTTTTTAAAGTCATAAATTGTTCTTCTAGTCTTGCAGTTTATTTTTTAAAAAATAGCTTCTAAACACCCTCAGGGGCACAAATAAAGCATATATATTCTCTTCCCTCCTTTTTGAATGTAGCACATTTTCACATACCATGTATGTTTTCAAAAAGAAACTTTTTGATACAAGTTCTTCAAGTGAAAGATTGGTAGATTGAAGACAAAACAGGAAATAACCTGTGGAGAAAGATAAATTCTTCTGCTCTTTCCTATACAACTTTTCTTGAATTTAGTCATTATTCAGAAAATCACAGGATTAAGTACTATTCACTGGTCATGAAAATTTTAGAAATTTTTTTTTTTTTTTTGCAATTTTTTGCCATTTTCTGCCTCATAACTCCGGTATCCCCTTGCAACCTTATACATCACTCCCACTTACCATCTCATTTATTTACATTTTTTTCCTCCTCATTCACCATCCTCCTGCAGGTAGGAAATGAC
This sequence comes from Macaca fascicularis, assembly GCF_037993035.2. NCBI lineage: Eukaryota > Metazoa > Chordata > Mammalia > Primates > Cercopithecidae > Macaca > Macaca fascicularis. The sequence continues at coordinate 166,359,490 of NC_088376.1, read as the reverse complement.
TTGAGTTGCCCTGGACTCATTTTAAGCTAACTTACTTCATTTATTTTCCTGCAAATGTATTCAGCTTCTTCCCTTTTCTTACTTCCAAACTCTATTTCTATGATATTAATGTGTTTTCTCATGTCCATCCATTTTATTCCTCTTACCACATTTCTTCCTTTGTCTGCTTTTTTTTTAATGCCACTAATGGCACTTCTTTATATACTAGTAGGTAATAGTATCCTTTAGATTTACTTGTGAATTACATTTAAACCACTGTCTATGGAAAATGTATAAATATTTAATATATGTTATTTGACTTATAAACTTCAAGAATGAAAGTGATAGAACCAGCATAATTACTTCATATAACTGAAAGCACAATATCCGTGTTTTTAAAACCACGTCCTTTGCAGCAACATGGATGGAGCTGGAGGCCGAAATCCTAAGCGAGTCAAACAGGAAAAGAAAACCAAATACCGTATTATCTCACTTATCAGTGGGAGCTAAGCACTGAGCACACATGGATAAGAATATGAGAACAATAGACACTGCAGACTGTGAGAGAGTGAAGGGAGGGGAGGTGGGTTAAAAACTACCTATTGGGTACTATGCTTACTACCAGAGTGATGGGATTCGTACTCCAAACTTCAGCATCGTGCAATATTTCCAAGTAACAAAGCTGCACATGTTCCCCCTGTATCTACAAAGAAGTTGAAAATCAAACAATAATAAAAGTAAAAGTAACTATGAGAATGGACAAAGCAAAATGGAGTGTGGAGACCGTGGATGATGTTGACTCAATGAAGATTGGGACTCTGCTCCCCCAAATCTCTGCCTTTCACTTTTCAATTCTTTTTTTTAACCTCCTTATTTTTTCTTTCCTTCTTTTTCTGTTGTATGTATAATTCTTTTCTTTCTTTAACTTCTGCCCTTGTGTTTCTGACTTACTTCTACACTCTCTCTTCTTATGCATCTTCATTTCTGTTTCAGTAAAGTGCAGGGTGTAGTTGCCATGCCATTTGGTGGCAGAGCAATAGCATTTTAAAATATGGGTTTCTTTTATATAACCATGCTTGAATCTCTTCTTTTAAAAAATTAAATAACTAAATTGATAATCCTTTTGGTAAATAGTTTAGAGCACAGTATTGCAAAGTAATAAGAAGATGCACATGTGCTTCTTTGTCAGTAAAAACATTTTAAACACTGCTTATATTATTAACATTCACAACTCACCCTAAGTGGTAAGTTGTTGATAAATTACCATCTGATAAGTTTATCCTCAGCCCTGATTTTATATTTGATAACTTCAGTGATTGGAAAAGCAGAGAATAAAAAGAAAGAAAAATATAAAGTAGATAAGTTAGTAGATCTTTCCAGGATTGCTTTCTGCTATATGAATTGGTTTCATACTGAACTGCATTTGGGATTTTCCTTTTTATTTTTTCAATTTAGATATGGTATACACATTTACTCCAAAGAGTAAAAGTTCTGAAAACAGATAAGCCTAAGGAAAAATTCCTACTCTGCCACTTAATAGCTCTACTACTTTGGGCAAGAAATTATAGCAGCTATACTTTAGTTACTTTACCTATATTTAGGAATAACCACATATATTTCAATGGTTGCTAGGATGACTAAATCAGGATAACACAAATTAAATCTCTGACATTTATAATTGCCCACTTAATATTAGTTCTTATTTCTATTTGAAGGTGGTTCATTAGCCTATATGTTACAATAATATTTTTATGTGAGTCACAATAAGCACATAGCTATATTTTAACAGTCAGATATATTATTACACCATGTGGTTATAGCCCACAAATGGAAAGAAAGTATTGTCAACTTCAAAAAAATGTCCTCTAATTACCCCATTTTCCATAGAGAGTCTAACATAATTTGCATACAATGACTAAAGTTGTTGCCGGGGTACCACTTTGCCAATTTTTAGCAGCAAGATTAGAAATTGTATTTTAACTGTTTTCTAGAAAGGTTAATGTTGTATATTACAGAAATGTAGAAAAACAATTGTAGCTGTATTTCTGATGTAATATACTATTTTTCTAAAGCTATTTTGTATTTGTCCATTCAATTGACAAACTTGATCTAATTGACATTTAGGACACTGTACTAAACAATCGTAAAATATACATTATTTTCATGTGTATAAGGAATATTAACCACAACTGGCCATATGAAATGGAGTAAAAAAATCAAATTATTGAAATCATGCAGAGTATTGCCTTCAACAATAAATTAAGTTAGAAATGATCAAGATGATAACTAGAAAATCTCCACATATTGGGATGTTAATCAATGCATTTCTAGATAACCCATCAATCAAAAAACTGCAATGCAATTTAGAGAATATTTCAAAGCAAATAATAATGAAAGTATGATATATTCAAACTTGTTAAATACAGCAAAAGACTGATTAGAGCCAAAGTGCATAAAGTTAATCCCAGTCATTAGAAACAGAAAAGCTAAATACTAATGATCTACCCATCCATTTCAAAAAGACATTTAAAGAGAATAGCAATGTAAACTTAAAAAAGAAAAAAAGAAACAAAATTTTTTAAAACTTTGGTGAAACTTCATCTCTACTAAAACTACACACAAAAAAATTAGCCAGGCATGGTGATGCGTGCCTGTAATCCCAGCTACTCAGGAGGCTGAGGCAGGAGAATTGCTTGAACCCAGGAGGCAGAGGTTGCAGTGAGCCAAGATCATGCCACTGCACTCCAGCCTGGGTGACAGAGCAAGACTCTATCTCAAAAAACAAAAACAAAACAAAACAACAAAAAAGCCAGTATATTTTAAAATACTATTTTATATACAAAATATATATGTATATATGATATATATGTATATATCACATATCTACATATCACATATATATGATATATACACACATATCACATATATATGATATATACACACATATATATCACATATATAATATATATGTCACATATATATAATATATATATATATATATATATATATATATGATAAAAGGGTCCAATGAAGCCAAAAGCTATTTCTTTGAAAAGACTACTACTACTTACAAACCCTTAGCAAAGATATTCCAGGAGAAAAGAAATACAAAAATAACCAATGTCAAATGTTAAAGGTAATATCACTACAGATCACACAGACTTTAAAAAGACAATATAAACATATTACAAACCACTTTATTCCAACAGTTTGGTTTTACATGACCAAAATGTAAAATTACCACGAAAACATAACATCAAAAATTATATAAGAGGGCATATCTACTGACCATATCTTGTTTTCTAATACCAATTCTTTAATAAAATAAACCAAGTTTCCTTGGAGAAATAGCTGATTTTAGGACTGGGGCAGAAAATATACAAAATGAACCTGAAACATGTGGTGTGAGAAAATAAGAAAGTATTTAGAACACAAACAAATAAACAACAACAAAAAAATCTCACAATAATGTTTGTATGTTAAAGGGATACAGTATCCAACTGAAAGAGCTCCCAATTGTCCGACTGGCACAATTTGAACAACAGTGACAAAAAGTATTATAACCCTCTAATTATAAATGTGTAAAAGAAATATCTATGAATACATACTGATATAAATAAATAATTGAATAAGGGAGAAAATAGACACATTTCTTGTGCAAAAGAATTTCAATATACGTAAATACCCTAAACTTAAGGAATATAATTCCATGCTGTTTAATTATGGGCTACACATAATGACTTTTTCAAAATGTACTGTTTGCGAAGGGAGGAGATACAAAAGTAACTTTGCCATGAAGAGAAATGAGAAACACTGGCTCACCTCAGGTGATGAAAGTGAACATCGACATTAATGAGTCATATTTATAGTGGGTATGTTTCATGTGATGTAATGAAAATGGCACTTTATTTCTGTGGTCTTCTCTCATTTACACACATTGAAACACATTACCCCAATCTAGTCATGGGTAAACCATCAGGCAAATCTCAGTTCAGGAATATTCTACAAAATACCTAGCCCTCAAAACTGTCAAAGTCATCCAAAACAAGGAAAGTCTGAGAGACTGTCACATGACATTCAGGAGACATGATCACTAAATGTCATGTGGTAACCTGGATGGAATCCTGAAACAGAAAATGGCCATTAGGAAAAAGCTGAAGAAATCTGAATAAAATATGGATTTTGGTTAATAAAAAAAACAAATGAACAAACAAAAAACAGTTTCCTGGAGAAAAGGAAAGGGGAAAAAAGACAACTGTAGAAAACAATGATAGAATAATAAAGTAAATCATTGAATAAGAAATCAAAAACAAATATGCTGTTTTGTGGAAGAACATAAAGCATCTCTATCTTTATATCTCACTTATTATGGAGAAAATCTCAGCTACGAATAGCCTTGCGCAGGAAACATGTGGGGAGAATCTTAGACAAGTTAAACACATTTTGTTGCTCTGGATAAATATTAAATATCACATCTAGAGGGGAAAACTGGTTTGTAAAACAGAATATAGACCTTTATCCTGTATTCTGTATGGATTATGAACTTTCCTTTCTTTCATTTCTGGACCTTTATAGATATTAAGAAAGTAAAATTTAAAAATGCACATAAAAATGGAAAACTGAATATTCCTATACATTGGAAGTACACATGCTAAAAAACTTTGCATACACTTATATTTTATTCTATACAGAAATAAACAGACAACTTTCCTACAAAGAAGCTCTAGACCCAAATGTTTTCATTTACATGAAATTAAAAAATAATTCCAATTAGTTGGGAAAAGATGGCACAGCTCAGATTCATTGTTCCCTATACAAATACATATATAAAGCTGTGTATAAAAGTTTATATATAGTTATTATATATAAAAGTTTCTCATTTATGTATACATATAAAACTAACAGAGATAATATCTGACAGGGCTATTTCAAGAAAGAAAAATTAGAGGTCAATTTCTCTCATAAATATAGATGCAAATAAAAAATAGCAAAAGAATCCAGCAACATATAAAAATTATATCACAACTAAATTGCATCATTATGGTGGTGTGTCATTGGTTTAACATTTGAGAACTGATTATTATAATTCACTCTATTAATAAAAGGAGAAAGAGCACATAATCATGTCAATAGAAAGAAAAAAGCATGTGCTAAAATTCTACCTCATTCATTATTTAAAAAAAAATATATATATATATATATTTATATATAACATTTCCCAAACTGGAGGATAAAGGGAAGTTACCTAGGATACACTTATGATAATGTATATCTTTAAAAATTCAGAATGATTATCACTTTATAATGAAATATTGACCCCTTTATCCCAAGTATGGGAATAAAAAAAGATACTGGCTATCACCATTTCCATTAAATATTGCAACAAATGTCCTAGCCAGTACCCAAAATTAATAAACTTAAAATTTTTTTAATTTAGAATTTTATGATTATATAATAGTTGTAAATATTTATGGGGTACAGGTGATATTTTTACATCAGCATACAATATGTAATGATCAAATCTGTGTAATTGAGATATTCATCACCTTGAACATGTATTATTTCTTTGTGTTTGTAGCATTCCAAATCTACCCTTCAGTTATTTTGAAATATACGATGAAGTATTGTTAACAATAGTCACCATATTGTGCTACCAAACTTAAAAAAAAAAAACGAAAAAAACTACAAAGGAAAAAATAAAAGTGTCATGATTTTCAAACAATGTAGTTGTGAATAAAGAACAAAAGCACACTGAAGTAAATATTACTTTGAATTTAGCAAGGTCACTGTGTACAAAGTCAACACATAAATGTGCACACACATACATAAACACAACACAAAAATACAGTATTAAAAAATAAATGGAAAGTATATTACCCTTTAAAAAATAAAAGTTTTTAAAAGTAAATTATGAAATATCAAGAAATACCTCTACAAAATATATGCAACACTTCTTATAGAAAGCCCTACAACATTATTGAGAGAAACTTATACCCAAGTGGAGAAATAAACCTTGTTTATAGATTGGAACATCTAATATTGTAATAATGTAAATGTTCCCAAAATTGATCCATATGTCCAATGTCTAATTGTAGTAAAAATTGTAGCAGGTGTATGTCTGTATATTTGTGCATGCCTGTGTAAATTGAAAAGCTGTTTTAAAATTTCACATAGAAATGAAAAGGTCCCAAAACAGGGACTCTACTTTCTTGAAGAAAGACATTCAAAGAACTTGTGCAATCACATATAAAGACTTATAAAGATACAGTAACTAAGATTTGGAATCGCTCAAGGAAAGATAATAGATCAGTAGAACAAAATAGATAATCCAGAAATAGACCCAATCACAAATGAAGAAAAAGATCAGCTTTTCAATAAAGGGTATTTGGTCAATTGGATATCCATAAGCAAAAAGAAATGAATATTGGCTTTTACATCATATATAGAAAATTAGTGCCTATTAAGTTATAGATTAAAAGATAAAAGTAATACGATACCACTTGTAAAAATTAATACAGGAAAATATATTCTTGGCCTTGGAGTAGGAAAGCATTTATCAAACAGAACCACTAAAAAGATTAATCATGAAGAATAAGACTGAAAACTGGACTTCTCTTCATCAAAAGCCACGATAAAGAAAATAAAAATACAAGCTACAGAGTGGGATAATTTATGTAACTGACAAAGAACACTACCCAGTTGATATGGCTGTGTAACAGATTATTTCATTATTGAATCACAATTTAAAAAAAAAAAAAACTGTTTTAAGATACTCTTGCATTTGGTTGGTCAGAAATTTAGAAATGACATAGTGGGGATGTCTTGATCCCCAGTGTCTGGGACCTCAGCTGAGAAGACTCAAAGGCAGAGAGTGATTAGATATCTGGCAGCTGCAATCATCTAGAGATCTGCTCCCTCTGGTGCCTGGACTAGCAGGTGATGCCTAGCTGCTGAACATGCAGATGTACAGATGTCCTCTACAACATGTAGATCTTCTAGGTAGGGTGTGGTGGTTCACACCTGGAATCCCAGCACTTCGGGAGGCCAAGGCGGGCAGATCACTTGAAGTCAGGAGTTCGAGACCAGCCTGGCCAACAATGTGAAACCCCATCTCTACTAAAAATACAAGAATTAGCAGGGCAAGGTGGTGCATGCTTGTAATCCCAGCTGGTTGGGAGGCTGAGGTACAAGAATCACTTGCACCCAGAAGGCGGAGGTTGCTGTGACCTCAGATCATGCCACTGCACTCCAGTCTGGGCAATAGAGCGAGACTCTGTCTCAAAAAAACAAAACAAAACAGGGTGGAACTTCTTACATGGTGGCTCAGGGCTTCAGCACAAATATTCCAGCAAACAAAGTGGAGACTATACTGTCATTTATAAGTTAGCCTCAGAAATCACATAGTATTGCTTTTGCCATACTGTATCGGTCACAGCAATTACAAGCCATCCCACAATCAAGGGAAAAGACAAAGACCTCACCTCAAGATAAAAGGAATGTCAATAAATTGTGTGGTCATTTCTTTAACCACCACAGACATACAGAATCTATATAATGCTTTATATCATTTTGATTAAGACAGAATTCAATAGAAAGAAAATAGTCCCAAGTCTTGAAATTATGGAAGTAGATTAGTGTTATAATTTGTATGAACTCTATTAACCTACTTCTATATTCAGAGATTATGATGTTGGACAATAAATGATTTTTAAAAATGCTAGAGGAGATTGCTAAGTGAGCTGGTTCTTAGGATAGAATTTGAAGAAGTTGAAAAAAGGACAATAAATGAATGTGTAGCCTTTCCTCTCAGTTAAGAAGAGGCTTTTGCAACTGTGACCTATGTTTGGGAGTTCAGGTTGAGCCAGTGCTAATAACAACAGAGACATTTACTAGGTCATCTCCTCAGCCCTCCTGATTCCCTGACTCTGGAAAACGCTCTATTTTCTGGGTAACGTCTCATATATATTGTTAGAGCAGAAGCAGTTACGTTCATATAACATGATCCTCTGTTACTATAAATGGTAGGTTAAAATGGGCCCAGTAGTTAGTCTGGAACAATCATCTCTTCTAGTTGGACCAACTGGATATTTTGAACTGGGCTTGAATGTCATCTTTTTCTTTTTCTGGTTGACCAGACTGGGAATCAGAAATTCACAAGCTATTGTCAACCATGTTTTTCACTCTGTAGACTCAAAAGTAGATACTCAGCCTGCAGGGATGAAGAATACTGAAGTAAGATGCACATAATGCAGCAAAAGTGAAAAACATGGAAAGAAAATTTCTGGATTAATCTTTTCCTTTAGCACAGGATATTTCCCTGCTTTATGAAACATCATTGTATCCTCATCTAGTCATTTTGATTTAACTAGGTTTTTGAACCTACAAATCGAATACATTTAACTAATGCAATAATAATAATAATAAAAACCTGAATATTTAGTCTCAGGAAATGAGAGGCTCAACAGGAAAGTGATAGTCTGAAGCATATCGATAGTTTGTACTTATTGATGATTTACTTTATCCCAATGATCATATGGTTAACTGATAACACATTTTATAGATGAGAAATAGGAAGCTTAAGTAATGTACTCAACTTCACACCAGACAAGAAAAGAGCTGTACTTTGAACCCAGGTTAGGCTAGGTTAGCTAAAGCCTTTGCTTTTGGCCGGTATGCTCTATGAACTTCATCAAATTCAAGAAGATAAATGTTGAGAAAAATCCAGATTTGAAATGAAAGTCAGAGCAAGATGTAGCTTGGAGACAACCTTGCATCCAAACATCAACTTTATAACAGAGCTGTGAACAAGCTGTGGGGCAAGAGAAGCTATTAAACAAACCAGACATTATTAGATATTTTAGACCAATGCCTTAAAAATTGTTTTTAGGCAAAACAAAGGATCTGCTCAGCCTGTTACCACTTTTGTGAGATAAAATAATGACGTACCAATGTACAAATTTTTATGCACTTGACTTAGAATTAGAGGTATTGAGAATTCATATTTTGACTGCAGCTCATATATTTCTAAAGTCTACTAATTAGATAATTTTAAGCCAACATTTTTTATGACACCAAAACGCATCACTACACATTGTGGGGTTCATGAATCGACTCACAACAAGCTAGATTAAGCATGATAGAGCTGAATTAACTTTTATTTAGAAAGAAAACCAAAAATCTATACAAATGAAAAAGGCTGTGAAAAAAATAACACTGATATTATACCTGTAACAACTACCATTAAATCCTTCTGTAATATTCTGAGCATTCCACCCCTCTGCTTTATATGGACTAGGAGCTCTACAATGTTGCAAAGGAGGTAACACTCTTAATAGAATAATATACAAGTGTGCCTATCAAACTATAGTTATGTTCTTGTTTTTGTTTAGGAATATAAACTATAGTAATTCTGAATATCACAACAATTTTGTGGTGACTTTTAGTAAGCTGACAATCAAAAACTAAAGTGTCTCTGGAACTGAGCATCATTGACATGAAAGAAACAAAGGAAGGAATTAAATTTTGAAGAAAATTCACAAGTTATGAGATACTTACAAGAAAACCTTGGTCTGAATTTGAAGAATTGATGTTTCAGATACAAAATTCCTCATGGGTTAGGGATAAGGAGGAAATAAAGATGAAATGGCCTAACTTAAGCAGACACCATATGGTAGAAAGAATGGAAATAAAATTGTTTAGGTGGAAGAGGATGGATTTTGAAAGACTGAGCTATAAGCAGAGAAGCTTTAACATATTGGGTTTTAAGAATTATGGAGAGTTCTCAATTGGAAAAATAATGGGTTATATGTTAAGGAAATTTGTGGATGCATCAGAGTGCAGGTTAGATTGAAGCTGGACACAGCGAAGGCACAGGACCACACAGAAAGCTTCCACAGCAATTATACACTGCATGAAATGCTCTGAGCATATGGGGCCTGGAGATGAATGATCTGGTCTGAAGAGCTTGATAGAAATAAATGAGGGAAAAGGAAAATGCAAGAATCAAAACCTAGCAGAGTGGGAGTGTGGTGGTTCTAATCATGTAAATGAAGTAGAAAAATGACTGCTAATGAAATCCTGCTCCAAGCAAAAATGTCAAATTTGTAGTAGCTATGGAAATTTAAATAAATATACATTTTGAGCTAGTTGAATAAGTAGCTGAGTTAGGACCAGGATAAGAGGTCAAGGCTGGAGATGGAGATAAGAGAATTAGATAATGAAAGCAATGTTAATTGAATCCCTAAAGAGTAGCAAAATACATGTGTAGATTGAATATACAGAAGAAAGAAAAGGTTTGAGCACATAGATTTAGAAAACCTTATTGTTAGTAGGCAAAAGAAAAGAAGAGATCCTTGAAAAAGAGAACAAGAATGAAGGGCCAGAGCGGGGAAGGGTAAAGAGAAATAATACAAGTGCAGAAGACAAAAGAATAAAGCATTTCAAGAAAAGCGAATGGCCTATGATGCAAAATGTTAGACTTCAAAGGAAAATAAAGCCTGGGGGAAAACCGATGCAGAGTCAGGAAGGACATTTCAGTATCTAGCAAGTGAAAATATTTGAGCAAAATGTAGAAACAGAAGATTGATTATAGGGCTTCAGAAAATAAGTAGGTAGGAAATGGAGGCAGAGGTACAGACGGAAGGTTCAAGGGGTTGGCAGTAAAAAGGGAGACAGTCTAAATAGGAGTTAGAAAGATGCATGAGCAATACCAAGCAAGGATTGTATTAAGAGAGGTTACCCTCTAAACACAAAAGGTGCTTAAGTAGATGAAAGTTCTTTATTAATTATGCTGTGGAATGTCCTATTTTGTCAGGAAGAGTTTTAATAAAACAATTGATGAGCAGTATCTTGACATTTTAGAGTTTGTAAACTAATGTTTTATTTTTAAGCCTAAGTAAAAATATTAACTGCTGGAGGAGATATTCCTCTATGACATACTTAGTAAAATGTTTTTTTTTTTTTTTTTTTTTTTTTTTGAGACAGAGTCTCGCTCTGTCACCCAGGCTGGAGTGCAGTGGCGCGATCTCGGCTCATGGCAAGCTCCGCCTCCCGGGTTCACGCCATTCTCCTGCCTCAGCCTCCCGAGTAGCTGGGACTACAGGCGACCGCCACCTTGCCCGGCTAGTTTTTTGTATTTTTTAGTAGAGACGGGGTTTCACCGTGTTCGCCAGGATGGTCTCGATCTCCTGACCTCGTGATCCGCACGTCTCGGCCTCCCAAAGTGCTGGGATTACAGGCTTGAGCCACCGCGCCCGGCCAATGTTATCTTATTAACAGCTTCATTAATCCATGCATTCAACCATCATACAGAGTCTGTCTCAGTTTTTGTCATTCTGAATGAGGGCATCTGTTAATTTCTGCCATCACTGAGCCATTTTACATTTGTTCTAAATGGATTTCATCTTATTGGTTTGAACCAATTTCTCAGATTTAATCAGGGTATAATGTGTGCTGATCCAAACCCACATCATGTTGCAGTGCCATTATACTTGTTACATCTTTAAATTATGCTTTTCATATTCTTTTACTTGTTTCTATTAGTTGTTAATGACAGTATTCATTAATATTATATTTAGAGGTGTGTTATTAAAGACTCAGTACAACATGTCTTTCCAGATTGATAGTAGCCTATCAATGCTTCCTAGAAGACTGGTGTTCAATTATTTTTCAGTCGTTCAATCTATATGGTTGTCACTTCTTTCCAATCAACATTGTTACTTTCCTTCTGTTAATTCTGTTAGACCTGCATCTCATTAATTCATTAGTTTTCCATTATTGCACTGGGAAAAAAAAATGAACTTATTTGGCCTGATTTGTTTGCCTAAAACATATTTGGCTTCACTGTGATATCAGATGGGTATAAAAATATATGCATGTATACGCTTTGCCTCACTTCTTGGCAAGTGAATTAGTCCACAACATTTTCTGTAGCCCATCTCACATTTAATGTCACAGAAGGGATTCATCTCTTGGCAATGAACATTAGTAGCCTGAAGAAAGGGGGTCATAAATCCCATTTTCATATTTTATTAAAATCATACTATGTCAGGGTGTAATTTTCTTTTTGTGATATGGTGTAATTTATTCACTGACCTTGGACCATGTTCCTCTGCTAATCTGAAAGGCTGAATCAGTGTACTAACGATTTCTGCAACTTGACACAGTTTCTTCTAATATAAAGCCTTCAAAAGCTCAGCTTTTAGCTGAATATTCAACAATGAAAGGAATAATAGTGGTGAATTTTAATCAGAAAAGGAAAAGCCAGTGCAAATTTTTTGAAAATGAAAAAAAATCTGTGAGTCACACAGAAAATTTTTTTAATTTAAAATATATTTTATATGTATATAAACCTTTTATACACCTACTATCTACAGACTGAAATATCAATCTGACCAACCTCATTTACCATTTTTAGCCTGTTAGATTTCAGTCTATCGATTATCTTGCTGTCTGTAATCCCTAAACAAATATGAAAAAGAAATCAAGGGACTCTTTGAATAAATAAAATGGCTAAACCTAAGTTTCCTATAATAATTTCAGTTTTCTTTTTAAATGAAAGTTTAGTCATTACTAACAACTTTAAAAAAACGCATCTATTTATTGGCACTCTGATGTAAAAGTTTGAAAAGGTAAAGAACAGGCGGTCATTCTGGAAGCTGAGAGTGATGGCTGAGAGTAATGGCTCCAGACTGGCCAATGTAGTCTGTCTTCTAGTACAGGCTTGCTACCTGTAACATTTTGTACCACATGCAGCCCTGATTCAATTCAAAGTTGAACCACCAGCTGTCAATGTCCTGCCTTGTTTTAGGTCGATCTCATCTATTTTGCAAAACCCCAAACCCAGATTAATTTTTCAGCCTTCTTTCCCTTCTAATCGAAAGCAACCAATTGCTGGTGAAAATCATAATGTTACACTATATATTCATGGTCTTATTATAAATAACAAGCCAACAACTCAGAATTAGATATTTGTGTAGCTAGGTATATGTGTATCAAAAGCATGAGCAATGTCTTTTAAACTATAGGTGAAACCATTATTGAAGTAAGTTATAAAATTAGTAGTAGGGACATGCATTTTTTTTTTCCTGCAAAATATGAGAGTAGACAATAAAAATCAGACTGCCTTGCTTGTGGTAAACCAAAAATATTGTTTCTTAAAACATATTTTCGTTATGAATGTGCATCATGGGTTACACTGTAAAATGAAATTTTTGCTGTGGTTTATGGTCAAAATAATTTCCTGGTCTATAACTATACAGGATATTGGTGAGGATGTGGAACAATTGGAATGCTTAGGCACCGCTGGTGGAGATGTAAAATAGATTAATCACTACTTTAGAAAAAAACTACAGTTTCTCATAAGTATCTCTCATAAAGATATACTTACCATAACAACTCCACTTCTAAGTATTTGCACAAGATAAAAAATATATATGACCAAAAATATTTTGTTCATAAGTACTTTATTCATGAGAGCCAAATAACCAAATAACACTGGAAATAACCCAAATATCCACCAACTGATGCATTGATAAACAATTTGTAGTACATCCGTACGATGGATTACTTTTCAGCTATTAAATGTTCTAACTATTTATATATGCAATGAAAATAAATAAAATATTATGCTGTATGCAAGAAGATAGCCAAAAATATAATATGTTGTATTTTTACTTTTATATAAGCTTAGAAAAGTCAAAAAACCATAGTGACAGAAAGGTCAGTAGTTGCCAGAAAGGAGGAATGAGGGAAGGGTTATGATTACGAAGGGTCATAAGGCAACTCTTGAGTAAACGGAAATGTTCTATATCATCATCGTGGTTGAGAATACACAGCTGTATACATTGCTCATCATTCATCAAAATATACAGCAAAAATTGGTAAATATGAGTGTGTGTAAATTATCTATTAATAAAGCTGAATTTTAAAACACTAAGAAAAAAACAGGTTTTTATATATCTTTTCATATGCTGGAAATGATAAATCTATTCTACAGTAACTATAATATTGCTAGATTTTTTAAAATTGTAAATATAAGTAATGCATAGAAACTTTTTACTACACTTTATAATTTTCCTCTATTTCATCTAAATTCATCTTCCATTTATGTAAATATAAGCATACTGCATTGGATTCAACTTTAACTATATCTGAATGTGGTAGATGAGGATTTAATTTTCCTCATAAGTTATATGTCATTTTGTGAAACCAAGAGAAGCATTGTTTTCCCTTTTATTGGAGTGAGGCTTTGTGCACTTCTTTTTTCTTGTGTCAAAAAGTTGGACTAGACAATATCAGCCAATTTATAGTCTTCTGGTTATGAAATAGATTTTCTATGACAATGAGTTCAAAGGTTAATTTCCTGGTTATTGATCTTTTTCAGAAAGGATTTCTTTGTAATTATTCTCTCCTTTGCCCTCTGAAAATTTCTTCAACTTAGTCTTCGAAGAGTATTTTTGAGTCTATCCATCTTCCACCCACTCTTTTCCCATAACAACTGATTCCACTAAAATCTGAATAGTTGACTAAGCAATAACTGTCTTTTAACAGCGGAGACTCTCTAGGGGAAGATCAGATTGTACTGTGAACTGCACATTCAAATAAGTAGGCAAAACTGAGCAGCATTGCTCCCCTTGAATAAGAAAATTTCTATGAAAACCAATCAACTAAGACTCATAACTACAGATTGCTTGGCAAAAAAATATGGTCATAATAAAATTAAATACCCTATATAATGATTTTTGTTTTCAAATTAATTATAAAATATATGTGTACATTTTAGTTTTCCTTTATTTGATCTTCAGTGTGGAACCCCTTAGGCACAAACTGTGATGTTGACTGTAATTGTATGAAAGTTCATACACTACGGTGGTTCATCTGTCAGTCATGATAAAGATACCATACAACACTTTATAGAGTTTGGATTGTTTTAATATGTAGCTTATTTTCTCAATTGATGCCATTGCAAAAAATTTTCAACAAATCTATAAAAACACATGTTTCCACAAAAATAGAGTTTTTTTTCCTTATAATTGTTTATATAAGCCTTAAAACACCCAATGGCCTAAAGTTATTGTGATATGATACTGCTAACAAATGGTTCTGTTGGGATATGAATGTTCCCTAATGATAGATAGGTCATACTGGCTTATGGTCGCTGATACACATGCCTGAATCTGTCTAGATCCAAACTCTTTGTATACAATAGGATCACCTCTTTTGTGGGAATTAAGTTCTAAAGGAGGCAGCTGAATTCTCTTAAACTTGAAATTAATCCATCCATAAGTATATCCATTGTTGTGGGAATACAACCTCATATCGTCTTTCTTATTAAAGGAAAAAATAAAATTCTAGACATTTATACTATTTGTGTCAGTAAGATTGCATCACAGCCCTAGGAGTAGAGAGTAGAGAGGCACCTGAAGGTTTTACTGTATCTTCTTTAAAGAGTATCCTTCCTAACTACAATACATTTTAATAAATATGTTTGTTGCTCTAAGGAATAAGTGAAATACCAAGTGCCACTTTATAAAAAATTAGATTCTAAAGTCTGGGCAAGTTGAAAAAAATGTACAAACGGTTTTGCTCCATTGTTTTTTCTCATTTTTCAGCATTAAGGTATAACTGGAAAAAAAAAATTTACGTATTTACAGTATATAACATGATGTTTTGATACATTGTAAAATGATTAAACCAAGCCAATTAACATATCCGTCACCTCACATACTCATTTTGTTGTGGTGAGAACATTTAAGATGTACTCTTTTAGCAATTTTCAAGTATACAATGCATTTCTTTTGAATTATATGGAAGTTAAAGTAGTTTGCATAAGAATAAGAACATCGAAGGATGTATATCTTACGCAGTCAGTCATAAATGCAGTCTTGATCACTCTAATCCAAAGATTAATAAGTGCAATACACAAGGATTTTTCCTACACCATCAAGACTCTAATATAGAATCAAAATATTTCAAAGACTTATTCAAAAGTACAATCTGGAATTAAGAATTTATCGATAATTATAGTCAAAATAATCACAAACTACCTCTGGAATGGTATGCTCTATTGTAGGGTAGTAAATATAAAAAACCTATTTGAATGATGATAGATTTTTGCAATCTTGTTCAGGTTTTTTGTTTTTTTTTTTTTAATTCATTTATGGGATGTAAGAAAGTAGATCCAAACACTGCATGGAAGTGTGACCAAGTAAAGACAACAGATGGCAATAGACAGAGTGATCAAAGCAGGGGGAAGAAATGCCAGAGCAGTAGGCATATCACTTACCTGTTTCATCTACCTGTTGTTGGACCTCCTTTGTTCAAGAAGTGCTTACTCTTGCATACACACATGGTCAATCCATTCAATCATGGTGGCTTTAAGCCTTAGCCAAAGCACTTAACATTTAAAACTGGCCCCATTTTAGCTTCGTAGGATATGGCTTTGAGACCTTTCTCTGCTCCCAAAGGTTTATCTGAACATGCTGTGAGAGCAGCACTGACAGGCAGACTTAGAGAAGCAAGCTATTCCAACATCCATTTCCCAATTCCTATTATTCTCCTGCTTCCTTCCTGTGTATTTCCTAAAGGCTTTGTAAAATATCTCAATATCAATAATATTTAGAATTTTTTTTAAAGTACATGGCTTACATTCTTAGACATGTTCATATACCCTGAGTATTTTTTTTTAATAGCACGAGAAGTTATTGTTTGTGTGTGAATACCTGAACATAAGTTATCAACACCTCGAGCCATGTCTTCAACACATTTTGAACATGGAACATGTTCACCTGGCTAAATTCTTATATATAAAAAGTGATATTCTGTAAAGTCACATTCCCACACCTGTCACTCATCCAACCTCTTCTCTGTCCCTGTGATAGGTAAGCACTATTATTAGTTTCTTGGGTATCCTGCCAGAGTTTACCTAGGGAGATATGAGCACATTAGAATTTATTTTCATACCTTCATTTAACACAAATGTAAAAACAACATTCTCTTCCTTTCTATTTCCATTGTACTGTGCATCTTGCTTTTTAAAACAAACAAACAAACAAAAACAAACAAGAGATCCTTCTGTATCAGTATATAAAGAGCATAATAATTTTTGTCCATCTGTATAACATTATATAGTTGTCTGTAATTACACATGCTATTACATCATTTTATATGTGTGCACCTAAATATTTAGAATATATTTTCAAAAATGGAACTGTTGAGTTAACAAATATATAAATTTTTAATATTGATAAATATTGCCAAATTCCTTTTATAGAGGTTATGCCAATTTATACTTCCTCCAGCCACAGATAAGAGAATTTTGCCTTTGCTTAACCACTGCCATCCTATTATAACATGGTATAGTAGAAAGAGTACTAGGTTTAGCTTTTAACCAACTCTGCCATTTGTAAGCTGTGTATTGGGCAAGTCGTTTTTCTAAATCTTAGTATTTTCATCTGTAAAATAAAGATGTGACCAGTCACTTTACAATGTTATCATGAGTAGAGTTAGAGTAGTTCTACAAACATTTTTCATCCATGAGAGTGCAAGTTATGTCTTCCACTCTTGCAATGTTCCTTCAAGATCTTAAAATTCTATGAGACTGTTGTTGGTATTATAAACATTCAGAGAGGTTTTAGTAAAAATTGAAGAAACGAAAATCCATGTTCATATTTTTTATGTGCTTCAGGAAACCTACTAATCACCTTACACAGCAAGTGGTCACAAAACTGGACTGAATCAGAGGACTAGAAGAACTAAATGGCTCCATAATGTCTACCCTGTTGGAATTTGATGCTATTCATACTTAATTCGTTATTCCATGCATCTGAGAGAAGGTGAGAAGAGAGGGTTGATGACATGGTAATAAATGTATACAGTCTATTCTTTACATTTTGTTCTGATAGGTATCATTGCCAAGTAATCTAATCCACTCACTTTGATATTATTGGTTTCATTTTTAAAATTAAATCTTTTGCTTCCTTGCTTATTTTGTTTTCGGTGATGAGGTCTGAGGTTTGGGGATTTTCACAGAGAAAGAAACAGTTCCCACGAGGGCAATCTAGTTCAAGTACAGTAAGAGAGATGAAGTCCATCTGTCCACAGCACAGCGTTCAGTGTTAAGCTCACTTCCCCAGCTGTTAACAGCAAATCAGCCACAGGGACAGGTACAGGCAATGCAACAGCAATTACTCTGACTTGCTGTGATTTGCCATGGGATATTAATATGTTGAACAAATATTGATCCCTTGTGTTATACATCATAGCAGCATCCAGAGATATGCATGATAATCCCCTGTTCACTTCACATGTGAGAAAGAGAATAAAATATAAATTGACCAAGTTTTATAACAATCCAAGAGAAAAGTTGAGAAGAGGTCTAGAAGAGCTCCTGGTCACAAACGTAACATCACATCATGTGCATGCACTCAAGTCCTTCATTAGTTACATCTGTTAAAATTGCTTTCAATACACAGTATCTGGCATGAGATGGAAGAGAAAAAAAAGGCAACCAGCAGGAAATAGAAAGCCTTCCGATTTAATGACATTTTCCTTAAAAATAAAAAAGAGTTACAAAAGGCAAACTTGAAAAAAATTATATGAACACAAAAAGCCATTTTCTTAGCTACTTATTTTCAGCCTCATCCCTCTTATTTTAGTACTGAGTTGGAAAACGGCTTCTTTCTTTACTCATTACATTTGTTTTGAACTAGATACTAAAGTCAAGGTGTATTGATGTAGAGGAGAGGAGAACCTATTTTTATACAAAACAGCATATGGCCCTAAATACCTACTTTTTGATCACCAGGTTAAAAACAAGCTGAGAATGGAGTCCTATCTTTAAGACAATCTAGTCCTAGGGCTTCAATTTATAGGTGGTGAAACTGAGGTCTGGAAAAATTATGTGACTTGCTCATTAGTGTGCAAGGTAGATGAATACTGTACATCACATACATATCCCAAGCTATTGGAAATCAAACTAAAGAATTATTTAAAGCCATATATCTGCAAAGGATGCAGGAACACAAAAAGACATCATTTAGCCCTGTTCTGCCTCTGATAGAGGCACAAAAGATACTTTCTCTAAATCTTGGTAGTCCTAACAGCCAGTAAACTCAGAGAGCTATGTGCATTTCTTAAGCAACTACAGATAAATCAGCATATTTGGGACCTAATTAAATTTTTGACTTCTCCAACTATTGTTACAATCAAGTGTTTATAATTGGTTTTCTAAAACTAGAAGTTAGGTAAACAAAAGTGAGTAATTTATCCTGGAGGAATTCCTCCTGCTATCTGAAAGACAGACTGTTATAATCCAGTGAACTCTGGGAGTTGAAAAGAAAGCAGCCACATAACCTAAAGAGAGGGAGCAGATTCGCAAAGCTGCAGAACAGTCTTTTCCTTGTCTTAAATTTACCTTCTATGAACTTCAAGAAACCGGCTCTAATATTACATAGTTTGAACCTGCTTATGCTCTCCCTAGATAAAGCCCTCATTATTTACTAACATAAAATCATTTATTTTTATTGAATTTTCCTATTCTTTTGCATCAGTTCTCACACATCTGAGGATGCTGATTCTAGGGAGGCAGAACCTTCCTCTTAGAATGCTTGTCTGTTCTGTGATTGGGTCTTGGAGAGGTAAGGATAGGTTAAATCTCTCCCTATAAGAAAGAGCTGCATCCCTTTACAAGAGGAACGACAGAAATATCTTTCCCTCACAAGCTTTCAGAGACCCTTAATCACACCCTTAATACATTGAAGGATTTTTTTAAAAAAAGATATTGATGATGAAGCTAAGATGTATATGTAAGACATATAATTACATACAAATTTGACTATATTTTAACGAGTCTTTTGAGTACCTGTTTGTCTTCTTTCACTGTACCCTCAGATTAAACCTCACAGTGAGGACAATGACACAACACAGATTCCAAACATAGGTCCAGTATCTTAGATGCGCTCTACAGAAGAAGGGTAAAGAGCAAATGAAAAGTTTCACACATGATTCTTTCAGATATTTAAATATTGAATGCAATATGATTGACATTCCATCTAATCTAGACTTTCAGTCTTCAATTCCAGTGCCTTTTACCAAAAGGAATCAATTCAAAACTTGTTCAATGAGTTCTCAGAATGCCTGGAACTCTATCACAAAGCTCCATCTGCAGAAAGGTCACTACTATAGGCATCATGCAAAAATCTGCCTTTTGTTACTGGATTCAGTTTGAATTTTTAAAAACATCTCTTTTATAGAAATAAGTGAAACTCCCCGCTGATTGAGATTTCTTTCATCCAGAATGGCCTCAATGTTGCAGAGTGTTATTCCTGAGAATATTCTTTCATTGGCTTTTCTTTGGAAAAATATTACTGGCAGGTCAGTTGTGGCCTTTGTGTGTATATGAATGCATGACAGTTAAATGTACAAAGCACTTTATATGCTTTTTCCTCATTTAATCCTCTAAGGAATATTATGAGATAATGTGTTATTATCTCTACTTTACAGGTGAGGAAACCAGAGCTTAGGGAAGAGTAAGCAACTTGTGCTAAGTCAGATATTCAATGGCGAAGGAATAAGTTAAAGTAAGCAATCTGATTTCAAAGACAGTGCCTGTAATTTCTTCTGGCAATCATGAAAATAAGGTAAAAAGCACTCCCTTTCCTCTAAATATTGTCATGAATGTATGATCATGAATGATCAAAGGAAACTAGAAATCATGTTAACCAATGTCTTTATTCCACAGGTGACAAATGTGGAAACTTCTTTTAAATGTTTCTCTTTATTTCTACTGACATAACATAAATTATAAGAATCTATGTAAGCTGGGTGTGTTGGCTCATACCTGTAATCCCAACACTTTAGGAGGCCAAGGCAGGTGGAACACTTGAGCCCAGGAGTTCGAGACCAGCATGGACAAAATGCTGAAAACCCATCTCTACCCAAAAATATAAAAATTAGCCAGGTGTGGTGGCACACGCCAGTAGTCCCAGGTACTCGGGAGGCTGAGGTGAGAGGACTACCTGAGCCCAGGAGGCAGAGGTTGCAGTGAGCTGTGATCAGACCACTGGGTGTGATTAGCCTGAGTGACAGAGTGAGACTCTGTATCAAAAAATAATGATAAAAGAGAGAATCTATGTGACTTGGAAGTATACAGTTTATTTCAATAAATATTGTTTAAATATTCTTTCTTTAAGAACAAATTTAAATATGGAAAAAAATAATAGCTATGAAAACATTCATTTTATATTGCTTTATGGCCACTTCCAAGGTTTATGTATAACAAATAATGTACACAGTAGAGGTGATCATATCATCCTAGTGTGTAATACCTTTCTCAAAGTATAGACTTTTCCATGTATCTTGACAGTCTGTGTATTCATCATTTCAATGGCTATGTAATATTCCATCAAACTGATGTACCATAAAACTAATTCACCCTCTTAATAAAATGTCTGACTTTATTCACTAAATGCAAACTAAGTTTGTGTGCACATGTATTACAAATTGCTAGACATATTTTCAATGAAAAAATCATTCTAGAAATAGGCAGATTATTATCTATGTTCGACAAACCAGATTTGAGAGCAATGCCTTAATTAAATGCATGTAGCCTTATTTATTCTGATTTGAAATTTTGAGGTCTACAATAGCAATTCTATATCTGTCATCTGTAGTACAGATTATTGTTATTATGATTATATATCAAGCATTGTGGGTGCACCCTGTACTTTATGAATATATCATAGAGAAAAAGTAGGTCTCTGCCCCCCAACATTTATGAACTCAAAGAAAAAAATGTGTAAAGATAATTGTGCACTTTTAACACAGATGCATTTTAGTAGATGAAGACCTCATAGAAAATGTAAGATTTCGAGAATAATTTTAAATGGGGGAAGAAAAGATCCTAGATAAAGAATAAATTTATAGTGATGTCATGTCGAGGTTTAAGTGATGGACTTGATTGAGTGTTTCTCTCAAACACATGATTTAACTTCTGCAATTCCAAGAGGAGATTATCTGCCTGCTGTGAGCAATTTAACTCTTAAAAGAGTAGCTTTTCTATTTACTTATCCACAGCTGACTTGATTCTACTGTCCCTGAGATATTAGCACCTGTGATACCAAAGACAACGTTTGTTTAATGTATATATAGAAGGAGTTAGTAATCCTCCACAAAGGAGGTTCCAATTTTCACTTGCTAAGACTTAAAAGGTCAAGAGAATGAGTGGGAAGAGGATAACAATGTAGCCCCTGAGATGGAATAATAAGGAAGAGTTTCATAAAGAAAGTAATGCTGGATCTGAGTACTGAAGGATATCGAAAAGATATAAGAGAGGATAGAACACCTCACACAGGGAAGCATGGAGCCAGGAAACATCATGGGTATTATATAAGGATCCATAATTTTTAGAAACATAGATGAATATAAATATAAATTTTTATAAATGGATTATTGATATTACATTAAAATACATGGCATGTTTAAAATATCACATGGTATCTTCAATGTGATACCTTTTATTAATGTTGCATAGTTCAATGGGCTGTACAAAATTGCAATGAATGCAGTGCATTGATGAACCATTTCCATCAATCCTTGCACAAACATCTGTGATGTATTGCTTTAGAGGAACTGTACTTCTTATTTTCATTTAATATCCCCCATAAGAAATAAGCTAGGGTCTTCAAAATAAACATAAATAATAAAAT
This sequence comes from Macaca fascicularis, assembly GCF_037993035.2. Taxonomy (NCBI): domain Eukaryota; kingdom Metazoa; phylum Chordata; class Mammalia; order Primates; family Cercopithecidae; genus Macaca; species Macaca fascicularis. Next base: position 166,336,805 of record NC_088376.1, on the reverse strand, counting down.
ACCATTATCTCTGTTTCCACACTTTATGGTAATATTACAGAATGCATGGAAGTTCAGTTTGACTAGAGGGAAGAATACACATTGAGGAGAGAAGGAAGAAATGAAGAAAGGAAGGAAGGGAGGGAGGGAGAGGCAAAGGAGGGAGGATGTAAGGACAATATCACTAAGGGTCTTGCCTGCCATCAAGAGCTATCTGGGCTTCTTCCTTTTAGTGATGAAGAATTGCTAAAAGCTCATAAGCAATATGAGTTATATAATACAAGTAACAATATAGAAAGGCCATTCCAGTATTCCAGTGGAAGAAGAGCTGGAGTGGTTGTGGGGAAAAGCAAAGGTAGGGAGATGAAGGGATTTGAAATAGTGTAGGTAAGAGATGATGAGAAGTTAAGTGTGAAGGTTTGGAGTGTGATGGGGTGGAGAAGAAGGAATAGATTTGAGAATTATTTTGAAGCTCGGAAATCTGCTTGTTGATGTGGAGGAGGGGAGGGGCTGAGTGAAGACTGGACTATGATTCCTTTGCTTTAAACAGTGATATCATTCACTGAGACAGGAATATTGGTAATGGAGATTTAGACGAGCAGGTGATATGGTAGATCGATTGCAGAATTGCAGAAGTTGCCACAATACCTTACCCCTCCCTATAGTCATACATTTTGCAATATGACTTTGACAGACTACCATTTCCCTGCCTCTTGAATCTGGGCTGCCTTTGTGATTTACTTTGGCCAGCAGAATTTAGCAGAAGTGACACTGTGCCAGGTCCTAGCCTAGGCTTTTGGAATCCTTGTGACTTTTTGTATTCTCTATCTTCTCACACCCCAACCTCCCTTGTCTGTCTTTCTGTGTCAGAACCCTTCCAATGTTAGGTGAACAATCTCAGACTACTGGTATGCTGGAGGGATGTAAAGATAGGTATTTGGAAAGATACCTCAGTCATTCCAGCCATTACAGCTGTATTGGTGTCTTTTTCCTGCTATAACAAATTACCACAAATATAAGTGGCTTAAAATTTTATTCTCTTACAATTTTGAAGGTCAGAAACCCAAAATCAAATTCACTAAGCTAAAAATCAAAGATTCAGCAGGTATTGTTCTTCCTGCACAGTCTAAGGGAAGAATTAATTTTCTTTTCTTTTCTTTTTTTTTGAGACAGAATTTCCCTCTTGTTGCCCAGGCTGGAGTGCAGTGGCATGATCTTGGCTCATTGCAACTTCTGCCTCCTAGGTTCAAGAGATTCTACTGCATCAGCCTCCCAAGTAGTTGAGGATACAGGCACATGGCACCACACCCCTTTAATTTTTGTATTTTTGGTAGAGACAGGATTTCACCATGTTGACCAGACTGGTCTTTAACTCCTGACCTCAGGTGATCCACCCACCTTGACCTCCCAAAGTGCTGGGATTACAGCCATGAGCCACCACACCCAGCTGAGAAATCATTTTCTTGCCTTTTTCAGCTCCTAGAGTCTGCCTGTAGTCCTTAGCTTGTGGCCACTTAACTCCATCTAGAAAGTTCATCACTCCAGTCTTTGCTTCTGTTATCACAATAGCCGTCTCTTCTGTAGTACATTCTTCTCTGCCACCGTCTTGAGAGGACAGCTGTGATTACATCATTGGACCCACCTAGGTAATCCAGGATAATCTTTCCATCTCTTCACCTTTGCTTTAATTATATCTGCAAAATCCCTTTCGCAACATAAGATCAGACATTCACAGGTTCCAGGGACTAGGTTGTAGACATCTTCAGAGGTGGAGAAGGATATTATTCAGTCAAGCACACCAGCCAAGGTCATTCTAAACCAATCAGTTAATTGCCAAGTGACTTCAGTGACAAGAGTGAGGTCAGTTGAGCCCAGTTTAGATTATTACTGCTCAATTAAACCCAGGCTAAATTACCAAGTGGCAAAATATAGAGCTAAAATATGATTGCACTTTTAAGCTACTAAGTTTTGGAATTGTTTGTTATGCAGCAAAAGCTAACTGCTACAGGTAAAAAAAAAAAAAAAAATCAGTTTTCTGAATTTCTATTTGAGAAAAATGTTGGGTTAACCAGGTGGCCACATTGGCAGGTAAAATGAGATTTTGGCTAGAGCTAGAGATTTAAGGTGAAATAAATGAACCTTGAACTAATAAGCAAAAAGCTTGGATTTGATTCCTTAAATACGAGTTCACATTAGTAGCCCTATACTTACCACCACAGGAGAAGTCAAGAACATGGGACTTTGAGATTCTCCTATTCCTCAGCATTTAATAAAACTTTTTTTTTTTTTTTTTGAGATGGAGTCTCACTCTGTCACTCAGGCTGGAGTGCAGTCGCGCAACCTCGGCTCACTGCAAACTCCACCTCCTGGGTTCACCCCATTCTCCTGCCTCAGCCTCCCCAGTAGCTGGGACTACAGGCACCCGCCACCATGCCCAGCTAATTTTTTTTTTTTGTATTTTTAGTAGAGACGGGGTTTCACTGTGTTAGCCAGGATGGTCTCGTTCTCCTGACCTCCTGATACGCTTGCCTCGGCCTCCCAAAGTGCTGGGATTACAGGCGTGAGCCACTGCGCCCGGCCTAATAATACTTTCTGTATCATAGAAGGGTGAGGCTGATACATTCAGAAGAATGCATTTCTTTAAGATAGAGATTCTAGTTGCAGCCAGTCTCTTCCAACTCAGAGCCTTACCTGTAGGAGTTGTGAGGATACAGTGAGAAACAGCATATGAAGAATTTATAATAGAGCCAGGCACAGAGTAAAGCCCTCAGTGAGTGTTAACTGTTGCTGTTATTATTTCTTCACAGGGCTTGTACACAGCTGAAGGCTCATCCTTACCCAAGAATCCACAGGCTACTACTGCATAAGCCTTTGGAGTATCAGGTGTACATGCCCATGATAGCACTACCTTCTTTGACTTTTTAAAACTAACAGTCTCTTTGTTTCATATTTGCTGTAGGAGCTTCCTTATATTGTGCTAATTCCGCAAAGAATGAGAAAGTTGGAAAAGAAATGAACTAGGCTTGTAATCTTAGATGTGCTGAAAATGAGCTTTGTAATGTTACACAAGTCAACCTCACTGTGTCTCTTTCTATGGATGCTCATGTTTGTGTGTTCTGCTTCACAGAGTAACTGTGAGGATCAAATGAATCAGTTAACCAATCAAGCAGAATACATTCAGCACTAACGATGGCTTTAGCAGTGTGCTGGTTATTCTCAAAACTTAGATGTAAGCTGTTGCCAGACCCATCCTCAGAAGCTATACCTTTGCTTGTGCACACATTAATTAACCTGTAGTTGTCATGATGTTCTTGAGCTAGTAATAATGCTCTAGGAAAAATAAAATGTACTTTCTGCATTCTGTGGGCATAATCCAAAGTAGCCTGCCACAAACACAGGCTACTTAAACACTTTTTTTTAAGATTTGCATGTAATATTCAAAATTCATGCAGAAGCATGATAAACAGAACACACATTTATAACTTTTCCTTCTTAAAATTTACAAAAATTAGAGTAAAGAAGTTAAAAGAAAAAAAAGTCCTTCAATGCCTAAAGACAAAGAGAACTAAAAACCAAAAATAAAATTCTGAGTCCCCTCAATCATTTAAATGGACCCCTCCTCTCAGTCTAGGGCATTCCAGAGTTAACCTGAAAAACGAATACAGGCCATAATGGAAGAGGGGGTCAGACATGCCTCATTGTATCCTCCTCCCTTTTGAATTCAGGAAAAGATAATCACTATTAACATCAACACAGAACTCAAGTGTGATAAGAAACATTTACATTCTTTTCTCTCGGAAGCCTGCTACTTAGAGGCTTCACCTGCACGATAAAACCTTGGTCTCCACAACCCCTTATTCTAACCCAGGCATTCCTTTCTATTTATAATAGCTCTTTCAACCAATTACCAATCAGAACATCTTTGAATCTAGCTATGATTTGGAATGCCCATCTCCACCTCACCCCCACTTCCAGCTGTCTCGCCCTTCCAGATTGAACCAATGTAAATCTTACCTACATTGCTTGATGTATTATGTCTCCTTAAAACGTATGAAGGCAAGGTGTACCTTAACCACCTTGGGCACATGTCAAAACCTCCTGAGGCTGTCATGGGCGTGTCCTTAACCTTGGCAAAGTAAACTTTCTAAATTGATTGAGACCTGTGTCAGATACTTTTCGGTCTGCAGAAAAAACAAGAGGAAATAACTGCAGTTAAGATGCATCAAGAAAATTTTGGAAGCTGGAAGCAGACAATTCTTAACTGAGTTTAAAGAGAAAAGAAGAGTAACATTATTCATTATAGAAGTGAAGAAACCAGTTGATTTCCACTGCAGAATTCAGGAAAGCTTCTGGACTTATAGACAACAGATGTATCTAAAGATTCAATGGTGATAAAGATGTAAAGATTGGTTGAAAGCTGGTATGTGGTTAGAGTCCTGCATCAACTCCTGCTTAGAATGATAATTGCACTCCTCTTCTGGTCTCCCTCATACACAAATAGACACATGCCAGAAGATGACAAGCCTCTTATTCAACCTCTCCGAGGTTTAGAACAGTGGGTCTCAACCATGTTCAATTTTGCTTCCCAAGGGATCTTTGGCAATATGCCATGAAGACATTTTTGGTTGTTCCAACTTGTGGTGGGGTGTTTCTGGCATCTAGTGGTTAGAAGTCAAAGAGGGATTCTTCTAACATCCTACAATGCAAACAACAGCCCCCACCACAAACAATTATCTGACCCCAAATATCAGTAGTGCAAATGATGAGAAACCATGCTCTAGAACACCAGAAAAAGCTGAGGATGGGAATGAAATACTAAAATCAGAAGAATAAGGTGAATACTACACACTGAACTGTGAGATCTACATCTTGAATTATGAGGTCTTCCCCTCCCCTTTATTCCCCTAGCTGTATCTCTGAGAAACCTGATAATTTGCCTTATATATTCCAGGCAATAGATCTGAGGCTTCCTTTTTGGGGGAAATCACTGTTTAAAAGAAAAGACCTGTGGATGCCAAGAGCAGGCAGGTCTCTCTCCAGCTGACCACTCTACAGTGAAACCTGCCATGCTAAGCCATCTCCAGTCAGAGTTGTAGAATTGTGATAACTTGTTCCTAAATATAAATGGATAGCAAAGGATTAGCAGATATTGAGGAAGGATTATAAGATGAAAGATATACCCCTGATATGGTTTGAGGTTCTGTACCTGCCCAAATCTCATGTGAAATTGTAATCTCCAGTGTTGGAGGAGGGGGTCCAGTAGGAGGTACTGGATCATGGGGCAGTTTCTAATGGTTTAGCACCATTGCCCTAGAGGTGTCTGCTGATAGAGTTCACCAGAGACCTGCTTGTTAAAACATCTCTAGCACCTCCCCGCTATCTTCTTCCTCCCGCTAGCCACGTAAGATGTGCTTGCTTCCCCTTTGCCTTCCGCGGTGATGGTGAGTTTCCTGAGGCTTTCCCAGAAGCAGAAGTTTGTACAGCCTGTAGAACCATGAGCCAATTAAACCTCTTTTCTTTATAAATTACCCAGTCTCAGGTATGTCTTTATAGAAGTGTGAGAACAGACTAATACAAAATCCAAATAGAGAAACCCCCCCAAAAAAAAGAGGAGACAGAAACTCAAAATAACCGTAGATAATATAAATGAAATTTCTTAGGAAGATTAACTAAAACATCATGAGGTTTTTAATAACTGCCATAAGTATTCACCAGGGCTTACTCTTGTAGCTACATTTTTCTTGTTAATTCCTATATAAATATTGTTTATATTATATTCATTTATATCTCATTCTACAAAGAATTTCATGAAAATAATTCATCCAAGTATTTTGTACAAGTAAATAGAGACATATGTATGCAATGTAGACAGGTACAAAAGGAAAATCGGTACAAAAAGAAAATAAAAATACCATGTTAACCAAGTCAACATAGAAGTTATAATTTAACATCAAATTGACTTCAGACATTCTATAATTTCTTCAATAATTTGTTAAAAATGAATGAAAAAGGGAGGTTCTGAATACTTGTAACATGGAATTTCTCCTCTATCCTTTCTCATTACATTAGCTTTCAAAAAACAAATAAAAAACAAAACAAAACAAAAAAACAGAAATCCAAATTTTTATAGCTTTTTTTGGTGTAGGACTGAGTAACAAAAATTCCTAGGTTATTTAAAATGTGATTGATTTTACACTATTCCACTTTCATGCAACTTTTCAGTGCAACTCTGACATACAACAAGCCACCCCTGTACCAAGGCATTTTCTTTAAGCTGGTGATAGATATGCTTCTTACAAAGCTCTCATCAAGGGGTTAGGACACATACATATCTTGATTTGTCTGATTCTTTTATTAGATGAAGGCCATTTACTACTAACCTTAGGCATTCTCAAGGAGCCAATCTTTTCAGAGAAGACTGTGCTATGAAGGATTAGTTTTATTAATAATGAACTTGAGCTTTGTACTGTACTTCAATAATACTTTCATCTAAGGGTACTGAAATGCTTTGCAATTTAAATGAATTAAGCCCCATAACACCCTTTGAGCTAGAGAATACTTGTTTTTGAAATAGAAAATCCAAGGAAGAGAGATACAAAGTAAGTTTTAAGTTTAAAAAGTGAAACTAAAACCCTCCTGCTCTCCACTTTCCCTCCTTTTCTATATTGTATCCCACTTCACTCTCTACATTACTTATTTCCCTTGCTCTCCTTTCTTCTAAGATATTCTTCTCTAAGATATTCTTCTTTTCCTATTCATCAATATTCTCTTTTTTCTAGACCTCCACCCATACATGACAGGAGTCTTTCTGTAAATCAGGATAAATAAATGAATCAATGCGGGATGAAAATAAGGCAAGGGACTCTCTTTTTCTTACGACTTTTGAGAAGGTTAAATTTTAATCATTTTCTTCTGCTAACCTCCCTCCTTCACCCACAGCTCCATTTGATGAAGAAGAGCCATCTCCCTTATGGCTTCAAATTTCCCCACACTGTCTCTGGTAAGGGATCATTGAGAATAGGAACTTTTCAACCCTTCATATCCCCAGTCTGGGGATAACAAAACCCAGTATCAGATCCCTCTATTCACCCTGTTCTGGTCCTTAAGCCTTAGGTTTTGGTGTAGTAGAACTCAATGACTAGTTAATAATAAGTTGGGATCAGCATACCATTGATTTTCGGAAAAGGGATCTCCACCTACACTTCAGTTGAAGCAAAAACAATTCTGCCTGCTGCTTAGGGATGGGCAAACTATAGCAGGTCAAATCTGGTTAAGACTTTGCGATGGTTAATTCTATGTGTCAATTTAGAAGGTGTTTTGGAAGAGATTTAAATTTAAATCAGTGGGCTGTCAGTAAAGCAGATTGCTTTCCATAACATGGTTGAGCCTCATGTATTGTTCTGAATAGGACAACAGGCTAGCCTCTCTCAGGCAAAGGAAAATTCTGTAGCAGACAACCTTCAGGCTTGAACTGCAGCATCGGCTCCTCCCTGGGTGTCCAGTCGGCTGTTCCCTGCTGCAGATTTCAGACTTTCCAGCCTCCATAATCACATGAGCCAAGCCAATTCCTTAAATTTCTCCCTTTCTTTTTCTCTGTCTCTCGCTCTCTGCCCCGCTACACACACACACACACACACACACACACACTCTATTGGTTCTGTTTCTCTGGAGAATACTGACAGGCCTATTTCTGTAGAGTTTTAGAGGAATATAGCCATGTCTATTTGTATGTGTATGCTCTACTACTGCTTTCTCACTTTGATGGCAGAGTTGAGAAGCTGCAACACAGATGATGAAGGACACAAAGCAGAAAATATTTACTATCTGGCCATTTACAGGAAAAGGTTGACAACTTCTGCTATGGCTTGTTCCCTATCTCTCTTCCCACTGAGAAGATACTGGATGATTGGAAGCCTCCTCTGCCACCCTCGGCTGCTAACACTCCCTTATTCATCTTACCTCAGTACCCTGAGCATGTCTTCTTCTATTTGAGCTTTTAAGATATAAGTATATTCATCCCTGTCTTTTGTTCATGAAAATGAGCTTTTTGAGGTCAAGGACTGTCTTACTGTCTTCTTTTTGTTGGAATTGTATTCATGTATGGAATTCAAAAAATATCTTTTGATGAAATGAATTACTGAAATAATAGCCCCTCACCTTTATGGATTGAGCACTTTTGATGTGTCTGCCTCTGTGTTAGGCTATTTACATATATTAAAATGTAATTACATTTTACACACATCATTAAATTCAGACAACAGCTCTATAATTATCCCCATTTTGCACATGTAGAAACTGAGACTGAGGGAGGGTTGTGATTTACCAATTGTTACACAGCTAGTATAATGAAGAGATGAGATTTCAGCCCAGAAACTTTGACTCCTCAGCCCACTCTCTGACTTCGCCCCTCCTTCCTAAAATGAAGACACCTGTAGCTGAGAAAGAATGGGTCCACCTTAAACCTTATATCACATTGTTTCTATAACAATCAAAAGCTATTATTTAAGCAAAATCAGCATAAAAATATTTTTATTTATTTCTTTTTATTTGTTCTTTTTTAGAGACAGGGTTTTGCTCTGTCATCCAGGCTAGAGTCTAGTGGTACAATCATGGCTCACTATAGCCTTAACCTCCTCTGCTCAAGTGATCCTCCTGCTTCAGCCCCCAAGTAGCTAGAACTACAGGCATGCACCACTGCACCCAGGGATATAGTTTGGATGTTTGTTCCCTCCAAATCTCATGTCAAAATGTGATCCTCAATGTGAGAGGTGGGGTGTAGTGGACAGTGTTTGGGTCATGGTGGCAGATCTCTTATGAATGGGTTGGTGCCCTCCTTGTGATAATGAGTGAGTGTTTACCCTATTAGTTCATGTAAGATCTGGTTGTATAAAACAGTCTGGCACGTCCTGCCTTTCTCTCTTGCTCCTTTTTGCAATGTGATATGCCAGCTCCCTCTTTGCCTTCAACCACGACTGTAAGCTTCCTGAGATCTCACCAAGAACAGATGTTAGCACCATGTTTCGTGTACAGCCTGCAGAACTGTAAGCCAAAATAAACCTCTTTTCTATATAAATTGCCCAGTCTCAAATACTTATTGCAATGCAAACAGATTAACACACCCAGCTACTTTTTAAAACGTATTTTGTAGACGGGCTGGTTCCAAATTGCAGGCCTCAAGTGATCCTCCCACCTTGCATTTCCAAAGTGCTGGGATTACAGGCATGAGCCGCCACACTTGGACATAAAATATATTTTCAAAAGTTAGGGTACTTGATCCGTCATATTAATATTTTATTGAAAAGAGCCAACCTCTTAGCTTTCATCCTTACAAAAACTATAGTAAAAACATTTTTTAAAGGAAACCAGAAACACATCTGCTTTGGTGTTGTTGCTAGGATCTCCTTATTATCATGCAGTGTAGCTTCTGTGCCCTGTGCTCTGAGGACTGCCTGTGTCTCTCAGGCATAGCTGATGATCACAGGTACCTCATGAATGGAAAAGACCCAGCACAATAAAAATTATCACAAGCCTCATTTCTTTTCTTTCTGCTTTATGACACCACAGTGTTACAAACAAAGCACAGGAAGAATTATTTACTTTTCAGTTCAGGGAGTTCCAAGTTGTATTCATTTGATTTCAGCACATCAGAAAAATCTTCTGATCACCTGAGTCATCAAACATAGCAAAAAGCATTTGCCAAATCATTTGAGCCTACATAGTCCTGAAACTTCTAGGAATGCTTTTATGGTAATAAGGAATTACTGGATCACATAAAAGCACTTATACCCTTACATGTAAGGATTATAAAACAGCATGGTTTCCTTTATGTGGTCCTTGGTCTGCTACTGTTTTTGTGGCAGAAGGTGTCATGTGGAGAAACACTGGATGGACCATGGGGAAATATACACTCAAGCCCCTTAAAGTCTATGTCATGTGATCTCTAATGTCAATTCCCAATCATTTTTAGGGCTGGCTTTTAAAAGATGATGGCAGCAACAGGATGATTTATACGACCTACAGCAGAAATAGCAGTAGTAACTACATCCTGCTGGGAACTCTAGGAAGTATAGATGAGAGTCTCTAAACATACACTACCTCTCATCTAAGAGGATGAGAATACTTCTTTCTAAAAATTATATCATCCATTATGCAAATGAGAAATTTAGGTGCAATGATTGAATGATTTCTTTTCTGAAGCCACACAGTTAATAAACAAAGGAAATGGGATATTAATTCATCCTGTCTATTTTCTAAAGCTTGTACTCATTTTACCTATATAATACACCAGAAAGGACAGAATTGTCAAGCTCTGTTTCCCAGAAACATAAGACACTATAACACTGATAAATAACTATGTTTGATGTCTTAAGATGATCTCTTCTCCATGCTTATGGTCTTTGAAATAATAAAAAATATGTCTACTCCTCTGTAAACCCAAAATATTCCAAGAAGCAAAAGATTGCTACATGAACAGAGAAGAAAGGACTTATCTTCTACGTTTTTCTTGTGGTGATAGTCTATAGCTCAGACAAGGAGAAACTGTTTTTTGCCTAGACAGTGTAAAGGAAGAACTGAAGGTGTCCAATTTAGTGGTATAATTGTGAACATCCACAGAGGAAACAAAAAAATTTTGAATTGTCACCAGAAAAGCCCATAGTCCTATTTCCTTTGCTTACTGTGAGCCTCTGGAAACTCTAAACTCTCTGAACCTTCATATTGTAAAATGAAAATGCAAATAATAATAATACTGGCTCACAAGATAGTTAATAAATGAGATGCAATAGTAAAACTCAATAGCTATAAAGTGCAGTACAAATGTTAGTTATTGCTATTTTAATTTCAATACCATTCTTACTATATTATTATCACATCCATCTTATGACTAGGCGTGAAAGTGTCAAAGAAACCATAGAAAGTGGGAGTTGATGGAGAAAACATTGCTAGAAAGGAATATAAAATTTAAACTGATTTTAATATAAACTTAAATAATACAACTAATTTGCTTTTCCATAAAACAAATTTACATAGCAAATTTAGAATTTCACCACAAAAATATCACTAAATTTCTGGGTCTGATACAGTGCCATAATTGTTTAGCATTGCTGTGGTCTCTTGAGAAAGTATATTATTTATGGAATGCTCTTTAAGCAGAGAAGAGTATCATTAATGTTTTTATACCTAAGTTCCCTGCCCCTTTCAAAAGAGATGTGTATTCTTTAAAATACATGTCAAGAAAATACCTCCAATGTAACTATAATTTTAGGTTTGTTTCTTTTCAACACACCTTTCTAGTGTTCTCTCTCGAAAAGTTCTAAAAAGATGAGATGATCCTTTCAAGTTGAAAAAGATATTTCCTGAGAAAGCAAAGCTTTGTCTAGTAAAAGCTTTGGTTTTACACTTGGAAAACTGTTGCTTTTCTAGGTACGTTTTAGAAAGAGCTAAAGGGCACATTCATTTGGGGACTTAACATATTTTTCAATATTTGAGGTCTTTGTCTCAGAATGTACTTTTGTATTGGCCTTTATCTACTAATTCTTAGATTCAGAGTATCTCAGAATTTTAGAGTCTACTGCTCAAGAGATTTGGAGGTCACATTTTTCTTTCTCTCGTCTGATATTTAAGTTCCCTTTACAGTATCTGACCTGTGGTTGGCAGATCTCTGCTCGAGCTCATCCACAAATAGAGCATTGGTCCATGCCTGTATGCATTCATTCATGTCAGAGTCATCATTTGCCGTGAACTAACATTAACTCGAGACCATAAGGAGTACAAATAGAGGACAGGACACAGTCTTTGACTATCATTGGATGAAAGGGAACAAGGTCCAGTTTGCTACTTCCAGTTCCATGCGGTTAATTCAAAACCACTCAATCAAAAAAAAATACTCTTTCAACTTCCTGTGACTTGAAGTTCACACCAATCCATGATCCTATTATTTGCTTTTGATTCAGCATACACTTAAACTTAATTGCCTGCTACTGGCCCCAAACTATGCTTTAAGATCTCCTTTTGCATTATCTCAATTAAGTGTACCTTTCATATGGACTTATTTTATCTGAATAACCACAAAGTCTTCTGTATCTTCTCTACTGTATTTCCAGAAAATTTTAATGCTTATGTGGTTGATCACGTAATAATGTTATCTCATGGCTTCTCCTGCTTTCACTTATTTCTGCTGGTCTCACTCATCAAGGCATTAGCACATCATTATCATAAACATCTAGGGTCTTCAATCTGCTTCCTTATTTACCTGCTACACCTCTCACTGATTTCTCATTCAGTGTTCTGAGGTCTTCAAATCCTTCCAAGCCAGAAAATGTTTCCTTGTTTCCTTCTACTTCATGGTTTGTGATGCTTATTCTCTCCTTTATACCATCCTGAAAGTTCTTGCCTTCCTACACTTATATGAAACTCTGATATCCATTCTCAAAATAGTCTCTCCCAATGTCGTCATCTTCACTGGTAATGCGGAAGACCAGTTGCATCTCAAGGAATGAGTCCCAGGTTGATCCCAGGGGGAGGCCCTTTAGTTATTTTGTCAGTGATATATTTCACATCAATTAAATCAGACTTCAGATATATTATCATTAACATCTTCAATCTCTCCTTTAATTTGCCTATTTTTCCTTTTGTTAACACATACTAGCCTCTTATTTTGTGAAAAAGTCTTCCCTTGGACTGGCCCCAGCCCTTTCTAAGATTTATTCAATTATCTCTTTTTTACATGCTTGATTTTTGCCATCATGGTGCAGTAGTTCTCCAGTATAACCTTATAGACAAATAGAGTGGTTATGTCTCAATGCTTATCTTTGTTTTCTTCTGATATGCATTTTAAACAGTTTATTACCCTTTCTTCTTAAAGATCTCTATTTGATTTCCAAAAGTCATATTTTCTGTTTTTCATTTTACTTTCACTTTCATATTTTCTGTCGCTTAAATAACAAACAGAAATAATAATGTGATCACAATAATAACCATAGTGTATTCAGCTCTTTTAATTTGCATTGTATTTTGCAGATAGACATTATTTCATTAAATCTACATACAACTTCAAGAATATGTAATATTATTCTCATTTACAGATGATAACATTAAGTTTCAAAGAACTTAAGTAATTTGCCTAACATCTACTTCAAGGATTGGATGTATATTCTCTCTTCTATCTCTACACCTTTTCCCCTGTAGTTTCCACATGTTAAGTATAATTAATATGTTGATATACAACGTATTATTAACTCTAGTCCATACCTCAACATTGAAAACAATGCTGTATACCATCTGTCCGCTTGACATTTTTATTTAATGTCTCAAGGAATCTCAACTGTATAATACTAAATTTTTGGTTTTTCTTTTTTGCCTCATCTCGACTTCTTTCGCACACAAGAATATAACTTGTTTCTTCTTCCATTTTCTCTGTTTTAGCTAATCGTCCCACTACATATCCATCTGTCTGCTCAAGCCAACAACGTAGAAGTCATTTTGAGTTTCTTCATTCTGTATCCTCAGTTATTAGCAAGTTCTATTAGTGCTTCTTTCAAACTAAATCTCCAAATTATCTATTGTGCTTCATTTCCCATGCCTTTGCCTTTGGCATAGGTTCCCTGTATTTATCATGTGACCCCCGGGGTGGATTTTTCACTGATCTACCCGTGTCCCCTGTAGTCTTCACCCTTCACCATTCACAAAAGCCAGAGTGAGGTTTCTCCGTGTACCACTCCTTTGTTTAAAGTCCTTAAATGGATACCAACATGAACTGGTCTCTGTGTACTTTTTCTTGACCTCTTGCCCTTCTTCTCTGACTCACTGTGATAAAAATATTTTGTTTTTATTGTTCCTAGCATACTCGAAGCTGTCATTCTTTTCTTGGTTCACATAGGCTACTACTCCCTCTTCAACCTCCCAACACTCAACTTCTTTGCATGAAAGACTCTTTCAGGTCTCAGCTTCTAGGTTTGCATCCTGAGAAAAGTGTTTCCTGATCTTCTTATCTACAGTAATCACTGGTCCTTATCACCAATTTTCTCTTGTAGCATATTCTTTATTTTCCTGACACACTAAAATAAATAGTCTGATTTTATTTGTTTATTTATTGGTTTATAATCTAATGCTAGATTGTATATTACTTGAGAGCAGCCATTATGTCTGTATTGCCCAGGCCAGAGTACAGGGGTGTGATCTTGGCTCACTGCAACCTCCGCCTTCCAGTTTCAAGCGATTCTCTTGCCTCAGCCTCACAAGTATCTGGGATTACAGGTGCCCGACACCATGCCTGGCTAATTTGTGTACTTCTAGTAGAGATGGGGTTTCCGTATGCTGACCAGGCTGGTCTTGAACTCCTGACCTCAGGTGATTCACCCGCCTCAGCCTCCCAAAGTCCTGGGATTACAGGTGTGAGCTGCCATGCCTGGCCTGTATCTTGTTCACTTCGATTTGCCTAGCTTTTAGCATGGTGCACAGCACATGTTTTGGGTTTCCAGGGCTGCTGTAACCTGGGTGGCTTAAGCAACCTAAATTTATTTTTGTATAGCTCTGGAAGTTATACGTGAGAGATCAAGGCTTTGGCAGCATTGGTTGCTTCTGAGAATTATCAAGAAAAATCTATTCTGTGCCTCACATCTAGATTCTGGTGGTGGTGGTGGTGGTGGTGGTGGTGGTGGTGGTGGTGGTGTTTTAACCAATCTGGCATTCCTGGGCTTATTGAAGCATCATCTTGACCCCTGTCTTCATCTTCCCATGGCACTCCCCACATGTGCATCTCTGTGTCCAAATTTCCTCTTTTCATATGGACATCCAGGCATATTGCATTAAGGCTCATCCTAATAACCTCATCTTACTTAGCTAATTACATCCGCAATGACCCCGCTTTCTAATAAGATCACCTTCTGAGGTACTGGGAATTAAGACTTCAACAGTTGAATTTATTTTTGAGTGGGGGGGATACAATTCAACTCATAAACACCACCTGACAGCCAGGAAATGATGAAAGCAATACTGAGCCCATATCTATAAACATCAAGGACTGTAGCTATAGAAACCTGGAGCTAGGACCAAGGGAAAATACGAGCTGCTGTTTATCAAGACTTGTAAAGGGTCCGAGATTTTCCCCTACTTGTCAGTTAACAAATTAGTCTACCTCCGTTTCCTGGATGCTTGCAAAATACATGAGATTTGTGGGCAAGTGAAAAAACAACTTTATTATGACAGCAGTAGCACTAACCAGAGTATCTGCATTTGTGTGGTTCCCTAAGCCCCGATTTCCACTTGATGACTTGAAGAAAGCCAGGATACACTTGAGTACCTAGTAGGTTGCATTTTATAAGGATAACTCAAAGCCTAGGAAATTTAAATATTCTATAATGGACAATAAGCCTGCCTGACCTTTGCCCTGGAAAGGGACATTGTCTTTATTATAGCAGATACTACACAAACCTTCCATTTGCTCTGGAAGGTGATACTATCACTGTGTCTCAAACAAAGGCAGTCAGTACCTCTGTATACCAACTTGCAGAAATGTGAGATACCCATGAACAATAGACTTCCAATAGTGCCCCAGCCAGGAAGCAAGGAAAATGTGTTCCTGAACTAGTGGTTTATGAACTGAGTCTGGAACATCTTCCTATTTTCAGAAATTTGCCTTTTGAAAATGTCATGGCAAAGGAATAAACATGTAAAAAAATTTTTGTTTTACATCCGGTTGTCTTTGCCTTTCCCTAAATAATTGTATGTTGTTTAATACATTTTCTGGACTTTCAATACTCAATGTGACTATGAGAGTATCTTGCTTAGTTACTGTGTTTTTTCAGTCCAATTTTTCTATTAGTGTATTTAGGTAATCAGAGGTATAGAAATTCTGAGATAAATACTACCTTCATTCTATAGCTCTGGAGATTGTGCCATCTGCATTTAAAAAGTGCTACATGTGCATATGTTATAGAGCATAAGGTTGATGTGAAGAACATAACTAAACTGCAAAAAAGAACATAAATATCTATAATTTCATTTGTAACTAAGGATTTAAAGCACCCTCATTCCATTTCATTGATTAGGATAACGAAGCCCCAAAGCATTAAGAGGCTTAAATGAAGAAATAACCCACTATTAACCCCTGATGTCTAAATTATACATAATTTCATGTTTTATGTATATAGTTGCCCTCTTTAGGAGAGTATAACAAATAAATAAGAAAAAAAGATACCCTAAAATAAACAGTATAAGTTCACGTTATTATAATGTTTCAGAATAAACCCTGATGTCTGCTTGAGGTTGGGGGAAAAATTAACCCCTGGTTTTAGTATTATGTACAAAATACTCTTTGAAGCCTCTCTCTGTGAATTCCGTATTGTCTCCAAGTGTTGATCATTCTAAATGGTACATCAGAGTCATTTAATATGAAAAGCTCTATGTCTTAGTGTGATTTGCACCGCTGTCTCTTCCTGTTGGTGTCTGTTGTAAATTTTCAGCCCCCACCTAGCAATTTCTTTTCATAACGAACACATGTTTCATGAGTCAACTGCAGCTATAAACATTTTATTACCTGAGCATTTCATAGGCACTGAAACATATGGTGTTTAGAATTCCAAGAATACTGGGGATGAAGGGTAAGAAAGAGAGAATTGTGTTTTTCCCCCTGAAATTCAAAATGTTGACTATCTCTTTAAATATCTGGCACTGTAATTTAAGTCAGTGGATTTTCCCCCCAAAAAAGTTTTTAAAATCTGCTTCTGAAGTTAATCTATAAATCACCAAATTCAATCAGTACCCAAAAGAGTCCAAGTGATTTAATAAAGGGTTAAATCTGCATAGTGCTGTGCAGAAAGCAACTTGCCTTGATGCCAGAATGAAATCCTAGAGTACATGTCTTTGAATGAGGTATAAATTATAAAAGCCCAGAATTGCCATGCAAAAAGGTAGAGACCCCTGACACATATCTTAACCTGTGTCATCATGTCAGTACCTTCCTAAATCCTGAAACTTGTGGTTGCCTTGGAAATGTGGCAATTCATAACCTTTCCACCCAGCCTTCTCCTGGCTGCCAATGGAAAGAAAGAAGATGAATGATTTTAATTCTTTCTGCTGCTCTGCCCAGTGCAGCTCTGCTGGCAGCTGATCTTGCTGCAGCCCTGGTTATAAGAGGTTGGGTTCATGTGAAATTTTTACATGGAGTTTACAGAAATAGAAGGAAGGACAGTGTGGAGAAAGGGTTGCTTCTCAGGGAGTAACATTAAGGTAGCATAGTAGGGCAATAACCATGGGGGCATATAGTTGTACTTCTGAGTGTTCTACCACAAGAGGATGAGTGGGTTTATCCTTGCCCAAAACAGAAGCCTGATTAGATGCTACTTTTGAATAAGTCAACAAATACACAGCAGTCCATTAAAAGAAGAAAATAATGTGTTGGCAAAGTGTGGAATGGCCTGATGGAAAGGATTATGCCAAACTTAATTTTTTTATAAGGCTTTCTGGAGCTTTAGGAGGAGCAAGTGCTGAGCTAGCTTGGTGAGAAACTACAAAAACAGTATCCCTGGGGACAGGTGACAGAACCAAGGACAGTCATAGCAGGAGAAGAAGAAGACAGGTCAGGGTAGGTAACAGCAACAGCCAAGCGACTAGAGTTACCTGAATTTTGTTCCTGGCTCTGCTCTTATAATTTGTCAGGCCTGGGATTTTGTCAGAACTTTGCAATGGAACTACTGAATCCTTCATAGTTGCCTGGAACAAACACAGACACACACTGACAAATACATACAATACGAGAAGCAGAGATATGGAAGTTAGAGGATTGGAATTTTAGTTTGTTTACACTGGAGGAAGTGAAGAAAGGAGGAAAGCAAGACAAGAAAAAAGACAGCAACCCAGGAAAGAAAAGTCAGACAGTAATCAATTGTGAATTTGGTGTGGGGTTGTTTCTGGTAAGGAAACACCATGGGAATCGGGACCTGGGCACTTTCTTTCAGATGTATACACATTTCCCTAAAGCAAACTGTTAAAGACTTTTAAACATAAAACTGTCACAGCAGAGGGCATCAGGGAGAAATAATGGTGTTCTCACACCCAGCTCAAAGTACGGTATAAGATTTGCTTTTTGACATCTTTGCAAGACACCTAGAGGCACAAGTGCGCATATTTCTGTGACCTTTGTAAAATCCTGAACACAGGTACATGCAGCTTAGAGTTCAGAACCCCAAAGTTCCTTTAGACAAGTTTCATAATAACTGAACCTAAATACCTGTCTTTGATTCATGTACTATACAAATGAAAACTAATGAAGCACTAATGAACACTGTGTTCAAACCCAAGAAATGCAAAATAAAAAATAAAATAAAATAAAATAAACAACAACAAACACTTAAGTCTTGACCAAGAAATGCTGGTTCTAATCAGTATGCATTCAGCCAAAAGAGAGGAGAAAAGGAAAAAGAAAAAGATCCTGAAGAGGTTTTTTTTTGTTTTTTTTTGTTTTTTTTGTTTTTTTTTTTTGCTTTCAGTGAGTCACATATTTACGTTTCTGTTCACATCTATCTGCCTATACCATTTCCCCTCCTTCCCTTTCCTTCCATGTTTCTATGTGTTTCGAAATCCCTTCTGCCCCCATCACTTCGCTCTTGCCAACTCTTCCATTCTATGGTGATTTGTTGCTGACTCCCCTGCAGGTCCAGCTGCGTGGTTTTCATTGTTCTGTTGGTTGCCTCCCTCCTTGCCTTTTTTCCTCTCCATCTCTGAAGTGAAACATACGTGCATGCTCAGCAGACACACAAACATGCTGCTGTCCTAACTTCTCTCTGCCACTTTCCAGTGATGGACACTCCGAATGTTTAGCACAGCACGCTGAAATGTTGATGTAACAATGAGAAGCTCTTCACCTGCAACGCTAATTAATCGTAAACACGTTCCTTTCAAGGTAGGAGTTCTGGCCCTGATGCCTGGAGGAGAAATTAGAATTCTCCTTAGAAGGCAAAAGAAAATCCCCTTCAGATGCTAGGTGGCAGTGTTAACTCACAAACAGGAACACACCTAAGACTTGCCAAGTCACACAGGTAATTTAGTTTAAGTGAGACGCACATAAAAGTGGAGAACTCATAGAGATGGGTTGAAGCCAAAAAATAAGTTGCCGTGACTGTCCATGAAGGAGTTCATAAACATGCAAAGTTGAGCGTTATTCTTTAAAAGGATTCCTCGCCAAAGACAGCTGATATTTTAAGAGTCTGCCTTGTAATTTCAGCATCAAAATTTCCAAGCAATATTGTTTTTTAAAAATATGACATTGGTACAGAGATACCCCAGATGTTTAATATTTTTCCTACTCCACCTGAATTTCCCATCTGAATAAATGTGATCAGTATTCATAGCAACTAGAAAAGAATCTGAACACCAAGCATTGCTCTTATTATAACGGGATCTCAGGGGCAGGCTGTCTTTCTCTTTTTCCACGTGATCACTGCCACACCTTTCTTTCATTCCTAAATTGCCCAAAATAGGATCCTCAGGGGCACCTTTTACTCTTTCTTCTCCTTTACATGCCTGTCAATCACCTTGACTTGTGGATTCACTCATTGCTCAAATCCACAGTCACCTTGTAGGTCCATTGTTCGTGGTGTATTTCAATTCCTTGTTTTCCTTCCTTAGAAGACTGTGGTAGGCTATGAGGTGAACATCCTTCATTTCATATCTTTCCCCACCATATATTACCCACGAACATGAAGAGTGGTCTTCTTGATCATGCATCTGAGCATATAATTCTTCTCCCTAAAAACTGGGATGGATATGACTTATATACAGGATAAAGTGCACATACATATACACATACACGTATCTTAATGAGACTTATAAGGTCCCTTTATAACCCTTTATCTCTCCTTTTTCTTTTCTCAGGCTTCCTCCTTACACATTGTACAATCCAGCCACATATATTCCTGAGAGATTCTCTTTATAGGTCAAAATATATCACACTTCCAAGCCTTTCACATGCTGTTCTCTCTGCCACAAATAATCTTCCTTCCTTTTCTCACCAGGTAAACACCTTATTCAATCATGTATTTATTGTGCAAAACCCCAGGGCAAATGCCACCTCTCTGAACATGTCTTCTCAGCTACCTAAGTGAGGTTAACTGTCGTATGTGCTTATACTTATAGATATATAGATAGATAGAACTATAGACACACATCTTTATGTAAAGGGTCTCTCAGCTTATTGTGACTCTCTTTTTATAAAATTCTCTTTCCATAAACTATGAACTCCTAAAAAGCAAAGTCGCTGATGTAGTCATGTATGTAGCTCCAAAGATTACTTCAGAAGAACTGTACTGTATCAGTGTTTCACTAAAGGATTAGAGAATGAATGGAAGATGGACTGTTTTTCAATATGTTTGTGTTCAAAGAAGCATCTTATTATTAGGTTGCCAAAAGAATTTTACTGAGTAAAGTGTAATGAGTGATACTTCTGAGCATCAGCATAGTGCATATTGGAGAATCAACTACTTTAATTCCTAAAAATTTGCAGTTTTAAAGACTATTTCCCCAGACTACATTGGTCCTGGTCCACCAATATAAAAATCTAGCTATTTTAAATAAATGATTTTTGTCATCTTGAAAATCCACTTCTTTACACAACCATACATTTTCTTTTTATGTTTTTCAATTATTCAAACAAATCTTTCCTTTGTAAGACACAGCAAGTCATTTCAAACAAACTTAAGCAGGAAGATAATTTATTAGCTCATATTAATGGAAAAAATATTGGGATACTTCACAGAATCTATGCATTCATTCACTTAATGAATATTTCTGAGAATTTAGTGTATTGTATGTATTGTATATTGGTCTTGTAATAATCAACAATACAGGTAGAAAGCCCCTTTTCTTGTTACATTAACGTGGGTTTAGACCAGTGATCCTCAACTGGGCATGACTTTTCTCCCCAGGGACATTTGTCCATGAGTAGAGACATTTTCTGTTATCAAAACTGGTACTATAGGCGTCTAGTGAGCAGAGCAAGAGACATGTGAATATCTCTTGATGCACAGGAAGGCCACCATGTCACATTCCAGTCCAGAATGTGCATAGGGCATAGACTGAGAATCTTGTGAAGAAGTAGACTGTGTCATATGATAAGAACAGTAAATACCAAGGCTGTGACAGGAACAGGTTTGGCATGTTTGAGAAAAAGGACATAGTCCTTTATGGTTGGATCTGAGGAAATGAAGGCAAGAGTAAAGGAGATAAAGTCAGATACAGAGATGGAATAAGATCACAAAGGGCATCCTAAGTTGTATTAAGGGTTTAAAATTCTACTCTGAGCAAGATGGAAAGCTGTCAACAGGTTTTGCTCAGAGATACAATATGATGTAACTTAATTTTAAAAAAATCAATCTGTCTGCTGCATGGAGAAAAAAACCATGGAGAATGGTGAAGGAGAAAAATAGAAATTTGGTCATTGTAATAGTCCAGGAGAGAGAAGATGGTGATTTGTACCAGGATGGTAACAATAGCACAATAAAGAGTTTAGAATCTGGATATATTTTGAGGTAGAGAAAATAGGATTTGCTGGTGGTTTGAATGGGGGTGTGAAAGAAAGAGGTTTCGGATGTTTTGGTCTAAGCAACTGACACAATAAAGTTAGCATGTACTGCAATGGAAAGACTGTGGAAGAATGAGGAGATAGGGAGATCAGAAAGTCCAAGAAAGGCACAGAATTGTCTACTGGATAAACACACCTGGAATTTAGGGAAGAGTATTTCAACTACGTATTTTGAAGTATCAACTCTATAGTTAAGGCCTAGATGAGGTCACTTAGGAAGCGAGTTTAGATAAACCAGAAGTGCCCAAGCCCTAGGAATCTCCAACGGTTACAGAGGTTAGAGGAAAAAAAAAAGAACATCCTGCCAAAGGGACTGAGAAGGATCATTGAATAAGGTAGGTAGAAACCCAGATGAGGCTAAGTACAGAGTGGTTCCCCAGAGACCAAGAAAGATGCTCAAAGGAAAAGCAATAACAAGACATGTCCAGTGCTCTGAATAGGTCAAGATAATGATGTCTGAGAATTCACGATTGGATTTTGAAATGTGAAGATGGCTTGGTGATCAGAACAAGTGCAGTATTGGTGAAGATGGAGAAAGCCCCAGTGGAGTCGCTCAACGGAGGTAGTACGTCATTTATGGAAAAATTTGTATGTGGTAAAACTCTTAATAATTAAAAGGAAAGAAAATATATACTTAGAATGTAAGATAGCCATTACCTTTTCTCTAAGGAAAGCAATGGAATATATATAGAAAGGAACACAGAGGAAGGTGAAATAGAATTGGTAATATTATAACTTTTAAGTTGTGTTATTATGCTTCACAATGTAAAACGTGTTACATTTATTTTTCTGCGTGAACAAAAGATAACATAACTGAAACCTACAAAGAGGAAAGGGATGTGCAGAATTGGAGTCAGTGATTGTAAGACTGACTACTCTATTGAGAAGTTTGTAGAGAAATGAGCAAATGATTAGAGATGCTATAGAATTATTTTTTGCCTTGGTTTTAAGATGAACGATATTAACATTTGTGCTAGTGGGAATGTCTCTATGATAGTGGGAATGTAGACGTGGGGAAATGATGAAGCGGGACCCAGAAAGCTGGTAGAATAAGGGCTTCAGGTACTGGAAACCTGATACTGTGTTGTCAAGACTCACACTGCCTGTCTTTCATCTCTGTCTTTATTGAGCTTTATGCTGTTGTAGAAGGCTTTCTTTAGAGATGGCAACTATCAGCTACAGGTTCATGTCCTTCCAATGTAGTGAACACAGTATATAGAGAGGGAAACTCCTTCTCTCAACATCTGTGTATCAATTCCAGAAGAAATTCTGACTGATCCTTCTTAAATAGTAGTCATTGACTGGTAAAGCCTAAGTTGCACATTTACACCCGGGCCTAGGCAATTTGCATCTATTAACAGAACCTATCATGTGCAGCACAGCCAAACATAATAAATTAACTCAGTCCACTACAGTCATGAATGATTTCTAACAACAAGAAAAAAAACAAAACAAAACATGATTTATAACAATATTACGTTAGGGCTGGGCACAGTGGCTCATGACTGCAACCCCAGCACATTGGGAGGCCGAGGAGGACAGATCACTTGAGGTCAGCAGTTCAATTTTGGTCTGGCCAACATGGTAAAACCCTGTCTCTATTAATATACAAAAGTTAGCTAGGCATGGTGGTGGGCACCTGTTATCCCAGCTACTCAGGAGCCTGGGGCATGAGTATCGCTTGAACCCAGGAGGCAGAAGTTGCAGTGGGCCAAGATGGTGCCACTGCATTCCAGCCTGGGTGACAGAGTGAGATGGTCTAAAAAAAAAATGACATATGTTGGAATAAAAGGTATAGTTGGAAAAAGTAAGAAATGAATTAGTCTGTTCTTGATGATACATGGCATCTGCCACCTTTCAAAATATGTCTTTTGTTTTCTTTCTTTCCCCTCTAAGAGGAAAAGTCTTAATGTTCAGATTCTTTTTTGATTAGAAAGTTTGGTTAATTTAAGAACGTGTCACAGATTAAATCATGCTTTTCAAAGCACTATAGAGCAATTGGAGAGATATTTTGGAATCTGAATATTGGTGAAAATGGCAAAGATGTTTTGAGAGAATCCAGAGCATTATTTTAGGCAAAGGAGAGAGAAGCAAAGTGATTTCAATAGTAATGGGAGGCAATCTCTCAGAAAGATAACTTAATTGAGAAAGGAAAAGTTGTATGTATGTGTGTACGTGTGTGTATGTGTGTGTGTATGTGTAAGTAATGAGAAAAGCATTTCATCTAGTATTATTTCTGATTTGAGATTTCTTAATACTATTTAAATTCTGATTCATTATTGGCAGAAGAGCATAAAACATGTTCCTTTTGAAACAGTTCAGATGTAAGCATATCAGAAAGTTCTCAGATTGTAGACCAACGTGGTTTGAGACTAACATAGATTTATAAAGTTGGCACAGAAAATGTGATTGATTCCCCTTTGTAGCCTTACCTTCAGGTCTTTGATTCAACTTCCCAAATGTGAATGGAGTCTTGTTTTAATTATCTGGGTAGTCACAGAAACACCCACAATGCTTACCTCCTATCTTTACAATTTGCCAGTTTTGCAATAGCTAGAGACTGCCTGAAGATAACTTTGGGCTGTTCCTCTTTTCCCCTTCTCCTCTGGTACCCACTCTTTATCCCCTCTTTTTCTGCTTTCTCCTACCCCTTTTCCTCCAAACTTTACTTTCTCCATAAGTTCATACCCAGTAACAAGTCATAACTCGTTCAAACTTGAGGAAGTTAATACCAGCAGCAAGGAGCACTAAAATAGTGTGAGTGGAAACAAGCCTGCACCCATGGAAATTAAAATGGTTTCATATTGAAACCATAACCAAGTTTGGCCTCAAAAATGTAATATCCCACACAAATCCTAATTTTGAATTGCAAATAGAAATCACTAGGTTTATTCCAAGATCTATGAATTGGACAAATGACATTAATGATATAAACAGAAAACGGAGACAACATTAAGATAAAATAATCAAATGCTTTATATTCCTGAAACATCTTGAAGCCTGGTACACACGTATTACAGATACTCTGATAGTAAGCCGATGGCCCCGCAGCTTGCTTTGTAAACAATTATTAGAAAGTTGTATTTTACTTTTCCTCAACCCTCCATGTGGTTTTCTCTGTGAATACCTTCACTAAATGCCATAGGCTTTAAATTAATATATCTTCTTCCCATCTATGGCAAAATGCTTCTGTTTATTTTTCCAATGGCATAGCTTTCAAAATAATACAATACTATGAAATGTTGGGTGAGGGGGAGGAGAAGTGAAATAAGAAAGAGAAAGGTCACAAATTTTGAGTCATGTGGGGTTTTATTGTTATTTTTGAAGTGTGTTTAGCACAGAGACAAATTGTACACTTACCACAAGTCACCAGGACCTAACGAGCTCCTAATGTGTCCCATACTTCAAGGTTTTTCAGAACAGACCAGTAACTTAGCAACCACAGCTAAACCTTGACAGGAATAATCATTATTTGTGTTGCAGCTTCAGGCTTCCCCACTGTATGTTTCTTTTTTTCTGTTTGCCTTCCTGTTGTTTTTTTAAAATGACCCAAGAACAAGAAAGAACAGCTAAGTCTGAGAAGGGAGAATTTCCCTCCTGTTGCTTTAGGTCATAAATGGCATGACTGGAGCATAGACATGAAGTGAAGAGTTACTTTCCCCCGAGACACTAAGAAAAGTAATAGGGAAAGTCCAGCTGTGGTAATTTCAGGCGAATGCTAGGCAGGATATGTTTGGTAGCTGCTCAAAATCAATAAATTCTTGCATTTATGAATATCTGCAGTTTTGGCAATTCACAAACCGATATGAAATTCTTTGATGTATAAAATGTTTTAATATTGCTGTGATACAAATTTGTGATGTAAATTGATCAATAGTAGCAAGTTGCCTGGTTAGTGAATGAACCTAGCTGACTGCCCAGAATCTCTGTATTGCAGTCTACCTTCATTGTTTTTTTTTTTTTAGTTCTGGGATACATGTGAAGAATGTATAGGTTTGTTACATAGACATATATGTGCCATGGTGGTTTGTTGCACCCATCAACCTGTCATCGACATTAGGTATTTCTCTTAATGTTATTCCTCCCCTAGCCCCCCATCCCCTGACAGGCCCCGGTGTGTGATGTTCCCTTCCCTGTAGCCATGTGTTCTCATTGTTCAACTCCCACGTATGAGAACATGCGGTTCACCTTAGTTTTCCACTGAGGTATTAAAAAATCAATCACTTCATTATGAAAGGATTGTTTCCCCTTCTCCAGTGCCTCAGAAAACAAAACTGAGTCAGGCCCACTGGTGCACCATTGTAGTCCCAACTACTCAAGAGGCTAAGGCGGGAGGATCACTTGAGCACAGGAGTTCAAGGCCAGCCTGGGCTCGATAGCAAGACCCTATCTCTGGAAAAAAAAAAAAAAAAAAGGAAAGAAACAAAAACTTCTCATGAAGCTGATGAATGGAAAGGTAACATATTTAAGATAGTATTAACATCCAACCAGAAAATAAAGTTTTTATTGGATAAACCATAACAAGTATGGAGATTCAGAAAATATTCTTCAGGTGTTGCTCATGAACTTCAAGAATCTACCAGTGTTTTCATGGTTTCTATAGAACTGAAGAACTTACGTCACCAATAGGAAGCTTTAATAAATCATTATTATCAAAAAGATTATAACAATGATGAGAAAATTTACTAAGTAGACCTATTCTAATTCCATAGGTTGATTCATGGGCCACACAAGTGCCAGTGAATAAAGCTCTTCAATCAGAGGAGAAAATATATTATCGCAATTCTCTATTTAATGGAATTGTCAGGCCAAGAAATTGAAAGGAATATTTCTTAGTTTGAATGTATTTTGTTAAGGTAAATAATACAATATTGTGGGAATTCAGAATCACTGAACTCTAGACCTCACTCTGCTGTGTGAATATGGGTTATGGTTAACCACCCTAGACAAAGGAATTTCCCTTAATTTTTGCAGTTCCAAATATTTCCTTTAGTGTTAATACTCTGTGATCTTCTTGAAAAGGCACAGTAAAGGGCAGGATAATGCAAAAAACTATGAATAGTTCTGAATGAACCACTACAAAGATAAACGATAGTTACTTTTTTCTCTTTTTTTTCTGAAAAGAGAATGAAAAGAGAATAATCGTTTTCAGCACAAGCAGGCGCTCATGGGAACTTACTAGCTGACATATCCTAAGTTCTCTATTAATCATTTAAAAAATAGATGCTTTGTAAGTTTGATTGATAAAAATTGCTCCTGCAGATTCTTATGAAAAATAAGCTTTGGTGAATGCTAGCATCTGATTTTCACATGTGTATATATTTGGAGTATTCATTTTACTATCATGTAATTATTTATATGAGCAACGGTTAATAGCTGATAAGAAATACCTTTCTCTCTTTCTAGGCAAAATATGCATTTGTATGTGGTGAGAATAATGGATGGAAAGTGAGCTCAGACAAGTCAGTAAAAGGCATTGGAGAGTTAGAGAACAACGTGGAGTCTAGAAGAAGCTTAGAACTAGCTACAAGGGGAAGATATACAACTTGGATGAAGCAGGAGAGAGAAGTCGGATGCAGTGAGAAAATGTAGACCTTCTAAGATATCTGGTGAAAGGGATCTAGATCTATGCAAAACCTAGAAATTAGACACTGGTACATAGACTGACGGATCTCTGCCAGAACTGTCCTGTCATCTGGGAAAAGCTTTAGTATATCTTCCACACCCCACTTAATTGGTTGAGAACATACTTTTATATCCCTGCAAAAATGTCCTTTCGTACAATTATGCAGAGTGGTCATTGTCACTGAAATCCCTGTAAATGTCTATGCACTGCCTGACTCTGCAAGTGCCATTGACATAGACTATGATTTGGCTTGTGATTTCTGGAATGTTTAATATGAAGGAATAATAGACTCACTCTTTAGGCAAATATTTCTGTCTCAGTATATAAATGGACTATTGCCACTATTTACTATGAGAAAGAGTTGGAGAGTTGGGTGTGCATTTCTGATGGGGGGTGTGAGTGGGAAGACTCATAGTCTTAAACCCATGGACAATAGATTGAGCTACTAGCTGTCTGTCAATGACAGCAAGAATGATGCTTTGTTACCACATAGAAAGGAGGAAAGTAACTAAGAGGGTAGAGGAGAGTCTGATGGAAGGAAAAAGACACTGGAAACTTTAAAACGGAGTTGCATAATGAACCTGGCATGATTGTTTCTATACTCCAAACTACAATTTGGAAACAGAATTAGTAGCAATATATGGTGCCAGTGGTGAAAAAGAGAGAGGCAATTGGAAGGAAGTCTTAAAATATTTGAATTTATTTTAATATACCCAGTTTTAGCCCACAGAAATATTGTGTACTGTTCCATAGCTGCGATAATTAATGTTCTCCAATTTGGAATATTGTGGCCTGGTGGCATAAGAAAACACAGAAAAAGAGGGTATAGAATAAACTTTCATCTGTCTTCCTTTCTTTTCCTTTGTACAGGGCAAGTTCTAAAAAAATAGAAATATACTTTCTTGCTTTTTGTATTTACTGAGTAATATAACAAAAATGCCTTGAAAAAAATGCTATAAATTTCTATGAGGTGAAATAAATATATGTATCCTTGGGTTCAAGAGTTTTTCTTTGGGGGAGACTCCTAAATTATTGTGGGAGAAGGGGATTAATTTTAAATGTGATCCTTTAAGAACACTGCTCAAATTATATTTATTTAAGAATTTAAAAATATCTAAATGTTGTGTACATGTGGTTTGTTTATGTGGAGACTCTATTTTATATTAATATTTTGGTAGTCATTAGTTTTAGAGTAGGTATGTTTAAGAAAATCAGGTGGTAATTCAAAATACGGTTAAGATAATTCTGTGTTTCCATTTACTGCAAAGGAAAATTTAAAATATTTATTTAAAAAAAGATGAACCGCAATTCAAGGTAAAGAAGAGTTTAATATGATGACTTGACCAGGGATATCCTTTATGGTACTGTACTCGCAACACATCGCTGGGTCTTTGGAAACTTGTCATTTGTCTTTCACCATAATAACCTCAGGTGAATCAATGTACTTCAATTCAATTTTTTAAGTGTGTGTGGAGCACTTCAAGGTGAAATGGGAAGAGTACTGAACTTGGTCTCAAAATTTCTGAATTTTGTCCTGGTTCTGCTATTTACTTGCTATTTGACTTATACTAAATAAATTTACCTCTTTGGATCACAGTTTTATAATGTGTAAAATGAAAGTCTAAATGAGTTATGAGGCCATTTCAGGTATGAAGACACGAATTCAAGCATAACACTTTACTGGGATTCAAGATAACTCAAAATAGATATAGGATCTGAGAGTTCCTATCACTTAGATGGCAAGATGACACAGTCTGCTGTGGCCATTTACTTATTTGCTCTTAGATCTATTAGTCGCTCTTTCTCTGCCCTGTTCCCCACATATTTCCTGAGCCCCTTGCTTTCTGGATTTCTGGAAGTTTGGCTAATGAGGGGGCTGGAGGGCAGGAGGAGGAGACAAGCCAGAGTAATTCTTCATATCTCTCTCTGCTTTGGATGGTGTCCATGACGGCAGTTCTAGCTCCTGTTAGACAATCTCTTTGACGTTGGTCCAACTGCCATAGAACAGAGAGGGAGAACTTCCAGCTTCCACCAGGAGTTCCAGTTCTGTGTTCCTGTGATACCGTCTCTCATCCAGCTCAAGAGTAGTAGCCATGTCTTCCTATGTTACTTGCTAGGCAGCTTCATCATCTTCTGTTAAACTTTTCAGCTCTTCTATTTCCAGAATAATCAGTACTCTGCATTTGGGATACCAGAGTGGTTCCTATTTTCTGACCCTGAATGTTATATGATGGACAGGCCATGGCTTTTTAGAAAGGAAAATAAAAAAGACTAGTTTGAATTCCAAATTTGCCCCTTAACTAGCTAAGATTGTGAGAACGAGTTATTTTACCTTTTTAACTAAAATTATTGGAATAATAATATTTACATTGCAAGATGTTTCTGAAGATTAAATGAGAAAACACATGTGAAATGGTGGCTGACACATGTTAAGTGTCCAATAAACATATTTTCTTTCCTTTTATTTTCATGAACTACTGAGGATTAAAAAAACAAGCTACTTCTACAAAAATTATAAAACTATAAATAATATACAAGGATACAAGGAGATACTATGCAGAACATAATCACCTACTATAAGTATCTCATGGCTCTAACTCAAATCGTAGAATCTTTTCTCTACTGTGAAACTTCCCATATTAGTCTGCTAGGGCTGTTATAACAAATACCACAGACTGGGTGACTTAAACAATTTCAGTTTATTTCTTACAGTTCAGGAAGCTAGAAGTCCCTGATCAAGGTGCCAGCTGATTCACTTTCTGAGGAGGGTCCTCTTTGTGGCTTTTAGATGGCCACCTTTTTGATGTTTTCACATGGTCTTTCTTCGGCATGTGAATGCATACAGAAATAAAGAGAGAAAGCTCTCTGGCGTCTCTTCTTATAAGGACACTAATCCTATTAGATCAGGACCCCACCCACATGAACTCATTCAACCTTAATTACTTTCTCTAAGACCCCATCTCCAAATATAAACACACTGGGGTTAGGGATTCAAGATATGAATATGGAAGAAACACGACTATTCAGCCTATAATACTTCCTCTGTACACATTTATGGTATAAGGACAGAGGCATCATTCCCTATTTAAAACAATAACTAGATGTAGTTTGTAATATTTATTTGCCAATATTCTTCAATCTAAATTTTTCACTATTTCAAATTGTCAAATTTCATAAAACCAATGTGTTCTAATTTATAAATCTTGAAGGTTCAAATCTATATCTACTAGTTTAACTTCTCTCTAGTCTCTGGACTCATTTTGTGTCAGTGCTACATTTGAGTTTGGAAAAGTAGACATAAAATGTAATTTGGTAATAGTTAAGATAGTTACTGAAACAGAGAAATTCAGGGATAAATGAACAGACCTAAAAATCAGCTACATAAACAAAATGCTGAGATCTGGCAAAAATTAGTGCATTTAGAGCGAGTCATTCATTCATGTAAAGCTAATATCCATATACCAAGAAGTGAAGGGATATAAAACAAGGTATATCATATTATCATGATTTTTAAATTTGTAAAATACTTTCAAAATCTATTGTCTTTATAATAAAATATAAATATTTGACATTTGTGTTAACCTAACTCCTTACTTAATTTCTAATCTATGAAATAACTAGGAAAATACCTGCTATTTTCCAAGCTCAAGGTTCCTATGAGTGTCAAAAAGAACATTGGGCAATGTTGACACAATTATTGTTTATATTTATCCACAGACTGTAAAATTCTTGGTCAAATTTTTAATGGATACCTAAAGAAAAACCATATTTCTTATATCTGACTATCTAAGAGATGATATCAGTGGTTGCCCAGGAATGATAGGTTTCTCAGATGCTTGTTTAAAGTCTCATATT
Organism: Macaca fascicularis; assembly: GCF_037993035.2. Classification (NCBI taxonomy): domain Eukaryota; kingdom Metazoa; phylum Chordata; class Mammalia; order Primates; family Cercopithecidae; genus Macaca; species Macaca fascicularis. The sequence continues at coordinate 166,305,771 of NC_088376.1, read as the reverse complement.
GGATTTCCACATGTAATCTTCTTGGCAAAAACACGAGGAGCCTGGTCATTGAATCTCACTTCAAAAAGTCAGTGGGAAATAACTTTCTTATGCTGAGTAGCATTGGAAGGCTTCACAGGACTCATTAACCTGGGCCGCTTCTAATGCTGTATTCATTGCCACTATTCCATTTTTCAGTAGGAAAAAAAAAACAAAAAACAAAAAACAAAAAAACAGTGCTCACAAACCGCATCTTATAAAATGTATCAATGCCATAGAAAGTGCTCTCAACTTTGATAAAATAAATCCACTTCCACAAATCCAACCAAAGGACCTACACATTATAATTCATATGTAAAGATGCTAATTACTCCATTATCTATAATGATAAAAAAAAATTAGAGGTCCATAAATATCCTACAGAAGGAAAATTATTGAATTAGGGTATATCCATTTGTCTTAGCCCATTTGGGCAGCCAGAACAAAGTACTGTAGACTGGGTGGGTTATAAAAAACAGAAATTATGGCTTACAGTTCTGGGTGCTGGGAATCTGAGATCTGGGTACCAGCAATGGTCAGGTTCTGGTAAAGGCCCTCTCCCTTGGTTGCAAATTGCCATCTTCTGTTTCTATCCTCAAATGGCAGAAGAGTTGAAGGACCCCTGTAGGCCCCTTTTAAAGGCACTGATGCATTCATGAGAACTTCACAATTACGATCTTATTTCCTACCAACTGCCCCACCTCCTAATATCATCACATTGGGAGTTGGGATTTCAACATGTAAATTTTGAGGGACATAAGCATGCAGTCCATTGCACCATTCAGTGGCAATTAAATCTATATTTAAAATAAAAATGGAGTGATTACAATTATATTTTATAAAAACGACAGAGAAGCAGATGTTCTCACTTTATAAGAAGCATCTACTTTTCTTTCATTTTCTCTCATTTTATGACCTTTTCAACTGTGGCTGAGAGGTTACGCTGATGCAATTTACTGATATCATGAAATAACAACTTCATATTCATTCCTATTTGCCACATGATGATTGCATGCCTCATAAGGAAATGGATAGAAACACACTTCCCTGTAGACTGTAAGGAGGTATCAGTATACTTCCAGTCTGTCCTTCTTCCAATGCTCCCATTTTCCTCACAAATGCTGAGGTGGCACCTACACTTTTAGATTGTGACATTTAAGGAAGGTTAAAACTGTCTGGGCGTGGTGGCTCATGCCTGTAATTCCAGCACTTTGGAAGGCTGAGGCAGGTGGATCACCTGAGTTTAGGAGGTCGAGACCAGCCTGGCCAACATGGCAAAACCCCGTCTCTACTAAAAATACAAAAAATTAGCTGGGTGTGGTGGTGGGCACCTGTAATCCCAGCTAGTTGTGAGGCTGAAGCAGGAGAATTGCTTGAATCTGGGAGGCACAGTTTGCCGTGAGCCGAGATCACACCATTGCACTCTAGCCTGGGCAACAGTGTGAAACCATCTCAAAAAAAAAAAAAAAAAAAAAAAAAAAAGGTTAAAAACCCTAGCTTAACTTAGGCTTCTTGTTCTCACAACTTTAAGATCAGAAAGCGCCTTCTCCAGATTAGGACTCACGGTTCACTACAACAAAAGCTAGAGTGTAGAAAGCGGTTAAGTACATGAAACCCAGCTTTAGATGGTGTGGTTCGGCCCTTAACTCTGTCATCTACTTGCCAGGAAAGACTTTTAACCTCTCTCTGCTCTGTTTCCTGTTCTGTTAACTGGGTTTACTGTGATGATTAAATGAATATGTATGTCACTTAGAGCAGTATCTGGCATATAACACTCAATAAATGTTTACCATTACTATAATTATTATCTGAAAGAGTGTCAGGTCCTGTATTTACAGGAATTGAGTAATATTGTGGTAGTGTTTTGTGTATTGAGGATTAATATTTTATTGCACTTTTGGTAAGCAAAATAATGATTAATAAATCAAGGAACATTATTTCATGAGTAGAAGAGAATTTGGAAAACACGTAACACAACTGCTATTTTTGAAACGGTGTTCAGAGATTTAAAATTGAACAAGCTATACAGTCAGTTTTTAGCCATATCAATCAGGAATCCGGGCATCTCATGACTTCCTTCTTCCCCAAGGAGACACTAGACCCTCATGATGGCAATACAGCCCCAGAAAAGGCTCTAAATTGCACTGAAGAGGAAGTCTAGGGAAGCATTATGTGTTTTCCTAGTAGATGAGGCAAAACTGGGTAAAGATTCTTAGTATATCACTCCAAAATTTGAGGTAAATGATACAATCTCCCTTTTAATGTAAAACTGTCATCAGCTTCAACAAATGGAGCTGCTAGTCTAAGTGCAATGGGCACCTGTTTCTCATTGAGAAAATATTTTAAACATCAGATGTAAATTTAAATGTTTCACATATTTCAAATATGATGTAATTCATAAACTGTTTACATGTTGCAATAAAGTACAATCTTAGCTTGGCATTCTTGTTTTGTTATTTAACAAACATCTCTGGGTAAATCTGGCTTGGAGGTGTAGCTCTACTCTTTTTCTCTAATTATCCCTACTCTTGGCTTTACACTGGAATGAGCTGAGTTTTTGCTTTGTGTCTGGTCATCAGAATTCTTTTCTAGCAGTGTGTAGATAGTAATTTATACAATATTAGGGTCTGAGGTTTTAGTGTAAAATAAAAATTCTAAACCTTAAATCATGAGGACCCTATGTGTTTGATTATTCTTAATGTTTGTGAAGCCCTGAAATAGTTTAGGGAATTTTAGTATGCATTTCAAACTGCATGTTTAATATTTCCATCCATGAAATTGTAATAGAGAGTTTATTCCCAAACCTACAACTAAAACCCAGGAAGGTTCAGCGAGGGCAGCACTCTGGAGGATGTTATTTGAATTCAAATGACATTGTTAAATTGGAAAGGTACTCAGAAATCAACAAAATGAAGCTTTCCAGGGACCAGTGGAAGTCATTATCAGTAAAAAAAAAAAAAAAAAAAAAAAAAAAAAAAAAAAAAAAAAAAAGGTGGCACAACTGCAGATATGGGAATTCTACAGGAAAATGCCCTGCATTCCACAATATAAGTATAAATTAGAGCAAATACTAATGAGGCCTACTTTTTTCTACTCTTTATTTTATTTTATTTCATTCCTGAAATATACTATCAGAATGCAGGAATCATTGCCTATCAGGCTAACTTGGTGCTCTTTTTCTTTCACATCTTTTCTTCCTTAGCTTCCAGGTCCTCCTTCTTCTACCTTTGTTTTCTTCAACTTTTTTAGGTCTTTCTGTTGCCTATGGTGGTCACTTCATTGGCTCTGATTCTCGTAGCAAAAGTGATAAAGGATGAGAGTCACCTTGAACTACAGTCGGAAATCAGCTGGGTGTAAGTCTGTCTCAAGTGTGAGAATTGTTACGGTTCTCAGATCCTCGAGTGGGTACAAGCTGAGCATATTTTAGCATGGTTCTCTAGGTAGGTACTAACGTCCCTTTCTCCATAATCTTCACAGAGACCCCAGGAATGTACAAAAAGAGAGGTACATGAATCAGCTTCTGGTAATAAAGATACAGCCAGGTTTATCTGTGGCCCTGAAAAGACCCAGGGTTGCCTGGGTGATAATGCAAGAGATAAGAATTAAAATGATTGGCTAGGATAGAAGTATACTTCACTTTACAAGAAACAGCCAAACAGTTCTCAAAAATGGTTGTGCCATTTTTCACTCTCCCAGCACGTATAAGATTAAAGTTACCATACATCCTCAACATCATTTTATGTTGTCTTTTATTTTCCTTAATTGTTCTAGTAGGTGTGAAATGGTGTCTCATAGTTGTTTCCATTTAGATTCTTCACTGGGTTTTCAACTTGTATTTTCAGGATGACTAATGATGTTAAGCACCCATTCATATACTTACTGGTTGGTCATATAACTTCCTTTGTAAATAGTCTGTTCAATACTTTTGCTCATCTTTAATTAGATTGTTTATCTGTTTATTATTGATTTTTAGAAGTTCTTTCTATATTCTTGATACAATTTAATAGTCAGATATGTATTTTGAATATTTTCTTCCAGATTATGGCTTGCCTATTTATTTTCTAATGTCTTTTGATGAGCAGATGTTTTCAATTTCTACAATCTCCCATTTATTAGATTTTGATTTCCTATCATGGCTAGTCTTCTAAAGGTTCAGTCTAAGATATCTTCATCTTCCACAAGATAAAAAAAAATATTCTCTTGTATTTTCTTCATGAGCAGTTCTAGATTTCATGTTTAAATGTGTGATCATTTTAATTTTAAAGTATGAAATACGATAGAAATTGAAATCATTTTTCCCTATGTGCATATACAATTGTTCCAGAATCTTTGGTTAAAAACAATCAAAACAAATCTCTCTCTCACTTAAAAAAATGCAGTGGCTTTGTCAAAAATTAATTGATCTGAGTCAATATTAATATGACAGTTCTTCCCATACTGGTATATTGAGTCAACGTAATCCCAATCACAATTTCAGCAGGATTTTTTAGTAATAATTGGCAAGTTGATTTTGAAATCTATATGGAAATGCAAAGGATCAAGAATAACCAAAGCAGTTTCAAAAAGGAAAAACTAAGATTTACTCTTCTTGATACCAAGACTTACTAGAAAATCACAGTAATCAAAATAGTTTGGGTGTTTGAAACAAGATAGAGATAGATCAAAAGAACATAAAAGAGAGTCCAGAAATAGGCAAAACATCTATAAATTGATTTCTGACAAAGATGTCAAGGGAATTTACTAAGAAAGGAAAGACTTTTCAACAGATGATTAAATATATGGAAAATGTGAACATCTACCCTTACCTTATACCATACACAAAAATGCATTTAAATTGGATTAAATGTAAATTTGATAAATTATAAAATTGAGAACTAGAAAACTCCTGGGAGAAACTCCTAGGATTGTGTGGTAAGCAAATATCCTTAGAATACAATATTGTGAGTCATGTAAGAAAAAACTGATAAATTAGACTTCTTCAAAATTAAAAGCTACTGCTCTCCAAAGACACCATTAAGTTAATAAGGCAAACACAGACTGCTAAAATATATTCACAACACATACATCAAAGAACTTGTATGCAGAATATATAAAGAACTTTTAGAATTTAATTACAAGAAGGCAAACAACCCAATAAGAAGTTAGATAAAATATTTAATAATATATAAATGACCTATATGCACATAAAATTAGCCATTGGGGAAATGAAATTTTAAAACAAGAATATACAATGGTAGCCTTATTAGGATGCCTACAATTAAAAACAACCACCACCATCCAAACTCCTGGTCATTCTAAGTATTGGCAGAGGTGTGAACCAACAGCAAGTCTCATATGATTTTACTAAGACTGCTACAACCATTTTGGAGAAAAAATTTGGAAATTTTTGATGAAAGTTTATTAGTATCATAGAAACTTCAAAATGTGCCTACCTTATAAGCCCAGTCATTTTACAACTAGGTATTTACCCAAAAATAAGAAATTGAATGTCCATACAAAGACTTTTCTATAAATATTCATTGCAGCTTTATTCATAATAGCCAAAAACTGGAAAAATAACCCTCATATATTTATCAACAGGCAAATAGATAAGCAAATGGTGGTTCACCATACAATGGAATACTACTCATCAATAAAAATAAATGACTTACTAATACACACAACGACATGGACCATTCTCAAATTCATTATGCTAAGTGAAAGAGGCAAGGCAAATTTGTAATTCCATTTATCTAAAACTCTAGAGAATGCAAACTAATTCATACTGTCAGGAAGCGTAACAGTGGTTCTTAGGGATGAGGCATTGAGGTGTAACTGGATTAAGATTGTTACAGAATTATTCTGGGAAGTAATGGATATGTTTATCTTAATTGTAGTTATGGTTTCAAACTGATCAAATTATGTACTTTAAGTATGTGAATTTTAGTATAATTTAGTTATACCTCTATAAAGGTGAAAGATCAATTCTTTGTAGGTCTAGAAGCTTCATTCTTAAGGATGAGCCCAAGAAAAATTAAAATATATGTCCATGTAATACATTTTTAAAAGAATGTTCGTAGCAACCTTCCTCATTATGGTCAAGAGCCCTAAGTAATCTAAATATCCATCAACTGAAGAGTTTATAAACAAATTGTGGTATGTTCATAAAATGGAATAATATTCAGCAATAAGAACGAGCTACTGATACACATGGTAACATGGATGACTCTGCAATATGTTGTGTTAAGCAAAAGTAGCCATATATCTACCTCCCACTGCTAAAAAATAAAAAAAAAAAAACAACCCATATTGTATGATCTAATTCATATAAAGTCCAAAAAGAGGGAAAACTAATCTATGAAGATACAAATCATAAATCTGAAAGTTATTACCTCTTAGAGAAGAGTGGAATTGACTAAAAAGCACCAGAAAACTCTCTGTGGTGATGTAAATGCCGTATATCATGTTTTAGATGAAAGTTACATGTGTACCTATAACTGTTAACATTTGTCAAGCTGCACACTTTAGAACTGTGAACTTTATTGCGTGTAAGGAAAGAAGAAGAAAGTCAAACCAAACAAAGGCTTCTCTGTAGAGCCTTTTTGGGTCCTCAGTCAGAGGCAGCATCCTAAAATAGACAGACAGAGAAACAAATAGACTACAATTCTGTCTATATTGCACAGTTCAACTGGCTTTTTAAAATTCCATAAGTGAGAGTTTAAAATAGTTCAGTGCAATTCAGGGTAGCCAAATAGTTGATTGCGACTGTTTTAATGAAAGAATTCTAGGTGGAAAATGGAATAATGTAATTTAAAATTACTATTTTATAACCCCTAACAAAATAATATTTATAGGCAATTCTTATCAGTATTGCCTATAGTACGGTATAGGCAATACTTATCAATACTTATCAGGCAATAACATATATATATATATAGAGAGAGAGAGATATACACATACATATATTTTTATATAGTAAATATATATAACTATATATACTATATATGTAAAACTATATGTAGTATATAAAACTATATATACTATATATAAACTATATATACTATATATAAAAAACTATATATATACTAGATAAAAAACTATATATATACTATATATATAAAACTATATATATATACTATATATATAAAACTATATATATATAGATATACAGATAGTTTTCGAGTCTCTGGGGCTTGCATTTTATTTCTTCATGTCAAAATGTGGCTTCCTGCTTCTATTGAAAGAAGCACAGAGAGGCTTATAAAGGCAGCCTCCAAGGGCTTCTTGGACCTCAGATTGCTCCTTCAAAACATGGTCTGATGAGTTCAGTGCAAATGCATTGGAGGCATGTGGGATCCACTTACCTTAAAATACACTTGGGCCTAAAAATTAAGGGGAAAACAGCCCAGGACAAAGTGTGTGCTGCAAGGCCAAGCCCAAAACATTTGGGAAACATTCTAGAGGCTTCCAGAACCCCAAAAGCTACTTGCTTCACCCAACCCTTGGGAATCATCAAATGTTATTTTGTACAAGACTGAGGATGAGCCTGCTCTCTGATCCAAGTCCTGTGCTCTGCTGTGCAGTATTTTTTTCTTCTAAATAAAAACAGGATACATGTGCAGAATGTGCAGGTTTGTTACACAGGTAGACGTGTGCCATGGTGGTTTGTTGCACCTATTGACCCATCCTCTAAGTTCCCTCCTCTCACCCCGACCCCGCAACAGGCCCTGGTATGTGCTGTTCCCCACTCTGTGTCCATGTGTTATCAATGTTCAACTCCCACTTATGAGTGAGAACATGTGGTGATTACTAGGTAGAATGTTAATGGGAAAGTTTATAATAGATGAGACCAGGTTAACAGTACCTGAATCCATTGATCAATCTTAGCATCAGTAAAAGTCAGATAAGCAGATATTTGGTGCCTCTCTTTGAACATGTGTTGTAGATGTAACAAGCATTGCTTATAAAATATTCTTGAAAAAAAAAAACAATTGATTCTGAATCTAATCAAGCTCCAACTAGGAGAAGTCGTCGACTAAAGGAACAATTTAAACAACAGTAAAAAGAAACAATCAGACAAATCCAGAATATGGGATGTTTCACGAGACAGATGGCCCAATTTCACAACAAATAAAAAGTTTAGAGGAGGAAGGCCATAATATAATGAGACTAAAGAGAGATTACAACCAAATTCAATGTTGGTTGGTTTTTCAGATACCAATCTGAACAAATCAACTACAAAAAGACATGCCTAAAATAATTAGGGAATTTGAATGAAGTCTGGTTATTAAATGTTCTGAAAAAATGTCTAATTTTGTAATATGTGAAAATGATTTTGTAGTAATACTTTTTCAAGTATGCCCTATCTGTTAATGATCGATACTAAAGTATTTATGGGTGAAATAATGTGATAGCTGGGATTTGCTTTACAGTATTCGAAAGCAATTGGAGGAGTGAGGGTTAGGTGAAACAACATAGGAAAAACTTTCACAGTTGTCGAAGTTGATGATGGGAACGTAAAGGTTCATTACATCATTTTTAATAGTATTATGTATGTTTTAAAATTTCCATAATTGAAGCCTTAACTGACTACTAAAATTCCACATTTGATGTTTCTTTGTTGTCCTAATTTTTAAGTTAGCATTTAATGATATTTATGAATCTTAACTCCACCTCCTTTTCTGATGTTGTGAAATGCATTTATTTTCACCTCTTAACAACATTTTTTTGACAACTAAGCCTGTGTTAAAACATATTTACATTTTCAGAGACATACTCATGTCCTCAGAGTCCACTTTCCCATTATTAAAACCCTCTTCGTTGGCCTATTATTTCCTTTACTATGAAAGAAAAAGCACAAATACATGCAAAACTCAGTCTTCTGCCTGAATACTTCTTGTTTGTAAAGCCAGAGTATGTTCACATGTTTGCCTGTATGGGCTGCTGACCACTGCTTAGTGTCAGTGGCCTAATGAGACCCCAGCACACCCGGGAAGTCAAATGAAACAATGTGCTGGAATCCATTCTGAAACTCTAATCGTATTTTAGCCTTTCTTCCTCTTTCAGTACTAAAGGAAATACCTTCTTAAAGGACAGAGGTAAATACACTACTTTTATTTTGTGCATCAAATCCTGGTACAAATATATTATTCTCCACTTGCTGTCTATACTTCAGACACAATAAATGTATTGCTGTTTCCCAAACCTCCCAAACTCATTCTTACATTAGGACTGTTGCACTGGTACCTTCATATGCCTTCAGGCTCAGCTCAAATACCATCTCCTGTGAGAGACCTTTCTGACCACCCGATCTAAAATAACTCTCATCTCTCCATCACTTTCTTTCCCAGTTACCCTATTTGTCATTTTCTAAGCACTTTCTTTTCACTTCCTTTTAATCTCTGTTTATATGCAACACCATCCTCAACTAGAATACAAGTGCAATAAGTTCAGGGATCTTGTCTAATTTATTGTTATATCCACAGTGATTCAAATAATAATTGATACACATTAGGAATTCAATAGATATTTATGTCTTGAATTTTTTTTATGTTGATAGAAATGTATTATGTTATGAGTTCATATTATAATACAATAGCAACACCACTACAAATGATACTATTCTGAGATTATTTTTCAAAACATTCTGTATTGACATACATGACTGAAATTTGAGATGGCAGTGTGCTAGAGACAGTCAGGATTCCAAAATCGAGCAAAAATGGTAATATACATATAACATTAATAATACTCATGTACTATATTCCTATGTGAATTATTAACACTCTTTGGATCTACACCTTCTTGTTATACAAAGGAGCTCTAAGAGGAAGAAGCTGAACAAAGGTATTAAATACTTTCAACAAAACCATTTAGCATTTCTATGACAACATTCAAGCTTCCTAACCAAAACTCAATTATTCATTAATTAAGTAATGCAATAAATATTTGCTGAGAATTTATTTTGTGTCAAACATAATGTGAGCACTGCTATGAGCAGGTCAGACAAGAACCCTACCTTCACAAGATATTTTTAAAGTTGTATTCTGCTTCTATCTATCTCTAAATTTACAGATGAAAAAAAAAAAAAAAAAAACACCAATGCTTGTGAAGTTTTTCTACACAAAAAAATCCTATAGCTACTCAGGATAATAGCCTAAGGCATCCAAGCTGTATCCTTTCAAGCCAACCATTAGATGCTAATATTAGCTATGGCACTATTGATCAGTCACATGCGATTTTCTACACAATGGACATTTACTTACAACTTCTGAATTAAATAATGTGTGTAAAAATATGATATCCCATTTGTGATTCATTTGCTCCCCTTCTTGATCTTTCTTTAGAGAAACAGTTTTCAAATATGTGGCTTAAATTCTCTTGGAGATGAAAAAGAATAATTTTATTTCTTCTTTTAAAACAAATTTTAGGTTAAAAATATATATATATATGTGTGTGTGTGTGTGTGTGTGTATATGTGTGTGTGTGTGTGTGTGTATATATATATATTTTCAAGTTGTAATTGTGCATACTAAGAAGAGAAGTGGGCCAATTCTCCCAGAAGCTTCTATGTGTCCTGGTTCTAGCGACCGACTCAGCTGTGATCTGACATTCCAGGGAATTGGGATATATTTTTCATGAGAGAAATCCCAAACCGCCTGACAAAAACTAAAGCGATTGACCTTTCCAGCCTTACCTCTTTCATTATTTAAAATGAAAAGAGAAAAAGAAAAATGAGAGAGCAAGCAGAACTATATAAAAATTTGCTTATCAGACTCCATCTTTAGCAGTACCTTAAACCTTTTTGAAATGTGAGTACAGAATTGTAACCTTTAGGGTGAGATTGGGCCAAATTGAAAGGCCAACTCATATTTCAGAGAGTTATGGACCTCTGGTAGAAGACTGGAACCCCAAAGCCTAGATATGTATATATGCATGTATATGTGTGTGTAGATGTTACTGCTGTTGGTGGGAGAGGAGTACATTTTAACAGTTCTATAGATTCTTCTGTTCCTAAGGAAAAATAAATAAATTATACTCTTCCTGGAAAAAACTATGATAGAACAATATTAGTAATATGAAATTTTAAGAAATAAAAAATTGAACATGTTACATCTGGCAGATTTTGTGATTCTGGGAAGATACAATAATGCTAAGAAGACTAATCCAGTTGAAATGCCACCTCTCTCTTTTCTCTCTCTCTCTCTCTCTCTCTCTCTCTCTCTCTCACACACACACACACACACACACAAATAATATAAAATACAATATATATTATATATGTACAGTCACGCATCACTTAAGGACAGAAATACGTTCTAAGAAATGTGTCATTAGGCTATTTCATCATGTGAACACTACAGAGTGGGCCGGGCGGGGTGGCTCAAGTCTGTAATCCCAGGACTTTGGGAGGCCGAGACGGCCAGATCACGAGGTCAGGAGATGGAGACCATCCTGGCTAACACGGTGAAACCCCGTCTCTAATAAAAAAAAATTAAAAAAAAAAAAAAAAAAAACTAACCAGGCGAGGTGGCGGGCGCCTGTAGTCCCAGCTACTCGGGAGGCTGAGGCAGGAGAGTGGCGTAAACCCAGGAGGCGGAGCTTGCAGTGAGCCGAGATCCGGCCACTGCACTCCAGTCTGGGCGACAGAGCGAGACTCCGAGTCAAAAAAGAAAAAACAAAACCAAAACCAAAACCAAAAAAAAGAACATCACAAAGTGTACTTCACAAACCTACATGCTATAGTCTACTACACACCTAGGCTGCAAACCTACACAGCATGTTACTGTACTGATATTGGAGGCCATTGTAACACAATGTTAAGTATTTGTGTATCTAAACATATCTAAACATAGAAAAGTACAGTAAAAATATGGTATTATAATCTTATGGACCATTGCCATATATTTGTTCTGTCATTGACTGAAATGTTGCTATGTGGGGCATGATGGTATTATATAATTTGTATGTTACATATTATGTATTATACATAATATATAGAATTAATATTTGTATACTAGAATTATATTGATTTACATATAATTAAATATAAATATATTTTATTTGTTATAGAGATAGAGAGATAGAGAGATATAGACATTGAGATAGAGATATGAGAATAAAACAAACATTTGAAGGACTATCTGGTGAATTATCCAAATTATCTTTTCCTTCACAATGAGACTAAACATCATTTGTTACCTGGAATATTTATATTTCTTTAGATGCATGGTAGGCACGCTACCATTAGCTGCATTATGGGAAGAGACATAAAATCAATAGATTAGAAATTACAACAATATTTTAAAAATATGCTAAACCATATTTACTAAAATATTGAGTTTTAGTTTATTGCCCAAATGGGAAGAAAGGTAATAAGCTCTTCTTTTAGTGGTGGAGATCATTTTTGCATTAAGCGTTCTCTGTAACAAGTGACTTGGAGGAATGGACATAATCGATCAACCAGACACACAGCACCACTTTTTGAACAATAATGGCAATACTCAATCCGGTAGTTTAACGTGCTTTTTCTTTTGTTGAATGTTCTGCTGCAAATTCATGAGGCCTATGTAGCCTTGAAGTGAGAATTGCTATTTTCTCATACAGCTTATAATCAAAAGATCCAGAAGAAGAAGGAAAAGAAGAATGAAGAGAAGGGGGTTGGGGAAAGAGGAAGAGGAGGAAAAAAGAAAAAAGCTGAATACGACGAAGACAGCATTGTACGAAAATTATTTGTAAAAATTGCTCTCACTAAATTGAAATCTTTATTCTCTTTTCCTTCCATGCCTAATTCCTTGCACTTCCTCATTATTTTACCTGAGATTGTGTCATTTACTACTTAGGTAACATTCAATTTTTCATCTCTGCCTGTCAAATAATCTTGTCTCTCAGATATCTGAATCTCTTCCAATCCTCTTTACGTTAGCAAATCACTCCTATAGTCTCGTCCTATGCTTTCTCACTATCTGCATCCACTCTCACTGAACTTCACCACTGTACTTCAAAGTCATACATTTCACTGTCTTGCTTCAGTAATATTCTCCTGTTTTTATCTATCGTCTCTATTCTTCCTTCGCCTCATTAGATCTGCCATTAGATCTCACTGAGATCTCTAGTCCCTTGACATTGCAACTTTATCAGCTTTCTCCCAATTTCAACTCTCCCAATTTCAATTCCTTTCACCACTATTCCTGGATCCATTTCTGCACCCTTTATATTCCATGCTTCTCAGCTCATATAGTCATAAAAATTCCCATATTTGTATCAATTCTATAAATACTTTTTTTTTTCTTCTTCTTCTTCTTGTTTTTTAAGACAAATTCTCACTGCGTCGCCCAGGCTGGAGTGCAGTGGCAAGATCTCAGTTCACTGCAACCTCCACCTCCCAGGTTCAAGTGATTCTCCTATCTCAGCCTCCTGAGTAGCTGGGATTACAGGTGCCCACCACCATGCCTGGCTGAGTTTTTGTATTTTTAGTAGAGACAGGATTTCACCATGTTGGTCAGGCTGGTCTCAAACTCCTGATTCAGATGATCCACCCGCCTCAGCCTCCCAAAGTGCTGAGATTACAGGCGTGAGCCACTGCACCCCGCTAATTCTACAAATACATTCTCTATTTCCACACCAGGATTACTAAGGCCTGCTAAAGAAAATTACATAGCCATATAAACATGTGCCACTATATGTTTCGGTTTGAAGTAGACGTGATATCTTCATTGTCAATCCCTAATTTTACTATATAACTCTGGTTTCCATCTTAGTACATTTTCTAGGGTTTTTCCCCAAATTTCCATAGACTTTATCTATGAAAATCCAATTCCTACTCTTTTCAGCTACAGCAAATAATCTGCAAAAACAAATAAAATTGAGGTAACATTAGATGAAAGTTTCTTCAACTCATCTCATTTACATGTAAAATTGAGGTGTGGTTTTTGAGGAAAATGATTTGGCCCAGAGGTAAGGGAGATAGTAAGAGATAGTCTATACAATTACCAGATCTTCTGCTTTTGGGAACATTGAAGTGTAAGTTAAGCTGTTTTGAATTAACAAGGGGCTCACAAGATGTTTACTATTATTACTGTGTCTGTTATTATTACAGTTAACTATTACTACCACTGGTGCTGATGCAATATCACGACCGGTTTTCATATATGCTCTCCTAAATTGTGAAGGAATTGCATATGAAAAGCCTCTCATTAGTTTTATTATCAGAAGATTTAGGAAAATGCAAGATGAAGAAATGGTCCACATATACAGCACTGAATTTAAACAGTAATAATAACTGGGCAATTTGTAAATGACAGTTCTTCTTTAATGTAAGTAAGGCATCATCTCAAAAATTTGGTTTTTACATTTTAATTTCAAAAGCCATCTGTTTAATACTATATCTTTCAATATCCATCACTGTAATAAGTAAGAAACAAGTAACCTAATTAGTTTCAATTATTGATAAGGGGAAATGCATATTTATTCTCAATTTTATTTTAGTTAAAAATTTTATTTTTTTGGAGGATATGTTTAATGTCATTTATCTTCTTCATTACTGAGGTGTTCTGAAAATTTTGTATCTGATTTGAACCTCAGAGAGAGGGTTTGGGTGTAAATAATGGTATTTATCCCAGATACTTTTGTAAATAAAGTAAGATTAAGGAACAGTATTCCATTTGGGATCAGACACCAATTGTAGATTACTTAGTTTAATAGAAAAAAATTAAAAATAAAAACCAAACAAAGGGAAGTTGGCACACTTAGAAAAGTTAGCAGACAGGAAGCCGGCCTACCATGGGCCCACAGACTAATGTGACTGTCAAATAGTTCTAAAGAAAAGTGTGGGTACCTCAATGGAATGGTAGTATCTAGAATAAGGCCATCAATAGCCCCACTTTATTCTGCCCTGGTAACAGCATGACTATGCATAATGCCCAGTAGTTAAAAGCATGGGCATTGGAATGACACAATCCTGTATCAAAATCTCTGCCCTGCAAATTCTTGTCTCTGTGATGTGACGTGTTTTAAAACCCCTATGTCTCAGCTTCTTCAGTATCTATAACATGGGTATAAAATGTGTATCTTACACTAAAGCACTTAGCATTACACATGGATTGCAATTAATAAGTGTTATTATAATACATGATTTTTAAGAGGATAATCAGAAAACTGATGTGAAATCAGAGTGGGAAAGAGATTTGAAAAAAATGTCAGATAAAGCAGGATTGAAAGACATGGTATCTTAGTCCATTTGGCTACTATACAAAGTACATAGACTGGGTAGCTTGTAAACATCAGAAATGTATTTCTCCTAATTCTGAAGGCTGGAAAGTCTAAGATGAAGGTGCCAGCAGATTCAGTGTCTGATGAGGCCTGCTTTCCCATAGAGGGCAATCTCTTTACTGTAATTTCACATGGCAGAAGGAGCAAGGAATCTCTATGAAGTATGAAGTTGTCTTTATAAGGGCACTAGTTCCCTTCATGAGAGCTCTAAACTTATGACCTAATCACCAGCTAAAGACTCCATATCTTAATACTATCATCACCTTAGAGATTAGAATTTTAATGTATAAATTTTGAGGGGACATAAACATTCAGTCCATTGTGTTTTACCCTACCCCTTAAAATGCATGTCATTCTCATATACAAAATAGCTTCATTCCATTTCAATAGCCCCCAAAAGTCTTAACTGTTTTAGCATCAACTCAAAAGTCTAAATGTCATCTAAATCAAATATGCATGAGACTTAAGGTATAATTCATCCTGAGGCCAATTCTCCGCTGTGAGCCTGTAAAACCAAATGAGTTATGTGCTTCCAAAATACAATGTTGGGACAAGCATTGGATAGACATCCCATTCCAATAGGGAGAAATAGAAAGGAAGAAAGGAGTGACAGGTCCTGAACAAGTCCAATACCCAAAAAGGGCAAACAACATTAAATCTTAAGGCTTGAAAAAAACCTTCTTTGACTCAATGTTTTGTCCTCTACACCCACTGGGGCTGGACGACTGCCTTCCAGACCCACTGGGTGGAAACTCCACCTTGTGGACACACTGGGGTGGAGATCCCACCTCTGCAGCTTTGCTGGGCAGGTGTTCTGTCTACAAGGCTCTAGGTGGCCCTGCTTCCTTGGCTTTGGGTGGTGCAGACCCTAAGGTTTTGCTGGGCATAGCCCACACTGCAGTACTCATGGTTAAAGTTGTGTGCCTGCAGCTGTAATGGGCTGGTATTATATGCTGGTGGCTCTACCAGTCTGTAGTCTCAGAGGATACCCTGCTCTTATGGCTGTGTTGGGCGCTGTCCTGTTGGGAGCACTCTATGGTGATCCTATGCCCCTGGAGATTCTCTGCCTGGGTTGCACGTTTATATTTCTACCAACATTTTGTTCAGAATTACTTAGATCTTCTCTAAGAAAACTGACACTTTCTCTATAGCACTACTCTTTTCTTTCTGTGCTCTCAGTGGAATCTCTCTTCATGGTTCATTCTTGACAATGTAGGCTTTTTGTACCATGCACCTCGAAACTCTATCAGCCTGTACACATTACCCAGTGTGAAAGCTGTTTCTGCATTTTTAGGTATTTGTTACAGTAGCAACCCTACTTTTTAGTGCAAAGCTTCTGTCTTAGCCCATTTGGGCTGCTATAACAAAACATAATAAACTATGTGGCTTTTACACAACAGAATTTCCTAAGTTCTGGAGGCTGGATAGTCCAAGATCGAAGCACTGGTAGATACGGTGATATTTAACCTGACAGGTGAGGAGGTTCATGAGAGACAGCAGTGAAACTTTCAAATATATGAGAGGCTGCCATAAGGAAGTACATTTTAATTTGTAATGTCAGCTGCCAAAGACCAGGAACAACGTGACATAGATGCCATTGATGAGGCATTTGAGGGCAGATTTTTTAAAAAGACATACTGATATTAACAGATAACTGCTATGTGAATAGGGACACATTATGTCACATCTCTGACTATCATTGCCTTTTTTTGTTTTTAATGAGGGCTACTGCACAGATGAAATGAAGTCAAATATGTAAATAACTAATGAGTCAAAACTAGAAGGCAAGGAAACCCACTCCACAGAGATGTTCCAGTGGAGGCTCTGTGACCACTGAACCAAAACACTGCAGAGGGAATTTGATCCTTGATTCCAACTGTCTCCTCAAAACCAGGAGATATTAGCATTATAAAATAAGTGGCCCAATTCTCACTTTCTAGCTCTGCCTAAAGTGCCTGTAACAGGATCTACCTCCTAAAAAGTATTTAAAATTTTCCCTTTATTCCTTATATTGAGCTTATTAATAAACTCTGAAACCAGAAAAAGATGAAACAAACAAACAAAATTTTCTTCCAGTGGCCTTCCTGAAAGGAAGATGAACATGAATTATACCATGCACATGGATAAAATAATCAGTGAAATGCTATTAATAAATCAAGTTTTCAATCAAAGACAAATA
The DNA here is from genome assembly GCF_037993035.2 of Macaca fascicularis. Classification (NCBI taxonomy): domain Eukaryota; kingdom Metazoa; phylum Chordata; class Mammalia; order Primates; family Cercopithecidae; genus Macaca; species Macaca fascicularis. Next base: position 166,288,325 of record NC_088376.1, on the reverse strand, counting down.
AAATCTGAAATACTGCAGCCATGCCCTGGGGTACATGTCTTGGTATAATGAATTCATTTCAAGCCTCTTTAATATGAGATCATTCTTTTAACAAGGTTCTTTTGGTACATTTTATAAGGAACTGAGTTCAACCTTATAAATAATTTTATTTAGTAATATGCTTCTATATAACGAGTTCCATTCGTGAAGTCCCTGAATCTAAATTTTATGCTCACCTGAAAATCTCAAAGACTCAAACTTTAATGATTCCAGAGGCTTTAATTAGCTTAAAAATAGCTAATTGTCAAAGAAATGCAAATTTAAGTAAGTCTGAAACACTATATAGCATTTAATGCAGTATCCTTTTTTGCTGTCACAACTTCCACTGTTGCCAATGTTGTGGTGACAATGTACACTAACTGATTAATCTCTGCATTATATATTAGTAATTCATGCATAAAGCAAAAGACAATATGTAGAAAAAAAGCCTGAGGACAGTCATATATTTTGATTCAGTGCGTTCACTCCTAGTATTTATTTTAAGAAAATAATTCAGCAGAATCTAAAAATTATTGCAGTAATACCAACAATATTGCAAAACACCCCAACAACAATCGGAAACAAAATATAAGCATTTTGCTTATATATAGTGAATAGTTTAACAAATTATAACATGTTAATACAACAAAACGTTACATAGATAATAAACTAATCAGTATTTAGATAAATGGCAAAATATTTATCATATTAGGTAAAAATTACAGAATAGATATTAATATTCACCACATTGTGTATATAAAATATGTCTATGTATACAATTTAAAGGAGATTTTTTAAAAACAATTAAATAATCAATTTATTAAATGTTCATAACTTACCCAATAATTAATTGTCATTTTAATAAAAAGTAATAAAATACCCCAAATCGGCAGAAGATATAGATCAGATAGATGACACAGGTGACAGTTTTTCTTTACATTCCCACATAATGTGAAACTCCATAGTCTAACCCTGTATCCCCCCAAGTTCCACTTTCCAAGTTTTTATACATTGTTAAAAATTAAGTAGTGATGAAGAATATTTGTATTATAAAATTTAAAATTATAAAGTACTTTGAAAATAAAAATACCTAATCAAATACTGATTAACAAAAATATTAGCTGGAGAGCAATCAAAGATTTCCATGGAAGACAAAATTCTCTCTTTTGCAGAATGTTAGATGATGCCTGTGTATTAAGAAGGAAGTGCTATTTTCCCCTGTGGTTTCTAACCTAAGTGAGACAAACGCCTTGCTTACAGAGTTAATTAGAATTACCTGGTACTGTATATTGATGAATCTTTATCCAGTCCCTTGGTTCTTAACAAATAAAAAATCCATTTCCCAAAGCTGACCCATTAATTGAAGTCATTCTTTTGGTTTTGTTTTGCTTTTTTTTTTTTTTTAACATATGCAATTTTGTCACTGTAAATTTTAATTTCCCAAATGGCAAAACATTTCAGAGTATCTCAAAGGCTCTTGGAACTCAGGTTTAGCCACAGAGGTATTGAGCATGTGGCCAAACTTCCCTCTGAAGTCAATCAAGGCCCTTCTAATTAGCCTTTTGCCACAAGACATCCCACCAACTTCAAGAGATTTAGGGTTGTTAATCCCCCATCAGCAATTGCATTATTAAGATGATTGAGTTTGGAGACCGTGAATAAGTAAGGTAGACATTACAAGTCATTCTTTGGGTTCTGCTTAATGGAGAAAAAATTAGACTATTTAGTGTATTATGTTAGAGTTAAAGAGTTGAACATGTTAGACTTTGTTAGTCAATTTTGTTATATCTGCTTCATAACACACTTCTTCATTTTCTCCATTTGCAAAATAGTGTTAGAAACATCTTGTGGTAGCAACTTCCTCCTCAGAATATTTGATAAGTAATAAGTTAAAGGAAGTGTTGCATCATGCTGGGCAAAGGTAAAACACAAATGCAGGTGAAGTCACATGTTCCATCATTGAATCTCATTACTTTCCTACATCCTTTGTCTAACCAGATTGTGATTCATTTGCCATTGTCACAATTTGTGAACTATTTATTTCATTTGCAACTATTTATTTCATTGCAAATTATACACTAAGTAGTATCTTTGTTGCATACTAAACTGAGCATATGGCATAATAATAAAACCTTGGTATATCCAAAGAGCTTTACAGATAGAAATGGATTATTTTTCTTTCTCAATGGAATACAGCCTTGTCTAGCCAAGACCCAAATTATTCAGTGTTCTTGCAGTTTCATTGAAACTCAGCCAATATCTGATCTGAGAACACCTACCTTTGTTCATATAAAACCTAAAATAAACAAGTTTTCTATGGTCCCCAGAAAATCAGTTACATTGCTCTTATTTTTTTCCTTCAAAGGAATTTGAGAGACTCTTTTAAAATTCTCAATTCCTATTCCTATTCCTAAAAAAAAAAAAAAAAAAAAAAAAAAAAAAAAAAAAAAAATTGATAAGCCACTTTATTGGGAAAGTGAAATAGTATTTTCACTACAGAGTTATTGAATTGATATACTATGCATTTCCCATTTATTAGATTAATTTTGTTACCAGTTCTACTACGGTAATGTTATATTTCCCATGGGTTCACATAAAATTTTGTATCTGTTTTTTAGCTTCTTTATTACCAGGTATTTCCTCCTTATCAGATATTTATTTGAAGTTTTTTATCATACCCATTTGATCTGAATAAATTGGTTATATACATGTTTTTTCTTTATAACCAAGCTCAGCTTTTGATGGTATATTTACTCATATTTTCATATAATATCAAACAAATACATAATTTAGAAAATGACCTTGATTTGCTTCTTCTGATCTTTTGTAGCTGGATAAAGTGGGCAGTAACAAAAGGAACAATTGCAAGAAATTTCTCTCTAATAGTCACTATCCTTCTTCAAATAAATTCTGAAATAAGGACTTTTTTTAAAATTAGGACATACGCCTACCTCACTATTAACTTAAAAACCATAATTTCTGAATTACTGGATTTTACCACTTTGTGTACAGTTTGGAGATACAGAGAGCCAGAAGTTGAGCCTCCTGTGATAGGGATCTGAAGAATTTCTAAGTCTAGATAGAATCTTCTCTATAATGTGAAGCCTTCTGTTCACTATAATTGCAGACCTCATTGCTCACTCGCATTTGGCAATCTTTCTTACAATGAACCCTTCTTGTGGGAGAATTAGACATTCCCATTTTGTTGAAGTGAGTCATGGCCATATAATTTGGTTTTCCCAAATGATGATGATCCAGACAGAAGCTTTTCCATGAGCTGGAATCCTAAGATGAAGATGACACAGAACAGAAGCCAACTCACGTTACACGTGTTGAATGAGTTGAAATCGTACTTATTACTATAAAAAATTAGGATGTAAGTAAGGGATCGCTTGCTATTGCAGCATAACCTAATTTCTCATAACTGATTATAATTTTTAATGTTGAGATACTTAGAGGAACTAGGCTGAAAGAGAAGCCATGTTCCTACAAACAGTAAGTGATACTACAGAACATGCGCAGGAAGCAAGAACCTCAGTCAATTGACCTTCCCCAGGTATGGGACTAACAGATTTATATAAAGAACTAGATAGACCCATATCAATGTTATAACATCTATATCCTGCTAAAAGATCAAAGCAAATTCAAAGGGAATGATGCTCACATAGAGAAATACTGAGCATAGAGTGCTAAAGGTTGGGCTATACTGGAAGGAGTTTATAAACTATATTTAAGACAATGACCCTATAGGGAGGATCTATATGCCATCCAGGGAGGAAAGTAAGTGCCTATCTAGGGAAGCAATGCCAAAGTCTGAAGAATGGGAAAGACATAATAAAAGAATGAATAATTAATCAGGAGATTAGGATGATCAGAGTTATGGAGAGGATCTGATTTCAAACCAGCTCGAAGTAAGGGATTCAGTGCTATATCTATGACTCCTAAGAGGGTTAGAGCCTGGAAGGTGCTCTCAGTGCAGCACAGGAAATCTCATTAATTGCATGGATGTGAGCAGTGCTCCTTCTCTTCCATGCTCAAGGCTCTACATTGCGAGGGCCTACAACCTAAAAGTTTCCCCAGGCTGGATGCCTGGAGACACATCTGGATCTTGAACATTATGTGGCTGATGTTTATATTATACTATTGGCAAGAGCACATGATACACATTACCTGCAGTGGTCTCCCATTCACAGAGGACTCCGCCTTGCTGACGAATGCCACTTTCAGTATTTGAATGTTTATGTTATGAAATTATCAATCAAGCACATGGGAATAGAACATAAATCTATGCATGACTCTTTAATCAGAGATCATAACAACAGAAAAGCCCAGATTAAACCAGATCTGGTCACTTCAGTTCTAAGTATCTCATTCCACCTTCACAGCAACCAATCTAAGGAGGTACCGTTATTGTGCTAATTTTGCAAATGGGGAAACTGAAGTTCCAAGAGGTAAAGCAACTTACTTGTGATTATATAGCTAAAAATGGTAGGGACAGTTTCTGAATCAAATGATCTGGCTTCAGAGACTATGCTTTTTCATCAATAGCTAAACTGCAGTCCATGCTGCTGTTTAAATCTATTTAGTTATGGATTTTTTTAGTGATTTAACAAAATAGGAAAATATGCTTCAGATATTTCTCATAGAGCCCAGCTGATCTTAGGATTGTCCTTTCACGCATTATTTGGCTATGGAATATGTGATCAGATTATTTAATGAATCATTTTCTTTCATGTGCAGCAGAGAATCCTTGTCCAGTGTTCAAAGTAAGCCAAAGTATATCTTAAATTTAATTGACATTATACAGATTTTTTACACTATATCTCTATGAAATAATTCAAGACCAGAGAGGTTCACCTGAATAATCTGGGGAAAAAATTTATTCTTTTTCCTTCCGTAATGCATCCAGTTAGCTGACAGCAATTCAGTTGCTGTCCCTGAATAATTTGTGAAAATGTGCCCATTCTGATGTGGGCTGATGAGACCAGGTTCTATTTGATCCTTATCTCATTATTCAGTGGCAGTGCACATCTCAGGTCATCAGTCCACAGCAGTCTGAGGAGTCGGGGTGAATGGCTTGCCCATTACCACTGATAAGCCTTTTACCAAAGACAGCTCACGCTGAGAGGAGAGAACGAGACTCCAACTGGCTACAAAGTGAGTTTCGGATAAAAACTCATTACTCTTCAAAATCCAGCTCAAAGACCAGAGTTATCCAGAGGAGGCTACAATGAAGTTCACCTAATTATCAATTACACTGTACCTTCCTTCCTCCTCTCTTTAATTTAATATCTTAAATTCATCTTTTGAAATAATGACAGCTTGAAGATTTTTGATCAGAAACAAAATCAACTACAGACTTTTAAGAAACAGAGGTAAAAGATAAAGTGTCCTAGAGAAAGCTTCATTACAAAAAATGATCTCTGATATGTAATCCATGAGCCTAGAGATTACCAGGAAAGGAAAATGAAAGATAGCCTGGCACTGGGGTCTGTCCACAATCATGCCCTGCAGGGAGGCTCCATTATCTCACAAACCATACATGAGGTTCAAACTATGAATCGTATTTTTTTAAGTAAATATGTGGAACAGCTAGGCTGATGGGAAGAAAGGAAAGAGAAAGGACTTTATCTTTCTCCAGGCTGACACTAATCCTTTGTGATAGGGTGGGGAGCTGTGTGTAATTTTCGTAACTGAAGAGTAGCTTTACCTTTCTTTGCAAGAGCAAAGCTCTTCTCTTCTTCGTTTTTAAGGTTGTTAGAGGAGCAGGATTATATAATCCCCACATAATTCCTGTGACCCTCACTTTCGCTAAATTTTCACAGCATATGTGAATCAATATTCCAAAGTATTGAGAGTGGAAGGGTTTTCGGGGATCAGAAATTCAGAATCTTTCTCAATATTTTGGAAAAGCACATTTTCTCCTCTCAGAAATCATTACACCAATGACAACCGTTCAGGTCCAGAACCACCCTACCAAGAGAAACAAGCTGGCAGGACTGCCCCACTGGGTGGGCCTATTACAGAAATAAATCTCCATGGCACCAGCCAGAAGAGGGACTCAAGCCAGCCCCGTGCTATCTGATTAGTTCATGAAAGGAAAAGCTCTTACTGAAAGTACCTGCTAACCCTAGAGTCTCTAAAAGGCTTCAGAGGCCTTTAGAAGTTTCCCAGGGTTCAGGGAAAAACTGGGGGCAGCTAAAAAAAAAAAAAAAAAAAAAAAAAAAAAGGAAAAAAAAGTCCATCTGCTTCTCCACAACTAAGAAAAATCTTTTGACTAGACCTGAATGCTCTGTTACTTGTTACTTGCCCATAGAAATTTAGATATACCCCAACAGGGAGGTTTTCACAATGCAGAAAAAGAGACTGCTGAAGACTTGCTTTGTAGGTACCGAACATGTAGCACTGCAAGTCGACATGCTCTGCAAGTATATTCAGTGATGCATTCTCTATGGATTTTGAGAATACAAGATTAAGAATGCAGCATTGGCACCGAGAACTTGAAGAGAACCTAAGTAGACTTGAGAATGGAGGCCAGGTGTGGTGGCTCACACTTGTAAATCCCAGCACTCTGGGAAGCTGAGGTGGGTGGATCACCTGAGGTCAGGAGTTTGAGACCAGCCTGGCCAAGATAGTGAAACTCCATCACTACTAATAATATAAAACTTTGCCTGGCGTGATGGTGCGTGCGTGTAATCCCAGCTACTTGGGAGGCTGAGGCAGGAGAATCGCTTGAACCTGGAGACAGAGGTAGCAGTGAGTCAAGATCGTGGCACTGCACTCTAGCCTGAGTGATAAGAGCGAGACTCCATCAAAAAACAAAAAAAAATAAAAATAAAAAGAATTTGGAATGGGGACACTGTAAGTTTGATTTATTTTTCGAGCTCTGTGCTAAAGGTAATTAAAATATACACCATTAGGCCGAAATATGGTTTGAACACATACACAGAAAACAGCAAACACTGTAATGTATGTGTGCAATGTAGTCTATAGCCATCTTACAGACATCTTGCATTGCATCCATGACATCCCTGACTGCTAAAAAGGAGTCAGAGGAAGCCTTTAGGCTATCTACGCCTTAATAGCATTGAATAATGTTCAATTTCCCACCTCTGAACAACATATCTGAGTGGAGTATTCTTAAGACTTTTGAGAAAAACTTGAAAAGCAACCATTGCCCAAATCAGAAAACAGATTTCATTGCATGCACAAGCCATGCCAAAATCCAGTCAAAAATGAAGAGACTTTAAGATGGCTAAGTAACACACTTGGAAATATTTGTTGAAATAAATTCAAAGATGGATGCTTTTAGTGATAATTGCTAAAAAAGCAAGCCAAAATAAATATATCTGGAGTGCTCACACTTCCATCTGCCTTATGCTAGAGAGGCCCCTCTCCTCACAGAGACTCACTGTGCTTGTCCTTACATAAAATGAGGATAATGACAATATCTGCCCAACTTATTTCATAGACTTATCATGAGACTTGAACAAGATGTTGTGAAAACCCTTTACATATTGTAAAGTGGCCTGCAATAGTTAATAAATATATCTGGTGTTAAGTTTACCTGGGAACATTGTAATCTCTCAAAACGCAAGTTCTTAGAGGACAGATTGCCTTTTAGGTCCTCTGTGAAGAACTTCGATTCAAGATCGCTACCCAAAGGGAAAGTAACAAGTGGTTTTGCAAATGATTTGAGTAATGATATGGCCAGCAGAAGAGATCCTCTATTTCTTTGCTTCCTTGGTAACAAACTCAAAGTTTGTCAAAAAGTACTACTCTTAACAAAATAAATAAAAGTACTTCTAAATTTTCCCATTTGCTTTGCCTTGTGGTCTGTGAAATCATACAATCTATGCATTGTGAGTTGTTCAGTGTTTTCAAATTATTCTACAAGGCACTACTGGGGGAGATACATATATATATATATATATATATATATATATATATATATATATACACACATACACACACACACACACACACACACACACAGAGAGAGAGAGAGAGAGAGAATATATGTGACTATGGAATAGATAAAATAGAGGAGTAGAACCTCACATAAAAGAAGACAACATAACCCTGTTTATCTTCTCCTTTTTTTCTGTTTTGTTGAGGCTACTGTCGCTTCCTTAGAGAATTCTAACCATTCTTTGAGACTCAACTTCAATACCATCCTTCCCTTGAGCCTTCTCTAATTTCTACCAGACAACAATTGATCTTGTCTTTTTCTAAATTTCCTTGTCACTTTGTCTCCAACTCTCTCATGGCACTTAATTCAATCTAATATTTTATGTGCCTCTTTTGGAGTTGTGACTCTGATGTACTATCCTGTCGCTTGTCTGCACTATGCAGGCCTCGGCTTAACACACAGTAGTTGTTCAATAATTATTGATCAATAAGTTAAGTGAATATCTGAATAAAAATATAAATGAGTGTGTGCTTTACTTTTACTATTACACTGGGAACCATGAGCTACTAGACATCAGGAGATAAGTAAATGACAAAATCCCCACGTTAGGCTGGCTCTTTGCAGGTGTGTAATAGCCAGCCCTCATTAAAGAGTCCAGACCCTGCGGGCTGCAAGCATCCAATCCCCCACCACATTAAACTTCCACACTCTGAATATGTGTTTACTGAAAAAAGTAGAAGGCTAACATGGTTCATGCGCAGCATGAAATTTCTGCTCTACTAGGCTATCCAGCACCTTGAAAAGTCAAATATTTAGGTGTCTGACATTCTTATTCACTAGGAACATGATTTTGAGCTCCTTTCTTCTCTTCTTTTTCGCTTGCATTTAGCCATAGTTTCATAAATGCTCCCCTTGTATTGTGCTGTGGCTGCTGCCTTTCTTAAAGACAACTTTTTGCTTTGCTGAATTCTCGAGCCTTCAGCCCTGAGGATTGTCCACTCTCCAGTTCTCATTACTAAGGTCTTGCAACCTGCCTGATCTGCTCATCCTGATGCACGGCTTGACGAATGCTCCACCCTGAGAAAACTTCACGTGCTCATGACTGCTGTTTTTCAGTGTACGTTTTGAGTGATCATAGCCTGGACAGAATTTTGTACATATTTACTAGACACAGAAGCAACAAACTGTGTGTGTATGTTTGTGAGTGTGTGTGTGTGTGTGTGTTTAACCCAGAAGCAGGTCTGGTATAAATGCCCAGACTACACCAAAGCACACTAGACAGCAACACTGGAGCTGAAATTTCTTTGTTTTTGCTCAAATTTTTGTTTTCACTTTAATTATATATACCAAACTTCTGATTATTTCACCCTTGGAAGAGACAAGCTTTGTTTTTTTACTTTTTAAATTTAATTTGCTATTTATTTATTTACTTGTTTATTCTTGCATACTTCTTATCAACTGTTTGTACCCATCTAAATATTCTTTGAGATTTCTTTGAATTACCTAGCTATGCTATGCACCTCTTTTTTTTTTTTTTTTTTTTCCCCTGTGGCTTTATGAAGCAAAATTCCCTTCCATGATTTTAAAATCACCTAATGTAACTCTTACTCTTATTTACAATTACTCTTCTGTACAATTCCATTGTATACACTTACTCTTCTATACTCTTACTCATCTATACAATTCCATTCATCTTACTCTTCTATACAATTCTATTGCTCCTTTTTTTCTCCCTCAACCCTGACAGAGAACTTCTGCATACTGAACAAGATTTATTTCAGGGGAGGATGGAGCGAACCTGGTGAAGTGATGTCAGGCATGACAGTAATAACGTGCACCGCCAGGTCATTTTTCCACTTTAACAAACTGGAAGTTGATGGTTTTGGCCAGGCCTTTTCTGAGATGGTTGTAAAAACTTGATGATACCAGGCACTGGAGACACCACTTTATTTTAGTGAATAAGCCACTTACTTAAATGTTCTTCTTGACTTTGTTTCTGAAAAAACATGAATTCCCTAACTTCTTTTCTCTTGCCTGGACCTTTCCATCCCTATTTGGAAATCATACTGAATGTGGGAGAGAATCACAAACCTCCAACGCACCCAAGTAAGCACAGTGACACCGTCTCTCCCTGGATTAGGGCTTCTGCAGAGCTTGACTCATGCCCATGAACAATTGTAAAATTCAGTTGAGGTTTGGGGTTCTCCTACTAATGAATTACAGGCTGCAGAGAGGTGTCTGAGCTTCAGTATCTATCAAATAAGAAAAATTAGTTTCCCTTGTCCTCCCTCACAAGGATACCATGGAAATTAGTGACCTAAAATCTTCAATTTGCCTCATCCCTATGGCACAAAAGTATGAACATAGGACAAAGAATAACTGTGACCATTTTGTTTCTGAAGCCTGATTAAAAAAAAAAAAAATATATATATATATATATATATATATAAAAATCCACTATGGAAAACTAGCTAATTCTCCTGACACGGACTAGAGTACTTCTGTCTGCCATGGTCTAATTCATGCCACAGACTATTTCAGTGAAAATAAACTGATCATAAACTTTTGTTCACACACAAACACTTCTTTTGGGTCCTCATATTCATTTTCTTTTTATCATGGTTATTACTGAAAAGACTGGAGAATTATATCCTGCTCTGCTGTCTCCATTTAACCTTTTTCTCTTCAATACTCTCAAAACCCATTGCTCCAGAGGGCACAGCTGAGAAGGGCAGGCCAGGCATATTGGTTGGGGAGCACACACTCACCAGATCCAGTGGCAGCAGAATTGTGGGTAATGGCGGGCTTGCACAGAGCAGGGGCACAATCATACCTGAGGTAGTATGGCATTCAACAGAACTATGTGAACTGGTAGTCAATAGGTTCAAGATTTATTCTAAGCAGCTTATAGATGCATCATTTCATGGGTTAGTTTGTGACCAGCTTAGAGAGTATGTTTCTAGCATTCTTTTTTTTTTTTTTTTTTTTTTTTTGTAATCAATTGTAGAGTCTACCATTTTGGAAGATTCTATTAAATGTGAAGCAACTCACAAAAGAACAACTGCAACAGTTATGAGAATCAAGTATTTTGTTAATGAGAAAGATTAAAGTATGTTTAATGTATGCATCTTAGCTAGGTGTCAGCTGGGTCATGAATCAGAGATAATTTGACTTCAGCAATAATTGAAAGCAAAAATAGGAGTAGATGAATGTTTTATCAAGAATCCTGGGAATAGTAGTATAATGAGGGTAGTTCAAAGAGCAAAGTTGGCAGAAGATGTGCATTTGGTTGGAAATGGTAGCCACCTTCTTGACTGGGAGCCCCAAATAAATGCTCATGGAATAATTTTCCAAATGTTAAGAAACAGCACTGACACCACAGTGAAAATTAGAGCTTTCAGAAATTAACTAAATTGAAAATTAACTAAATTAAATTAAGAAATAACTGCCATTTTCTTTGTTATTATGTTGCATTAATGCCTGTTATTTGGTTTCCCATGGCTTCTAATGAGTTCCATGGAATCTAAGCTTTGAGCAAAAAACATCATACCTTTTTTGGCCTAAGGAAAATCATACATTTTTTTCAAAACAAATTAGTTTTTAAAATAATGTTTGTAAAAAGTAAGTGCTAGAAGAATGGCCAGAATTAAATTATGAAATTATTTGGCTGGGTGAGCATTGCCTTTGTCAGAGAATGAATCAGTTTCTTCAAATTTAGCAGGCAGATTTGTGGTTTGGAGAAGTTGTGAGTGCCAAGTGGTCAAGCCACTCCTGAAGCTTTCTCACCATGTGTTCATAAATTTGTTCCTTAAGGAGAAAATGAGGTGTCATGGATTCAGATAATTTCTCACTTACAGCAACACAGTATGCTCAAATACATTTTCTTTGCCCCTCAGGGTCCAGAGTAGCTAGGTGGAGCCATCCCAGGCAGGTGTTAGGCACTGAGTTTAGGAGTTAGGAAACGCCTTCTTTTAGAAGGAGCTACTGGCAAACCTGGCCATCATTCCCTCTGAAGAGAGAGGTTTGGTTTGTTTTTTTGTTTTTTGAGACAGGGTCTTACTCTGTTGCTTAAGCTGGAGTGTAATGGTGCAATCATAGCTCACTTCAGCCTCGAACTACTAGGCTCAAGGGATCCTTCTACCTCAGCCTCCTGAGTAGCTGGGACTACAGGCATGTGGAATCACCCATGGCTAATTTAAAAAAAACAATTGTTTTGTGGAGGCAGGGTCTTGCTATATTGCCCAGGCAGCTGTCGAACTCCTGGCCTCAAGTGATACTCTTGCCTCAGCTTCCCAAAGTGCTGTGGTTACAGGCGGAGCCACCATGTTTGGCTGAGATTAGGATTTTTTTACCCTGGAAATTAAGCAAAACTCCAAAACAAACAAACAAACAAACAGAAACAAAAAGCAGGGGGCAGAAGACTTTACCTGCTTGAAATATCTATCTGAAACTACCTTTAAAGAATCACTAACTCTAACTTCTAAGAGTGTTTGGAATGCAAAAACCCTTCTGATGGGTGAGAAGACACATGATAATGCCAGGATTATGGAGAATTATCTCCCGACACTCTGGTTGAACAGAATACATGCATTTCAAGGCAGAAAGACCTAGGTTCAAATCCCAGCTCCAATATTTATTTCACTGCCTTTGGCAACTTACATAGACTGTCACAACACTAAGCTAAATACATGAATTGTTTCATTGTTGCACAACTCTCGAAAAGCTGAAATAAAGAACTTAGCTCAATGCCTTGCATATATTAGATCACTAAATTTAATTACCTGCCTTCCTTGATCTTCCAAACTCATTCACCTTCTGAGACAATTCATCAAATGTACACTTTGTGTTGCTTTAGATAATAAAGGTGAGTTAGCAAATAACATCTATATTAAACAAAAACTACTTTACATATGCAAGATTTTTGTCCTAGAAAACAGACAATTATTCACTAGCTTCCCAGGCTTTGATAAGTTATTGAATCTATTTGGGTCTCAATTTTTTAATTTTAACATAAGATAATTACACTATGATCACTGATTGCTCTTTTAAATTCTAAGCTGTATTTTCTTATAAATATTTTTATCAGGTAAAGAGTAATGCCTCTTAGTTTAATTTTTTGATATTGCATTTTTATTGAACTGTGGATTTTTTAAAAATATTGCAGTTTCTAAAAATTTCCTTCTGCCAACAATGCAGTACAAACATTCTCACAATCAAACAACCTTTTATAACCACACTTGTTTAAAAAACAGGCATACATATACATATTTAGGATATATTCTCTCCTTTCCACATGATATCCTTAATCTGTGCACGTTTATTACAAGATTAGATGGTTTCAAAAAAGAACCAATCTTCAAAGATTAGCATGAATGGGAGGACAAATCAATACGTATAATCTAAAGTGACACAGTCCACATAACAGATATTTGGCATAGGATTTGTTTATATATTTGCTTTTGCATACAGGTGTCTTTCACTGGATAGCATTTCAAACAAAAAGTGTAGCCACATTAAAAGCTGCCCCGGAAAACAGGATGCTTTTCCCGTCCAACATTGAAAACACCAGTCACTTTTGCAGGCCATTTCACTCTTGAGAATAGGCCATATATCTTACCATGATTTGCTCTGACAAATTCCACCTCTCCTTTTTCCCTTAGGACTATGGTACTACTTTTACATATAAATTTAGGAAGTATTTATCTGTTATCATAAAGTTACATGTGATTATTAACCTATCTGATATCTAGCACAAAGTTGGACACTTTTTAAGGGATGATTCACAGGAAATAAAGGTAAAAAACAAATTCAAGGTAGATTTGCTAGAGGAGAACAATAGGTTAAATTAGAAGTTAAAAGAATATTAACTTCGGCCAGGTGGGGTGGGTCATGCCTGTAATCCCAGCACTTTGGGAGGCCAAGGCGGGCAGATCAAAAGGTCAAGGGACCGAGACCATCCTAGCCAACATGGTGAAACCCCATCTCTACTAAAAATACAAAAAATTAGCTGGATGTGGTGGGGCGTGCCTGTAGTCCCTGCTACTCGGGAGGCTGAGGAAGGAGAATCACTTGAACCCGGGTGGTGGAGGTTGCAGTGAGCCAAGATCGCGTAACTGCACTCCAGCCTGGCAACAGAGTGAGACTCCATCTTAAAAAGCAAACAAACAAACAAACAAACAAACAAAAAAAGTATATGCACTTCTTCTGGCCTTTTGGTCTACTGCGAATTAGGAGATATATGTGCGTCAGTCGGCCAGAGGAGGAACTTCACCTTAGGCTGAAAGTAGGAAGTAATTAGAATGGGCAACATACAAACATGTCAAAAAAAAAAAAAAGAGAAACGTGATCCAGGCCATTAAAAAAATGTGCACAAGGGTAAAGCATAAATTCAAAAGATGTGTATTGTACTTGTATTACATGCAAAATACTATCCCAGCTATGTCTCTCCGAAAAAGGCATCAGAGAACTGAGAAAGTCACAACCTTGGCTCAATTTGACACAACTTCTAGCTTAGGGTGAACGTCAATGCCGCATATTGAATTAATCCACATACTCTTGTGCTTTTGTAGCTGTGCCTTCATAGCTCATTATTTATATATAAAAAGTGATCTTGCCATAAAAACTATCTTGAGAACATGTTAAGGACAGTGAGATTTTGAGAGCAAGAATATATTAAATCATTGTTACACATACAAATATTTGAATCAAAATGATATCAACATTGTTGATTTTTGTAAAGATTCTGAACAAAATTCTATTTACCAATTTCATTCTTGGATCAATACGCTATATGATGCTTTTAACTCATTTCCATCTTTTTCTATTTTCATTTTCGCTTTGCTAAAATTGTCTTTACTATGATCAATTTTTTTTTCTGTGTATACTGTACAATGAATAATTGAAAGATCACAGTCTTTTGTTCATATTGAATTTAATCAATTCTGCCTTCTTCATTTTACATGCAGAGTTTCTGTGCTTATATATGTGTTTTTTCTATAAAATCCAATTTTGGACCATTTTTGCAGATCTAAATTTTGTCAAGAATATTTTATTGTTTCATCAATTATTTTTGTCTATAACATGTTATTTTATAGAGTTTTAGTTGTTCTCAATTATATTTTGTTCCATTTGTTTCTACTATATCTAATTTACTTTGGGTCAATTTTTGCAGTTCTCAGTGTTACCATGAGGTATTTTCCTTCAGTCAGTTTTCAATTATAACAAACTTTACTATGTGCACTTTTAGTTTACCTGACTTCTACAACTCTAATTTTTCCTGGGTCAGTTGTAACACTTCTCAAATTTACTAACAAGTGTTCCTTACATAACAGTCAAAAAAATCAAATATGTGGTGGAATCAAATTATCTTCAAGGTCAAAGCAATGGTGTCAACACTTTTTCTTTCAGTTGAGGATATGAGTAGCAAATTGGTTGACAGTAATAATTCTAAATAAAATCTATTATATTCCAGTATAGTAACAGGGGGTTAAGGCATATTTCAGGATAAAGACAATTTCCAGTCCTAGGCCTAGACCTTCAAATTTTGGTCTATTGAAGGGTAAGGTATTCAGTAGCTCTCAATTCATGCATGGCTTCTCAGAGGTTTCAGAATTAGTGAGTTAAATTTAATGTCTTTTCAAAAACTCATCTAAATTATTTATTCCTTGGCATCACCACAATTCAGGGAGACTCATATTGTAGCATAACACCATGGTTTTCAAAGAAAGACTGATATTTAGGAGAGACCAAGTAAACAATAAAACACACTTCTAATTAAAGATGGCAGGTTGAACCCTAATTTGCCTCTGCTTCTTTCCCAATTTTCACTAAACTGACAAAAGGGGGGAAATATTTTAAAGGGACAAAGGCAAAAAACAAAAAAAAGGAAAGGGGAGGGATGAGTATAATAAAACTTTGGAAACTGTAAAGCAAAACTGTTAATAGTAATTGACATAGACAGCTGAGAATGCCAAATTCTAAACTAGAAAGCTGAGACATCAAATTCACTCTGTAGAAACAACTTCCCACTTCAAGGATTTGGCATTTGTAGCACCTGGGACCACTGTAAGTAAGATAAAAGTAGAACTACAACAGGAGATTTTCTTTTAAGTGTTTAAGAAGTAGCCAATCTTTCCAGTCAACTCCCCACTTATGTTTAGAAAATGTGTATCAAACCAAAGCCTGTCAGAGACACAACAACACAAGAGAATTTGAGAGCAATAACCCTGATGAACATCGATGCAAAAATCCTCAATAAAATCCTGGCAAACCAAAACCAGCAGCACATCAAAAAGCTTACCCACCATGATCAAGTGGGCTTCATCCCTGGGATGCAAGGCTGGATCAACATACGCAAATCAATATATGTAATCAAGCATATAAACAGAACCAAAGACAAAAACCACATGATTATCTCCACAGATGCAGAAAAGGTCTTTGACAAAATTCAACAGCCCTTCATGCTAAAAACTCTCAATAAATGCAGTATTGATGGCACATATATCAAAATAATAGGAGCCATTTATGACAAACCCATAGCCAATATCATACTGAATGGGCAGAAACTGGAAGCATTCAATTTGAAAACTGGCACAAGCCAGGGATGTCCTGTCTCATCACTCCTATTCAACATGGTATTGCAAGTTCTGGCCAGGGCAATCAGGCAGGAGAAAAAATAAAGGGTAATCAATTATGAAAGGAGGAAGTGAAATTGTCCGTTTGCAGATGACTTGATTGTATATTTAGAAAACCCCATCGTCTCAGCCCAAAATCTCCTTAAGCTGATAAGCAACTTCAGCAAAGTCTTGGGATACAAAATCAATGTGCAAAAATCACAAGCATTCTTATACACCAATAACAGACAAACAGAGAGCCAAATCATGAGTGAACTCCCATTCACAATTGCTTCAAATAGAATAAAATACTTAGGAATCCAACTTACAAGGGATCTGAAGGACCTCTTCAAGAAGAACTACAAACCACTGCTCAATGAAATAAACAGAGGACACAAACAAATGGAATAACATTCCATGCTCATGGATAGGAAGAATCAGAATTGTGAAAATGGTCATAGTGCCCAAGGTAATTTATAGATTCAATGCCACCCCCATTAAGCTACCAATGAGTTTATTCGCAGAATTGGAAAAAGTTACTTTAAAGTTCATATGGAACCAAAAAGGAGCCCGCATTGCCAAGACAATCCTAAGCCAAAAGAACAAAGCTGGAGGCATCATGCTACCTAACTTCAAACTATACTACAAAGCTACAGTAACCAATACAGCATGATACTGGTACCAAAACGAATATATAGACCAATGGAACAGAAAAGAGGCCTCAGAAATAACACCACACATCTACAACCATCAGATCTTTGACAAACCTGACAAAAAAAGCAATGGGGAAAGGATCTCCTATTCAGTAAATGGTGCTGGGGAAACTGGCTAGTCATATGCAGAAAACTGAAACTGAACCCCCTCCTTACAACTTATACAAAAATTAACTCAAGATGGATTAAAGACTTAACAGTAAGACCTGAAACCATGAAAACCCTAGAAGAAAACCTAGGCAATATCAATCAGGACATAGGCATGGACAAAGACTTCATGACTAACACACCAAAAGCAAAGGCCACAAAAGTCAAAATAGACACATGGGATCTAATTAAACTAAAGAGCTTCTGCACAGCAAAAGAAACTATCACCAGAGTGAACAGGCAGCCTACAGAATGGGAGAAAATTTTTGTAATCTATCCATCTGACAAAGGGCTAATATTCAGAATCTACAAGGAGCTTCAACAAATTTACAAGAAAAAAAAAATCAAAAAGTGGGCGAAGGATATGAACAGACACTTCTCAAAAGAAGACATTTAAGTGGCCAAGAAACATGAAAAAAATATCATCATCACTCGTCATCCGAGAAATGCAAATCAAAACCATAAGGAAATACCATCTCACTGTTAGAATGGCGATCATTAAAAAGTCAGGAAACAACAGGTGCTGGAGAGGATGTGGAGAAATAGGAACACTTTTACACTGTGGGTGGGACTGTAAACTAGTTCAACCATGGTAGAAGACATTGTGGTGATTCCTCAATAATCTAGAACTGGAAATACCATTTGACCCAGCAATCCCATTACTGGGGATATACCAAAAGGATTATAAATTATGCTGCCATAAAGACACATGCACACGTATGTTTATTGCGGCACTATTCACAATAGCAAAGACTTGGAACCTACCCAAATGTCCATCAATGATGGACTAGATTAAGAAAATGTGGCACATATACACCATGGAATACTATGCAGCCATATAAAAGGATGAGTTTATGTCCTTTGTAGGGACATGGATGAAGCTGGAAACCATCATTCTCAGCAAACTATCGCAAGAACAGAAAACCAAACACCGCATGTTCTCACTCATAGGTGGGAACTGAAAAATGAGAACACTTGGATACAGGACGGGGAACATCACACACCGGGGCCTGTCATGGAATAGGGGGAGAGGGGAAAGATAGCATTAGGAGATATATCTAATGTAAATGATGAGTTAATGGATGCAGCACACCAACATGGCACATGTATACATATGTAACAAACCTGCAGGTTGTGCACATGTAACCTAGAACTTAAAGTATAATTAAAAAAAAAAAAGAAAAAGAAAAAAAAAGAAAATGCGTATCCAGCCCAATCCCTGCTTTTGCCCCAGAAAGGAATGGGTAGTTTATTATCTGGAGAGAATAAAACAGAGGGTCTACATTGGGGAAATGCTGTACTGTATTCCTATGAGATGGGAATAGGAGCATGCATAAGTTTACACTACGTGCATTCTTTTTAAATCATTTAAAGAGGATGCCAGACACGAACATGTGTTGTGCTAGCTGCAGGTATAGTCAAGTATGCTAGCATTGATGTACAGGTACAAAGCTACTCTGACAACAGAGAGTACATGCAGTCATGCATTCTGCTGCAACCATCCTTCATTCTGAAAGATGCCATTCATTTTAGATATAAATCAGCAATCAACCCACATAGACCTGTTGTTGCTATGATACTAACACTGAAAATTATTTACTGCATTTTAAGGGATTTGTCATAGAAACAAAGTTGGAGGGGGAAAATGCATACAGAAACAAATATTCCCATATGTTAGGAAGCTACTGCTACACTTTTGTCTTTCATCCTCAAACACAATCTGCAACAGGTTAAGAACTAGGCAATGAGGCATGAAAGCACACACTGAAGCCACTTCTAACACCTACAGTTTTTCATCTGCTTTGCCCAAAGAGTTCAGAATGCAGTGTTCATTAGATATAGCTCAGGGCACAACTGAGAAACTGAAAGTTTTCTGAATCTACCATCTTCTAGGGAACTACTGAGCCAGCTATAATTTGCTCACACCTGTCTCTCCTGCATTCACCACAGCACGTACAATGTATCCTAATGAGCTTTAACTTTCTCCCCAGATACTCTTATTTATGGTTACTAACTGCTGCAATACCTTCAGGTCAATATCCGGGACAATCCAATCTGATTTTGAATCTAGATACAACATCCTATCTCTCCTTTCCTCTCTTTTTCTTTCAGAAGCAGTGTAAATTACTGGCATTTGCAATAACAGCAAACAGAAATTCTCAATAGCAAAGGTATATTTTGGTTGCAATAAGAAGTAGATGTAATTTTCTTATATGAGTGCTCTCATCATGAAACCCAATCTCTTTGTGTGTTAACACTGGCACCAACACTTGGAGGATCTAACTTTCAGCATGATTGTCTCGCAGGTATTGGACAATTCTTACTCTCTTCTATTAACTGGTTTCTGAAAGTATAATATGGATATAATATGGCCAACACTTATTTCTACCAACAAGCATGCCTTATTGCCTGAAAGTAAATGTCACTTGGTGGCCAATAGGATAAATTGCATGTAACCTCGCAGTACATGTGCTTGGAATCACAGTCAGATCCCAGGTCCACCACTTCACTAGATAGAGCTCAAACAAGTCGTATACATTCCCTTGACCTTGGTTTCTGCAACTGAAAAATGAGAAAGGGCCATATTTACCTCATGGGGTTAGTGTGAAGACTAAATGAGATCATGAAGGTACACAGATTGATAGATTATATATATTACTATATTATATATAGAAGACAATATAGACAGATTACACTAGATATAATCTCAAAAGAAACTGATCCAGAAACACATAGCAGGTGCTTAATACCTAGTACTGTATTAGAGAAGAGCTTTGCTGTTAGATTCTTTTAAGTTGAGCTACGATTGCAGAATTACTATGTTCAGCAAAAGGTACAGAAGTACAAAATAATAAAGAAGTCATGTACTTTCTCCTTGAACTTAGAAACCAATAATAACAAAAAGAAGAATATATATATATATATATATATAAAAAGAACTTGTCCTCCTTCTTCCTAACTCCTTGGACAGAGAAATCTGGGTTCATTGGGAGAATGGCTCTCACTGGCCATGTTGCTAATACGAAACATTTTTTCTTGCCAGTTATAGGCAGAAATGAATCCTTTAAATGTGTCCTCTCATCAGAAGCTGTGCCAAGTCAGTGGCATCTCCCAGGCAGCAAGTATCTCACCAGCTCCATTTTCATCTTTCAATGTCAAGTTCACTTGAAGAATCAACCTTTGGAGAGTCTCCTGTGGCCACTTGCCACCTCCACTAAAGCCGCCTTTCTAAAGTGTTTTTAAAAAAACAAAAACAAACAAACAAACAAACAGAAACCCAGAGAATTATTTTCACGTTCCCCTAGAGATATGGCACTTTTGAAGTTGACTTTAGATACAGCCAGAGATTCAACATGATGCAGAACTTCTCTTCATCTGCTGCTACCCTTCTGGCCCCTTGTGTTTTGGCCAAAGAAACAAAAAGAGAATGAAGATGTGATAGAGATAAAGAGGACCTCCTTCAAGGAAACAGGATTTTTTTTTTTTTTGTCTCCTAGAAAGCCACTATGAAATGTGACAGCAGAGAGATTATGACTCCCTTTAATAGTGAGATGTTGCCCTCAGAACTATATCACTGAGGGCAGTAGTGGAAAGCTGAGCAGACTAGTGCATAAAGCCAGAAGCCATGAATAGAGAAATGGAACATGCCTTTATAGCTATATGTATGCAAGAATACATAAATTTGGATGGAAAATGGATATGAATTCAAATATTTTGGAGGAATGAGAGGAGGTCTAAGAAAATAATATTTCTAGTGCTAAATCAGCTAATTACAGAGCAATCTATCACTGGCTGGTCCACACATGTGCAATAGTTAACAAATAATAAGAGAACATTCAGAAATGAACTTGTTCATACTCAAGACTGGAAGCATCAAAAGTGTGAGACAGAAGACATTCATTCACCACTATTCAAGTTAATAGACAAAATAAATGACCAGCTAGAGATTCCTGCAATTTTTTTTCCCCACTTGACTTAAAGCAGAGTCAGACTAAATTTTTTGTGACATAAACCTTAGAAATTGGGAGAGAGGACCCTTTAAGAAAATAATTCATTATTAGAAATATAGCATTACTACAGTCCTTCTCAAGGTCTAGAAAGGGGCACATGAAAATGAGGGGCTTATGCTTTATAAGTCTGACAGTAAATCCACCTCTGTTTCAAAAGTTATCAATGAGGAACATGTTTTGCTGTCTGAATGCTTTCTTCGGGCACCATTCCCATAATATCTTACTATAACTTTCTGGGTTGAATTGAAAGTTAGCAAAAAACAACACTGCCAAACTTGAATTAGTAGATATGCAATGGAAAATTTAATATGTGAAGAAGGTTCTAGTTTTACTCTTTAATTTATTTTGACATGCTAAATGACACTAGAAAAGCTAATTTTAACTATAAATACAGTACATTTAATTCAAAATGAATTTAATCAATAAAGAGATACAGCAAATATTCACCAGAATCATGCCATTATATTTCTAGTTTTTTCAAAGGTCTGAGTGCGTGTGTATAATTGTGTTTTTGTGTGTTTAATCCAAAATATCCACATTGTATTCACAAGATCATCATTCTATCAGATGCCACCTTATGTTTATAGAAGATTTGGGTGGTTGACTTTTCTTCTCTTTCTATTATTTACATGTGTGTTAGTTGATTTTTGATAGTATTCTATAATCAAGCTCCATGTTAACATAATGGTTTTAACATAGAAATAATAGTTTTAGAAATTTGAAAATTAAATTGCTGTAGATGAAATAACTATATTAAGATGTGTATACTGAAAATCTTGACATAAATTAACTCCCTCAAACTTGATTGCCAAAAAAATGAAAGTTTCCCTAAAGCCCAGGAAATCTCTAACCAGATAATTGGCCAACTCCTGGAATGAGATTCTAATCTATAATTCCTACCTCTCTTATTTATCATATCACATTTGGATGGAGCAAGAAGAGGAACTACCTTTTACATTAAAAAAATTGTTTTAATGTATGCAAACAATACTCCAGAAAGAGTAAAAGCTTTTTTGGATGACTGCCATAATGCCATTTTCTACATAATGTGTTTCAGAGATAATATTCGGTCTTTTTTTTATTTGTATAGCAAGAAAAAAACAAGGCTAAGATTATCTTTTTACAGTATATGAATTCCATTTACTTTATTTTTTACAATTTCTTTTTAAAGTCCAAGTATCTCTGACAGCTATTATTTTTTATAAGCAGAATGGTGTGGCAAAGAGAGCAAGCATTCCATGTAGAGACCCTTGAATTATTGTCCCAATTCTGCACGCAGGGCTTCTGCTTTCTTATTTTTAAAAGGGGGAGATTATTTCTATGTAATGTTGGGGATTCTTTCCAGCTTTAACATTCCATGATTGTTTGATAAATTTATCTAGTCACTGTTTTCGTAGTGGTTTTGAAGCATTATCTTGGCAACCATTAGATTACACTGCTTTTTTAAATCCGGAGTCACCACTGCTGAATTCAGCATCTTTTATTCAGCACAGCTGATGATGTTGTTTAAGGGCAGGGGAGAACCCAAATATCCCATATTCTTTCTGCAGCCAAGCCAGTGAAACATTTCTGCTGGACTTTTTTCTGCTCGTCCAGAATCCTAGTGATTTTTGATGGCGATACAGAAATTAGTTAAAGTCAACTTTCAGTTAATCAACACTTTTTTTTTTTTTTTTTTTAAACACATGCTATATACCGGGAACACCTGTAGGCACTAGAGATACAGCAGTAAACAATACAGGCTTGATTTCCCTCCTCAAATGGCTTAGAGTCTAGTGAGGGAAGTAGACATTGATCGAATCATATAGATAAATGTGAAAATGCAAATGTGATAAGTGCCATCAAAGGTAAGTATAGGATGTTCTGAAAATCTACAAGTATTATTTGACCTGCTCTGGGAAGTCAAAGAAGACTTCCCAAGAAAATAATACTCATCCAAGATCTAAAGGGTGTCTTAGAGAGCAAAAAGGAGAAGGAAAGGTGTCTAGGTAGAGAACATATCACATGCAATTGCCCTGTGATGGCAGCAAGGAACATGAGTAAATGGTGTTATAGAAGGCGGATAGGGCTGGATTCCAGGAAGTAAAGAATCGTCTGATAGGAGATGAGATTGGAGATATCTGTAGGGGTCTGAGTACACAAAATTCTGTTGTATCAATTATGATGTTTCATCTTTAAGAACAAAGGAAAATCATGGATAAGACCATAGTAACATAATTAGATTTACTTGTCGATCACTTATCACTTGAGAAAGGAAAGAGGTGAGGCAAATTTGTCTAGAGTTAGATTATGTGGAGAATTAAACAGTGATGTAATTGGTTTATTGTTATTCTGGATTCTGCTCTGGACTGATAACCTAACTTTTTTTGAATGCTTTATTTCTAGAGTACTAGTCGAGGCAGTACCAGGGAGACAACTGAAAGTTATTCTCCATCATTTATGTAACTAAAATGAATGTAGACTTCTGAAGGGTAGTCATAGGTCCCACAGAATTCCCAGGGTATAGACTTGCAGCTTTGCCACATAAGTGGCAACACAGCTGTATGTTCTCCAGGAGCAATTATTTCATGAGCCTGCCAGCTACTAGACAATATGTCCAAGGGAGGGCACCCAAATTATTCTGTTCATTCTTCCTGGGTCCTTGTGATAGTTCCATATTTTCTACCATTTTTTTCTTTCAATTAAATGTACACATTTTTTTTATTCCTGAGAAACTACATAATTTCCATAAGAGATTCACATTTCTGCTAAATGGCACCTCAGCATCATGTAGCCACCATTCAAAAAATGATTTCCCACTATATTGAACACCAGGAAGCCCACGTCCTTTCTAGCTTAGAATGCCCTATGTTCTTGTGTACTGTGAGGGAATCTTATGCAGTATCCCTGGCCCTTACCTACCTCTTATCCTGACACTGGGGTGATTTCAGTTTAGTCTAAGAAGGGAGGGCTGAATGGGACATAGCTTGATATTTATCCTTTCAGTCTTCTTAGTCCCAGTTTCCTAAGGCAACACCAACAGAAACTTTTAGTAGATAATGTTACAACATCATTTGCTGTCTGATAATATGTCACAAGACTAGGAGTTCTAGATCTGGCTAGTGGACAATATATATATGCTTGAGACACATCAGACACCCAATGAATATCCAAAAAAAATATTCAACTTATTCTTTAACTAAGCCCATTTGTTGACTTGTCAAGATTGGCAATGCTGAACTTGGTAGTAGAATAACAGGCATAATAACAGGAAATAATATTGAAGACGAGTGAGATGGGGCAGGCAGCAGATAGTTTGTTGACTTCTGAACTCTACAAAGCTATATAGCCCTGTCAATGATAAGATTATCCTCTGTGTTCCCAAGATCAGACACCTCTCCCTTTAGATGAAATTGTTCCCTAATTAAATAAAATCTGGTAATGGAAAAGAACATTAAGCAATTACTTGAATAGTTTCAGAAGGATACAGTGATTATTAACTGTTAAAACACATCGATGACAAAAAAATAGAAAAAAAAATATGAGGATTTGATTACTATGTGCAGAAATACATTTTTTTTTCTCTTCTAGAAAAATGGGATTAGAATACAGGGAGAATATAAGTACAAATGGCAATGTCTTACTGATACTACTAGAAGTGTGCATGTTTATTTCTGTTATTCTTCCAAATAAGGTTAAATGAATTTTACTGTTGGGGAGGTAGCCTAAACATTACATCCATCATCTTTTTTTTCTCTGATTTTTTCCCTTCTTTGAAATTGTTATTAACATGAGAATAGAATGGTTAGTGCCTGTGATCATTAGCTTGAAGAGGCTGGTTTATAAAACAGATTGTTAGTGCCATGAACACAGGCCTGGGAATTCTATCATCCAGTCCCTGATGTGGCATGTCAATTCTCAGGGAATGGCTTATCCTAAATAGTGTTTGCTGTTATTCATAAATATATAATGACCGTGATCCTTAAGCAAACTTCATCCAAATCACTCAATTCTGCACCAGTAATGACTGTACACCCAGTAAAAAGCAATAAGGGGCAGTTGCTCTACACTGTTTGTATTATTTGCCATTATTCAAATTCTGTATCACTAACCCTTCATAGCTAAAAGGCTAGTCTCCAAAATTTGGAAGGACTAATTCACTGCTGTGGATTTTTAAATTTCCAAGGTTAAATGAGAAGACACAAAGCAATGACATCAAGAAAATGGAATCAACAATGAAAATAAAAATATTTTAGAGGTTTGATGATCAACATTATTTTATCTCAGAATTTATAGAGGTTATTATAAAAACTAAGAAATGAATATATTAATATTTAGTTACCCTGTTTATCCAAAAATGAATAAATGGAAAAACATGTCATTCTAGGATAAAGATTCAGTATCATAATGATAGCATTTCTCTATAAATGTAGCACAATCTCAATTGAAATACCAAGATAATCCAAGTTTTATATGGAAAAAAAAGTACGTAGAAAAGTCAGGATAAAAACAAAATAAAATTTTAAAAAGAAAAGTCGGCCAGGTATGGTGACCTGGGTTGGATGCAATAGCTCACCCGTGATCCCAATATTTTGGGAGACTGAGACTGGCAGGTTGCCTGAGTCCAGGAGGTTGAGACCAGCCTAGACAACATGATGAAACCCTGTCTGTGCCATAATAATAATAAATAATAATAATAATAATAATAGCCAGGTATGGTGGCACACTCCTGAAGTCCCATCTACTCAGGAGGCTGATGTGGGAGAATTACCTGAGCCTGGGAGGTCAAGGCTGCAGTGAGCCGAGATCGTGCCACTGCTCTCCAGCCTGGGAAACCACAGTGCAGTGAGACCCTGTCTCAAAAAATGAAATAAAATAAAATAAAATACAATGAAAAAGGGAAACTGAGAGTACTAAATATTAAAACATACTGAGCTACAATACTTTATACAGTTTATACTGGCTCAGGTTTTCAGAATGACAATGAACAAGGAAAATAATATGGAGAGATAAATACTTAAGGGGATATAACATTTTGATAATGGTGAATAAAAGGTAGATTTTTTTAAAATGTTGCAACATCAGTCCAGTTTTTTAAAAAAGGTGACTGTATCCCTTTCTTATATCATACATGAAGATAAGGTCCAAGTAGAAAAAAACAATAAGTAAATATATAAACAGAAAAATAAAAGAAAGAAAAAGATTAATACGGACAAAATAGAAATACATATTTTTTTTTCTAAAATACCTGAAGGGGAAAATTACAATCAAGAAGCCAAAAAAATTTTGATAAATTTGCATAAAATTTTAAAACTCTGGCCACTTTCCAAATTATCATAAACTAAGTCAAAAGAAAAATGATAGTTGTGAAAGCTATTTCTATCCCATATGATAGTCTAAGGATTAATATGTTCCATATTAAAATCATTTTATGAATCAAATTTTATTTTATGTATTTATTCTTGTGGAGGTGGGTGACAGAGTCTTACGCTGTCACCCAGGCTCGTGTGCAGTGGTGCAATCACAGCTCACTGCAGCCTCTGCATCCCAATCTCCAGGGATTCTCATGCCTCAGCCTCCTGAGTAGCTAGGACTACAGGTGTGTGCCACCATGCCTGGCTAATTTTTGTTTTTTTTTTGTAGAGATGAGGTTTTACCAGATTGGCCAGTCTGGTCTTGAACTCCCGACCTCAGGTGATCCGCCTGCCTCAGCTTTCCGAAATCCTGGGATTATAGGCATAAGCCACTGTGCCTGGCCATGGATAAAATGTTAAACTATTCAATAGAAAAAATGAGAACAATAACATGGACAAACAATTTTTAGAAGAACAAAACATCAAAATTGTAAAAATTTAAAAGTTTTATGTTACATAATGCTGAAGGGAAATACACTGAAACACTAGATACACTGTTGATGGACATTTACACTGATGCACTTTGTACACTCTTCGGCAATATCCATAAAAATGTGTGCTCCGTATTTCCTTTGACCTAACTATTCTTTTTCTTATAACTCATCCTACAGAGATATTCACCAATTTTGCAAAATATGTGTATAAAGAGGTTCATTACAACATTCTTTGTAATAGCAAAAGAAAATAAAACAAACCATACAATAAAAACAAAAACCTTGTAAACAACTTCATCTGTAAAAAGAAACAGATTAAGTCTCTATACAGTGATTAAAATAAATGAAGTATGCCTATTTATAATGTGTGCTTAATGTCCTGGTGACACTGTTGTGTAAAAAAAAAGATGAAATTACGTAACTTGGAACAGTTTGATCTCGTTTCTGCTTTTTTCTGTTAAAAATGTAAATTTTGTATGAGTTTATATAAGCAAGAAAAAGCTAAACAACACTTCTTTTAGCTCATACAACATTACTGATAAGTTATGTTTGGTACCATTCAGTTGCCTCCAATTTAGAACCTAAACTTCAAGGCCAACCAATAATTCCCATCCCCACTTACACAAGTCTAACTTATTCAGCTTTAAGAATACACTATTTTCTCTTAACTCATCCAAGTATTTTTCCTCGTTAATGTTTTCAGGGACAAATGAGAGCACAATACCCGCGAGCACATTGGATGAAATATTTATATCGGAAAGCATATGAGTGTTATAGATCAATGGATGTTATATAATGGAGAAGATGCCTAAACCACAGTCTATAAATAACTGCAGTTTTAAGTACGCAGGCAAGTGAGGAAAAAGTAGAATCTATCCTTTCCATCAATATATTAATCTTGCTGAGTCTTTCCATACAGTTCAGTTAATTCTTAAAAATCAAGAATGTTCAAATGTGGAAGATTCCAAGAATGGAATTATTTTCAAGTAACATATGCTGGCTTACATATTTCTTTAGTCAAGAAAGAAAAAGGTATTTTTGAATTCGAAGGGATTATGGGTAATGCTGTAGGGAAGTCAGTCCATCCGGCGATGCCTTAGGTCACTTCAAATGAGAAGAGTGGAACAAAGGGGATTTGACTGGTCCTCGACATGATGTTGCTTATTATCATCTCTGCACTGTGTTTATGCCATTTTCCTATCTGATCTTCCCAGGCAGCATAAATTTGCCATAAACTTGTAGGTTCTATAATACACAGGTTCTGAAATTTGCCAATTTGCTGCCTACTGCTTTGGACGAATTACTTAACCCCCAAACTATAAAATATACCATAATCCTCTCATCTATAAAATGTACCATAAAGCCTATGTCCTAGGGTTGTTGAAAGGATTAAATGATATGAAGAATGCAAAGTGCTTAGCATGGTACCTCACACATAGTAAACACTTAGAAGATGCTGTTTTATATTCTTACTTTCTAATCATCAATTTGAAAATTGCCATCTAATGTCAAGTTTGTCTGATGTCTTTTTCTTTTATTTCTACACCTAGCACCTATATAAATTAATCTTGAAACATGACAATTCTACATCCCTTTGTGCTCTCAGGTATCTGTTGATCCTGCCAGTCTCCCATAACATGGTAAACAATTACAGGGTACAGGCTGTGCACCTCCTCTGTTTTTTATACCACCTCTAAACAGTATCTAGTACATGCACACACAACAAATGGCCAATGAATGGTGTTGCCTTAGC
Organism: Macaca fascicularis; assembly: GCF_037993035.2. Classification (NCBI taxonomy): domain Eukaryota; kingdom Metazoa; phylum Chordata; class Mammalia; order Primates; family Cercopithecidae; genus Macaca; species Macaca fascicularis. The sequence goes on along the minus strand of NC_088376.1, from coordinate 166,259,333 downwards.
TCTCTGACAGCTAGAGAGATGCAGCACTCCCAGGTTGTAATATTTACTGCCCGCATCTTACAACTGAGTAACTAGTTAACCAACCATCCAAATAAGAAAACAACACACTGATCACAAATTATGGTAACAGTTCCTGTGGGTCGATTTCAGAATTCACCTTCTCACTCAGTGTGTTTAGCTGCTTCTGTAGGAGAGACACAGTGGCTACATGTCATAATTCCCCTTCTGTACATGGGCTGCTGTACAAATAGATACAATCAATGAGGAAGAAGCTGCTTACTTTCTCAAGGTTGGTAAAAATCATACCAGAAGATGAGTCATCTTTGCTGGGAGATATACAACAAAACAATTATAGAGTGTTTTCAGGATATGAATATAATATTTACGTAGGACATTTCACCCAAGTATAACCACTTGCACATGTATATTGTACCATTAATATTAAAATGTTCATTTAGTATTTAATAATTAGCAGTAAGGTTATTGTAGTAATATTTCCCTATGAGGATCCTTCTCATATTTCTAGGGAAAAATAAATAAAGTATGTGTCTAGTTAAAAATTCTTCTCGCCTCACACATCAGACACCAGTTTGATTTCTCCTTTTAACTGCAGTGAGGTCACACTCCTGCATTTGTGACATAGCAGCGGGTTGTCATGGAGATGATAGGTTTATCAGCAACTCTGCTTTGCAGTGACTTCACAGCAAGGTTACCAAGAGCAGATGGGCTGTGAAGGAGACAAACCCTTCTGTCTAAACACAAATAGCATTGATAATTAATTAGCTGAAGCAGCAGGGGAAATTATGGAAATGCGTGAAAGGTAAAATAATTTCTATTTATTACAGATTTGATAGTTTTATTCCTTTTGCCAGAAAAAGATCACATCCCTCTCCACCTTGGAAAGGTTGTATGATATACTGACTAGGGCACTAACTGGTTGGAGTATGCTGGTGTTAACTTTCTGGATTTTGATTTCTTGGTTAAGAAAGCAAAATAGGTATAGTAAGTATTTTGAGCAGCTTTGAGTGAGATCCCAGCAGTCCTACTATTCTTGCATTCATTGTGATCCAGTTTCTCAAGCTGTAAGCTAAACTGCAGGTGTCATTCAGCTGAAAGGATTTAGAAGGGGTGGAGATACCTTCCAGGGTCCCTGAAATCACATCATGGTTCTATCTGGCACTGAAGAATTTTAACCACAGGATAATAGAGTTTTAGTTATAGAAATGACTTTGCAGGCTGTCCTTGTCCAGGGTCTTTGAACAACTAGGTTCTTGAGATGTTTTGAATAATCAACTCATATTCGTTCCAGATAAAACTGAAAGTTTAACACGATTTAGTTAAAATGTGGTTTAAAAAAAATTACTTTAAGTTCTGGGATACTCATGCAGAATGTGCAGGTTTGTTACATAGGTATACATGTGCCATGGTGGTTTGATGCACCCATCAACTCATCATCTACATTAGGCATTTCTTCTAATGCTATCCCTCCCATAGCCCCCTTACTCCGCAACAGGCCACAGTATGTGATGTTCCCCTCACTGTCTCCATGTGTTCTCACTGTTCAACTCCTATGTGGAAGTGAGAACATATAGCCTTTGGTTTTCTGTTCCTGTGTTAGTTTGCTGAGAATGATGGTTTCCAGCTTCATCCATGACTCTGTAAAGGACATGAACTCATTCTTTTCATGGCTGCATAGTATTCCATGGTGTAAATGTGCCACATTTTCTTTAGCCAGTCTATCATTGATGGGCATTTGGGTTGGTTCCAAGTCTTTGCTATTGTGAATAGTGCTGCAATAAACATACATGTGCATGTGTCTTTATAGTAGAATGATTTGTAATTTTTGGGATATAGACCCGGTAATGGGATTGCTGAGTCAAATGGTATTTCTGGTTCCAGATCCTTGAGGAATTACCACTGTCTTCCACAATGGTTCAACTAATTTACACTCCCACCAACAGTGTAAAAGCATTCCTGTTTCTCCACATCCTCTCCAGCATCTGTTGTTTCCTGACTCTTAATGATTGCCATTCTAACTGGTGTGAGATGACATCTCACTGTGGTTTTGATTTGCATTTCTCTAATGACTAGTGATGATGAGCTTTTTTTTCATATGTTTGTTGGCTGCTTAAATGTCTTCTTTTGAGAAGTGTCTGTTCATATCCTTAGCCCACTTTTTGATGTTTTTTTTTTTCTTGTAAATTTGTTGAAGTTTCTTGTAGATTATGAATATTAGCCCTTTGTCAAATGGATAGATTGTAAAAATTTTCTCCCATTCTGTAGGCTGCCTGTTTAGTCTGATGATAGTTGATTTGGCTGTGCAGAAGCTCTTTAGTTTAATTACATCCCATGTGTCTATTTTGGCTTTTGTTGCCATTGCTTTTGTTGTGTTAGTCATGAAGCCTCTGCCCATGCCTATGTCCTGAATGGTATTGCCTAGGTTTACTTCTAGGATTTTCATGGTTTTAGGTCTTACTGTTAAGTCTGTAATCCATCTTGAGTTAATTTTTGTATAAGTTGTAAGAAAGAGATCCAGTTTCAGTTTTCTACATATGACTAGTCAGTTTCTGCAGCATCATTTACTGAATAGGAGATCTTTCCTTTTTGCTTGTTTGTGTCAGGTTTGTCAAAGATCTGAATGGTTGTAGATGTGTGGTGTTATTTCTGAGGCCTCTATTCTGTTCCATTGGTCTATGTATCTGTTTTGGTACCAGTACCATGCTGTTTTGGTTACTGTAGCCTTGTAGTATAGTTTGAAGTCAGGTAGCATGATGCCTTCAGCTTTATTCTTTTGGCTTAGGACTGTCTTGGCTTTACAGGCTCTTTTTAGGTTCCATATGAAATTTAAAGTAGTTTGTTCTAATTCTGTGAAGAAAGTCAATGGTAGCTTGACGAGGACAGCACTGAATCTATAAATAACTTTGGGAACTATGGCCAGTTTCACGATATTAATTCTTCCTATCCATGAGCATGAAATATTTTTCCATTTGTTTGTGTCCTCTTTTACTTCCTTGAACAGTGGTTTGTAGTTCTCCTTGAAAAGGTCCTTCACATCCCTTGTAAGCTGGATTCCTAGGTATTCTCTTTGTAGCAATTGTGAATGGGAGTTCACTCATGATTTGGCTCTCTGTTTGTCTGTTATTGGTGTATAGGAATGCTTGTGATTTTTGCACATTGATTTTGTATCCTGAGACTTTGCTGTAGTTGCTTATCAGCTTAAGAGATTTTGGGCTGGGACAACAGGGTTTCCTAAATATACAATCATATCATCTGCAAACAGAGACAATTTGACTTCCTCTCTTCCTAATTGAATACCCTATATTTCTTTCTCTTGCCTGATCGCCCTGGCCAGAACTTCCAATACTATGTTGAATAGAAGTGGTGAGAGAGGGCATCCTTGTCTTGTGCCAGTTTGCAAAGGGAATGCTTCCAGCTTTTGCCCATTCAGTATGGTATCGGCTGTGGGTTTGTCATAAATAGGTCTTATTATTTTGAGATACATTCCATCAATACCTAGTTTAATGAGAATTTTTAGCATGAAGCAGTGTTGAATTTCATCGGAGGCCTTTTCTGCATCTACTTAGATAATCATGTGGTTTTTGTCATTGCTTCCATTTATGTGATAGATGATGTTTATTGATTTGTATATGTTGAACCAGCCTTGCATCCCAGGGAGGAAGCCAAGTTGATTATGGTGGATAAGCTTTTTGATGTGCTGTTGGATTCAGTTTGCCATGATTTTATTGAGAATTTTTTCATCGATGTTCATCAGGGATATTGCTCTGGATTTTTCTTTTTTTGTTGTGTCTCTGCCAGGTTTTGGTATCAGCATGATGCTGGCCTCATAAAATACGTTAGGGAGGAGTCCTTCTTTTTCTATTGTTTTGAATAGTTTCAGAAGGAATGCTACCAGTCCCTCTTTGTACCTCTGGTAGAATTCGGCTGTGAATTTGTCTGGTCCTGGGCTGTTTTTGGCTGCTAGGCTGTTAATTACTGCCTCAATTTCAGAACTTGTTATTAGGATCACAATAACAAGGGATCATCCCTAATCAGGGATTTGACTTCTTCCTGGTTTAGTCTTGGTAGGGTGTATGTTTCCAGGAATTTATCCATTTCTTCTAGATTTTCTAGTTTATTTGCATATAAGTATTTATAGTATTTTGTGATGGTAGTTTGTATTTCTGTGTGATCAGTGATGACATCGCCTTTATCAATTTTTTTTTTTTTTTTGGAGACAGAGTCTCGCTCTTTTGCCCAGGCTGCAGTGCAGTGGCACAATCTCTGCTCACTGCAAGCTCTGCTTGCTGGGTTCATGCCATTCTCCTGTCTCAGCCTCCTGAGTAGCTGGGACTATAGGCACTTGCCACCACACCTGGCTAATTTTTTTTTTTTTTTTTGGAGAGATGGGGTTTCACCGTGTTAGCCAGGATGGTCTCGATCTCCTGACCTCATGATCCACCTGCCTCAGCCTCCCAAAGTGCTGGGATTACAGGCATGAGCCACTGCACTCAGCCTATCATATTTTATTGTGTCTATTCGATTCTTCTCTTTTTTCTTCTTTATTAGTCTGTCTAGTGGTCTATGTTGTTGATCTTTAAAAAAAAAAAATCTCTTGGATTCATTGATTTTTTGAAGGTTTTTTTCATGGCTCTATCTCCTTTAGTTCTGCTGTGATCTTAGTTATTTCTTGTCTTCTACTAGCTTTTGAATTTGTTTGCTTTTGCTTCCTTAGTTCTTTTTTTTTTTTTTTTTTTTTTTTGAGATGGAGTTTTGCTCTTGCTGCCCAGGCTGGAGTGCAGTGTCATGATCTCAGCTCACCACAACCTCCACCTCCCAGGTTCAAGCGATTATCCTGTCTCAGCCTCCTAAGTAGCTGGGATTATGGACATGCTCCACCATGCCTAGCTAATTTTGTGTTTTTGGTAGAGATGGGGTTTCTCCATGTTGGTCAGGCTGGTCTCAAAGTCACAACTTGAGATGATCCGTCTGCCTTGGCCTCCCAAAGTGCTGGGATTACAGGCGTGAGCCACCATGCCCAGCCTCTCTAGTTCTTTCAATTGTGATGTTAGGGTGCCAACTTTAGATCTTTCTTGCTCTCTGCTGTGGGCATTTAATGCTATAAATTTCCTCCTAAATACTGCTTTAGCTGTGTCTCAGAGATTCTGGTATATTGTGTCTTTGTTCTAATTGGTTTTAAAGAACTTATTTATTTCTGCCTTAATTTAATTACTTACCCAGTAGTCACTCAGGAGCAGGTTGTTCAGTTTTCATGTAGTTGTGTGGTTCTGAGTGAGTTTCTTAATTCTGAGTTCTAATTTGATTGCACTGTGGTCTGAGACACTGTTTGTTATGATTTCCATTGTTTTGCATTTGCTGAGGAGTGTTTTACTTCCAATTATGTGGTCAATTTTAGAATAAGGGCTGTGTGGTGCTGAGAAGAATGTATGTTCTGTTGATCTGGGGTGGAGAATTCTGTAGACATCTATTAGGTCTGTTTGCTCCAGAGCTGAATTTAAGTCCCGAATATCCTTGTTAATTTTCTGTCTCATTGATCTGTCTAATATTGACACTGGGGTGTTAAAATCTCCCACTATTATTGTGTTGGAGTCTAAGTCTCTTTATATGTCTCTAAGAACTGGTTTTATGACTCAGGGTACTCCTGTATTGGGTGCATTTATATTTAGGAATTTAGGATAGTTAGCTCTTCGTTTTGCATTGATCTCTCTACCATTATGTAATGGCCTTCTTTTTTTTTTTTTTTTTTAATCTTTGTTGGCTTAAAGTCTGTTTTATCAGAGACCTGGATTGCAACCCCTGCTTTTTTTTGCTTTCCATTTGCTTAGTAAATATTTATCCATCCCTTTATTTTGAGCCGATGTGAGTCTTTGCATGTGAAATGGGTCTCCTGAATACAGCACACCAGTGGGTTTTGACTCTATTCCATTTGCCAATGTGTGTCTTTTAATTGTGGCATTTAGCCCATTTACATTTAAGGTTAATATTGTTATGTGTGAATTTGATCCTGTCATTATGATGCTAGCTGGTTATTCAGTTAGTTAGTTAGACATTAGTTATGTTAGTTGATGCAGTTTCTTCATAATTTCGATGGTCTTTACAATTTGGTATGTTTTTGCAGTGGCGGGTAGTGGTTTTTCCTTTCCATGTGTAGTGCTTCCTTCAGGAGCTCTTGTAAGACAGGCCTGGTGGTGACAAAATCTCTCAGCGTTTGCTTGTCTGTAAAGGATTTTATTTCTCCTTCACTTATTAAGAGTTGTTTGGCTGGATACGAAATTCTGAGTTAAAAAATCTTTGCTTTAAGAATGCTGAATAATGGGCCCCACTGTCTTCTGGCTCGTAGGGTTTCTGCTGAGAGATCTGCTGTTAGACTAATGGGCTTCCCTTTGTGGGTAACCCGACCTTTCTCTCTGGCTGCCCTTAACATTTTTTCCTTCATTTCAACCTTGATGAATCTGACAATTATGTGGCTTGGGGTTGCTCTTCTTGAGGAGTATCTTTATGGTGTTCTCTTTATTTTCTGAATTTGAATGTTGGCCTGTCTTGCTAGGTTGGGGAATTTCTCCTGGATAATATCCTGAAGAGCATTTTCCAGCTTGGTTCGGTTCTCCCCATCACTTTCAGGTTCACCAATCAAACGTAGGTTTGGTCTTTTCACATAGTCCCACATTTCTTGGAGGCTTTGTTCATTCCTTTTCATTCTTTTTTCTCTAATCATTTCACCATGCTTTATTTCATTAAGTTGACCATCAATCTCTGATATCCTTTCTTCAGCTTGATTGATTCGGCTATTGATACTTGTGTATGCTTCATGAAGTTCTCGTGCTGTGTTTTTCAGCTCCATCAGGTCATTATGTTCTTCTCTAAACTGGTTATTCTATTTAGCAATTCCTCTACCCTTGCAACAGGTTAGAACATGTTCCTTTAGCTCAGCAGAGTTTGTTATTACCCACCTTCTGAGTCCTAGTTCTGTCAATTCATCAAATTCCTTCTCTGTCCATTTTTTTTTCCCCTTGCTTGCAAGGAGTTGTTATCCTTTGGAGAAGAGGCATTCTGGTTTTTGGAATTTTCAGCCTTTTTGCACCGGTTTTTCCTCATCTTCGTGGACTTACCTACCTTTGGTCTTTGATGTTGGCAACCTTCAGATGAAATTTCTGTGTGCACATCCTTTTTGTTGATATTGATGCTATTCCTTTCTGTTTGTTAGTTTTCCTTCTAACAGTCAGGCTCCGCAGGTCTGCTGGAGTTTGCTGGAGGTCCACTGCAGATCTTGTTTGCCTGGGTATCACCAGCAGAGACCGCAGAACAGCAAAAATTGCTGCCTGTTCCTTCCTCTGGAAGCTTTGTCACACAGGGGCATGCACCAGATGCCAGCCAAAGCTCTCTTGTATGAGGTGTCTGTCAAAACCTGCTGGGAGGTGTCTCCCTATCAGAAGGCATGGGGGTCTGGGACCCACTTGAGGAGGCAGTTTGTCCCTTAGCAGAGCTCGAGCACAGTGCTGGGAGATCAGCGGCTCTCTTCAGAGCCAGCAGGCAGGAAAGTTTAAGTCTACTGAAGCTGTGCCCACAGCTGCCCCCTTCTCCCAGGTGCTCTGTCCCAGGGAGATGAGAGTTTTATCTGTAAGCCCCTGACTGGGGCTGCTGCCTTCCTTTCACAGATACCCTGCTCAGAGAGGAGGACTCTAGAGAGGCAGTCTGGCTACAGCAGCTTTTGCCAAGCTGGGGTGGGCTCTGTCCAGTCTGAACTTCCCAGTGGCTTTGTTTAGCCTGTGAGGGGAAAACCACCTCAGTAATGGTGGATGCCCCTCCCCCAACCAAGCTTGAGCATCCCAGGTCGACTTCAGATTGCTGTACTGGCAGTGAGAATTTCAAGCCAGTGGATCTTAGCTTGCTGGGCTCTGTTGGGGTGGGATCTGTTGAGGTAGACCACTTGGCGCCCTGTCTTCAGCCCCCTTTCCAGGGTAGTGAACAGTTCTATCTCGCCAACATTCCAGGTACCACTGGTGTATAAAGAAAGCTCCTGCAGTTAGCTCAGTGTCCGCCTAACCAGCTGCCAAGTTTTGTGCTTGAAACCCAGGGCCTTGGTGGTGTAGGCACTGAAGGGAATCTCCTGGTCTGCAGGTGGCAAAGACCACGGGAAAAGTGTAGTATCTGGGCCAAAGTGCACTATTCCTCAAGGCGCAGTCCCTGAAGGCTTCCCTTGGCTAGGGGAGGGAGTTCCCCAACCCCTTATGTTTCCCAGGTGAGGTGATGCCTCACCTTGCTTTGACTCGCCCTCCATGGGCTGTACCCAGTGTCTAACCAGCCTCAATGAGATGAGTCAGGTATCTGAGTTGGAAATGCAGAAATCACCCGGCTTCTGAGTTTATCTCACTGGAAGCTACAGATCAGAGCTGTTCCTATTTGGCCATCTTAAAATGTGATCTTCTTTACTTCATATTAGAATGTTAACTCAATGTGGTAACACTTATTATTATAAACATCGGAAGCACTAATCGACTGTGCTATGTGTTGGAACAGCTAAAATGGGAGAACAATTTAATTATTACTTGCTTAATGTAGTATGTTGGGTATGAAAATATTCTCAAACATATGCTCTTGAAAAAAAATTTAAAAAAAATAGATACCTGGTAATGAAAAGGTTAGGAATCCATAATCTAGTCCAAAACTTTACATAAATGAAATGATAATGATGATTAACATTTAATAAGTGCTTATTGTGTTCCAGGCACTGAGCTAATATCATTTTACTCCACCTCTTACCCACGTAAAAACTTGGAGGACAGATTTATTAATTTCTTCACTCTACAGATGAAAAGGACTCAGTAAGGCTTAGAAAATTTAAAAGTCTTGCACAGCTAATATTTGTCATGAAGAGGTTATGTGACTTTTGTAGATGCCATGACAATCTAAATTATTCTAATTTTCGAACTGATTGATGTGTATTACCACCATTTTATGCTTTTTGCTACTTTGTTTCAGATCAGTCCTGTTAAGGAGAAATGAGTATATTATTCATCCTTTTCTTTCTTTCATATATAGTACCCACTTGCTAGGTAAAATCTCTGATGAAAGCACATTTTTCCTTTGTAATAAAGACAGCAGGACATAGCTTTCCTGATACGATACCTGATCTCCTTTCTCCACCTCATCTGAAACACATCCTCTGTCTCTGCCTTCTTGGTAGAAAGCACTAAGGGGGAGATGATGTATAATTACTTGTCTGGTAGGGTTTTAAATTATGTGAACAACTGTCTATCTACAAAAAAAGTGTAGCTATCCATTCTTTCCTCAGTCAGTATATGATAAGAACTTTGGGAAGTGAAAAGAACTTTGAGGTAGTTTGAAATGAATGACTTAGAGATTCAATGATTTATGTCCACTATCTGATTTTCTTTGAGGAAATGACTGATTTCCCAAGCCTGCAAACAAAGAACATGAAACAAACAACAAATTTCAAATATGAAGCTAAAAACACTCCAGAATCAGAAAGGATATGTTCAGTCTGAGCCAACCGTCACATCTTTAACCCTTCCATCTGTTGATGTACATTAGAAAAAGGAAGAGAGAAAAAAAAAATACATCCAGCCTGTTAGCTGAGTAATTTAATTTTCATGTTATTTGTGAGCTGGTGAGGCATGCTTACCTCTCTCTGTGTGTAAGCATTGAGGCTGGCAATTAACCCTGTTCCCTTTAGCAATCAAATTTGTTTGGGGGCTTCACTCAAAGCCATCTCAGACTGAGCACTATGCTAATGACCTATACTGGGCTTGACTACAGTGGAAGTGCAAACGATGGCAGGCAGGATGGTGCGGGCTTTTCTTTCCAAAACACCTTTATGTATATAACTCATTAGACCAAACAGAAAAACACAGTGGTTGGAGATATTATTAAAATGGTATTTTAAAAGTTTCATCTCTGTTTTCTTTTCATTCCAGCTTTATTGAGGCATAACCAAAATAATCTTTGTGATATTTCATGTGTTCTTTATTATCTTTCTCTATGTTTCTGTTTTCCCATATCTCTTTGTGTCTCATTCTAGAAGATTATTTTGGTTATAAAGAAAAACACCTGAATCTTAATTCAAGATGTAAACCCAGATTTGGGGGAGGGAGGATTCTAGAATGTCTCCTCAGAGGCCCTTTTCTCAGCTGTTGAGGATCGCTTTTTAATGTTATAAGAAAAGCATACCCCTGAGATGTTTGACCAATATGGCTCTCAGGTATATGAGTTTAGAGAACCTCATGTTTTTCATGGGTGTCCAATCTTTTGGCTTCCCTGGGCCACATTAGAAGAAGAACAGTTGTCTTGGGCCACACATAAAAGACACTAATGATAGCTGATGAACAAAAACAAAACAAAACAAAAAACTAAACAAAACAAAATCCCATAATATTTTAAGGAAGTTTACGAATTTGCATTGGACCGCATTCAAAGCTGTCCAGGACTGCATGCAGCACACGGGCAACGGGAAGGACACAGTTATTTTAGAGCTTTAATCCATTTTCACCCACAGTTTTGATTACTGGACTGGTAAGATTCTGAATTACTCTCTGCCTCTGTCCACCCCAAATCAGCACAGCTGTGAGGCGTGTAAAGTCTTTCTACTTCAGATTTGGTCTACTCACCAGCAGCATCTCCATCACCTAAGCGTTTTGCAAAATGTTCAACATTTGAACATCTACCCAAGACATACCGAATTAGAACCTGGATTTTAACAAGATCCCCGGTGACTCATATACAAATGAAAGACTGAGAAGCACAGGCCTAGAAGACGTCTCCTCCCATTGACAAAGGGTAAAGAAAGGAGGTGTCTCAGAACTTGGAGTAAAAAAACTCTCCTGTGATGATAGAGAGAAAAAGTGTGGTGGGCAAAGAGGGGAGCCTGTGTATATATGTGTGTGTATGTGTGAGAGATAGAGAGAGAGAGATAGATGAAATGAGGTAACAAGATTCACCCGCACAATGAGTCCTGCCTAAAAGTTTTCAGCACATTCTGCATCTCAGCTGCTAGGACTTACTCTTAGTTGACTACTAGGCATATTTACTTTCTATATCCTGCCTGAGATGTTCACAAAATGTCCTAAGTAGCAGGAAAATAACCTGAATTTTTGTTCTTTATCCAAGCACTAGGTTTGACAGAGGTAGTCTGCCTGACATTGCCATCACTGGCCAAGAGTAAGGAAGCTCACTAAAAGTTCTCATGATTATTTGAAGCATGATTTCAGCCATGCTATTCTACCAAAAGTAGCACAGATCTCTCTCGATCATTTGGCATTCTTCATATTACATCATCACACATAAAACTGTTGATTCTCAGGTTAGAAGGAATCATTTTAAAAAGTACAATTTCTTACCTGATACTGGAATCCCTGTCATAATATAGCTAGTCATTGCCAAACTACACTTGGAAAAAATAAATGAAAGAAAACTCAAAACTCAAAATTCATGCTCATATGCTATTGAACATTTAGTGACATTGCAGCTACCTTATTAGAGAAGGCAGCATTCCACTGATAACATATATCACCCTCCTTTAAGTATGGCATGCTCCTCTTGAAAACAGTTAAATTTCAGAACAACAGTGCAGGAAGGAAAAAAGTCCCTTCATAAACAAATCCTTTTGCATAAATGAAAGAATATACAGTACTCATAAAAATGATCATTAGAGCCTAGCATGAGAAAGATACTCTCATAATAACAGTAATACTAATAGCAATAAAAATACCCTCTGAGATTTACTGATCAGAGAAAATATTTGCTATTATTATTACTATTATATTACTGCTAATAATAATAATGGGTTACTTGCTAAGATATTGGGCCTTTGCTGTAACTAAGTAAGCATACTTAGAAAGTGCTCCCCTGGAGACATTTCTTCAATTAATAAAGAAGACTGACAGATCTTCTCAAAGCCTATTGCCAGGTACAAATTGATTGCCTCCCTGTATTAACTGTTTAATTTGCTTTCCAGTACTAATCATGTTGTGCAAATTATTGGCCTCTGCCATTTGGTGACAAGGCAGATGGTATTTGGATGGGCCCAATTGAGCTGCTCACCAGCCCCACCTCCCACCCTTGGCCTTTTCCTTTCTCCCTTCCCCCACCCTGTCCCTTTTCCCTGCTCGTAACCCAGACACAGATCTGGGGCTACGTGTTCCTCTAAGAAGATGTTGAATAGCACATTGGCAATGAATGAGTAAATTGGTCAGACCTCTAGAGCAGCAGCTAAGGGAAGAGGCATCCCTTTGCCATGTACCATGATCTCTCCCCTTGCTTAAAGAAAAGCTGTAAGTTTACAGTATGAATTAGTATGGCCCCATCACAGACACAGATTTAGAGTCATAGAAGGCCAAAGTGGGTAACTTGGTGATTAAAAAAAAAGTCAATGTCCCAAAAGAAGGGGAAATTGTACCAGGGTGCTGGAGAGGGAGGGGAATTGGCAGTAAATATGATGAAAGCACATGATGGAAAAGAACATTGATATATCATTAGGCATATCAGGGAACTCTAGAACACAGTCACCTTTGACGACTGAAGTATAGTTTCCCCAACCCTACCTTGTTACCCATAGCTCCTCTGACTTGTTTGGGGGTATGCTTAGTTTTGTCTTCTTGCATAGCTTTCGTATTTCTGCTTCACTGGATGAAAGGCCCACAAAGAATCAGGCATATTCAGAGGCATGCATTGTAGTTATGACCACTTATGTTAAAGTTCCCAAATGTACATTCACACCTCTGCATGTCTAGACATACTATTCTGCCATCTTGGTGGAATGTCCTTCACATTCTGAATTATCAAGACTCATTTCAAAGATCCCAGTTCTTACCTGAAGCTTTCTCTTCCTGTGCCCTCCTAAGGCAGTGCTTTTTTCACATTCACTTGTTGCTTAGCTAAGTAAGAGCAGACCTTTCAGTCCTACACAGAACACCCTCCACGCTATAACCTAAATGTAGTTTTCTGTTCCATCTTCTACTACCTCTCCAGACCTATGGTATGGCCATATTTTACTGGACCACATACTTCCCTTCTGTCTGTGCCTTGTCTTTGTACTTTCTTCTGTCAAAAATTTTCTTACAGAGTTCAGTAATCAAATATTATATTTGTTAAACATAATCAGTAGAACCATTTCCTTCTTGAAAATGCTATCGGATGTGATATATATCTATTAAAACATATATCACTTATATCATCTACATATATATCTAATTCTTTGGAGACATTAAAAATTACTTGATGGAAGATACTTGAAGACTTTCTGATAATGCCCCACAGAACTTTATTTCTCCTCATGGAACTCATAGTTTGCTTCATGTGATGAACACCATTTCCAAGGACACTTTTTAAAAAGAGGTTTACATAGAAAACGTCGTAGCAATGTGAAATGTGAAAATCTTTTTTAGCTTTAACTTTAAACAAAGTTAGTTTCCACTACAAGGAGTTTAAAATTTATTTCCAATTTCCAAGAAATACATGACTGCTGATTTTATCAGTGAGAAATAAGCCAGCAAGGAGACCACACATACAGTACAAAATGCTCACTTTAGGAGCACAGAGAGGTGTCATGCCATTCAATCATTTCTGAAACTGGTAAAGTGGACAGTACTGAAGAAATGTAAGGCCTGAAGAAGAGTTTTGTTAAGAGAGATTTGGATCTTAAAGATCGTAGTGTGAGAAGCACTTCTGAACCACAGCTCAATACCAAGCTAATACTGATTACCTAAATGAGATACATTGAAAATATAATGTTTGCAAAACTGAAGAGTACATACTTTATTTATTTGTTTTTTGAGATGGAGTTTTTTGCTCTGTCATGTAGGCTGGCTGGCAGTGGCACCATCATGGCTCACTGCAACCTCCACCTCCTGGGTTCATGCAATTACCCTGCCTTAGTCTCCATAATAGCTGGGATTACAGAGGCGCCAAGAACAATGCCCAGCTAATTTTTGCATTTTTAGTAAAAATGAGGATTTCACCACGTTGTTTGGGCTGGTCTGAAACTCCCGACCTCAAGTGATCTGCCCACCTTGGTCTCCCAAAGTGCTGGGATTATAGACATGAGCTACAGCGCCTGGCCTAAAGAGTACATACTTTAGGATGCTTAGTTACTAAAACAAAATTTTTCTTTAAAGTATATGCTTGGAAAGCCAAATACCACAATACCATATGTTCTCACTTATTAGTAGTAGCTAAACAATGGACATACAAAGTGGAATAATAGACATTGGAGACTACAAAATGTGGGAGGGACGTGAAGGTTAAAAGATGACTTATTGGGTAAAATGTTCACTATTCCGAAGTTCCAATGACAGATATACTACAAGCCCAAACTTCACCACTATGGAATATATGCATGTAAGAAATCTGCAGTTGCACTCCCTAAATATATATTTTTAATAAAACATAATCAACACTTAAAATAAATTTAGTTTGAATTAAAAAACAAACAAACAAACAAAAAACAAACAAACAAACAAAAAACACAAGGGTCTGCTGAGTACCTGACATTGATATTGAGAGCAAGCAATTTTGGAGGTGGGATCTCCTCTCAGGGGAAAAGAAGAAAATAAGAAAAAATATAAAAAAGAAGAAAAAATATTATAGAACCCTGAAAAAAATAACCAACCAACCAACAAACAGACAGAAATCAAAACCAAGAAAACCTAACCATATGATGACTACACAGAAGATGGGCAAAAGGTGTTCCCATTCCCAATGGCAGAAAATTCTATTCTCACTGCCACCATCCCAGTTTAAACTATCTTTTCTCGCCAGGGTCAATGCAGTCATCTACTAACATGTTTCCCCAAACCCTGCCTGGCTCTCTGTAAGTACATACTTCATATAGCCAGAACATTTTTCTGAATGAAAACCCAGCTTATGTCATCACCATCCCCTATATCCTATCCCATTCCTTCCGTCTCCTAGCTTATCCATTCGCTCCCTGAAGACTTGTTCAGCTTTTATAGGCACTATAGGTACAGAAATAAAGCAGGATGAGTTACCCTAACCCCCATCTCAACTCCAGTAGCTTATATATTAGGGATCAAGTCCAAATTCCTCGATATGACATACCAGGCTCAGGCAATCTAGAAATGCTTCTCTCTCCAACCTCCTGCACACTTCCCCTTGGCTTCTCCACTCCATTCTTTCTTTTACCAATATACTCATACTTACTTTTGTTTCTCTATTGGTACTATCCACATTCTCTTTTGACCCCCATTTTTCTCATAAGAGGCTTTTTGTGCTAAAATACCTCTCCTCATCCATCTTAGCCTACATTCCCATGGCTAACTACTACTTCTTTCCTGTATTCCTTTTATCACTCTGTTTTCTTTGTGTGTGTCTGCTTCCTCCAGCAGACTGTTAACTCCCTCAGATACATTTAGTGTTATTCACTGGTAGGTAACTCATTACTCAATACAGTACCTGATTTATGATGGTGATCAATAATCATCAATTGGGTGAACCAATTAAACTTTGACTTTCTGTGGTTGGTTTCTAGTATACTAAGGGGAGTAGTTTCTGTATTGTGCCTAAGGTCAGGGACTTTGTTTGGTTCTTACCTCTTCCAACTGGTTGAATACCAGGTACTCAAGAAATATTTATTGAATGAATAAAGGAAAGGATGAATTCAACCAAACCAAAGCAAACCAAAACAAAGAAACCCAATATTAAAACTATGTCCAGGTCAGGCTACAGTGGCTCACACCTATAATCTCAACACTTAGCGAGGCTAAAATGGAAGTACTGCTTGAGGTCAGGAGTTTGAGACCAGCCTGGGCAACATAGCAAACCCATCTTGCTATTAAGAAAGAAAGAAAGAAAGAAAGAAAGAAAGAAAGAAAGAAAGAAAGAAAGAAAGAAAGAAAGAAGGGGGGGCGGGAGGGAGGGAGGGAAGGAAGGAGGGAAGGAAGGGAGAGAGAGAGAAAGAGAGAGAGAGAGAAAGAGAGAAAGAGAGAAAGACAGAAAAAGAAAGAAAGAAAGAAAGAAAGAAAGAAAGAAAGAAAGAAAGAAAGAGAGAGAGAGAAAGAAAGAAAATGTTTGCACAAATACAACTGTGATCAGAATTGAAACTGGACATCAAGCATTATTTTGACCAAATAGAAATCTGGAACTTTCTCATAAGAACTTTCTAATGGCATAGTTATCTTAGGAAGAAAACAAAGATAATTTTTCTAGCCCCTTTCTGTATACTCCAAGTTCCCTTCTCTTCTCATGGCATAGTAAAGGCACTAGAGTTGAAATTGTGAGAACCTTTTCACTTTTACACCTGAATTATAAAATGTCACATCCACCTGCCTCTGCCAGACACAGGCAACATTAATATTAATGTTTAAAAGGGTCTTCAGAATATCAGTGGGATGATTTAAAGAGAAGAATAATCAAGGACTGCATCTTAGTTAATAAATCCAAGGTCCAATTTGTTTAGTCTTTCACCCGCATTTTTTAAGGAAAATTAATATTCTTTTTAAAAAGCAATCAATAAAGACTCTGAACTGCTGACTTAGTATGTGATCTTTGTGACCTACTCCCTGTTCATATGCCCCCCGCCTTTTGAAATTCCTAATAAAAACTTGCAGGTTTTGCAGCTCAGGGGCATCATGGTCCTACTGATATGTGATATCGCCCCCAGAGCCCCAGCTGTAAAATTCCTCTCTTTGTACTCTTTCTCTTTATTTCTCAGACCAGCAGACACTTAGGGAAAATAGAAAGAACCTACATTGAAATATTGGGAGTGGGTTCCCCCGATAGTTGATATGCATCAGAATAGAGACACTTGAAAGCATAAAACATATACAGCCAATAAAATAATAACACAATAAAGAAAACAAAGTATCTAGGTAAACATTAACACAATGACTGTAATGGTGCCTCACATCTCAATATTAATATTGAACACAAATGGCCTAAATGCTCCACGTAAAAGATACAGATTGGAAGAGTGGATGAAAAATTAGAAACCAATTATCTTCTGTCTTCAAGAGATTCATTCAACATGTAAGGATTCATATAAACTCAATGTAGAAGCAAGGAATATCTTGGAAACAAAATGAGCAGAGTAGCTATTCTTATATCATATAAAACAGACCTTAAATCAATGACAGTACAAATAATAATAATACAAGGAATGTCATTATATAATGAGAAAAGGATCAATCCAACAAGAATATGTTTCAATCCAAAATTTACATTCACCTGACACTGGAGCTCCCAGATTTATAAAGTAAGTACTACTAGACCTAAGAAATGAGATAGCAACACAATAGTAGTGGGGGACTTCAACACTCCACTGAAAGCATTAGACAGATCATCTAGAATGTCAACAAAGAAACAATGGACTTTATACTACACTCTAGAACAAATAGACCTAACAGATATTTACAAAATATTCTACCAAAGAACTGCAGAATATACATTATTCTAATCAGCACATAGAACATTCTTCAGGATAGACCATAGGATAGGCCAAAAAAGAAATCTTAATAAATGTTAAAAAAATTATCAAAATCATATCAAGTATCTGCTTATACCACAATGAGAAAAAAGTAGAAATCAACTCAAAAAGGAACTCTCAAAACTATACAAATAAATGGAAATTAAATAATTGGCTTCTGGATGATTTGAGGTTTAACAATGTCATTGAGATGAAAATTTAAAAGATTGACAATAGTGACACAAGTTATCAAAACCTCTGGGATACAGCAAAAGCAGTGCTAAGAGGACAGTTTATAGCACTAAATGCCTAAATAAAAAAGTCTGAAAGATTAAACATTGGCAACCTAATGTTACATCTCATGAAACTAGAGGAACAAACTAAACCAAAGCTAGCAGAAGAAAATAACAAAGATCAGAAGAGAGCTAAATGAAATTGGAACAAAAATACAAAAAACAGTGAAACAAAAAGTTTATTATTTGAAAAGATAAACAAAATGGATAGACTATTAGCTAGCTTAACAAAGAAGAGAGAAGATTCAAATAAACTCAATTAGAAATGAAGCTGAAGACATTACAACCAATACCACAAAAATGAAAAGATTAATCAAGACTATTATGAACACCTCTATGCACACAAACTAGAAAACTTAGAGGAAATGGATAAATTCCTGGAAATATAAAACCCCACTAGATTAAATCAGGAAGAAATAGAAACCCTAACAGACCAATAACAAGCAGTAAGATCAAGTCAGTAATTAAAAAAAAATGCCAACCAAAAAATGCCGATGGCCAGATGAATTCACAGCTGAATTCTACCAGACATTCAAAGAAGAATTTTTACCAATATTACTGAAACTATTCCAGAAGATTGAGAAAGACAGAATCATCCCTATTTCATTTTTAGGAAGCCATTATTACCCTGACACCACAATCAGGGAAGGGCTTAACAAAAAAAGAAAACTATAGGCCAATATCCCTAATAAACATAGATGCAAAAATCTTCGACAAAATACTAGCTAATCCAATCAAACAGCACCTCAAAAAGATAATCCTTTATGATTAATTAAATTTCATTTCAGAAATGAAGGGATAGTTTAACACATGCAAGTCAATAAATGTGTCCATGATATATGACATAAACAGAATTAAAAACAAAAACCATATGATCATCTCAATAGACACAAAAAGGCATTCAATAAAATCCAGAATCCTTTCATAACAAAAATTCTCGATAAACTAGGAATACAAGGGACTTAAAATAATAAAAGCCATATATGACAAACCCACAGATAAAATCACACTGAATGGAAAGGCTGAAAGCATTAACCCTGAGAACTGAAACAAGACAAAGATGCCCACTTTCATCATTTCTATTCAGCATAGTGCTGTAAATTCTAGCCAGGGCAATCAGGAAAGAGAAGGAAATAAAGGGCTTCCAAATTGGAAAGGAGAAACTCAACTAACAATCACTACTCACCAATTATATGATTGTACACCTGGAAATCCCTAAAGAGTACTCCAAAAGACCCCTAGGTTTGATAAACAAGTTCTGTAAAGTCTCGGGTTACAACATCAATGTGTCACTAGCACTGCTAGTCACCAACAATGACCAAGCTGAGAATCAAATCAAGAACTCAATCCCTTTTACAACAGCTGCAAAAAAGTAAATAAAATAACTAGGAATATACTTAAAGAAGGAGATGAAAAAGCTCTACAAAGAGAAACACAAAAGACTACTAAAAACTTAATTTGTGCAACAGCAATAGAAAAAAGAAAACACTACTAAAATAAATTGAACAAGACACAAACAAATGAAACACACCCCATGTTTATGAATTCAAAGAATATCATGAAAATGACTTTGATGCCCAAAGCAATTTACAAATTCAATGCAACTCCTATCAAAATACCAACATCATTTTACACAGAAACAGAAAATAAGGCAATCCTAAAATTCATATGGAACCAAAAAAGAGCCCCAAATAGCCAAATCAATCTAAGCAAAAAGAATAAATTTGGAGGCATCACATTACCTGGACTTCAAATTATACTACAAGGCTATAGCTACTAGAACAGCATGGTACTCGTATAAAAATAGACACGTAGACCAAAGGAACAAAAACCAAAACCATATGATCATCTCAATAGACACGGAACAAATATTCAAGAAAATGGAACAGAATAGAGAACCTAGAAATAAAGCCAAATATTTACAACCAACTGATCTTCAGCAAAGCATAAAAAAAAATTGGGAAAAGAACACCCTATTTAATAAATGATACTGGGAAAACTGTATAGCTACATGTAGAAGAATGAAACTAGATCCCTATCTCTTACCTTATACAAAAATAAACTCAACATGGATTTAAGACTTAAATCTAAAACCTGAAACCATAAAAATTCTAGAAGATAACCTGGGAAAAACTCTTCTGGAAGTTGGCCTAGACAAAGAATTTGTGACTAAGACCCCAAAAACAAAAGCAACTAAAACAAAAATAAACAAATGGGACCTAATTAAACTAAAAAGCTTCTGTACAGCAAAAGAAATAATCATAAGAATAAACAGACAACCCACAGAATGGGAGAAAATATTTGCAAACTTTTGATTTGACAATGGACTAGATACCCCAAATCTACAAGGAACTCAAGAAAAATCAGCAAGAAAAAAACAAATAGCCCCATCAAAATGTAGACAAATGACATGAATAGACATTTCTCAAAATAAAATGTACAAATGGACAAAATCTATATGAAAAAATGCTAATGTCACTCATAGTCAGCGAAATGAAAATTAAAACCACGATGAGGTACCATCTTACTCCTGCAAGAATGGCCACTATTAAAAAGTCAAAAAGTAATAGATATTGGCATGGATGTGGTGAAAAGGCACCACTTACAGACTGCTGGTGGGAATGTAAATTAGTACGACCTCTATGGAAAACAATATGGAGATTTCTTAAAGAACTAAAAGTAGATCTATCATTCAATTCAGCAATCCCACTACTGAGTACCTACCCAAAGGAAAAGAAGTCACTATATTAGAAAGAGACTTGCATATGTATGTTTATTGCAGAACAATTTACAATTGCAAAGATGGAACCAATCTAAATGCCCATCAACCAATGAGAAATAAAGAAAATGTGGTATGTATTAACAATGGAATACTACAGCCATAAATATGTATGAAGTAATGTATTTTGCAGCAACATGGATGGAGCTGGTGGCAATTATTCTAAGTGAGAAAAACTAAATGCTGTATGCTCTCCTTTATAAGTGGGAGCTAAACTATGGGTATGCAAAGGCATACTGAGTGGTATGGAGACTCATAAAGGGAGTCTCATGAGGGATAAAAATCAAAATATTGTGTACAATGTACACTACCTGGGTGACAGGTGCACTAAAATCTCAGACCTCACCACTGTATAATTCATCCATCTAACCAAAAGCCACTTATATCCCCAACAGCTATTGAAATTTTAAAAATTAAAAACAACTTTAGGGTAGCCTTAAAAAATAACAGAAGAACCATTTACTGCTTCAATATCAATATATTCCTTGGCCTAATTATAGGAAGAAATAATGAGGTAAAACTTCAGTAATTTAGGTTTTCCTTGCTTCTAGAAGCTCCTTTTGGCACCATCATTTGTTCATAAATTTAAGCCTTTCCTTTCTACATTATTTTTTTCTCTCTCCAAATACAATCTTGGCTGGGTGTAGTGGTTCAAGCCTGTAATCCCAGCACTTTGGGAGGTTTAGGAAGGAGGACTGCTTGAGCCCAGGCATTTGGGAGGAACCTGTGCAACATGGCGAGACCCCATCTCTAATTAATTTTTTTTTTAATTCTTCCATTGAATATTAACCAAGGTTGTGAGACAATGTCTCAACTTGTACAAGCTACAGGAAACACATAAACACAATCATACACACATACTCTAAAGCATATTAACTTTTATCTCAGAATGAATACATATTATAATAATATAATTGATAGTACTTTGTTTCATTTTTACATATTTCATGCTATTATAAGAACTGCATATGCATTATCCTGTGTAATCTTACTCATAAACAGGGATTATTGTTCCCATTTTACAGATTAGGCGATTGAGGATAAGGCTATATAAACTTGCCCAAAGTCGTGTGGGTATACATGGTAGGACTACAGTTAGAACCCAGTTATGCCTGACCAAGTATTAAGCATTTTTCTAGTTTCTAGGAGATTTTTTCACAAAGTAAGTGTCCAAAAAATCCTTGTTGAATCACTGAATGCTGAAGCAGTAGAAAAGCAACAAAAATGCTATATTGTAAAATAAACTCCTGGAAAAGTTTAGCAACCAGACTTTGAAAGAGCCGTTACAACAGAATCCCTTGTGATTAGGCCTATATAGGTTTGTGAAAGACCCTGAAGCAGCTTTGCAGAAACTGCACCAAACATGCAGTGGTGAATTCTGAAGAGGTTTTGAACACATTTTTATTGCCACAGAAGAGGAAATCAAATTTTTAGTCATAATTCATCTAATAAAGCAATCCAAGTTTTTGCTCTACGGAGACTTTAGGGGGAAAGAAGAATAAAAGTGTCACAGATGCCATCTGTACAAAACTTCAAGGCTTTGACTAAAATGTAATGCCATTGTTTAGTAAGAGGTACTGGGGTAGCAAATTCCAAGGACTATGTGTACAATTCTCTCACGTTAGTTTAGGCTTTCAAAAGACATCTGGATCACATTTTAGTATTCCCATCACCATCACTAGCTTAACACACACATGCACTTCTACCTGGAAATTTTCAAAGCTTTATCAATAAATGTACTGTGGGTTCTATACCTTTGCTCTTCAAAGTGTTTTCCACAGACTGGCAGTATTCACATCATCTGGGAGACTGTGAGAAATGCAGCTGCTCAGGCGTCACCCCCAAACTACTGAATCAGAATCCGCATTTTAACATGAGCCCCCAGTAATTCATGCGTACAGTCAAGCTTGGGAAACACTGACCTGTAGAAGGATCTGAACAAAGGCTATTCCTGCAGGTGCTAAAGCACAGAGTAATGAGCTACCAAGAGGAACATCTACAGTCATTTCAGCCATGTGCTGATTTCACTGATGATCAGCAATTCAGTTTCATGTGAGACTGAAACAGGGTCCTGCAACCTTCTTTCACTTCCTGTGACAATGCAGTGTCCAAGCACACTCTGGGTATTCAGTGTGGTGGGTTCACTTACAGTGCTGAAGTCCTTGATTTGCATCATGAAAACACACCCATTGCATTCTTTCAGATGCCTACCTTCTCTAGGTATTCTCTAGAAATATCTATTTCTGTCCCATTCTAAAGAATTAACATACGTGCATCAAAGCACTAATTTGTTTAAGTCGTAGTGCTACAGTTTGCTTAGATAGCTTACATTGCTTTGTATTTATCTCAACTTGATTAGATCCTTTGAAATTGGGCTTTGTAATCTACCATTATTTAAGAGGAAGAGGGGAGGGCTGGAGAAAAGTAAGTATTGGAGGGAATTCAGAATCAAGTCTACTTTGGTCTTCATTTCTTATTTTGTGCTTTTAATTTTTTCCTGAGGAAAAACTATGCTTGGACTTCCCCTAATTACATGAGGATTCCAAACCTTTGTTCCTGATGGAAAATCAAATTGCGGGAGCTGGAGTCATGTTTGAAAATGAAAAAGAAGCAAATCCTGCTCCACTGTGAATGGGAGCTGGTCCAGCAGATTTGCAATCCGTCCTCATCTCAGGACTTCAGTCAGGTTTGTGAACACTACCACAGCTGTGCAAATCTTGGGGTGGAGAAAGAAGGACTAAGCACTTTCTGTTTGCCTCCTGTGGCTTTTGTTTCATTTAGGTTCCTGTCCTATAAGCTTCACTTCGCAACGCCAAGGGTGGGGAAAAGACATTCAAAGTGGAATTTGCTCAGAACCACTGCATTTCTCCTCATTTTCAGGTCACAACTGAAATTGGGTTTTAATGTGAAATTTGCCTTAGGCTCAGCAGATGGTTCTCAAACATCACAAGCAACAGTTTGCCTTGTGTACACTGATGGGGCTATAAGTAAGTATAAAATTTCAATGGGACAAATGTTGTGTCCTAACCTGCCCTTTTTCTCTGTCTCCTGTTCCTCTCATTTTCTTTTTTTTTTTTCTTTCTGTTTATATTATTTGGTGCTGCAACATACTTTGCTGCATTGAGCCCATATTAATCATACGTGATTATGACAGGTGAGTATGGTTGGAAGAAAAAAAGGAAACATCTATGCTATACTTAGTGGGCTCAGATCATATGCTAATTTTTCTCTCTCTTTAAAAATAAATTTTCTTTAAAAATTTGGGGTGAAAAGGTAAGCAAATTGTATAGTGGATTTATTTACTTGAGTGACGTTCCTGATAATTCTCATCTTTAAATCTTCCTGCAGCTGCACTCCCAACGTTTTCGGACATCAATATTAATGTTCCAGGCTCCTGGCAGTAGCTAGTAGAGGTGGCATTTCATAATTCAGATGTAAAAATTAAAAGCCAAGTAAGTGCTAGAGGGGGTATACAGTAGTAGAGTACATCCATCCAATTGCTGATGGAAAGCCCTTCAGAAAGCCAGCCTTTCGCAGCCCTCCCATAGCAAGGGAATGCAACATTACCAGGTAAATAATGGTGGCCCCCAAATTCACTCTCCTTCCTTATTTGAAGAAAAAGTAACTATATAGGGCAGAGTAAGTTTCCAGAAATATTTCAGAGCTGTAATGACTCAAACTTTGAGAAGCTTCCATCAGATCCCCAGTCATTGCACATGGGGATAGGGCTTTGACAAGTTCTACCTGAAAACAAAGCTTGAGCAACAGATGCACGAGATTAGGTGCTGCTTTAGGCAGCAGGGAGTTAACTTCACCAGATAGTCCAGCAGTTTGCCTCTGATTCCTATTGGTAGATAACTCCACGGAAAAAAAGTCTCACAATCCCGCTCACTAGTCATCTGTGCTAAAGTCTTAAAGCTTTTGTGAAAAATCTGTCCGTTAATGTTATATGTTGTAGGGAATCCAGATCCTCAATTCTCTGCAGAGAGAAAGACTACCTCATCATTATTCTCTTCATATTATTCTTTTCTTCCTTCAAAATGAAGTAGACATTTGTGTTTGAGAGATGCAGGAACTTGGAAAGAGTATAAGAATAATTTAATTAAAATGCAAAGAAATGCGTATTAAATAAAAATAATTTAAAAAGACAACCCATTATAAATTCAACACTATGAGTCTACGCAGTGAAAGAAAGATAGCCACACCCAATGTTATCAGCATGTCTTACTAGAGTTATTGCCTTTCTCCGGTGATCTGATATTATTGTAGGGTGGAAACAAAAGTAAAAGAAGGTAGAAAAAAGAAAAAAGTGTTCTGTCTTTAATTTCCTTATTTCTCCTAGTATTTTTTGTTTGTTGCTCGTTTGGGGTGTTGCAGTTGTTTTATTTTAATATTTGCTTGTCTCTTTTAAAGACGAGTAAGTGGCCTCTTGTTAATTCTAGCCAAGGTTCTATTTCTTGACCACTTCTTGACATTATTTAAGATGGAAGTCTTAAGTCTCCTTCAAAAACAGTTGATTTCTACAGAAAGTGTTGGCTAATGGCTACATCCAAATATTTATTAGAGAACTGATTGTGCGAGAAATTTTCCATAGTTACTTAAAAACCTTTATTTTAAATGAGGCTTTTTTTTTTTTTTTTTTTCCTAAAAAAGGATATGGCCATAACAGGTGTTCTACAATTTTTTTTTTCATTACTCCTAAAATAGGTAAGCACCTTTTGCTTGCTATTCACTTCATTCTGGTAATTTCTGTCGTAATCATGGCTAAAGTGATTTTTCTAAAGAACCAAAGCATGAATTGCTTTTTGTCTTTGTCTTCTGTTTTATTTTCTTTTTAAAAACTTTGCAAATGTGGTTTTATTTCCTATGACTCCAAGGCCTTAAGCAACTTGTTTGTGAGGCCAAACAATTTATGAGGGACAGCATACAGACAAATTTTCATAAGTTACAATAATTCCAAAGCTTGAAAAAAATAAAAAGTAAAAGAAAGATGAAAACAGCCTGTTCATTAGCCTGTTTCACGTCTGGATGGAGACTATCATTAAATTTTAGTTGCTTTATATTTTGCAGGGCAGGTCTCTCAGTTTAAAAAACAAACACTTTCTAACCTGTCTTTTAAGCCTCTCATGAATAAGAATCCAGGGACCCAGGAAGCTTATAATCACCGCAGGCAGTGTTTGTGCTAACCAAAGTATGGCAAGGAGGCCAATTCAGTGAAGCACTGCAAATATTTGTGTGGCTCAAAGAAGCAAGGGGATGTCCCTGGTTGGGAGCAAGTCTGTAAAACAAGGTGAACGAAAGACCGTACGAAGCTTCAGGAAATAAAATGGAAGATGAGTAGCTGAAAGGGGAGACACAAAGAGTTTGAATTCCAACTTGGATTTAGATTTTATGTGAAGACAGTTCAAAATGCATTCAGAGATGAAACCCTTTCATAGTTTTTGCAAAGAACAATAAAATAACTTTAGACTTCAAACATCCTGAGAGATGCTCCTACTCATGTCAGATTCTGGCCTCCTTCCACCACTTACCCTGTCCTATCTGATGTACCTTCATAGTCTTCAGGCACCACAACAGACTGCTCACCACCTACATACGCTTACATATGTGAAGGCAGAGAAGAGAAATTTTGGTGACTTTTGCAGAAATGAAGAAGAGACTAAAACAATAAAGCTAAGCTTACTGGGATTATACTTACTGAGATTAATCTGTGTAGCTATGCAATTTATTTTTTATTCATTTGATGTTTTTTTGAGTGTGATGATTTTAAATAATAAAATGCACAATTCACATTATTTGATTAGCTCAATAAAATTGCCCTCATTTTAGGGTAAGTATCAACATGGAATCTAAAGGGCGGTATCTAGTTTTCTTTGGCTCCAGTGAGCATATTTGTCTTCCACAATGAAATATGGCAATGGTAATGTACTGCTCTCCTGAGTTCGCTTGTTTAAATAATTTCCCCTCACCTTCTCATGCAAGGCATCAAAGAGCACAACAGGCAGCTGCCACTTTGGGGACCTCTTTAGTATTGCTGCCATTTCTCTTCAGTATGCACAGCCATCTTTCCCTCGACTTCCTGAAGGTGCACTCAATGTTATTACAGTCCCGCCACAATAGTAGTCAAAGAGTTTGCTGCGGTTCAGTGAAATCTGGGGATGTTTCATCATCCACATAGATATCAGGGAGATTGGCAAAAACATGCCATAGATTTCTTGGCTGTAAAAGATTAAATAAACGTAGGCTCCAGTGATACAGCTGGCTTTCTGAAATAACGGGGACAATGTTCTTTGCCAAACAGTCTGATTTCTAGGTCTATACAGAAATTTGTATCCGAATTTGCATTATAGCCCCATGGAAACAGTTTGGGGTTCTAGATAGAGAGTGTGTTAGGTCAGAGAATAAGCAACAATTGGCTTACCAAAATACAAGTCTTTCACAATAGTCAGGATAATGTAGAATAAGTTTTCCTTGTGATAAAGTACTAGATGTGCTTTCACTGTTGTTTGACATAATTGTAATTCCAAGCATGCCTCAAGTCAAAATAGAACATTGTAAATTCTTAAAAAATTATGCAATAACTCCAGAGATCAGGCTGTTGAGCATTAGGGTTCTAGAGCCAGGAAGACTTGACCTCAAGTCCCAGTCTTAACATTTACGAACTTGGTGACTTTGGACAAGTTAATAGACTTCTCTTGGTGTCAGTTTTCTCTTATATAAAAGGAAATAATTGTAATTCCTGTCAACGTTGTTGTGAGGATCAAGTAATATCATGCCTAACACAACATTTCATGGTTCTTTGACATTTAGTAATTGCTGAGATAAACAGTAGCAGGAATTAGCTAGAAAGTGTCTTATATTTTCTAGTATTTAGCTGAAATCCCGAAAAGCTGTAGCTAAAAATCTGCCTTAAGCCCTATAACTTTAATTCAATATTGAACAAATAATGAAGGTGCAGAAAAGCATGTCAATGATAATTATCTTAAAAAGATATTTGTTCATCTTTGAACTTGATACTTGATGATTTTCACCATAGAACAATGAATTCACTTCAACCATCTATCCAACAAATCTGTACTGAGAAACTCCTGTTTACAAGACAAAACAGGATCCCTTTCCTGTGTGTTCCATGCCTAGTATCTGACATATCACACATGAAATAGAATCCATATCCATAAAAATCTCCATGTGCACTAAAGCTAACTGAAAGCAGTCATTTCATTTTGATTTCTAGGATCTCCAGGAAATAAAATATGTTTATTTTCAAGAAATGAATGACCTTGGAAATATCAAGTATTTCCAATGATAAAATAGACATTTATGAGTCAAATGATAAAGGTCATGTAACAGTAAATCCTACACAACATTCTCTGTTTACTGTAATTTGAAGAACTCTGCAAAAGGTAGAATCATTAATACAGTAATTTTTACACTGAGCTTTCCAGAGCACTAGAATTTCAATAGGAGGTGACTTGGGAATTGGATTTGAGCAGGGGAGGCTCTGGATCCCTTATCCCCACTTCATTCAAAGCAGCTCATCCTCATAACGGTTTTATATACTAGGTTCTATTTTTTTTTTTCTTTTAAAAAAGTGTTCAGCTGCTTAAAAAAAGAAAAAAAGTTTGAAAACCACATTAAGAAAGTCCAATTCAGTGACTTTTTTTCTTTAACTTTTTCAAAGCCTACCTGTCACAAAATTTACAACAGTTTAATATTTCAGCATTGTGTCAAAGGCTGCTGTAAAGTTAACATTAAAGCCTAACCAGTGTATAACATTCATCTTGTCTGCTTGTTCTGCCCAGGAATCGTTGTATTTACATATTCCTGGCGAGGGCAAGGAATTGCCCATCTTACAGAGGCATGCACTGTACTTGAAAACAAATCCAGTAACTACATTAGTGTGTGTGTGTTTACACCATTGGAAGAAAGAGGGTGAAATGCACATATAAAACATTACATATATTTTTTAAGGTTTCTTTTTCTGCTTCAAATTTTTTAGCTTAAGTAGATCTTCATAATAACTTTATAAAAATACCTACAAATAACTATAAAAATCCCTATAAATATCTATAAAAATCCCTAACACTGTTGCAAAGATACAAGCACACGTTCTCTATTACCTCTCTCTAGGCTTTATTCATTCATTCCCTCATTATCCACATAATAAATTTGCAGAGTTCCCATCACATTCTAGAGACAGCAGAATGAAGAAATGAATAGGCAACATGTAGAAATAGATAGAGCACAGGCTTTGGGGTAAGAGCAGTCATCGTGGGAGTCTCATTTCAGCAATTATGAATTATGCGCACTTTAATATGTGACTTATTCTCACCAAATTTCTTTACTCATCTGAAATAGGGCTTTGGAATACTGTCATCATAGAGTTTTGATGATTAGATGTGGAAATATATTTTCAGTAATTTACGTCCATTACTTAGCACAAAATAATAACTAGTAAGGATTATTTGTTCTTTGAAAGGCTGTTTAAGGCCATGAAATACAACCACATCTCTGCTCCAACCCATGAAGGAATACCCAGGTGGCAGTGCATTTGTGAAACTACATATTTGGAAAAAGGCCTTGAAGCAGTCTCCATTGCTTTCAACTTCTTAGGGAAAATTGTGCTGTCTCCAAGCACTTAGTAAATTAATAAAACTCTAACTTAGTTTAGAAACATACTTAGTATAAATTGGCCTTTATTATAGAAATGAGTGCCATGTGAACCCAGGTGTAAAGCAGAGACGGTTCCAAAATGCTCTACAAATATGGTTTCTAAAAGTGATAATATGAAAGATTAATCTAAATTGATACTTTTCCCAGTACAGGAGCAATTCCCTGGGAGTGACTTAGGAGTTTTAGGCCATCATCATCAGGATAAGAGCTAACACACTGAAGCAATAACGACTAAAAGGTACCCTGAGTTATTAACGCAATTTCTAAAAGGGCCTAGCTCATTATGAGGATATGGCTATCAAACAAGGGAAATTTAGCTCCATAATACTTGCACGTGTTGCATATTTTTAATGTTTGGGCCCAAAAACCTGCGAATGCATTTGGCTTACTGTTTGGGCTTGTCTGGTGTATGTTTTCTATTGCTGCAACTTCTATTCTGCTAACAAGTTACCCAAAACTTAGTAGCTTAAAACAGTACACATTATGTTAGTGTTCTGTAGGACAGAAATCTAATATGGGGCATCAGTATGCTAAACTCAAGGAATTGACTGAGCTGCATTTCTTTCTGGAAACTCTGGGGGAGAATGTTGTCCTCACTCCTTGGCTTTTGCCTCCTTGCTGCACCTTCAAGACCGGCGATGTTGCCTATCTCTGGTCTTTCTTCCTTTGTCACATTTTTCTCTGACTGCATCCAGAAAAAAATTTTCTACTTTTAGAAATGCATGTAATTAGATCAGGCCTACCCAAATAACCCAGGGGGGTTTGAACCATAATCACATCTGCAAAATCTCTTTTGCCATCTAAGGTAACATATTTATGAATTCTAGGGTATGGGACATGCACATCTTTGGAGAGTCATTGTCACTAGGGAAACTGGGTTATTATAGAGAGTATTAAATGACATATGGCTACAGGCCTTCTGAATGTCCCATTGTGTACATCCCTTAAGGAAGATGTGAATTTTTCAGAGAGCTCTCCCACTCGGCATATCTTGTTAAATTTCCCTACATCTGTAAATGAACCAGTTAGACTAAATGGTCACTAGATACTCTTCTAGCTTCAAAGGCTGGGGTCCCCTAAGTCTGTATAGACAAAACTTCATGCACTGTTCCATGACAAATTTTGATGATTCAGATTTCAAGGCACATTAAAGACTCACAAAAAGCAAAATAGGAAAAGAACAGAAAAAGTACTATTTAGATTACATGGATGACCCAGTCTTATGTTCTATGTACCGGCCAGTCCCTACACGCGGTACTGTGTTCCTTTGGCACTGCCACTTTTTAAAGCAACTGCTGACACACTGGAGTGAGCCTACAGGATAGCAGTCAGGATTTTATTACCATCTCTTTGATTTGAGATATAGTGGAAGAAGCAACAAAAGTTAACTGAGAGAACTGAAATTGGAAAATAGAATAAAGAAGGGGATGTGATATCTGTCTTTAAATAATTGTGCTTATTGAAGAAAAGTGAATTTTATTCTGTGATGCTCTAGAGAGCCAAGGTTGGATCAGTGGGTGGAAAGCACAAGAAGTTTTAATACAAGATGAAACTTTCAAATCATAAGACTTGGAGCAAAATGAAAGCAGCTGTTTGTGGGGGCAGCCACAAATTAGACCATGTATGATTAGACCGTGTGATGCTGGGCTAGATATACTGGAGAAGCAATTCCTCCACTGGTGCAAGCTTTATCTAGTAGTCTTAAAGGTACTCCCCTACCTCCAAATTGCTAGAAATTTTATGAATCTGATTACTATAGAGACATTATTTCCATTTCAATAAAAAGTAGATTAAGAAGATAATTATGTAAGATGTTTGATTGACATTATACATAAGAAAGCCATCTCTACTAAGCAAGGGTAGACAGATTTGGAAATACGCTAAGTTCCTGGAAGAAAGAGTTGGCATTACATCATTCCTAAGGAGGTGGACTACAGCCACAGAAGCTCCACTACAGGGCTCCTCATGAAATTCCCTTTGAAGGAAAAAAAAAAAAAAAAGGAAAGCTCAAATATTTAAAAAAAAAAAAAAAAAAAAGGTGGGGGG
Source organism: Macaca fascicularis (assembly GCF_037993035.2). NCBI lineage: Eukaryota > Metazoa > Chordata > Mammalia > Primates > Cercopithecidae > Macaca > Macaca fascicularis. The sequence goes on along the minus strand of NC_088376.1, from coordinate 166,228,090 downwards.
AATCTACTGGCATAGGGTAATAATGAGACAAAAAGTAGAAAATTAGAAATGAAAGAAATGTAAAATATTTCCCCATAGTTCAGAGCTTTATTTACTAGATGGGTAGTTTTTAACTTGTATATATTTCTACATATATTTATGTCTTGTCATGCCATCCTTGGGTACAGCTTTCTGGCATGGCATGGTGGAGATGGAAAACATGAATTTTTAACATTTAACCTGTAACCATAATGTATTTCAAGAAACTCCATAGACATGTCTTGTGGAAGCCTGAGGCTTCCTGCAACTTAGATAAAAACTTGCTGCTCCAGAAAATACTGCCTTTAGCTAAGTTCATTTTAGCAATTCCTACGCGAATGGTAGCCAGTAACAACAAACTTTGGCAACTTTTTAAAATAAAAAGTTCACACACACACACACACACACACACACACACACACACACAAAATGACAAACTGGCAGGAGGGGAAAATAAAACGTTAATCTTTTGGATAAATAAAGGACTCTAAGACATTGATTAAAAAAGGCTTACAACCCAATTTTTTAAAACATCGGCAAAGACCACATATACAGGCAATTAATAAAAGGAAAACACAAATCACATTTAAATATATGAAGATGACAAATCTTACCTTCCTTAAGCCTATAAAATTGGCAAAATCTAAAAACGTGGTAACAGTATTGATGAATTTGTAGAAATAGACATTCACATATATTCTTATATGCTCTTTTATTGAAGACTCTCTGATAATATTTATCAAGATTACAAATAAATATTCTTTGATGAAGTAATCGTAATTTAGAGAATGTATCCTACAGATATACAAGCATATACAAAAAGACATATATAAGGTTACTCACTGCACTTATTTATAATAACACAAGACTGTAAACAAACTAAACAGAGTTGCTAAATACATATGGAAATCCATATAATGAAATACTATGTAGCTTAAAATCAATGCCACAGCATTTCAACCACTGATATAAGATCTCTAGAAAATCTTTCAGATTAAAAAACTGAGATGCAAATCATTATGCAGAACATTCTACTTTTTATGTAAAATGTATGAAATGATATGCATTCATGTTTGTTTTTATATGCACCAAGAAAAGTCAAAAGTGTACACACAAATGAATAAAAATGAGTATTCATGATTCAGTAGATGGTGGCAGGGGTGGAGAGAGAGTTATTTTATTGTATCACATTTTATACCACATGAATCCATTACCTTTTCAAAAATAAAATTTTAAAAATAATTAAATTGACAATTTCTGACAAGCTGAGGAGATTCAGTAACTATTTACTTTTTTAAAGTAGCCTGTTTCTTTAAAACAAAACAGGTTGAGACCAATGAGAATAAGATTGTATTAAAAATAATGAAAACATAAATTCATGTTGGTGAATGAGAAATATATCATCTTCCCCAATTAATATGGATTAAGTGAGTAATTTTTAAATTCAATTCTGAACTTTCAGATAAGCATGAAAAAGGAAAAAAATTATCAAGTTATATAATTCTTGTTATCTGATAAAACACAGGCTACCATTTTTTTCACAATGAATTAAAATTTCCATAACCTACTACATCATCTAGAGATGGAAACAAAACCACAAGTTTTATAAAAGTTTAAGAAAGATTTTATCTTTGAAATATGTAGCAATTTCAAGTCTACAGATTATGCAGAAGCACGAGTCATATAAAACAAATATTAGCGATTTGTACTTCCTAAAATGGGTCATTTCAAGTAGTAAAAATAGCTAATATTTATGTAATTCTCACCATAAGCTACGAAGTGTTAAGTGTGTTTCATAAATGTGTGTGTTACCTGCACAGCAACCATAAGAGCCAGTCACTTAATATTCCTTTATGCAAATGAGGAAACTGAGGCTTAATGGGTAACTTGATGAAATGTACACACCTTTTAAGTGAATAAGGTGAAGGCAAGCCCACAGGTAGCCTCCAGAGGCAAGGCTCCTAGCCACCACACAATGCTGGCACTTATCCAGCATTAAAAAAGTGGGCAGTCTATTTATTGCATCACTTAAGAATTTCTGCATTAGAAGAAACAGAGGTTAAGGTAATAAACTTTCTCATAAACCAGTATAAGCTTGGAATCTGTATTTTAGTAATTTCTCTGTATATTCTGAAATAGCTGGTATAAAGTCCAATGTCGAGAATGGTTGCCTTAGACTTCCTTCTAGAACATATCACTCAACTGGAGTTCTGAAAGGAGCCAAATAGCAGTCACTTCAAGGACACATTGCCACAAGAGCCTGGTGTGCTGCTATTTTCTGTTGTTGAGGAAAGAACGATCCATATGCTTTGGCTACCACACTCTCAGTTGGCAAGGTCAACATTCTATTTTTAAAAGTTTTGAAGGCTGACTTCATTCCGCTGGAGAGTCATCTCAACAACTGTTTTCCTCTGTTGACCTTGCACTGTGATAGATTTGTGCAGTATAGTGAAGACACAATCTTTGTCCTTGAGAAGGTAGAGAGTTGTCAACTTGAGCAGATGAGATTTACATACTTTGAAACAATTGAAGAACAACAAAAGACTGCATAATGAAGGGCCAGATTGTGTGGTATGGCTCAGTTAGTTATGAGAACTCAGGTAAGGAATATGATGAAGACCAGCGAGAGAAGGCTTTGCAAAGCTCAGTTAGCCCTGAATGTTAACAGAGGAAGAAGAAGATAACATTGAGGAAATAAAATAACTTCAGAAAATGCTGATAGATGAACATGGTATTTTCAGCAGTTTCAAGGAGTCAACAGAGTGTTCATATTAGTTTATTCATGCATTATTTTATTCTTGTTTTGGTGGCCCACTACATGCATATACTCTGCTAAGAATCCAGAATACAAAGAGGCGTAAGATAGGGTCCTTATTGTCTGAAGATGAAGAGTTTACTTTTAGCTGCGATAGGATTTGTACATGTTGAGAACAGAGATGATGTTTATGGTAGAGGAATAATGGGAGCAAAGGCAGTAAAGCTCGCAGAGTGGACAAGGAATGTTGATTGTGGATTAAAATGCAACAGGGATCTGATAAAAGAAACTGCAGAAATGAGACTGCATAGTGTTTTGTTTTGTTGTGAGGAGTAACAAATACCATAATTCAACATTAATATGAATATTAAGAAATATAATGAGGGCAAAGGAGAGATAGTCAATGTCAGTTGAAATAATTTGGAAATAATCCTTTGGAGTGTGGAAATAATTAAAGGAACAATATAACAGCAACATTCTTAAAGATTAAACTGGAGAATGTTAATACAAAGAACAAAATACAGGATAGAGTGTAGCCTGGGAAGATGTCTAGGAGGCATCAGAAAGAGTCGGGACTGATGTAGCAAGGAGACTAAAGTTAACAGAATTGGGAAGAGATCCTCTAGGATGAAGAATCTATGAGATTTGTGAGTGATCTGACAAACATTAAGAATTGAATTGCCTCAAATTCATTCCCAGGTACTCAAGTCTAGTTTTTATTCAACTTTCTGTGTAGGACAAAAATACGGAAGTCTTTCTGGAAGTAAAATAGTGAGTTCAATCTTACACATCAAGGGCACATGCACACAGGGTGAGATTCCATCTTCAGTATGAATATTTGTCTATATCTGTATTAATTACCTTATGAAAGCTGCATCTCACACTTGCACCTTGCACTTAGTTTTCCATTTTCTACATCTCATGGTTCACCAGACTACAGTTTAATAATTAAAGATAAAGTAACATTGAAAGTGAAATTCTTTGTTTGTTTTTTAACGTTCTAAACTACAATGAGTCAAATCCAGGAGGGAGGTTTAAGTGGGTTGGATGAAAAAATCTCCCAAAGTGATCACATCTAGAAGCATTTCTCAGGAAAGAGTAAAGACCTGATGGATGGTCCAACCCTCTGTGCAGGGTTTGAAATAAGAAGCACATGTTAACTATTTAAAGTGCCTGGGAATGTGATTCTTAATAACAAGACCAGGTGACTGCTAACAAGTCCAGGTGAGAAAAGTAAACAAGCTGTGAATCAAACCCAGTTTACCTATGGAATTAAGAACTTGCTCCCGAAGAACCAGACAGAAAATCCAAAATGGGTCAAAAGCAAAGCAGGAATTTTAGACAGTTTGTGATTACCTCACAAAATAAAGGCTGATATCACAGTGAATTCCATTTTCTGAAGGCTACAGAAAGCACTATGGGCCAGAAAGTGCTGTTCCCTTCCCTTTCCAAACCAAGACCCACAGGAGCCGCTAGAAGTGAATGTACAAAGTGAAACAAGTGGAAGAATAGCATTAATTTTCTGAATTAATTGAGCATATTCAAAACCCCCATGGATCCCGGCAATCATTCCAGTTCTAACACTGAGACCAAGACAAAAGAACTTAAAGCTTAAGTCGGTGTAGTTTGGTCAGACAAAAGCTTCAGTACAGATAGAAGCTTGGCTTCTTGTGCCCAGGCCACTGCCAGCCAGTCTGGGTTGAACTTTAAAACTTAAAAGAGCTATTATCTGAAAATGTGTCTGTTTCTTTATGTTTGTCCTTTCACTTGGGGCTTTGTTTTGTTTTCTTTTTTACTTTTCTAATAAACTTCCCCTTGAAAATGTTCCACCTTGTGATTAGAAAGCTGGAGGGCACAGGCAGGGTGGTGGCAGCTGCCATCTCAGCTGGATAACATTCCCTCCCGTTCTTTTTCCCTAGCAGCTGATGAGGCTGGGGCTGAAACAGACAAGAGGTGAAACCCCTGGAGGAGAGACAGACAGCTGTGATCACTAGTTTCTTCCTGCCTGAGGTGTTCTCTCACTGTAAGGCAACAGTACCTATTTAATGTGAGGTATAATACATACAATATTTTGTGTTAAAGACTATGAAACTGTGCAGTATCCACTGATAATTTCACTACTGATGAATTGAGCACTGCACAGTTTCTTAGTCTTTAATACAAAACAAGTATCGCTTTTGAACTTGTATTCAAATAATCTGCACCTAAAATAGAGATATTACATATAAACTACATATAAATGATATTGCTAGAATAATGTGTTCTAACATAACATTTTGCCTCAAGCAAATTGCATTCCAGCATATTTATTTCCAATTTCAAATCATGCTGGGAAGGAATATACATCCCTGGGCACTCTATAACCCCAGGTACAATGCATACAGAGAAAGCCCTGAAAGTAGTACTCAGTTTCTTCCATTCATCTGTTGAGTAGTGTTGTTATGTGCCTTTGTGCAAGTTAGAAGTGGCTAGATTTCAGTGTTAGCACAGGGATTATAGGTAAAGTTATTTCTGCATGTTGGTTGGATGGGGTTTTTGTTGAGCCAACTTTCCCCTGATCTCAATGCAAGTGTTGCCTGAGAAAAAGTGGTAGAATTAAGCCTCATAGTTTACAAAACACTTGGACTGTTTTGTTTTTGTTTTTTTTTTTTTTTAAATCAGATATATTCACGTTCTATTTCATACTGCTGTGACTCTTCTATGCACTAAACTATTATTGACTTTGGAGGTAATGCGGGACATGGAAAAGATGGGGGAAAATCCGAAGCAAATTGAAGCCAATATCATTATGCGTGAAAGAGCAAATGCTAATGCCTTTTTTTAAGAGCAGAGTCTAATGCATGTCTTGACTATTTGCTCCACTGAGAAATTGAATATTGAGAAATCAATCTTGTAGCTTTACATGAGCTGAGGTTTATGGAATGGGACTGAGCCAAGCTGATATTGCCTGATTTATTTTGCATATAACCTTTTTAATCCTATAAATATGAAATGCAACAGTGAAAGTTTTCACTGTTCAATAAAGACTTCTATTGCTTAGAGAAATAGTCAATAAACATCATATTCTTCCTGAGCCAAGATATTATCATTAAAGCCTCTTGAGACTCAGGCTGCCCACACAACCTTTTGGCATAGCTTCTTAAAATAATCACAAGATGCCCAATAAAAAAATTAGACTATGTATCAATACAATCAACAAAAACACCATGTCATTGTATATGTCATTGCCTTGCTGGAGGAGGCAACATTAGCATGATTTTTTGGATGATATAAATGGTAAAGGGGTTCAAGGAAGAATATAAGAACATGTCATCTGAAAATGAAATCAGCATCTTCATTGGGGATCAGTAAGAGAAATGGAGTTTTGTGATACCACATGTATCCTTCTCAAGAGGGAACATTAAAAAACACCAAAGGGCTTGACAATTATGAGGGGCAGCTCTGTTGCTCAGAAAACTATATAGATCCCTCCATAAAACGTGTAACTAACTAATAAACATGACCCTTTTCTGGGAGCTTCACGTCTATAGGAGAGCCGGACAAACTCAAGGGACACCACATACCACATAGAGTGTGTTTCCTTATCTTTCAGGATATGTGGCTATAATTAGAGGTAAGCCCAAGCATATACCAACCTATGCAGTGTAATTGTGACAATTACTGAAGAAACTATCATTAACTGAAAGTTTTTGTGAAGGCTATGTGTTCTAGGTAGAGTTTTGAATGAAAAGAACCATAGCTCACAATAAAGACACCATGTCAGACTAGAGGAATTAAACATGTGGAAGGTCATAATACCATAAAAATCCTAGAGGAAAACCTAGGTAGTACCATTCAGGACATAGGCATGGGCAAAGACTTCATGTCTAAAACACCAAAAGCAATGGCAGCAAAAGCCAAAATTGACAAATGGGATTTCATTAAACTAAAGAGCTTCTGCACAGCAAAAGAAACTACCATCAGAGTGAACAGGCAACCTACAGAATGGGAGAAAATTTTTGCAATCTACTCATCTGACAAAGGGCTAATATCCAGAACCTACAAAGAACTCAAACAAATTTACAAGAAAAAAACAAACAACCCCATCAAAAAGTGGGCAAAGGATATGAACAGACATTTCTCAAAAGAAGACATTCATACAGCCAACAGACACATGAAAAAATGCTCATCATCACTGGCCATCAGAGAAATGCAAATCAAAACCACAATGAGATACCATCTCACACCAGTTAGAATGGCAATCATTAAAAAGTCAGGAAACAACAGGTGCTGGAGAGGATGTGGAGAAATAGGAACACTTTTACACTGTTGGTGGGATTGTAAACTAGTTCAACCATTATGGAAAACAGTATGGCGATTCCTCAAGGATCTAGAACTAGATGTACCATATGACCCAGCCATCCCATTACTGGGTATATACCCAAAGGATTATAAATTATGCTGCTATAAAGACACATGCACACGTATGTTTATTGCAGCACTATTCACAATAGCAAAGACTTGGAATCAACCCAAATGTCCATCAGTGACAGATTGGATTAAGAAAATGTGGCACATATACACCATGGAATACTATGCAGCCATCAAAAAGGATGAGTTTGCGTCCTTTGTAGGGACATGGATGCAGCTGGAAACCATCATTCTTAGCAAACTGTCACAAGAACAGAAAACCAAACACCACATGTTCTCACTCATAGGTGGGAACTGAACAATGAGATCACCTGGACTCAGGAAGGGGAACATCACACACCGGGGCCTATCATGGGGAGGGGGGAGGGGGGAGTGGGGAGGGATTGCATTGGGAGTTATACCTGATGTAAATGACGAGTTGATGGGTGCAGCACACCAACATGGCACAAGTATACATATGTAACAAACCTGCACGTTATGCACATGTACCCTACAACTTAAAGTATAATAATAATAAATAAATTAAAAAAAAAAAAACATGTGGAAGGTCAAAGTCAAGGATGACAAATTCAGAGTTGGAGGACAGCTAATAGATGGGAGATGAAAACTAAAAGAGGTAAGAAGGAGAAATTAGTAGAGGGCCTGCCTGGAAGCTTAATTAAATTAATAAATCAAACTAATAACTCAAAATATTTGTTACTAATAAATTAAACTAATAACTCAAAATATTTGTTAAATAATTATCAAATACACATTATATTCTATCATATTAACAAAAATCATTCTCATTTATTGAATCCATGTCATTTCTCAAGCAATGTGTAAATTTTTGTGCACATATTATCTCTTTTGACCATTTCAACACTGAAATAGTATTATTTTTATTTACAGAATAGCAAACTGCATTCAGGGAAATTAAATAACTTCCTAAGGCATTTTGGTTTGATTAAAATAAACAATGAAGAAATGTAAAGCTATTACTAGAGAGTGACAACAATTCAAAGACTCTAGAGGAAGATGCCCTGTTGTTACATTTGGGCTAGATCAGAGAGCGCAAGAGGCTTAATAAAAGAAACTTCTAGTAGTTTAAACAAGAAGTGAATGTTGTGCACTGTACCTGGAAAGGCATGTTCTGAGAAACTGCAGGGCAAATACAGCAAGGGCATTGAATCACTAGTCTAAGCAACAGTTAAAGCTTATAAACTGGTCCATAACTCACCATACAGGATGTTTGATCTAAAAATCCTACAGCATAATGGTTCAAGGCACAGGTTCAGAAGTAAGCTTTCCTAGGCTTGAGTTTTGTCTCTTCCCAATGCAAACTTTGACATCTTTGGCAAGTTATTGGGTTTCTCTAATTGTTAGTTTTCTCCTCGTAAAATATTTATAATTAATAGCCCTATCTCATGGTACTGTTATAAAAATTAAATTAAATCTTTCATGTAAAATGCAGGACACAGGGCTGATTCAGATAAAATGTATTGATAAATGTCAGATATTATTGATATACTATAAACTCAAATCCTCCTCTCCTTTCCATATATTAGTGCCTAGAGAAACACACTGTCCATTCTTCCCTCCCACTCTAAATTCTGTGTCTTTCACAAGTTTTTGTATATGTAGCTACTCTGGTGTGCAAAAATAAAAAGTATACAAAATATTTTGTAAATCACAAGAAGAAAAAACGTACACCATGATCATGTGTGAGCACATGTGCTCACATGTACACATGCATGCACATACACATTTCAATAAAATATGATTAATGCCATAAGAATTGATATTCTATTCTAATACATTCTCTTTTATTTCTTTCATTTCAAAAATAATGGTTGTGACTCACCAAACTGACTTTATGACTCACCCATGGGTGTCAATCACAGTTTGAAAAATATTTCTAAATTTCTCCTTGGGTTAAGCAAGATTATTACAGAGTCGTGAATCTGCATCTCGTTGCCTAGCCCCTCATAGATTTTTTTTTTTAATTTTACTTAGGCATTATGCTATTATACTACTTTGAGGGGCATTATAAAAATCAGTCTCATGACAAGAAATAACTAGTGTTGTTGAAGATATGGAAAAAGGAAACCCTTGTACACTATTGGTGATAATGTAAATTGGTATAGCCATTATGGAAAACAATATGAAGTTCCTCAAAAAACTTACACATACAGCTACCAGATGATCCAAGAGTTTCACTTCTGGGTATAGATCTAAAGGAATTAAGTTACTATTTTGAAGAGATATCTGCACATGCCCATGTTCATTGTAGCATTGTTCACAATAGACAAGATATAGGAATGATCTAAGTATCCATCAATGAATGAACTTTTAAATATAGTATAATGACACAGTAAAATATTATTCAAACAGGTTCATCCATGCTGCCATTTGCAACAACGTGGGTGAACCTGGAAAGAATTATGCTAAGTAAAATAACCCGAAAAGAGAAAGACAAACTATGACATCACTTATATGTGGAATAATAATATATTAAAAAAAAAAGTTCAACTCACAGAAACAAAGTAAAATGATAGTTACTAATGGTTAGTGCATGGGGGAGATTAGGAGATGTTATTCAAAGAGTCCATACTTTCAGTTTCTGAGGATCTAATGTTTAATATAGTGGCTATAGTTAACACTACAGTTAACCATCAAACAACAGAAATTAGAACTCTGTAGGTTCACGTATACATGGAGTTTTAAAAATTATTATTATTATATTTTTGAGACAGAGTCTCGCTCTGTTGACCAGGCTGGAGTGCAGTGGTGCGATCTTGGCTCACTGCAACCTCCAACTCCTGGGCTCAAGTGATTCTTCTCCTCCCTCAGCCTCCTGAGGTGCCCACCACCACGCCCAGCTACTTTTTTGTATTTTTAGTAGAGATGGGGTTTCATCATATTGGACAGGCTGGTCTAATTTTTAACACTCATAATTTATCCTCATGAAACACGAGGCCTCAAAAATTGGATAAAGACTCATAACTGTTCCTCCCCACAGAAATCTTTAGTAAAAGGCAAAAGATTTATATGATCTGAAGAGAAACCAAAGTTATGCATGGATTTTTTAAAATAAATATACCAAATTTTTTTTTGGAAATTTAAAACAATTTGAAAAAACCTGCAGGGTAACCATGGCCCCTGAGATAATAAGACCAATCCCTGCTCTTCTTCCTCCTCCTCAGCCTACTCAATGTGAAAACAATGAGGATGAAGATCCTCATGATGATCAACTTCTAGTGAATAAAAAAAAAAATTATATATATATATAAATATATTATCTTTCTTATGGTTTTCTTAATAATATTTCCTTTTCTCTAGTTTACTTTATGTAAGAACATGGTAAAATATTCTGATAACAAAAATACATATAATAATACATATAAGAAAAGAGTACATATCAGAAAAAAATAAAATATGTGTGAACTGACTGTTCATGTTATCTGTAAATCTTCTGGTCAGCAGTAGCCTATTAGTAGTTAAATTGTGGGGGAGTCAAATGTTATATACAGATTTTTTTTTTTTTTTTTTTTTTTTTGAGACAGAGTCTCGCTCTGTCGCCCAGGCTGGAGTGTAGTGGCGCGATCTCGGCTCGCTGCAAGCTCCGCCTCCTGGGTTCACGCCATTCTCCTGCCTCAGCCTCCCGAGTAGCTGGGACTACAGGGGGCCGCCCTGTCTGTTTTTAGTAGAGACAGGGTTTCACTGTGTAAACCAAGATGGTCTCCATTTCCGGACCTCGTGATCCATCCGCCTTGGCCTCCCAAAGTTCTGGGATTACAGGTGTGAGCCACCCCGCCTGATCTGTTATATACAGATTTTGATTTCTGAGTTCATCTAACCCCTAAGTTGCTCAGGAGTACACTGTACTGTGTTGTATACAGGTATATCTCACAGATATGCGGATTTGGATTCAGATTACAACAATAAAGAGTATATCATTTAAAATAAATCACATGAATTTTTTGATTTTGCAGTGTATATAGAAATTGTGTTTACACTATATTGTAGTTTAAGTGCGCAATATAATGTGTGAAATAAAAATGTATGTATATATCTTAATTAAAAAATGCTTTGTTTTGCTAAAAATGCTAATAATCATCTGAGCCTTCAGTGAGTCATAATCTTTGCTGGTGGAGGGTCTTACCTCAATGTTTGATGGCTGCTGACTGATCAGGGAAGTGGTTGCTGAAGGCTGAGGTGGCTGTGGCAATTTCTTAAAATAAATAAAAATGAAGGTTGCCATATCAATTGACTCTTCCTTTCACAAAATATTTCTCTGAAGCTTTCATGCTGTTTGGGAGCATTTTATCCACAGTAGAACTTCTTTCAACAATGAAGTAAGTTCTCTCAAAGCCTGCCACGGCTTTATCAACTAAGTTTATGCGATATCCTAAGTCCTTTGTTGTCATTTCAACAATGTTCACAGCATCTTCACCCAGGAGTAAATTCCATCTCAAGAAACCACTTTCTCTGCCGATCCACATGAAGCAACTCCTCATTTGCTAAAGTTTTATCATAAGGTGATTATCATTAATTCAGTCACATCATCAGATTCAACTTCCAATGCCAGTTTTCTTGCTCTTTCCACCACATCTGCAGAGACTTCCTCCACTGAAGTCTTGAGCCCCTCAAAGCCATCCATGAAAATTAAAATCAACTTCTTTCAAACTTGTTTATGTTCATATTTTGACCTCCTTCAATGAGACATGAATTTTCTTTATGATATCTAGAATAGTGAATCCTTTTCAGATCCATCAGAGGAATCATTATCTATGACAGTTATAGCCTTACCAACTTTATTACATAAATAATAGGGCTTGCAAGTTGAAATTACTCCTTGATTCTCAGACTGCAGAATAGATGTTGCATTAGCAGGGATAAAAACAACATTAATCTCCTTGTGCATCTCTCTCAGAGCTCTTGGATGACAAGGTGAATTCTTGATGAGCAATAATATTTAAAAAGAAATATTTTTGTCTGAGCAGTAGATCTAAATAGTGGGCTTAAGGTATTCAGTAAACCACGCTACAAATAGATGTGCTGTCATCCAGGCTTTGTTGTTCTATTTACAAAGCATAGGCAGAGTAGACTTGGCATAATTCTTAAGGGTCCTAGGATTTTCAGAATGGTAAATGAATATTGGGTTCCACTGAATGTCACCAGCTGCATTAGCCCCTAACAAGAGAGTCAGCCTGTCCTTTGAAGCTTTGAAACCAGGCATTGACTTCTCCTCTATAGCTATAGAAGTCTTAGATGGCATTTTCTTCCAATATAAGGTCATGTCATCTTCACTGAAAATCTTGTTGTTTAGTGTAGCCACCTTCATCAGTTATCTTAGCTGGATCTTCAAGATAACTTGCAGCAGCTTCTACATCAGAACTTGTTCCTTCCCTTGTAGTTTTCTTAAACCTCATAAACCAACCTTTACTACCTTCAAACTTTCCTTCTATAACTTCCTTGCCTCTTTCAGCCTTCACAGAATTGAAGAGAGTTAGGGAATTGCTCTGGATTAGACTTTGATTTAAGGAAGGACTGTGGCTGCTCTGAGTTTCTATGAGGACCTCTAATATTCTCATATCTGTCAGAGGGCTGTTCTGCTTTCTTATAATGTGTGTGTTCACTGGAGTAGAACTTTTAATTTCCTTCAAGAACTTTTCCTTTGTATTTACAACTTGGCTATTTGGCATAAGAGGTCTAGCTTTTCATCTGCCTTGGCTTTCAACATACCTTCTTTACAAAGCTTAGTCCTTTCTAGATTTTGATTTAAGAACATTTGAGACATGTGAGTTTTCTTTTCACTTGAACACTCAGAGGCCATTGTGGGGTTATTAATTGACCGAATTTCAATATTGTTGTGTCTCAGGAAATGGAGAGGTCTGAGAAGGAGCGGAATGGGGAAAGGCCAGTTGGTAGAGCAGTCAAAACACACACAACATTTGTCAATTAAGTTCACCATCTTATATGGCTGGGGTTCATGGCATCCCAAAACAATTTTGATAGTAACATCAAAAATCACAAAGATCAAAGATCAATGATCACAGATTACCTTAACACATATAAGGATAATAAAAAATTTTGAAATATTGTAAGAATTGCCAAAATGTGACACACAGACATGAAGCAAGCACATGCTATTGGAAAAATGGTGCCAATAAAGTTGCTCAATGCAGGGTTGTCACAAACCAATTTGTAATAGAAGTGCAATATCTGCATAGCAAAATAAAGTGATGTGCAATAAAATGAGGTATGCCTGTTTAAGAAAAAACTTCCAAAATAAGACGTAAGAAATCCAAGCTGTAAACAATTTTCAATGCATTGAACTACCCCCAAATTAGAAACACCATAAAGTTAAAAATAAGCTGTAGACTTTTAGAACTTTTTTCCAATTGTGCATAACTACAGAAGATCAATTACTAGACTACATAAATAAATCATAAAAATCACTAAGAAAGAGGTAAATAAATCCAGTTAAAAATGAGTAAATGTTATAATTAGGGGCTTTTGGAAAGAGGACGCTCAAGTTTTGTTGTTGTTGTTGTTTGTGGTGGTGGTGGTGGTAGAGACGAGGTCTCACTATGTTATCCAGGCTAGGCTTGAACTCATGAGCTCAAGCAATTGTCTCACCTCAGCCTCCCAAAATGCTGGGATTACAGGTGTGAGCCACTGCACCAGGCCTAAAATGTTTACTAAACATAAAAAGATGACCAAACGTAATTTTACTTGAAGAAACACAAAGTAAAATATTGAGATATTTACACACAGACTAGAAAATAATTTATAAGTCTAACAATACCAAGTGTTGATGAGAATGTAAAGAAGAAAATACAACATATTGAAGAGAGGTCTTGTTTTAACCACATGTGATAACAGTTTGACAATCTGACAAGATGTTAAACTATCATGTAGCTACATCTTATAGATTGGAGAAACGTGCTTCCGGATATAGCTGCATAGGTAGAGTAACACTCTCAGTGTGCACACAGAAACATGTAGATCATGTTCCATTTGACATTGCTTATTTTAGCAGAAAATTTTGACAGACCTAAATGTCCATCAGAGAGGGAGTGGATAAATCAGTTGTGGCATATGCATACAGTGGAATCCTGTGCAATGGTTAAGTGAAGCACAGCAAAATGTATCAACATAGAAAAAAATAAAAACAAGTTGCTGAATGATTTGAAGGTGGTTTTATTAGTTTGCGAGGACTGCCATAACAAAGTACAATGGATTGAACGGTTTAAACAACAGAAATTTATTTTCTCATAGTTCCGTGTGCTAGAAGTACAAGGTCAATGTGTGATTGGGTTTGACTCTGTTTTCCCCCAAATCTCATCTTGTAGCTCCCATGATTTCCACGTGTTTTTGGAGGGACCTGGTGAAAGATGATTGAATCATGGGGGTGGGTCTTTCCCCTGCTTTTCTCATGATAGTGAATGAGTCTCCTGAGATCTGATGGCTTTAAAAACAGCACTTTCCCTGCACAATACTTTTTTTTTTTTTCTTGGCTGCTGCCATCCACATAACATATGACTTGCTTCTTCTTGCCTTCTGCCATGATTGTGAGGCCTCCCCAGCCATGTGGAACTGTAAGCCTAACAAACCTGTTCCATTTGTAAATTGCCCAGTGTTGGGTAAGTCTTTATCAGCAGTGTGAAAACAGACTAATACAGTAAATTGGTACCAATAGAGTGGGGCACTGCTGAAAAGATGTCCAAAAATGTGGAAGCAACTTTGAAACTGGGTAACAGGCAGAAATTAGAACAGTTTGGAGGGCTCAGAAGAAAAGAGAAAATGTGGGAAACTTTTGAACTCCCTAGAGACTTGTTGAGTGACTTTCACAAAACTGCTGATAATGATATGGACAATGAAATCCAGGCTGAGGTGGTCTCAGATGGAGATGAGGAACTTGTTGGGAACTGGAGCAAAGGTAACTCTTGTTATGTTTCAGCAAAGAGACTGGCAGCATTTTTCCCCTGCCCTAGAGATTTGTGAACCTTTTAACTCAAGAGAGATGATTTAGGGTAACTGTTGGAAGAAATTTCTAAGCAGCAAAGCATACAAGAGGTGACTTGGGTGCTGTTAAAGTCATTCACTTTCATAAGGGAAACAGCATAAAAGTTTGGAAAATTTGCAGCCTGACAATGCAATAGAAAAGGAAATCCATTTTCTGAGGAGAAATTTAAGCCGGCTTCAGGAATTTACATAAGTAATGAGGAGCTGAATGTTAATCACCAAGACACTGGAGAGAGTGTTTCCAGGGCATGTCAGGGACCTTTGCAGCAGCATCTCCACAGAACCGGGGGCCTAACAGGAAAAAGTGGTTTTGTTGCCCAGGCCCCGTGTCCGCATGCTGTGTGCAGCCTAGGGACTTGGTGCCCTGTGTCCCAGCCACTCCAGCAGTGGCTAAAAGGGGCCAATGTAGAACTTGGACTGTGGCTTCAGAAGGTGCAAGCCTCAAGCCTTGGCAGCTTCCACATGGTGTTGAGCCTGCAAGTGCACAGAAGTTAAGAACTGAGGTTTGAGACCCTCTGCCCGGATTTCAGAGGCTATATGGAAACACCTGGATGCCCAGGAATAAGTTTACTGCAGGGGCAAGTCCTCAAGGAGAACCCCTGCTAGGGCAGTGCAGAAGGGAAATGTGGGGTTGGAGCCCCCGCCCCAACACAGTCCTTACTGGGGCGCCTCCTAGTGGAGTTGTGAGAAAAGGGTCACCCTTCTCCAGACCCCAGAATGGTAGATCCATTGACAGCTTGCACCTTGTGCCTGAAAAACTCATAAACACTCAAAGCCAGTCTGTGAAGGCAGCCGGGAGGGAGGTTGTACCCTGTAAAGCCACAGGGGCAGAGCTGCCCAAGACTATTGAAACCTACTTCTTGCATCAGTGTGACCTGGATGTGAGACATAAAGTCAGAGGAGATCATTTTGAAACTTTAAGATTTGACTGCCCCTCTGGATTTTGGACTTTGCATGGGGCCCATGGCCCCTTTGTTTTGGCCAATTTCTCCCATTTGGAATGACCCATTTGGAATGGGGGTACACTCAATGCCTGTACCCCCATTGTATCTAGGAAGTAACTAACTTGCTTTTGATTTTCAAGCTCACAGGTGGAAGGGACTTTCTTTGTCTCTGATGAGACTTTGGACTGTGGACTTTTGAGTTAATGCTGAAATGAGTTGAGACTTTGGGGGACTGTTGGAAAAGCATGATTAGTTTTGAAATGTGAAGATATGAGATTTGGGAGGGTCCAGGGGCAGAATGATACGGTTCGGCTCTGTGTCCTCATACAAATCTCATCTCGTACCTCCCATAACTCCCACATGTTGTGGGAGGGAGCTGGTGGGAGATGACTGAATCATGGGGGTCTTTCCTGTGCTGTTCTCATGATAATGAATGGTTCTCACAAGATCTTATGGTTTTATAAATGGGAGTTTCCTTTCACAAGCTTTTTTTTTTTTTTTTTTCCGCCTGCTGTCATCCAGGTAATATGTGACTTGCTTCTCCTTGCCTTCTGCTATGATTGTGAGGCCTCTCAGCCATGTGGAACTGTAAGTCCATAAACCTCTTTCTTTAGTAAATTGCCCAGTGTTGGGTATGTCTTTATCAGCAGCATGAAAACTGAGTGATACAATGTGTTGCAGGTTTGGTTTTTGTTTAGGACTTTCTCCTTGGCTGGCAGAAGACAGCCCTGCCGCCTTGATGTATCCGCACATGGTCTTTCCACTGTATGTTTACATCCTTGGTGTCTCTTTCTGTGTCCAAATTTCCTTTCCTTTCCTTTGATTTTTTAGAGGCAAAGTCTCACTCTGTCACCTACGCTGGAGTGCAGTGGCAGGATCACAGCTCACTGTAACTTAGAACACCTGGGCTCAAGCAATCCTCTTGCCTCAGCCTCCTGAGTAGCTGGGACTACAGGTGCATGCCACTATCCCTGGCTAATTTTTCAATTTTTTTGTAGAGACAGGGTCTCTCTGTGTTGCCCATGCTAGTCTTGAACTTGTGTTCTCAAGCAATTCTCCTGCCTCAACCTTCCAAAGTGATGACATTACAGGCGGGAGCCACTGCACTCTACTTTCCTTGGCTTATAAGGACAGCAGTCAGGTTAGATTAGGGCCTAACCTAACAGCCTCGTTTCAATTTAATCACTTTTTTAAAGACTCTATCTGGAAATACTCACATTCTGAGATATGAGAGGTTCCTACTACAGCATATACAATTCTGGGGGTGAGGGGACACAATTCAGGTAACAGTTAAAAATGATTTTTTGGTTTTATTTTGAGATGGAGTCTGCTCTGTCACCCAGGCTGAAGTGCAGTGGCATGATCTTGGCTCACTGCAACCTCTGCCTCCCATGTTCAAGTGATTCTCCTGACTCAGCCTCCTGAGGAGCTGGTATTACAGGCGCGTGCCACCACACACAAAAGTAACTTTTTGTATTTTTAGTAGAGATGGGGTTTCACTGTGTTAGTCAGGATGGTCTCTATCTCCTGACCTCGTGATCCACCCGCCTCTGCCTCCCAAAGTGTTGGCATTACAGCCTTGAGCCACCATGCCCAGCCACTTTTGTAAAATTTTAAAAAACAAGGAGCTCAAGTACAGATTGTTTACCAGTAAAAGCACTTTACCAGTAGTAAAAGTTTACAATGACAATTATGTCTCAGGGTGGAGGAAAAGAAATGTCCTTGCAATCTTTTATTTCTTTAAAGTAAAATATCTGAAGCTAATGTGACAAAATATTAAGATAAGTAAAACCAAACAAAACCTACAGCCGCATTTGTAATAATCTTCCTTCATTTTGGTATTTTTAAAATTTTTCATTAGGAAACTGACAGTGACCAGTGAGATCCTCATACGAAAACAGTAAAGCTGTGATTGAGGACAGAAAGGAAAATGTTTAGACTCCTCACTGGCTTTCTAGATTCATTTCCTCAGTCCCCAAGTACAACCCCAGACATAAATAAAGCAAATTTACTTCAAGGATTAAAAGGAAGTATTATATTATCTCAGGAATTACTTGCAGCACTCCTCGATTTTTCTCAGATCCTAAATCCCCATTTTACACTTTTTATGAGAAATAAAAACATGCTCATCCATTTTTAAAAGCCAGGTTTACAAATGCAAATACTTAAGAGGATTGAAATTTTTATGTGATGGTGTACTGGTCTAAGTTTAAATGTTGATATCAATGTTTTCGTGTTTTGATTAGGTATGGCAGAACTTTGAAAAGTTGGAAGGCACATTGTATTTATAGAAAAATAAGGTTGAGAGTCTTAGATTTGAAAGGGTAGCAAAAAGTGAGGCTGAAGAGATCCAAGAAAAGTGGTCAACTTCACAAGTATCACCAGTTGCTCTATTTATATGCACCTGAACCTGGGAAAATACAAACTGTGTATAAATGCTTTTGGTGTCCGGCATGATTACATGAGCAGGTATCATCCTGGGAACCTGACTCAGGGCAGTCCAAACCTTTGAAAAACTGTGCCCTCTGGCACACTATCACCAAGAGCAGGCTTCAAGGTCATTCTGTGCCAGCCCTATACTCCAGGGAACTCCTCAGGCCAGCACAGTTAATTACACTAACAGCCAAGGAAATTATATTGGCCCACCACAGCCTAGGAAGATGAATATCTCTTCCTTAGTCACAGGGGGACGTTAATGGTATTTTTATTAACTTGTGACCTGTTGACTGCTATTAGAATATAGATTGTATGCAGAAACCAGGTCAGGTATTGCAGATATGATTATGGAGCAATTACCGTGGCAGCCACTGGACTTCTAATCATTGTTGTCAAAGTGAAATTGTAAAACTCAAAACTGCTTTTTGGAATCCTACAAGAAACGCTTGAGATCAAAGTTTATATTGTCTCTTTGTGTCTTCTTGAAATTGCAATTTGTGATTTCCGTGATTAGACTGGCAAACAAGGGCAGATTTTAAAAGAGAAGAAAACTACAAAGGACAGATGATGATTGGGGTTATCTTAGATTTTGGCGACTCAAGGTTGAAAACTTTCCTTGTTGAAATTGTTTTGATTAAAAATAAATGCAGTTTCCTAGCAATTCTATTTGTGCAGGTATCCCTAATAATCAGTGACCAGATTATATTCTGATCTATTACTTTAGTAATGTGAAAATTCACTTCTGCAATTATGTACAATGTGATATGAAATATAGCATTAAGTACTTCAGTCATGCTCTTTCGAGTCTCATACTAATGGTAATGCCATCAAGGTTGCCAAAGTGTCTTCAGAGTCAATATCCACGGATGCTGATTTATATTTTGCAAAGTGCATTATTTATTCTGTGAAGTGCATTATTTATCCTATAAAGTGCATTATTTATAATCACAACCTTTCTACCCTTCGTTGAAGCAGAGTTTATGCAACCCCTTTTAAACTGCTGCCTTTACATATGGGGTGAGAGCAAAAGGGACAAATGGTACCATTAACACAGTAAATTACAGTATTAACTGACTTGACTAGAAGCAGAAAATACTATATCTGAAATCTTGCCATCCTAATTTAGAGCTCACAAGTGGTTTAGATTAAAAATAAAAAAAATAATAATCTGCCCTTCAGGTTCTTAGCTCTACTAAACATTTGAACTCTCTGTGCTAGAGTTAGTTCTACATGAACTTTAGACAGTCAAGTTTCAGATGGGACTATTTAAGCTCAGAGAGAAGGGAAGCATTGAAAGTAAAATTAGATTGCAGTTGAATCTCTGGGACTCTGGTCAAGAAGAACTCACAAAGGCATAAAATTGATCTTTTGTCCCAGGACAGACATTTTCACCGATCTCTTTATGATCACCATTGCAACTTTTTGCTTTCTATACACTGCATTAGAAACTACTATGGTTTGAATATGATAACAAAAAAGTGTGTGTTAGTAACTTTATCCCCATTGCAACAATGTTGTGAGGTGGTGCCTAAAGAGAGGTGATTAGGGCATGAAAGCTGTGCCCTCATGAATAGATTAATGCTGTTATTGAGTTCCCTATAAAATAACGAGTTTGGCTCTTTTTGTCTCTTTCTCACCCTCTCCCTTTCTGCCATGGGGTGATGCAACAAGAAGGCCCTTACCAGATGCCAACATTATAATCTTGGGCTCCCCAGCCACCCGAATTGTGAGAAATAAATTTCTTTTTTAAATAAGTTATCGGTCTATGGTATTCTGTTATGCAGAATACCAGTATATTTTGTAGCACAAAATGTAAGTAAGCCAAAAACTTAGGATCATCTTAGTGACAAAACCACTTATGTGGGTGTAGTTTACATTAGAAACGAAGCTGCATGCTTCTATTAGTGTCCTGCTGAGAAAAACTATGTTTTCCAAGGTTTTAAAATGAAATATTAATTATATTCTAAGGTAAATTTATTTTCCTGACAGTATAAGAAAGAGCACAAAATGAAAATTGGATAATAAAGTGACTTTCAGGGACATGTACTTTTCAGAAACATGTATTATAAAAATCATAGGATTTGGATCACACAGCCAGTTTACAATTCAAACTTTGCTATCTATTAACAGTGTAAAATTGGGAAATTATTAACATTTCTGACTTTAGCAAGAAGTATTATTTTCCTATAAAATTATTCTGATAAGTAAATGAACATCTGACTTAGTGTCTGGGGCACAGCTCAACTTCAACTCAAGAAATACGCTTTTTCTTTTCCCCACATTGCTCCCTCTTGCTAAAGTTTAAAGCTTTAAGTGCATAGAATGCCACATTTAACTGAATGGCTGGAGTTTAGAAAGAGGTCAAATGAATTGCAGCATGATTTGTAAGATGTAGAAGAAAAACACATTTGCAGGCTGAAAAAAAAAATGGAATCATTCAGATTTAACTGCTTAACACCAGCTTCTCTCTGTTTCCCCTTTTCTGTAACTTCAGCAAAAGGGCCAGGGAAAAATTATTCCTATCTTTTGAATCTCACTCATAATAGGAACAGCAATAGTACAGATATCTGACATTAAAAGAAAACGTGCTAACGTTTGAATAAATATTTACTTCACTGGTTTGGCTTTACCTCCTACTTCACTTATCCTCTGGTGCCTACTGCCAAACAAATAAAACAGTAAAAAAGAAAAACCCAGAGAAAAGTATAGAACCCTATAATACAGAGATTCATGCAGCCCTGAAAGAGAAAAGTAAATTTTATACCAATAGAGTGGCGTCAATAAGAACAGTCAGCTCATAATTATTTTAGTCTCTATTAACATAATTAAGTAGGATATAATATCATGTACAGAAACAATTTACTCTCTCTTGCTTATTTTTATTTACCCAGCTTGTCTGCAACCCTGCAGGAAGTCTTTTAAAACAAAACAATCAATTCATTCCCCTAGTATTGGAACGGTGAAAATGCAGAATGCTGGCACAACATAGGCAGGTTTTCTGCATCAAATGGAAATATAACAGGAATTTTTTAAATGTCAAGAATTTGACTGGGAAAAAGACCCTATTTGTTTCAGCTCTTATAGGTCAGATTTTACCCCATTGTATGTGGGTGTGTGGATGTGTGTGTTATGAGTTAGCAAAAGATCAAATACATCAAAATTCTGAGACTATCTATATATTCTGAATTTGGGTTTGCCTATGACATTACTCCCCTCTGTAAGCGCGGATATGGGCACTGAATGGACACTGTCTTGAATTGAAAATGCCATAAGCTAGCTAGTTATATGTAGGGAGGGACCCTTCAGATTCAGCATAAATTGCCTTCCCACTCCAGAAAAAAAAAAAAAAAAAAAAAAAAATAGTGCTATTGCACTTTAATCATACCCTGGATGTCAGGCCTGTTATATGAATGGTTTTTGCATTTAAACAGTGAAAGTGGATTCAACATAGGGAAAATGAGTTAGCAGCTAACCCAGAAGAAAGGTATCTTCTATCCACAATGAAGGTGTGTCATTTCTCCCTGGAGTGAAAACTCACTGCACGTTCGTTCCCTCAATGCTCAGGGACCTGCCTTTGAAGAAGTTATCCGTTGTGAAGACAGGCGCTTAAATCCTTTCTGTGACCTGAAATCTTTGGTTTCTGCTGCAAATTCTGATACTGGTGTCCTTAAAGGGTAATCTATTAAAACTAATTTCTCAGCTCCTATCCACCAAAAACCAAGCTCAAAGGTTACAGTTGCTTAGCATTGATTCCAAGTAGCCTGCAAATGACAAATCAGAGCAAGGACAAAAGAGAAACAATGGCTTACATATTTTAATTTAGTTATCAAAGATTTTGTATTTCAATTGTGATTCAAACTGCTCCTATATCTGTTAAGTTTTATTAAAATTTTAGGTGTCATTCCTTTTACCTTTACTTATGTAGTAAAGTAGTGATTGTTCATTATCTCGTGAATGCATTTTTGGTCGCATATATAACAAGGCCAGACTGGAGGTTAGGACTTAGAGCTTTGAGTCGTCAACCATTAAGTAAGGCATATATAGGTTGTTTTAATGAGTGTGCACACTGTAATAACCATTATGTTTATGTGTGATGAAAATGACGATGCCAGAACATAATGGCACATACTTTAACAAAGCAAGAATTTAGAATGATCACCACCATTCTGTCTGCTTTTCTTTTTTTTTTCAAGATTCTCCCATTCCACAATAGAGAATGACACACAAATATTTGCTAAAATAGCCAAGAAAGCTACTTCAGTGTATGATGTACATGTTGTATTACAAACTACCCCACAGTAAACTCATGTGTGCGAGAGTAGAATAGAATTCTACATTATTTGTCCTAGTCGTCCTCCAGAGTGATTTCTGGTTCTCAGAAGGCTGAAGTGCCGGGTGTTTGACTGCACTGCACCGTTTGGAATGAAATACAGCATTTTGAAATGACTAAACCTCTTGATGGCTTCACTTCCATTTCACATTTGCAATGTCTTTACTTTTCCATGATAGTTCACAGTTTTCAGTTACTTTTTAAATTTAGCAAACTTGTTACTGAAATACAGCATACATATGGGAAAGTATACAAATCATGAGTAGACACCTTGGTGAATTTTCATGAACAGAGCACACACATGTAACCACCACTTAAACCAAGAAAAAGTACTTGGCCAGCACTTTGAGAACCCGCTCTTGCCCCTCCCAATCATTGCTCATTCACCCTCTATTCTGATTTCTGGTACAATAGTTTGACCTGTTTTGAACTTTATATGAATGGAATAATACTCAATGTGCTCTTTTGTGTTCAACTTCTTTTGCACAATACTGTCTTTAGGAGATTCATCTACACGGTTGTATGTAGTGACAGTTCATTCATTTTCATTGTTATATTGCATTCCATTGTGGAATATACTGCAGCGTATTTATCCATTCTTGTATTTATGAACAATTGTGTTGCATGGAAGCAACGCAGCATTGGGGCTATTATAAATGCTATGCATACTTTTATACATGTATTTTCATTTTATGCACACAGTTATTTAGAACATTTGTAGGATTTGCATTGTTGGATAATAAAGTGTGATATATCCAGCTTTAATAGGTAATATTAG
Source organism: Macaca fascicularis (assembly GCF_037993035.2). NCBI lineage: Eukaryota > Metazoa > Chordata > Mammalia > Primates > Cercopithecidae > Macaca > Macaca fascicularis. The sequence continues at coordinate 166,204,406 of NC_088376.1, read as the reverse complement.
ACAATGTTTCAGAATGGTTTTGCCAATTCACACCACCACAATCAGTGTATGAGAATTCTAGTTTCTCACCAACAACTGGCACAAACCATATTCAGTCACTTTTCTTTCTACTTAATAAATAAAAGTTAATGCAAAATGTTTGCAGTACCACATAATGATGCTACAGATCACTAGCACTTTATGAAAACACCACCATTTTGTCCATATTAATATACCTCATCATCATGATCCTTTCATTCACATTGTCACTATTTTTAAAAAGAATCTCCAAGTTTTTCTCCTCTTCTCCCGCGATTCCAAATAATTCTAAACAAATTCTCTCATTTTTTCTTCTTTTTTTTTTTTTTTTGAGACGGAGTCTCGCTCTGTCGCCCAGGCTGGAGTGCAGTGGCGCGATCTCGGCTCACTGCAAGCTCCGCCTCCCGGGTTCACACCATTCTCCTGCCTCAGCCTCCCGAGTAGCTGGGACTACAGGCGCCCACAACCGCGCCGGCTAATTTTTTGTATTTTTAGTAGAGACGGGGTTTCACCGTGGTCTCGATCTCCTGACCTTGTGATCCGCCCGCCTCGGCCTCCCAAAGTGCTGGGATTACAGGCGTGAGCCACCGCGCCCGGCCTTTTCTTCTTAAAGTGTGTCTCTAAGCATATTAACCTCTTCTTCAAAATTCTGAAGGCTCTCAGTTATCTTCAAATCTTTACTCCACAAAATTACTGGCCCCCTCCCCCATCTTAACTTATAAGCCTTAACTACTTTTTCTTGCATGCATATATATTTCATTCAGGGGCAATCAATCTTCATACAAGTGTGTCAAAAACTTCCCCACAGCCAGTTGTTAGTACATACTATTATTCTTTTATAGTGTCTCTCTCTTTTCCCCACCCATATTTTCTGTCTTACTTCAAATGTTATTTCTTTCAGAAGCCAGATGTGCTTCTTTCCTCCATTCAATTCTTCTGGCACTTTGTCTCCATGAGAGTTAAATCACCCCCCTCCACATTAAGTTACTTAATTATTACATTGTTTTACTACTGTTATACTAGATACTAAATAGGTTCCTTGCTGGAGAAAAAAGACACAGCCTAGGAAAATGCTTTGCATGTAGAAAGTACCCAATAAATAGTTGTAAAATTGAAGTGAACATGCAAAGTGTGTATATGTTTTACTGAAATTCCCTGGATTGTTGGAACATTTATCCAGTAAAAATGACAGATTTTTCTAGGCCAAATAATGACAGCAGTATCTGAGTGTAAGAGAGGAAGTAAAGTTGGCCAAATAATCCGTTCAAAATCTGTTTTAGTGACACAATCTACCTTGTCCCAGATTGCTGCTTATTACATTTTAGGGATCTATATTTTCCATGGAAACTGATTTCTGTAAAAAGGGGGGGAAAAAAAAAGATAGGAATCAATTGATCAATTTGTGCTCATCTAAGATAATGTAGATTTGTACTGGATTATTTTCAAAATTCCCTTGGCACAGATAGTCTTTATCAGACAATGTCAAATGAATCACACTTAACATACTTAGGATCCTTGCAGGTTTAGCAAATCAGTGCAGCATGATTTGTCAGACTCTTCATGGCATTGCTGGGAACAGGTGAGGAAGAAGGAGCACAAGTTTAAGAATCTGATAGACAGAGATTGAAATATTAATAATGCCTCACGTAAGCAGTGTGGATTTCGACAAATTGCTTAATCTTCTAAAGTCTCAGTTTTGTCATCCATAAAGTGGGGATAAATAAGATGTAATTTTCAAACCTGATGTGAAAATAAAATAAGATAATGCACTGAAAGTAGTTAATACCATGGCTGCACCTGAGCTTAGGTCTTTTCTCTATAATCTTCCCTGACTCTACAACTGGGTTAGAGCCTCCTATGTTCTACTTTTCTAGCACACTGTATTTTTGCTTCAAAATTTTATCACAGTTCACATCTGGAGAGTCATTGTTGTAATTACTGCATTTGCTCTCTATAAGCTCCGTTAGAATGGTTCCATGTCTGTTGTATCATTGTGATATATCAAATATTTACCATGATGCCAGACACACAGTTCATGATTAAAAATATTAAAAAATGACTACATTGAAAAAAACCCTCTCACACCACCCAGTCCACACTGACAATAAGGTTCCATGAGTTTGAAAAAAAATACATTAAAAAGTGAATAATATTTTTTTCTTTCAACTTCATAAATAGTTAGAATATAGGGTCAAATGGCTGAGGTTTTTTTTTTTTTTTTAAACAAAACAGAATTTATATTTTCTAATGAGTACTACCCTTTCCAAGGTAGTCACGCTTGCAAGCTGTAAGCCCATTTCTGAGATACTGACATAGCTGGAACAATTCTTTGAAGGGCCTATTAAGGTCCTACTTTCAAAGCCCAGTGCCCCTTATGCAGAAGAATATCATCAAAAGTGGTTAATCTGACTTTGAAGAGAGTATTGTATTTTTGAGAACTGTTAAAAATCATTTAGAATTAACTGACAAATTAAGCAGTTTATTTTGCATCTGAATCAAAGTTTAGAAAACATTCATAAAACTGACGTTCTTCTATCACCATAAATTTAAGGACTTATTCTAAAGGAAAAGAGTTCCATAAATGTGCAGTGAAAGACCCTATGATCTCCCAAAGTACATATTGTGAAGTGAAATATTCTTAGTAATGTATATTTGGTGTATTTGTGAAACACACATAGCTACACACAACAATCTCTCACCCCATCTCCTCTGAAAATTACATTTCTTTAAAGCCTTGTCTGATATAAATTCCATTTTAAACTCATTTTCCACAGCTTTTTCTAAGGAGTATGATGAGAATAATAAATCTCTCTCACTGAATAAAGCACAATACACATTTAATAACATTACAGTTAACATCTCCAAACCTCCCGCTGATCCTAATGCAGCTTCCTAAAGCAGTGGATTTTCCATGATGTTGTCACTATAGGGATTTTATGTTAGAAATGCAATCTAAATAAGCTTTGGCCTTAAATTTTAATCATATAACCATATAATAAAGAATAGAAAATTATAGTAAAAATACAAGTTTGCATATAACTTTTACAGTCTGTAATAGTGAATTCCTATGATACTTTGTTATTAGGATTATATATATACATATATATACACACACATATATATACAGATACACACACACACACACACATACACATACACACACACACACACATATATACAGATTTTTTAAGATGGCTACCATAAAGTGAAAGTCAAAGAAACATCAAAAGTATCCGTGGCACCTCTTCAGTGCTTTTGAATTGTAGGAGGAATAGGAGCACTGTTATGATACACATGGACAATGTTCCCTAGTCATTTCTATTCCAGTGGCAACTATGTTTGTAACACCATTGACTATAAGTGTACCAGAACTGGACCCAAAAAAAAGTGATCGGAAAGGATGGAGTCAAAGACAAGGAACATGAAAGAAAGAAGTTGGAAGCTAGCGGAGACTGGGAAAATTGTGTGCAGTCTGATGTAACTTTGGTCATTCTGCTAAAATAAGCTTATTTCCTTGATAAAGTCATTGGCAACACCCGGAATTATGCATTTTTATTTGCAGGGTGATTTCCAAATAGTTGGTGCCCTACCCAATTAAACGTCTCTTGGAAATTCGAGTTAGAATGAAGGCTGAGCTATTACTTGTAGTAGTCTGTCCTCAAAAGAAGAAATTATTGAAGAAGGTGATTTGTGCATTTGAGCAGTTAACTGCAATCTTTTAAAGGACGTGCTAAAAAAGGTTTTGCCTATGCTTCATCCACCAGGTGTAGTCTGGATTATACTGAGTTTCCTTTCTTTTTTGTTTACCTGGACTTATTTATTTTACTTTCTTTCTTTTTTTCTTTTTTAAGAGACCACGTTGACTGAGACATTTAAAATACAAAATGGTAATTAAGAGTGTTTGAGGCAGCTCCAGCTGGTTCTCAAACAGCTCCCAATAGGTAGGCTGACATTTCCACCCTCTAAGAATCCCTGCTTGGATGCAGTTCAGAGCAGCCAACCTTGATTCCACCCAACATTTGATTAAACAACAGAGAAACGACAAATAGTGAAAGTCGCTTCTCTTGGGCTAGGTTAAAATGACAGAAAATGCAAGAAAAGAGAATGATGGAAAAGGAGATCATGAATTAACATAAAAACGTCGTATCAAATTTCATTCTTCAAAGTGTGCATCTAATTGGTCAATGAGCCTTATAAATGTAGAAATTGTATTAGCATCTCTAGAGCTGAGTATCTTGAGGGCAATTTGAAAGAATTTAACTTTCCTTCAGAATTATGCTCAAACAAGGATTGAGATAAACAGCCACCTGTCTACAAATCTTTAGGAACAGCCTTACATTGTGACTGAAAACCTGAGATATTGCTAGGACAAGAAAATTAAAAAAAAAAATTAAAACAATAATAAGACATGGTTTCACCCTTCTGAAAGTTTATAAGGTAATTGAAAAGACCAAAGTTGTTCAACTGGAACAACTAAATAAAAATGCCAAGTGGTGTAAAATTAAATATCAAAATGTTTCTGTGTGTGTACCAGCTTTGTGGTGTAAATAAGGACAATTGGATAATTATGTAGGGGAAAAAATTTTGTTAACTTTACCACTAGCCAAGTGTAGGCATATGCACTATTAAATTTATGATTGAAAAGTTGTTATTCAATATGGAGAGACTTCAGGGAGGTTACTGAGAAAGTGGGAAGGTTGCATGGGGTTAAAGAAAACGATCACTACTGGATTTCTACTCAGGATTAGGAATCCACAGTCCTAGGTCATAGTTCCAGTTTTTCAACAAGATAATCAAATGTCAATAGCAAATTATTTTCCCTCTCTGGATTTTGATTTTCCCACATATAAAATGAGAGCATTGGACAACGTAATCGCTAACATGTGTTCCATTTTCTATGATGCTTTCATTATGTGCGTCAGCTCCCATTTATCATATCTGCACCGTCCACTGCAGTGGAAGCCTCTAGTGGTGGCTGTTCTTCATTAGTTACTACTAGGCTGAGACCAGTTTCATGACACAAGTTTTCTGGAATCAAGTGCCAGCCTTGTCGATCTCTTATTACTTAGTGATTTATCACATGTCCTCCGATTCCCATTTCAAACAATTCTCTTTCCTCCTTGTTATTTTATCTAATGTTCATTCTCTACAATTAATCTTATTCCTCCTTTAGACCTATTCTTCTTCCACATATTTTTCCTCCTCTCAAGTCTTCTTGAAGGCTTAAAGGTTACACAAAAATATTTTTAAATATTAATAAGAAAGTACTATAATTAGTTAAATCCTTTTTGTCCTTTTCTATTTTGGTAAATATCCCCATGTGGATTGGTCAATACTTTATATTGGATCTGGACTACGAGAAATAGATTTCCTCCTCTCAAGAATAGTCTTTCTAACTGTGCGAACTAAAGGTTAGTATTTATAAATAATACCTAGTATTTAATATATTCATATTTGAAATTAGCATATTCCATAAACAATTTGGTCACCTTAGTACAAGATGTCTACGGAAGTTTATATTACTTATATTGCACAACTATGGAGGCTAAAGCAACTGAAGTCTTTGCCTTGACATATAATACCCTTTCTTTGTTGTGTGATAATTATACTCCAGTTATGTAGAAAATATAATTAGATTCTGTAGTTCTCTCTGCTTTAGAAAGAAAGTTTTAAGTATCTTTTTAATATTTTGAATCATGTAACACATTCCTGGAGCATCAACTTAGCATTTGCAGTCAGCATCCACAGAAAACCTTGCTGTTTGTTTATCTGCTTTCATTCTTTCTCATTGCCCTGAAGCTGCATTTGTTTCTACATTATCGTTACTCTGGCTACACCCAGAGATTTCTTCCGTATTCTTGAACACTACAGACTTGCCTTTCATTAGATTTTTCTCCTTCTTAATGCTTTTTCTTAACCTGGTATACATGTATTCCCCTATTCTTTGTTATACTTTATTAACACCTCTTTTTACATTTGTTTTGCTGATTTACTCTCCTTCACTACCAACTGGGGAATTGCTGTTGGATCTCCTGTGAATCATATATCAGTGTATCTATCTATCTATCTCTATTTATCCATCCAACCATCCATCCATCCATCCATCCATCCATCCATCCATCCAACCATCCATCCATCCATCCATCCATCAATCCACATATCCAGTGTAGTTATCCATTCTAAGTTAAAACTATAGTTGTATGTTGGCAGTTACCAAATCCTTCGCTTAGCTTATATATTTCTCCATCAACATAATCATGGAGAAGCTTCATTGATTTTTAAACCTTACTGTTCCTAAAACCAAATTGAATTTTCATTTTAAGTACTTACTTCAGTCAGATATCTATTCCTCAACATTTTAAAGAAGGATTTGAGATGGCTTACAGAAGCGTGTAATATGGTCAAACAAAATGTAGGACAACTTGACAATATTTGTCAAATCACAAATGTCCACATTCCACAGCCATAAATTCTACTTCGAGGAATCTGTCCTGAGAATATACCTATACATGTACTAAATGATGTATGGACAAGTGTAATTATTGTGATATTATTTGTAATTGGCAATGTTTGTAACTACACATATTGAAAACAACATACCACAGCAGGAGATTGGATAAACACATACAGCATAGTGAAGTATCATTCCACAAAATATTCAAGAAGCCATATACTAATATGGAATAATCTTCAATATAGATTAAGTAAATGTAGACTCTTATAACTTTTGAGGGAGAAAAAAGGAGGGGGAGAAGAGAATAGCTAACTAGTTAGGTAAGTAGATCACACATACATTTCATTATAGATGAGCTTACCTGTCTATATCCTGAGATACTGTATATCTCTGGAAGGATACACAAGCAATGCTTATGTTGATTGATTCCAGAGAGGACAATGGATGACTGCGGGACAGAGGTGAGAGAAAGACTTCTTCTCATGACTTAGCGATACAGAGACCTTTCACAGTATATCCTTTTAAACCTACACCATCTCTTCAAAACTATTTTAAAAAGTGAAGTACCTAAGTAAGATATCATGAAAATAAGAAATGAATTGGAGCAACAGCAAATAAGTATAAAAATATAAAAAGATATTAAGATAAAGATAGCAGTAAGGCCAGTATATAAAATGTTCATTGCAAGGCCTTATTTTCTCTCAGGATGGCTAGACATTTTTATTTCCTTGCTTTGAATGAACTATAATTTCTATTTAAAAAAAAAAGAAAGCACAGGGAAGGTCCATTCATTCCTTACCTGGGGCCTGAGAGGCATGCAGGGGCTCTCATCAACAGACCACTGTATGTGATTTTGCACCAGGCCCTCCAAAAAGTCCCAAAATGCATGCAATTCTAAATTTAATTAGGCTGATTTTTTTTTACATTTCAGCTTTATAGAGAAACGATTGACAAGTATAGTAATACAAAAGTCTACAATGTGATGATACGATACACATACAATTACAAAATGGTTACCACAATCTATTTAATTAGCACATCCATCATCTCACCTAGCTAACTTGTATATGCGTGTGAAAACACAAATATCCACTCTCTTAGCAAATCTGAAGAATAAGCATACCTTGTTTTAGTGTGCTATGATTTATTGCTCCTGAAGAGATTGCACTTTTTACAAATGGAAACTTTGTGGTGACCTTGCATTGAGAAACTCTATCGGCACGATTTTTCCATCAGCATGTATTCACGTGTCTCTGTATCATGTTTCGGCAATTCTCACAATATTTCAGACTTTTCCATTATTATATCTGTTACAGTGATCTTTAATCAGTGATCTTTGATGTTACCTATTGTAAGTGTTTTGGGGTGCCACTAGTCATGCTCATATAAAATGGCAAATTTAATGGATAAATACATTAGTTCTGACTGCTCCACCAACTATCCATTCCCCTATCTTGCCCCCTCTCCTCAAGCCTTCCTATTTTATGAGACACAACAGTATTGAGGTTAGGCCAATTCATACCCAGAAACGTTCTCCAAGTGTTCAAGTTAAACAGTTGCATACTTTTCGCTTTAAATCAAAAGCTAGAAATGATTAAGCTTAGAGAGGAAGGCATCTTGAAAGCCAAGATAGGCTGAAACTAGGCCTCTTCTGCCAAACAGTTAGCAAAGTTGTGAATGCAAAGGGAAAGTTGTTGCAGAAAATTAAAAGTGCTACTTCAGTGAACACATGAATGATAAGAAAGCAAAGCAGCCTTCTTGCTGATACAGAGAAAATTTTAGCCATATGGATATGAGATCAAACCAGCCACAACATTCCCTTAAGCCAAAGACTAATCCAAAGCAAGGTCCTAACTCTCTTCAATTCTGTGAAGGCTCAGAGAGGTGAGGAAGCCATAGAAGAAAAGTTTGAAGCTGGCAGTGATTGGTTTATGAGGTTTAAGAAAAGTACAAGGGGAAGGAGCAAGTTCTGATATAGAAGCTGCTGCAAGTTATCCAGAAGATCCAGCTAAGATAATTGATAAAGATGGCTACACTAAACAACAGATTTCCAATGTAAACGCAACAACCTAGTGTTGGAAGAAGATGCCATCTGGGACTTCAACAGCTACAGAAAAGTCAATGCCTGGCTTCAAAGCTTCAAAGGACAGGCTGCCTCTCTTGTTAGGGGCTAACACAGTAGATGACATTCAGTGGAAGCCAATGCTCATTTACTACTCTGAAAATCCTAGGGCCCTTAAGAATTACGGTAAATCTACTCTGTCTGTGCTCTAGAAATGGAACAACAAAGCCTGGGTGACAGCACATCTGTTTGTAGTATGGTTTACTGAATTGCCCAATTTGAGACCTACTGCTCAGAAGAAAAGATTTCTTTTAAAATATTTATGCTCATCAATAAGGCAACTGGTCACTCAAGAACTCTGATGGAAACATACAAGAAGACTGTTTTTATGCCTGCTAATGTAACATCCATTCGACAGTCCATGGATCAAGGAGTAATTTTCACTTGCAAACAAGGGGATGGAGGGCACTGTGACAAATAGCTAATGCATGTAGGACTTAAAACCTAGATGATGGATTGATAGGTGCAGCAATCCACCATGGCACATGTATACCTATGTAACAAACCTGCACATTCTGCACGTGTATCTCAGAACTTAAAGTAAAATAAAATAAAGAAATACAGTTTGTAATGATATAGCTGCCATAGATAATGATTCCTCTGATGGATCTGGGCAAAGTAAATTAAAAATCTCTGGAAAGAATTCATCATTTTAGATAACATAAAGAGCATTCATGACTTATGAAATGGGGTCAAAACTACCAACGCTAATAGAAGTTTGGAAGAAGTTGATTTCAACCCTCATGAATGACTTTGAGGAGGTTAAGACATCAAGTGGAAGAAGTAATTGCAGATGTGGTGGATATCACATGAGTAATAGAAATGAAACCTAAAGACGTGAATATAATAGAAAATTAGGATAGAACAGAATATGACTAGAATATTACATAAACTTTAGTTTGACTTTAGTTGATAAAGTAGGAACAGGGTTTGAGAGGATTGACTCTAATTTTGAAAGAGGTTCTACTGTGGATAAAATGCTATCAAACATCATCACATGATCCAGAGAAAGCACGGTGAAAACAAGAGTCAATTGTTATGCCAAACCTCACTGTTGTTGTATTTTTTCCTAATTGCCATAGCTGCTCCCAGCCTTCAGGAACTACCACCCAGATCAGTCAGCAGCCAACAAAATCAAATCAATACCCTCAACCAGCAAAAAGATTATCACTCCCAGAAGGCTCAGATGATCATTAGCGTTTTTTAGCCATAAAGTATTTTTAATTATGGAATGTACATTTTCTTTTCACATATAATGCTATTGCACATTTAATAGACTACAACACGGTATAGACATAGCTGTTATATGCACTGAGAATCCAAAAAATTCATGCAACTTGCTTTATGCAATATTCTCTTTATTGTAGTTATCTGAAACCAAACCTGAAATATCTCTGAGATATACCTATATAAGGATAAAAATACAGGAGGCCAGGAATGGTGGCTCACACCTGTAACCCCAGCACTTTCGGAGGCCGAGGCATGAGAACTGCTTAAGCCCAGGAGTTCGAGACCAGACTGGGCAACATGGTGAGACCTGTCTCTCCAAAAAATTTACAATATTATCTGGGCATAATTGTACATGCCTATGATCTCAGCTACTCGGAAGGCTGAAACAGGAGGATCACTTGAGCCCAGGAGTCTGAGGCTGCAGTGAGCTGTGGTTGCCCTACTACACTTCAGCTTGACCAACAGAGCAAAACCTTGTTTCAGAAAAAAAAAAAGAAAAAAAAAACATGAAAATACATATTTCTTCATAAACATGATCTTTAATAGTTTATTCTTTAAGCACATGGAATTTATTTTACTATAATATAATGCAAATATTGAATTTTGCCATTTTTCTATGTTGCTTTTGGTTCACATACCATTTACTGAAAACCCCTACATTGCTTTTCTAATTAAAAACATCACACCTCAGGCCAGGTGTGGTAGCCCATGCCTGTGATCCCAGCATTTTGGGAAGCCGAAGCAGGAGGAATGCTTGAAGCCAAGAGTTAAAAATCGGTTTGAGAAAAATGATGAGATCCCATTTCTAGAGAAAATTTAAAAATTAGCCAGGTATGGTGGCATGAGCCTGGAGTCCCAACTATTTGAGAGGCTGAAATGGGAGGATCACTTGAGCCCAAGAGGTGAAGGCTGCAGTAAGCTATGATAGCAAAACTGCACCTCTGTCTGAAAGATAAAGTGAGACCCTTTCTCCAAAAAACACCCAACCAAACAAACAAAAGGCATCCCACAACCTCATATACTAAATCCATACACAATTGAATGTGTCTTAAAATGTTAATCCAGTTCCCTATGTGTCTATCATTGACTCAATGCCACACTGTCTTAATAACTATAGCTTTAGTATAAACCTTGACAAGAACAAGCCTTCTCCCGCAAAATTGCACCATATTCTTTTTTTCAAAATTGTATCAGGTGTTCCTGGAATTTTGTACTTTTATTTCATTTTTTACCCCAGCTCTATTGAGATATTGGCAAATAAAAATAGTATACATTTAAGGTATATAATGTGATGTTTTGCTATAGTCACACATTTTTATGAAATGATTACCACAATCAGGCTAATTAACATATCCATTACCTCACACAGTTACCATTGTGTGTATCGGAGTGTGTGGTGAGGCACATAAGATCTACTGTCTTAGCAAATTTAAAGTACACAATAGTTGGTATTGTGAACTATATTCACCATGCTGTACAATAGGTCTCCAGAACTATGTTATAACATAGCTGCACTTAAAAAAATTATATCTCATATAAGTCTTCTATTTTACACATTGTTTTGTTTCATATCTGCCCAAAATTGCTGTTGAGAAATAACCAGGTATGTAAAGGCACAAACTGACAGTTTTATCTAACTTGGGAGTCAATTCCATCCTGCCCACTCCCTCTTCACCACACCCCATCCCACCCCCAGCCTAGCCCTGCTCCTGCCCTGAGGGGAGCAAGGGAATGTAAACTCTCATGCTCTTCTTCACAGCTGCTTAATTCAAGTTTGGATTAGTTCCAGCCACCAGCATCCCAGAGACTCCATGCCGGAGAACAGGACAGAAGCTGCCGTTCAAGGACATTGGTTCAGAGGTGTCAGTGTGGCTGAAGGAACAGAATAACAATAAAGGATTTAAAAGATTAGATGTGAGAGGACTTCACGGAAGACAGTGGACTTCAGCCAAGCAGCATAGTGTGGAAAGGACAAGGGAAGGTCTGCAAGCCCTAAGTCCACAATATCACTTAGTACCACGGCCATTTAATGTGTATATGATAAATAACACATGGCATCAGGTAATTTTGAACACAGATGTTGACTTCAGAATGACAGATAAAAAGTATAAAATATTATTATTTGGTCTTACAGAGAAACAATTCACTATATTTCAGGATTTTGGTCACATGAAGTATGCTACAGAATGTACTTGATTATAACAGCAATTGTTTATATATATTCAAGGGTCACGACATATTGTTTGTGTGAAAAAGTCAGCTAATATAATGAAAGGGAGAAGTCTAGAGGAAACCTGACTCTGTCGCCCAGCCTGGGGTGTAATGGCACAATCTTGGCTCACTGCAACCTCCACCTCCTGGGTACAAACGATTCTCCTGCCTCAGCCTCCCAAGTAGTTGGGCTACTCCCAAGTAACCTGCCTCCACGCCTGGCTAATTTTTGTATTTTTAGTAGAGAAGAGATTTTGCCATGTTGGCCACGCTAGTCTCGAACTCCTGACCTCGTTTAACCACCGGAGCCCAGCCCCAGTCATTTGGTTTTGAGCATGACTTTTATTCCCTTATATTTTAGCTCTGAGGATTTAAATACTAATCTATAGCAAATGCATAAATGCTGAAGCCTTGGACCCATTTTTTGTTCAATCAGTTGTTGAATGATGAAGATTAGAGCAAAAGCATTCTGATAGGAAAAAACATGACCCACATTTTCTATCAATTACACTAATAAATTGTGCACAAAAATGAAGAGACGTGGCAAAAGAGACAGTTTACTGTTCATTTCAGACTGCATCTTTGCCATTCAAATATGTGGGGTCTTGTTTATGTTACCTAGTCTGTATAAGAAGAGAGAAAATTGGACTAGAAGCTAGAAATCACTGGATAATCAATGCCATTCCTCTGTAATGTCATGCTATGAAGCAGTATTCCTGCAAACAAATATTGCTTACAATAGCTTCATGGTATTACCAATTGAACATTAGAGAAATGACTTTTCTATCAAATTCTTTGAATTATCAAAGTATTTTCTTATCTCCTTAAATATTACTCCTGTATTTCTGCCCTTTGAACTCACACCAACTACTATCACCACCACCACAAAAACTCCTAACAATGTAACAGCTGTTCAATTGTTAAGGAAGAAACAGAGGTTCAAGAGCTTTTTCCTGAGTGGATCTATTCCAGGACAGAGGTGTTTTAGAGTCAATATTTTGCAGCACAGTAGTATGTTAAAGTACTTCTGAAGCATCAGGGAGCTGTGAACCAGCAAAATTCCTGCCGGGTACAACCACATCCATTCCCTTTGAGCCATGCTGTTTAATTCTTGGAGCCTGCTATTTGGGTAATGTCAGCACACTAGTGAAATGACTGAAAAGCTGAAATTGTTTTTTTAAAAGTATGCATGTATGGGTTGGGCATGGGCAGAATGGGCAGTTTTATTTAGAAATGTGTTCATTTTCAGTAATTATGTGGCTTGGTCAACAATAAAGTGCTATGAAGAAATACCTCAAAATACCTGCAATAACATATTTTAAAAATACATAAAGTAGGCCGGGCGCAGTGGCTCGCGCCTGTAATCCCAGAACTTTTGGAGGCCCAGGCGGGCGGATCATGAGGTCAGGAGATTGAGACCATCCTGACTAACATGGAGAAACCCTGTCTCTACTAAAACTATGAAAAATTAGCCGGGCGTGGTGGCAGGTACCTGTAGTCCCAGCTACTCGGGAGGCTGAGGCAGGAGAATGGCCAGAACCCGGGAGGCGGAGCTTGCAGTGAGCTGAGATAGCACCACTGCACTCCAGCCTGAGTGACAGAGCGAGACTCCATCTCAAAACAACACCAACAACAACAAAGCAAACAAACAAAAGCATAAAGCAGCACAGAGAAGATAATACAGGGACATTGCAGTGCACTTCCCAGATAATTCTTTAGGATCAAGGCACTTCCTGCTCCACGTGACTGGAGTCTTAGCTCCTGATTGCTCCTAGCTAGGTCCCTCTCCTGTAGTCGGCATTGATTAAAGGAAAGTGCTTCATCCAAGGCTCTACTCCTTTCCTGAGGACAACCTGCACCCAATAATTTGTCAATGTGAGGATACAAAGGTATGGACCCCTTGTATCAGGTGGGAAAGGGAGTGATCCTGGCTCCAGAAATCCCCCAGAGTGTTGGTGGAAGCCTCTGTTGTACTTCATTGCTGTTCAGCCTCACCCTCTGCCCAGTCCTGTATTCCTCTCTCTCATAGGTGTTGTTTCCAAGAGCTCTTCTAAAAGCTTTCATTAGTAATTTTCTGTCTTAGATTCTCTTTCTCAAATCACCTGACCTAAGAGCTATATGTATCTCTGGCTTGCTGGCACTGAGTCCCTCATTTCTAGTGGTAGGTGGGGCACTGATACCCCCTGACATGTGGTTGCGGTGAAATTCTTAAAATTTCCATCAGTGTAGAAAATGTCCCTTCAGTGTAGAAAATTTTACAGGAAATATCACAGGTGTTCAAGAAGTTTGGAGAAATCCTAATTATAAAGATTTTGGAATAAGATGACTTGCTAGGCACCATCAATGCCTTGAAGAAAGACAGCAAAATGATAAAGGTGATTAATCATCAATATAAGGCACAGTTTGAGTGCCAGAAGGCCTTCATGGCAACATGTAAACTCTCTTCTACTATAGCCAGAGGACAGAAAGAGCTGAGGATTGGACCTAAGGCTTAATTATAAGAGTAGCAGAACTCAAGAGAAACTTGAATTTCCAATGCTCACAAGTTGGCTAACAAAATTAGGAGTGGGACTCTGGGACTGAGTGTGGGGACATCTGGGTTGACATACTCAAAAATATTGAATCCCCAGGATCCCCTTAGCACTCTAGGCCTCCAGAAGAATCTCATCCTTACTTGTTAAAAACTTTGTGCTCATTTCTTCTTTGAAGATAAGGCAGAGGCTATGATATTGCAAGACAAGAAACCCTCTGAGAACCCACTTCTAAATATCAGACAAATAACTAGGATTAATCTTCAACATAACCCAGACAAGGGTGTACTGAGCCTGTTAAAGAAATACAGGGATGATACTCTGAAGGAGCTGCAGGGCCTACTAACAGGCTGGCAGGAGCTGGGTTTGTATATGTGGGCTTGGATCACATGAGATAGTACATATGCAAGTATATCCTGAAGGTCCTGACCATTTTATTCATATGAAAGCATCCCCCCATGGTACAGAATTTAACACTCTAGTAAGAACACTGAGAGACAATATTCCTAGGATAACTCTGGAAGCTTGGATAAAGTGATGATCCATACAAATGAAGTAGAAATACTAACTCTTTCATGGTAAATGGTAGAAAGTCTCAAAGAAGTGGATAGTATAGTAGAGTGTATATATTACTTAAGGCTAGAATAGCATGAAATAGCATCGCATGCTATTTCATGTGATGCTATTTCATGGAAGGGACTGGAAAATAGTTCCTTTACTAAAGAAATATGGAATTTGCTGGTTTTTTTAAAAAAGCACCAGAATTAATAATCACAGTGGTGGAAATTCTGTGTAGGCCAGAGCTAATAGTAAGAGATGATACTAAATAACTGGGCTTCCTGATAGCAACAAAGATGGTTGCAAAGATGATTGTCAGGTACAAGCATTTAATCACCAGGAGCAAGATTGTATGTGCAATTATTGTAAAATGGCTAATAGAAATAATGCCTCCAAGAGCAAGATAGATGGGCATCTAGCAAAGATATTGCTGAATCTTTACAACAGTAACAACAAAAGAATCAAGGATAGATGATTTGGAGGCTGAGGGGGTCTGCTCAAATAAAAAGCCCACTATCCCAAACCCAGTTTTCACACCTGAGCCAGGTGGCAGACCTAGTTCCCCCTGACAGAAGGAGAAGCTGAATCCCCATCAGAATAAATGTTTCAAACATGGCTCTTATCTATGGCTTGTAGCCATTTACTCAAGTAATCATATGGTGGGGAAATGGGGATATCCATACTTTTCAAGGACTCTTGGACAAAGATCGAGATGACATTAGTATCCACTGACCTTAAGCTTCATAATGGTCCTCATGCTAGAAAGGTGGCACACATGGTCCCAATATCAAATGGAGTACTGGCAAAGGTCAACTCACATTGAGCCACTGTACATAGTTGAAATGAACATACTCAGTAGTTAACAAAACCTCTATATAGATTCCTTGATCTGAAGATAAGAGCTGTCATAGTAGGGAAGGCCATACAGAAGCCTCTTAAAGTGTCCCTGCCCTAGCCAAAATTAAAAAAATCGTAAACAATATTGGATCCTGGGAATAATGACAGAATTAGGGTTACCATTCAATTATGCAAAGGTGGTGGTTCTCATCATATCTCCCCATTTATTAACCAGTTTGGCCCCTACAAAAAAACAGAAAGATTCTTAAGTGTGACAGTAAACCATGAAGACAATAAGAGATAGTCCCAACTGCAGCTGCTGAGCCAGATGTGTTATCTTTGTTAGAGCACAGTAACATGGTCTCAGGTATGTGATATGTAGCCAATGATAAGCTAGACTGATTCTTTCCTATCCCCATCAGTGAGGAGAGCCGGAAGTAGTTAACATTCATGTAGGAAAAACAAGAGTATTATAGTCTTGCCAGAGGCCCAGTTAAATTTTCCACCCTCTTTCATAATATATTTCAAAAGGATTTGGAGTGTTGAAACAAACATTCCACAGATGGGATTTGTCCACTATTTTGAGATTGTTATTTAAAATGGACTCAACAAGTAAAAGTTGTCAGAAGCCTTGGTAAAACATATGAGCTATGAGGAATCAAGGACATACCATACTAATAATGTTTTTAGGGATCCAGTTATGTTGGGTATGCCAGGACATCTCCTCCAAAGGAAAAGACACATTATAGCATCTTGCACCTCTTTTCACTAAGAAAGAAGCATAATGTCTGCTAAGCCTCTTTGGTTTCAGTCAGCAGAATATTTCACACTTAAAAAACACTACCCTGCCTCATTTACTGAGTGATCTGGAAAGCTGCCATGGAGGAGGAGGGCCGAGTGTAAGAAAGGGCTCTGCAGCAGCTGTAGGCTGCAATGCTTGCAACCCTGACACTTGGACAATATGATCCATCAGACTTTAAGGTATTAGAAGTATCTGTCATGAGAAAAGACACTTATGAAGTTTAGGGCAAGCCCCAAAACAGGAGAAGCAAAGTCTAGACACCTGAAGTTCTAGAACAAGACCATGTTATATGCAAGCAGAGATTTGCACACCATTTGAAAAACACTTCTGATCTATAGTAGAAACGGAGTGCCTGGTGGTGGAGAATCAAGTGACTGTGAGGTCAGAGCTGCCCATTATGAGCTGGGTTCTGTCAGAACCAATTCATAAGGTAGATGGATCCAGCAGTAATTCGTCGTAAGATGGACGTGAGGAATCTGGGATCAGCATAAACAAGGCCAGAGAGTACAGATAAGCTACATGAACAGGTGGCCCAGAACCCATGTCACCCACTGTGCTTCATCAGTAACTCTTCCTTAGTTTATACCTATGGATAAATATGTGTGTGGAGGTAGAGAGGAGTCTCTTATGAATAGCTGACAGAGGAGAAAAAAGTCTGAGCTTGGCTCATGGATAGGACATCTCCATATGCTGAAGATGGACTGCTGCTGTATTATCCCAAGTCCCATTCAGGGGTGAACATAAAAGAGAAGAGTTAGGCAAAACTCTTTCACCGGGTAGAGATTTGAGTGGTACACTTGACATTTTGTAAGAAAATAAAACTGTCCTGATATAAAATACACACACACACACACACACACACACACACACACACACACACACACACACATATATATATATAGGAATTCAAAGGAAGCATTGAATACCTTACCTAATTGGCCAGAGGCCTCCTGGGACACTGAAAGATAGGGCTCGAGAATATCTAGAGAAGAAGTAGATGGATGGATTCTGGAATTCCATGAAGTGTGAAGAACTTTGAATTACATATTAACACATATTGGAGAGCAGCTAACAAGTAGGAGACTACTACTAAAACCAATTAGAGGAATTCAGCCAGTGACATTGAATGTCACTTGACATTAGTCATTCTCTGTCATCAGCCATCCCAAGCGTTGACGCAGTGTGCACACGAATTGAAAAGACATGGTGGCAGGAAGGGAAGCTATGCATAAGCCCAACACAATGGGGTCCCATTCACCAAGTCTGATCCAGCTATTCCTGCCACCAACTGTCTAAACTATCAGCCACAAAGACCAATGCTGACTTTCTGATATGGGACCATATCTCAAAGAAAGTAACAAGTCACGTGGTAGAAATTGGGTACAATGGGCCCCTACCACTCCTTCCCTCAACTGACACCAGCATGAAATGCTCCCAAATTACCTTTAGAATGGTCTGAGATCTTGAATGCAGCTACATAGCAGTTCTGCTTCTCCTTTTGCCCAACCTCACTTCCTTCACCCCTCATGGGTATTGTTCTGAGAATGATCCCCAACAAATCTCCTGCAAGAAAAAATCTGTCTGATTGTTTCCCAGGTAGTCCAATCTAAGACAGATGGCAAGGTCCAGGATTTTCCCAATGATCCAAAGTAATTACCTTCAGAAGACAACATGAGTTAATATCAATGGTCATTTTTCCACATCTGCAAATTCAGCAAGATGGTATTACTTCTTACAAATTTTCTTTCTGCTCAAGGGTGAGTTAGTAGCAGTAATTTGGAGAAAGAAATTTTTGTATTTACATTCTATTGAAATTACTTAATGTCTCCCTGTTGTGACCTAGAAAGTCATAGAATTGGGTCTGAGAAAAGCCCCATAAATATGTACAGTCTATCAGAGGGCTTCAAACAAGTAATGCTGTCTCCTTTTATATACTATGAATGGGAAGTTCAGAGATTAGTTGTCTTGCATAAGCTTCATAGTTAATACTAAAGGAGAAATGAGAAAATAAATCTAGCAATATTTACTACTGTGTTTCATTCTATTAATATGCCATTCTTCTAAGTCTTTGAAACCTATTAAAGTCTAAGTAAAATAAATTATTGTAATAAAGAAATTCCATCTACTTCTAAAGAGCTACTTGCTAAAACATTGTGTGCATTTCTCAGATACAATGTTCATATTTCCACCTTGGAAGAGGAGAGTTGTAACTTGGATAACTTGTTGAAGAGAGAAGTGGAAGGATTTGTCTTCAAGAACTTTATAATAAAACTACTTTAAAAATAGGAGAGTCCATCTGGTCCTAAATTTCTGTGGAAAACAAAGGTCTTTCAAACAATCAAGATCTCTTACTGACATTTCAAAAGAAAGAATTTTTTATTCTAAGAAAGTTTAATAGATACAACCTTCATAATCAGATAAGCATTCTTGAGTTGCAGTTTATGCTCATTGCAACATTTTCCATTCTTAGCAGCAATCATAAATAAACCTAAGATCCATCAGGATGTTCTTTTAACTACAGTTAAGAAATGAAAATTCAATGTGACTTATGTATAATTAAATTATTCACTAACTATAAGCCATACTTTTTTACATTCAAATGAGTTAACTAGATTAAGAAAATGCAATATACATAGTGGATAAATAGCCCAGCTAGAATCCACTCTCAGAATCCATCACATACTGGTTTTACCATGTTGAGAAAAATATATAATGTATAAAAATGTACAGAATGTATAATCACAGCTTAGCACTAAAAAAAGTGGAAAAATGAACGGAAAGTAAGAAAAGGATTGGCCAAAAAATTAAAAATAAAGAAGGAAATGACATAATGAGAAAAACAAAAGTATCTTTGTGTAAGGGTAGAAACAAAGAAACTAAATTTTAAAATACAGAAGACAAAGCAGTGATATTTCAAGGGCAATGTTCTGTCTGCCTTTCTTAGAATAAGAGTTTTTTTTGAATGGTTCAAGTATTTGATTAATTGTGAAAACAGTAAAGGGTATAGTATACTCAAATGTACATTAACTGAGCCAGTGTGGTTGTGCTGGGAAAAACAAATCAACTCAGAGTCAGAGGGACTAGCTCAGAGAACTGGCCCTATTCCTGTCAAATGGATGTCATGAGAAAACTCACTTAGCTTCTCTGTGCTTTGGCATTTTATTTTAAAAATGAAGCCATGGGGATAATTGTTTGCAGTCCTTCTAGTCCTATAATTCTATAGCAATTCTTATTTCTCCAGGCTTGTTATTTTAGGAGATATAAAATATTTAATATTTTTAGAAATATTTCTTGAGTACAGACTCTATTAATAACTGTTTCCATTTATACAGAATTTTATACTTTTAAAGGTTGTTTTCACATTTCTTTACCTCATTTAATACAATGAGTAAGATGTGAGACATGTAATCATATCTCCATTCTACAAATGAGGGATTATACACTCAGAGAAGTTAAGTGACCTACCCAAGATTATAGAGGATTGAAAGGCAGGCAGAAAACTCAAAGCTGGATCCCCTCATTACAGGGCTGCTCCACTGTCTAAGCTATCCACAATTGCATATGAAGAGCTTCTTTGAAATGAGGTTTCACTGGATATAAGAAGTACTCATTGCTCCCAACCTATTTCAGAATTCTCTTGACTCTATGCACTGGAGGACTTGAAAAGATGAAAATGTTGGAAGCCCAAATGTACTTATGTGTATATATAGATAATTCCATTTGTGTACATTTTCTCACACAGTTTCAGATTGTCACCATTTTTCAAAATGTAGTTTAGATTTAGAAAAATTGAAAACATTATAGAAATCAATATTTGTTAAAGTACAGTTCCTCCTAATGCCTACTTATTGAAAGATTAAGATATCTTTTGTAATTCTTAACCTCCCACTGTCACCCCAGAAAAGATAATCTATGGTTTGAAAACGTTAGGAAATGCTTCCCTGAGTTAATTAACAGTAACCTTAATTAAAGCTATAGTTGATCAGGGTGTCTTTAGTACAGGATGTTTCAGGGCTTTTAATATGCTACTGTGCATTGTGAATTTTCTAAAGGAGGAGACAATACTTAACATTTCTCAGACTTATTTAAGAATTAACTTTTTAAAGGAAAAATCTAATAATTTATTGAACTTCTGTTCTATAGATAACAGTTTATGAGTTTTGTCTCCTTACAGCTAGAAAACGCCTTAGAAATTATTTATTTCAACTTCTACATGTTACAGATGAACAAAATGAAACCCAGAGAGGTCAAATTACTTGCTCAGAGTCACACAGTTACTGAAATGGCTCATGATTAGAACCAAGATCTTCTGACTTCCACTACAGTGTTGTTTTCATTTCACAGAACAACTTTCTGTAAATAAATATGAATTTTAATTGTGAAAATAGTTGTGCCACCTTTTTCATATTTGGCAAAGCCAAAGTCAATTAACATTGATTTAAACAATGTGTAAGCAAAATGTCTTTCCAAATATAAGGTATGTAATTACTAGAGTATGTTTTACCGTAAGTTCAACATGTTTTTAAACACTTTGATTTTCTCTATTCATCAGGGAAATTGAACTTTATAAAACAATATTTTGATTTCCTTTACAAATGTTAGAATCTTTATAAAACTAAAAGATATATTCTAATGGAGAAAAGAAATCATATTGATTATCTACAGTGTACCCAGCATTTTATCTACAATGTATTTAGTTCTCAAGATAACTAACGATAAAAAGATATTAGCTCTGTTTCCAATACTAGATGAAAATTAGGCTCAGAATGTCACTTACAATGTCCTAGACCACATGACCATCAAGTAGAGGAATAAAGACTTCAGTAGAGGTGTGGTGCGCCCAAGATGGCCAAATAGGAACAGCTCCAGCCTCCAGCTCCCAGCATGAGTGACACAGAAGACGGGGCATTTCTGCATTTTCAACTGAGGTACTGGGTTCATCTCACTGGGAAGTGCTGGACAATCAGTGCTGGTCAGCTGGTGTAGCCTGACCAGTGAGAACTGAAGCAGGGCGAGGCATTGCCTCACCTGGGAAGTGCAAGGGGGAAGGGAATCCTTTTTCTTAGCCAAGGGAAACTCAGACACACAACACTTGGAAAATCAGGTAACTCCCACCCTAATACTGCACTTTACCAAGGGTCCTAGCAAATGGCATACCAGGAGATTATATCCCACACCTGGCCCAGAGGATCCCACCACCACAGAGCCTCCCTCATTGCTAGCACAGCAGTCTGAGATCTAACTGCAAGGCGGCAGTGAGGATGGGGAAGGGGCGCCCGCCATTGCTGAGGCTTAAGTAGGTAAACAAAGCCACCTGGAAGCTCGAATTGGGTGGAGCCCACCACAGCTCAAGGAGGTAGGCCTGTCTCTGTAGACTCCTCCTCTGGGGACAGGGCATAGCTAAACAAAAAGCAGCAGAAACCTCGGCAGAGGTAAAGGCCCTGTCTGATAGCTTTGAAGAGAGCAGTGGATCTCCCATTACGGAGGCTGAGATCTGAGAATGGACAGACTGCCTGCTCAAGTGGGTAATTGACCCCTGAGTAGCCTAACTGGGAGACATCCCCTACTAGATGCAGACCAACACCTCACACCTCACACGGCAGGGTACACCCCTGAGACAAGCTTCCAGAGCAACAATCAGACAGCAACACTTGCTGTTCAACAATATTCTATCTTCTGCAGCCTTTGCTGCTGATGCCCAGGCAAACAGGGTCTGGAGTGGACCTCAAGCAAACTCCAACAGACCTACAGCTGAGGGCCCTGACTGTTATAAGGAAAACTAACAAACATAAAGGACACCCACATCAAAACCCCCTCAGTACATCAACATCATCAAAGACCAAAGGCTGATAAAACGACAAAGATGGGGAAAAAGCAGTGCAGAAAAGCTGGAAATTCAAAAAATCAGAGCTCATCTACCCCTCCAAAGGAACGCAGTTCATCGCCAGCAAAGGAACAAAGCTGGACAGAGAATGACTTTGACGAGTTGAGAGAAGAAGACTTCAGTGGATCAAACTTCTCAGAGCTAAAGGAGTAACTACATAACCAGTGCAAAGAAACTAAAAACCTTGAATAAAGAGTAGATGAATGGATAACTAGAATAATCAATGTGGAGAACACCTTAAAAGAACGGATAGAGATGAAAACCATAACACAAGAACTACGTGACAAATGCACAAGATTCAGTAACCGACTCAATCAACTGGAAGAAAGAGTATCAGCGATTGAAGATCAAATGAAGGAAATGATGCGAGTAGAGAAGTGTGGAGAAAAAAGAGTAAAAAGAAATTAACAAAGCCTCCAAGAAATATGGGATTATGTGAAAAGACCAAATCTATGTCTGATTGGTGTGCCTGAAAGTGATGGGGAAAATGGAACCAAGTTGGAAAACACTCTTCAGGATATCATCCAGGAGAACGTCCCCAACCTAGTAAGGCAGGCCAACATTCAAATTCAGGAAATACAGAGAACTCCCCAAAGATACTCCTGGAGAAGAGCAACTTCAAGACACCTAATTGCCAGATTCACCAAAGTTGAAATGAAGGAAAAAATGTTAAGGGCAGCCAGAGAGAAAGGTCAGGTTATACACAAAGGGAAGCCCATCAGACTAACAGCAGATCTCTCAGCAGAAACTCTACAAGCCAGAAGAGAGTGGGGGCCAATATTCAACATTCTTAAAGAAAAGAATTTTCAACCCAGAATTTCATATCCAGCCAAACTAAGTTTCATAAGTGAAGGAGAAATAAAATCCTTTACAGACAAGCAAATGCTTAGAGATTTTGTCACCACCAGGCCTGCCCTACAAGAGATCCTGAAGGAAGCACTCAACATGGAAAGGAACAACCGTTACCAGCCATTGCAAAAACATGTCAAAATGTAAAGTACATCGATGCTAGGAAGAAACTGTATCAACTAGCTAGCAAAATAACCAGTTAATATCACAATGACAGGATCAAGTTCACACATAACAATATTAACCTTAAATGTAAATGGACTAAATCCTCCAATTAAAAGACACAGACTGGCAAATTGGATAAAGAATCTAGACCCATCAGTTTGCTGTATTCAGGAGACCCATCTCACATGCAGAGACACACATAGGCTCAAAATAAAGGGATGGAGGAAGATCTACCAAGCAAATGGAAAACAAAAAAAAAAAAGCAAGGGTTGCAATCCTAGTCTCTGATAAGACAGACTTTAAGCCATCAAAGATCAAAAGAGACAAAAAAGGCCATTACATAATGGTAAAGGGATCAATTCATCAGAAAGAGCTAACTATCCTAAATATATGTGCACCCAATACAGGAGCACCCAGATTCATAAAGCAAGTCCTTAGAGACTTACAAAGAGACTTAGACTCCCATACGATAATAATGGGAGACTTTAACACCCCACTGTCTACATTAGACAGATCAATGAGACAGAAAGTTAACAAGGTTATAAAGGAATTGAACTCAACACTGCACCAAGTGGACCTAATAGACATCTACAGAACTCTCCACCCCAAATCAACAGAATATACATTCTTCTCAGCACCACATCACACTTATTCCAAAATTGATCACATAGTTGGAAGTAAAGCATTCCTCAGCAAATGTAAAAGAACAGAAATTATAACAAACTGTCTCTCAGACCACAGTGCAATTAAACTAGAACTCAGGACTAAGAAACTCAATCAAAACCGCTCAACTACATGGAAACTGAGCAACCTGCTCCTGAATGACTACTGGGTACATAACAAAATGAAGGCAGAAATAAAGATGTTCTTTGAAACCAATGAGAACAAAGATATAACACACCAGAATCTCTGGGACACATTTAAAGCTATGTGTAGAGGCAAATTTATAGCACTAAATGCCCACAAGAGAAAGCTGGAAAGATCTAAAATTGACACCCTAACATCACAATTCAAAGGACTAGAGAAGCAAGAGCAAACACATTCAAAAGCTAGCAGAAGGCAAGAAGCTAGCATTAGGCAAGAAACTAAGATCAGAGCAGAACTGAAGGAGAGAGAGACACAAAAAACCATCCAAAAAACCAATGAATCCAGGAGCTGGATTTTGAAAAGATCAACAAAATTGATAGACTGCTAGTGAAGACTAATAAAGAAGAAAAGAGAGAAGAATCATATAGTTGCAATAAAAAATGACAAAGGGGATATCACCACCAATCCCACAGAAATACAAACTACCATCAGAGAATTCTATAAACACCTCTATGAAAATAAACTAGAAAACCTAGAAGGAATGGATAATTTCCTGGACATTTACGCTCTCCCAAGACTAAACCAGGAAGAAATTGAATCCCTGAATAGAACAATAGCAGGCTCTGAAATTGAGGCAATAATTAATAGCCTACCAACCAAAAAAAGTCCAGGACCAGATGGATTCACAGCCGAACTCTACCAGAGGTACAAGGAGGAGCTGGTACCATTCCTTCTGAAACAATTCCAATCAATAGAAAAAGAGGGAATCCTCCCTAACTCATTTTACGAGGCCAACATCATCCTGATACCAAAGCCTAACAGAGATACAACCAAAAAAAAGAGAATTTTAGACCAATATCCCTGATGAACATCGATGCAAAAATCATCAATAAAATACTGGCAAACCGAATCCAGCAGCACATCCAAAAGCTTATCCACCATGATCAAGTGGGCTTCATCCCTGGGATGCAAGGCTGGTTCAACATACGCAAATAATATACGTAATCCAGCATATAAACAGAACCAAAGACCAAAACTACCTGATTATCTCAATAGATGCAGAAAAGGCCTTTGACAAAATTCAACAGCCCTTCATGCTAAAAACTCTCAATAAATTCAGTATTGATGGAACGTATTTCATAATAATAAGAGCTATTTATGACAAACCCACAGCCAATATTATACTGAATGGGCAAAAACTGGAAAAATTCCTTTTGAAAACTGGCACAAGACAGGCATGCCCTCTCTCATCACTCCTATTTAACATAGTGTTGGAAGTTCTGGCTAGGGCAATCAGGCAAGAGAAAGAAATCAAGGGGATTCAGTTAGGAAAAGAAGAAGTCAAATTGTCCCTCTTTGCAGATGACATGATTGTATATTTAGAAAATCCCATTGTCTCAGCCCAAAATCTCCTTAAGCTGATAAGTAACTTCAGCAAAGTCTCAGGATACAAAATCAATGTGAAAAAATCACAAGCATTCTTATACACCAGTAACAGACAAACAGAGAGCCAAATCATGAATGAACTCCCATTCACAATAGTTTCAAAGAGAATAAAATACTTAGCAATCCAGCTACAAGGGATGTAAAGGACCTCTTCAAGGAGAACTACAAACCACTGCTCAGTGAAATAAAAGAGGACACAAACAAATGGAAGAACATACCATGCTCATGGATAGGAAGAATCAATATTGTGAAAATGGCTATACTGCCCAAGGTAATTTATAGATTCAATGCCATCCCCATTAAGCTACCAATGACTTTCTTCACAGAATTGGAAAAAACTGCTTTAAAGTTCATATGGAACCAAAAAAGACCCCACATTGTCAAGACAATCCTAAGCCAAAAGAACAAAGATGGAGGCATCACTCTACCTGACTTCAAACTATACTACACAGCTACAGTAACCAAAGCAGCATGGTACTGGTACCAAAACAGAGATATAGACCAATGGAACAGAACAGAGTCCTCAGAAATAATACCACACATCTACAGCCATCTGATCTTTGACAAACCTGACAAAAACAAGAAATGGGTAAGGATTCCCTATTTAATAAATGGTGCTGGGAAAATTGGCTAGCCATAAGTAGAAAGCTGAAACTGGATCATTTCTTTACTCCTTATATAAAAATTAATTCAAGATGGATTAGAGACTTAAATGTTAGACCTAATACCATAAAAACCCTAGAAGAAAACCTAGGTAATATCATTCAGGACATAGGCATGGGCAAGGACTTCATGTCTAAAACACCAAAAGCAACAGCAACAAAAGCCAAAATTGACAAATGGGATCTAATTAAACTAAAGAGCTTCTGCACAGCAAAGGAAACTACCATCAGAGTGAACAGGCAACCTACAGAATGGGAGAAAATTTTTGCGATCTACTCATCTGACAAAGGGCTAATATCCAGAACCTATAAAGAACTCAAACAAATTTACAAGAAAAAAAGCAACCAACCCCATCAAAAAGTGGGCAAAGGATATCAATAGACACTTCTCAAAAGAAGACATTCATACAGCCAACAGACACATGAAAAAATGCTCATCATCACTCGCCATCAGAGAAATGCAAATCAAAACCACAATGAGATACCATCTCACACCAGT
This sequence comes from Macaca fascicularis, assembly GCF_037993035.2. Lineage (NCBI taxonomy): Eukaryota > Metazoa > Chordata > Mammalia > Primates > Cercopithecidae > Macaca > Macaca fascicularis. The sequence continues at coordinate 166,177,331 of NC_088376.1, read as the reverse complement.
TAGAATGGCAATCATTAAAAAAGTCAGGAAAAAACAGGTGCTGGAGAGGATGTGGAGAAATAGGAACACTTTTACACTGTTGGTGGAACTGTAAACTAGTTCAACCATTGTGGAAAACAGTGTGGCAATTCCTCAAGGATCTAGAACTAGAAATACCATTTGACCCAGCCATGCCATTACTGGGGATATACCAAAAGGATTATAAGTCATGCTGCCATAAAGACACATGCACACATATGTTTATTGCGGCACTATTCACAATAGCAAAGACTTGGAATCAACCCAAATGTCCATCAGTGACAGATTGGATTAAGAAAATGTGGCACATATACACCATGGAATACTATGCAGCCATCAAAAAGGATGAGTTTGTGTCCTTTGTAGGGACATGGATGCAGCTGGAAACCATCATTCTCAGCAAACTATCACAAGAACAGAAAACTAAATGCCACATGTTCTCACTCATAGGTGGGAACTGAACAATGAGATCACTTGGACACAGGAAGGGGAGCATCGCACACTGAGTCCTATTATGGGGAGGGGTAGGGGAGAGGGATAGCATTAGGAGATATACCTAATGTAAATGATGAGTTAATGGGTGCAGCACACCAACATGGCACATGTATATATATATGTAACAAACCTGCACGTTGTGCACAGGTATCCTAGAACTTAAAGTATAATATAAAAAAAAAAAAAAAAGACTACAATAGAGTTTTTTTCTGGACAGTTATTTAATCAATCAATTCTTTAATTCTCTTATGAAATGGGAATAATATCCAATTACATCAAAAATAATATTAAAACATTTAATGTATCATAAAGTACTTATGTAGATAGAAACTAGAATTACTATAAGTATATCGGAATTTTTTTTAAGTTTTCATGTCTGCCATTAGCATACACTTGAAAACAAGTATCTCCATCAGAGAAAAACAGTAAGAAAAATTTATGATTTAGGTTTTTGTCATTTTTGTTCTTAAGGTTCCATGTTACTTTTAAAGTTGCACTGTAGACCTTGATCATATTTGTTGATCAAGGATGTATAAAATGGAGTATCTTTAATGAGAAAGCAAGATTTATGGATTGCATAATGTCTTTGGGAAATAAAAACACATTTTTATATATTAATAGTCACTAATGGCCTATATTCACGACAGCAATGGCTAGGCAAATAAATAAATGATTTGCTGGTTTATTTGAAGTGTAAGTAGAGGATAATCTAACAATTTGTTCATTATTCTTATCTGCTGATGCCTTTACTTCTCAACTACATGATAGAAAAGCTGAATGCAAACTGAATATTCTTATGTTAAATTACATTTTAAATGGCCTGGGTCAGTTTGTGCTTACCTTATAGTTTACATTCTGTTTATATCTACATTTTTATTCTGTGTTTCCATAAAGTAGACACTAGGCAATTAACATACAGTAACACCCCACTTACCCGGAAGGTCCAGCTTGTCAGAAGTGTCTGATAAAGGCCTCAGAGAAGCCAAAAATATCTACACCAAAGCCCTGCATTAAGGCTCTTAGAGATTCAGGCAAACCTTATTGACTTTTTAAATATGCATTTCTTTTAAAGCTTAGTTATCTGGCTTCTCAGCCTCTGATAGATTAGCAGAAGCACATCAGAAAAGGTCAGAAGCTGTCTGAGGCAGGTAAAGTACGAGCAGATGTGATGGCTGACAGCCTTTTACCACATTATCCAAAAAATCCAGGTCTATAATGATTGTCCTGCATCCCAAGAAAGGGCAAAATGATGTTAATGATGCTTGGAATTTTCTGGTTAAGTCACAAATTTTAAAACAATTGCCCCCAAATGTGGTTAAGTTGAGGTAGCTGTAAAATTGATTGATTTGTGATAGCACAAGTGTGTGTGTAATTGGCAATGGCTTCTCCAGGTAGGCAGGCACCATGTAAAATGGATCTTAATAAAGAAGAAGAAACTCACTAGAAACAGAAAAAGAGGCATATATTTTGAGAAGAGGGAACATCATTATCTACTTTTAGTGACTTGAAAGAGGGGTGAGTGGTGAGTTTTCTGGTATGACTAGGGTACAGAATATAAGTAAAAAGGTAACCAAAAGCCTGCTTTCATCTCTTTCTTTTAAGTCTTTAATTATTGCTAAAATCTCCTAGCCTAGACTCTATGGCTCTATCTCAAGGTGTTAAACTTCAATATTTTACAGTGCTGCAATTCAAAGACCTGTGATACGGTTTGGTTAGCAGGATGAAGGAATAGAGTGTGGCATACATAGGTATGCATGAAGGTAAAGAGGAAAAGTCACCAATCTATATGGAAAATCTATCATAAGTTATATATTGTCCTCTGTATTTTTTATGTCTCATCGCACCTAATTTTCGCAACAGGCATAAATTACCATAATTGTTGTTATTCTCATCTCAGATGAGAAAACTGAGGTTCATAGAAACTAAATATGTAACTCATAGACAATTTATAGAGCCATTCAGTGGCAGGGCCAAATTCCATGTTCCTCATCTGAGTGTTTTTTACTATAACATATTACTGCTAGCTTGGCAGAAGGAAAAAGGGTACACAAAAGTGAACTCTGGCTTCTAGTAACAAACTTTACCTACTGCAAAATAATAATGGCTTGAATTCCTGAATAGATTTATACAAACAAATATATTATGTGCCAGTGATATTGATAATGGCCCAGTATTAATTGAGCACCTATTATATGGTAAGCAACATTTCTTACACACCTTGTTAGTTAGGGATGACTATTCTCAGATTAAAAAGAAGAAATTGTGGCCATGAGAGTTTAATTTGCCTTTGGGGACATAATTGTAAGTAGTGAAGCTGGATGAACTTTCCCCTACTTTGTTATGGTGCTTCTCTGATGTCCCCAAAATAATTAAGTTTAATGGAAGAAAATGGGAAGTTGCCTGGGATTGGGAAATGAGTACTTAATGTTAGCAGTGAACAACAGATTTCTCATTACTGTCTATAATCAGCTGTATATGTGTATATCTATCTTTGGGAGTAGGAGACCCATAATTCTTCATGTTTGTTCCTATAGTTATGTAACTGGCTATAAACAGGCAGTGGTTTTAAAGGTCTCTACATCACACAAACTTCTGCTATTGTTCTAAGTTTTATAATAGCCAAACTTCTATTTTACCCAAACCAAGTGAGATGCTGGGGGCAGTATATAACCTATTCAAGATTATCAGCAGTGAAGAAAAAAAAAAAAGCTAACAGCCACAATATCTTCTCAAGCTTTTGAAATGATGTGTTTGAGAGAAAGGGTGTAATCTCCATTTAGAGACCTGATCTTAGTGTTGAGTCTTTCAATAATTCAGGTTATGACTTTATATGAGTTCACCAACGTGATCATTTTCCCCTCATATGTTACAATAATAGTTCTAGTATTATCCATTTTTTTTTCTGGTCTGAAAAAAATCTGTAGGATCAAAAAAAAAAAAAATCCCAAGATTTGAGCCTTGTTGCTTCTTAATTATGAGACATTGATCAATTACAATGCCTTGATTCTTAATTTTCTCATCTATAAAGTTTAGCTACCTGGCTGGACTACCTAATAGAATTGTTTTAAGGATCAAAATGAAATAATGAACTGGAAGCATACTAAATTGTATAAAATCCTGCAAGTCATTAAAAAAATTCACACAAATGTCGTGTACATTGTAAACATATTAAATATTTATGGAATGTATACCAGACAAGGGGCCAGTATTGAATACGATTTCGGAGTGCAGCCCCTATGTCAGACTGCCTTAATTCAAAAACTGACTCCACAACTTACTAGGTGAATAAATTTGGAAAAGTTACTTAACCTCTTCATGCCTCTGTTTTCAGATGTATGAAACAAAGCAAGTAATATTTGTCTCTTGGCTACTGAAGAATTAAATAAGACATCCCATGGAGAGTGCATGGCACTGTGTTGAGCACTTGGACGACATTAAATAGCAAAAGACATTAACATTGTTCTTTTCCTAAGCTTCACATGAAAGCAATAAAGTGATGGAAGAGATTTAGAAGGATTCATCTTTTGAAAGCTTGCGAGTGAGTGTGTGGCGGTAGGGGTGGTTAATTTATATGGATACAGAGAGTTTGAATCAACAGCTTCTGTTTCATTCTATTATTTGTGAAAGGATAAGGAACCTAAATACTACCAGGGGATTTATCCAAGAATATAGCCACCTGTGTTAATTTTTCACTTCTTTCCCATTGGAGGAACCCATAAGGAGTACTAAAAGTAAAGACTATAGGAGAGGCAAGAGGTTCAAAAACATTGGGTGGGATATGCTAGTCATTTAATAGATATATTTGTAACAGACAATATGAGTGGAAAATTGAACACATGCAAATGATGTTCTTTTCTGTCTGGAGTATCCTTCCGTTCTTTCTCTGCCTGATGAACCTCTCAATTCCTTCCAATACCCAAGAGTCCTTCCCTGCCATGCGGGTTGGTCCAAGGACCCCTTCTTCACTGTACTAACGTTAATCCCCATGCCTTCTTGCTGCATTTTATCCAACACTAAAATTATCTGCCTATTTGTTGGTTTCTCTTTCCAGAATATAAATTCCTCAAAGACAAGGACCCTCCTCATCTTTACTTTCCCGGGACAGTGTCTATCAATAAATGTTTATTAAAGTAGACTAAATTGTTTTCTTAATTATATTAATACATCTTAAGTATTAATATAACTTTATATTATATAACTTTTAAAGAAGTTCAAAATCTGGTCTATAATTTTCTTGGCCAAATGTATTACTCACAACACTTTTATAATTTCTAATGACAAAATAAAATCTGCTAATCTTCATAGTTATTACTATATTCATTTTATAGATATGCTTGACAAAAACTCTTGATTTCCTATCACTTTTTGTAAACAAGCTATCTGTTGTTGACTTAGATTTACAGCACAACTTGAAAGAATCAGCTTCTGTTGGCTAACTTTCAGTATGTCTCTGATAGAAAGCCCCTGTTTTTCTAACTGCCTGCTGTTAACAACTGCCCTGAAGCTAACTTCCTTAAGGCATACAACAGGTGTTATTTATTAACTAATGATATTCATAGCTCAGAATGGGCTCTTCTTTATAAAAAAAGAAAAGGATGTATATTCCCTTAGTACAACTACGTTGAGCTGTAAAAATAGCTGTTTCTGTTTTTCTGCTTTGTTTACCTGATACTTCCGTTCAATCAAGAAGACTTTCAACCATGGTAGACAAAACCTCCACCTGCTAAACTTCCTTTTCCAGAAATCTGTGCAGGCTTTCCTAAGATTACATAGACTACATGGTTACTTTTGCAAGATGATTGGCAATTTGACAATTTATAATAACACAATTTTTTTATGCTCCACACATGAGAAATCATAAGCAACAGGTATAAAGTTTTTCACCAAAACTGAACAGTTATAATGCACTTTTCATGTAAATAAATGTAGGTACTGGGAATGAATTTCACAAGAAAAATAATCTCCTCCATGGATATTCATTTATTTATTAGAATTTCATTTTATACAATGTATATGGATCTTTCTGCCCCAATCCTCATATGACATAAAATTAAGAATTATAGGCCAGGTGCAGTGGCTCATGCCTGTAATCCCAGCACTTTGGGAGGCCGAGGTGTATGGATCACCTGAGGTCAGGAGTTCAAGACCAGCCTGGCCAACATGTTGAAACCCTGTCTCTACTAAAAATACAAAAATTAGCCAGGCGTAGTGGCACATGCCTGTAGTCTCAGCTACCAGAGAGGCTGAGGTGGGAGGATTACGTGAACATGGGAGGTGGAGGATGTAGTGAGCCAAGATCATTCCACTGCACTCCATATATATATATATATGTATGTATGTATTATTTTCCTCATTGGCATCTGCAGACTCCATGCATGAAACAATGATAGAAGGTCAGTAGTTTAAATATGTAATATTTTTATATGTGTAATGCTTATGTGAGCCCACATTTTTGGATATAGAATGGAAAACATTTACAATTAAGAAGAAAATGTATCATATACTCAATGGAAATGGACGATTCTAGTAAAAGATTAGAGACAGCAAGAAGCTATAATTCAAGAATGACAGAAAGAAAGTTACAATAAAAAGTATAGGATTATCTATCTGCATTCATATTCCTGTGCACACTTAATCAGCCATTGATGGCTATACAAAATAGAATACACATTCCCTTGCAAAATAATACAATAGTGATTTCATTAAACTTGTTATTATTGAAAATTGCATTGTAGGAAATCCACCAGCCAATCACCTTCAGAACAATTTGCTTATGTCCATCTAGAATGAAAGGGTTGCTGCACAGCTGTGTTTAAGACTGTGTAATGACTTTAAATCTAGGACACAGACTCTTTTTGCATGTCCAATCAATTTGTTAGGAATCTGATCCTGTGCTAATAGGGCTGTGTGCATTAAAATTCATTCTTTGAAAATTATATCTGAACTGGATGCTGCATACAGCTTTTGAAATATATCAACTTGGTTTTGCCTTTACTTCATTTTCTAGAAGAGGCTATTTCTTTTCTTTGAGGAGACTACTGTTTTCAGAGGCATAAATTGAAGACTAGAAAATGTTCACATACTGGTGCTGTGAATTTCTAAATTAGTATGTGTTGATTGTAAACTAGCCAAATTCAAATACATGAAGGATATTCCCCGACTTTTAAGGAAGTCCATGTGGGCTTCAAACAATGCATTCTTAACTAATTTTAGAATTGCGACGACATGTGGTGAGTTCTAATAGCAATTCCACTTTCAATGCAAGAAGTGCTTGAAACAAGATTATCAGCCAAATCATAAACATAAACACCAGGAAATCAGGAATTCGTGGTCACAAACGAAAAGTGAGATCATAAAGTTCTCTATAATACCTAATCAGTGAATCAAACATTAAACTTTTTGTTTCCATTAGAAAACTCTTTGGAAACTTAAAGTTCAAACTAATTTATTAGCTGTCAACCAATGCAATGAGTTTCTTGGCTTTTTAATCATTTTATGTTATAGTTACACAGTCTTTGTTTTGGATGTCATGGAAATAATCAATATATTACTGCAACAGTCTAAACTTTGCCTACAGTCATATGACTCTAGCTTGTTTTTATAATACTGTAATGCAGCACTAAAACTCTACCAACCAGTGTTGGACATGATGCTGTTCGAATCATAACAGTGAATGAAGCATGAAATGTCGTGACATGATTATCATTCCTCATGAAACAAGTCTTATAATTATCATGTCCTGATTATTCAAGCTAGTGAAGAAGCCAAAATACTGCATACAACTACATTGGTAATATCAAAATCTCATCTGACCCAGTTCAGTCAAATGCAGTTTCACTTGACCTTCACAGGAAGGCCTCCTGTGCTGAAGGAGTAACCTTTCTTTCTTGTGCTGTGAAAGAGGCATAACATGTGGTTATCAGTTATGCGAATAAGTGATAACAGTGGTTATCAGTTAAGTGACTAAAGGTTAAACCACTAGACGATCAAGCAAAAGAAGCCAGTAAGGAGGCCTAAGCTGCAAAGTCCATGAAGGCAGTAGCTATATTTTACAAATTTATCTTTCTACCCATCAAGCACATGGTTGTGCAGATCCTTGGATATATTTTTTTGAATTGATTTAATTGATTGGATTATGTAACAGATCACCCTACTCAGGACAGAAGTTCCTCAAATCAACCAAAACCATGATATTGGTGTGCTTAGTCTTTCAATCATACTGTGAAAAGGCAGGAGTGTTGTTTACCCTTTAAACCCCTTGAATCCTTTGGAAAATGAGACAGAGTAGAAATGAATGCCTAAATAAATAAAATTAGGAAGTTAATTATGCTTTTCATACTATTAACTGATTTCAGAATTCTAGGTTACCAAAGAATACTTGTCTATTTGTAATAGAAATATAGACACTAGGTGGCTTTCATAGACTAAGAAAACGAGAGGAAAATCTTGAAGCATCTGTGGACTATAAATAAGGTTTGGGAAATAGACAGATTTGTAATTGAGAGAGAGAACTTTTGATGAATTAAATGTTCTGACTCTGTTCTTCATCCATGATTCTCTCTTCCTCCCTCTAATTCACAAAGTCTTCTAGAGTGACTGAGCTTTAGGAACAATCATGACAAAGATAGATCCTTAAGATTCATTCGCTGATGCTTCTGTCAGCTACTTTCTTTTTCTTTTGGAATGTAATTTAATTTTAAGTTCCAAGATACACATGCAGGACATGCAGGTTTGTTACATAGGTAAACGTGTGCCATGGTCGTTTGCTGCACCTATCAACCCACCACCTAGGTATTAAGCCCCCCATGCATTAGCTATTTATCCTGATGCCCTCCCTCCCCCCACCTCCACAACAGGTCCCGGTGTGTGTTTTTCCCCTCCATGTGCCCACGTGTCCTCATTGTTCAGCTCCCACTTATAAGTGAGAACATGTGGGGTTTGGTTTTCTGTTCCTGTGTTAGATTGCAGAGGATAATGACTTACAGACCCATCCTTGTCCTTGCAAAGGACATGATCTTGTTTCTTTTCATGGCTGCATAGTATTCCATGGTGTATACGTACATTTTCTTTATACAGTCTATCATTGATGGACATTTGGGTTGATTCCATGTCTTTGCTATTGTGGCTAGTGCTGCTATGAACATACATGTGCATGTATCTTCGTAATAGAAGGATTTATATTCTTTTGGGTCTATATCCAGTAATGAGATTGCTGGGTCAAATGATATATAAGTTACCAGACACTCATTAAGACAGTGGGAGTCAAGCATACAAGACGAGTGTGTGTATTTCACACAGAAAAATCTGCTTTGCTCTGTTCACTCCATACCACAGAAGGAGCTACTTTTGTCCCTGTAATTCATGTAACCTGATTTTCCATACATTAACAAAACAATCTGCTGAATTAGACATTCTTTAGTATCCAATATAATTTATAAATTTAAATATTCTGTAATTGAGCTTCTTTTTCTTCCTCAAAGGGCAATCACCATCTGATTTAACAAGTGGGAAATTTTTCTCTTACTTTTCCCCTATTTATTTATATTTTAAATTTAAACTTAAAACATTTTCTTGTGGAGAAAGATGTAACAATACTTTCTATAGAAAGAAAATAAGCAAATAAATGAAAATAACTAGAAAACAGAAAATAACCACTGCATACTTTCTCAAATTTGAATGATAGTTTAGGCCATTAGCTTTCTGTATATATTTCTTATATTAAAAGCATAACAAATCTTTTACTTTCTTCAATTAAAATGCTGCTATTCAGTATAGCCTCTGTCTTACCTCTTTCTAAAGTGCTGAACTCTTGAGTGAAAGATACATTTCTGATTATTAACAGCTTTGAATTATCTTTACTTTTTATTAATACTTGGTATATACACTTTTGATATTAGGTGACTTAAACTTCATTGCACATATTTATGTCATGACCAGCATTTTAAAACTTGACCATGTGTGTGAATATTAAAAAGTACTGAGCATTGTATAGCTAAATCTGCAGGAAGCTATATGACATATTTTAATGTTTTCTAAGTCAACTATATATACTTTCTTAGCAAATTACTGATTTATTTTAGATATAAAGAAAAGGTTATTTAAAAAGAAAATTCTGGTAGGAATTCCCAAATAGTAACAACTCATTGAAACCAATTTCACTTTTGCAAATAGAAAACATGCCTTAGTTTTGGGATGTAAATTTCGTCATTGAACCAACTGAGTGCGTTTAGCAAGTTATGTTTTTAAAATCTGCTACAATAATATAATCTCACAAACCTTTCATTTAATATTTATGTGTATCTACTTCCTTTGCTTCTGTCCTCATGTAAGGTGTTTGCAGACCTTATACTGTAAACTGGAATTCCATACGCATTGAAGGTTTGTAAATCAAATGTTTTTGTCAGTCATTGATTCTCAGGGAGCTAGTTTGCTAAACTAGGTTGTATAACTACTAAAATCTGTAGCATGTTTCAGCTGGCTTGTCAGTTAGACTGAAAGTCTACAGGCTACAAATACATTTTAAACAGATAACACTGTCATCAACAGGAAAAGTAAGGCACTTCATGTTCAAGAGGAAACAGTTATGAAAGAAAACAGGGTTACAAATATATATATTTACGTGTGTGTGTGTGTGTATATATATAGTACTATATAGTCTAAATTGTATATGTCTGTTCTTGTAGGATCTGTTTAGAATGACATTTCAATTTTAAACAATTCATGAATAATGAGCTTTCCACTGAGGGTGGGCTGCAGAAACTTTGTATTAGGGTATGAGTGGCTCTCATGCAGATACACAAAAACAAACAATTCTCACAGACCTTGAGGTTTAAGCCATATCAAGTTATAATGAAGTAAACAGGTATAAGCACATAAGAGAAAACAATAGCCTTGCTGGTCTTGTGAGATGCTTCTATGTATATGAAATAGCTGAAATATTACCATTTCAAGGATCCCTGCCTTTCTTTTTCTTCTAAGAGAATCGCCACCTGCACAGTTTCTGCAGTACACTTCAGAAGATATCTTTCCACTTACCTGAAATAAAGAACAACAACAGAAGAATTTAAACATCATTTCATGGTAAATTTGTTTTTGGAAACTTAATTAAAGAAAAAAAATACTTGTTTTATATAATAAACATGTTTCTAAAATGCTGTATATGCATTGAAGTTTATAAATCAAATTTTGCTTTCCCCTTGTCCTGACATTACAGCTTTAGCTTATTTTTAAAATCTGATAGTTCATTGGTCCTCCCACCTCATAAAATTATTTAAATTTCTTGCACAAACCAGATTTTCCCAGACTACATGTTCTCATTCTACCAGGACAAGGTCTCAGTGTAATTCAGAAGGTGAAAATAACCTGGTCTCTTCATGATTTAATCATTTAGTCAGTCTTTCATTCTTTTATTTATTCACCAAATATCTACTGACCCTTAATGTGTGTCAGCCTCTTTGCTAGGCCTGGCAGTTTAACTGGAACCAAGACACTCTCTCTGATGTTAAAGATCTCATATTGCATATAATCATTCTTGTAGGCAATCTGTACATCTACCAAACAGGACTACTGCTTGGTCTAGGGCAGGCTCAACAGTCTAACACAGAAGAGTTTTTCTTTGGCCTTCAGTTTTATTCTCAGTTCACAACATTAGTGCAAAGATATGTCTCCTAGCCATGGTCCCGGACAGAACAGGGAAAGTCAGGGACACAGTGGTAAACTGCATTTGAGCAGGCTGCCAAATCATCTGCAGGGACTTCACTGCTGAGATAATAGATGCCCACACCCAGCTCCTAGCAGGCTGCATCAGTACCACTGTAGATGGCATTTCCCTATGACACCTCTAAGTGGTGCAATCAGACCTTTAAAATACCTCAACTGAACTTTGACTCCCCCTGCCTTCCCATAAGAACTCCCATCTTTCTTCATTGTTGACCTCCAATTACCACCCACACATCATGCCTTTTATGCTGCAAACCAAATGATCCAAACAGGGTAGTCCCAGTCACCAGAGCAAAAAAGAAAATTACTTTCTGCTTTGGATGAAAGCTGTATTGGTCCCTTGGGGATTTATACCTTGGCATTTCTTATCTGCCATTGGAGGTGAACAGTGTATATTCTATCTTAGCATCCACAGTGAGCACTGGAAGCTCTTGGCTTTCATCCCACCCAATCTGAGAACAGGAACTGAGTTCTTTTCAGTGGGCATGTGACAAATGAAGCTGTTATCAATGTACAATAGAAGTTACTAAAGCTATCACAGAGGGTTGTGAGATGAGCAAAACCACATTATAGCACTGCATGTAGCTGCTGTTTTGGTGGAGACTGAGCCAATGCACCCTAGTAAATGAAAACGATTAGATGGGAATTGGCGAGTGAAGTGACTGCTAGAATGATTGCATTTAGAAGGGCAGCTAAGAGAGCAAAGAACAGCTTTCTAGCATTCTTAGATAGGGTTTAGTTGGTTTGGGTAGAAGAAATGTGTGTTATTCAATTAGATATTTTGAGATGTTTATTTCACTTATTTGATTTCCAAGTGAGTTAAGAGTTTTAAAAATGCAAGTTTCAGAAAGGTATTGAAAGTATATCTTAAGAGAATTCTAAATGACTATGGAAATATAAAGTGCTTTTCCGCACACTCCTACCCTTGCCCTCATGTTACCAAGAGACAATGATGAACTTCAACGAATTGCTATGTAAAATAGGTGAGCATAACTAACCCTATGTACTGGTATTAAGACAAACTAGATTATACTGTATTAAAAATTTTCACTGACTTGCAAGAAAGAAAAATGTGGTATCTCATGCTTATGTGGCTACTCATGTCTTTAAATACTGGCTTTTCTTAGTCAAATATCTTTAGATTAAGTAATGAGACATACTCTGTGATACCAATGCTTGACCTATCACAATTGTGTTTCCTGGCCAAATTATTGACCGTCTGATGGGAGGTGAGCTAAAGGCTAGTACGTTTCAATATAGTTTCAAAGGGACCATGGTGGGGCTACGAAAATAATAATAATGAAGCATGATGATTACTTTTACATTTACAAGGCTTCAAATTCTCTGGGAACCAGCAATAGTTTTTAAAAACTAACAGGCAGAGGCTGCTGAAGATGATTTTTGGTGGAATCAGGAGGAGAAACAACCTGATATTCTGCAATCTACATTGTGGACTGATTAAGTGCTCCAGAGCGAGAATACCTGGATTTGAAACCCACTCTGAATCTTATCAGCTTGGGAAAGTTACTTAAACTATATGGACCTCAGTTTCTCCATCTATAATATGATAATAATACCTGTACCTATATCAAAAAAGTGTTTAGACTATGACTGTTCATGATATAAGCACAGTACATGTTAGCTATTATTATTATTATTTCTTGGGTAATCTCAGTTGCATCTTCTTTGCTTCATCGTAGGGAAGATAGGCTTGAGATCAAAGTGAAAGTGTACTACGCTTACAAAAGTTGTATTCTATGGTTGAGCCCAGAATAGGCCGATTGAACTTCTCTTAGGCAATAATAACTCAAGGAGCTCACTGAAGGAGGGAGGTGGTGGTAAGAGATGAGAATAACATTGATGCATTACAATTGTGTGGCTTTTACTGTTTCCTGAACGTTTCATGGCTATGCTCTCAAGTAGTTCATATGAAGAGGTTGGGAAAGAGATATCATGAGAACATAAAGGAAATTATGGGTAGACGCTTGTGTAGATTCAAGTAGAATTTCTCAACTCACAGGACAGGAACAACATTCTGAGTCTTAATATCCCAGGGGAGCATTAGTAAAACTTTGCTACTTAGGCCAGGAAATGAACTGACCAACATTTTCTTTTCAGGTTGTCACTGGCGTGAAATGATAAAGTTTTAATAGTCTTGCAGTGTATAGATTATTTTCAATGGGAATAAAATATGTGTTAGGAGACAATGGGACCATGTGGCAGGTGAGCCTTTGTTTCTAGTACCTGGGGCAGGAATATAAAGGGAGGCCTATTGTCATATATCTAAATGTTTGAATGTTATAAATCAAGGTAATAAAGTGATAATAAAATATACTCTGTCTTCCAACCTTGGCAATTTATCTTTACATTGACTTGCAAGGCCAGCTTAACATTTACAATTCTTAGGCCACTTGGAGTTCTAGATCAGAACATGTTGCAAGAAGACCTGGCCCCAGCTCAAACCCCTGACCCATGGGCTTCCTCGTGTTTCTTCCCACCACTGACTCAGTCAACACAATGAGGAAACGCATCCATGTGGACATTCCAAGGCTCCACATCCAAGCTTTGTCTACTCTCCAGTCAAACAACTTCCCCTTGGCCATTCCTTCTGGCCTGGAGATGTGCACACTAGTTGTTATGGTGAGCACTTAGAAAAACAAGCCTAGGAAAGAGGTCCATACAGATTCTGGAAGTGAGTTCAGGGATACTTGGGCAAGTAATTTTAAATTCATCTGAAGCAGGATCATAGTCTAGAAGGGCTGCGGTAGGCCCAGGGTGGGCTTATCTCTTTGACCCCCAAGGATTTCTGACTCCCTCAGTGTAGGTATAACTGGTGGGGAAGATATCCTAAAGCATGAGACTCACAGAGGGATGCCTCTTACTCAGGGATAATTGTCATACTGCTCCATGGTGTCTTGACTAACATTCACAACAGAGAAGAAAATAAGATTTTCTAAAAATAACCAAGGTCATCATTGACTTTCAAGTGTATATTGAACATTAGCCATAAGAAACTCACTACCACACATTCTAATTGCATCCCTACTGCCTCTCTCATTGTTGCTATTGTTTTGCTTTTTTGCCCCCTTCTGACGTTGTAATTCTCTTTCAGTTTTCAATAGAAACGTTGCCACGTGGAGAGCATAATGAAGCAGCTGCTTAACAGTTGCAACTAAAATACAAGACAGTTTAAACCAAAAAGTCTCCTCCAAGGAACCTTGGGATATGAAGAAGAATATACCTAAATGGGGAAATGTCCAAGCATGGAAGCTAATGCTGATGGTTTCTCAGAAGTGTCATGGGATCCTCAACCATTGCCCATGATCAAGCTTTGAGTTTTCAGTCTCCACTGATAGATGTAGCTATAAGAACCCAAGACCACAGTCTAAAAAGCAAACAGTTCAGTGCTGATTCATAAATGCTATCCCTGAAAGGGTTGTTTTCACAAAAGAGCTCCCACTGCAAGTTCCACATAAATCAAAATCATAAATAAATAATATTATGTAAGTACAAAATAGACCTAGCATCCCTAAGATAGTTTAATCAAAGCTTCAGGTATTCTGAGATCAGATTTGTTTTGATTTTCTTCAGGCTCAATTTTTTTTTACTTCATGATAATGAAACAAAAGCTTTTCTAAAAACAGACAAAAATTAATCACAGCTATCTAGGGTAAATGCCATTCACATTTCCTCAAAAAGTCACCTTGTGAACCTAATGTAATCAAAACAATGGCAGGAAAATGCTAAACTCTTGTTAAGTAACCATTAATTATTTATGAAAAGAGTTTATCACTTATAAGTAGATTTAACTCAGGCTGGATGGGGAGGAAAACACTGAAGATTTTATTTACTGGGGCTGTTGAAGTACAATTGTACATTTTTATCAAAGGAAGCTTCCTACTCCTATTGGAAATGCTGTGAATGGGCAGAATTTAATCTGGCCTGTATCTTCTACATGAATGAACCTGAGTAATAATATATAGCATATATATATAGTATAGTGTGTATATATAAAAATGTGTGTGTGTGTCTATATATATACATGCATATAGCATAGTATAGCATAGAAACTCTAATCTCTGCCAGTGTCCACATTGGCAAATTAAGAATGATTTGTGTAGCTGATACTCTAAGAATAAAAAACTATTACTAAAATCATTAAATGCTATAAGAGACTATAAGAATACTCTTATATTTAAATGTTACTTTATAATTTTAAAACATTTTAATTGATCTCATTTGATCCACGTTGATTTGTGTGACACTGTGTCAAGGAAACATTCTCATGCCTCACCATCTGTTTTCTGCAGTTTCCCGTTATTCCACCTATGAACTACAAATGGGAAATTAGCTCCATTGATAAAGAAGGGAATAGACAGGACAAGGACTTGATTTTTCCACCTATGCTCTTTCCACTAAGCCATGCTTTCTCTAATAGTAGTCTGTGGAATTTACACATGGAGGTGAACATTTTGTGTGGCTTAAATTACATTTCTACACTGGGAACCCTCTTCTCACCATTTTCTCCAAAATTAAAGAAAAAGACTGTGGGGAAGAAGCATTTGCTTGGCCAATTATGGAAAGAAACTGGCTCAGGAATCTTCCCCTTCCCTTTATTTCACCTTCTGTGTTTGTGTTATCTTCATTTTTACCCCTTTTCTCAAGTTCTTCTAATTGACTTAATGGTATTATTCATTTGTTCCAATTCCCTAATCTTATTTATGTAGGTATTTGTTTATTTTTACTCATTAGGTCCTTCACAGTGTCAAATGAACTTTGACTACTGCCTTATATATATATATTTATTATATATATTTCTATTTTCGGTTCTTTGGTACTTGAGAACAAAACAAAATAAGCACAATGTTAGTGTCAGGGCTTTTAAAACTATATTAGCAATAGTATTTAGTAAACCGCTTGTCATTTTTTGCATGCATATCATACCTTACTAATATAATTTACATCAATATTTAATTTTCATTGTTCTTCTTTAAATTGTATCATCTCCTCAACAAAGGAACATCAAACTATTTAGTCTATTTAGTCAGTTTCTTTGATATTTATCCCATTAGTGGCAATTGATCTTGCTTCTGTACTTTTCCTGTCATCATTTACAACATTTCTGTTCTACAGATGAAGTTAAAGGAAATTAAGAAACTTTCATACAGCTAGTAAAAGACTGAGCCCAGAATTAATTCAGTTGCCTGATGAGAAAGACCTGCCTCTTAGCCACTCTGCAACTCTGTCTCTACGAAACACCCTCAGTCTTGCCATCTGCCTTCTACATTTTTTTTTCATTCCATCTATAAACCACAAATGGGGAAAAGGCGATGAAGCATAAAGCAGAGGAAGGAATAGGGATGTATGAATATTTTCTTCAATATTATAGCAATCGGTGTGCGTCTAACAGAGTGAAGGCAATTCACGTGCCTGTCCCTGGTGTTCTTCGCCGGCAATTCTGATTTTGTATATGGCACAGAGCAGGCCCTGTGATCAAGGTCTTTTCTCACACATTCATGTATCTATTATCTAGGAACCATCCCAAGTTTCATTTCATTGAAATGTTATTCTGATCACACCCAGATTTTACAGGTAACGAACCTGGCTTCGCCGGGTCCACCCCTGAGAGCCCAAGGTACTGTGGGAGTCGCCTGTTAGCAGCTACATCATCTCGGTAACTATGTGCTCCACCACCCGCATCTCTTGCTCCCCCGTACCCCACCCCTTCTCGTTCCAGCAGGGATGGAGGAGAAAATTGCATTATATTTCTCGGCTCCATAAACTATGTCAATTTCTCTGGAAACAATATTAAATATGGTAATTTTCCGTCTCTTTTTCTTAATCTATTACATTCTCCAACCTCAGTCACAATGACCTTTGAAAGAAAACAACAGCAAAGGCGTCTGGGTAATGTCATTATGCTAATTTGCTGGCGCTAATCTGTAGAAATCAAAAAGTAGATAGTAGAGTGGGGATCACTGTAAAAGAAAACATGGCAAACCTTCCTCCCGGCTCTCCTCGGCACCTGCAGTTCACTTCACAGAGCTTTTTCTTTGCAGATTGGAAACTGACCATGACCTTACACTCATGTCCGGCCTGCACCTCTCTCACCTTAAGAAGTAATTGGCAGGGTTGGAGTTGATCTTCCGAACTCTGCCGAGAATACAGAAGAATGAGAACTCTGGCTGCCTTTCTGGGAGGGGGGCTCACAAGGTGATCTGAGAGTAATTACTGTGAGTATGCTTTGCAAAATAGGCAAAAATACAGCACTTTGCTAACCCTGATACAGCAAGAATCTGTAGAGAAGTTGAAGGTTAATAAAACAATGAAAACAAAACAAACAAACAAACAACAAACAAGTAATAATGCCACCATTTGTATTTCTCACACTCCTCAACCCCCACCTCTGCTCCTAGGCTTTCCTATGTGCCTGCTTTTCTTCCTATCAACAGAGATCTTTCACCTGCCCTCAAAGGTCTATCAGTGTTCTCAGTCTGGGATCCTCTAGGAGCCGCCAGAAGCTGCAGAATCACAGAGCAGAAAGAGGCTCTAGAAAGCATTAAGTGTTTGTGTATGGGATCTGCACTCACTCTCTGCATTTTCTGAAATGAAAGAGGAGAGAGCTGGTCAAGTGGAGCAGCTCTCCCAGGCTTGCTGGTGGTAGATCTGACCTTGCTGCTTGAGAGAATGGGATGCAAGCAAATTCCAATACCCAAATATTATCTTTGGACCCTTAAACTTGTTTTCACTTACTGCATTGTTTAAAAGTGTCTGAAACAAATTATTTTGTACAATTTCTAAAGTATGGCAATGTTCACACCGAATCATATTTCTTTTAGAAATGACAATACTATATATTCTAATTGGAATTAGGTATAAATAAATAGCCCTAATCTGTCTCATACTCAGACAGACAGCCAAGTTTGAAATTTGTCTAATAATTAGAGAAAAAAATAAAACGGTAAACTATGCACAGCGATATTTTATTTTGACATAGCTGCTCAATTTTCCTGGAGATATAAATGTGTTTAATTCATCTACATTCTCCCACATACATTCTGGCAAAATTGCTGCATTATGACAGCAGAAATGCATTAATTACTTAAATGTTGCTTAACACTATAGCACTAAAGTACTTTATACAACGTGAAAGGACAGAAGGGGTTTTTACATATTGCCAATTCATGGGTGACATTAGTAGGCTGAAAATAGCAGGAGGCAAATGTGGCTGGGGGTTAAGTGCTGTGTCTCAGAACACCTGTGTTTATTTTTTTTAATACTGCTAGTCATTGCTGGAAATATATTCCATGGTGAGGATTTTTTTTTGGGGGGGTGGGAGGTGTTGATCATTTTTATTTTAACATTTCTGAATCTAGAAAATGCGATTTTGTTGTGGGTTACCATGTATGAGCATAAAACATTTATGTTAATAGAGGATTAGGAGTAGAAACTAATAGAAAACTGGTTTGATGTGCTTTCACGTAAAAAAAAAAAAAAAAAAAAAAAGTATAAAACCAGAGAAGAATACAACTGTCAGCTATTAAATACAACACAGCACAGTGAGATTAAAACCCACTTCTGGGGCAGCCCCAGATCTCCTGAGACAGCCCCAAGATAATGCAGACTGTCAGAGCACAGCCAAGCTGAATCGTACTATCCACTGCCTTACGGTTCCCAGCACCTCCCTCCATTTCCGACCCTCTCCCTCTCTGTCTCGGGATGGACTGCTGCATCATCCACCCTCCTTAACTTATCCAGTACACCCTTCCCTCAGCCAGTCCCCACAGGCTTTGCAGTTTCTCTTACAACACCAATCTGATACAGCCAGCTCCTCACTCAAAAAGGCTTATGTGGTCCCCAATGCCTTCATAACAAATGGAAATTCACCGCCATGGTTAAGCCCTTTCACAACAATCAGGCCCCACCTTGCCTGCCAGTCTTTTATGCATCTCCTCATCCCTGCCATTCTCACTGGAGCCATGGAATACTACTGCAGTACTCCATTAACATTCTCACCTCCACTTCTCTCTTTGCAATGTTCCTTCTTCCCAGAATGCCCTATGATCCCTTTTCTGGCCTCTCTAAACCCTGTCTATTCTGTCTGTTTCTCTTCAAATGTTCTTCATCCTGTGAAGTTGCCCCTGGTGCTTCTCTCCTGACCCAATCCCCATCATAGGCAACAGGTTTGTTCCTCACCCACAGCCTCATAAAACCCTGTTTCTATTACCTGCCAAGTCCCACCCTGCCTGGCCATGCCCTCACTTGTGTAGGAGCTCGCCCTCCTCCAATAGATGGTGAGGTCCTTGCCTGCAGAGCTGGCATCTGAATGATTTCCAATGTTCTGGTTCCCAAAACTATGCCTTGAACCTACCAAGTACTGAATTAATACTCGTAGACTCAAAGACTTCATTTAATCCAATTGAAAGAGACAATCGGTAGCTCCATTCTACCTAGGCAGCAGTGCTCCATCGATAACAATATGGATCACTTTAACTAATACATTATGCTACATCTGTTTGGTGCTTTACAATTCCCCAAGTGCAACCATAGTATATAAGAGACAAAAAACAAAAAACAAAACAAAACAAAAAAACACTGAAATGTCAGAGCCCCTAAGGCAGAGCTTTGGGGATGCTGGAAGCCGCTTGGGGATGTCTTCTGTTGTCTTTCAGTAGGAACAGTAACAGTAGGCTTTGGTAAGGCAGACAAAAGCTAAAACATCTCTAATTTTCTCATTCCTAAAGCTCCTCTTGCTTGGCAGTAGCTCTGGATGTGTGGGAAGGCCTTTGGGACATCTCTCTCCATGGCTGCCAGGTAGCTGCTTTTGCCATGGATGATGTGGCTCTTCCTGTCAAACTCCCTCCACTCGGTCTCACTCCTTACATAAGGATTAATTGACGTTACATGTAAAAACAGTGGAGGTTATACGTGAGACCGAGGCGGTTTAATAAGTGAACACATTCACCCCACTCCCTTTGGGGGAAAAAAACCAATAAAGGTATTGACAAGGGAAATTGATGTTATCTTTGTAGACATTCATAAAGCATCGCTAAAACAATCTCCACAATAACATTTGTCTTTTCATTCTCTGACTTGAGTTCCCTCTTCTGATCAGGACTACTTAATATGCTCTCTGGTCTCTGCAACTGAATGCAATAACAACAGTGGATTCAGAAAAGTAAACCAGGGAGACAGAGAGGAGATAAAATCTTTGCTCTGTTACGCACAGCCTTTTGAGCTTAAGCATTCAGCTGAACCGCTTAAGCAATGAGAATCTGGTTCCATGCAGCTAGGGGGAGCCCAAACACAGTTCAATACGCTCGGCTAAGTGAAATTCATTTAAATTTTCTATCCCTCAGCTTTCAGAGTGTCTTTTGAAAGTATCCCCTTTAATTGGCCCAGGGTAGAGGCTAGGCATCTCTGATGGAAGGTTGGAAAAACAGACACAGTAGAATCCCCCAGACACGTTCTAGAGGTTTATACGATTTGTGTTTCTGAGATAAGACCCTGTATCCTGCAGTTGTACATAGCCACGGCAAGTGTATCTAGAAAGATCATTTCATGGCTAGAAGAATTAGAAAATTTAAGATGGGGATATGTTGCAATTTGCTTGTTTTCTCTACATAACCCACTTCTGAGTTTAATTCAATGGCTTCTGTTGTAGCATTTTTCCTTTCTTTCAATATGGGGTTGTAATTAGTCTTATACTAAAAAAGAGACTGTGTGTGTGTCTGTGTGTGTTTGAATTTCAAATACAATATTTAGATAAGAAGGAGTTTATAACTTGTAAATGAATAACAATAACCCTAAAACAAGCAGGCTAGAAATGCTTCCTAATTTACCAACACGCAGATTGTATATTGGTTGTTCGAAAGTATCCACCCTGCTGAAAATAAGAAATAATTTGTTCAGTTTCCCCAAACAAATAATAGAAGTTTCCTTAATGCACAATGTGCTTGATCATAACCTAAGAAGCACAAGAATGTAGTAGAGTCACTTTATCAAGTGTGTGAACTTAAGCAAGCTGTTAACTTGACTGACCACAGATCCTTATTTTAAAATGGGGGTTATCATACCTACTTCCTTGGGTAATTTTGAAGGTTGAATGTGCTTCACACATTGCTTGGCACGCATAAATGTCTGATACTCCTAACCCTTATTCAGAGTCTGATATAGTGCTTGGGGTAAAATAAGTACTCAGAAAACATTTGCTGAAAAAAACGAGTGAATAAATGAAAGGAATTTCACATTCAATAATATCTCCATGGGATATATACAGGATTACATTTTCCTGACTGCTTCTCTCATCCTCCTCTGTTATTTTGAAACTTGGGTGGGTGATTCCTCTCTTTCTTACTCCTTGATAGGAATGAGGACATCCCGAGATTTACTCTATTTAGACAGCTCCAAGTCCCAGAAGGATGAGGCATGTGGGTAGAAATCAGAGAGGTGAGTATCACCATTGTTTGGAAGGGGGGTATCAATGGTTAAGGCTCAATATATAATAAAAAATATAAATACTAGTTTTGATTCTCCCAAATTATAGAGGAAGAAAAGAGGCTCAGATTAGGGATATAGGGATAGCAACATTGAAAGGGAAGAAATACCAGCGTGGTGGAGTCTAGGAGGCTGTAGGGGGGGAAAGCATATATCAAATAAGAAAAAGGGCAGGAGTTCTGGGAAAGGACTGATGACATGGGTGAGAGAAGGAAGAATATGCCGAAATATGTCAATGCAGCAAACTAGGGAAATAAAAAGGATCAGAGAAAGAAAGTGTGGTCTGGACTAGGAACTGTTCAATTTCACAAGCAGGATGACATCTATTCAGCCAGAAGAAGTGAAAAAGACACCAGGTCAGGGACAAAGCTGGAGAGCAGCTGTACCAGAAGCAATTGCAGAGCAACAGAAGATAGAATCTCACATGGATGGTGGCACTGTCAACCAAGATTAGTGACACAGGCAGGTCAACCACTAAACTGGGGTAAAATCTTTTCAACTAAAAGGCCCTTCCCAGACCTACCCAACTCATTCCCTCTTTTAGTCCCTGAAGATCAGTTCCAGTATTTCTGGCCTGGTTTTCAAAGCTAGAAGGGTTCTTTACACTGTTGTTGCTGTACTCAAAGAAGTGTCTAAGGACAGGTTTAGTTTCACTTTAGGGGATCATATTCTCCCTCAGTCCTGTGTGTAATCCTTCCCTAGAATCTATTTTTCCCTTTGTCTTCTCCCAGAGATAGAGAGTCTCCTGAAATAGGCACTAGATTTCAGCAGGAGGCCTGTTTCCAGCCTTGGTGTTCCCCAGTGTCAGCCTGTGTGAAAAGGCAGGAAGGCCCTGTGACTGGACCCACCTATTGCAGAGACAAAGGACTCTCCTAAAGAGGGACGCATGCTCAGTGAAGATTTTCCACTTAGTAAGAGTTTACATTTCTCAGCATCTTAATTGTAAGTCTAATAATTTAACAGAATGTATAGAAAAATGCTACTAGCACTTCTATACTTAAAATTAGAGAAGATAATTGGACATTATTTGTTTAACACAAAGGAAAACTTTTCTAAATCTAGTTCACATGCATTTGTAAATCGGTAGAGTATGGTTTGAGTTTGTGGAATCTGATGTTTTCCTAAAGGTAGTGTATGCACTGGCACCTGGAACGGTACCTGCATAAAGGAGATAGTGGATGCTCATAGTTTGTATACAGTGTGTAGCTCAAGCTGCCATCTTGAAACAAAACTCCAGCAAATAAATTTTATAAACAGTTTCATTGTTGTGACTTTTATAAAGCTGAGACAAAATGACTGAGATATGTGATTTCTCTGAGGGTGGTTACTAGCTCCAGAATTACATGCTTAAATAATGTGTCCTTAGTATTCTGAACTTTTTTCCAAGATAGAGAAATATTCAGCTCACTGAACACCTCACCATGTTTCAGTTTTTCTACTTACAAAATGAAAACTGCTATTCAATCTCACAAAAATGCTGAGAGAACTAATAAAATGCCAAGGACAGGCGGGAAAAAAAAAAAAAAAACATGCTTACATGACTACCTGTGTATGATAACATATTTAGTAATACATAATTAAATGTATATTTTATATCTATATAATCAACTCATTATTTTTTCTTTGACTTATCAGATATGTCAAATGAGTTTATACATTGAAATGGAACTAGCTAACCTAGATTTTATTTATTTATTTATTTATTTATTTATTTTGGTGGGGACAAGGTCTCACTCTGTCAACCAGGCTGCAGCGCAGTGGCACTCTCATGATCCACTGCAGCCTCCATCTCCCAGGCTCAAGTGATCCTCCCACCTCAGGCTCCCCAGTAGCTGGGACTATAGGCATACGCCACCATGCCTAATTTTTATTTATTTATTTATTTATTTATTTATTTATTTATATAGAGACACAGATCTTACTTTGTTGCCCAGGCTGGTCTTCAACTCCTGGGCTCAAGCAATTCTCTGGTCTCAGCCTCCCCAAATGCTGGGATTAGAGGTGTGAGCCACTGCACCAGCCCTAACCTAGGTTTTAGTTCAACAGCTCACTAGTTGTGTGACTTTGGCCAAACCACTAACCCTTTCTGAATCTTAATTTCCATGAGGCCCTGATATTAAAATTTATATAAAAATACTGTGTAAACAGCAAAGTATTTTATGAATGTATGTTTTCCTGGACCTAAATGGATGCAGGAGTATAAATTCATACAGTTGAAAGACATTAAGCCACAGGGGAACTTCTTTGTAGCAGACAGGTGCCTAAACTTAGATTCCAAAGATTTGAACACAGAGGCATTAAAAGTAAATAGCATAGGGCCTTATGTAGTAAATAAGAAAATGAATTATATGTGTTAGAAAAATGTTAAGTGTTTCCTCCTTCTACCCAAAGAACAAGCAAGGGCTTTTAAATACAAAGAGAAAAAAAAACGGAGTAGAAAGAAAAGGCTACCAATACTGCCTGATATGAAGCATATTCTTATACAGATATATTTCCTGGAGACATTCAGGATTAGGTTAACAAAACTAGAGCAGGCAGCGGAGATAACATGGACTGGAGACACCAGTGTCTGCTTTTCATTTGCTTCCTTTAATAGAGTTGCTGGACTCTGACTCTACCATGCACCCACTCCCTTCCTCTAATATGCTACCATCTCTTTATTTTCTCTACTTCTTCCCTTTGATATCTCCCATCCCTTTGGCTCTAGCTCTTTCTACTACCATCGTAAAGTACAAACATGTAGAGCTGATACATTCACATGGGAAGGTGAGCATATTACTTCTCTGGTAACATACCCATTTGACTCACGTGCAGCTGCTCCAAGAATCCTAATAATCCTAAGAGACTCAAAGAAGTTAAGAGCTTTGTTCAAGGTGACACAGCCCGAGATAGAGCCAGGGTTGAAATTTAAACCTGGATGGCTTCAGTGACTATATATTCCTTTCCAAAAACTGAAAGAAAGCTTTTCGAGGGCAAGTGATTTGAAGTTTGGCAGGAAGTTGTGAAGAAGACAACCAAGGAAATGTTTCTTGGCAGCAACTCCTTTCTTCACCTTAATTGTTTTTCTCGGATGCAAGCTCAGACAAGTACAAGGATAATGGCAGCCTAACAAAAGACCTCATTAGGCTGATGAACACGACTATTGAGAAACAGATGAAAGCTACTGTACGGTAGGAGAAGTCTTTCTCAAAAGTTTGCTTTGGAGTAGACCAAATCTGATCTGCAACTGGAATCATGATGGAAGGAATAAGTCCCATCCCTCATCCTTTAAAGCTGCAGCAGGCATAACACTTGTTAATGTAGTGACGCTGAGTTCAGGGCTAGATTTGTATACATCGGCTTGCTGTGTTCAGGAAACCTTTATTTTCTTTTTTCTTCAGTGTGTTCTTCCAACATATTCATAATGAAATAAAATCCATGCCTGGGTCACTTATAGAGGATGCTATTGTAGTCACTTCCTGTCTGTTTATTATACATACCCTACCTGCAAAAATCTCCTTTCCCCTTCCCCTTCCCTTCCCTGCCTTTCCCAACTGACTTCTTTCCTTCCCTCCATTCTTCTCCTTCCCTCCCTTCCCTCTTTCCTTGCTTCCTTCCTTTCCTGCTTCCTCCTTCCTTCTTTCCTTCATTTCTTTCTTCTCTCCTTATTTCTTCCTTTACTTCCTTTCTTCCCTTCTCAAATATATATTGAGCCTCTTCTATATGCACTGTGGTAGGCATTGGTGAAGAGGTTCTGCTTAACTGTGGTTCCCATGGGCCTTTTTTCTCCAATGTTGTTCTTTATTATTCTTTTACACATGATTTTTAAAATGAATCATTCCAGTCAAATGCTACATTAGGATTCTCTCTCCTCATTGTCTTTGAAAAGGACCATCCATATACTTTTTTAAATAATAACTTTTCCTACATGTCAAACGAGAATGTGTATGCAATAAAAGTCTTGTCCTTAACCTGGACATGGATCATTAAGGAATTTAAAGATGTACTTCATTTATTTTATCATCTCCCTAAAACTGTAAGTAAAATTGTGTTCCGGGGTGTATAGATACATTTGTTTTTTCTGGAAATAGATCCATAGTTCACATCAGATTTGCAAGGGAGTCTATAACCTAAAAAGAGTTAGAGCCTCTAAGCTGTTTGAATGCAATGGTGATAAAATTTATAAAGTTTGATCTTTGTATAGTCTTAACATAAGGGCTCTTTCTCATATATTATCTGATTTCCTGATTATCACAATTGTGATGAACACAAATGAAGGCTGTTATCACTGAGTATATCTTGATGGTACATTTTTAAAGTTTGGCCTTTCTCAACATGATATAAAAATAATTTGGATTACTTAGAAAAAGGAACTGGTGTAAGATTTAATTTACAATGTATATCTTACTTCAATTTAACACGGTGTAGACCCTATTCAACGAAAGTCTTTCGATGCACTGACAAAGCATTAAAACACATCTTTATGGGACTGCTTGCTGCAAAAAAAGGTGCTTCAAAGGAACAAAAATTAGCAATTATTTTAGCCAGCTTTGCTTGCTACAGCCCCATATATGTGATTAATAAGGGAATGGATTTGTGGACATTGGTTTCTTATTTAGAGCTGATAACACTTTACATAGTAATAGTGATACACTTGGGGGTAATGTACCCAAGTTATCCCTCTTTCTACATTTACAAAACAGGCAGAACATTCATCATCTATTCTTACCCTGTCGATTTAGTGGGGGGCATAAGAAGCAACCAGTGCTTATAATCTTAGAGAATTAGCCAGCCTCAACCTAGGAAGAAACTCAGGAGTCAAATTATCTCCTGGAGACTGAGATGCCATTGAGCCAGGCAGCTTGTCCTTTAACCATAGGGAGATCAGACCCACTCAGCCCAAAAAAGCAGAACTGGGAATTAATAGCTCTATGCCCTTGATTTCTGTAAATAAAAATTGAACCCCTCCTCACATCATTTTTACATCTGAAGTGAAGTTTCAGTGGAAATGCAAGGTTAATGATCCCAGAAACTAGATTTCAGTGTGAAATAGTCACTGGCACAGACTTGTTACATTAGTGGCATATTGAGAAAAGAAACTGAGAACAGCTTATAGAGGAAAATAAAAAAACACTGCATATTAGTCAATTCATTCATTAATTAACTAAACAAAAATTTATGTGGCCCACTCCAAGATATGTATCCAAATGAAATGAAAACCTATGTTCACACCAAAACCTTTACTCTGATGTATAGAGCAGCTTTATTTATAACTGCCCCAGCTGAATATGTCTGAGGCATGTGAGCCAGAGCAACTCCATCTTAAATAGGAGCTGGGTAAAATGAGGCTGAAATCTACTGGGCTGCATTCCCAGATGATTAACGCATTCTAAGTCACAGGATGAGATAGGAGGTCAGCACAACGTACAGGTCATAAAGACCTTGCTGATAAAACAGGTGGCAGTGAAGGAGACAGCCAAAACCAAATGGCCACAAAAGTGACCTCTGATCATCTTCACTGCTACACTCCCACCAGTGCCATGACAGTTTACAAATGCCATGGCAACATCAGAAAGTTACCTTATATGGTCTAAAAAGCAGAGGCATGAATAACCTACCCCTTGTTTAGCATATCATCAAGAAATAATCATAAAAATAGGCAATCAGGTCAGGTCCAGTGGCTCAATGCTTGTAATCCCAGCACTTTGGGAGGCCAAGTCATGTGGATCACCTGAGATCAGGAGTTTGAGACCAGCCTGGCCAACATGATGAAACCCCATCTCTACTAAAAACACAAAAAATTAGACAGGTGTGGTGGCATGTGCCTGTAATCTCAGCTACTCGGGAGGCTGAGACAGGAGAATCGCTTGAACCCGGAGGCAGAGCAGAGGTTGCGGTGAACCAAGACTGTGCCACCACACTCCAGCCTAGACAACAAGAGCAAAACTCTGCCTCAACAACAACAACAACAACAACAACAAAAGACAACCAGCAGCCCTCCGGGCTGCCTTGTCTATGGAGTAGCCATTCTTTTATTCCTTTACTTTTGTAATAAACTTGCTTTCACTTTGCACTGTGGATTTGCCCTGAATTCTTTCTTGCACGAGGTCCAAGAACCCTCTCTTAGGGTCTGGATCAGGACCCCTTTCCTTTAACATATTTCTGGTGACCATGAAGGGACTCCAGTCCAGAAACCCTGACCCAACAGCTACCTATGGGTAAGTGTTGGGGTCCTGTAACATCTTTCTGGTGACCACAGAAGCAACTAGACTGCAGAAACTCCCAAACCAAAGGTTACTTTTGGGTAACTGTTGGGGTCCTGTAACATTTTTCTCATGAAGCACAAAACAGACAATACCGAGGACTGAAGATCCCCTCAACAGACCCAAAAGAAATAGACTGCAGCACTGATTGAACAACTTTGGGTAAGTGGGGTGGAGGGACCCAGGTAAAGAATGAGATTAGGTTAAAGGCCTAACTTAGGGGAGTTAGAGTCTCTCCTAAAACAAAGTGGGTTAGAGGCCCCTCTTAATAAAAGGCAAGAACTCTTGACCTACCTCGGGTTAGAGACCCGACTTAGGAAGGTTAGAGTCCCTTGTGAGATTCAGGGGTGAGAGGCCCCACTTGGTAAAGTCCCTCTTGACTAAGAACAGTTTATTGCTAATTAATCTGCCTTGCACTCTGCTGATGGCTGTGGGTGACAGGGTTAGGCATGTACAGGATCATGGAACATGGAGAACTTTTTCTTTCATAAAAAGGAAAATGAGAGCTAATGAGACTGCTGGAAAAGATCCCTTTGCTACCGAGAAGCAGCCACCTGAATTTTCAGTGTTGCTGTAATGGGTGGGTCTTTTCTCTGGCCCCCCTATGCCCCTCACGTTCCCCACCCTGCAGGCAATACATTCCTTCTCTCCTCTCCCTGTTTTTATCTTTTCTGTTACTCAGGGTGACCATCTTGCCTAGAGACCACGTGTTGAAACTCCTAGTTGGAGGTTAGATTAAAGATGGCAGGGCCCCTCTGAGGGCAAATTTAAGCCTTGCCAGTTTGATATTGGGTGCTAAGCAGAGTGACTAATGTCTGTATTTTCTCACATGTATTTTGCTCTAGCCAGAACAAATAATAATAATAATAATAATAATAATAATAATTCTCCTTTATGATGTGGCTTGAATCCCAGGGTGATGGTGCCAAAAGCTGGATCACTAGGGCCACTCAGGGAAAGGGAGCACAGAAGCCTGGCATGTGGGCAAAAGGGTAAGAATTTCTTAGCAGTTACATTTCTGTCTTCTCTCTCTCTCTGTGCAAATGGGTGAATGAATGGAAAAAAAAAAAAAAAAAATATATATATATATATATATATATATATATATGTATGTATGTATGTATGTGTGTGTGTGTGTATCTGTTTATCTCCTCTGTAACATTTTGTTTAATGGGTAAAAGAATTCTAAGGCTAGCCTTAAGCTGCTGTATTTTGTGCTATGAATTCGTTTTTCTGTAGAATAAAACATGGGCTTAGAACACTTGTAAGCCCGCTCTTCAAGATGACCCAGCAAGCTGATCAGTAACAAACTTGGCTGCAGGTCCCTGAAACAAACAAAACACTGGATAAAGTCTCCACGTTGTTTTATGTCTTTGGGAGCTTGACCTTTTAACCATGTGGCAGTACTTTCTCTTAGTCTCCACCTTCCAGGGAACAGGAATTTTAGGCTTCATGTCATAGTTAGCTCTAAAAATCATATTAAATAGTTAAACGGCTCTGAAAGCTCAAAATTAACTACTCTAGACTTCTTCTAGGAAAGAAAGTGGGACTTGCCCCATCCTGTAGCTCAGTAGTTAAGATTTTTGCACTTTCACAGTAGCTGTCTGGGTTCAATTCCCCACCTAGGAAGTAAGTCATTTCTGGTTTAATATCTGCATGACCTTGTCTATTCTCTTCTTCATGGACTGCCTTAAATTTTCCTAGGAGGTTACCTTTGGTAATGTTCAGAACCTAGAAATATTGGCCACTTGGCATGGCTAAAGTTGGGTAATAAGAGATCTAGGAGGATTTCTTTTTTAAAGAGCACAATGGTTAAAAGTCAGCTTATTTAAAAGTGGATAAACAAGCTATAGATATATTTGAAAGGCCTGTGCTTTTTTCTCTTCTTGAAACTTGTTTTTCTGGAAAGAGACTTTTTCTTTTCAGTTGACTGAATGATTTTTCTACTTCTTCTTCTTCTTTTTTTTTTTTTTTTTTTTTTTTTTGTGTCTTGCCACTCTTAATGCACATATGAGAGTCCCTAAGATAAATTCTGATAGCCTGGGACTCCTTGGGAAAAACAGAGGAGGCACCACAGACCCTGTTTTAGGGAAACAACAACAACAACAACCCTTTGTTTTCCTCAGGAAATCCCAGGAATTAAAAGCAAATAGATCCCTCTCAAAATCAAAGGCTCTGTTCTGTTTTGCATTGTGTTATCTGATGGCTTTGGGTTTTGGGGGTATCAGAAATTACTTCACATTATGAGAGTGCTTTGGTTTGTAATAACTAGGTAGGAAATATTCTTTAAGTGATGGCTAATAGTAGTTATGGAGGGATACTTGACTCTTTGCACCCTTGGATCAGAGAAGCTTGTTCTTGGCCACCTGGAAGATAAGGAACCATCCCCACCCACACTGAGAGATAAGACTCCCATGAGGGATGGGCTGACTACTAAATGGGCTGATTGACTTTGGCTTGCCTTGCAATGAAATGCAAAGTAAAAGCACTGCACTGTCTTCTCCCATAGTGTTTCCCTCCTTTTGGGGATCCAGGATCCAGTATAAAATTGTGCTCTTAATTTTGGGGATCTTTGCCTTCAGCTGTTTATTTGCTGCTTATTTTGCCCTAGAAACACATGCTTTTCTGGCCCTGTTCTTGCAAGGGCTTCACCCTGAAGCCAGTAACGCAATTGAGAAACTGGCAAGTAAAAAATCGTACAAATGCTGAATCTTCTGTCTGTGTATGTATATGTTTTTGTATGTTTACATATAAAAGAGCTCTAGCTAATTGACTTAGAAAAATAAGTGCTTAAATCAAATATTTTGCCAGAAAAATAGAAAATCGAATGCCTTTTTGTTCATGTGACTTTAGTAATCTTTTGGAAATAAAGACAGTTTTAAAGATTGTTGGTAAAATAAAATGTCTTGAAAATGTAGACATTCGTTTTAAATTAAGGTCAGATATCAGATTTACAGAATGCTTTAAGGTCAAATTGTTCCTTTGACTTTAAAGAATTGTTCAGTTTACCTACCTTTAAGCCATTAGATTCTAGATAAGGCCTAGGGACATGTGAAATTAGCCATGTCCAATACCTGTACAAAAAAAAAAAAAAATCTAAAGAAAGATTTTGTATAAGAAAGGATCTTGCATGGTAAATTCTTGTCCTAAAGTAAAATGACTGTTTGTTTAAAAGGAGGGATATTTAAGGCAAGTCAGGAAGTCCGAGAATGTCTCAGATGGTCTGTGTAAGTCATGATAGGGAATTTCTGTAAGAAACATTGTACAATTCAAAGGTTGTTAGGCCTCCTAAATGCTTTATAAAATACCACTATAACTCTTAATGTACAACTTGCCTGCTTAAGTAAGGTGAGGCTAGGGGACATGTGGAGTTAGCCACACCCCTTATCTATGCTGTAGAGTCAGCTCTAATCTGCACTTCTGCGTGGTGTGTCCTAGGCTAGGCTCCACAACTAGTACACAATTAAAATTACTTACTAACCAGGGTTTTCGTCACAAGTAAAAGTCACTAAAAGTAAACATGTAATATGTAATTGAGACTACTGAAGAAACAATTTTACATGTAAGGTGTGTAAGAAAAGTAAAATGTACTTGTGGTAAAAGATTATAAAAAGACATGGAAATGTGTGGGTTTGTTTTGTTTTGTTTTGTTTTTGCCTAAAGGGCTAAAGAATTGTTTTAAGTTAGATGGAATAAAATTAAAGGTTTGAACTGTTGTGGAAGGTTTATAAAAATTAATTGTAAGAGATTCTGTGTGTGAACATACTGGCTAAAGTTACAGGGGTATTATTCAGTTTTTCCATAAAATAAACATTGGAATCAAAGCACAATAGGTTTTTCTTAGATAACTGATCTGCTCTTTCACACACACAAAATAAATGTCAAGGGATATAAAAAGTTTATAAGAATCTTACATTATGGTTAAACATTGAAATGGGTAAATATGTCTATAAGATTTTATTAAAAATTGGGTTTGACATCAATAATGCACTAATGCAAGAGTGACATTTGGCTTATTTGGTACGAAAATCATATAGGAAGCATTATCAAATATGAAATGTTGTTTGGTTTTCTTTAAGCTGTATTTGTATAAAAATATTATTGGTATGTGTTCTAAAATAATGAGAAACACCTATAATTCTAATGACTTAGTGTAGGTTTTTAATAATTATAATTGTTTCATAAAATCATTCTATGCCACAAAGTTAACCACATTCCTTTGTCAATCATGTTTTTGACTGTGGCTGTCCTAAGACATTTTGTCATACACAGACAATTGTTGTCTTATTTTAATCCTCTTCAAAAGGTGGTTCATAATCAACTCCAGAACTCTAACAGGTGTTCTTAAATGCAGATTTCTAATAACCTTGGAACTTGTAACATTAGAAGAGAAGAAACAACTTTCAGAACTCTCATGAAGAGCTAGAATGTTCATGAATATTAAATAGACAGGAGTTAACTGAATTAACTGAACCAATAGAAAACGGAAGTAATCTTTTTAGCTTTGCTTAAAATGCTGCTGATCCTTTGTTTTGTTTTTCAGAGACAAGGAAACTTTTCTTTTGAGCTATTTACAGCTTGTAGCAATTAAGTATACTCCTGTGAGCACAATTTGGAGAACATTTGTTTCTCTCTACCTGATTTCTCCAGAATTTGGAAACTAGTTGTGAGTTTTCTTAACTTATGGCAATATAGTCATTTGCATAAGTTCAATAAGAGTCTGTTTTATTTTATAATGGACACAATTAGAGAAATTGGTTATTTTGACAAGGCTTTGAATGGAATGGTATGTTTTCCTTTAAGGAATTAAATGTGACTTATAAAGCCAATAAAAGCCCCTTGGGGAACTGGCCTCATACCTTGCCTACACAGTCGCTGTACAGGGTTTCTGATCTGTATTGAGTAAAGAATGTCACTTTCTGACAGATCCAGGAGCCCCAAGTTATATTGGGACCTCAAGAGGAAAAAATTTACCCAACTCATAGATATTTGAGGGTTAAACACCCATGGCTGAGTTTGGCTTTAAAATAGTCTTATCTGAAATTCCTTCTAGGCAACAGAGTTCCATCAAAGCCAATTTAAAAAGAGCTTATGTGGAAAATAATTATTCTTGCTGCACTTTATACAAATTATCAGGCCAAGTATAATAAAACAAATTGGTCTTACTGTGATTTGTCTTTAGTAAAAATGGGAAAGTGGAGAAATATTATATTTGAAGAACCATGCTACACTTATTAAATTCTAGTCTCATTAGTTGTTTTTGCATTTGTTTCTGCAATTTAGGCTAACCCTGTGTATTCCTGTAAACGAAATAGTGATCTCTGACTATAGCTCAGAATAAACGAGAGGGATAGGTAGTGTAAAAATCTGGATCAGTATTCTAATTCTGGGCACATTACAATAGCTAAAAACCCCATATCAGCTTAGTTCAAACAGTTGCCCAGTTCATGAAAAGTCTTCTAACTCAGTTTACTTGGAATAACTTTACTTATTTTTGCTTTACTCTTGTGAATATATTGCTGTTATATTCTTTGTGTAGGAATACAGAACAAGCTTACTGAATGTTTTCTTAAACTAAACACTTATTAATCTTCCAGATACCATGTCTTGTTGAAACTTGAGAGTCATGAATGGCCCTCGCCATACTTATGTTTTCTGACTGAGGTCCTCTCTACCCTGAACACAAGAGACCCTGATAGGCAGAAATATCATCTCCCCATTCAGCCTGAAGAAGTTATGGAAGATGGATTTTCATCCCTCTGCAACTCTTAGGATTAAGGATTCTCTTATAAAAGAAAGGGGTATATGACAGAGACATGTGAACCAGAGCAACTCCATCTTGTTTTTTGTTTTTGTTTGTTTTCTGAAATGGAGTCTTGCTCTGTCGTCCAGGCTAGAGTGCAGTGGTGCAATTTTGGCTCACTGCAACCTCCACCTCCTGGGTTCAAGTGATTCTCCCACCTCAGCCTACGGAGTAGCTGGGATTGCAGATGTACGCTACCACGCCAGGCTACTTTTTTGTTTGTATTTTTAGTAGAGATGTGGTTTTACATTGACCCGGTTGGTCTCGAACTCTTGACCTCAGGTGATCCACCTGCCTGGCCTCCCAGAGTGATGGGATTACAGACGTGAGCCACTGCACCCAGCCACAACTCCATCTTAAATAAGAGCTGGACAAAATGAGGCTGAAACCTACTGGACTGCATTCCCAGATGGTTAAGGCATTCTAAGTCACAGGATGAGATAAGAGGTTACCACAAAATACCGGTCATAAAGACATTACTGATAATACAGGTTGCAGTGAAGGAAATGGCCGAAACCCACCAAAACCAAAATGGCTATGAGAGTAACCTCTGGTCATCCTCACTGCTACACTCCCACCAGCACCATGACAGTTTACAAATGCCATGGCAACATCAAGAAGTTACCCTATATTGTCTAAAATGGTGAGTCATGAAGAATCCACCCCTTGTTTAGCATATCATCAACAAATAACCATAAAAATGGGCAACCAGCAGCCCTCAGGGCTGCTCTATGGAATAGCCATTCTTTTATTCCTTTACTTTTTTAACAAACTTGCTTTCACTTTGCACTGTGGACTTGCCCTGAATTCTTTCTTGCATGAGATCCAAGAACCCTCTCCCAGCATTGGGATTGGGACTCCTTTCCTGTAACAAATATACTTCTGAATGTCCTCTACTGGGGGATGAATAAATACATTGCAGTATATCTGTACAATGGGATATTACTTGGTAATAAAAATGAACAAAGTACTGATACATGCTACAACATGGATGGATCTCAAATGCATTATACTAATTGAATAAGCCAGACACGAAGCTCTAATATTGTATTACTCCATTTATATAACATTCTGGCAAAGGAAAACTATAGAGACAGAGAACAAATTAGTAATTGTCATGGGTAAAGGCTTAACTGAAAAAGGCTAACACCCATGTGTGTGTGGTGTATGTGTGTGTGTTGTGTATGTGTGTGCACATGGGTTGACAGAAATATTCTTTATTTTGATTGTAGTGGTGTTATACTACTCTGCATTTATCAAAACATATGGAACTCTATACCAAAAACACCCATTTTATTGCATCCATATTAAAAAATAAATTTGAAGAAGGTGGCAATAAAATATTCTGAGTTCAAAAACAATTTTGGTTGTTATTTTGTATTTCTTGGACTCCTTGAGAAATTTGGAGACGAAAAAGCAAACAAAACAAAAGTAAAATACAAAAATATTTTTCCTTGACCTTAAATTTCACAATCTAATGAACATGACAAACTTATAAGGAAAAATATAAAAAGCTTTATGTTGAGATTGTACATACCTCTAGATACCCTATATTGTGCATATCCTCTAGTAGAGGTATGCACAATCTCAACATAAAGGTATACACAATCTAAAGTACATGAAAGGTCAATTATTACTGAAATACACGTTCCCTTCCAGGTCAATTTTACCTAACATACATTCTTATAGGGGTTAACTTTTGCTGTTAGAACAAAACGAGCTCCCCAAAAGTAAAAGCAGCTGGGGTTCCCGTGGCTGCCTCAATGGCTCTCCATCCTAACATACAGAGTGAGGCTGGCGTGCTGTAGCCCATCTCCTCTTTCACTTCATTATCTTGACCGCTGTTATTCAGCAAGATGTGGCCTCTACCCCTGCCATTCTGTCTCTCTTCCCTACAGCCGTACTGATTCCACAGTGGATAAGACATTCTCCTCTCAAGAACTCATGGCTTTGGGGTGTGTCAGTGGGATATCAAGTGAAGCGAACAGCTTTTGGAGACCACAAAAGGGGCAAAGTTAATTTCTTTAGTTATGGCAGACATACAGGTTTGATAGTTTTTAAAAATGACTAAACTGCACTTCTGGTGAGCCTTTTTTTCCATTTTCCCCATCCCCTGGGAGCCCACTGAGCAGCTCCCTCCCTGCCTTATCTCACCAACTATAGTAATGAGCTCCAGGGGGACCTCACTACTGCCTTTGAAGTAACACGTTTCTCTGAATGTCTTTGAAATTTCTCTTCATACATTGTTTGTTTCTGGTTTACTCTGTCTCCTTGTAGAGGGGGATCTGACAGTTGTTGGAGGGAGGGGAGGTCCAGGATGACAGCTCCGGAATGTGTAAATTGAACAAAACAAAAACACAAACAAAACAAAATAAGAAAGAGAGGAAGAAAAAAAAAAAAAAAAAACCTCCCCACCCACTGCCAGAACAGAAATGTAAGCCCTTTCACTGGAGTTGCTGAAGCATCTTGCAGGCTGCAGGCAGAGGATGACAGCCAAGGACAGATGCAGCTGGGATGCCTGAAGCTGTCATAGAGGAAGCGGCCTGCTGGAGACAGGTTCTCGGGAGAGCAGAGGGACAAGCCCAGGGGAGGACCAGAGAGGCAGAGTGGGAGAGGGACTCCGCCCTCTATTCCACTCCCCAGGATTTTAAAAGCATAAGGATCCAGTGGCTGAAATAGTTTAGGCTCCCCACATGCCAAGCAGAGAATACACAGCACATCTTTTTTAATGTTTATACTTTCTACATGGAAAGACCTAAAAAAAATTTTTTGAAAATTCAGGAGAGGGGAGATTAGATTTACCATTCAGGAGACCCGAAGGTTATAAAATGCAGGAAGAAACCTGGTAGAACCTTGATTTAGCCATCTACCAGCACTCAGGATGAAATAATTAAATTTCTGTCTACAGAGAATTAATCAGCCACTATCTCCAATTGATTAGATTGCAACTTGATGGTGCAGTAGTGGGAATATAAAGAAAACCAGATTGCACTGGCCCTTGAAACATGAAGAGGGCAATCCCTTCCCCAGAAATCCAGTGTGGAATAAAAAACCAGACTGACAAAGTCAGCGCAATGTTATTTGGCTTTATTTTCATAAAAATACTTGTCTAAGAAGACCATTAGATTTGGAAATGAGGGCCAGAGGTCAGGGGCCCTCAGGGAAACTTGTGATGCTCTAGCAGAGTAGCAGAAGGCAGCCTGCAACTTTCCCAGTTGAGAGGACCCTGGGAATTTCTACTTCTGCTTTTCTGAGCTCTTTCAGAACATTTGCTGGTGCTTTTAAATCACATCTCAGACTTACACCTGAACCTGGATTCCTAACTTCCTTAACCCTAATCCTTGCCCTACACACTTAATTAAATATTACAATCATCCTTGACTCCTCTAATGTCTCTTTCTTGCCCTCCTGACCCAGTTAGTCTCCAAGTCTTGATTTTTCTTTTGTGAATTTTTTTTTTTTTTTTTTTTTTTGCTATCACTTCAAGTCCCTATCACCACCTATTTAAACTCTGTCAACACCCTTTAAATGTTCTCTCCCTAGCTCACTCCTACACTTTACCCCTTCTCAATTTATCTGGGGGAGCATTTTCAGTTGTGTTTTTTTTGCCTCTCCCTCCCCATATGAAGGTCAGGTCCATGTTTACACCCTTCTCTTTATTGGGCCAAGGATCGTGGCTTACAGCTGAGAGTTTCTAAAGTCTCATTAGAGTGGAGGGCGGAGAACAAAAATAGATTCTTTTTTAGCTCACATGGAATACTCACAAAAATCAAATTTGTAACAATTATAGAGAAAGGCTCAAACAATTCCAATGAATCAACATCAGAATATGTTCCCTAACTCTATTGAAATAACGTTAGAAAAGCAATAATTTTAAAAACAGCCAAAAATATTACCTAGTCCTGAAACTAAAAAGGTAGCTATTAAATTACCCTTGGGCTTAAGCAGAAATCATGAGATAAATTATAAGATACTTAGAATTGAATGACAACAATATCTCTGCATATAAAATCATGCAGGGCACAGTTGAAGCAGAAATCAGAGGAAAATGTGTAACTTTAAATACATTGATCAGAAAGTATAAAGACATTGAAATAAAATGAGCCATGAATTCTACTTGATTCATTGAAAAAGAACAGGCCAATCTGAAATAAAGAGATACTTATTAATAAAGTAGGCAGAAATCAAGAAACATTGAACACAAAAACAGTAATGAGTATGACTAAAAGCTAAAGCTACTTTGTTTAGGACTAAACAAATATCCAGTAAGAGTGAGGAAAGAAAAAAGACAATACATTTTTTTTCTTTTTCTTTTTCTTTTTCTTTTTCTTTTTCTTTTCTAAGACAAGGTCTCACTTTGTTGCCCAGGCTGAAGTGCAATGGCATGATCTTAGCTCACTGCAACCTCTGTCTCCTGAGTTGGAGCAATTCTTGTGCTTCTGCTTCCTGAGGAGCTGGGATTACAGGTGCACACCACAACGTCTGGTTAATTTTTGTATTTTTTGGTAGAGACAGGGGCTTCACCATGTTGACCAGGCTGGTCTTGAACTCCTGACCTTAAGTGATCCCCCCACTTTAGCCTCCCAAAGTCCTGGGATAACAGGCCTGAGCCACTGTGCCTGACCCTGACAATGTTTTCAGTTATACAAAATACAAAATGAAAATTTAGACACAGTCACAAATAACACAGCAATTAAGAAAAGAAAAAAAAATACTACAATCAACTATTCACTAACGTGTGAAAACACAGATGAGCTATGTATCTGAAAAAATATATAAATTACTGTGGCTGATTATTCCTTCTATAAACATTCACAAGCGCTTCCAGAATCTTGCCACTCCTCCATGGAAGCGAAGTATGTTTCCACTCCTTTGAACCTAGGCAGGCATGTGCCTGCTCTGAAGAGTAGAATGTGGCTATAGATAGCTATGGGAATTCCCATGCTGGGTCTTTCCCTTGAACTGAGAAAGCCACCATCATGTTGAAAGTCAAACTAGCTGATTTAGGAAGAATACATGGAAATACCAGATGGAGAGGCCCACAGGGAAAAGAACAGAGGCCTTAGCTGAAAGCTGGCATCTACAGTCAGATATGTGAATAAATGAGACTTTGGCTAATTTCAGCCCCTATTCTTCAGTTCTTCCAGCTAAGGAGCATCATCATTCAGGCACAAGCCATCCCACCATAATCCTGTCTGAATTCTTAACCCACGTAATCTGTGAGGGAACAAATAATTATTTTTCACCCCTGTTTTGAGATAATTGGTTACATGGCTATAGTAATTGAAACAATTGCCAAACCTGGCACAAAATTAGAAAATTGAGTTGATCGATAACCATTCAAAAACTTCAAGTGACAACTGAAAGCACCTTCTACCTCCAAGCAAATCTAGAGCCAGAGAATTTTAGAAGAAAACAAAAATTTGGAACAAAACCTTATTCTTGTCCTACACAACTGTCCAAAAAAATAGAAAACAAAACAAAACTCTGGCTCTAAAGATTCTAAAACTAGGGCAAGTTGTGGTTGCTCACACCTAATCCCAGCACTTGGGAGGCAGAGGTGGGCAGATCACTTGAGGTCAGGAGTTCAAGACCTGCCTGGCCAACATGGCAAACCTGGTCTCTATTAAAAATATAAAAATTAGCTGGGCATAGTGGTGCATGCCTGTAATCCCAGCTACTCAGGAGGCTGAGGCAGGAGAATCGCTTGAACCTGGGAGGCAGAGGTTGCAGTGAGCCAAGGTCACACCTCTGTGCCACTGCACTCCAGCCTGGGCATCAAAGCAAGACTCTATCTCAGGGGAAAAAAAAAAAAAAAAAAAAGGGCAGTACAAAATATTAACAATTTCACTTAAGAGCATAGATGAGCAAATCCTAAATAATAATTATCTGAAAAAATTGGAGTGACTACTAAGAAAATAAATTCATCAAGCAATATTTATCCTGAGAGAAAAATGGTTGCTTAACATCAGAACATCTATCAACATAAGGCATCCTATTAGTGGCCTAAAGGAGAAAAAAAGAGTCGGGTTTTTTAAAAAATAAATTTAGAAAAATGACTTTTGACTTAGTTTAATACATACTTAAAAGCAAAACAAAGCAAACCAAAAATCTCTCAAATATTTGGACTACTAAGGCACTTCTAGAACTTTATAAAGAGTATATGCCAAATCTATAGTAAACATTCTGCTAAAAGAAAATTCATTGTATGCATTTTCTTAGAGATCTGGAAAAAAGATAAATATGCCCATTAACCCTGTCCGTGTTGGATACAGTACTAGAACTACTAGCAAACACAAAAGCACATGAAAAAAAAAAAAAAAAAAAGTGAGACAAGGATTGAAAAAAATTAGCACAAACCTATAACTATTTGCAAATGTACAATCATTTACACAGGATAATCAACAGATTCTTTACATAAACCAGTGGAACTCAAACTTCTGAAATACGGATGAGTCAGATCAACTTGCTCACACTAATAGTATTACTCTAAACTAGTAATAGCAAATTTAGAAATATAATAGAAATTAAGAACCACTCAGAACTATAAAAGAAAATATCTAAACATTATCTTGACTAAAAGTGCACAAAGTATTCACAAAGAGAAATTTTAAACTCTGTTATATATCATAAGCATAAACTTAAATACCAGTTGATACCTTGTTCATGAATTAGATACTTCAATATTGTAAATGTGTGTACTATCAATAAACTAATTTCAAACTTAAACATAATTCTCAATAAAAATATCGGGGGGATCTGCAGAAGTATTTTAAAGGAATTCAACAAATTTATTCAAGAATGTATACAAAAATTAAAATCATAGATTATTAAGTTCATTTTCAAAAAGTAGACCAAAGAAAACCTTACGTATTAAGTAAGACACATTATAAAACCATAATAATAAAAACAACATGAAACTGCTACAGAAATAAATAGACCAAATGAGATAGAATAAAGTATTTATAAAGAGTTTTATAATCCATAGAGAAACTATAGACATAATAAAATAGTAATAAAAATCTATAAAGGAATAATTATGTAAACGATATTTGGGAGAGATAGATTCATTTATGGAGAACAGCAAGGTTGAACCCCCTACCATATAGTATACACAAAGGTGAATTTCAAACATGCTGAAACCAAAAGAGTAATGCTAATACAATAAACTAAGGAAATATATTGGTTACTTTGGCGTGAGTACATATTGGTTAAACAAGACTCCGAAAGCACAATCTATAAAGCAAATCATAAAATAATTGTTGGCTTTGATGATACTGTAAATTAAGTATTTTTGTTCACCATATGTTAATATTTGTAAAACTGAAAGATGATACGCTTTGAGAAGACAGTTCTGATATTTAAAATTGTGAAAAGATTAATATAAAGAACATTCAAGAAATTCCAGAAAATCAGCTACCCAAAGGAAAGAAAATAAAACATGGACAGATAATTCACAAATAAGGTTCACAGAATGAGAAAACTTGAAGTATAACAGGAATACAATTAATCAGGAAAATACAAATTAATACCACCTCGAGATAACAATTTGTACCTACTTGACCGGCAAAAAATAAAAGTTGAATAGTAAGTATTGATAAGAGTCAAAGGAAATAGGATGTTTACTGGTAGAAATGTGTAATATAGATCTACAAAACTAAAGGACAATCTATCATGACTTAGTACAATTATTCATGTGCCTAATCTAGGAAATTTCAATGCCACTATTGGATATATATGTTAGCACAGCAGTCTTCAAAATGAGGTACTTGTACACAAAATCTATTCAACGAGGTATGCAAGTGCAAATAGTTTCAACTGAATCAATTTTCCAATCATCAGATTTCTTATATTCTTAAATTAATTGGTTGGCTTTCTTCTTTCCCACTCTTCATTATTTCTCTTTCACTTTAAGAATAAAGGCCTACCACTTACCTGTCGAAAATCTTACATTGTTCCAGGATTCAAACACCTGAATCCCTGACTCAAACAAAGAGACAAT
The DNA here is from genome assembly GCF_037993035.2 of Macaca fascicularis. Lineage (NCBI taxonomy): Eukaryota > Metazoa > Chordata > Mammalia > Primates > Cercopithecidae > Macaca > Macaca fascicularis. The sequence continues at coordinate 166,135,555 of NC_088376.1, read as the reverse complement.
GTGAAGTCTGCAGGGTGATATGTGACATCAGAAGCAGGAAAGTTTGGTCAATGTTAGAGCATTCTGAATTCAAATGTATCAAAGAGTGTGGCGAAAGGAGTGAAGTTATAGCTCTTTCTATGTCTTCCACCCTTGACTGTTGACAAAGAACGCACTGGTTTTGAGGAAGCAAAACTAGTAAAACACATTGCTAAGAAAGATGAGGGTACATTATTTCAAGGTAAATACAGGACTCAAAAAGAAAGACTTCTGTGCCTTTTCTATCTGTTTTAGAATTATGTTGTTTGAGACTTGTAAGAAGCACGCAGGATAATCTTAATCTGTTATGAAAGGCTCCCTTGTCACCATTCCATTGTGAGAAAGGTCTAGGGGAGTACCTGTACTTTCAATCACCCTTCTCTACCTCCAGTTGCATATTTTTCATGATTTCAAGAAAAGAGAAGGAAAAAAGTTCCATCTTTACTTCTCACAGATGAACACTACATTGTTAAGTAAAACAAAACAAAACACAACTTTTTTGATAAGTGTGTGTGTGTGTGTGTGTTTTTAACATTTATTTACATCCTTAGGAGAAAAAAAACTTTCATGAAGTCATTTTTATGAGGTTAACTTTTATGAAGTTCATTAACTTTTATGAAGTTTATATAGGCTACAAAGGCATTTAAGACTTGGAGACATGATTACATGAAATAATGAAAAAGTTAATTGTATAAATGTCATAGTGAGTTGTGATAAGATGATCAATAACATACTTTCAAACATATTTCATTAGAATAAAAATCATAAGGAAAATGAAATGGGAACAAAACTACAAGAGAAAGAAGAACAATGTAAGATTGTTGACAGTTTAAAAAGCTTTTGTTCAGTGAAGATCCAAATCCTATGGTGTGTTTAGGTTGTTTGTTCTAAATGTCATTTATGTTTTGACTAACAGAACAAAACAAAACAAAAAACTGGTCTCTTAGAAAAATGGCTGATTCTGGGTGTGTAGCAGAGCATTTATAAGGTGAGGCTTGCCATGCCTGAAAGAAAGGTGATATTAAAGATTTCAAGGGTCACATCGAAAGAAGACAAAAGCGAACATAAAGAAATTTCTATGGTCAAAGATAGAAAAATCTGAGCAGCCAAAAGAATAATGACTACAATCGATTGAAACACATATAAAGTCTAGAAGTTCACAATGACAAAACAAATAAATAAATAAATTCATTTATAACCATGGAAGGTTGCCAGGGCAACAACTCATTATTCTGAAAACTGATGAAGGGAACACATGAAGTACTTGTCTTGTCTTTTTTACTGAGCTGTTTTTCAAAGTAACCAAATAGTTGATAAGGAAAACTTTTTTATAGGAAACCAGGAATAATAAATGCAGAATGATAGAAAGTCACTATTTTGTAACCTTAATGGGATATTGGATCTGATATCAGGCAGCTGCTAAAACTATTTAACTGACTGATGATGAATTTTGGATGGATCAGGCTGACAGCACCTGAACTACTGATCAATCTTAACATCACTAATAACACGGCAACCTGCCATTATGTGCCTCATGATATCATGTGATAGAAAATACTAAGCATCACCCATGAAGCATTCTTGAAAACAAAACAAAATAATCCTTAATTCTACAAATTCACTAGATCTAACTTTCAGTTTATGGGATATGTAGGGGAAAGAAAAACATGTTAAACAACACCATGAAGACGCAGTTCTGACAATACAATCATATCTAAGACAAAAGATGCCACTTCTTTCACAAATAAGTGCCATGGAAATTTTAAAAAAAGAAACGTTATAGAGTAAAAGAGACTCAAAAGGAATCAATCAAATGGAACGTGTGGACCTTTTTTGGATCCTAATTCAGAGAAGGCAGCAGAGAAAAAAAAAAAAAAAAACGGAAAAAATTGAGCATATATTGAATATTAGACACTATTAAGGGAATATTATAAATTGTGCTGATTGTGACATAATGGTTTTATGGTTTTTGCAGTCAGATATATATTTAAAAATATTTGTGAATGATGTAATATGATGTCTGCAATTTACTTTGAAATACTGTAACAAATGGGAAAATGCCTAAGAATGGCAGAATGTTGACTTTGTTTAAGTTAGGTAATTGGTAAATGGAGGTTTGTTATATTATTCTACTTTTGTGCATGCTTAAAAATTCCCATAATAAAGAGGGTTTTTAAAAACATGTTTTAAAAAAAGTCTCTTGGCTGGGCGCAGTGCCTCACACCTCTAATCCCAGAATTTGAGAGGCCACGGTGGGAGGATTGCTTGAGCTCAGGAGTTCAAGACCAGCCTGGGAACATAGTGAGATCTTCATCTCCAAAAAACTAAAAAAAAAAGTTTAACTCGGCCTGATGGTGCACCTGTAGTCCCAGCTACTTGGGAAACTGAAGTGAGAGGATGGCTTGAGCCCAGGATGTCGAGGCTGCAGTGAGCTGTGATCATGATCATGTCACTGCACTCCAGCCTGGGCTACAAAGTTATACCCAGTCTCTAAAAATAAAATAAAATAAAACTTCTCAGCCAGATATGGTGGCTCACACCTGTAATCCCAGCACTTTGGGAGGCCAAGACGGGTGGATCACAAGGTCAGCAATTCGAGACCAGCCTGGCCAACATGGTGAAACCTTGTCTCTACTAAAAATACAAAATTAGCAGGGTGTGGTGGCGGGTGCCTGTAATCCCAGCTACTCAGGAGGCTGAGGCAGGAGAATCGTTTGAACCCAGGAGGTAGAGGTTGCAGTGAGCTGAGATTGTACCATTGTACTCCAGCCTGGGCAACGGGGTGAGAATCAATCTCACAAAAACAAAAACAAAACAAACAAACAAACAAAAAACACTTCTCTTGTAATCAGATTCCACTGGATACACTTAAAGAATAATACATTTTTATTTTAAAATATTTACAAATTTTGGAAATCACACTTCAACAACTATTTAAATTTATAACAAAACAGGTTTTGATGTGAAATTAATGTGCAAGGAACTATATAATTTCAAAAATTCTTTTTAGGGATTCATGAGCATAAAACTTTGAAGACTTGTCCTAGATAACTTCTTTCTAGATACATGACCCTTCTTGACGAGTGAGTCAACATCTCAAGATAGAGATTTAAAAAACAAAAAAAAAATCCACTCAGCTTTTATCTATGAAATGAAGAGCTAATTGTGCTGGGGCATTCTGGGAAATATTTTATTCCATAATAAAACAAAATACATTTTGGGAGGCTGAGGCAGGTAGATCACAAGGTCAGGAGTTGGAGACCAGCCTGGCCAAGATGGTAAAACCACGTCTCTACTAAAAATACAAAAATTAGCTGGGCGTGGTGGTGTGTGCCTGTAATCCCAGCTACTCGGGAGGCTGAGGCAGAGAACTGCTTGAACCTGGGAAGCGGAGGTTGCATTGAGCCTAAATCATGCCATGGAACTGCAGCCTAGGGGACAGAACAAGACTCCGTCCCCCAAATAAAATAATAAAAAAATAATAAAAATGATAATAATGTGCTGTCTTGATGCCCTCACTGACTCCTATACCCCTGTCTCCTTTGTGGCTTTTGTGTAACATCATATGAGGACACGATGCTAGAAACTGCTGCAGCCATCCAGTGAAAAGGAGAGAACCATTGTCTAAGGATGCCAGAAAAAGTTTGAGATTATGCTCTGTAGAAGCAGAACTAAGACAGAGTTTGGGGATGAACATATGTGAAAGACAAATGGAGGGAGCAGGATTGGGCAGAGGAAGAAGACAAACTAATTCAGACCCAACAAATCCTCAACTAAAATACAGTGAGGTCTTGAGCAAAGAATTTCCAATCACAGTGTCCTATTGTGGGCCACACCTTTAAACACTAGGGTCAGCCTTGCTCAGTCACCAAAAGCCAGCTTCCCGAAGAGTATGCCTGGGGGCAGGGTGGCTCCCTGCAGCCAAGGCTGACAGTGCAGGAGCTCACAGCTACGGGCTGTCTACTGAATGCATGCCTCACAGTTGGTTTGTAAGTACTTCCTTGAAGGGAGGGATCTCAGTAGCACCACAGTACAACCTGAGTTCTTGTAGCATTGTTGAGTCTCTGAACAAATTCCAGGACACCTCTTTCTGATGTTAGGCAGGAAAGGTGGGTTGAGGGTAGGAGTGGCATGAGGTAGAGGGTGGCAGACAAACCCTGACTGCAGCTTGCCATGCAGGATGGGTGTCGTAGTAAAAGGTAAACAGGGCTCAAATCCCAAAGAGCCCTCTCTGCATTATTTACTAAGTAGTTAAAATCACAGCCTAAAATGTTAAGGTTAATGAGGACCTACATGGAGGGGTTTTAAGGAGGAGAGTCAGGTCAGATTTTCAGTTTTGATAATAGCTTGGCCTGCTATGAATTTGAATGATCCAAGGTCTGGGGCAGGTAGAACATGAAAGAGATAAGGTAAGGGTAGTGGCACTAAGAATACAAATTAGTAAATGTAGCTTCTACAGAATGTTTATTTTGAAAGGACACAAAGATAGATGTGTACCCGCCCCCCACCCGCTACACCCTTGTTCTGCTCTCTAATCTTTGCACATACCAGAGATTTCGTAAGTTCTGTGAGTACCTGGTTTTCTGCACGTACCAGAGATTTTGTTTTGCACATACCAGAGATTTTGTAAGTTCTGAGGCAAGGTCACAAGACGTGTTTAAGTAAGATAAACTCTTGCTGCCATAAACCTGCTCTCCCGCCTCAAAGTTTGAACCAAAATATCAGAAATGGCGGGAACCAATCATAGTTAGCCAAATCGCCTTGTTCATACACTAGCCAATCATATATCTGATTTGTATAATAACTCTATGCCCACTTTTCTTAGACTATATAACATTGTTCGGAGCGGAGTGGGGGAGCTCTCCTGCCCGTCTCATTTCACGAGCGAGGGAGAGTTCCAGGTTCGAACCTGTAATAAAGATCCTTGCTGCTTAGCTTTGACTCTGGACTCTGGTGGTCTTCTTCGGGGAATAAATGGTCTGGGCATAACAATTTTACACAGTAGCTGAGCAAGGGTGCAGACATAATTGTAGTAACACTTGTTAGAAGCAAAACACTGTGAGTTACTAGTGAGTCTGGAATAGTAATACTTGAAAAAGAAAACATGGTTCAGCACGTTGTGGGTCAAGTGATAATCAGGGTGTCTTCTTTCTTTATTGAATATTATTTTCCAAAACTCTGGAAAAATCATATGTGAAAATAAATGCATGCATATTGGAAATTTCTAGTAAGAACCTGCTAAGCAGTCTGGGTTGAGCTAAGCCTGAGTTTAAGACAAACTTTGTCATTTGCAAGGTGCTTACTCTGGGAAAAGTTGCTTCCTTCTCTTATTCTTAATACCTACATCATAGGATTGTTGGAAGATAAAATGAAAAAAAGTCCTGTAAAGTACGTGACATGTAATAAATCCAAAACAAATGGAAGCTGTTATTACTTTTGTCATCCTGAACAGATGAAAGTAAAACTTGAAAAGATCAACAAATTGGCTCTACATGAGAGAGACTTATCAACATTTAAAAGCATAGCAAAACAAAGAAAGATTTAGAACTAGCAATGAATACACAAATGTCCCACTACTTATAAAGAAAGGGTGACTCTAGATGTCATAAATCTGAATAAAGTACCTTCCAGATATGTTCTAAGAAATGATTTGTATTTACAAGTGCCATACAAATTTAATATACTAGTATCATTCAATTATGTCCAATTAAATTATATTATCTATTTTCACACCAGACACCCCCCATTTTTTTTTCATGATAAATGTATATTCTAGAAAACTTGTTTGCTAAGGACAATTTAAATTTAAAGTAAAGCTATTTATTTGCAAACTTCGGGCTGTGCACAAAATTGATAAGATAGGAAAGTGATGTACTGGGCTTTGAACAGGAAAAACAAGTTTCTGAAACAATTAGCAGAGCATGCCTTGGCACTATTTTCCAAAGAGAGTAAACCATACATTCTTTTTACTGCCTTCCTTGTGTCAACCCGGAGCAAGGGCTGTGGAAATGTGCACCCTGGATTCATATATTGTTTATACTATTGTATGTTTGATTAATATTTTAGGCCAGTGTACAGAAAAAGGACAGATGACATTTATAGATGACAAAGTAGGAGGCAAAAACCATCATAGAGGATTCAAAAAAATTTTGACAGCCTGGCAAATGGGTTCAAATTAGTAGGATGTGATTAAGTATGAATTAATATAAAATCTTGCATTAAGTTTTAAGATTTAACTTAAAGAATGGGGAAAAACTTGATTTAATATATTTCTTTGAAAAAAATGGCTGATTTTGTTGACTACATGACAAAAGGAAATAATAGGGCTGTATTACCGTTAAAAAAAAACAAAAAACAAAAAACACTATTATCTTCTTGGAATACACTGATATAAGAATTCACTAAGTCTACCAATGCGTTGTCTATTATATGCTTGGCATTGTGACAGTCTCTGTGAGAAATTCAAAGACTGTGTAGGAGAGCATAAAGTTTACTAGATCAAGAAATAAAATGGTCCCATTGTGCCTGTCACATAATTATGGAAAGCCTACTATGGATAAGGTATGCTGATGCTTGTGGGATTGCAACTGATAACAAAACATAGCTCCTAGAGTATGTAATTTATTACAGATCACAGGACAGCGAAATTTCTTTCTTTAATTTTGAGATTTTAGGCTTATTACAAAGTACTATTGTTCAGGAATATCCAGTATTCAGTAGATGAATTAGTCATGTATTTACATACCCATACACACATAATACATATATGCCTGCAGAGAATTCATAGTTAAATATTCAGAGGGTTTACCTCTGGTGGCTATGAAGAGGACTGCTATTTCAGCTTAGTACTGGTATGGATAAAAATCCCCAAAGAATTTCATGTCGCAGTAGGTCTCAGTTTCTCAGCAATTTTAGCCTCTCTCATTGCCCCATATCTTTTCTCCTTTGTTTTTGGTCATCCGTTTTTGTTTTAACAACCTTAGCTTTGGCATTGAGTTTGATTTTGAGAAGAGGGATTTTAATCAATTAATTAGGTAATTTATCCAATTAATTGACAAGACAAAGTCCTAGGAAGTGAGATAATTTTCCCCATCCTGCAATGTAATATATGTATTTTTTAATTCCTGAGTGACAACCCTATAAGATCAACTGAGTTCTGGCAGCTCCATTTTAATCTTGGTTATATACACTTCATGATTTTGCAGTCTTCTTAGATCTTGCTTTTGCAGCCCACTCAAAACATATGCAAATCCAGTGTGTGACTACTCTGTGTCCATTATCTTTTTACTTTCACTACTTACCAATGTAGATTTACTGACAGTCCAATATAATTGTCATGCTTTACTTACAAAATCATGCAACTATCCCTATGATTAAATTATACATTATTTTTTAACACTTGAAAATAATAATAGCCAACAGTTATATAGTGTTTATTATATACCTGGCACTATTCTAAATCCTTAACATGGAATAACTCATTTAATCCCCTGTCTTAGTCTGTTTAGGCTATTATAGCAAAATACCTTACATTGAGTAATTTATAAAGGACTGAAATATATTAGTCATAGTTCTAGAAGCAGGAATGAACAAGGTCAAGTTGCCAGCAGATTCAGCGTCTGATGAGGTTTTGCTCTCTGCTTCAGAGATGGTGCCTTCTATGTGTCCTCATGTGGTGGAAGTGAGGAACAAGCTCCTTCAGGCTTTGTTTATTAGGTGATTAATTCCATTCATCAGGGCTCCACTCTCATGTTCTAATCAGCTCCCATAGGCCCTGCTTCTTAATATTATTGCATAATTATTCATAAGTTTTAACTTACTTGAAACTTATATATCTAGGCAGAGTGCAGTGGTTCGTGCCTGTAATCCTAGCATTTTGGGAGGCTGAGGTGGGCAGATCACTTAAGCCCAGAAGTTCGAGATCAGCCTGGGAAACATGGCGAAACCCCATCTCTACAAAAAATAAAAGAAATTAGCTTAGCGTGGTGACACATGCCTGTGTTCCTAGCTATTTGGGGGGTTGAGGTGGGAGGATTGCTTGAGCCTGGGAAATGGAGGCTGCAATGAGCTGAGATTGCACCACTGAACACCAGCCTGGGTGACAAAGTGAAACCCTGTCTAAAAAAAAAGAAAAAGAAAAAAGAAATTTTTCTGCCTCCTGCAAATTCATATGTTGAAACTTATGAATAATAATGCAGTGTTGAAACATATTACTCATAAACTTATAAATAATAAGTTTATAGATATACTTATTATTCATAAGTAAACGTATGAGGTAAACTTATGAATAATACATTTCAATGTATGTAAACTAAACTTATGAAAAATAAGTTTAACATATGAATTTGCAAAGACACATACACTGAACCACAGCATTCCCTAACAAGCTTATCATGTAGTTACTATTATTAATTCCAAATGCTATTAAAATAATCTCTGTTATATTTTGAGCAGAGATTCTCTCACAACAGAATTTTATTGAAAAATTTAAGAGAAAAGATTGTTTTTACTGAGGGCTTAGAGAAAACTTCCTGGGGAAAATGTCATATAATTTGACAGGTGTTGAAATTTTTAAATAAGGAAAGATTAAATACAGTGGGGAAGAATGGGAAAGTGAAATGCACATCCCACTACAGATAAACATGAATAAAGCACAGAAGTGAGGAAAGCGTTGAGAAAGCATCCATAAAGCAGAAAGAAAATCAATCACCAAGGGCTGGGATGCCATGTTGAGGACTTTGGGCAAACAAAAGTTCTCTTAGGGATAGAATAATTTCTTCCTTAATATGTAAAACAAAGAAGAGAAAAAGCACTTAGCTGGCTGCCACATCACACCTAAGTTAGATCCATCCTTCCTGGAAATTCTTACTGATATGTGGGAGTTAAGCTATGAGGATGCAAAGGCATAAGAATGATACAACGGACTTTGGGGACTTGGGGGGAAGGATGGGAAGGGAGCGAGGGATAAAAGACTACAAATAACGTGCAGTGTATACTGCTTGGGTGATGGGTGCAACACTATCTCACAAATCACCACTGAAGAACTTACTCATGTAATCAAACACCACGCATACCCCAGTAACCTATGGAAAACTAAAATAATAATAATAATAAAAAAATTCTCGAATAAACGCTAGAGTTTGAAGATGTGAAACTCTTTTGACCTTCAAGTTGATTTCATCTTCAAATGACTCCGTGGCCACTTTCAGTACCATAGCTGAACTCAGCCAACTCAAGCACATCTTATGCACTTATAAATATACTGGACATTCAAAACCACTTATTATCCATATTTTTGTTAGTTTATGATAAAAAAAATTCATATAAACTTATGTATGTAAGGTTTGGCCATAAGAAAGATTGATATTTTCATAAGCATTCCAGAACTTATACCTCCATGTGAGTGTGTCACTTCGTGGGTATTATCTTGCACTTTACTGGTGATACTATCTATCATCAAAACCTTCAGGGAATGGCTCTGAAACCCAGGTTCTAACACAGACAAGGTACGTTGTTTTCTCATTTACCAGTATATTTTGTTATTGAAGCAAAATGAAATTAAAGTTGGAATTACCCATTCTACTCACTTTTCTTAGTACCTAAATTGCTTTTGACTGTTTGGAAAAAAAAAAATTCATACCCAAAGTGTAGAGATTTGCTACCTCCCTAAAAACAGCAGCCATCATTACTCAGCACTTAACATATTCTGGGAACTGCGGTAAGCACTATAGGTGTATGATTTATTATGTGTCTTAAGCCATGAGGAAACTTTGATATAGTTGGGTTAAGGATCAATAAAAAGGTCACACAGTTAGACATAATTAAGTGGGGGCAAACAGTCTGCAACATAGGATGTATTTAAAGCTGATATTTATGTAGTATGGTGGTTAAGAGTTGGTGATGTGGGTGTAAGTGTCTGGATTTATAATCTCGCTCCAACATTTCATGCCTAATCTTAGAGTGGCTGTTTGCAACTTCCCTTGGTTTCCTTGCCTTAAAAACTATGGTAAGATGCACACTATGCACACTGTGCTTAGCACAGTCGTTGGTGCTGACTGTTGAGTCTACGGAGCTTCAGCTGAGAAAGACTGTCTCTGTCCCACAAGGCCTCCCATCCTTCAGTTGGCCAGACCAGGCTTCTTCCTATGGCGGTCACAGGGCAGCATTCCAAGACAACCAAAACAAAAGTGGAAGCCTTCCTGATGCCTAAGTTCAGAACTTTTACTAATTATTTCACTACAATCTCTCGGTCAAAGCTTCTCACATGTTCTGCTAAGATTCAAGAGGTAGAGAAATAGAATCTACCTTTTGATGGGTGGAGTAGCAGCCACATGGCTCAGAGGCATGCATACAAAATAAAAGAAATGGTCATTTTCTTTTTCTTTATTATATTATTTTTGCAATCTGCTACAGTAATATTGGGGAGTTGGTACCTTATAGAGGAGCTACTTTGAGGGCTTTGAGAGATAAATAACAAGACAATTAAATTTGCTTTTAGATTTCTTTAAGTGTGGAGAATAGATGGAGAAAGAAAAGACTAGGTATAGAGAATCCCGATGGGATACAATTACAGTAACCCAGGTGATAGATGATGGTGGCCCGAAACAGGTAGTGGCAGTGGGACAGAGGGAGGTGGAAAAATCAAAGTGGACAAAATCAAAAGACTCAGCTGAAGGGACTGGCTCTGGGAATAACAACATTTGTTAACTTGTTCTCTTTCACATCACCTGAGTTAAGGAACCTATAGCCAAACTAGATAAAGCCAAAGTACTACAAGCCATAGGTTTAAAAGATACAAAAAAAAAAAAAATAAAGTAACTGAAAATGGAAAGATTCAGCTGCTGGTGACACTTATTACTGTTCAAGTGTCCAGTGATACAGTGGAATGGTAGAGAATCTATTAAGAATTACTTGATAGCATCCTTTCACAATGCCACTTCCAATAGGACTTTAATTTGCATTTTATAAATTATGCAATATTTTACAAAGTAAGTGAAATCTTTTAGTATTCTAAAGTGCAACACTGTATTATTGGCAGCTTAGAGTTTTGAACATATAATTTAACATTCCCTGATTCAGTAATAAGCTTTCCAAAAGGTAAGACCTGCAGAAATGTTGAAATGAGTTATTCCATCTCCTTGTCAATTTTTTAAAAAGTAATTTTCACATTAAGTACTGTTCACATACACACCATAATGGGGATGTCTGATACGCCTACAGTAAATGCCTAAAGTAAGTTAACATTTAATCAGAAATGTTTGTTTTAATCCTTGTAGAGATATTAAAGGTAAACATTCAGATAGCAATTGAAATGGACTCTCTGTATTTGTAAGAAGTGTGTACTTTAAGCCTGGGAGAGGGGAAAGGGTTCCTTGTAAATACCTCATTAAAGCACACTGAGACTCAGTAGGTGGCACTTTTCCAAAGGAGATCAACCCAGGCCCTTTGAGACTTATATAGGCCTGATATGGGCAACTCTGATAAGAACAATATAATTTAATTACTTAAATGGAAGCTGACCAGTTCCAAGAAACATTAAAGTCATTGTTTTGTAGCATTGCAGACATTGTATTAGATCAAATTAATATAGTCAAGATGTTTTACATAATTAGCACTTAAATATCAGGAGTTAAATAGAAGGCCTACCCTATACATTCACATTATGTACACCAGAGATTTACAGTCTTGCTTCTATTATATTTCAGTGTATTTCCAATAATCTCCAGAGATGCCTGAACAGTCTCATTCACAATACTTTTCCATTCACCTAAAATGTACCCTATTGGTTTTACAACATAATATGAAGTTTGAAATAAATGAAATCATATCATAATGCATGTTCTAACATTTCGCTCCTTATTGCGTAGATACTGAGGGTGGGGGGAAGGCAGGGTTATCAGTTACACTTAGAAATCATATTGAACCCAAATTCCATTTTATGTGGATTGAGAATGGAGAAAGAGATGTGGCATTTACATGCAACAAGACAAAGGGCTGATTTATAGGAAGAAACTTCTTTTCCCATTTTAATGGTTGAAAGAGACTTCATGAATGAGGTGAAGAGAAATTTTAGAATAAAGCTACTTAAAATACATTATTTAAAGTAATTATTAAATATAGCAGCATTTTTTAAAACCATGGCATAGATTACTCATGACAAGGGATGTCATGACAAAAATCAGCTAATGAAATGGGAGAGGAAAAGGATAGAAAAAGGTCATTAATGGATGGAGACAAAACAATGTTTTTCAAGGCAACTTTGCAAGGCATAGGATTTGGGTGGGGCTTGTATTTCAGTGGGTCATTGAAATGCTAATGGTTGGACGACACAACAAGCCAAATAGAAAAAGGGTGATCTTAAACTTTGCTTTCTCTTTCACATTAAATGTTCTGAAAGGCCACTGGGAAAATGCCTGATTTCCCTCTTGATGAAATGATTTTTCACAATTTTCAAAGACAGGGACTGTTACAGTGTAAGGAGCTAAAGCAAAACATATAACCTGAGAATGATTTAAAAGGTGATAGGAGGCTGGGCACAGTGGCTCACACTGTAATCATCGCACTATGGAAAGCCAAGGCCAGTGGATCACTTGAGGCCAGGAGTTCCAGACTAGCGGTAAAACCCTCATCTCTACCAAAAACACAAAAAAATTAGCCAGGTATAGTGGTGCCTGCCTGTAATCTCAAGTACTTGGAAGGCTGAGGCACGAAAATCGTTTCAACCTGGAAAGGAGAAGTTGCAGTGAGCCAAGATCCCACCACCTTACTCCAGCCTGGGCGACGGAGCCAGGCCCTGTCTCTAGATAGATAGGGAGCGAGGGAGGGAGGGAGGGAGGGAGATAGATAGACAGATAGATAGAAAGATAGATAGATAGATAGATAGATAGATAGATAGATAGATAGATAGATAGATAGATAGATAGAGGTGGGAAGTGAGGAGCAACAAAGCCAATCTGACGTTAGCTCATCTTCTAATTGATGCTCTTTTTTCCTTTCAAAACAACCAGGCATCCAGCTCTGTCCCAGACTCTTTCTACAGCTTTGAAAAGCAGCGTATTGGGTTAAAACCCACACGCGCGCTCACACACACACACACACATACACACACACACACACACACACACACGAAACAAGGCTTATTTTCAAGGCTCCTTCATCCTCTCTCTGCCATCAGGATGTGGTCTGAACCCTATCATAAAAAGAGAAGTCATAGTTAATGAGGACGTGGGAATGCAACAGAGATGAAGCAGGAATCACAGTGGCAGAAAAACAGAAAAGGACATTTATTTCCTTAATAAATATTTATTGCAAGTGTCGGCCAATTACCTTTTAAAGATGATTATACATATCCTATGTCTTTCATCTTTCTCATGTCACAGGTTATTCGAGTTGGGAAAAGTGTATGTGACAAGTAAGTGTTGACTTAAATGCAAATTGCCTTTGCTAACCTTGCCTTTACATTAAAAAATAAAGTGTGGAAATTTATTAACTTCTTAATTCCTGCTTTTTACAAAATCAAATATTTAACATCAGTTGTAAATAGAAAACAGTTTGTTAGGCCTTTGTGTGGCTACTTTTGCCTTTCCCTGTGTCTTCTAGAAATCTGTGTGTTCACTGAAGTCAGAAGAAGAGCAGTGCCTTTTATGGTTTGCTTTGCCCCGCCCCCCACCCCATCTCCTTTCTGTTTATAAAGGGACACTGAAAGAATAAACTCCTATTCCAAATTCATGTGTTTGGTTTACACATATCTTAGGAGGGGTCCCATTATATGATCCTAAGAGAGGATTTAAAGCAGGGATGTGCTGGGGGAGAAAAAAGATAAATGAAAGGTAGGGGGGAGAAAAAGTCTAATAACAAAAATGATGATTTCAAAAAGCCCATGATTAAAACCTAATTTGTTTCCAGGTCTTCTTCCATAGAGAAATTTCAAGTGTCTACTCTAGTGTGCAGAAACATATAACCTACACCAGGATTGAGAATATTTGCTATGTTTACCTAAGAAATTGTTTAACCAACAAAAGAATTTGTCTTTATTTAAGATTTTCAACATCTGAAGAAAAATACCACTAATCAGATAGATGCAAACTTAGGTTTTCCAGAAAGCTCTGAGCTTTGCTTTCTCCCTCTTGCTCCTACCTTTTCAATGGCTTTCCCTCCCCAGTCAATGTCCTTTCAGATTTCCTTAGCCCTGCAAGTAAGAACTAGGCAGTTTAGTGATGTGCTATTGGTTTGAAAAGAGAAGCAGTCCTTCCTGGCTGGAGAGCAAAGGGGAGAAGTCTGTGAGGAGGCCGCCATGTAAGAGATGCTGAAATGCCCAGAGACTAGAAACAAAGGAAGAATTACCAGGGATGTTTAACATATTGAAAATAAGGGATTACTGTAAATATTTAATAACAATGCTTATGGGTTAGCTAGAAAGTTATAAAAGTATTTTGGAGTTGAGAAGGAATACAGACAGTTGCCTGTCCTCATTTTATAGGACAGCCTCACAGCTGCAAGCAAATGTTAAGAAATAAAATTACCTTTTGATGAGTTTGTCATAAAGCTAATAAGACTTACGCTTCCAAGCTCTCCCTTTGCACAGACCCTGATATGATTTGGCACTGTGTCCCCACCTAAATCTCACCTTGAATTGTAATAATCCCCTGTGTCATGGGAGGGACCTGGTGGGAGGTAACTGAATCATGTGAGCGAATTTTTTCCATGCTATTCTCATTATAAAGTCTCAAGAGATCTGATGGTTTTGTAAAGGGGAGTTCCCCCCACATGCCTCTTGCGTGTCACCATGTAAAACGTGACTTTGCTCCTCTTTTGCTTTCACCATGATTGTGAGGCCTCCCCAGCCATGTGGATTAAACCTCTTTCCTTTATAAATTACCCAGGCTTGGGTATGCCTTTACTAGCAGCATGGGAACTGACTAATACAGACCCCAATGAATGCTGGATGTTGTATGGTGTTATTAAGTAAGTGAAGAGGAGTAGGGAGCCCAAGTTGCAAAGAGGAAGTATTTCTCAATGAGATTTTTGGGGAAAAGGTCTAGAAATTTCAGAAATAAGAGATAAGAATCTCCAAGCCTGAAGTGATTGGTGGTTATTTGATTTCTAATTCAAAATAATTATTCCCTTTTATAAATAACTTTGTATATTTAATTTTGTATTCTTAAGAGCTCCTCAAGTTTTGTGTTTTTTTTTTTAATTTTTATTTCTTTCTTTTTTCTTTTTTTTTTGAGACAGAATTTCATTGTTGTTGCCTAGGTGGAGTGCAGTAGTACCATCTTAGCTCACTGCAACCTCCACCTCCTGGGTTCAAGCGATTCTCCTGCCTCAGCCTCCTGAGTAGCTGGGATTACAGGCATATGCCACTATGCCCGGATAATTTTGTATTTTTAGTAGAGATGAGGTTTCTCCATGTTGATCAGGCTGGTCCCGAACTCCCAAATTCAGGTGATCCACCCGCCTCAGCCTCCAAAAGTGCTGTGATTACAGGTATGAGCCACTGTGCCCAGCCTGTTTTTTTCCTAAAAAAAATTTTTTTTAAATTATTTTAAATATTTTTTGTGGGTACATGGTACATGTATGTATTTATAGTATACATGAGATGTTTGGATACAGGTATGCCATGTGAAATAAGCACATCATGGAGAATGGGGTGTCCAACCCCTCAAGCATTTATCTTTTGAGTTACAAACAATCCAATTACATTCTTTATTTAAAAATATATTATTATTATTATTGACTATAGTCACCCTATTGTGGTATCAAATAGGTCTTATTCATTCTTTCTAAATTTTTTGCATACATTAATCATCCTCTTCTTCCCCCAATGCCCTCCCACTCAGTCGCCACACTACACTTCCCAAACTCTCGTAACCATCCTTCTACTCTCTATGTCCATAAGTTCAATTGATTTGATTTTTAGATTCCACAAATAAGTGAGAACATGTGATGTTTGTCTTTCTGTGTCTGGCTTATTTCACTTAACATAATGATCTTCAGCTATTTCCATGTTGTTGCAAATGACTGGATTTCATTCTTTTTTATGGCTGAGTGGGAAAAATTCTAATAATCCAATTAAAAAGGGCAAAAGATTTCTATAGACATTTCTCAAAAGAAGACCTCCCCCTAATTTTCCAAATCTTAGGACCCACAAAATCTGGATCAACTCTGCATGCATTATAAGAGTTAATTCTCCTTTATGATTTTAAACTGATTTAAGATGTGAGAAAGAAAACTGGCTCGGAGCAGTCTGAAGAATGTGAGGTCTGCAAAATTTATCAGGCCCAGAGAAACAGGAGCTTGAGGATTCAGTCATATCCTTTGCAACCATGCCCAGGGGTAACTGTTTAAAGGTATTTTGTTTTTACTTTCATTCCTGTAGTTTCCAGACTACCTGATAAATTTCTTCAAATGTTACCACAAGTTATACAATGTGACCCTCAACCATTATCTTGTTCCTCTACATTATCATGTTCCTGGAATTTATAATACAAGAAACAATATATAGTCAATCTATAGCTGATGTTATTTTGATGAACCAATATCAATTTTTGGTAAACAGCTTAGAAACGATCCCCTAACTTCTTTTTTTCTCTTTAAAAACCCACTTGTAACTGCTGCTAATTGGTGCATATATTCAGGGCAATTTGAAGTGGTGATTCCTGAGCTGCAGCTCTACACCTGGACCCAAATAAACTCTCTACTTATATTAATTTTCTGTTAGTTTCTTCCTATAGGTTGACAAATGCATTACTTTTGGTGGTTGCTTAAAGTGTTTATCCATTTAAGAGAAAGAATTATATTTGCTGAGAAACAGAAATATACGGTTATGGAGTAAAAAATTATTGGCGTTTATGAGATGTTTCCTTACTACCACGTGGTGGCAGTATCCCTAAAATCCTGAGTGTAAATAAATGTTTTCCCTTGCTTCAAGTGCAAAAACAATGTTTACAAAAGGGAGTGGGGGAGGGGAACCCTTGAACATATAAAATTGTATTTTGTTTGGCTTGTTTATATTGTGACAGTCCTTTATTAAATCAGCCATGAATTTGATGGAATAAAATACTGGTTTTTTTTTTTTTTTTTTCACTTTTCAGATAATACATATGGTCTTTTAATTCTGTATCTGGATGTCTTAAATAGTAATTAAAATAAAATCTTAGGCAATGAGAAGTACTATATTTCATATGTTCATCGCTTCTCACACTTGTGGTCTAGAGCAGGGAGAAGTGGTCAGGAGCAGGGAGGTCCTATGTTTCCAGGGCTCTGCATATTCCTCAGTGCTTCATACTTTTAAAGAAAACATAAAAAAATACCAAATGTTATCATTAATTGGATTATTGCTGAGATGATAAGGGATTCTTTATCTATTGAAAGATCTGGGATTGTGTTATTACTTTGATAGATTTAAAATATGCTAATCGTACCCATTATAATAAATTAGGTGTTAAAATTTGGGAGTAAAAAGAAATCATTGCAGACTTTTGTCAGTGTGCTGATGATTTGTCTCCTGTTTTGTAGCCAACTGGACACCGTTGTGGAGATTTTACATAGATTCACTAGATTTTCTTGAGCGGGAAAGAAACCCACAGTCTCTCTGTGTACTAAACAGACCGTTGGCAATATCTAAACAGCTGTTGGCTGTATGATACATATTTGGCTAAAAACAAACCCATCTGTATTTAATGCATTATTGCCAAAGTGTAGTAACATGCTGTTTCCAGTCTGAAAACACTGGTACCCTCATGTGAGACGATCAGATTGAAAATCTCGCAACATGGCTCTTGCACTTCTTGGCTATGCAAGCAGAAATCCTAGGAGCGTGCCAGCGGATGGCAGAACCTGTTTCCAGAGGTTTCAGTTGGGAGGTGAAGGGGAAGGCAGTGGATAGACACAGACTGGATCACCCTTTCCCTTGATAAATTCCTTAATTATTTTATTCTGCCTTTCAAAATAATTCCTTAGTATCTATTACCTCTTATGTACTTTTGTATAATCTTTATTTTTGCTGATTAAAAAATAATGTATATTTAATACAAGAAAAATTAGAAAATACAAAGAAAAAAAGGGAATAAAGAGGTCAGCCTTTATTTTACCACACAGTTTACATACATGTGCCACTTCTGAGTAAAGTTATTAATTAATGACCCAGGTAATTAACATGACTCGATCAATCCATTTACAGGGATCATTTGTCCTGCATAACAAGTGACAAAATAGACCAAGAGAGGTCAGGCAACTTGCTAAATTTGCTTATCTATTAAGTGCTCAATCAAGGATTTGAACCCAGATTTGTCTTTCTTAGAGCTGGGGCTTCAGCCACTATAGCACATCACTTCACATTCAGAAAATAATACCATTCACAAAATATGTCCCCAGAGGTCAATGGGATATAGACAACTTAAATTTATAATAATTTAAGATGCAGTTGAGACTTTGAAAGCTAAATTATATAATAACTACAACTGTAAACAACAGCTTAGCTTGGCCATGAGTGAAATATTCACAAATGTACTAGAACGTGTCTATAAACAGTTAGATATGGAATTTCCTAGTATTTATCTTTTAAAGGGAAAAATGTGTTAGCTAATGAATTTTTTAAGTTAATTAGTGTAATGGAATTTTCCTCTAAA
This sequence comes from Macaca fascicularis, assembly GCF_037993035.2. Classification (NCBI taxonomy): domain Eukaryota; kingdom Metazoa; phylum Chordata; class Mammalia; order Primates; family Cercopithecidae; genus Macaca; species Macaca fascicularis. The sequence goes on along the minus strand of NC_088376.1, from coordinate 166,116,908 downwards.
TACTAGCACTTACTTTATTTGACAAAACACCAAACAATTTGGGAAGATTCTTGTAGTTTTTCATGATTTGAATAATGCATAGCTTTTGCTCATTATAGGCAAATGTTCAAATCAGCCTCAAAGAACGCTTCACCTGGAAAGCTCTAACTAAATGAGCACTTTTCTCTGCCTACCACCAGCACCAGCTCCTGTAGTAAATAGTCAACAGCTGGAGTGGTAACAGGGAAATCTCAGTGCAGCTAATGAGAGCCCCATATTTCACAGCTCAGAGGCTGTAAAATATCTTTTTTTAAGAAAAAAGGGTATTTACAAAAATCTCACTTCTTTGTTTGAATATAAACCCAAAGAACTGTTACTTTCATAGGAATGAACTCTCTGTACTAATAATCAAATTCATAAAACTATAAAATGTAAATGAGTATAATTTATAAAGTGATTGGTTTTGCAATACGCAATGCCACAATCCCATCCATCCAGACAACTAAGATGTGTCTGGAGTATAATTAAATCTAACAATAAATATTTTTAAAACATTATTTTTCCCTATTTCTCAAGTGAAACAAAGAAGTGCTGGCAACATTATGGAAATGTTCAACTAAATGCTGCAACGCTGCATGATATGGAGAATATATTAGTCCCGATACACTACAACATCCTTGAATATATATTTTTAAACATGTTGACAAAATGCCACTTCCCCAGGAATCCATTTTAAATAATTCAAATTAACTCTGAAAAAATGTTTGCTGACGCTATTGTTTGATTCAGGTTTCGCTTCTGCCCCCAACCTGTGTTTGGTTTTGCTAAAAATTATTTAGAATACATAGTGCAAGCACCTCTCTGATATACTACTACTAAAATTCCTAAAATTCTAGAACAATTAGAGAGAGTCGGGGCCAAACACAAAGTCATAATATTCCTATATTAGAGAAGAGTTTCAGTATTCAGGAGAGAAGACAGAAAAAAAAAAAAAACAACAGAGAAATGAAAGAAAGACATGAATGAGCCAGAAAGTCAACAGCAGTCAGGAGTTAGAATTGCAATGCCACACATTTAGAAAGGTAGGCACAAAGATAAAGAGAGAGAACAAAAGAGAAGTGTTAATGCTTCCGTGATAGGAAAAGAATGAGGAGAGAATAAGGATGGATTCTAGGAAAGACATCCCTCAAACTCATTTAGTGCTCAAAGCAATCATGTAAAAGAATTGTTGACCTTCATGGTGTAGCCTTGTGGAAAGAAGAGGGACAGTGAATATGAGTCAGACTGAGTGCCTATTAATTGTGTAGCTTTGACAATTAATCTCAGAAAGTTTGCTTTAAAAGTAAAATGGGAATTTTTGAGCCTCAAACTATATGAGCTGGCATATACAGCAATATCTAACATATTATATGACTTTTAAATTAGTAGATATTTGATTAGTGATAATTTAGGTTTCGCTTTACAGATTAAACACTGGGCTTCAAAAAGATTCCAGGGAACTCAGCTTGGAAACTCCTTTGTTTGTTTTTAAATGTATGTAATGCACCTACCACTGTCCTAGCTTACTGTAGGTTCTCAGTAATTGGTTGCTACTTTACACTTCACAGTTTGCCAAGAGCCCTGTCTTTTCTTACCATTCAAAAGTCACTTTGGCGTCATCTGATGAGACCTAAAAAAAAGTGTTGTTATGAAAACATAAGCATAAAGAGTTTAATCTGTAAAAACTTAAGGTGGCCCCCTTCACAACTTCTGAATAGTTAAGGGCTTTGTTCCTTCTAAGACCTAAAGCCATAACTACTTTCCCTCCCCTCTGCTTCTTTCATTGCCTCATTCCCTCAAACGCTGTCTTGTAAAACTTCAGATTCACTTTCTACGATGTGAAGGGGAAGTACACTTGACTTCTGCCTGTGCTTGCTCCCTTTCTTAAACAAACAGGAGCTGGTCACACACAAAAATCCAAAGTAACAAAATCAAATCCGTTTTTGACTCAGTTATCCCTTGACTACTATCCCTGTCTCATTCTTTTCAGAATTTCGGAAAGCAACAACAAATACTTAGTGACTCCATGTACTCATCACTCATTGCTCACTGTTTATTAATTCCTCAATAACTGCCCCACTCCCAGTTATTACCCAGAAACTGCTTTTCCCAAGGTTTACAGCAATCATCTCATCAATTATCTTGTCACACAGGCAAATAGATTGGTGATGGTTACACAACTGTCAATATACTCAAAACCACCGAATTGTGCACCAATTGTGAATTGCATGGTATGTGAATTATATCTCAATAAATTATATACATACATATACATAAATGTATATATATACACACATAAGTACATGTGTTTGTGTATGTGTGTATATATAAATAATTTTATATTTTTATATATTATTACATAAGCATAGATATAAGAGAGAGATCGAATGGACCTTCAGATGAATTACTTTTCTTATCCATTTCTCCTTGACCTGGCTGCTGTTTTTGGCTTGTCCTTCATCCCTCCCATGTTTGAATCCCTCCTCTCTGGGCTTCTGTTGTGCTGACTCTTCTAGATCTCCTCCTACTTCTCTGATTCCTTCCGCCTCATCTCGGTCATTGACTCTTCTTCCTTCTTATCTCCACTGAACTTGGAGGCTTTAACAATGAGATGTATATTTTCCCTTTACAGTGTATTTTCTCAGTTACTTGCTTTTTCTTATCACTTCAACTGTCACTTCTGTTTTGATTACATCTAGGTACATACCTGCTACCCTGATCTCACTCCTAACACTGCAACTTGACACTTTGTCAGCTATCTTTGCCTGGACATCCCTCTTCAAAACTAAGTTTGGCTTCTATGTATCAGGTGATTATTCTATATTCCTTGTCTTTCTATAAATCATTCAGTGGAAGTTGATTATGAATGAAGATTTGGGAGGGTAGGGGATCAACTGCTAGCATTTCAGCCCTAGGACTGAAAAGAGGTAGGTTTTAAGAGTAAACACAATGGTCTAGGCAACAAGTGGTATATTAGGTCATATTAGCCATGTTACTGAGCCTGTCAAGTTATTTGCTTTTTTCTTTCTCAGCACAGCTTGTACTCTCTACTTCCTCACCTCTAATTCACTCCTTAGCTCACTGAAATCTGACTTTCATTCCAATCACTGCCCTGAAACTACTTCAGTAAAGATCGTTAAGATGACCTCATTGCATATCCCCCGGACAGTTTACTCCTTGTCTTACAAGATACTGCTTTCATCACTCAAACTTCTTTTAGAAATACAAGGTTCCTTTGCTTTCCATGAAACAAACACACTGGGTTCTTGTTCCACCCTTTATCTTGCCTCACTTTTCTTCACTGGTTCCTCTTCTATCTCCACTTTAAAACTGGCTGTGAGCATTTATCTAGGGTTTGTCTTTGAATTTTCCTTTAATCTGCATGCTTTCTAGTGGGGCAACCTATCTTGAACTTCCATTTACGTGCAGGGGAATGTCTTTTCTATCTTGAGGACTGATTCCCCTCTTGAGTTCAGAGCCCTGAATTCAATCACCAGCTAGACATAGTCACGTGGGCAACTCAAACCCAAGTGTCCCTAACTGAGCTGTTTATCTGCACCCATTTCCAGCCAGTGTTCTCTTCCTCCTGTTGTCCAAATAATATTTGTCCAATAAATAACAGAGGAAAACAAAGGGGGAACATACGAAGATGAGAAGGCAGAAAGGTAGAAACTGTGTCTTTAGAGAGTAAACTATTCACATCCATTAGACTATTATACAACACTTATTGATGATCATGAAAAACTGTGATTTAAGAAAATGGTCTAATTCTTATTTAAGGAAAATTCCCTCCTGTCCCTTTGCCTTTCCCTATCAAGTATCCCTTATATTCATTACACTTTAAAGAATATCATTGTAAACTCTCTGCCTAATCCACCCTAATCAGTGATCCAACTGCACAGCCTAGTCCTCAAGAATAACTAAGACATCTTCAGAGGTTTCAGGCTTGTTTTCGACAGAAAGTCCACAAAGATTCAGCGTCAGCCATACTAGTATTTACTTTATATATAAAACATATCCAGAGAACTAACCATGTAGGTGGTATTTTGTAAGATTTCCACATGCATCAAATCATTGGTTTTTATAATCTACAACTCTGTGATGTAGATGCTTTATCTTTTTTTTTTTTTTTTTTTGAGACAGAGTCTCGCCCTGTCGCCCAGGCTGTGCAGTGGTGCGATCTCAGCTCACTGCAAGCTCCGCCCCTCGGATTCACACCATTCTCCTGCTTCAGCCTCCTGACAGTAGCTGGAATTACAGGTGCCCACCACCATGCCTGGCTATTTTTTTGTATTTTTCTTTTTTTTTTCTTTTTTGTTTTTCTTTTAGTAGAGACGAGGTTTCACCATGTTAGCCAGGATGGTCTTGATTTCCTGACCTTGTGATCCGCCCGCCTCGGCCTCCCAAAGTGCTGGGATTACAGGTGTGAGCCACCGCGCCTGGCCAGATGCTTTATCTTTATCCCCTTTTCTTTATACCCCTCAGCTGTGGTAACTGAGTCACAAGGAAGCTACAAAAAAAAATCATGCCCAATGTCACGTATATAAAGAAGATATCTGAGACTAAAGTTAAATTCAGGCAGTCTGGTTCCAGAACCCATGCCTGTAACTACTAGATTGCTGTTTTTCTGTTTCCAAGGTGGGTGAAAAAGTGAACGAACATTTAGTGTGATTTCACGGGTACTAGGAAGGCTCAATTTCCTTGAATAGGCCCTCCTATCATCTATTTGCTGATGCTTAAAATTTCAGGTCAGAGCCTAATTCTTTTAGTGAAACAGAGTGATCTCTATTCAAATGCAAATTAAAATTTATCTGTCCTTTATACCTTAGTACAAATTGATTTACCAAGACATTTTGTGACAGCAGATTTTGATCATGGGAATGTGCAAGGGGACACTAAAACCACTCAGATTATAAAATAAAGTGGGATTCTTAGCGGAGAAAAAAGAGTAGGGGGAAAAGATGTTGAGGTTGTGACTGACCCCTCAGGCTTGCCTATATTGGCTATGTATGTTTAGGGGACATTTCACTCTGTGTGTGTGTGTGTGTGTGTGTGTGTGTGTGTGTGTGTGTGTGTGTGTATTTGGGAAGGGAGTGTAGGTACAGAGACTTCCTTTGTTTTTTGGTGTACTGGGGGTTTCAATATTTTCATTCAAGTAGGATGATCAAAATAGACCTAAATTTGCTATAGAACAGAAAAAGTACAGAGGTTCCAACCTATGGAACACAAACTTTACAGGAATTTTGGAATTATTACAAGTGAGTATATTTTTTTAAGAGACAAGCTCTCACACTGTTGCCCAGACTGGAGTACAGTGTTACAATCATAGCTCACTGTAACCTCAGACTCCTAGGCTCAAGTGATCCTCCCACCTCAGCCTCCTGAATAGGTAGGACTACAAGTGTGCACCGCCATGACCAACTAATTGTTTTCATTTTTCGTACAGACAGGGTGTTGTTATGTTGCCCAGGCTGATCTCCAGCTCCTGGTCTCAAGTGATCCTCCTGCCTTAGCCTCCCAAAGTGCTGGGATTACAGGCATGAGTCACTGTGCTTAGCCACAGGGTAATCCTTGAATTTATATGTTCCCCAAGCATTGCTTTTAGAGTAAATCAATAATAATCCCACTCATATGTATATTATTGTTTTTCAAAATTTATAGACTCTAAATTATAAACATACTTACATTATACTATAAAGTTAAATTATAAATTATATAATAAGAATAAATTTATAATTTAGAATCTCCAGATTTTGAAAAACTGTAATACACATATTAGAGGGGCTTACTATTTATTCATTCCAAAAGCTAGTAGTTTTGCCATTATAAATGTTCTCAATTAATTTGGAGCAGGAGTGAGTAAAGAGTCTCTATTTTTTTAACTTCATTTTTAAATTTTAAACCAATGGCCCAGGGAAGAAATTTAGAATCATGTTGAATAATTTTTGTATTATTTTATGTGCTTTATTTATATATGTAAATGATGGTGCTGAACTCAAGATAACATATTTTCATTGACATCAGTTTTGGAATGAACACTTAGAAATTGTGTTGAGGCACAAAAAGGAATGTATCTCTGGCTCAGCATTCTGAACAATGCACAGACAGGCAAATAGATGTATGTGTGCCTGTTGTTCTTTATTGCTACACAGAGCAACACAACCTTTTCTTGAGTTCTTTTACCTTTGCCTCTTTAATACAGCAATTAAAACACTTGTAACACATAACAAATCAAGCAATTATCATATCTAGATACAGTAACAAGATCGGTGAAGACATGTTCATTGAAATACCCATTGGGCCACAGTCATCAGCTGCATTTGAGATCAAATCAGGCTATTAAATCACAGACCAGAGAGTCTGTGATTTGCATGAGTAATTAGAAATGATTAATAGAATGCCTTGCTTAATTAAACTTATCTCATAAGGGCACCTCTTGAAAACTCATAAGCTTGACAATTCATAATCACCCTAGATATGTTGGGCATATGATTTTTTGACTCCAATGAAGAATTTTTTGACTATTCTTCATGACTATTTTAAATAGACATGATTTAGTGGTACAAACAACCTGTATATTGGATATCCGGGGAATTTAAAAATGCTACAGAACAGTGTAGAAAACACAAAATTATGGTGTTTCAGGGAACACTCTAGCTGAGAAGATAATGTAGATTGTTTGATTCAGCCTAGCCACTAAGTGACATGCCTAGTTCTTTAATACAAGTGTAGCAACATTTAAGAAAAATTTTCAATCAAATGTTTGCTTAGTTTTTAGTTCAACAGTTAAGATGAAGAATAAGACAAAACCTGTTAAGTGCCTGCAAGGTACCAAGCCATAGAGTAAATGTTGCCATAAATACAAAATAAAGAATGAAGACTAATTTTGTTGATTTGTTTGTTTTTGAAGACTAATGTTGAATTTAAATGGTATAAAGTAGAAGGGGATATTTTTTACAAAACAAATACTGTTCATATCCCAAATTACTTAGCTATAATTTTTAAAGTCAGGGAAGATGAGTTTATAGAAAAAGCTAAAGAAGAAGTATAAATACCTACAGACTCACTTGTTAATTCCCTACTTCTTGTCAAAATGAATTTCTCAGGGTGACACAATAAGTAGATATTTTTGACTCTCACACAAATTTTTAAAATAAAAATACATACTTAATTTTCAGTGTTTAACACATAATTTTTAGTTTAAAAATAACAATTACTTCCCAACAGGCATTTTTAACAAATGCTTCTTCTTGGATTCTACTAATAGAATGAGGAAAGGTGGCTTAAAGAATTGGGAAGATGAATATTGGGAGCCATAAAAGTCTTCTGCAATAGGCAATAATGACACTATTGCCCATGAAATTGTTTGCTTACGTGTTTAGTACAATGCTGATTGCATACTCTGTTCTAGGTATATTACTCTGTATTTGTCTAATAATCTGAGTGCTAGAACACTTGATTTCAGCAAACAATAAAGCATTGTTCCAGCATGTGGCAATTTATAGTTCAAGAGTCACTTTAAGACAGCCAAATGTGTAATTAAGAGGGGGTGTTCCACTGTTTAGCAAAAGTAAACACGTGTCATATGTAAGGTAGCAGTTTTTACTGCTATTTCAGAAGGGCATGCTATTGCAGACATTATTTTTACACAAAGAATATAGAATGTAACAGTCATAAAACAAATCATTTGGTAACAGTGAGACATTTCTTTAGATTTAGGGTTTGGATTGTCAATTGGATCAACTAATGTGCTGAACTGTCATTCAAATAGGTAATGAGGTGTGTTTTCAAGAAGAGATGCCTATGTTGGGTTTAATTCATCCATTTTTTTATGGTGCCAGGTTGTAGTTCTGAGCCTTCCTTTTGTCTTTTACCCACTCAAATATGATTTTGATATTGCACTTGAACTCCGTATAAATAAGCCAGTATATCTTAAACCACTTTATGTGAAAATGCATAAGTACAAAGGTCCTAATCACAAGAATTTTTAAAATTATATTTCAGAGGATAAAACCCAAAAAAATCTGAAGAAGGAGGCAGAGGTAATAATTATTGCAAGAGAAGACATATAGTCTAAAAATTGTGATGTTTCAGTGTGTTTTGTTGCAAGGTATATATTCTAGCCTTGCCATAAATACTAATCTTTGTCCATGTATATACAAGAAATATGCATTTCGAAACTTAACAGGATTGCTACAGATCACTAAAGCACTCATAAAACTACCAGAGTCTCTGAACATGGCTCTTTAGTGAAAACCCCTGAAGGACTGGGTCCTTCTCTGTTTTGGAACTCTTACTGTGCTACTATAGAATAGGAACTCAATACACTTGTCCAGGGGAGTTGAAATAAGTGGAATATAGTTGAACGATCTGGTGTTTAGAACTAGCTATTTCTCAACTCAGCATGTGCATCCTCTTGATGCTGCACATGCTCACTGATATAGTAAAAAAGAAAAATGAATCATTGGGTTTAAATGTCGAGGCTCTTACCATGGGCAGGTAGAAGTTTTGTGTATAGGAACAAGGATATGGAAAGCTGTTCCAAATACCCCTGAGAAGTAATTTATTATGTGCAAGGGAGCACTAGTCTAGACCCACAGCAAGTAGTACAATGGAAAGAGCATCAACCTGTGTTACGGTCTTGGGTCTGCCATTAATTAGTGGTGTGATCTTGGATAAATTCCTTAATCCCTATGAACCCAACATCCTTATCTATAAAGTAAAAGGAAGCAGGGTTTGAAACAGATAATTTCTTTTGTTTTCTTCTTTCTTCCATTCTTTTTTTTTTTTTTTCTGACAGGCTTTTGATCGATCTGTTGCCCAGGCTGGAGTGCACTGTGACAATATCAACTCACTGCAACCTCTTCCTTGTGGGTTCGAGCTATTCTCATGCCTCAGCCTCCTGAGTATCTGGGATTACAGGCATGTGCCACCACACCCAGCTATTTTCTGTATTTTTAGTAGAGAAGGGGTTTTGCCATGTTGGCCAGGCTGGTCTCGAACTCTTAGCCTCTAATGATCTGCCCTTCTCAGCCTCCCAAAGTGCTGGGATTACAGTTGTGAGCCACTGCACCTGACTGAACTAGATAATTTCTAAGATTTCTTACCTGTCCCAGATTCTTGGAAATCTAATTCATTGGAAAATATCCCACATTTTCCAAAATATGTTGTGAAAGAACTTAATAAATATTCTGTGAGAATGTATTCTATGGTAAAAAGTAAAGTTCACTAAGCACTTGGATAAATAACTTTTTAAATGATATAATTTTTTGGTGACTTTAGTATACTAATATTTATTTTATGACTCTCCTGTAGAATCTCATCAAGCTTATTTGACTATGAAACGTATCCTTCTTATGCAAAACTCATTGTCAACTAAAGACATAGCCATATTCCACAGACTAGAGTTTGGGAAAAGCACATTTATGATTTTGAAAATTCTTTAGTAGCGCTTAGCCAGAACTCATCACATTAACTAATATTCCAGCGAATTTCAAACATCCGTATTGGGTGCCTCCTATGTAAAAAACTTTCAAATATTATCTTGCTGATAATAACATCATAACAGATTGGTGATGTAAATCTCATATTACAGGTGAAGACGTTGAACTCTGAGAGTTCAATGGTTGGCCTAATGTCACAAAATAGGGAGTGAAGTTGAAATGGTAACACAGTATTCTGAGTCTACTGGGATTTCTATCTTGCCTCACATCCTTTCACAACCACCAAAGCCACCCTTTAACCTTTTTACCTCAGATAATCTCAGCGGGGTAATCAGAAGTGGATTTCTCTGCATGTGTTGCCAGGCACAGGGAGCAGTGCCCATGGGCCACTCAGAAGAGAATAATAGCTACCATTCATGAATACTACAATAGAGGCCACAGCCCTGTCATATTTAATGGTTCCAACACTCAGGGTGACACCTGGTGGAAACATCTTCCTGTAATTACTTCTGTGATTTGGTACACATTATATTCTAATAAAGAAAAAATAAATAATATATATTTCCATGACTTTGAGAAATCTGTTCTATAAGGAGGAATTTTCAAACTTTAATTAATTCGTTTATTTTAAAGATAGAGCCTTGCTCTGTCGCCCGGGCTGGAGTGCACTGGCAAGATCATGGCAGACTGTAATCTCGAACTTCTTGGCTCAAGCGATCCTCCTGCCTCAGACTCTTGAGTAGCTGTGACCACAGCTGTGTGCCACCATGATCGGCTGTAAAGAGGAATCTTTATGACATTTATTTGTTTTACATTTGTAAAATAAATGTTTTTCTCAATCATTTGCTTTCCATGAACTGACAGTCCCAGAGCAAGCTGACTTGTCTACCTTCACAACTGTTTCTACAGAAGAATTTCATTCTTATTTTAAAGGGAGGGCATTGATAAATTGTGAAATTAGTGACTACATATACCTCAGCAACTCAGTGTTTGCTTAGGATTCAGGCAAGCACCACTATTCTCTTGTTTCTTACCCTATAACATGCCACTCTTGAACTTGAGTGTTCTCTCTGGTTTCTGGGTAGAGAGTCAGATGAACTTCAGTGAGCACAGGTTTTCTAATACATTAAAAAGAATTAGACATAAACAGGACAGAAAGAAGCAAAAAATAATCAGCTATGTTTAGGTAAAATTTTTGACAAATTTACAGGGGATTTGTCCTGAACCAAATGTCTACTGAATGTATATGTAGTTATCAAGAAGTCCAGTCAAGACACGAGGGAATTCCAATGCTGATTTTTCCCAAACTGCCGTTCTACTCACAGGCACATAACTTTGAAAGAAGGCTCTGAAGTAACAGCTTATTTAGTGTCTTTTCAAAATAAGAAATCAGCACATCCTCAAATTTTCCAACAAAACAATAGTCCCAAGGCCAACAGTTTGACCACAATGAATGTCATCACCAAACGATTGATCTTAATAAGCTGTACCATATTTTCTACCTGAATCAGTAGCTGGAACCACAGTTGCCCACCAACATGCCCGGCTGATTTTTTTTGTATTTTTAGTAGAGGCGGGGTTTCATTGTGTTAGCCCGGATGGTCTCAATCTCCTGACCTCGTGATCCACCCACCTCGGCCACCCAGGGTTGAATCAGTGTATTCTTTTGTCCATAGTCACATAACAAGAACATGATGGAGGTGAATAGGGAAAGAAGAAAATGACTAAAGAGGATTCTGGCAATGTTCTATGTCTCACTTTCCGCATTTATAAACTAGGATGAGTTATTCTTATTCTTTAATTAGTGGCAATCTACATAAACAAACTCCTCCCACACACTAGAATTAAATAGGATCTACTCCAGGTAAACAAGTTCTTAAAGAAGCTTGTGTTTCTTTCTTATTTCTGAATTTTCTAGAACTGACCCTGTTGAAAGTGCACTGAAAGAATAGCCAAACCTAGCAAAAAAACCAAATGACCACCAAATGACCCTACAGGATCACTGACTACAAAGTCTGGGGAAACACTAAGAAGTGATTCTGACCTTGATCAGATTTACTCAAGAGAGCGTCTTACAGTTAATAGAGAGATGGACTCAACTCCAAAGCCCAGATGTCTATCTTGGACTCTGACACAGTAGCTATGTGGCTTGGGTAAGTAACTTCAGTTTTCTAAGCTTGACTCCTCATCTGGGGTCTTGGCTTTCACTTTGTCTGCTTCACAGGGTGGCAAAGAGGATCAAATAAAATAATATATGAGAACACACAGGAAAATATAAAAATGCTATAGAAATAGGCACATAGAGAACCCATTCTGTAGGCTACTTGGCCTCATGTCCATCTCAGTTAAATTACCTACTCCATGGAACATCTGAGACTCTTTTTTTTACAGAAAGACTGAATAGAATTATACTTATGCCAGGCCTAGTGACTTGCTGCATGGGTGTATGCCTGTGAAAGTTGATTTTAGTTGTTTCTGTGAGATACTTTCATAGTTTTCTCAGCAGAGAGTTACCAGACGTGTGTGTGTGTGTGTGTGTGTGTGTGTGTGTGTGTGTGTGTGTGTGTGTGTGTGTTTAGAGATGGGGTCTCCTCTGTTATTCAGGCTAGAGTACAGTGGTGCAATCATAGCTTGCTGAAATCTAGAACTCCTGGGCTCAAGTGATCCTCCTGCTTCAGCCTCCCGAAGAGCTGAGACTACAGGTGTGCTTTACTACGCTTAGCTAACTTTTGTATTTTTTTGTAGAGATGGGATCTCACTATGTTACCCAGGCTGGTCTTGAACTTCTTAGCTCAAGTGATCTTTTCATCTTGGCCTCTCAAAGTTCTGGGATTACAGGCATGGGCCACCATGCCCTGCTCCAGATTCTACTGTTATAAAACAGCTTTGTGGTATGCTCTACTCTGTAGCTGTCATCTTCCATCGTTAGTGTATTGTGAGATCAACACAATCACCCTTATGGTGGAGACATGGAAGAAACTGAAGTGAGAAATAGGCAGACTTAGCAGATTTGTCACTGAAAGTGTGGTGGGATGCTAATCAATAAAACATAAAGTCATGTAACACATTATCTGGTCATTAGGGAACAGAAAATAATTTCCATGGGAATAAAAACGTAAGCACTATGCACTATATCCTTACATACCCTAATAAACCCCAACTGCCACATGTCCCTTTCAGCATGAGGATGGACTTAAATGGTATGTAAAAGCCATTGAAGAGACATTTTAATAATCATTAAAATAGTTCACATGATGCAAGAAGAACCGAAAAGCCCTCCACAAAATTCTTTTTAGAATTGGAAGTCCTATCTATCTTCCCAAAGTCCTCCAAGTGGTTTCTCCAAATGTGCAAGAAGGAAACTCTGGTCCTAGAAATTCATAAAACAAGATTATTCTTAATTATCTCTGGTCATATACCTTCCTCTGTACCTCAAACTTCACTCCTGACTGATCAGGTTTACTGATTCATTTCTCTCATCCTGATACTCCTGTCCCTCTTCTAGATCACTTCAAGCTCTAATTTTAAATTTCATCTAGACTTTCTGACCTCTTTTTAATTCTGAGGCTCAACCTATTTCCTCAAATAGGCAACAAAAGAAAATTCACACACCGCAGGTTGATACCTAAGCAAAGAAGTTTCTTTCCATTGCAGAAAGTTGGCAGATGGAGTGGACAGAATATTGCAAATATATTTATATTATTCAATTTATAGATACCTATGGGCAGATGAGTAGATAGATCTGTACTAAAACATATCCACATTTATAGGCTTACAGAATTAAAATACAGTGAACACTAATAGGTTTACAAGATAATGGGTTTATTCCAGAGATGAAAAAAAACTGAGGCCAGAGAAGTACTTGGAGATTCAAAGAGCTCAAAGATAGAACAGGGACAGATGTCCTATGATCCTTGCTTTCGAAAACACTGATTCTTTCTCCAGGCATGAGTAGTAAGTAGATGACTAAAATCAGCACATGCATGCAGGTATTCACTCACAAGCTATAAGGCATTTTGGAGTGTTTAAATTTTAGTTATAAGAAATTTTGTATGGCTGGAATAACTCGTACTACAGACAGTTCATTCTGTTGTATACACTAGAGACCAATTTCTATGCTTTTTTAAGCTCCATCTTTGTAAGATCGCAAGTTCTGTAAACTATGATACCCAAACTGGCACGTATAATTTAAAATAATATACACAAATAATATAATTTTGATTCTATGATTAAAAAACATTTTCCTTTCAAGAGAATTTGAATAACATTTTATACAGTTATGCTTTTACTTTTCTCCTTATTTTCTTCTGCATCTGAAGTTCTGACTTCTCATTAATTGGGTCAGTAAGCAATCACTAATGCAAATAAACAAAAACCCTCATTAAAAATCTTCTTTGTTCATGAATTTTTAGAACCTAAGTTTCTTTTAATCTCAGCAGTACATAATAGCATGTCTCTAGAATGTACTTTCCTGCCCTCTGACTAAAAGTGACATCAACTTTCTCCCTGGGTCATGGTCTCTACTCAGGCTCGATCCAATTAGTCTGCAGCACAGTCCTTAGATGTTCTGCCTCAGTGATTTCTGGGAAGCAGGACAGAAAACAGCCGGGGTCTTATGCAAACTGGAGCAAGACACTGAATTATTATTTAGTAGTGATTTCTTACTCTATCTCCAGCTGCCAAGAGCCCATTTAGCATTTTTACTGGATAAGATAATTGAGAACTAGTTTTCCTCCAAAAGACGCTGATAAGGCAGTCACAAGGAGAAGGGTATGTTCCCAGACCAAAGAAGAGGGTTTTAAAATAATTTATCTGGCAAGACTCTAAGAGAGTAATACGTTGGTTTTCAGAGACCCATGGGGCTAAGAAGATGTAACTGGGAACCAGAAGGGGGAAAAGAACGAACTTGGTTTTTCAGAAACTTGTGGGTGGCTCAACCTAGTGTTGTATCTGGCATTTAGGAGGTGTTCAACAATTGCTTGAGGAAGGAAGTAATGCTATCTGAAGCTCATAAAGTTGAGGAGCAAAAAATGGCAAGGATTGATGTTTCAGGGCCTAGAATGGAGCCAGCTGTCCTGAGGGGAACTCAAGAGGAAGAGCTGAAGCCTATCTAACTACTTAGTGGTAACTCAGAACCCATGTTTGTTTGTTTGCTTGTTTGTTTGTTTGAGACACAGTTTCACTCTTTCCCCAAGCTAGAGTGCAGTGGCGTGATCTTGGCTCACTGCAACCTCCACCTCCCAGGTTCAAAAGATTCTCGTGCCTCAGTCTCCCAAATAGCTGGGATTACAAGTGTCTGCCACCACACCCAGCCAATTTTTGTATTATTACTAGAGATGGGGTTTCACCATGTTGGCCAGGCTGGTTTCGAATTCCTGATCTCAAGTGATCCACCCACTTCAGTCTCCCAAAGTGCTGGGATTACAGGTGTGAGCCATCGTGCCCAGCCTCATGTATTTTTTTCTTTTTTTCCCTTAAACCACATAGCTACCAAGGCACTCCTAATTCACCAACTTTGTTCACCAGGTTCATGGAATTCAGGAAGAACAATATATTTGATGTTACTACCTTTATTTAATGGACAAACTTGTGCTTGGCAAATATTGAGAACAAGGAAACCAGAGCTCCTGTCCAGAGCTTCTGTCGTGGCTCAGCATCTAACCGTCTGCATAAGCCACTTCATCTGTTTAAGCCTTCATTTCCCAATCTCTGAGAGGAGTGAGTTGGATTAAATGGATGAGTGGGATCCTTGGGCATTAAAATTCTGTTCTACGTCTGTTATGGGAAGTTTATTAAAGAGCAGGGTGCCAGAGACTGAGCTAAACTTTTTCAAAGGCTTCATATCACTTACTCCTTATTTTATCTCTATACATTAACGTATTATTGTCACCCTTCCTTTTAAAATAGGAAACCCAAGGCATAATGGCTTAGAACATGTTCAAGGTCACACAGTTAGTAAATGGTGAAGCTGGGACTCTAACTCTGAGCATATTTATTGTTGCAAATTTTATAGGCAGATTAATGGGAAGCAGCCCCAGTCTTATCCTGAAAACAACAATAAAAGGATGATCACTTTAGATTGCATCCTGGTGCTTAAAATAGAACTGTGACATGAATTGTCATGAAGTGATTATTTTCTCCCTTGTGCCAGATTTAAATAAGTGGGAAGTGCAGTCAAAACCTGAGAAAAATCTCCGTAGGGTTTTGAAATCATCATTGGGCATATAATATGATGGCACTAAACTCCATTAACCCCTACTCTTGCTTCAATCAACAAAACTTTATTGAGACATCAAATGTGCACTGAATGTTAAATGAAGACTTGTAGTCAGCTTATCTTAAAATCCTTGTATATGTGCAGGGAACAAGACAGTTTGTGTCCATGAAAATAAAAATAAGTAAGGAAGAATTTTAACATGTTTCAACTGAAATGAGACAGAGTTTAAAACTACACATCCTCTTTTAACTATCTAGAATATATAGCTCTCCACTTTTAAGATGCCAAAAAAGTGACTAGATGTTGGTTAAGAAATGTGAGGGTCAGTAAATGAATTTTTTTTTTCCATGTACTAAACCTGAGGAAACTAATCCCAAGTTGTCCAAGAGGAAGATGTAATTTCTGGTTTGCGCCCTATAATGACTGATCATTTTCCTGCACATAAACATACAGAGTACAAATCTGAAATAAATTTTACATGCTATGGTTATCTAATTTTACTCAATACATACTGATAGTTATGCAGCTCTATGTACATTAAAACATATACACACACATACATGTATGTGTGTATTTCTATCATCTATCTGTCCATCTACCAAATGGATTTTCCACAGCAATAAAGTGACCGTAAACGAGATGCATTGACGCAGCCCTTCACGTCTTATAACTAGGAGACATCATTTGAACCTCAAACTCTCAAGAAGTTCCAAAGGCTTCCCCTTCGAGTAGGAAAGCATTAGCAATGTTGGGAGAAATGTCTGATGAAATGAAGCCAAGCTATACATTCTCTGCAGGGACTTTGGGGTCTCTTCCAACAATAAAACTCAGTGCCCTTTCCATTTTTTGATAAACAGCAAGAATATTATATCTATTTAATCTCTGACTTCCTTTTGAGAGTAGAAACTACCGCTGTCTTGAGCCTGAGCTTCCCAATGAGGAAAATATGACTCCGTATGGACTTAAGGAATGAAAAAAGGTAGAGATTTTATAGACACAGGATAGTTCTGGTTGTCACATTGCTTTGAGGATTTATACCCAGTTACTCGGCCTTGTTAAAAATCTGAAAGAGACTCAGGCCATGTCAGAGGCAATCACTTTCAGGGGACTTGTTTTGTGTCCTTGGCTGTGGTAGTCATTTTTGTTCAGCTTTTTTCTTCCTTTCCCCCTGCCCCGCCTTGGTATCCTATATGTCTTGATTGTGGCAAAGTTTCTTATAACAACTCAGTATTGAGGTTTCTTCTTTGAAAGTGCAGATGTATTGATCCTTTTTCAAATATGTTTTTTATGACCAGATCGATGAGCAGCAGCTGTATGTAAAGGATGATGTTTAGTGCAATTGATGGCCCTAGTCCCGCTACCACATATCCACCAAGGCAGAGGAGGGTATTTTCATGATTATTTTAATTAATTATCAGTCATCTGGCCATCGTAATAATCTTCTTTTGCTGATGGGTAGACCCATGTATAGATGAGCAAATGTTATACAATGAGTCATTTTATTTATTGTTCACTTAAATTAGTTTATTCATTTTAGAAACAGAGTGTGGCTCTCTCTGTCACCTCAGCTTCAGTGCAGTGGTGTGATCATAGCTCACTGGAGCCTTGAACTCCTGGGCTTAAGTCATCCTCCCACCATACTCTCCCAAGTAACTGGAACTACAGATGCATGGCACCATGCCCAGCTAATATTTACATTTTTTGTAGAGACAGGGTCTTGCTTTCTTGCCCAGGCTGGTCTTGAACTCCTGGGCTTAAGTAATCCTCTCACTTTGGCATTCCAAAGTTCTGGGATTATAGGCATGAGCGACCGCACCTGGACAAATTTTTAGATTGAGGAGGAGGACTTACAATTGATTGAAGAGGAGGACTTACAATTGAGTGTAAAACGGCTAAATAGTAACACCTCACATATTGCTGAAAGTATATATTTCATCTTATTGCTTTCATCTTAGACTTTATCAAATGAATGGCTCTCTTCACCAAAGAGAATGGACTTGGAACCTTCCTTATGCTATTATCAACACAGGTTAAGGAGGGAGCATTAAAGGCAAACAAACAGAAAAATAGTTATTGCTGGTGTTAAAGCAGGGTGTGTACTCTAGCTCTCCAGGTAGCCACCCAGTCCACACATTGGTCCCACTAATTTCTGATTCTTTGGCAAAGTGACTCATGCTCTTTAAACTCTATTTTATTTTAAAGAAACAAGATAAAAATACTCACCTCTCAGAATTGTTATGAAGATTGAAGGAGAAAATTATATATAATACAACAAAACAGCTGATAGTAAATGCTCAATGAATAAGTTCTCTTGCCACATTTGGGAGTGAAGAAAGTCTATAATTTTGGTAGAATTTTGTGATTGAAAAGACAAGGCCACCTACAAATAATAAAGATTCTGATGTCACTCATAATAAAGCATGGACAAGAAGTCAGTGGGACACATTGAAGGTTAGTAGAAATAAGATAATACAAAGTGATGACAAGTGGGTAATCTGTTAAGGATTATCACCAGGATTTTAGTGAGAAGGAAATGAAGATTCATAAATCCCCAGTTGTGTCCCACAACTCTTATTAGTGGTTAAGAGTGTAAGCTGAAGGCCAGGCGTGGTGGCTCGTGCCTGTAATCCCAGCACTTTGGAGGCCAAGGCGGGCAGATCAGCTGAGGTCTGGAGTTCGAAACCAGCTTGACCAACATGGTGAAACCCCATCTCTACTAAAAATACAAAAGTAGCTGGGCATGGTGGCACATGCCTGTAATCCCAGCTACTCGGGAAGCTGAGACAGGAGAATCGCTTGATTACAGCAAGCGGAGGCTTCAATGAGCCAAGATCGCGTCATTGCAGTCCAGCCTGGGCAACAAGAGCGAAACTCTGTCTCAAAAAACAAAAATGGAAACAAAAAAAAAAAAAACAAACAAAAAAACAGAGTGTAGGCTGACAGCTGGCTTGCCTGAGTTGGAATCCAAGCTCTACCACGTATTAGCTGTGTGATATTGAACAAATTGTTTGACTTCTCTGTGCCACACTTTAAAGTAGAAATAATATTACTGGACACTCAAAGTGTGGTTTTAGGGTTTACACGAGCTGATGGATGTAAAGTGCTTTTAGAAGAATGCCTAGGACAGAGCACACACTATTCCACAGCCTTAGCTTCTGTATGTCTTTGTTTATACATGTGTTTCTGTGTATGCATAAGCTGGGATAATAAATTACATATAGTTGTCATTTCAGAGTAAGATTCAGTCATTTCTGAATAAATCAATGTGCCTTTTTCATATTGCCCATTGAACTCCTGCAGCTATTTTTAAACATGGGGTCCTGGGATGGGTGGACCATACTTGACAAGATCAGAAAAGGTATAATGACCACGACTGGAAAAACAAACAGTATCATCCCTTCAAGTGGAGTTTTTCAGAGCATGGAACTTAGGCCATTTGCATTGAAATCACCTGGGGTGCTTATTTAAATGCAGATTCGCAAATCCTATTTCTAAGGTTACCATATACTTTATTGTTCAAATCAGGACATTTTTGAGAGAGAAAGAGATTGCTATAAATAATGATGCCAGACTAATGAGCATAAACTATATTGTCCTAGGCAAAAGAGCACATAGGGTGCCCCTTACCCATCTCAGATCTATAGCTCTTTTGTGATTGAATCCCAGAAATTTGCATTTCTATTAGGTTTCCAAGATGATTCTTTCACAGTGCAAAATTTGAGAAAAGCTTCCTTAAATTATGTTGTTCTAACAAGACTTAATTAATTCAGACTCTGTGAACTTTATATCATACCTCCGTTTCCTAAGAATATTTCTTTGTAATAGGGAAGAAAGAAAAAAATAAAGAAAGAGAGCATTTATTGACGATCTACTCCTGCTAAAACCTCCTCCTCCCCTTGACAAGACACTGTCTGCTGTAGTCTATAAAACAAGTTTACAGATCTTTGCTTTTGAAATTGAGTGAACCCCTGGTGATTATGGTAAAACCACATTCCCCTCGCTAGGAAACCAGGGCTTTAGCACTACAAACCACCTAGGAGATTGATGCTGGGGAGGAAGGAGGCAATGATTAGCTAACTATCCTTAACAACAGGGTGACCACAACATTCAACAGGATTTCACCTATCAAGCTCTCATCCCTGCTTACTGCAGTCATCGACAGAAGTAGTCATCTGTCAGTGGGTGGACTCAGACTTACCAAGCTCTATACAACCCAAATCTGACCTAAACTTTTGCCTGTCTTTAGCTCTCTCACAACAGCCTTCATCATGTTCTTCTCATGCTTGCCTAACTGAAACCTAAATATTTTTTGAGATCAAAGATACCCCTGTAGTCATCTAAATGGATGGTATTTTTTCCTCCAATATCCCATCCTTCTGAAAATAGGACCTCAAGGAAAGGAGGGCTTTGTCATGTTCTTTGCTACCATACCAGATCATTTCTCCTTCCTGTACCCTCAATAAATCAAGGGTCTTTGAAGCTGGCCATCATTTCACACAATTTGCAACTACTTCTTGTTTGGACTACCTACTGGCCATCTGGTCATCATTTATTTCCTTAAAAAATATTTAGAACCTGCTCAATGGCTGGGCACACTGGTTCATGCCTGTAATCCCAACACTTTGGGAGGCTAACGTGGGTGGATTTCTTGAGCCTGGGAGTTTGAGATCAGAGGGCAAAACCTGATCGCTACAAAAAATACCAAAAATAGCAGGTGTGGTAGCACATTCCTGTAGTCCCAGCTCCTCGGGAGGCTGAGATGGGAGGATTGCTTGAGGCAGGAAGGTCGAGGCTGCAGTGAGCCGTGATCATGCCACTGCACTCCAACCTTGGTGACAGAGCAAGACCTTGTCTCAAAACAAAACAAAACAAAACAAAACAAGAACCTGCTGCCTGTCTTTGAATGCACTTCAGTTATTGTTCTTAATTGTTCACCATAGGTAGACAATTCAACACTTTGGACAATCAATTTGTTATTTTTATTTCCAGTGATCTTTTTCCCAGTCTTAGCCAACTATTGCCATGATGTTCACTATATGGATTGTTATCATCAATTCAAACATCTTAATTTTAATCAATCCTGTCTCTGCTTTCACTTCCTACTCTTTAAAGTCATTCACTGTAGCTTCAGAGCTGCTCTAATGCTTGGACACCAGTGAGACTGCCAATTCATTAATCACCAATTATTTATTTTCTCTCTTCCTTCTTCTCCTGTTTTTATTTCATTGTTTAACCTATCTTAAATGCCATGATTCATCACTATAAGCAATCCCTTGCAAACATCATCAACTCAAACTTGGTTTTTCTCCAACATGTTAAAACCCTACTTGGTAAAATTTGACTGTTTTCTTATTCCACTACTGTATGTGAGCAGACTAAGTAGGTGGAAAAACACCTCCACCAAACTTAATAACTAAACCTAGTCAAAATTTTGACCATACATTTAAAGTGGAACCCTAACACTGACAGCAAATCTACCACATTTCCTAAATTCATGCTTTCATTTTTTAAGAGGACTCTTTCACACTATTTCCTCTCTTCTGAAATATTCAGTAAGATATAACTAACTTCACTATTAAATGACCACCTCAATATTTATGTAGTCGAAAAAAATAGAAGAATTCTGAATGGAATAACCCTCAGTTCTCTTCCTTCAAATCTTCCTGCCTGCACTTGGATCAATATATGCTGCCTTTCCTCCTGCTAAAATTGATGAACTGCCACTGCTCTATCTAAAGACAACCCCTGCACATGTGCACTAAAGGCCTTTGCCTTTCACCTACTTATGGATTTCGTTTTGCACTTGACCACTCTCTCTCCTGCACATCATCAACTTTCTCCTCTGTAGCAGATTTTTATCAGCATATTAACAACTGGCAATATCCTCTATGATATAAAAGTTAAATTATTCCTTGACCTGATGTTCAAGCGACCCTCTTACTCCTGCCCCATTTCTCTGCTCCTATTTTGAACGAATCGTCTCTAAAGAGTTATTTGTATTTGCTGCCTAAACTTCATTGTTTGCCATTCTGTCTTTAACCCATTCATTTCAATATTTCGTCTCTATCATTTTAGGGAAATCACTCTTGTCAGATAAACAATGATTTCTACTTTGTTTAATTCAATGGTAAATTCTTTGTGCCTTTCTTATTCTACTTCTCAGAAACATTTGACACAAAAGAAATACTATTTTCACTCGGCTTCCAAGATAACAGGTTCCCTTATTTTATTTTATTTTTTTTTTTTTGGGGGGTGGCAGCTGTTTTTGGTCTTTGCTGGAGTCTCTTCCTGACACCTAAACTTTGGGATGGACCAAAACTCAAACCTCTTCCACCTTCTCATGTCTATTTGCTCTCTTCCTAGATAATTTTGAACAGATCCATGGTTTTAAAAACTGGCCATATACACATTAAAATTCATATGTATTTACTTATAAAATGATATAATGTCTGAGGTTTGCTCCAAAATAATATGAAAGAGAAGAAAGTGGTGGCAGGTGGTGATGGGGATATGGTTTAAACAAGATCAATAATCAATTGATAATTGTTAAAACTAAGAAATGGGAAATTTAGGTTCTTTGCATTATTCTGTCTCATATATTTTGAGATTTCCCATAGAAATATTTTTTAAATATCCTAAATTTTCTTGTCTAGCCCCAATGCCTTCAAGTTCTAAATACACATATTTGATTTTCTTTTAAGCATCTCCCCTTGGATTTCTGAGTCATAAGAATTAGCATGTCCAAAATAGAACTTTTGATGTCCCTTTGCCTTTAAATCTATCCCTCCCTATGTCTCTTCTCTTAAAAATGGCATTCTCATACCCCATTGGCTTGGACTCCACCTTACAAGCCATTATGGGTTCCCCTTTATTCTGATAAACTACAACCTATGTATCAACAAGCCTGGTTGATTTACCTATTAAGGTAGATGGGATTTGATCACTGCTCACCATTTCCAGATGTATCACCCTCACTCAAGCCGCCATCACTTTTCACCTAAATTACCTTAGAATGCCCCTTCCTCATCTTGTTTTGCCCATTCTGGCTTTAAAGAGTAATGTTCCCATGGTAGTATGGTGATTTTTAACTCACTTTATGCCATTCCCTTGATCACCTCTTTAATGTGCTCTTCCCCATTTCTGAAAACAGGCAGAGTCTGTACTATGGACAAGACCCTGTGTGGTTAGTCTTCTGCTTACCTGTCCAGATTCAATTGCTATAAATATTCTTCTTGCTCACCTATTGATATGGTTTGACTATGTCCCCACCCAAATCTCATCTTGAATTCTATTTCCTATAATCCCCCTGTGTTGTGGGAAGAATCCAGTGGGAGGTAATTTAATCGTGGGGGCAGTTACCTGGTTACCCTCATGCAGTTCTCATGATAGCGACTGTGTTCCCATGAGTTTTTTTTTTTTTTTTTTTTTTTTTTTGAGACGGAGTCTCGGTCTGCGCCCAGGCTGGAGTGCAGTGGCACGATCTCGGCTCACAGAAAGCTCCGCCTCCCTGGTTCATGCCATTCTCCTGCCTCAGCCTCCCGAGTAGCTGGGATTACAGGCGCCCGCCAGCATGCCAGGCTAATTTTTTTTTTGGATTTGTAGTAGAGACGAGGTTTCACCGTGTTAGCCAGGATGGTCTCGATCTCCTGACCTTGTGATCCACCCGCCTTGGCCTCCCAAAGTGCTGGGATTTTACAGGTGTGAGCCACCGCGCACGGCTGAGATCTGATTATTTTTTAAAGGCTGTTTCCCCCTTTTTGCTCAGCACTTCTCCTTGCTGCTACCATGTAAAGAAGGATGTGTTTGCTTCCCCTTCTGCCATGATTGTAGGTTCCTTAGGCCTCCACAGCCATGCTGAATCATGAGTCAATTAAACTTCCTTCCTTTATAAATTACCCTGTCGCATGTATGTCTTTATTAGCAGTGTGAGAATGGACTAACACACTCACTCTTGCTAAAAGGGCACCTATTGTCCTCAAACATGCCAGGCTTACTCTCACCTGAAGGTGTTTTTGTGGTATTTCTCTTGTCAACATGTTCTTCCCCCAGATCTTTACATGGCTTATCCCCTTATTTCCTCCTGTTTCTGTGTTAGCTCATTGAGAGGCCTTGTCTGATAAGCCTATCATCTGTCAAAATCTTTTCTCCTGCTTTTTCTTCCTGGCAATGATTATTATTTAAAATTATATTTTATCTATATTTATTTTCTTGTTAATTTTCTCTTTCTCCAATGATGATGTCATTTCCATGAGGAACATCTTTTACTATTATATCTTCAGGGTCTAGAGTCTGATAGATGAAAATAGGCAAAAAGCATGGAGATGAAATAAATGAATTCTGGACTCTGCCATGCGTTTTTACTTAAACATGGTGTGAAACATGTGTGAAGGCAGAAAGCTGCTCCTATGAAAATGAGTTCTCTATATAATATCTTCTCTAACGTAGTTTTAAGCCAATTAAATTCAGTAGAGACTAAGTACCTCCACAAAGAAAGCCCAGAACTCCTGTGAGATATCTGGCTGGAGGCTGAGCTGTGAGTTCCTCAGGGGAAGTCATCCTGGGCTTAGTAGTCCACTGCTGCTCCTCTGACAATTCCCTTTACCTACAAAGCACTCAATCCCTTAACTCACAAATTACAAAGCATGCAGTTCGCCACAAGGGAGGCCAATCAACCAACAGACTACATTTTTAGGAATTCAGTATTAATGAACCTTTTACTTTGAGAGGTGTTTTAAGAGTAGAAATCTCTACTTCTCTGTACAGTCTCTTTCTATAACTTCCTTGCAACCCCAGGCAATTGTTGGACACTGGATTTAATCAATCCTCAGACTTCTCTTTTTAATCAGGGGTATAGAAAAGTTCACTCACAGTTTGACTCTCCCAGTTTGTAAGTTCTCTTACATCATTCTGAGCTTCTTTTACCCCAGTCTTCCTGACTATAAAAGTGGAAAGTTATTTCTAACTTTCTTTTTATTAGGTGGCTTTTACCCTAGTTCATGGGTCAGCATGATATATGTTTAGGCCAAGAGGGAATTTTTAGCACAACATGAGGGCCTCAAGCAGTTGAAATAGTGCACACATTTTCAGTGAGTGTCAGGAAGATCTGTGTTCTCAATGTGTGCTAGAAATACTTTCACTGCGGTTCTTAGCCACCTACCCTTAGTATGAGTGTAATTCATCTATGAAAAAATTGAAACAAGGAAAATATACTTTTATTCCTACTACACAATAAGAAAAAGATTGTAAAGCAAATTTTCTATGGCAGTGTCATAATCCAATGAATTTATTTGCACAACTTTCCTTCTCCCTTTCTTTTCTTTCACTTCTACCTGCCTGAATTGTACCTGTGCTTATTTGATACATCAGTGAAGTAGTTTATGAAGCCCAACCATCTGTGCCTTTTTCTTTCTTAAATGCATAAAACCATAATCCATATACATAAATTCATAATCCATGTGCTCTTCTTATAACTCTATTAAGATGGTGAATTTTCCAGTGCAATTAAATTATGAGCTAAAGAGATGATTGCAATTTCAGACTGTATCATAAATACTCAGGCTCTTACAGTGATACACCTGGTGAGGAATTCGGACTGATTTGTATTTTGAAGCACCTCAAAATAAATCTAAAATAATAGCATGAAGTCACAAACAAACCCTTTCTTCTTAGTCAAACTCCACTATCCTAAGTCAGCAATATGGAAGAGTTTGATATATTTAAAAATATTACTTGATCTCTGAACTTCCTATCTAAAACAAAGAAATGGAATAAAGTCATACCATTTGTAGTCCTTAACTTGCTATTTTAATTCTCATTATTTAAATTCAGGAACTGATAGATTTATTTAGTGAAAAATAGTTGCACTTTAAAACTGTGGTTTTTGTCACTTTTTAAAATGATCTTGTATTTGGGGAGTAAGGTAGTAAGAACTACTTTTTTTATATATATATAGAATGCATAGTATGTATGAAATGCAAAGTTCTACAGAGAGTAGCAAAGTCATTTAGGGTATTGCTGACCCTGATAATTAAATCATTCTATGCATTCATAACCAGTGTTTCAAGACACTTGGAAAGTTTGTTATGATGATTACACACAGACAGCCCTGATCATTCAGTCATCAGAGATCACTGTGAAGGATACAGTGGAGTATATTGTTCTCATCCCCCAGGACTGTATGAGAGTCCCTCGGAAAGTGAACTGAAATTGATTGGGTCAGTTTAATAACACTTGAATTTCACAACAGAAAAGAGCACTGAGTAGTGTAGTTCGATAGCAATTAAACTATCTCAAATAGTCATAGGGTTCCTCTATTTATTCCTAAGACTTCTCTTCACTCTTGGTACTTATAAAAGAGGTCAAGGTGAATAGAAAATGACTCAAAACTAGAAGCTATGATATTTTTATAGGGCTTCCTACAGTGTCTTTCAGAGACCAGATAGTCAAATACTTACTAAAAATGAATTGACTTATAAAGGTTTATTTTGATTTTTTTCTGTACCATGAGGTAGGAAAACTCACATTTAAGGAAGAAGCAAGCTGGCATGAATATCAGTTTAGAAGAGAACTTGTATTCTTGAATCAGAAAGATACTAGAAACTCAGAACTATGGACCACAAAGAGTGGTTAGTCTGAACTGTCAAAGATCTGTCTGTCATGGATATGTGGATATTTAGGCACTTCCAGGCTTTTAACTACAACATGCACACATCAATTTCTTCTTCAGGATTATTTTAGCTAGAAATTTGTGTTGCAAGATTTTAGGATATAAAATAAACAGTTTCTCAAAGGCTCAAAAATTGGAAATCTGCCAGAAGTTCTTGGGGTTGTAATTTGCCAAGAGCTCAAATTTAGGTATTTGAGATAATTTGCCAATAAGATAGTAGGTATGAAACCATGTTAGTCAAATGGACCAATTTATTTTAAAGTGTATGACTATCCAGATACAGAGATTAGAACCCTATGACATGAGAAAGAAGGAATTATAAGCATCTAGAAGAGGGTGCACTTGATGCAGTTTTTTTATTTATATGTATTTTTATGAAGGTGTAATTTATGTATAACATACTGATATTATGTTGATGATGAGTTTTTTTTTTTAAACAAATGCAGATACTCATTTAACACATGCCTTCTCAAAATGTGGAACATTTCCATTCCACAAAAGGTTTCCTTATGGCAATACTTAGTCAATCCGACTTCCAGCCAAACGGCAACCACTGTTCTGCTTTTCCACCATTGTGGGTTGTGGGTTAGTTTTCCTGTTCTAGAACCTCATACATGTAAAATCCAATGATATACGCTCTTTGGTGCCTGACTTCTTTTGCTCAAAATAATGTTTTTGACATTTCCTTTTGTTGTTGTTTTTTGTTCCTTCTTAATCCTGAGTAGTTTTCCATTGTAGGAATGTAATAAAATACTCATTCTCTGGCTTATAAACATTTGGGTGTTTCCTGTTTAGGGTAAATATATTTTCTCTTTTTTTGGGGGGGAATGAAATTTTTTGGATATAGGGCATACAAATGTTTAAATTTATAAAAAAAGTTATCCCCAAATTTTCTAAAATTGATAGGGACATTGTACACTCATTACCTGCAATAACTGAGAGTCCTGGATGCTCCACATTCTCAATTTTTAACATTTTTTTTTTCATTCTAGTAAGTGTAAAGTGATATCTCATGGATTTAGCATTAACTTTTCTGACCACAAATGATGACAATTGCTTCCTTATGAACATTAGCCATTCATTTGCCTTTCTTTATGCAGGACGATTCAAATCTTTTGCTCACTTGTTTTATTTGATTGTCTGTATCTGTATTATACCATTGCCAGAATTCATTAAATATTTCTGATACTAGTTTTTTGTTAGACATATATAGGCAAAAATTTTCTACCAATCTGTGGCCTCCCTATGTATTTTCTTCATAATGTCATTTGGTGAGCAGAAGCGTCAAATTTTGATGAAGTCCAAATTATCCAATTTTTCTATAGTTAGTGCTTTCTCTGCCCTATATAAAACATCACTGCTTATCGCAAGGTCTTATAGTATTCTCTTATGTTTTCTTCTAAGAAGCTTTATAGGTTTTTTATGTTTAGATCTGTGATTTTTCTTGCATTATTTTTTATGTGTAGTAAACTAGGGATTTTTTTTTTCATATATACATATCCATTTGTTCCAGAATCATTTCATTAAAAAGAATTTTTTCCCCATTGCTAAAATATTTGTCCTAGTTAGTTAGGGCTGTTATCACAACATACCTTACACTTGGTAATTTATAAATAACATAAATTTCTCACAGTTCTAGAGACTGGGAAGTCCAAGATTAAGGTGACAGAAGATTCAATATCCGGTGAGAGCTGCTCTCTACTTCCAAGATGATGCCTTTCTGTGACCTCACATAGTGGAAGGAACAAAAGGGCCAAACAGGTTCTTTCAAGTCCTTTCATAAGGCTACTCACTAATCCCACTCATGAAGGTATTGTCATCTTGACCTAGTCACCCCCTAAAGCATTGGAGATTTAGTTTCAAAATGAATTTTAGAGGGACACAAATATTCAAAGCCTAGCATATTTAATTGTAAAATTAATTAACCTTTCCTACTTTTAACCACGTAAGAAAGGCCATTCAAAATGAAATCATTCTAGGTAGACATAATTCTATCTATGACAGACACACTAAGCATCGGAAAACCAATTATTTGTCTTTTGAGATATTTGCTTAAATAGGCTAAGATTTACTTAGAATATTCCTCTCTTCTATTAACCAATCAATTAATATCAGACTCATGCCACCTGGCCCTGAATGGTACCATGCACAAGAACACCTGACCAAGGAGGACCAATGGGAGCTAAAATTCCCCATGTGCCCCTGTTTATTAATGATAAAGACCTTTTTAGCATTATATCATCTTGGGGACACAGGAGGGAAGAAAGTTGCAATTGCAATGCTAAAGGATCCCCTTTGTCCATACAGAGGAGGCACTCTAGAATTTATGGAGAGGAAATACTTTAAGGTTCGCCCAGTGATGCTACCTTTGCTAATTTTCAAAAATCTGCTTTTTGGGTTAGCACAGTCTCTGCACTGCTTCTTAAACATTCCTGAACCTGCAGCATTCTGTCACTTGTACCTCTAACGGTTACACAATTCTCCAATTTCAAACTATGTAGACACAGTGTGGTCCCTGCCTCTGTTTCACCATTCAAGGTTTGATTTTTTTTTTTTCTTATGACTATTTGTTGTATTTTCTTCTTTTGTGAAATAGACATGACATTAAGGACAGTTTGTTCTCTAATGACTTTCATAATTCTATCTTATTATAATATCACAAATATTGAAATGCCTTTGTAATATCCTATAATATTAGATTTTTGATCTGAACAATAAAGGTGTATTGGGACACACAAGGACATTCTACTGCACTTTTAGAGGACTTACTTTTTCCTTCCCACACCTCTCAATCTACTCACTTTCTTGGTTCTAGGTTCTATCTTGCCATCCTCTCCATGCTTTATGCCATCAGCCATAACAAATGTGTGTGAGATATATATATATGGATGCAGAATTCAACTGGCTAGATTGGCAAGGAACTTATAAGACTTTCAAGAGCCTGGTTAAATGTCTCTTTGTCTCTTTATGTCTATAGGGACTCTAGTAAACTTTCCATTCACACATCTTATTTTAGAGTTGAAGAAAGAGATACTAAGAAGTTAAAGACTTGCCCAAGTCTAGACTGTTATTTAAGACAGAGCTGTGTCTAGAGCCTTTATGTTTCCAAGCTACATTTAGAAACAGCCTGCAGGCTCCATCGTTTCAAACTCCTTTTAGGTTAAATAAAAACTCATTTTCTTTTTTGAGCTAAACAAAAAAAGCATATGTGAGTTGTACACAAATGACAGAGATTGGAAATGAGGATATATTTGGACAATGAGGCAAAGGTGTGAAATATTCACCTCAGTAAGAGGGAGAGAATACTGACTAGAAAAATATAGTATTAATACTATTGTTGAGTAGTATTGAAAGCCCATTTGAAATTTTTGTTCACCAAATTAAAGTAGGGTTAGCTGGTATAGTAGTGTGCTTTTTCCCAAATTACATGCAGTTGTTTGGACAGATATGCAAAAATGTCAACATTTTGCATTTAATTAACTTTTGGGTTTTGTTTCACAAGTAATAAAGCGGGAGCCGGGGGCCAGAAAGATGAGAATATATGCAAGGGAATGGCTATACTGAAGAACAATGTCATTTTATTATCAGAAGGGAAGTGAAGACATGAGAAAAATGTAGCTCAGTGAAAAAGATTTGATTCTGATGGGGCCAAAGAATTGTTGAAGTGTGCATATTAGAGAAAATTAGTTTGAAATATAAAAGTGAGGGATTATTGCAGTAGACATTTTAGTGGTTACGTTATTGTTATGTGTAAATTTCATACAACAATAGAGGTAGAACAAAAAAGAGTAAGACAGTTTCTAGAATCTGGAGAATGGCTGGTTGCTATATGATTGAAATAAAGAGTGGTAGTAGATATAGTCTAACGAGGAACTGCAGAGCAGCTAAAAACTTTGAAAACAGGAGGGAAGAAAAATGGTCTAAAAGAAGCCATGAGGAGCAAGTGCCTCAATTTAACTTTTCAAGGACCTGTTCTATGGAGTAGGGAGAAAAAAAGCAGTCACGAGTTAGGATAGATATGATGGTATCTGGATCCTCAAGTGATCGTCAGGTTTTCATTAAAGTGGGAAGGTGGAAGGGGAGTTCAGAAACACCCGACATTTTAATGATGACAGAGGAAGAGATCAGGAGAAAAAGCATAACCGTGTATGAGTGAATGAGAAGTTGAGTCAGATAAGCCGATGGGCAGATCAACTCCTATGATGAGATGCATGAGTGGACAGTGTGAACTTTTAGTGGTGATGAGGACAGGAGGTGTGGTGTTGTCTATTATGTTGGTTTCTTGGGAAAAGGTAGGTGTTAAATATATAGACACACAAATACAATGGAAGTGTTTTATTTAAACTGAAACAAAATGAAACTATTTAGTCTTTTTTTTTTTTTTTTTTTTTTTCTTTTTTCTTTTTTTTGAGACAGAGCCTCGCTCTGCCGCCCAGCCTGGAGAGCAGTGGCGCGATCTCAGCTCACTGCGAGCTCCACCTCCCGGGTTCACGCCATTCTCGTGCCTCAGCCTCCCGAGTAGCTGGGACTACAGGCGCCCACCACCTCGCCCGGCTAATTTTTTGTATTTTTAGTAGAGACGGGATTTCACCGTGTTAGCCAGGATGGTCTCGATCTCCTGACCTCGTGATCCTCCCGCCTCGGCCTCCCAAGGTGCTGGGATTATAGGCGTGAGCTACCGCGTCCGGTCACTATTTAGTCTTTTATAAGCTGTGGAGAATCCATAAGATGCTAAAATGTTTCAATGTATTTATTTGCTTTTTTTGTCTCATCATTTCTTTTCATCATAGAAAAAAATAAGATAGTAAAAAAGGAGATGGCTGGAATGAAAATCTTTGTGCATCTAATTTGGAAACCTAGAGATACAGCTGCAAGAGAGGCTGTCAAAATTGCTTAAGCTTTTTTCCAAAGATGGTGATACGTCTTTCTGGTATAGTCACATCCATGAGAATGAAAGAAATGATGAACATGTTAACAACAACATAATAGGAATACTTCAGTTTCAAGAGAAGAAAGCATCACAAAAACTGAAACAGAGCTTCTCATTTCCTCTAGGGATTCCTGTTATATAATTTCCATTTTAAATGAAGCAAAAATACTTCCAATAACCAGAGAAACACTTAAAAATTAAGAAACACTTGTTCTAGTTAATGTGTCTGAATAGTTCCAAGAAAAAAGTCTCCCCCAGGAGGTCATTATTATTCAAAAATTACTCTAATTAGGTCATGAATACATTAGGCCCTATTCAGCACCAACAAGAGAAAAAATAGAATTGGAAATGTGACACACATAACACTCCCAACGTGTTAGGGTGATTTTATTCCAAAATGCCATTAAAAGATGAAAAGGTCACCCTGTAGGGAAGTAATTGGTACAGCACTCTTGTAACTGATTAAAGGGGCTTTTATTTAGGCATTTTTTTTTCTTTCTTTCCAAAGGGGTCTTTCTACATGGAAAGACAATATACATGTCTGTGTGTATAATCTGATTGGATAGATGTTTGGCTGTTTTAAAACAGTAACACAGAAAAAGGGAAAAACAAGCGCTCTTGAGATATGAAAATAGACACAATTGTAGACTGACTACACAAATTGCACAGAGCATCTTAAGAAAACATAAAAAGGCATAGATATTTCCTTGTATTTGTTTTTCATTTAATTACTCCATCTCTGTGGTTTCTTAGAATATCTGCTGCATAGACAAGTTCTATATTTAATTAGAAAAGAGTATAAAATTTTAATGAGTTGGTAATGCCCAATGTAAGAGGCTAGAAAGTTGAAAGTCTTTATTTTTTTAAAAGAAACATAAGAAAATCTGATAATTGCCCCCCCCATTTGTTTGATGGTTGGATTTGTAAATTTCCAGCAAGCCATATTAGACTACTTACAACTAAACAAAGGAAAACATCCCCAGGGCTTACGCATGCACCTGTACCCTGTTAAAACCATATAAAATAGGGACATTGATCGGTTGTAGTATGATTTCTGTTTTTTCTATATAATCTCATTGCGAATGCAGTTTTGTTTATAATTGGAGGTTGCAGCATTTATAATCAAAATTGCTTTATTTAAAATCTGCCAAAATACTTATCATATGCACAAGATTTCCATCTCAAAGATATGGTTCCTTTCTTAGTTAATTTGTGCAGCTGTAACAAAATACCCATGACTGGGTAATTTACAAAGAACAGAAATTTATTTATCACAGTTCTGGAGGCTGGGAAGTCCCACATCAATGCCCCAGCATCTGCTGTCTGGTGAGTCTCCTTGCTGGTCCTCACATGGCAGAAAGCAGAAGGGACAAAAGTGAGGACAAACTCTGGGTCCTCACATGGCAGAAGAGGACAAACTCACTTTCACAAGCCCTTTTACTAAAGGCATTAATCCATTTATGAGAGAAGGCCCTCATGATCTAAAACAACTCCCAAAAGTCCACATCTTCCAATGCTGTTGCATCAGGGATTAAGTTTCCAACTCATGAATTTTGGGTGACACATTTAGACTATAACAATGCCTAGATATTAGACACTAAAAACTCAATGTTTTTCTATATTCTTCACTTACAATTTTTTTTAGTGTCTTAGTGTCCTTTAAGAATTCTAAGAAAGAGTTATATAGAAGATTAAGTATACCAAATATCTAAGTGATTTTATTCTTTTTTCTGATAATGCTTAACTCATGCTTTCTCACTCCCTCACTTAACCACTAATTCATTCAACAATATATATTTTTAATTGTAACTTTTTATTGTGACACAATATCAGAGTTATAAATGAGTTGCAAACTTTCTCATACCACCACCACTCAGATTCCCATGTGTGTGTGCATGCGTGTGCATGTGTGTATACACTTGTATTTATATGTGTATGTATATGTATTGTGTTATGAATATACATATATAGGTGTGGATGCACACAAACATGCATGTGTGTGTATGTGTGTGTGTATATATATATATACACATTCCAAACCATTTAAAAGTAAGTTTCTGACATGCCTTTTACCCAAAAATACTTTGGCATGAATTTCTTAAAAATAAGGACATTCTTCTACATAATCACAGTATAATTATCAATATCAGGAAAGTAACATTACTATAATATTAGCTAATTTACAGACCTTGTTTACATTTTGCCAATTGTTCAGTAGCTACCTTTCAAAAACCTAGGATTTTATTGTACATCACATAAAGGAATAAACTACTGATGAGACAGTGAAAGGTACCAGAGAGTTTGCTTGTGAGAATACATGTTGTTTTAGTAGATAACATAGTCAGTACATTTTAATTCCATAAATAGGTATTGTGTGTAAAACTTTTACATAGAAAAAGTAATAATTCCCATTTGTTGAGTGCTTTCAATGGGTTAGGCACTTACACTAATGTGAACTCTATAATTTCAGTCTCACAACCATCTTACAAGGTAGATATTATTTTATAGAGGAATAAACAAGGGCTAAGAGAGATTAAGCAGCTTGTTTGGATACAGAGCAAGTGAACTGCAGACCTGGAATTATCTTCCAGATCCTTATTCTGAAACCTTATTCTTTTATTCATCCTGCCATATTCCTCATAGAGTGAAACAACAGACACTCATGATGGATGTCCTATTGTCCTGGAACTTATAATCTTCCTGAAGGAAATATACAAAACATATAAACTCAGAACATTATGAGTAAGAAGTTCCTCTTCATTTAAAGTTGTAACTCAACTGCTACCCTGTCCCTGGTGGTTCAATTCTTCTGTTCCTCACCTGTTTTCTCCATAGCATTTATCACCGTGTATCTCAATATATAATATACATCTTTACTATGCTAATATCACGTCTCTTCACACAGGAATGTAACTTCAAGAGAATCTCAATTCTATTTTTTTTTTACATTGCTAAGTCCACAGCACACAGAAAACTACCTTGCATAAACCTGTCATTACTGAAAGATTTGTTGAATACATGATTAAATTTCATCACCTGCTTGATTTCATAGATGAGGAAGGTGAAGTCCTGAGAGATTAAGTTGCTCATGGTCAGAGTAATTTAATTTTTAAATGTATTATTTATTTATTTATTTATTTTTTTAGAGATTGAATCTCACTTTGTCACCCAGGCTGGAGTGCAGTAGCGCAATCATAGCTCACTGACACCTCGAATTCCTGAGTTCCTCTTTCCTTGGCCTCTCCAAGTGTTGGGATTACAGGTGTGAGCTCCCATGCCTGGCCTAGAGTAATTAAATGACATGAAATGTCATTAAATTGAAAGTAAATAGGAGTCACAATGAGTGACACAATCATTGGGTCCTGTACAGCATACAGGAAGAGATCAGAACTGGGTTCTGGTGGGAAAATGTTGCAGGACAGAGACCATAAACAACAGGTGGAAAACCTGTAGTGAACAAAGACCCTGGGAGGAAATTTAACTGGATAAGCCAAATTAACTGGATATATTACATGACTAGCTATAGAGGAAAGATCATTATGGGAAATGTTGAAAGATCAGACTTGGCAGAAATAATGCTGCCAGATTATAAAAAGAGTTTTCTTTGAAATAGAAAAGTTTCCATTGTTACAGGCAAAGTAAATTGGATATTTTCTGGCAGTACAGCAGTTAAATAATCAATGACATAAAGGCTAATCCCATTTCCACTTTAAGCAAAAGCATTACACCTAGCAATAATTAACCAGTGATTTTCCAGGGTTAATTTGTATGTACATCTCTCATTTTCTAAGTTGGTTTTAATGTATTTGATACATCATTGCTCAGGGAATGGCTGAATGGATCACACCTTCAACTCATGTGCAATAATTCTTATAAACAGTTAAGGAAAATACTTTAGCTGAGTGAAAGAGTAAAAAACAGAAAAAAGCAGATGTCAGAAAAAATACGTCAATGAAGAGACATGTATGGTTAACTTTTGGCACAAGAAACGAGTGAACTGAGAATTTGACTATTCAGATGTCTCCTTTTTGAGTTCAGTATACACACATCTACTTCAGATTTAGAGTAGTGCAAATTCAAGAGAAGGCATCATTTTTCAGTCATTCTGACTTAGATGCCGTGCTGATTAACACCATGTGTTTTGACATAGGTGAAGAGGGCTCTGAAAGTAAAGTGTGATGTACTTCCTTCAAAACAAAACAAATAAAAATTCTATTTATTTTGCATCATAGTGTTTATACATAGTCTCTTTTTATAGCTGTCAGATTTGTTAAAGTTTTTTTTTTTTTTTTTTTTTTTTTTTGAGACGAAGTCTCGCTCTGTGGCCCAGGCTGGAGTGCAGTGGCCAGATCTCAGGTCACTGCAAGCTCCGCCTCCCGGGTTCACGCCATTCTCCTGCCTCAGCCTCCCCAGTAGCTGGGACTACAGGCCCCCGCCACCTCGCCCGGCTAGTTTTTTGTATTTTGTTTAGTAGAGACGGGGTTTCACCGTGTTAGCCAGGATGGTCTCAATCTCCTGACCTCGTGTTCCGCTTGCTTCGGCTTCCCAAAGGGCTAGGATTACAGGCTTGAGCCACCGCGCCAGGCCTAGATTTGTTAAAGATTATTATCCTCATTTTATAGATAAGAAAACTGAAGCTCAAAGGGGTTAAGTGACTGTTCAAGGTCACACAGTGACTATAAAAACCAATATTTGGCTTAGATTCCTTGGTTTTAATATTTCTGTTGTTTCCAATATATTATGCTTTAAAACCCCAAATCAGCTTTCTTTCCCTGCTTGTCTCTGTGATAAAATAGGGAATATACTTCCTCATTTGCTACACGGTCAGTCATCCAGTGGTTGAGACTCGGTATTCAGGGTATTATGGACTAATAGTAACTGAAACTACTGCTTTTTCTGCTTGTTTTCCTGATGCCATTATGAAGTGGAAGAAGGATAAGATGTGTCATTCTTGCTGCTGGCTCATGTCTCTCCTTTATTCAGTGAAATGTTAATAATGTTATAGCTACTACTAAATTAATACATGTTGCTCAAACAGGAAACCAGAAGTTATAAAAGAAGAAAGAGAAAGGTCTTCCTCCTTCACACTCTGACCCCCCTTTCCATTTCCAAAACGAAACCCCCATCAGGTTGTGTGTGTGTGTGTGTGTGTGTGTGTGCGCGCGCGCGCACGCACGCACGTGCACATGTGTATTTTCTTATATTTTATACAAATAAAATCATGTTATGTAATTTACATCTTAATGTATTTTGAAAAACTTTTAATACTTGCATATATAGAAATTCCTCACTTAAGTCCAAAAATGTAACAAATTTAACTAGTACCTATTTATACACGTCTACGTTGTTACAGTATTCTTGCTATTAAAAAGTTTTGCAGTGAAACCCCATCTCTAGTAAAAATACCAAAAAATTAGCTACAGGTGTGGTGGTGCACACCTGTAGTCCCATCTACTCAGGAGGCTGAGGTGGGAGGATCACTTAAGCTAGGGAGGCAGAAGTTGCAGTGAGCCGAGATCCAGACACTGCACACCAGCTTTGGCGACAGAGTTAGACCCTGTCTCAAAAACAACAACAAAAAAGGCAACTTGCTACATACACTTGTGCATATGTACAAGGAATCTATGGGGGAAAAACTTTAGAAGGAATGGATGGCTCAAAAATTATGCAGATAATAATTTGCTACATATTGCCATTTTTGTCTTCAAATTATGCACCAGTTTATATTCCCATCACAGAAATCTGTTAGTATGCACTTCCCTCATCAATTCTAAAGGCCATGGTATGTCTTATTCTTGAGAATCATAGTAGTATCTAATTGTTGTTTTAATCTGCATTTCTTTGATTATGTTAGGGTGGCATTTACACTTCTTTGCCTGTCTAATCTCTGTTCATGCCTTTTACCTATTTGCTGTCCTTTTAAATTTTTTTAAGTTGTAAGAGCCCCCTTTGTAGTATAGAAATTAGCCTTATTTTCTCTAACTACCATTTCCTAGTTTATCATTTTCTTTGACATTTTTGGCTATACAGATATTTAACATTTTTATATCCCAAACATATTATTTTTTCATTTATTATGATTTTTATATTCTTTCTCTCCTTAGATAGTACTTCATCAGCTCAAAATTTGAAGGAAAAAACCAACAGTTTTTAAATTCTTCTTGCTATTTAAGGATTCATTTAACATTAAAACCTTTGACTTGTCTGGAATTTATTATGACATAAGGAGTGAGGTATAAGTCCAATATACGTTTTCCAATGGCTTACCACAACAACATTTACTGAAGCCAGTTTACTCCTCCCCTTTGAGATATAAATTCTCATATAATGGTTAGTCTATTTATAACCTTTCTATTCTCTCCCATTACTCTGCCTGCCTTTTGGTATGTCAATATCAAACTATATATTTAATACTTGGGTTTAAAAATATTTCTTACTATCTGAAAGATTCCCCACCCACCCAAATTATTTTGGAAATTTTCAGGGTATTTTAATGTCACTATTTCTAGAAATACTTTAGTTCGTATTATTTTTTAAAGTTTTCCCAAAGTCTTATTGATATTTTGAGATTGCAATTATACATTTTGGGGGCATATTGTTATTTTTATAAAATTGAAACTTCCTATTCTCAACTAGGGTATGCGTTTTCATTCATCCAAGACATTTTTGTTCCTCAGTAGAGTTGTAACATTTTCTTTTGATTGGATCTACACATTGCTTATGAAACTTGCTCTAAGACATCCTATCTTTCTGTTTTAGTGAACTGAGTTTTTCTTCCACTAACTTTCCATTTGTTTCTAATTCTTGTGTATCTTAATACCATAATCAAACATCTTGTGAGATTATTTCTACTAGTTTTTAGTTGACTTATATGTGTGACTAGACACATATAATGTACAAATATAAGAGTATTTCTCCTTTTTCAATTATTTTTATTATTTCATTTTCTTATAGTAATAAACTTGAATCAATTGTTATATGTTTTATTTTTTATAAAACTTCATTATCTACAACATCCAAAATAATGTTTAACAAAGGTAATAAGGGTACTGTTTCCTTTTCAGAACAGTAATGGAATGACTTTATTTTTTCACCATAGCCCAGGTTTTGAGTTTACAAAATGTATTCACGTCAGGTAAGTTTGCACTCTTTCAACTTAGGCAAAGGTGCTTCGAATTGCATTTAAGTTTGAAATGAAGGTTAAATTCATTTTCCAAGTGCTTTGAACTTCAATCAAGATGAGTATGTTTTCCCTTGTTAGCTTATTCGTGAGCTGAAGTATTTTAATAGATTTTTTATTACTGAGGCATCCTTGCATTTCTGAAATAGGCCTCACTTGGTCATAGTGTAACATTATACTCATTTGTACCTGAATTCATTTCAGTGATATTTTCTTTAGGAATGCTGTATCAATATTCACATGACAAAATGTCTTTTATTTCTTTCTTGCATAATTGTTTTCTATTTTCTTTAAAACTCAAAATTTTTTTTTCCCTTATTTATTGTATTAGAGGTGTTTTCTGTGAATATTTCAAAGAAAGCACCTAAGAGCATTTCTGGTCCCGCCTCTATCTTGATAGTTGACTATTTGATACTTTTCTCTGTGTCTCTCCTGATTATATATTACATATGTAATTATTTCAATTTAGATAATTTAGATAATTTTAAATTTCCCTAAAAATATTGATTTCACTCATGTTTTCAAAGTATTTTGGAAAAAGTTTAAGAGTACTCATTTATTATATTTAAAATTTCTTTTATTCTCGGGGTGATTTCATCTGTTCTTATTTCTAATTTTGGTCATTTTGCCTTCTCCTTTCTTTACTATGCTGATTCCTTTTCTTCCTCTTTTTTTTTTAGAATCAGCACTTGAATTTATCATTCTTTTTTAATTAAAATTTCAAAATTTCAATTTTTGGGATACATTTGTTTTTGTTTTTCTGTCTTTTCAGTTGAATACTTCTCAAGTATATTGTTTAGTCATGTAGCCATTTCAGGCTGTGTATTTTCCTGCAAAAACATTTTTAATGTACATCACAAAAGTGTTAATACAGTCACTATTTTCTAGGTATTTTGTACTTTTGTTTTAGACGTAAGTATTGTT
This sequence comes from Macaca fascicularis, assembly GCF_037993035.2. NCBI lineage: Eukaryota > Metazoa > Chordata > Mammalia > Primates > Cercopithecidae > Macaca > Macaca fascicularis. Next base: position 166,077,530 of record NC_088376.1, on the reverse strand, counting down.
AAAAATATAGATTCAACTTATTTTGTTCAAGTTTAATGTTATTAGGCACACTACTTTTTCTTTCTTTTTTTTTTTTTTTTTCCTTTTTTTTTTTCCTTTTTGAGAGACAGGGTTTCACTGTCACCTAAGCTGGAATACAACAGCACGATCTCAGCTCACTGCAATCTCTGCCTCCTTGGTTTAACTGATTGTGCTGCCTCAGCCTCCCAAGTAGATGGAGCCAGTAGCAGGTGTCATCACTCCTGGCTAATGTTTTTGTGTTTGTTTGTTTGTTTGTTTTTTGAGACGGAGTCTTGCTCTGTCCCTCAGGCTGGAGTGCAGTGGTGGGATCGCTGCTCACTGCAAGCTCCGCCTCCGGGGTTCACACCGTTCTCCTGCCTCAGCCACCCTAGTAGCTGGAACTACAGGAGTCCGCCACCACGTCCGGCTACTTTTTTGTGTTTTCAGTAGAGACAAGGTTTCAATGTGTTAGCCAGGATGGTCTCGATCTCCTGACCTCGTGATCCTCCCATCTCAGCCTCCCGAAGTGCTGGGATTACAGGCGTAAGCCACCGCTCTGGCCTTGTTTTGTATTTTTAATGGAGACAGGGTTTCACCATGTTGGCCAGGCTGGTCTCCAACTCCTGACCTCAAGAGATATCCATCCCTGGCCCCCTCCGGCTTCCCAAAGTGCTGGGATTACAGGTGTGAGCCACTGCGCCTGGCCTCATTACTTTTTCTTTTGGTCAATGGTTCATAGCATAATTATAGTTTGTCAAAAAAATCCTGTATTTTCCTTTTTCTTTTCTTTTTAAAACAGAAGTTAAAGTGACTTTATTCACATAAACATGAATCATAGGAAACATTACAAAGAAGCTACCAGAAGTCAAAAGTGAATTTACCAAGGTCTCATTATACAAGTCAATGTGTATTTTTTTTTTTATTATATTTTAAGTTCTGAGACACGTGTGCAGAACATGCAGGTTTGTTACATAGGTATACATGTGCCATGGTGGTTTGCACACCCATCAATCCATTGTCTACATTAGGTATTGTTCCTAATGCTGTCCTTCCCTTAGCCCCTCCACCCGCTGATAGGCCCTGGTATGTGATGTTCCCTCCCCTGGGTCCATGTGTTCTCATCGTTCAACTCCCACTTATGAGTATTTTTTCTTTTGTTCACATTTATTGAGGTTTACCTTGGAAGGTAATAGATGCTCCATTTTTGTAAATATTCTATAATTGTTTAGATAAGTTCTTTTCTCTCTGTTTTCAGGGACTAAAGTTTGATATATACTTAAGAGATCAAATGTATTAACCATGTTATTCAAATTATCTAGGGCCTTATCAGCATATTTAATGATTTATTGAAGGTGAACTCTACAAAACTGAATTAAAACCACAACTGGGGAGAGGAAATTTGAAAGTAAAAAGGCCATAGCAGTTAGTGCTAAATTTAAAAATAAAATAACTTAAATATGCTTTCAAATTATGTGTCTTCTGAATTATGAGCTGTCTGAAGACCTGTAGTGTATAAGCGTGCCTCAAAGATCTTAGTGCTACATCTTAAATAAGCATGTTGCTCAGGTCCCTGGATGTCTTGCCAAGGACAAACCCAGAAAGAATCATGTCGGGAAAAATCTACAGGTTGGTAATCAATGTCCCTAAGGGCAAAGAAGAAAGAGCCAGGACAGCCACTTCTCCTGAAGACCCTGATGCTTTCTGCTAGATGCAGAGCTTACCAAGCATAGTCCATTCTGTCCTAGTTTTCCTGGGGATAATCTGATCATTATGATTCTATCAAATAACCTATTACTCTAAACTTCTAAAGCATGACCTTGCTCTGAAATCCCCATGAAGCAAAAAGTCATTAAACATAAGCTTAAAACTTTCCCCCAATACTTTATTTTTTAATTTTTATGTGCTAGAATACAGTTAACATGGATAAAAGCAGATCATGTGAGTGAGTTTTCAAACAGAGCTTCGTTAAAGTATCATAACAGAAAAACACTCTCTAGATGTATGGATGGAAACCTGGTGATTACACAGGTAGCTCATTTCCACCAACAAGAGAGTTCAACTTTCTCTCTGGGCCTTTTCCTGTGTATGTGTGTCTCAAATATTTTCAGAATCTGCCAGCATGCTCTCTCTTTGATACAAGATTGAAAAGTGGAGCTGAGAAATATGACATGAATTCAGAAATGACAGCTGTCTAGGAGTGAACCAAACATCAAGGAGGATAGAGCACTATTTCTTTTTACTGTTTTAAAAAAAGACATTTACTCCTGTAATGAAGGCTCAATTCTGGGTACTTTAATACCATTATTAATACTATTTATTAATACTATTATTATGACCAGAAGGAGTGCCTACAACTTTGATTACTCATGCCTTCAAAACATTATGGAAACAAATTATAAAACACTGTTTTCAGCATAGCTGTCTTTCCACATCTCACCCCTGCTACCTATTGAGTAAGACTTGTGTGTTGGCTCTGCTATAACAAGGAATATAATAAACTGGAAGTTCTGGAATGCTGCTGAGGGCAGTGTTTCTCAACATGCAATTCTCAACCAGCTGTATCTGAAGCATCTGGGTACCACATTTCTGTTGAATCAGAATTTATGGAGCAATTGGCTCAGTGTATACTTACACTACATGGTTGATGCCAATGTAATTATGGTTTCTGCCATGTCCTTCAATGGCAAAACCTGCAATTACTTTGGCACCAAACTAATATATATACACATATATGTATACACACACACACACGTATGTATACCACATAACACACGCACACACACACATAATGAGAGAGAGAGTCTCACTCTGCCTCCCAGGCTGGAGTGCAGTGGTGCAATCATAGCTGACTGCACCCTTGAACTGCTGGGTGCAAGTAATCCTCCAGCTTCAGTCTCTAGAGTAGCTAGGATTACAGGAGCATGTCACCACGTCCAGCTAAGTTTTTTTTTTGTTTTTTCTTTTTTGTTTTTTTAGAGACAGAGGCTCGCTATGTTGCCCAGACTGGTCTCAAACTCCTGGCCTCAAGCAATACTCCCACCCGAGCCCCCAAAGTGCTGGAATTACAGAGGTTAGCCACTGTGCCCAGCAAGAAGTAGCTATTTTTAACAAACCAACCAGATGATTCTTAGGCATATGGAAATTCCAAAGGCTGTAGAGATGGTGTTGTCAAGCTCAATCTCTAAAGAGTTATATGCAGTGACACTATTACATAGAGTTAACTAATTTGTTTTTGTTTTAAGGAAAGTACTAGAATGGCCTCATGCCTTAGTAACTATGCTTACATGATGGTAACTCGTAGCCAAAAACCTAAATTCATTAACTGCATGTCAGGCAATTGTGCTCCATGGAAACACTATCATTAAATCTCATGTGCTTGGTGGGGCCTCTTAAAGCAAAGTTTTAACAAGGCTCCAGTTATCCCTGGTTCTATTCTGGGCACTTGAAATGCAAAAATTCTAAAATACCTGTCTTTCTGAGGCATATATTCTATCTTGTGTTGCACTTGAAATTATTACCCCTTCTAAAATTACATGTAAAATAGTATGTCTGTGCACCTCTTACAAGGGCTACCACTTGTCCAAAGATAGATTAAAAATGGAATCAATTGCTCCTCAAAATGCATGGAGTCACTTCTGCCCCTCTGTAATGTCTTTGGGATACAGAAGCTCTGTTAGAGTTCTCCGGCCTGGCTTTCATCTAGGAAGGCATCAGTGAGCATTTCTGTGTCCTCTGCCATAACTCAACTAAAGGTTGAGCTCTTCTCTCTGCTAAGCTTAGCTGCCTCTCCTAACTAGGATTCCGGAGAATTAATGCAGGCATTTTAACACAAGAGGATTTATTCACAGAAAAATACTAGAATCATATCCTCTTATCTTATACCAACTACAACTGAGAAGAGCCTCTGAATCCTGAATGACAGTGAACTGCACACACTTCTCCAGAACACAGGTGAGTGGAGTGCCATTCGCTGGGGCTGGTAATGAGGGAGAACAAGGCAGGCAGCCACAGCTGGATAGCCACATGATCCTTGCCTTCTCATGTCTTATTTGTCCTCTGCCACAGCTCAGCTCTGGAGGCTGAAGAAAGCCTGATATTGAAGGTTGCTGTATTAAGTTGCATAACGGACACCCAAAGATATCACGTTCTAATCCTGGAATTTGTAAACAATTTTATTTGAAAGAAAGGGTCTTTGAAGATGTGATTAAGATTTCTGAGAGGAGATTACCCTGGATTATCTTGATGGGCCCTAATGCCATCACAAGTGTCTTTATAAGAGAGAGGCAGAGGGAAACAACACGTAAAACAGAGGAGAAGGTAAAGTGAAGATGGAGGCAGAGGTTGGAGGGATGTGAACACAAGCCAAGGAATGCTAGGGTCACCAGCAGAAGCTGGAGCTGGTAAGGAGAGACTCTGCCCTAGACCCCATGGAGGCAGTACAGCTTTGCAGCACTGTGGATTTCTGGCCTCCAGAACTGCAAGAGAATAAACTTCTGTGTTTTAAGCTGCCAAATTTGTGGTAATTTACAGCCTTGGGGAACGAACAAAGTTGCCATACCATACAACAGATGCCTACTGTGATGTGCGAGTTCTCTATGCAGTCTGGCTGCCTCTCAATTGAGAGCTCAATTTTCCTTTACTTGCTCATGTATCTTTCCAATATGGCTTTATCACCCGAGCTATACTTCTCTGTTCTTGGGACATGAAAGAAACTAACATATTCTATCTATAAGCTTCTGTTTTCTACTCTTCAGCACCTCCGTAGATTACCTCCCTCATCATCTGGCCAGTGTGTGTTTAATGCAAACAAAGTTTACAAAAGAGGTATGTAGTATTTCATCAAAAATAATATGATTTAATAAAGCAGAAATAAAACATTAGAAAAAAAAATACTGGGAGTTAAAAAAAAAATGTTTGGGTTTATTTGTGCCACTATTTCCTATCCTCTCCACAAAAAGTTATTGTACGTAAACATTGTGGCGTAAAATGGAAGACTAATGTTTTGACAGACTTACCAGAATTTGCTTATATATCTGTGACAGATTAGATCTGGCCAAATTTATCTGTAGTTCCTCCCATCCAGAGGTAGAATCTCTTCTTCATCTTTTGACTTTGGGTTGGCCTGTGCTTTGCTTTGAACGAAATAATATGCCAAAGTGAAAACATGTGAGTTCCATAGTTTAAGCCTCAAGAGACCTTACAGATTCTTCCTTGCCCTCTTACAACACTGCCCTGAGAACAGCATGCAAGGAAGCTAGTCTAACCTATTGGAGAATGACAGTTCCTGTTGAAAAGAACAGAGCATCCTTCCTTCAGGACCAACTGCTAGATGTGCGAATGAGTCTCATCGTGTATCTTCTAGTCCACAGGACTTTCCCTTTAATAATACTGCATAAGTGAGCCTGGGTAAATCCAGCAAAAGAAAAAAAATCCCAAAAAAAACATCTGATCATCTCAGAACTATGAGAATAAGCAACTTAATCCTAGGATGGTTTGTTATGCAGCAAAAGATAACTGATGCAACCTCTGAGGAGGAGTCTTTTCCTTAACAGAAGCTTTCCTGTGGGAATTGCCCTCACATTCTATTGAGAAGTTACACCCACTGTATAGCCTGAATTCCCTCCCTTGCCTTTGTAATTCACATGTTGAAGTTCCAACCCCAGTACTTCAGCATGTGACTGTATTGGGAGGGTCCTCAATGCAGAAATTAAGTTAAAATGAAGTCCTTGGGGTGAGCCCTAATGCAATATGACTAGTGTTCTTATAAGTTAGAAGAATTTGAACACTGACATGTGTGAAGGGAGGGAAGACAATGTGAACGCATAGGGAAAAGACGGCCGTATGGCCATCTATGAGCCAAGAAGAGGTGCCTGGAACACATCCTTCTTTCACAGCCCTCAGAAGGCTCTACTGACATCTTAATTTCAGACTAAATTTCCCTCCCAAAGTGCTGGGATTACAGGTGTGAGCCGCTGTGCCCGGCCAGTCTATGGTTTTTACAGCAGCTCTAGCATATGAATATAGCCAGCTGCGCCCCTACCATGACGTACTCATATACAACCTTAGTGGCTCCTTTCAAGAGTTTAAAAATACTAAAGTAAAAATGGTTTTGCTGAACTTGAATATCTATCTTTTTAATAGACTTGGCTTACTCTTAAAGAATACAGATTTGCTTCACTTAGGACAATCAAAATAACATGCAAGAGACTCTAGAAGCAATTTTCAAGAAAAAAGCTCCCTAAATATTTTGAACAATGACAACATAATTAGAAAATATATCACTTCCTTTGCTTAGTACATTGAAGAGAAAATCCCAATTTTTTTTCCTAACAAAAAACGTTGCTCTTTTATAGTCGCATTTTTAATGCATTTTACCTTGCTTCTCATCTGTATGGCACATACTTTTGGGATAGCTGTAGTCTATGTAAACGTCTCCATTAACCAGAGAAAAACATGCTTGTGGAGTTAAAGAAATGCTCGGCGATAACAATGACTCAGATGCATTTCATGAGTTCTGTTTAATCTAAAACAGTTCCGCCTTCTTAAACATATGCCTCCACCCCTCTTCCACCCTGAGCATTATTAAGTAAGTAGGAGAAACTTTAATAGGAAGGAAGATAATGAAAAAACCCAAAAAGAATTTTATTATCTGAATTGATGAGAAAAAAAAAGGGTGCCAGTTAGAAAAAAACTTTAATAAAGGAAGGATTAATTCCTGCATTCTCAGGTGGTTTCCAACTCACTGCTTCCCTTGCTGCCTCTCACAAGATATGTAAGTAAATGAAAGAGTTACAGCTACAGATTTAATAACGACTGTTTGTGAACACATAGATATACAATTCCCTTTGACTTTTTCCCCCAATTACATCTCAGGGAAATTGCTCTTCCATTTTAATATGAACTTACAGTGATGACAGTTATTAAAGATTTATGTCAGAGAAACCAAAAATATAATTCTTATCCACTAGGTTTGCAGCTGGTATAGTACTAGTTAATGCAACTCACTTTATATTTCCTTTTTGTTGACTGTGTTTGGGTTATCTGTAAGAATCCGTGCTACTCCTTTCTAAGACAATGGCCTACAAGACTTAAAGAATATTAGCACTGGGAAGAATTCTAATAGCAATTTTTTGTCCTACTCAGCCACATGCAAATCAACAAGTCTTTGTCAAAGCTAGGAGTGTCTTTCTCTAAATGCCCAGGTTAATATCTAATTGTCTCCACATGGTAGAAAATGGCAAGGTTGTCATGACAACTGGGTGGAAAGTTTAGCTAGAATAATGTTTTCTTTTAAAAGAATGAAGCAATTTCAAGCTCTTTAGTGCTATCTGGAATTATAAAAATTGCTTTATACACCCATTTTTAGATTGCAGGAGGTGATTGATCTTTTTTTAAAACTGGCTTACAGATTTCCTTAACACCATTTATGAATCAGTATTTTTGTTTTTTTCTTTTCTTGTCACCTTTTTTTTTTTTTTGGTATAGGAATTATACACTCTTGAATGAAGCAAATGGTCCTCTTGTTCATTAGTTCACTGGACCTTTAACACCTGAATAAAATGAATATTTAGCTACAATTCATTTGATTGGTATATTGTTAAAGTAGCTCAGAAATAAATCTCCGATTACTAAATGAAGAGAAACAGTACTTTTGCTTTTCTACTTTGCAAGATAGAAAATGAGATATGTATCTTGAAATTTCCAAATGGATGCTCACTAACAAGACAGAATATCTCTGATCTTTGGAAAGGAACACACGATTCTCTTTCATTTGAATTCTTTCCTCTCTCTGTTTAGTAAAATTTTCTGTTTTTTTTTTCTTTTTTTTGGCATGATCTCCCCTAGTTCCTCATTATTGTATAATTATTTCTACACGGTTGCCTTTTGTCATTGTTTTTGTACATTCTGGAGACATAATGGGCTGAGTGCTTTGGAGAAATAATTAAAATTTGTACAACCTTTGTGGTGCAAAAGGACACCCTAATTTTCACAGTTGGCATTTCTGGTGATACTGGACTCAAAGGGAGAGGAAATTTTTGTAAAAATTTTCCATGGATTTTGTCATCACTGTATTTATCTTTTCTATTTCAAGACTTAGCAGGGAAAGGCTCGGCAAATGAGTAATTGCTGAAAAGGGCAAAAAGATTTCAGGAGAATAAAGTAGAAAGTACCAGAAAAGTTGGCTTCTAGGATCTGGCCACCAAACTGAGATTTAGGGGCAGTGTCTCCCACTCTTTGGATAGGAACTAATAAGATCATATCAAGGCTCAAGTTCCAAAATAACTGAGTTCTCTGGTGCTTATGTTCTGTCCACTCAGTAGGTCAAAACCAAGAACCTATAAAACATACTGATTTCCCCATTTTTCCTCATCTTTCATATTCGACCCTTTGCCAAACATGTTTGTTCTGTCTTCAGTAAAAATCTTCAGTCCACCTTTCCAAATCACCATCTTCATTGACTAAGACTCTTACAACAGCAAACTTAATTTTACTTTCTCCTCACCCATCCATCCTCTGCATAATAGCTAGAATATTATTCTTAAAACATAGTTCAAGTCAATTAATTCCCCCATTTAAATACATTCAGTAGCTTCCCTGTTGCACAAAGAACACAAGCCTAACTACATCATATGGTCAACAAAGTCCCGCATGATCTTTTCGCTTTATAAATCTCTAATGTTGTCCTTAACCTCTTCCCTCCTGTTCACTATGCTGATGACTATTCTCTATTTCATTGTGTTCACAAACTGGGATATTGCTGAGCCAGCAGATGGGGCCAAGGAATCCAGCCTCACAGAGAAAGATAGAACTGTAGATTCGGAACAAGGCAGAACCTAAGCCAGAACTCCACCTTGAATGCACTTTTATTCCCTCTCTCATCATCACTCCTGTTTTGTCTTTATAATTATTCTGCAATACTATGGAAGTAGATAAGCCCGTGAAGTGATTTGAATATAGGGAAATGATCCTTGTAGTTGGAAATCTGTACACAGAAAATAAATGGCCCAATCTAGAACTCTATAGTCTCTACTGAATCTTGTGCGAGAATCTTGGCTGTGTGTGTCACTAACAGAAGAAATGTGATTTATAAAGACACATGCACACGTATGTTTATTGCAGCACTATTTATAATAGCAAAGACTTAGAAGCAACCCAAATGCCCATCAATGATAGACTGCATAAAGAAAACATGGCACATATACACTGTGAAATACTATGCAGCCGTAAAAAGAATGAGTGCATGTCCTTTGCAGGAACATGGATGAAGCTGGAAAACAATCATCTTCAGCAAGCCAACACAGGAACAGAAAACCAAACACTGTATATTCTCACTCATAAGTGGGAGTTGAACAATGAGAACATATGGACACAAGGAGGGAACATCACACATCGGGGCCTGTTTGCAGGTGGGGGAAAATGGAAGGGAGAGCATTAGGACAAACCCCTAATATACGCGGGGCTTAAAACCTAGACGATAGGTTGATAGGTGCAGCAAACCACCATGGCACATGTACACCTGTGTAACAAACCTGCACATTCAGCACATGTATGCCAGAAATTAAAGTAAAATAAAAAAATAAAAAATAATAATAATTTATAAACAAACCAAAAAAAAAAAAGAAATTTGAGACTCTCAGTTTGAGTGGATCCAATGAAAGCACTGGAGAGGAAGGCAAGAAAAACAGCGCCTGCAGCAATCAGTAAACAAAAGCAAACATCTCTCCACTCCATCTTGGGACTGACTACAAAAGCCAGGAGGGCCCCTTTCCCTGCAGGCACCCTTCCTTTGGAGAAACAAGTGTAGAGTAGAGCAATTAGAAGAAGCACATGGAGAGCATTGCCAAGTGCCCCCCTCACTACCTTAATCAAAATATTTCCCTTTCACGAGAAGATCATTTAGAGAAGACGTAATGAGCTGGTGTCACCTCGATTCTCCAGGGTTAGTCGTGCCATGTGAGCCCGCCAGCGTTTCATGCTCCAGTTTCAGCCTCTTTCCTCATTGCCTAGAGTAGACAAGGCTGTCACTTGGAAGATGAAATATATTTGCAAATTAATTAACTTTGTCCAGCAACTGGAGAATTAGATTTCTGCTAAAGGTCTGTTTGAGTGATGGATTCTCAAGACATTGAAGGAATTAAATATAACTTTTCTTTTCTTTTTACTTTTGGATCATATAGGTATCATTGTTTCACTCCTTTCATCTGTCTTCCATTTATTACCACATTTCACCTACAAAGCCCATAGAATTTGCTTTGGCAGATGATGACTCTTGTGATAATTTTTAATCTCTATGAACTCTTTATCAATTCATTACAAAACCAAGAAGCTAATAAATATTAGGTTGAAGAAAAGTAGGAGGCAGCTGTATTAGAAGAGTACTTTGTAAAGATTTTCTTTCCTTGACTGGCTCTTTGTCCTGATTTTCAAATGCACAAGGAGGAGAGTAGCAGAATGTAAAATGAATACAGGAGTTTACAGAATCATGGATAAACAATATAAGCCCTTTAAGGGATTTTTGCAATTAAAAACCTAAGGCAGGGAGTAAGCATTTCTGATTCTCTCCTGACTAGTATGCTGGTATGGAAACCCAGTGTGTACTTTGTTGGATATGTTTATTTGTTTTTCACTTTAGGTTTGAAACAATATATACAAAAACACTGTTTTAATGATACTGGCATGTAGAGCCTTAGGGGAGGATTGCCGAAATGAAAAGACAGAAAGTTTGAAGGGAAAGTATTTTAAGGACATATTTACTCAGATTATGGTTAAAAATGAGCTCCTGAAACATCATCCTTTTTTCTCTCTTTTTGCTAAACATCACATAGTGAATACACAAAAGAATCATAGCTATCCCTATTATCGTAAATTCTTAATAATATATCCTGTCAAATGTACAAGTAAGCGAAAACATAGTAATTGAGAGACCACATCTAAATAGTGAATATGTACAGGTGACTCATTCATGAAAATATAACATACAATGATTACACATTTACGGTAACGAAGAAGAACTGTTCACTTAATTAATTTGTGTATGTTAATTTTAGTTTAATTTTTAAAGAGCAGAATGCAGAGAAGGAATCATGGAATCAAACAACCTGCTAAAATACCATTGAAATAGAAATTGAAGATCAGCAGTGCATCTTTGATATGAGCCTCAGCAGAAAACAAGTCTTTTTTTTTTTTGTTTTCTCCTATTCTTACAAAGTCTTTATCAAATTTAAGGGATATCTGGTAGTTGAATCATTAAGATCAACTTCTTGGTATTATGTTAGTCAATTATTTCAGGAAAATGTTTAAACAGTCAAAGGAGCTATCTACTACTTCTTAATGATTCCCCAAAACAGAACTTAGGTAAATCCTGCAGCCTCTCCTGAGCTGAATAAAATTAGGCCACCCTAAAAAAAGTAAAGCTTTAAAGTCGCAGAGGGTGGTTATTTAGAGCGATGTTCCTCTGTGTTTGTGTGGAGAAATGCCTGAAAGGCAGCAGGAGTGACGTGCTGCTGAAAATGCCCCTCTGGGATGATATATGAAAATCCTATTCATACACTAAATATTTACTGCCATCACTTTAAAAACAAAAATACTCTTTTTAGTATTTGCTTCTTATAACTTCTATTTTGCTAAATAATATTTTGCTTCACATAAAGCCATCTGAGTTTTACCAGCTTGATATTTCAAAACTTTTCCTTACAAAATGAATACATGTTTTGCTAAATAGGCCATTCTACCTAAGCATTTCAATAGTGGCAAGGAAGCCTTGAATTTTATATCATTACAGTCTATGATAGAGTATAAATGTAATGATTTGTATGAATGCAGTCATTTGTAAATATCTTTCACTATGTGCTCTCTCGTTGGTAAGCATATTTCTCTTCTTGCTCCCATCTACCATTACAGCTAAGCCATGAGGTCTAGTGGCCCTAGCCATTTAGAAGATAAAATTGGGGGAAGTTTCTTCCAGAGAAAAAAAGAAAATGGAAAGATGGCCCCTTTGAGCCGTTAGACTGTGGAGGTTGGGCAAGTTGGCAGGCTGTGGAAGTGGCTTCTGACTTCCGTGTGTCGGAAAGGTTGCAGAGAAGACTAGACTCAGTAAAGCTTTGGCCCCTTTCCCTCACTTATTTGCCTGGAAAGAGAGGGCTGTCCCGGGATGCCCTGATCCAGGTCAGGGCGGGCGGTTTAGCTCTGGTGAAGGATAGGAGCTAAAGAGATAATTCTGAGACTGAGTTCTTGGTGCCCCACTCTTCCATGTGGTATGCAAGGGATCCAGATGTTTCTATGGGTTCTGTTAAATTGGCATGGGGGTGTGGAGAGGGTGGATAAAATATCAGAGGCCCAAGGCTGAAATAAAGAGGAAGCTGGCTAGAATGAGAGTCCACCAGTCACTGTCAGCACATCACCGCCAAGGGCTTCACAGAACCATAATACTTCTGTGGTCATCAGCCTGAAGCCCAGAACAGATGGAGGCACCCACTGATGAAATGAACCCCATTACTGACTTTCAGGCCTCATTCCAAGATTTCCATCTACTTCAGTTCTGTGAGTTCATCTAGCCTCTTATCTCGGAGCCAGACACGATCTTAAGCAGCATCAGGAGAAGATGGGATAAATGTGAAAAGTAGCATTTATTTAAAGGACATCTAAATATGGAAAATACACTATATAGACTGAAGGAGACAAACACATTGTTAAGGTTAAACAATGCCTCTTCATTCCAACCTATCTTCAGTCTACTGAGCAAGTAGAAGACTGTGAGAAACAAAACAATTCCAGAAAATTAAGACATTTCTTTTTGTCACCTGAGTGACTGTGTGTAAATTTCCAAAGCAATTCCACACAATTGCACTGAAATATAAATACAAACTATCCTTTCAACAGATACTTTTTTCTTTCAGTTCCTCCAACAGAGCCCCTTTCCTTGTAAGTTTTGAAAAGTTGCAAACACTTCTTCATCACAATTCAGCAAAACACTAGCTGCTAGGTCATGCTCAGGTATCAATAGCAGAACTTCTTCCCACTCTCCCTCCTTCTCTCTTCTGAGTAACAGGAAGGGTAAGAATCAGCAGCACACATTGGATTTAGAATTGAAAGTATCTTTAGTTCACTGCTAAGAATTAGCTCTCTCCTAGGAATCACATCATCTTTTCATATGAGCTGTTATCATTTGTTCCTCCTCCTCTTTTTTATTTAGACATGATTTTTGTTTCTCCTTCCCTCCACCCCCAACTCAAGGCATAAACTTTAATGATGAAATTTCATGCTCAGTCAGCTTCTTTACGGTCATTTAAGAAGCATCAGTGAGGTTATAGACCTGCTCTTGGGAGCACTGCTATCTGTTTCTTATTATAGTGTGGGTGGCAGAGGGCAAAGAGTGGTCAAGCACTAAGCAGCAGGCGCTTCCCCACCTTGGTACTCTGTTGAGTACATCATATTTCCAGATACAAAAATGGGAGATAGTGACTTCCATCCTTCTGTTTTGGAGCCTACAGCTAAAACTCCCCTATGATTTTATTCACTATTCATTCAATCTAATACATAAACTTGCTTTGTTCTTTAACTGGTTCTTTATGCCCTCTACTCATTTTTTTTAAGTGACTCAGTTTCAACATGCTGACCTTTTTGGCACAAGCGCTTCTTTCCCTGCATCTTTCTTTACAATATCTCTTCTGTCCAAAACATATCTCTATCTCTGATTTCTGAAACACCATCACATCTTTTTTCATTTTCAGCTTAGTTCTTGAAGATAATATATGCAATAACCCTTTCATTCAGATGCAGAAACAAGTACAGCCCACATTCAAGTAGCATTTAACTAATGACAGAAACTGATTTTTATATCACAAACTCAAATGTTTGCATTTTAAATTTATTTTGCCTAGATTACACTCACTTAACAACTCTTGAAAGTTGCAGTGTATAAATATGCTAATTGCATTATGCTGCTAGTGCCATTAAGGTTTTAAGAGTAAAGAGATTGGGATTATGTTTTACTAATGGCTGCATGATCTTGAACAAGTCACTCAACCTCTGAGCCTGAGTTTCCTCTGGAAAACTAACAAAGTATTACTTTTACCAATAGCTACTTTACAGGACGGTTGTAAGGGTTAAATGTTAAAGGGTGCCAGTTCTTTGGCACAACAACAAAAACAACAGAATATATAGCAAAGCAGAGTCTTCTTTTGCTCACTTAATTCTTAAAAAAGTAAGAAACAGCAAAGGCAGAAATACCAACTTCAAAATAAAAAACAATTATTTCTTCTGAGTAGTTATCAACCAAGGAATGTATTTTTCAGACTTTTATTTTTGCCTATGACCAGACCTGGCATCATTCTAATCAGAAGACCTAAACTGTATTTCTCTATTGATACAAAGTAATTAAAGATATCACATGAAGTGTCATAAATTTAGCATAATTGACATACTCTGTAAGTTTCATGTGACATCTAGTAAATTCAATCAATTCGGAATTAAGTAACCACCCCCTAAAACGTGCTTTGCTTTTTAAGATACAGAAAGAGTATAAGGTAAGGTCTCCCTTCTTAATGAGTCTATACTCTGTAGTATAGAGTGTGGTATAATTTCAATGATCTTAGTGTGCTTTAAATGACCTATGTAATACTTGAGTCCTCTCTAGAATGGGACTCCTGATCCATTGTTCAGCCAATGGTCAAGTACCTCCAGTGAAAGGAACATTACTACTTCATAAGCAAATCTGATTCTCCCCTTTGCCTGGCCTGAATGAAATTTTTCCTTACGTTAACTTTCTGAGAAGTATAAATACTACCACCATTAATTCTACCATCTTGAATTCTACCTTTCGTTTATGCTATGGACTAAATATTAACCTTAAGTTGAAGGCTAAATCTCCAATGTGATGGTATTTGGAGGTGAGGCTTTTGGGAGGAAATTAGGTCATGAGCCCTTCTTATGAAGATATGAAGAGATCAGCACTCTGTCTCTCCACCCTGTAAAAATACAATGAGAAGTCAATCATCTGTAAACCAGGATGAGGGCCCTCACCAGGACACATCCATGCTGGCAACCTGATCGCAGACTTCCAATCTATAGAACTGTGATAAATACATGTTTGTTGTTTAAGCCACCCAGTCCATACTATTCTGTTATAGCAGCCTGAACTAAGAAAGTAGCTATTCACTTAAATCTTTTATTGCAAAATGCATGGGTGAATGCATTAATTGTTCAAAGAAGAAAGTGGAAGCTAGGAATTTATCAGGGAAGGAAGGCTCAGTAATCAATGTAGGACTTGATCTGGGCTTAAAAGAATGCCTAGGATTTAAATAATTAAAGAGGGGGAACAAAGCACACTCCAATAAGGGAATAACCCAGCCAAAGCTCAGAGGCAAAAATGAGAGTGAGAGTCTCAGAGATTTTCTCTCAGGACTATTTGCAGTTTGAAAGGAGCTAACTGCAAAGATCAACACTTTCCTTAGGAGTGAGGACTGGATCTAACAAAGGTAAAGATAGCAATACCTCTGCAAAATTTCACTTGGCTCATGCATCCGCCCCGTGAAAAAGAAGTGGAGGGGATTCCACACTTCTGGAAATCCAGAAATCCTTAAGAGAGTAATTTTCTGCTGTAGGGAGTAATTTCATATAATGTCACCTACTGAGATTTGTAGCAGCCCTATATTTTTGCACACCAGGGAACAATTAGGTTGTGCATCTGGGCTTATGATATTGATAAACTTAGTTAATGAGTCACAGGTGTGGTAGTGGTAGGCCAGGAAATCCAGATTTGCAAAGTTCCTGAGAACAGAGGTGGAGAACTTACATCTCCAAAAACAGTTCTCATCCAATGAACAGTGCTGGAACTCAGAATGCTAGTAAATTTTCAGTAGCTGCAACCAACAGCTTTGTGTCTTATAAATTCAGGAAGAATTCAGTGTCCAAAGAAATGTATGCATTTTAAAATTCAGAGGAAAAAAAATGCTTACTGATTCAAGGGGCAAAGAAGAGAATGCCTCAAATAAAATCAAATATGAGAATTACATTCTTATTTTAACCCATGCTCTGTCATCCAAACCATTCTTGAATTGTTGTGGCTATTTTTTCAGTCATCTCATAGAAGGCTTTCGAGTGGAATATTCCCTCCCCCGACCCCAGACCATGAAATGTGTGCCTTCTAAAGATATATAAAAATCCTATTAGGTTCAGAAGACTATGAAAAACCAATCTTTTTGTCCAATGTACCCTCTACTTCTAAAACAAGTGGTGAAGAGTTAAAGTCCACAGGTTGATAGCTTGGAAAACTCAAGGCAAAAATTGGATAGAATGGCTTATTGCACAAAGAAGATTTGAGAAAATAAATCTTTCTCCACGTGATAAGTGCACTGACATTCTTTATAACTTTACAAGCCCAAATATTTTGGCTGTGGAATTAACCAATATCCTACTGTGATAAGGAGCTTCAAATTCTCTGGCGAGTTTTAATATACTGTAGAATGAAGAGATCCATGTATTACAGTATAAAACATGAAATCTTTTTATTTGCTCATATGTGTTTGTTTTCCTTAGTATTTTTCCATTGGCACTAAAATATGTAAATATTATCACACAACACTTAGTACTAAAAGACTACACCAGCAATAGTTGGTATTTCAAATTATTCAGGTTCTGTTTGGATTCCATAAAGTGGGGTTGAGTTTTTGACTATGTTATTAGATGTGAAAATGATGGTAATAGTAAGTTGTAATAACAGAGAGAACGTTCGATTAGGGGTCAGAAGAATGGTTTTCCAGTAAAAGTAGTCATTATTTAATGAGTGCTTACTATGTGCCAAGCACCGTGTCATTTAAAACACTGCCTCATTTAATCCTCAAGACAAGCGTAAGAATTAGATACTGACATTGCCCTTATTTTACAAAAGAGGAAACTGAGACTACCATGATTAAAATATAATTTGTTTGAGGTCATCCATCCAATGAAGAGTAGAAGCCATATCTCAACTCCAGGTAGTCAGACATGGATGCCCATATTTTACATCTTCAATAATCACTGATTTTTGTCATTTGCTTACTGTATGTTTCTGTTAGTTATCCTTCTTGTGCTTCCGTTTCCTCATCTGTAAAATGGAAATAATAATAGCAGCCTTGCTTAGTTCATAATAATGTGGTGAAAAGCAAATGACATTGTATATATGGAAGCATTTTGTCAAATCTAGAGCATAAAAGAGTTTTAACCCTGCTGAAGTTATTTCTCTAAAGTAAAACAAAGAGATTCTGCAAACTGCAAGTTTTCTCCCTGGATCAATTCTTAACATAGAACAATTTTCTAAGTGATCTGTCAAAGTCTGTGGGTATGTGATATTACCCACTCATAAAGCAGGTAGCTGTGCTTATGAAGTGGTTACTGGACACTCTTTCTGTGGCCTGAAGTTGTCTGAGATATTACAGGGTAGCTTAAGGCAAATCTCAGGAAGGCTTAAGACAAATATACAAGTTGCCTCTAAAAGCAAATAACAACTGGTATTCACCAGGTACTACAGGGATCTATTCATTGTGCGAATACTGAAATAGTTCTGCAACAACTGACCAATAAATGCTGCCTTGAGCCCCCTAGGGCCTATGCCCCATCCTCGTTTGTCTACTTTGGCCACCACAGCTCCTCCCCTGGGGCCTGATGGACCTCACTGTGCTCCAGCAGCTAAACTAACCTTAGACACAGCAGGGGGCCCCCAGGACTCTGGGCTGTAACCATCTCTGTTTTGATTGGTTGGTACTCAATTCACTTTGGTTGCTAAACGTTCTCAATGTAAACGCTGGAAGTATTCCTAATGAAAGTCACCATTTCAGACCTTATCATCCGTCCATTTGCATCTATTTGTAAATTAAGGTTAGCAGATTCTTTACATTGGTGAGGAGAAGAGTGATTCTGCAGGTCTCTGGGACTCTCCCTCATCTCTTTCCGGAGCGTACCTCCCTGGAAGTGCATGAGCACACTGTATTGTACTTGTCTGTTTGCTTGTTGCTCCTCTTCCTTATGGGCAAGAGCAGTTTTTTCCCAATGCCAAATACAGGGACCCCATCAGCAGTGATAGTGGGATAAAGCATATTGCTACTGGGAAAAGAGAATGAGGAGGAAGGAGGAGGGAAGACCAAGAACTGGTGCAAGTAGCAGGTCTGTTAGTGTTTCCCACAGCTTAAGCTGGCCAACCTGTGTCAGAGGTGGGGCCCTTGATTTTCTGAACATTTTTAGGCATTCTACCTTCAATAATGCTCTGTGTTAGTATAGATTCAGTTGCTTCAGATGCATTGGAAACAAGACAGGGCTCAAAGTCACACAGAACTGAGTTTAGATTCTGTTCCCACTTAGAAGGTGTGTGATCTCTGGTAAGAAACTGAAACTCACTGAGCTGCAACACCCTCCCCCAGCAATAAGAAAAGAGATTGATGATATACACCTAACAATGTGGGAAAGAAATAGAAACAAAATGTTCAAAGAACTCTGAGTGTTGTCGTGTCTTCAATAAATGCTGGTCACCTTCCTTTTATATGGCACTTTAGAATTTATACAGTACAAACCTGTGGGATTTTTATTATAATAGTATAGGAAATTGTTAGCAAGCAATTAAAATTTACAATTTTAAAGAGAGGAACCTGAGACTCATATGTAAAATAACCAATCCAAGATCATACAGCACTAAGCAGAAGTGCCAAGCCTGGAGTAATGGTCTCCTAATGCCTGTTACACGTTCTTTTGAGTCCATGGGACTCTCAATGTACAACGTATAGGGCCCTTTAAAAGAAAGTGGTAGAGTTATACTTCATTTGGACAACAAACACACCCTCCACAACCCTTTGCCTTGCTACATCTGGTGGTGTGGCAGAAAGGGCATAGTATGCAAAAGCAACTCACATGGTTGGAGGATACACTCTCCTTGCTGCTACTTTGTGTTTCTGGGCCACTTGTTTTTCTTCTTTAGATCTTTATTTTCTAATCAGTGAAATGGATATGTTTTTAGATTTAAGTGGCATTATCCAATAGCTTTGTAAACTCTGAATAGCTACCTACGTGTCGGGGATACCACCATTCTCACCACATACAACACAGAGTACATTCTTCCAAAGACACAGGCTTTTGCTTCATTGGGCATTAAGTTTCATAATAAAGATGTAGGCCTTTTGTGGCCTGTCACTTTCACCTCTGGTTCTAATGGGCAAGGTTGAAGGACATTATGAATTGCTTTTATTTTCCTAAAAAAAATTACTTTAAGAATATTATCTTGCTTTCTCTATACTAGAAGTTCCAAAGTGATCTAGAAGAGACTCTGAGATTGCAAATATGCAACCTGTTATATGGGAGATACATGCCAGTTGGGTTATTCATCATAAATTTTTATGTTGTGTTACTGTAGCTGCTGAACAGCTGTTGTGCTCTATCCTGGTGGATGCATTCCAATGGTGGGCAAAGAGGCTTCTAAGTCTGCTAAATGTGCTCTACAGTAATTGCTAATTCAGTGTATTTAGCTCCACGGGGATTGGAGGCATTAAGAAAATAGACATAAGGAAGCAGGTTGCCACGAGCCAATGCTCTGATTTTTGAGGAAAAGGGGGATCTTATGAAGCAGTTTCTGTCTAATTTCACTAGAATTTAATTCAGATCATTTCATTTCAGCAAAGCACTATGTAAGGTGGTAGATGGGGCACAACAAAAACACCCCACTCTTTCCTTTCCTGGCAGCATGTTTATTTCAGCAGAGAAGACAGAAACATATGAACATAATTCCTCCACAGAACCTGGATCTGACTGACCAAAGTAGGACAAAATCATAGTTTGATGTGGCCTTGAACACAAACCCTGGTGTATTTACCTGGTTATATGAAAATCATTAGACTTTCCTTTTGTAGTAGACACTGTAATCATCCCGCTCATACATAGCTCCTTAGCCTACCTTGCAAGTCATTAGTGGCTTCCATGACCAATTTCCTGACATCAGGCATCTGTGTTCTCTGCCTCTGTTTTCTGGCCATATGAATGCTCTTCTTTTACATGGAGTAGAATGACAGAGCAGGGAAGCTAATGCTTCCAGGAGTAACCTTCAACTAAGGGAAGATATAAGTTTGTGGATAGATACTTCACTTTCTTGTCTCTTGGCAGGAAAATTCTGAGCTATAGTCTACATAGTCCTTCAGAGACTACCCAGCAAGATTGGGTCACCATTGCTCACAGTACTCAGGACTTTATTAATGCACCCTTTACTGGCTTGCATCTAAATGCTTTTCTCACTGATTTGGGAGGATCTCAAATGAATACTTATCTATTATTTTGAGATAATTTTGTTTGTTTTGAGAATTTTAGCCAGTGTACAAAGAATCCACAGATGTTCAATAAGGTCCCGTTCTGCATTTTTTCTAGTTTCCAACCTCCTCAAGTATACCATATATACATTCTAGGTCTAGATGTTGAGTGCTGTGACTCAGTTTATGCTGCTCCTTTGACAGTAATGACTTCCTTTGTATCATTAAATTGGACGCAACCACTAAAAGTGATCCCCCAATACCCTAGATTTAACTGTATCACTTTATCTCATCTTGTGTTCTAACTGGTACCTGGCATCCCTATCTCTGCACTGCTCACTAGACACTATTCTAAGTATAGTTTGTCTTTTTGGCACAGATCTTTGGTTTATAACTCCTCTCCTCTGCTAAAACATCAACTTTCTCTTCAAATTATTTCCAATTCTGATCATTACAGGGAACACTCCAGCCCAAACCAGAACTTTCTTAAATCTCTATATAGGAAACACTTCAAAGGTCTTTGCTGTGTTGCATTCCCTAGGACCCTGCAAGTGGGCAGGGCTGTTCTGCTCAATATTTGCTATTCATAATGTAAGGGCAAATTATGCTCCAGTAACTGATATGTAAGCTGTGGAAAAAAAGCATGTGATTTATCGAGAATCAGAGAATTTCTGAAACTGGTTTGTGAGGATGCTTTCTTTAAAAAAGTGACTAAATAAAGGAGTTGTTTAGTCAGAGATTAGCTACACTAGACAGGAATTATCTGGCAGGCGATAGAATCAGGAAAGCAGAGACTAAGAGATCAGACAGGCAGAATAAAGAAGAGCAGACCTCTATTAAGGCCGAAGGGGGAAAATAATGACGTCCTGGTGAAAGGATGGGCAGCTATCAAAGAAGGAAATAAAATATCCTGAGGACCAGGACACAAAATAATACACAATATAATCCACGATCTTCTTTTTCATTGTCTCTTCTTGCAACCTTATGTCATAGATATTAGAATCTCCTCTTTGCAGATGGGGAAAGAAACTCAAATTACTCACTTGTGTGCAGATAGTGACAGTCAGGATCTACATAACTATTTGATGCTGTAGTCAGGTCTCTTTTCTTAATATCACACTTTAAGCAGAGTTCAAAATCCAGTCAAAAAAAATGAACCAGTTACAGGTCTCTGCAATCAGAGGCATGCATCTGTCTTCTAACAGAAGTGGGCTGTGAGTGTAAGCCACCTAGAGCCCACAGACATAAAAAGGCAGGCAGAAGCACCTGAAGAAGTGAATGCCTGTTAGTTCTGAGAGATGGGGAAGACAAAGACAAAAAAATTACATCCTCTGAATCGAGAAAACTCAACATTGTGCCACACATCCTTTCTATCTCCCCTGCTCTCACCATTCAAGGTAACCATGCTGAAACCAGTATTAGTTACAGCATTAAAAAAATAAAAAAAGAAGTTAAAGGGCTTATTTGCAGTGAAATCTCCACATTCTCACAAGACGATAAGCCCTATTGGGTGAGAAAATGCTGAGGCAACAGGGTTAGCATTCAGGAAGACTCCTATGAGTCCAGGTAAGTGGGCATGAAAGCGGCATATCAGCATATGAGCTCCATTCAGCGAGAGCAAATGTAAGGTAATATGTTTCGGGGGAAATAATCCACACTACAAGATTATGGGCTCCAAGCTATCATCAACAATCCGGAAACCTGTGAGTGCATTATTCACTGAAGGCAATGGCTGAAAATGTTGCCAGAGCCAAGAGACCCATGAAATGCTGTGATCCCTCATGGAGTTTTGTATAAACAGAACTAAAAGCATTGACCATACTTGCACTGGAAACAAAACAAAACATGGTGCAACAGCACCTGAGTGCATCATGCATTTGCTCATCCCTCTCCAGCATACAGAATGAAGCTGGACAAGATCCAGACTAATTATCATGGTCAGGAAGGAAGGTTTCTCCTAAAAATCAGGAGATTAAGAGAATTGTCCATCTGATGGGAAGGCGGCCACACAACGAGATGGTGAAAAGGTGCTCTTTTTCTTAAATTATATTTAAATAATAACTTGAGGTGGATATTTTCAAAAATTTCACATCATCTACAAGTGTTTTAAATGTAGAGTGCTTCCCAGAGCACCACATCTCATAAAGTCCACAGTTTCACCCTTTATCCACACATTGATGTATTTGTTCCTGAATCCAAAAACCATGTGCTAACCGCTGGTTTGTGCCAAGAACTGATTAGGGGTTAAGATGAGGTGTTGGGATACAGAGATAGAGAGGCTCTTCTCTCAGAGAGTTCAACATATTTAAGGAATAAAGCAAGAAAATCTGTATTATATATATCTGTTATGTAACGTGATTATTCCCATTAATTGAAGACTGTCCCCAGATCATGATGGCTGGTGAGAAATATGTCCTGAGTTAATTTTGGGGAGGGTGTAATAAAATGTGTTTTCTATTATGTGACCTTATATGCTTTCCTTTTTATATTTCCTTTGCAATTGCACACTGACTTAATCTAAGAGGAATAATAAAAATAGTGACTAGTGGATTCAAGCAGCATTAAAACTGAGCATTTAGCATGCCAAAACACTTTTTTTTCAAAGCTATTAATATGGTGATTCCCTATTTTGTAGACTCTTCATGCATAAACTCATATTTTACATACTCCTCTCCTCTCCTCTCGTCTCCTTTCCTGGTAAAGGCTTATCATAATATACAACATTTATTTTTATAATGCATAGTTCATTTTTTTTTCTCAGAGCTTATAATACTAGAGTTTTCTGAGTGCTTAATTTCTCAACTTTGACCTTGTATCAACATGAGATGTAGAATTTAATAGTTTATTGCATTATTTATATGCTCTTCATCACTACAGATCCAATCATGCTTTATTAACTACAGTGACTGCACTAGATAGAACATAATTTCTTTAATCAGCAGTGGTAGGCATCCTAGAAACTGTATCTCAACCACAAAGCTAAAACCTTTCATAGGCAAGACAAATTAGTGAGATCTGATGGGAAAAATTCCAGGACTGATCTAGCAGGCTTTCTTTGTCATGCACATGCTACATCAAATGCCTATTGTAGTGCAGGCAAAGGTAAAGTTCAACAAAGATTCCATAAAGTTGTTCAAATTAAATTGTACAGGTCAGCACTTTAATAAATCATAAACAAATATAGTTAAAATGATACAGGAGATACACAGGCATTAACTTCTAATCGTTCTTAAAATTTCTGCGTTATTTTTATGTCAACAAATTAAGAAATAAAGAAACCATCTCCATTAGATTAATAACATTGAGGAAAAATCTCTGAAGATATTGCAACAAATATTTCTGAGGAGAATTTGAGCCACTTGTGTCATTTAGATAAAATAATTCAGATTCATATTTTGTTGTTGTCCTCTTTTTTCACTATAAATTTCCCTGCAGTAGGTTTAGATATCACAGGTCAAGTGGTTGTTTTCCTCCTGGATTTGGAAACAGAACGTCTCTTTTTTATTTCTTGAGTAGCCATCTTTTTGCACTAGCAGCTTCACCTTGCACCCTAATATATTCAAGTCAAACTGGCCTTTAAAATGCATGAGCCAACCTTCACTTCCACTGAATTTTTTATCCTTTGATTTCTCATAAGATTGTTACTTCACAATGTCAAAAAACCTGAAAGGTTTAGGTTGAATGTCCAAACTCAAAGGCACCCGTGCTAAGTTTGATCTTAAAACCCCAAAATCAAAGGCCTTCTCATTTCAGTCACACATTTTGCCTGTTGCTTTACAACAATAGAAGTAGCAATTAGTAGAACCTGGCTTTATCCTTTTCCAGCCAAGTTGTAAAAGTTTGACTGTGAGATGACTAAAAAAATAATGACACAGATGCATTTTATACTCATGCACTTTAAATTCCATGTTTATGAAGTCACTTTCTCCCAAATGATTGCTGTTTCTGAGTCTCTTTGGGTGGCTCCACAATGTTTCCACAGAGCACAACGCATACTGAGGCTTCCTTTTTGGAACTGTCTTCCAAGCTGCTTTATGAACAGGCAAGGACATCAACATTATTCATGTGTCAGAGGAGGTACTCCTTTGATTTTGTCCCTTTTCTCTTTCTGTTCTTCTCCTTAGCTGTTTTCTTTGCTTCCTGCTCAAACTGAAGAAAGTCAGAGGATACTTAAAGAAGTGCTAGCCAGGAGCGGTGGCTCACACCTGTGATCCTAGCACTTTGGGAGGCCAATGCGGGTGGATCACGAGGTATGGAGTTCA
Organism: Macaca fascicularis; assembly: GCF_037993035.2. Lineage (NCBI taxonomy): Eukaryota > Metazoa > Chordata > Mammalia > Primates > Cercopithecidae > Macaca > Macaca fascicularis. The sequence goes on along the minus strand of NC_088376.1, from coordinate 166,053,010 downwards.
AGACCAGCCTGGCCAAGACGGTGAAACCCCATCTCTACTAAAAATAAAAAAAAAAAAATTAGCCGGGTGTGGTGGTGGGTGCCTGTAATCCCACCTACTTGGCAGACTGAGGTAGAGAATTTCTTGAAACCAGGAGGCAGAGGTTGCAGTGAGCCGAGACCGCGCCATTGCACTCCAGCCTGGGCGACATAGTGAGACTCTGTCTCAAAAACAAACAAACAAACAAACAAAAAACGAAGCGCTGAACTGGGGACTGTCTTGAAGCAGAAAGTAAACGAGAATAGAAATTGTACCTAGTACAAGTCACCAAGATCAAATATTGCTACTAAATTCTTCTAAAAGAGAATAAAGAGTTTGGACCTTGTAGAAAAAAATAATTGCCTAATTTTAGTGAGATAAATTAGAGCAGCTAAATCTAATATATGACTATTATAAAACTGACTAGCCATTGGACTATTGAAGAAGCTAATTTAAATGTGCTCATTTAACATGCCTCATAGAATATACTCTGTGTGTATAATTTTTAGACATGTCTCCAAAGTCAACATTCAGAAAACCTCACAAAAATGTGTATTTCATATAAATACACTGTTTTATTTTTCTAGTTTTATAATTAACCCACGACATAATTAGTTGAAGTAAATATATGAGAGCAAAACAAACAGAAGCAATATTGTTATGGGAGTACTACAGATATGAGAATAGATGCTTTTCTAACAGAGATTATAGGACTACTACAAAGGCAAAAATAGAACAATGATAAAAAATTGCAATTACCTGCATGCACTTCTGTGGAAAATCTCATTGTACCAAAAGTGGAATATCAGATAAATTCTTTACAAGAGCTGATGAAGATAGAGGAAGGACAAGTATAGAAAGTGCTCTAATGCATTTGATCTTAATGCCATTGGACATCTTTGTGGGTTAAAAAGGTAATTCTTAGGCCAGGTGCAGCAGCTTAGGCTGGGTGCTGTGGCTCATGCCTGTAATTCCAGCACTTTGAGAGGTCAACGGGGGTAGATCAACTGAGGTCAGGAGTTTGAGATGAGACCCTATCTCTACTAAAAATACAAAAATTAGCCAGACGTGGTGGTGCATGCCTGTAATCCCAGCTACGTGTGAGGCAGAGGCAGGACAATCATTTGAACCCAAGAGGTGGAGGTTGCAGTGAGCCGAGATCGCACCACTGCACTCCAGCCTGGGTGACAGAATGAGACTCAATCTAAAAATAAATAAATAAATATATAAGTAAATAAACAAAAAAATACATAAGGTAGCTCTTAGAGCAGACATGAGCATATTCCATCTGCTCGCTGAATTCACAAAAGCTGTTTATGATGGTTTTATTGCGACCAACAAGAAACTGGATTCAGTTGGAAAAAGATGGACATTTTGGGAGAAAGTGCCATTGTGATTTTGTAATTGAAGAATGCAAAGCAGTATTATTTCACTCTGTTTCATTTTATAAATTTATTTCATAACTTTCTTCATTACAAAAAGAATTTGTGGTGATCTGCAAAGATACAGACATAGCAAATAAGGATGACTGCAAGCCCAAAGTGAAGTTAATACCAAAATTCATAGCATGAATTCCTATACAACACACTTTTTAAATGAAGTCACAAGTTTTTATTTTCATTTTCTTTACGAGGAAAGCACGATTAGTTACAAGACTTACAGGAAAATCGTAGCTCATCCAGATACATAATACAAAAGTCATTTATAGTGGGGATATAGAACAATGACAACACTCTCAAGAATATATGTACGAAGAATAAGTGAAACGATCAATTTTGTAAGAATGTTTCTTGTCTTGTGATGTCCCTTATAGGACCTCATATTATATCAAAATAAAATTCAGTTACAGAAATATTTTATAGTTTGATCCATTGTGAAATGATTACCTATCTCTGTTGAACCTTTAAAGCTATCCAGGGACAGTGAGTTTGAACTTACATTCCATTAAAAGTACCAGGAGGGGAAGCTTTTTTCTGTTCCTACTTGTGTATGAGGTTGTATAGGGTGTAACAAGTAGGACAATTGAGAGATGCATTAACATTCATTAAAACTTGAGGAACCTACAAAGGAAGCATCCTGAATAACTGCCCCTATGTTCCTATCAGAGGTAAATAAAGCTGTACTCACACACAAAGTTCCCAGGAAAGTAATCTTCTATAGGATATTTAGCATAGAGTATTCCATTCACCCAAAAATCATACTTGTTTTAAATAATTGGAGCTAAAGAAGATGAGAAATTGTAGAAATTAACTTTGAATCATTATTTCCAGAAAAGAATATGATTAATACAATTCACATGAAACTCTCTTGATCATATTTTTAAAGTCATGTAATAAAAGATTAAAAGAAAGACATGAAGACACATATCATATGTGCTTTGAACATGTAAATATAGTGTCAAGAAGGCTTAAGGCAGGAATAAGCTTCAGGTTGGTAAAATGTCCTGAAATCAATAAGAAATAGTGCTTACATTTTTAAGGTTTATTCAGAAAATCTTGTAGCTTACCGAAGATAGTGACCCAGCAACAAAAGAAAAAGGGAAGCCAAGATTTTTAACTCCTGGGTTTCATCCATTTTCACTAGCAAGAAACTAAATCTTCCCAGTAGAAAGGGTAGAATAAACATTGTGGAAACAAATTAAAGTTCTGGCAGATGAGTTGGTAGTAAATTATTATCTGGGCAATTTAAATGTCTTCAAATTTCCAGGTCCAGAAAGACTTTATTGCAAGAATGGAGAAGAATGGGCACTAAATCATAGAGATTAAAGTGGAACAAAAATCCCAATTTTAAGAAATGGGAAAAATTATGGATCAGTGAACTTAATGATGATTTCTAGCAAAATTCTAAAATGAACTGGAAGACAGATTGGTTATGTGAGTTTATTAAGAATTTATTTTTGGTGATGGAACTAAACTTATTTTTGTTTTCCATAATGCAGCAAATCTAAAGTCTTTAGATATTTTTTATCTTTTTTTCACTCAATCATGTGACAAAGTGTACAGGAAATACAAAGAGATTATAGTCTGGATACTAGTTCACTGTCATAGACTCATAGATGTCAAATTAATGGAAAGATTTAACACCTTTCTCCCCCTAAAAAATTACATTGCTTAATGGTGAAATATACACTGAAGGTATGTTTTCCAAAATGTGCCATAGAACATCTAGGTCTATATTGATACATACATATGTATATGTATATATGCATCAGTGTCCATGTCTATGTCTCTATGTATCAATGGGCTGAATGTAAACAAAGAAAGAATGCTTTTGAAATCTGTAGGTAACACCAAACTGAATGGATGACAAAATTAGAATCCAAAGTGGTCCTAACATATGAAATCATTAACTTTTTCATTTATTCGTCAAACACGTATTGGAACTTTCATTTCGAGAGCCTGTTATGTACCACCACAAGCATGTGGATACAAAGACAAAAAAGCCATTCCTCAATATGCTCAAAGTCTGGAGAGACAGATGAGCATGAAATCAGACACCACCACAAATGGTGAAGTGATACAGCAAGGGAGAGGAAAGGTGCCCTGGGAGCCCAGGAGAGGAAGTGTCTGTCTCTGCCTGAGGTAGAAGGAAAGATGATTGGGACTGTATCACTAAAGAAGTTAGTCTCAGGCCAAATAGTGTTAATAAGAAACCAGAAAAAGAGAGCTGAGATGAGGGAAGCTTACACAGAAAAGGCCTAGTGGTCAAAGTTGAACATAGCTTCAAAAAAAGGCCAATAGTGTATTTTGTCTGAGATTTTAAAAATATTCTAACAATTTCAAAATTTTTAATAGAAATACAGTGCCTAAAGGATGCAAGAAAGGGAAGCCCTTGCTGCACTTTTTTACCCTTTTTTGACACCAGTCCTCCATAGAAAATAGCTAGATGCAGCGGCGTGATTATAATGTGTTATACAGATTCCAACAAAGGGAAAAATCTCTCACAGCTGAATGTACCTTGTCACCTTTTTATTTCTACAAAAGGAGAGTGCAATGTTTTGTAATTAAAACTCATCCACAAAAATGTTTTCTGTTAAACAGATATTTTTAAATGTCTAAGCGAAACAAACGTAAAAGTTTTTCTTTTGCTTTCAAATTTTTCCTTTTTCCTAGAATCTTCCTGTGTAATGAACACAATCCTCATTAGAGAAACCCTCATCGTTCCAAAACTAAATTAACTTTTTATTGAAAACTTTGCAGTATATAAGTCTCAGAATTGAAGAAAAATATATTTTACATAGCTATTTTTGGTTTTCAGTAAGTTAAAAAAAACTGAGTTTTAAACAACCAGGGAAGAAGATTAAAATTATACAGAAACAGATAAATCTTAGTGTCTGAATGATTACTTTTAGAAATCCAAATATAGACACACACACACCCCTCAAGAAATATAGATTCAGTGCTCAATAAGCTGGTCACATCAGCTAACAACAGGCTGCTTTTCAGGAAGATCTCCCAAAGATATGGCTATTCAGATAAAAAGAGTCTCCAAACTAATTTTTTAAAAACTGTCTCATTTTTCTTTTAAAGTATTCTGGTTTTCTTTGAAAGCAGAGTATCCCAAGTTGCCTAGGTAACATGATGGTTGACTGTGTTAGCAACAAGTACATTCGGAATGGATCTATACTCCAGGTGACACGGTAAGGATGTTGTGAGTTGTGCCAAGTCAGCATATAGCAATCCCTTATTTGGAGAGAAAGTCTATTGTCTTGTAAATTACACTGTTGAATTGGTTAGGATGAATCTCTTTGGATATAAACAATTCAGGCTGTTTAAATAAACTTCATTCGTTTAACTGCAATTCATGTGTGTGGCTGGGAAATGTAATCTAAAGCATGAACATCTGCTAAATTTGTGTAAAACATAGCAAATGAGAATCATATTAAACCCAAGTAAATTGGTAAGTGATAAATTCATAGAAATATCTAATATTTACTATTAGGCATTTTCATTCATTTAGTTGAAATTCACCTCTAAAATAGACAAAACCTAGGCAGATAAGGGTAGTAAAGGAATGGAACAATTATTCTTAGCTAATTTATGATGTATATTAAAATTAGTCTTATTGAATGATACCATGCATAATGACATAACTACAGCGCAAGCTGCTAGCAACATTGTCAAATATATGCTAGGCTTAAACTAGTGAAAAGACAGTTTCTAGGAAGTGATTTGCAACTATAATTGAAATATACCTTGATAAGCATTACTATTGTTTTGAAGCCAGCAGCTTAAAGGAGATAGGATGAGCCTCTTTGTTGATTGGACATTACTGGATTCATGGATCTAGGAGTTGAAGCAGAATGAGTCTAACGCATTAGTACATAGGCCTAATGGAATGTCTGAGAAGTCTAAGCTATAATTTATTTGCTTGAAGTACAAAGGTTAATGCAATGATGCCTTCTGTGTTTTATGGCTGCTACAGCTGGGAGAGTAGTTACCAACAGCTGTCTGTTAGCTTTAGCAATTATTTAGTCCAGGAAGACCAATTCTGCGTATTTAGCCCTGTTCTGTATGTATGCCCACACACTTGATGCTTAACTAAGAAGGTACACATAATATTTGTATATCTTTTCACATTTATGTATAAACTCTATTTATGTGCTATATACAAAACACGTATTATATTTGTATATGTATACATACACACACACACATTTGCCTGCCTTGCTCTTGTTTTATTGGTTCCAGGTGTTCTAAAATTCTTGGAATTGCCATGACCTAGCAGGATGTTATCATTAGCAGGACTTTCAAGGTAGGAAACACCTCATGACATTTGGTATTAGAAGAAGATACAAGAGTAAAGGGGGTAGTCCAGATACCTCTTGATGGTCTGCCTGTAGTTTTCCTGTAATTACTATTAGCACTTGGGGAGAACTAGGTAAAGAGATTCACTCGAGGCGGCAGATTCTCTGACTTCAGCTTTTCCCTTGATCAAATAGAGGGAGAAGTGACGGGATGATTTCTAAGGCATTTTTCAGTACTAAAATACAATAATACCTGTCAGGGTCAGATCACAGCACATAGTGGCATCATGGTTTTCGGGCAGCTGCTAGAAACTAATGACCAAGAAAACACCAGTGCCTGGGAGTCGGGGCATAGGTATTCTAACATGGGGATAAGAGGCCAAGAGCAGAAGAACCCAGGAACAGAGAGCTGCATATTTATCAGAAAAATCCAGTAACATGACAGGAGTGCATGCAAAAGGATCTCAGATGGGTCCATATGTTCAGTTTTCTTAACTCCCAAGTCCTAATTCCTTAACTGCAAGCTAAAGGGAAGAACTATTTCTTGAACTAGAGCAATCAGGTATTAGTCAGGATCCATCTATTTCATTCTCCTTTCACTTCAACTGACAACAATCTCCACATGATGGGAGGCTAACTGCCCGGTGCCTTAGTTTTCCTCATACATAAAGAAACGACAATTCAATGGTTTTATTAATCTTTGAGATTATGGAGGAAATGAACTTGAACAGAATAAAATATAATTAAGCACATGGTAGTCTTTCTTAAGGTGACTACAGGGTCTCAATGAATTGTATTTTTCTCACAGAATATAAAAGTACAAATCTTTTTCCTCTTATGCTTGGCGTGGGGATGGTAGGTAGAAAGATTTCTACAAAAAAAAAAAAACAAAAAAACCCAAAACTAAACAATAACAACAACAAAGCATAGATATCAAGTAGAAATTTAATGTTCTTAAAAATTCTTTAGTCATGATTTATGCTACCCTCAAGATAAGGCAACAAACGGAAACTACAGAGGAGGAAGCCAGATGTTACAGTGTGCCTCTTCTTTCATTTCCTTCTCCTGCTGGCTGTATCCCATTCTATTAATACATATTTAATAGGAACATCACTTCAGAATTTTCTAACCAAAAAATGTGAGAAGGAACATTTTTTAACATAGCCCAGTGCAGTTGTCAAATTATGGACTCCAGAGTCTGGCAGCTTTGGGTCAATTTGTGGCTCTGCATTTCTTGGTTTTGCGACCTTGGGCGGGTTAATTAACCTGTGTGTGTGCCTCAGCTTTCTGATCAATAAAAGGAAATAATAATAGATTTACCTCATGAGTTGTCATTAGGACTTAAGGAATGAAAACATGTAAAGGACTTAGGGCAGTATCTAGCACATAATAAAACTCAATAAATATTAGCTACCATCGTATTAATATTCTTTCTTTCATTCCTTCTGATAGGGAAAGGAGGCAGGGAAATATCTGGTAGAAGAGGGCGGTTCCCCGGTAAAGGCCCCACCCACCCTCCTGGGCCTACACCCCTAAATGAGAACTTCACATTCTTGTTTTCCTGCCAGAATGTTGCTGCTTCCAAAACCACCCTGGCCCACCATGCCCCCATCCTGTACCCATAATCTCCCCAAATCCACTGGCAGGGGAGCAGAGCAGTGCAGCAGAGAAGAGAAAAGAAGTGTCTGAATGTCGATGAGGCAGCTGGATGGTGGGAAAGAAGTTTGGCCAGGGACAGCCGAAATCCAGGGGAAGATTATTTTCACACTCCATCATCCCCTTCCAGCTCCCATCCCACTGAGAGCCGCCTCCATCACTCAGCAAAACCTCTGCATTCACCGTCCTTGCAGTCCATGGGACCTGATTCTTCCTGGACACCAGACAAGGACCCAGGTACCGAGAGGGCAGGGTGTAAAAGGAGGTCACTCTGACTCTCCACTGAGCTGCTTAACATTTAGCTGTCCACGGGCAGCAACAGCTGAAAGAGCATTAATTGTAACACACTGTAAGATGCTACTGTGAGGCTGATGCCCAAAAGCACTCACCCCGGCCCTGGCACCCACTTGCCTGTGTGCTCCTGATCCCACAAGTGTTGTGAGCATATGGCCGAGTAAGGAGCCACTCCACCACACCCCTGTCTCAAGTCCCATGAAGCGGGCCAGGGAACTCTCCTATCTTACGTCTACATCTCTATTCCCTACTCTACTTTTTTATTTCCATTAATATCTTCTAATTGCTCGAAAGAGGGCTAGGGTTTGTGGGGGGGAGGTGGGTAAGAAAACGTTGCTGTCTTACAATTTGCTTCTCTTAAGTATAGTTCCTATATTAATCATAAAAATTGTTGACACTTTTATGGGAATTAGAGGCAAAATGACAGAACAAAGTCTACCTGTGCATGTGCCTGCATGTGCACACCCACCCCCATGGAGTAAAAATGAAACCTAATGGTGCTAGAAGAGAAAAGAGCAAGACATTATCTTCAAATATCATTTAGGGAATTGAAGAATAATACAGTTTAATAATAATATTTTACATGAACAAATTTCCCCTTTTGAGAAGAGCTTAATGTGCTTAATTTGCTTTTCATTTATATTAATCATTTCTTATCTCTATTAAAGCACTTATCACATGGTATTGCAATTTATCTATTTATACGTCTATCTTCCCTACTAGACCATGAAATCCTTGAAGACAGAGGCTCAGTATGATTCATCTTTCTAACCTCAAGTGTAATATAGTGTTCCAGAAAATCACAGATATTCAATTAATATTTCTTGAATAAACAAATAAATGAATAAACTCCTCTATCATATTGTTGGTCTAATTAGTTTCCATTATAGATAGTTCAAATTACATATGCTTTAAGCAGGCCTATAAAGTTACAAAAATCTACAGTTGTAATTTAAGCAGTAAATTTTGCAGTGTTCCACAAAAGAATGCTCTTTAATAGAATCTGGTCACAGGTTGTTGAAATACTAAACTTCTTGGTAGTCCAAATTTTGGACTTGGTAGTTCAAAGTTTTTGAGGAAAATTGGCCATGTCATTAAGAGATAATATCTTACCCTCTTTGGACCAGTTCAGATGGTAACAACAGGAATTTTATTCCTGCTGTTCCTTCACCCTACAGGCATACCCCATTTGCAGTTCTCTCCCTAACAGGGACTCTGGTCCTGAGAAAGTATTACTAAAAAGTGCCATTCTCAGAAGGGGTAGTTTAGTAACAGTGTCAGTTTGAACCTAGTTTTCTTGCACTTGGTCCAGAATTTCTGCCTGTATTTTGACCCCCCTTCTACTTGGACCCTTAGGATCTGTTTTTTCTTTCCCCCCCGCTTTGCCTAGAGTCTTTAGGTCTCCAAGCCTGTCTTGTGTTTCTGATCTTTGATTTTCCTGAGAATGGCCCAGTCTCTTTTTGCTCTATACTTGAACTTACATCTCAGATTGTAAGATCACACAATGGTTACACTGGATAAAAGCTTAAAAGTCAAACAGATGAGGAATGTAAGGACTAGAGAAGTGCAGTGACCTACCCTAGGGTAACTCAGCAACTTAGTGTGAGTGCCAGAGCTGGATCTAAGCTCCCTTGTTTTCATGTCCAGCCCTTTCCCATTACATCATGAAGATCTGGTTAACTTGTTCACACGAATGTTAAAACTGAAGGCTCTACTTCTTTACCTGGCTTACATTGTAGGTCCTGATCGACTTCTTGTCATAATTTCAGGGATTCAGGTTAGTTAGAACTTTCATATCAGTTCCACTTTCTTGGTTTTTATCAACAGCTGGGCCTGCTCTTCTTTTGTCTTTTCTAGCTACACTTTGGAAGACTTGGCACTGAGAAAATTCATGTGGTTACTACACACTGCCTTAAGACATTACAGAGTCCCCTCAGGCTTCAGGGGAAAGGCCGGAACATGCACAACCAGCAGATGCAATCTTTCAACAAATGCTCTCATACAGACTATGGACCACTGACTTATGCATGTAAAGAGATTTCTCAAAGAAACTTATATCCTCTTTTCTCTTATTTCTGATCAGAAAATCTCCTTGATTTTCTATATTTACTTGAATGACTTGCCTAGTTTGAAGCCTTAATATTCCAAATCTCATCCTCTGTCAGTAATTTCTGTAATTATTCCTTGCTTTTTCTTGACCTACTCTCTATCGTGTTTTTCAAACCATGTATTGTGACGTATTAGTAGGTTGTGGAATCAGTTTAGTGAGTTTCAATAATTAAAAAAAAATGAATAGAAAAGAAGGGGAAAATAGAATAGATCATGCATAGAAAGGTAAACATTGCTTTGGGAAACTTTTAAATATAGATATAACCTATATGTGAGTATGAATAGATGTATGTGTGTATCTTGATACTAAGTAGAATTTTTTTTTTTTTTTTTTTTTTTTTTTTGTAGGTCATGATCGAAATCACTTGAAAGCCACTGACCTAGTCTGTATTTACTTCTAATGAGAAGATATGAAGTTTGGGATGTTATTTTTCTTAGGAATTCTTCAGTGATTTTCATTCTCAACTTGTAAAATGAAGTGTATTTTCAGAAACAGGAGGAGGAAAACAGGGCTCACAATAACTGCTTTAGCTCTGGGTTGCACAGAAAGTGTGCAGTCAGATTTCTAATGCTATTCCGGTGAACTGAAAGTCTAAATCAATTTTTAAAGATATGATTTATATGCAACTTTCCAGAACACCAGGTACTGCATAAAAGAAGGTGCATGTATTGTCTTGTCAGCTTTAGTTAACACCTGCAGATCAGTCAATTCCTAGCTCTCTATGGTGCTTTTCTTCTTTGCATATTGTTCTGCTACTCTTTTACTACATTAAAATCTTAAAATATTTGACTAGTATCTCTGGAGAATATAATTACTGTGGATGTGTGCTTGAGATACTCTTATCTACTTTGAGGAAGGTAGGGGCAGCAAAAGAGATGAAGGGAGAAATTGTTGTGTAAATCCTTTATGTGTCTGAAAAGTAAATTAGCAAAGAAGGAATGGAAAAAGAGTCACTAATGTCCTTAGACTGATGATTTTGAAGCCAGAAAGCAAAGTAGCTTCCAGCCACCCAGAGTGTAAAGTTTTTAATGCTTTGTTTTGTCATATTTAAAGGAAACATAGGCAAGCAAAATATACAATTAAAAACAATGAATAGAAATGACCTTTTCTGAAGATTAGAGATGAAAAGGAATGCAGACATAATTAAAAATCTGAGGAGAGGAGATGGTTGTAAATCAGTCATTTCCATCACACTCAAATGTGATTTATAGAAAATTACAGCTGTTTCTGCCACCAGACCAGGAACGGCTGGAGGAATGTTCCCCCCATCCAAACACCCAACCCTATTTTTAAATGTTTGTTTGAGTGACAAATTTCTTTCTCAGTGGTTAAAACAAAACTCCATGAACCAGAAAATAGGTAAACTCCAGATAGCTATGGCAGGATGCATACCACCAGATAGGCAGGTCCTGCAACAACCCCTCAACTCAGTTCTCTCCAGCTCTCAAAGGATGAGTTGATTATTATTCTTAAACTTACAAGGGAGACTCCTGTGTTATTCTGCCACCAAGAACAGTACAGGAAGAGTCACAGAATTTAGACAGGTAAAAGGCCTGAGACATTGTCTAACTTTTTTATTTGGTCAATACAGACATTGTGGCTTAGGAAAATGAAAAGACTTGTTCAAATGTATCCAAGTATCAATGGTAAAATGAACTCGACTCACTACTAGGCCAGTTCTATAAACCATTAAGCACCCCAGATTTGTTTAGATAAACAATTTAAGTCTGATAATTTTAAAAAGAGAGTGCATGTTTTGAATGAACCAAAACCCAAGATCATGTTCCCCATAGTTATTAAAACTGAAAGGACATTTTACAAAAGAGACATTCACTTTATGTCCAGCCAAGTCCAACGTTAAGACCATTAGGTTAGTCACATTGGTCAGTGATGTTAATTCATTTGCCCAAGGTCACACAAAACGTAAGAGGTAGAGTTTGAGACTCTGGTGTACTTGATTCCAAAGGGCATTCTTTAACCTTTGTGTTCTGCCAACGTGAAATTAACAGCAGCAGATCTGAGGACTAAGGTACAGATATGGACATAATCTAGCTGCTAACACTTAAGTTTCATAGTGTTCTAGAGTAAGATGTGGTTGGACAATGAGAGATATTACTTTCATTTATTAAAGTTTATCAAAAGTGATTCTAGTTTTGACACCACATGCCAGAGTTGTGTGCATCAGGCAATCCTCAAGTTATATAGCCTTTGGAAATATGTTGGCTTTTTCTTAATAAAGATTTCATGGTATTTACTGCAGCCACAAACTCAAAACCCATTTCAGTGGGTTGACTATAGTTACAAACCAAGGTACAGTGCAGGCAGTACCTCGTTATAAACACTATCTTTCCTGTGCTTCACTTGTCTTATGAGAGAAAGGGAGATTTCTCATAAAGTTCTGACCCTCTTCATCTTCAAAGGTCCCCTTAATTCCAATGGCAAATTTTGCTACAAATGACTTCAGCTTATAACATTGCCTATTTACTCTTAGCACGATTTCTTACTCTTAAAAATATATATAATGAAGTAAGACACAATTGTAAGAGAAAATAAAATAAGTCTCACAGTGAGATAGTGTTCCTCTTCATTATTCTTATTAGGACAATTTCTCTTATCAAAGCTACTTTCCTTTGGCCACAGAACAGGCGCTTTTATTCTAGCTAGCAGGTTCTGTTGTCAATTATTATTTCTGGCCCTTCTAGTATCTATCTTCAAGTCAGTCAGATGAAAGTGTTCCACTTAAACAAATATCAGAGTGGCACCGTCACTATGGCAACCAGAAACAAGAGCTTTCTAAGATGGAAAAAAAAAAGTCAATGAGGAAGGAGAGGTATTATTTATTTTGCATTAAATAAAGTGCATGCAAGTGTAATCGATGAAAAAAGCCTAGAATATTAAGAAGAGATAATAGAATAGCCTCCCTCAAACCCACCCTCACACTTTACCTGCTTTTCATTATTGTGAGCAAAATCATAATCCTTCAGTGGAAGAATTTAGTTATCTTTCATGAGGACTACCAAATAATATCAACTATTTCAAGCCATTTACTATTAAAAGTCTTGTAAAGTTCATTTGGAAAATAAATGCACATATGCCCTACATACTTAACAAGGAGATATTGATAATAAGAGCTTACGACTCTCAGCTGAGTTCCTAAAAATCCAATTTTCAATCATCTATAGATCAAACATCAGTCCACGTCTGAATCTCAGTAGCCTTGTTTGAGACTGGAGAAAGGGATTTCAATTTGCCCATGGAGCTGTCTTTGAGAGCACATTTCAGATGTTAGTAGGCATCAAGCTTGAACATCTTAGTGTCTGAATTTCAATTCCTTTAAACTTGTTTTTAAACCAATTCTAGTTACATATTTATACATTTCATATGTTTTTATCTCCCATCATGCCTTCTTTCAAAATTAGTATAAAATAATACACCATAAAGACCAGTTGTATTTCTAACATATCTACACACTTAAATATATTTAGTGTTCCTACCAGCACATATTTTGAAATCTTGAGGCTGAAGGGATGTTATTGTTTAGTCGTGTAATACAGATATTTAGAAAAAAGCTCATACTTTATTGTTCAGAATATCATTATTTTTATTGTCCTGGATAAATTAAAGGTAAAACTAGAAGCACTAATGAGAAAATTACAGATTTATGCTTTTCTTCTAAAATAGAGTTGTGCAACTACCTCTGTGTGATAAGGATCCTGCTGTCTTAGTGACACAAAGGGGGTAAGAAATGAGGACATTGATTCCTCTCATTTGTTCTTCAGGATTCTCTAGACACTGTTTTCTGGTGCCATGAAAATTTCTAAATGGGAGCGTCTGAGACAGACTTCACAGAAATTGTCTCCACCTGCTGATTTAGGGAACAGGATAGTTTTGGCCTGAAACAAAGATCAAAAAAGAAATTGGCTAGTGATTCAATATTCACCCATGTTTTATTTTGCCTGAGTGAAAAAATCTTGCTATTTCAAAATGAAGTTTTCCGTTTAAACACACCTTAACAGAAAGTGTAAAGTACACTCCTCTGATGATGTTAAATAGATAATTTGTCACTTTCCACAGAATCGTCAGTCCTGTAAGCACTGCCTAGGGAGGAAATGTAAGTAGAAGAGTCGATAAATGCTAGTAAATTCTTTCTTAGTAAGAACTAGGCCCAGGCACCTGGCTGTCATGAAACTCTTGCCCGTTAGCCTAGGCTAGCAGCTTTTGACTTGCCATCATAAAAGGCACAGGGAAAGAGCTGATGAGTGTTGTAATAGTATGAAAAAAGCAATAAACAGAAGTTAGAAAACTCAGCTTCTCATTTCCATTCTTTCTGCTTTTCTCTGTGAGTGTGGAGGAGTAATATCTTTCAAAGAAAAGCAATATCTTTGGAGCTAACAGGAAAGATCATTTATTTCAGGTTTTTTTTTTGTTTGTTTGTTTTGTTTTGTTTTGTTTTGTTGTTGTTGTTGTTGTTGTTGTTTTTGAGTAAGAGTTACATGAATTATCAGTTCCAGAATATTAATCTGGAAAGGGTTCTGGGGCAAATAATTTTGGGCAATGCTAGGTGACCCAAAGTTAAACAGGCCTCTTTCCTGTGGGAATTCTCAGGGCCCTTCATAAGGTAATTATGTTGTGACTCTCTAGAAGGGAATTAAATATGCCATTTTCCCCAATCATGTTTGACTACATTTTTTTTTTTTCTCTTTTCTTTTCTTTCTTTTTGAGACCAAGTCTCGCTCTGTCTGGAGTGCAGTGGTGCAATGTTGGCTCACTGCAGCCTCTACCTCCAGGGTTCAAGTGATTCTCATGCCTCAGCCACCCCAGCAACTGTGATTACAGGCAAGCACCACCACCATGTTTGGCTAATTTTTATATTTTTAGTAGAGATGGTGTTTTGCCATGTTGGCCAGGCTGGACGCGAAATCCTGACCTCAAGTGATCTGCCCACCTCAGCCTCCCAAAGTGCTGGGATTACAGGCATGAGCCACTGTGCTCTGACGTACATAATTATTTTAATTAATAATCTTGAAAGATGATGTTTTTAAGAATAAACTTTGAGAAGGTTGATTTCATCTAAAATGTTTGCCTTATTTAGAGGAAACTGAGGCCTAGAAAGCTTAAATGATTTGCCTAAGAACCCAAAGCTGAGAAAAAAGGCTGTGAGTATCCCAATGCTGAACCTTGCCATCTCTCATAAAGCTTGCTTAGAGGTTCTATTTCAGCTGAACCAGCATCACCACCCTTCTTCTCTCCATAGTAAAGAAGTCTAAAGTTTAACATAAACCTCCCCTATGATCCAATTACTCTTCTCCCAGCTATTACCCAAGAGAAAAAAAGAGACTCTGTCCACATAAATAATTCTACATGAACGTGCTTATCAATTTTATTTCTAATAGCCTCAAACTGGAAAGAGCCCACATGTCCATCACAAATGAATGGATCAATAATATGTGGTATATCCATACAGTAGAAGAGAAATCTGAAGTAGAAAGGAATAGATGCTTGATACATGTAACAACAAGGATGAATTCTCAGAGTCATTATAAGTGAATGAAGCCAGACAAAAACCACTGCAAACTGTATAATTCCATATATATATAAATTTCTAGAAAGTTCAGATTAATCTATAGTGACAGAAAAAACAGATCAATGGTTATCTATAGGCAGGAGGGGGCAAAGAAGGGCAAGAGGGAGACTGTATTTGTCCATTTTCATGCTGCTGATAAAGACACACCCAAGACTGGGCAATTTACAAAGGAAAGAGGTTTAATGAACTTACAGTTCCACATGGTTGGGGGAGCCTCACAATCATGGCAGAAGGCAAGGAGGAGCAAGTCACATCTTACATGGATGTCAGCAGGCAAAGACAGAGCTCATGCAGGGAAACTCCTCATTATGGAGCCATCAGGTCTCATTAGACTTATTCACTATCATGAGAACGGCACAGGCAAGACATGCCCCCATGATTCCACTACATCCCACCAGGTCCCTTCCACGACATGTGGGAATTCAAGATGAGATTTGGGTGGGAACACAGTCAAACCATATCATTCCACCCCAGCCCAACACAAATCTCATGTCTTCATATTTCAAAACAAATCATGCCTTCCCAACAGTCCCTCAGAGTTTTAACTCATTTCAGCATTAACTCAAAAGTCCACAGTCCCAAGTCTCAACTGAGACAAGGCAAATCCTTTTCACCTATAAGCCTGTAAAATCAAAAGCAAGTTAGTTACTTCCTATATACAATAGGGGCTACAGGCATTGAGTAAATACAACCATTCCAAATGGGAGAAATCGGAAAAGACAAAGGGGCTACCAGCCCCACATAAGTCTGAAATCCGGCAGGGCAGTCAATCTTCAAACTCCAGAATGATCTTCTTTGACTCTATGTCTCACATCCAGGTCATGCTGATGCAAGAAGTAGGTTCCCATGGTCTTGGGCAGCTCTGCCCTGTGGCTTTGCAAGGTATCAACCCATACCTAGCTGCTTTCATGGGCTGGTATTGAGTGTCTGCAGCTTTTTCAGGCACATCGTGCAAGTTGTTGGTGGATCTACTATTCTGGGGTCTGGAGGATGGTGGCTTTATTCTCACAGCTCCACTAGGTGGTGCCCCAGTAGGGATTCTGCGTGGGGGCTCCCACCCCATATTTCCCTTCTGTATTTCCATAGCTCCATGAGGACCCCACCCCTCCAGTCAACTTTTGTATGGGCATGCAGGTGTTTCCATACATCTTCTGAAATCTAGGCAGAGGTTCCCAAACCTTAATTCTTGACTTCTGTGTACCCATAACCTCAACACCACATGAAAGCTGGCAAGGCTTAGGGCTTGCACTTTCTGAAGCTATGGCCTGAGCTCTACGTTGGCCCCTTTCAGCCATGGCTGGAGCGGTTGGGACATAGGGCACCAAGTCCCTAGGCTGCACACAGCGCGTGGACCCTGGGCGTGGCCCACGAAACCACTTTTTCCTCCTAGGCCTCTTGGCTTGTGATGGGAGGGGCTACTGTGAAGACCTCTGACATGCTCTGGAAACATTTTTCCCATTGTCTTTGGGATTAACATTCGGCTCCTCATTACTTATGTAAATATCTGCAGCCTGCTTGTACTTCTTCTCAGAAGATGAGATTTTCTTTTTTACTGCATTATCAGGCTGCAAACTTTCCACACTTTTATTCTTTGCTTCCCTTATAAAACTGAATGCCTTTGACAGCACCCAAGCCACCTCTTGAATGCTTTGCTGCTTAGAAATTTTTTCTGCGAGATACCCTAAATCATTTCTCTCAAGTTCAAAGTTCCACAAATCTCTAGGGTAGGGGTAAATTGCTGCCAGTCTCTTTGCTAAAACATAACAAGAGTAGCCTTTGCTCCAGTTCCAAACATTCCTCATCTGCATCTGAGACCACCTCAGTCTGGAGTTTACTGTCCATATCATTATCAGCAATTTGGTCAAAGCCATTCAACAAGTCTCTAGGAAGTTCCAAACTTTCCCACATTTTCAGGTCTTCTTCTGAGCCCTCCAAACTGTTCCAACCTCTGTCTGTTACCCAGTTCCAAAATCACTTCCACATTGTGGGTTATCTTTTCAGCAGTGCCCTGCTCTACTGGTACCAATTTGCTGTATTTGTCCATTTTCACAGTGCTGATAAAAACATACTTGAAACTGGGCAATGTACAAAGGAAACAGATTTAGTGGACTAACAGTTCCACATGGCTGGGGAAGCCTCACAATTATGGTGGAAGTCAAGGAGGAGCAAGTCACCTCTTACATGGATGGCAGCAGGCAAAGGGAGAACTCATGCAGGGAAACTCCCCTTTATAGAACCATCAGATCTCATGAAACTTATTCACTATGATGAGAACAGCATGGGAAAGACCTGCCCCCATGATTCCATTACCTTTCACTGGGTACCTCCCATAAAATGTGAGAATTCAAGATGAGATTTGGGTGGATACATAGCCAATCCATATCAGAGACATTACAAAGAGGCATAAGAAAACATTTGGGGATGATAGAAATACTTATTACCTTGCTTGTGCTGTGGTTTCACAGGTGTGTACACATGTTAAAACTAATCAATGTGTACACTTTAAATATGGGCAGTTTGTTATATGACAATTATAATTCAATGAAACTGTCTTAAAAAAGAAAAATTTAAAAGGACTAATATTCTTTTGCCAAAACTGGGAAACCCACTAGGGAAAAGAATAATTTTTTTTTTTGAATTATAAACTTGAATTGTCCTCCTCTTCCCCATGATAGACTTCCCACACAATTTCCAGTGATAGATATACAATTGTGACTTTCAGAAAATCCTCAGAGCCATGAGAACCTCTCTTTTTCTCCCCTGTGCTAGAGGACAGAGTGTCTACAGAACAGAATTGTTGATTTTCTCTTTCTAAATGGTATCTCTATGAATTACTGCAGTGTGTATATAAAGGCAGCTCTCAGCAATTAGTTCTCTGCTGTGCACCCAGCTCTAACCTTTCCTCATGTGAAAATTCATTGTTGCTCAAATGTATTAGAGCTGCTTTTTCAAGAACAGTTTTTCCAGTAACATCCAAACATAAAAGAGCTTCTGGTGTTCAAAGGATTGACTCAGAGATATGTTTTCTTGTTAATTGTCATAGTTACTGAGAATCATCAAATTTTAGAAATTCTGTCGAAAGTGCCTGTTTTCCACATTGATATGGTGTTCTCCATGAGGGAGCAGTGACAAGATTAAAGTATTGCACTAGTAAACTCAGATCATATCTGTATTCCTATCATTTGTGATGTGTTTTTAAATAAAATTAATCATTTTAATAAAGTAATTTTAAATTAATGTGGAAAGATACTTTTTATTATTGTTCATAGTCTGCTAGACAGAATAGGCTAAAGTGCATTTGAAGAGAAATGTTAACTCTCACAAACATCTATTTTTTTTTTTTTTTTTGAGGCGGAGTCTCGCTCTGTCGCCCAGGCTGGAGTACAGTGGCCGGATCTCGGCTCACTGCAAGCTCCGCCTCCCGGATTTACGCCATTTTCCTGCCTCAGCCTCCCGAGTAGCTGGGACTACAGGCGCCCGCCACCTCTCCCGGCTAGTTTTTGGTATTTTTTAGTAGAGACGGGGTTTCACTGTGTTAGCCAGGATGGACAAACATCTATTAAAGGAAAACAGTCTAAGAAGAGATATCAAAGTCCAGAAAGCCAATGAAAGTAGAAAAAGCAATGGGTTGGGGGGATGAACCATTGATTTTGAGTCTTAGCTTTGCCATTAATTAACTGTGAGGCCTTGGGCAAATTAGTTTCCTCTTTGGGACACAGATTCCTCATCTGTTGAATAAAAGGTTACAATAAATGTTCCAAAAATTCTATCCAGCTCTCCACTAAGGATTAGTACCTTCCTCATGGTATAAAATGTGAGAGAGAGAAAAAAACTATATTGTCCTTACTTTTAGTTTTCTTTTAGTTATATGACTTTACAAAGCTGTAGATTATGTATTTACAAATATAAATGTATTGTTACAAATATTCTGACAATATCAAATATAGTGCCTAATTCCGACCATTAGCTATAGTTAAGGTATTTAGGACAAGTATTTGTTCTGCCCTGACAAAATGGAGTTTACTATAGGAATAGTAAAATAAACAAGAGATACTCTATTAAAAAACAACTGCTCATAAGATAATTCAATTAGATAATTCAGGTTTGAAATAACGCCATCATCTTGGCAATTTGGAAACACTGATGACATGACAATTCAATGTCTGGAGCTTAGCACGAAATGTTTTGTTTAGACTGGGTGCTTGTATGTGTATGTACTACACAGAATCTAAACAATGTGCACAGCCTAGTCCCTTTATATTCCTATAACCCGTTAAAAATAAAACACAAAGACCAGCCTGGCCAACATGGTAAAACCTTGTCTCTACTAAAAATACAAAAATTAGCTGGGCATGGTGCCACACACCTCTCATCCCAGTTACTCAGGAAGATGAGGCAGGAGAATCACTTGAACCCGGGAGACAGAGTTTGCAGTGAGCAGAGATAGTGCCACTGTACTCCAGCCTAGGCGACAGAGTGAGACTCCATCTCAAAAATAAAATAAAACTTCTTTATTTTCCATGCCATATTATTTAGTCATTGGCTATTAGTGTTATGAATATAATTTCTTTTTTCAATGAAACTGTAAAAACATTTTTCTGAGTATAATGACATGTGGAATTATGGAAAATGCTAGAAAAGTGATCATAGATTGTCCTTAAGTGACACGCAGAAAATATTCATCTTAGTAGTTTCATAACAGCCATCCAGCATACAGAAGGTAATAAAATAATTTTAGTGAACCCACACGAATAATCATTTCTTCCTAAAAACTCCTAAGGTATGAGTTGCTGGGCTTTTCAGAATCATTCAGTTCTTCCTCCCTACCTTCCCCCTTTCTTCTCCCTTTCCTTCCTTCCCTTCCTTCTTTCGGAAATGTTTAGAACTTTACATTTTGCATAATTATTTTCCAGAAATTTCCATATAAGAATTTGCTGTACAAAGGAGTTTGAAACAATGCCCAAATTTTCCCCACAGGTGATCTGTGTCCTCCTGTTGCAGCCTGTCGTCTTCTTGGCATGGTTACTGACTGAGCCTGTATGCAGGGGCCTGGGAAAGCCCTGCTTTTTGTTCACTGTTCAAACAAACCCATTTTAATAGCAGCACATATAAAATAATACTTTGAAATTTAATTTATCCCATGTAATGAAGCTGCCAAGAAAAAGCTCAAGGTAAAAGCCAGACTTTTCTTTTTCTTTTTCTTTTTTTTTTTTAAACAGAGTCTATAAGATGCTGACTTGCTCAGCCCCCCTGCAGTACCCTCTCTGACAGGCATCTTACACTCCATCCATACAACACCACTTACAGCCCTCATCAAATGCCTCCTGCCTTTGTGCCATGTGTGTGTGCACTTTACTGTGTAAAATTTAATTCTCCTCTCCTTCTCTCCCAGCCATTTCTAAGATTTAACAGTCTACAAAGTCTTAATTCAGGGCTTCCTCTCTAGAAAGTCTAAGTCTTACCCTACAATCCACCACCAGGACATGTGTGTCTTGCTCTGTGTTCCCATCTTGTACATATGAGAATCATAGCATCTATCTCTCTGAATTATAATTACCTCTGAGAATACCTGCATCTCCCCAATAGACAGTGATGTCCATTTTTTAGATCTGGAATTTTGTTTTCACTCTCTCATCTCCAGAGCTAGACACATGCCTCACCCTTAATAGCCACCAAGTCAATTTTGGATGAATGAGTCAATACATGAATAAACCACCTAACTAATTTAGAGTTTTAATCTGTAAAAGAAAACTCTAATAGGAATATTAGAGAGAGTTCACAATATTCTGAAATACTGTCATTAACATAATAGCAGCTCATCTTTATTAGCTATTATTGTTGAATACGTTCAACGCCATGTTTCAAGTTCTTCGTATGAATCATGTCATGTAATCCTGTAAAAACCCAGTATGGTGGTGCTATTCCTTACTATTCCGATCCTTATTTTGCATGTGAAAATCTGAGGCTGAAGTAAGTTTGGGAACCTGCAGAACCTTGGGCAGAAAGAGGTGGCAGCTTTCAAGCCAGGCAGTCTGACTCCAGAGCCCATACTCCCAACTATTAGCAGACAGAGCCTACCTAGACAATTACTAGAGTTGTCAGCAGTTTGGTTATGCTCTGGCCAGGTATACACTGAGATATAGCAACTGCAGTAGAGAACTTGTCCAAATGAGGTCACTGAACTCTTTCAAAGAACCAAAACATCCTTCAAGCCCAAATCAAGAATTGTCAAGTCTAGTGTTATAGAAATCTACACAAGCAATACTTTTCTTAGCATTTTGTCTTTTCTTTGAGACAGGGTCTCACTCTGTCACCCAGACCAGAGTGCAGTAGCACTATCTCAACTCACTGCAACCTCCTGTCCCAAATCAGGAATTTTCTAATAGAAGACTTGAACATAAGATACTGTGAAAAGCACATAGAGTAAAAAGATTGGAGACGTATCTGCCAGTCACTAGTCAAGTGACCTTGGCTATATCATTTAATCTTTCTCAGCCTCAGTTTCTTTAGCTATAGGATGGGGTAATAATAGCTTCTCTACTTTCAATATCAAAGAAGATTTTGAAAATGATAAAATGTGTCATTATGGAGATATGAAAGATATGAAAAGTTTTGAGAAAAATCATCAAATCATGTCAGCTATCTATACACATATACTACCTATAACTATTACCAACTATGGGACACCCTTAAAAGTTTTCTAGGAGAATTGAGACATGTTTGTGAAAAATATCCCACTCTTATGGCCTGAATATATTACCATATCTCGTATAAACTGTTATCTTCTTCTAGATGATTGTTTTGTGTGTGTGCTTCAGCCCTTTAACCAAAAGCACAGTACATATGCAACTCTGATTATTTAAAATTAAGTTGCTGAGGTCAGAGACACATTAGGAATTTTAAGATAGTGTGAGAATCATTCCCTTTCTTCTTCCTACTCCTTCATATCTGCTCAGTACAATATCAGACAAGTATGTGCAGCAATAGCATTTGTTTTGATAATGACAACAGCAAGAACGTTGGTACGAGCAGTTTTAGACTGTGGGCTCATCTCAGCGGCAGGCAGCCTTGGTCAAGGGAAGAAAAATTCCAACCCTGAGTTATAGAGCCGATTTTGGCAACAAGCACATTTTACACACCAATTAGACAAATTGTTAAATGATTTTAGATTAAATTAAAGAGCAAAGTAGCACTCAGGATAAATTTGAAAGGACAGAGGAAAAACCTGAATAAAAAAGCAGCATGGGAAAAAGAAAATGAGAAGACAGGGAAACTCAGGGAAAGAAAAGACACAAGAGTGAGAAAAAGAATTAAAAAACCCACAAAGATGTGAAAAAAACAAGTCACCAGTACCTGTTTGGATGGATAGTTGAAGGGGTTCCCTGAACACCACTGCTCTCCCAATTTCCAAAGACAGATTCGCAAATTAATACAAGCCGAGCATAAATTTGCTGACTGTGGTGGCGTGGAGTCACCTTGGACCTCATCAGCATTGCTAAACACCGCCCGTAACCTTTCCATTATCACTGAGGGTCTGCTCAGCACCAGGCCCAACTGCTCCAATAATTTCAATTACTTTCCCTGACAAATTTTATGTTTCATGTATTTTAGTGGCCTGATAATTATGATTTCTCTCATTTCTCGCTATCGAGCTTAATGGGTTCCAGCATGAGTGTGCAGTTTCAGAAATGAAGTTCCACTTGAATTCACAAGTTATTATCTACTTTCATTAATGGAATTGGAAAAGAGAGAGTGGAAAAGAGATAAAGAATGAGGAAGTAGGAAGAGATGAGTGAGCAGGAGGAGGAAAGAATAAAAGAAAACAAAAGGCCAGGATCCGAGAAAAAAAAAAAAATCAACCAATGAGTAGAAGGGAAGCTGGGCTAAGTATAAATAAAAAGTAAAAAGTATGTGGACAACCCTTTTTAATGCAAAAAGCACTAAATAGATTATTTCCATGACTAAATACATGACTGGGAAGAAGCACAGTGTGTTCGATAATTCCCAAGCATGGTATCTAGACCACATTGGGTTTGGAGAACATGGTTACATTACTTACCAGCTGTGTGATGATACGCATATTATATAAATCACTGAGATTCATCTGTTTTCTTTCCTTTTCATGCGTGGGGGTGAGCGTGTGTGCATATGTGTGAGCAAATGTTTATGGAATGACAATAATCTACAAGAAATTGTGCTAATGTAGGGAGACTAGCACTTTTAAAGGTTGTAGAGCTGGAGAGAGAGATGTATATGCACCTCTGCTTGCCTGGGCATTGATTCAACTTTCCTCCCACGTGAGAATGTAACTTCCCTCCCACTGTCTGGCACAAGAGAGGAGCGTGTGCAATTTTGAAAGCACTCCGAGCAACAGAAGCACAGTAAAAAAGATTGTCTGCATCAGTTCCATGTCACTGTCATGGAAGCCCCAAAAAGGAAAAACAAACAAACAAAAACAACAACAACAACAAAACGTGATGCAGCAAGACATCAAAGAGCTCAGATCTGTCCAAACCTGTTGAAGCCAGTATCACCAACAGTTTTATGTCATCTGTTAGTGTGCAGATATGCTGCAACAGGTCCCGACTCGCAAGGCTCTGTGATTTTTGGCCTAATAACTGAAAACTTAATCTAATCTTAAAGTGGAGTTATGTATGCCATCTCTTATAATCAAACTTTAATCCATCTGAAAAGAGGTAGCTCAGG
Source organism: Macaca fascicularis (assembly GCF_037993035.2). Classification (NCBI taxonomy): domain Eukaryota; kingdom Metazoa; phylum Chordata; class Mammalia; order Primates; family Cercopithecidae; genus Macaca; species Macaca fascicularis. The sequence continues at coordinate 166,028,896 of NC_088376.1, read as the reverse complement.
AAAGTGGGATGTAGAGAGATGAAGAAGGATTCCCTTACCTTCAAGAAGCTAACTATCTAATAGGTAGAGAAACAAACAAGTGTAATAGAAAATCAATGTGAAAAATGCTGTAAGAATGGCACATAGCAATCAGACAGGTTTAAGGAAGGAAAATGTGGTATTTATTTAGAAATACTCTCTTTTAATAAGGGCCCAAGTCTTAAGCCAAAAGAATAAATCTCTAGTTTTACAATTTCAGGCATCAATGAGCTACTTGGGAAAATAACAGGAGGATTACAAAGTCCTTCCCTCTGTCTCTAAAAATACATCACATGGATGGCAGGAGCTGAGCCCTGTACTGTAGGCATTTAAGATGATAAAATGATAAAGATTTATGAAAAATACTCGAAGAAACTTTGGAATTAAACATTTAAAAGGTAACAAAAAGCAGCAATAGTGCAAAATAATAATAATAACCATACATGGAAACAGCTGAATCGGTGAATCATTTAAAATGTTTTACCCTGTATTCTGCAACTGAAAAGGGTATCTGTTTTCTCAAATGAACCTAACAGGGAACACTGAAAGATGGTTCATCTTCTTTAGTTTAGTTAAAATGAAGTAAAAGTGGCTGCCATAGTTAACACTGACCGAAGGAGGACTAAAGGAAAATAACTTATGAATTCGACAATGTGCTCCTTACTTACTAAATACCTTTCTGCAAAGCCAACTAAAGACAATTGGAAATTTCTTAAGGTTGTCTACATTTTTCCATGAATACATTGAAAACGACCATTCTCTGGGAGGAATTTGGTCAGTTTATCAGTTGACTGACCCAACCAACTTTTAAGAGGACCTTTAGTCCCTGTATTTTAACAATGCACCCCTCTCTCCACCCTCAGAGCAAGATGAAAATCAGTACCGTTCTAACTTTGAGGCATTATTGCCAGTTTTTGCTTTTCTTTTCTTTTCTTTTCTTTCTTAGCAACAAGCAAGGGCTTATATAGCCTTGAGGTAGAAGGAAGAATGAAGAGGAAGCCCATTCCTCTGAGGTAAACTCTGTGTTTGAAAGGGAAACTGCCTTCAAATGCAGTCCTACCAGCCTTCGTTTTCAGAAAAAGCACATCCATCCGAAAACTGGGTGCATATCTCTTCTACCGCAGGCATTCTGAGTAGTACATAGAATGCAAGGACACAGGAGAAAACTCTGATCTTGAAGCCCCCATGGTGTATCTGGACAGACAAACACATATGCAATTACAACTCCTGTAAGATGTTTGTGCAAAGTGCTGTGGTAGCTGGTGAGAGGAGGTGACAACTAAATGTGTGGCAGGAGAGCAAGTGACAAGCTTCATGAATAGGTCAAGTTTCACCTGGGCCTTGAGGAATTCTAGGAACTTGCCCTGTAAAGTGAAGGCAACAATTTCAAGTGTAAAGAAGGTTCTATACAGCTGCTGTTCTCAGAGTTCATTAAATATTCAGGCAGGCACTGTTTGTCTTACAACCTACTTATAGACGGTCCCCACATTACTACTTGACTGAGACAATGTTAATGGCCCAAGAAATGGCTGTTGCAGTAGTTAAAAAAAATTCAAACCAGTTCCAAATCTAGGGACTCTCATGGTTGAGACCCAGTGGAATTTGGCTTCTCTGGGTAACAAGTCTACTTTATCCCCAGCAGGATCATATTTAGATTTGAATTAAGAAATTTGACATTTTTAGCCTTCTACTCTCATTATTTTTCACAATGACATACTTGGTCTCAGTTAATTGTGGCAGAGAAGTATTTAAATGCTGAAGTCTAGATAGTAAAGAGAAGGGACTAAATGGAGCCTAGACTTCTTGTGCTCAGAAGTCATCACTCCACTATAGTCTTCCATGGAGACGATGGCCCAAAAACCCAGTTAGCACCTATGAATCCAGAATCTCAGACGCAGGTCTAAGGTTTCTTTGACTCACCAGAGCATTTAAGAGTCCTACCGGCTGGGGGTGGTGGCCTCACAGCTGCAATCATAGCACTTTGGGAGGCCGAGGCAGGCGGACCACGAGGTCAGGAGATCGAGACTATCCTGGCTAACCCAGTGAAACCCTGTCTCTACTAAAAATACAAAAAATTAGCCAGGCCTGGTGGCATGTGCCTGTAGTCCCAGCTACTTCGGAGGCTGAGGCAGGGGAATGGCTTGAACCTGGGAAGCAGAGGAAGTTCTGCCTTAGTTTCTATCATGTCTTTTTTCCTCATCCTAAGGTCAGCTATTATGGAATAGTACATAAGTGAATCTTAAAACGTAGAATATTCTATTTAAAACCAAAGATTCCATAGCCTACTAAGGCACTTTAAAGAATAAAAACTTTCTCATCTTTCCAGAAAATTTATGGAGAATTTCTTTTCCCCAACTTTGTAGACATTACTCTATGTTTCTCAATCTATAGGCATATTAAGTTAGGTGAAGCTCAACCTCTTCCTATCTCTGCATATGAAGACTATGAAGAATCTCTATGTTGGTTAGAAGTTTTTGTCTTTTGTTGTTGTTTTTGCTAAGACCATGGGACCAGTTGCCTTCTGTGATTAATTATAATCTTTTAAATAAAATCTATGCTAAAAATGATCTTTTAACCTTTATAATTATATCATTAATGCTTTTTATATCTTAGTATCAGGATGAATTTTTTATGGATATTTCTAATAAGCATCTGTTGAAACTAACAGTAACAATAAAAGGGTAACAGATGTAGGAATGATGGAGTTGAAGCACAAAACGTGTAGAGGATGTTTTATAAAGGGTTGATGGGATTTAGAGGTCCTCAGCATCTGCCTCCACCCCTTGGTCCTAGTCCTAGAAGTCCCAGTATATTAATTAGCAGTATGATTTGCCATGTGAAATAATACTTGGAGCACTCATTAAATACTCATTATGTGTCAGGCGCTTTACATAATTTAAGTCTAATTTTCACAAACACATATTTATTACTGGGAAAACAGACTCAGAGGGCTCAAGAGACTTGCCTAGGGTTATAGATTCAACTTAGTGCAGAACGAGGATTTGAATCTATGTATATCTGAATTCAAAACCAGTTTATTTTTCCTTTTGTACCAAATTTCTATTTACAATATTTTTTAAGGTCAGAAGGAACTCAAGTCCAGCTCTTTCTTCCAGCTAAGTGGTTACAATCGGGTTGCTTAACCACCTTTTTTTTTTTTTTTTTTTTTTAAACACAAAACACAAATCTAAGTTATTCAAGACATTATAATGGCATTTCCATTTGCTTTAAAAGAGATCTTGCTACTAATAAGGGCCAGAGAAGAAATAGAGCTGCCTGACAGTTGGCCAAGTTGAAAGAAGGAGCATGAGAGAGAAGATTCTGTTGCAGGAGAAGTTTGAAATATATAATTTGGAGTCAGGGATATCTCTATTACAGGGATGTTCAACAGAAATACAATGCAGGCCAGAGATGTAAGCCACATGTGTAATTTAAAATTTCTTAGTATTCATGTTAAAAAGAATAAACAGGTGAAGTTATTTTAAATAATATGTAATCCAGTGCATCTAAAGGATTATATATTTCAACATATAGTCAATACAAAAAAATTCAATGAGATATTTTTACATTTTTGTATATGAAATCTTTAAAAAATTCTGGTGTATGTTTTATACTTAGTGCACATCTTTATTCAAAATAGCTACATTTCAAGTGCTCATCAGCAACGTGTGGCTGGAGATTACAGTATTGGAAAGTATGGACCTAAGTCATTTAAGAAGAAAACTTGAGCAGAGAAGGTGGTCCAAAAAAGCTTGCATAAAAATGAACTAATTTCACAATGAGGTGCTTTAGGTGTAAGAACTTACATACTGATGATTGTAGAAGTGTAAAAACTCCATCAACTGGTAGTGAGGTTAGAGGCCATAGAGGAATAGGGTGCAGTGGAATGAAGGGAGCAGTAAAACAAGCACTTGTAGAGCAGGGACTTTACATTCATTGTCTAACACTAATTCAGGGGTTGTTCTCCACATTGCACAAATGAGAAAGGTGAAGCCCAGAGAAATTCATTTACTTACCGATATTTCTACTTTCTACTTCCCTATGAATCTGTAACCAGAAAAAATGAATAGTTTGTACTTACTTTTTTCTCATTGTCTGTAGTTAAAAAATAATAATAATATGTAATCTACCAGTTGCCCTGAATCTATGTTGCAGATGTTAGGCAGACACAGAGGGTACTTGGAAAGGGCAAGGTGGAAAGAGGATAGAAAGCTTGAAAAGAACTATGTTTCAAAGACTGTGTAGCTACAACCCTTAAGCCTTTAAGGTGTTAATAAAGTCAGGAAGCCAGGCCGCAGGCAGCTGTTGTACTACACAGTTGTTATTCTAGGGACATTTACTTGCTGTTCTCTTGATACCGTGGGAGACAAAAAGCAAAGGACTGAGTTTGACATGTAGTCAGAGAGCATAGGTGAAAGAAACTGAAGAAACTTGAAAATGAGGTTGGTTAAGAATCCCAGGAGTTTCCCAATGGCCTGCTCTGGATACTTGAATACTAGAATAGATTCTTATCTGACTTGTACAATCTCAGGATGTCTCCTGGATTGTATTTTTAAATGCAAAATAATGGTCATAGTTTAAACGGCACAAGTGAAAAGCAGATAATCTGCATTTTGTGAGTATAACTTATAAAATGATCTGCTTATATCATGGTGGTGGTAAGATTGTTTCTCACATTATTTCTGTAAAGTCAACTCTTTATGACAACTTAGAGGAAAAGAAAAGGGGCATCAGGCAGCTCTAATAAGCTTTCTTTCATGAAAAGTGGCTAATAAGGAGAATCAAGCTATTCTCAGCTAAGGATCATTGCTGAGGAGAAAGAAGAACCAAATGAGCTGAAGAGTACTCAGGCTCTCTGAAAATGGAATCATAATGAATTCTTATTTCTATTTGGGTATTTTACCCTTAATTACTTAACTTATAAGATTATGAGAAAGTGTAAAAGTACACTATATGCATTCATTCAAAAATTCCTTCGACAACTTCCCCCCCCCGACCCCAGCATTTACTATGTGCCAAACCCTAGGCTCTGGTAACATAGTAGTGTCAATGAGAAAAAAAAATATCTTCTCCTCTACCCATCTGAGGTACATGGCTGAGACTCCTATAGTAAAAGATACAAGAAAAAAACAATACAAATTTGTTTAATATAAGTTTTACATGACACAAAAGCATCCATAAGAAAATAAAGATTCAAATAAATGGTTAAACCTGTGTATTTTTATTTAATTTTAATTTTTTTTTTTTTTTTTTTTTTTTTTTTTTTTAAGAGACAAGGTCTTGCTCTGTCACCCCAGCTGGAGTGCAATGGTACAATCATAATTCATTGCAATCTCGAGCTCCTGGGCTCCAGTGATCCTCCTGCCTCAGCTTCCTGTGTATTTCTATGCCACGTTCGGTGAAGAGTAAACAGTCATGGAGAAATATGATGCGGGGAAAGGTACGATTAAATGGTAATAAACTGGGAGAAACTTAGCAAGGACTGTTTGTTCAGATTCTTCTCTGTGACTTGCTTTCAGAGATAGGCATGTTCCTTTCCTCTTGGTACAGGAAGGAACCTCTCACATGAGGGTCTGTCTTATGACCTGCTTCAGGGGAAGGTCAGTGTATTAGGCCATTTTTTGCATTACTGTAGAGAAATACCTGAGGCTGGGTAATTTATAAAGGAAAGAAGTTTAATGGACTCCTGGTTTTGCAGGCTGTACAGGAAGTGTGGTGCTGGCATTTGCTGCTGGTGAGGGCCTCAGGAAGCTTACAATCATGGAGGAAGGTGAAGAGGGAGCAGGCCCATCACACGGTGATAGGGGGAGCAAGGGGAGGGGAGAGGTCCCAGACTTTTAGCCAGATCTCATGTGAAATAAGTGAGGAAGAACTCACTCATCACCAAGGGGAAGGTGGTAAACCATTCATGAGGGATCTGCCCTCAGGATTCAACCCCCTCCCACCAGGCTGTACCTCCAACTTGGAGAATCACATTTCAACATGAGATTTAGAGGCGACAAACATTCAAACCATATCAATCAGAAAATCCTTCTTAGGTTTTATGACTTACTTCAGGGAAGAAGGGTAGCGGAAGGTCAGAGAGATCTTCCTGCATCTACTTTTTCTCAAATTCCTTTGGTTTAAAATATTTAATACGCTAAGATGCCACACTTTGGGGTGGCATGTCCTGAACTCCGTCAATAGTGTTGCAAAGGTTGCTAGCTGATCTCTGGACCCATGTCCTCTGCTTGGAAACACAATTAGACTACATGTCCTAACCTTCTTTGTGGCAGGGTGTGGGTATATGACTGAGTACTAGCCAGCGGAATATGGGAGAAAGCGTTACCCCTGCTTCTGCTGTTTGTGATTCTTCAGGATCTTTCCCCTACCGTGGTGACCTTGGAAGCTGCATTGAATATGGTGGAACCACTCTATAGAAAGAGGCAGAATCACCAATTAGAGGAGAGCAATAAGAACACTGGTGTTAGACTTGAGATGAGCTAGAAATAAACTTCTATGTTACAGCCGCCAGTGCTACCTTAACTAATAGACGTACGAGCAGTGAACTTGCTCTGTGCTCTCTTGGTCTTACAATCTAACAGGAAACGACAATAAATAAGCAAACCACATAAACAGAGACATTTGGTTTATAGATGAAAATGTTACAGCCTAGACATTGAAGAAGACAACATAAATATTTTAGATTTATACAAAAGATTAAAACAGATGATATGAAAACAATTGACAACTTCATTTTTTATCTTGTTTATTTTTTGAGCTGGGGTCTTGTGATGTTGCCAAGGCTGGACTCTTAACTTCTGGACTCAAGCAATACTCTTGCCTCAGTCTCTCAGGTAGCTAAGATTACAGCCGCATGCCACCTAATTTACGTTAGAATAAAGTATCTCTTTTTCTTTTTATCCTGCCTCCTTTCCCCTTTTCAGCACATACACTGACCTCTTTACCAAGTAAAGTCTGTATTTTGAAACAGTGATAGACTCCAAAGCATGTAGAATAAAAGAAATCAGATCATCTTAGAAATTTCAGTTCACTGTTCTCTTTACCGTATGACAATTCTCTTATAAAAAAAAAACTGTGACTGCATCTTTTTCTGAGCAATAATGAAATATTGGTTAGCTTTTTAATTGTCTCCCACACGCATGAATAGACATGCTGAACGCACAGCCTAGTGGTAGAGCAACAGAAAGATGCTGAAGCGGTAATTAAAGAGGTCTAATATCTGCTCCTAATTACTTAGTGTTAGTTAAGGTAGCTACTTCTGGGGCCTTAGTTTCCTCATGTACTAAATTGGAAGTTTGGCTAATTGACCTGTAAGATTCCTCCCAGTTCTCACATTTCCAGCTTCCAATTTTTTTTATTTTTTTTATTTTTTATTTTTTATTTTTTTTCAGGGGATAGAGACAAAAAGCTGGTAGCAGTGTGGCTTCAATGCAGTGCCTGGGAGACATTCTGCATGGTTTGCAGGTTTCAAAGATGCAACTCAGTATGTGAGCTGTTACAGGCCTGACATGCCATCCAGAAAAAGATGGCTACAGGGACATTGGAAGAATCCAGATGATGCAGGGATTCTGTTCGAATTATCCAAAAAACTGCCCAGGAAGACGTGCGCTTCCATTATGGTCCATTTGCTTCATTTGACCCCTCTACTTCTGAAATAGGTAAAGTAGGTTACACACACACACACACACACACACACACACACACACACACACACATTCTGATTCCCCAAAGCTCTGAGCCTTCTGTGTCTTTGAAGCTTCAACCTTTCAAAATAAAAACTATATTGTTTTTAACAACTGGGTCTCTCTCTCCAGCTTCCTACCCCCTGCCCAGATTCTGTCTTCTCCGGGTTCTACCCCAGTCCCCTCTCAGCTGTCTGGCTCCTGCTGTTGTGCATTGTGATTTAAGGAACTCTATGCTTTCCTTTCCTTACCATGGTGCCTTTGATTCAGATACAGACAGATGCATTATTGATCAGATTTTGGCTGCTGCTCTTAGCTTGCTGGTGCTGTACTAGTAACTAATAAGCTAGTAAGAGAAGACGAGGGAGGAGAGCCGACCGACCTCCTTTTAAAAACCAAGTGGATGACAACTCCACAGCCTGCATCTGGGAACTTTTAATAAATGCTACGTGCTTTCCTGTTAGAATCCCTTTGGTCATTTGGTCAGGCAACTTCACTGTGCACAGGCTGCGTGGTCCATATACCAGGTAGTGAAGGGCTGCTTGGATGAAGAAAATGATATTGTCATATAGGGAAGAACATTCTTTGTTTCACAGTGCGTAAGTAGCTGTTTTTTTTTTTTTTTTTTTTTTTTTTTTTTCCCTAAATGTTCCACATAGACATCAAAGTATTCATTTTGTACTAGATTTTCTATAATCCTATTTAGTATTTGCCACCAACCTACGATGAAGCTATATCATTCCACATGAGGATATTTAGGTTGAGAAAACTCATGCACTGAGCACTATGTAAGTTCTCTACCTCTCTTTGTTGAAATGAATCAGGTTAACCTCCCATCTAAAGATCATAGCTGAGGCCGGGCGCGGTGGCTCACGCCTGTAATCTCAGCACTTCGGGAGGCTGAGGTGGGTGGATAACAAGGTCAGGAGATTGAGACCATCCTGGCTAACACGGTGAAACCCCGTCTCTACTAAAAATACAAACATTAGCCGGGCGTGGTGACGGGCTCCTATAGTTCCAGCTACTCTGGAGACTTAGGCAGGAGAATGGCGTGAACCGAGGAGGCGGAGCTTGCAGTGAGCCTAGATAGCACCACTGCACTTCAGTCTGGGTGACAGAGTGAGACTCCATCTCAAAAAAATAAAAATAAATAAATAAAATAAAAATCATAACAGAGCCATAAGTGAAGCTCAGGTCTTCAGACTCTTAACCTATATCCTTCTCTCCTTCTCCAGAGACTGGAGGCTGCTCTGCTGGCAATTATCTCCTGCTACTGATTCTTCAACACATTTTTTGAGCCCTCAGAGGGATGACTGAAAAGGATACAAGACAAGACTTCTTATCTTACCCAAGGTTCCTCCTTTTTTATTTAATTAATTTTTTTGAGACGGAGTCTCATTCTGTCATCCAGCCTGGGGTGCAGTGGCACGATCTCAGCCCACTGCAACCTCTGCCTCCTGAGTTCAAGTGATTCTCCTGCCTCAGCCTTCCAAATAGCTGGGATTACAGGCGCCCACTACCATGTCCAGCTAATTTTTGTATTTTTAGTAGAGACGGGGTTTCACCATGTTGGCCAGGCTGGTCTCCAATTCCTGACCTCAGCTGATCCGCCCAACGCAGCCTCCCAAAGTGCTGGGATTACAGGCGTGAGTCACCATGCCTAGCCAGTTTCCTCCTTCTTTAAACATTCAAAGTCCCTATGTCAAACTATCAGATTTTCAGTGTTCATGCCCTTTAACTCAACAATTCTACCATTATAGTTATAGTTCTGCTTGAAAAAGTGTGTGCATTCGTGGTGTACATGTACACAGACATATACATACAAGCATGATTATACTAAACTGTAACAGCAAAACCTGAAAAAAACTCAGAGAGTACTTAAATAAATTATTGTATATCCACAGACTTGAATACTATACAGTTATTGGAAAAATGAAGATACACAAATCATAATTTTGAAAAATGTCTAGATTCTATTATTAAATGAAAAGCATTTATATAGGCTAAACTCTTTTTTTTTTAATCTATCTACTACCTATCTATCCATCCACCAATCTATTTATTTACCTGTCTATCCAGTCATTCGTCCATCTAGCTACCTATGCTGGTTTATGTATAAGCATTTTTATATTTGCTGAGGGTGTAGATAAAAATCTATTAACAATAACTGCCACTGGGGAGAGTGACCATGGTAAGGAGAAACTTACATTTTATAGTTTACCTTTGTAAGCTTTTAAAATTTTCTAACTTTGTGCAGATATTGCTTTTATTTTTAAAAGGATGTCACGTCAACTGAGGTTAACTGGGCTCTGATATTTTAAAGAATTTTATTTCTATGTTTCAATATCTTTATAGGGCTTTTTAAAAAATGCCCTAATATTGAGGACTTAATAGCTATATATATGCGTATATATACATATGTGTATATGTGTGTGTATATATACGTGTGTGTATGTGTGTGTATATATATGTGTATGTGTGTGTATATATATACACATATGTGTATATATATATGGTGCCAGTCATCTTTTCATAAAAATGAGTTTTGAAAGACAAAAAGACAGTTGTGGGGCCCTAATTCCCTTAACAGTGAGTGGAGACCTAGGGGATCAAAGGAAACAATGTGGAGGGAGAGAGGGGCAATGTAGAACTATGAGCTTCTTTTTTTTTTTTTTTTTTTTTTTTTTTTTTTTTGAGACGGAGTCTTGCTCTGTGCCCCAGGCTGGAATGCAGTGGCGCGATCTCGGCTCACTGCAAGCTCCGCCCCCCCGGGTTCACGCCATTCTCCTGCCTCAGCCTCCCGAGTAGCTGGGACTACAGGCGCCTGCCACCTCGCCCGGCTAATTTTCTTGTATTTTTAGTAGAGACGGGGTTTCACCGTGTTAGCCAGGATGGTCTCGATCTCCTGACCTCGTGATCCGCCCGTCTCGGCCTCCCAAAGTGCTAGGATTACAGGCTTGAGCCACCGCGCCCGGCCAACTATGAGCTTCTCTGTGCTGCACAGAGGTGATGGGAGGGAGGGTTGTACTGAAAATTAGGGAAATTGGATTCTAGCCCTGCTCCACCATTTACTTCTCTCCTGTGCATGCCACTTAACCTCTTCTAACCTCAGTTTCTTCATTTATAAAATAAGGAAATTGTTTTGGATGATTTCAGAGGTGCCTTCTAGCTCAGAAATCTGTAAAATTCTATGAAACATCATTCTTTCTGCCACCACATAATTGGCAAGATGTGGTAATGAAATAAGGAATAAAATTCATCTATCAATGCACATTTTTCTCCGTCTTATAGATGCAAGTAGTTGACAGGTCTTGTTTTTTCCACTTCTCACTTACAATCTGGATAAGAGGAGATGGAATTTTTTAGTGTGTGGTACCTTATATTTTGTCTGACCCAGCCCACCTGTTTTTTAAAAAGTATTTTGGGCCCTCTAATGTTATGTATTCCAAACCTACAGAGATAAAGACAGTCTGACCTGGTCCCCGTCACTCCAGCAGAATGGCACGTGCCCTCATCCTTTTACGCACTTAGCTTGTGGTTATGGAAGAGACAAAGCTGTAAGCTTACATAATCACTATTTAAGGATGTGACATTTGAAAGCCAGTGCAACTTGAGAAATATTTCTTGAGTATCTACCATGTATTTGGCAGTGCTAAGCATTATATATTCAGAGATGAAGGCCCTACTTTGAAGAAGACAGGAGTCTAAACACAGAAGAATTAACACTTGTGTTACAACAATACATCTAAAACCAGGCAGAATGATCAGAGCTATGGATGTACAGAGGAGAGGCCATTTAGCCCGAGGAAAACTCTTTTGAGCTGGGCCTTAAAGGCAAGTAATTGATATCTAGGACATTCTTTTGCTAACAGTTTCATACCTTAATGTAGCAAGGAAAATGTCTCCAACCCTCCCCATGTGACAGCTCCAGAGCTGTGCAAATATGTGGAGAGCAAGTACATCCTTGGGAAATGAAGGATAAAGAAGAACCCAGGAATAGTAGAGTTGGTCTGGAAAAATGAAAGACTAAAGGAGTGGTGAGCAAGCCAATAGAAGAATGGGCCCTGAAAGTAAGTAACAAGGAGGCAGAACAAGGGAGGGATGGGTGAGACCTTGGGGATGGGCAGTGCCTCTTAGATGTTGCAGGTTTCATTCCAAAATGGTCTTGTTTTCCTTATTTATTGAGAGACTGGGTTTCATTGGCCATCCCTCAATAACTGCTGCTAAAATTCACCTCCTTTCATATATAGGCCCTCCTCACCTACAAGCTGTCATGAACAGAGCACATTTTGTCCTGAAGCCTTGGCTAAGTGGAACAAACTTTGCAGTAGCAGTAAAGCACAGGCACCCTGCTGGGGTGAAGATGAATGGAAATGCAACTAGGAAATATTTCACAACCAGGTGCAAATAGATGGAGAAAGGAAAGAAAATATTTCTATCATGAAGTGATTTACACTAGATTTAGACTAAGACTCACAGCCAAGTGCAGCAAACAGCTGGAAGTCACATGTGAAAGTACAAATACTGTATTTTTTTTCTTCAAGTAACATGACAGTTTAAGTCAAACCAGCAAATACTTTTTAATGATATTATTGCTCCCAAAATATTTACATTCCTTGATTTATTTAGTTTTCTCCCAATAAAGTGAGAGTCAGAATTGTTGGAGTACCAGGGTCGGGAAGAGGAGGACATGATTTTAATGGTTGATCAGTGACTATTTTTTATTGGGTAATAAATTAAGGGGCTCCACATCTTTCTAAATCTAAAAGTATTTTCCACCAGCCTGTATTTCTGAGGCCTGAGTTGTCTTGTATATAAGGGTGGTAAATTGGCGTAAAGATTCTATTCAAATGTCAATTAACAGTCCAATACCTCAAGCTATTAACAGATGTGTTCTGCAAGGCACTTTGCGAAGTCACTAAGTAGAAGGAAAAATTTTGGTTTGTGATTGCAAAGAAAAAAATCAAGGTAAAATAATACTCTATTTTGATGCTTAATAATGTCTAAAAAAGAGAAGATGCATTAATGACAGATATTGTCTAATTATTTTAGGTGTTAACTGGGGGTCTAAGAAATATTACTGAGCCTTGAGTAATTTTCAAGTTATTGTTAGAATATCTGAAATCTTTGAAAAATGGGGTCTTGTGTTTTCAGTGCTAGAGGACTAATATTCTCTGCTCTTTCAGATTCTCTACATATGTGGTTTCATTGGTTGAGCGGCAGAGTGCCCTGAATCTACATAATTATAAGCCACATTATCACATGGTTCCAACTTTATTATTTATGCAGAATTAAGGACTTCATATATACTTGTATTCATTTATTGTACAGATCACAAAGTGGAATGTTCAAGGTCTTATTCAAGGCCTTTCATTGAGTTGTAACGATAATGCTAAAGGAAAATCAAAAATAAAACTCTGAGCTTTCAATTCTCAGTCCAATGTTTCCTGTAGATCCTACTGTTTCTGAAATACCCAAGAGTAGAATTCTAGAGCATGCCTCATCAGAGAAATCACAATTTGTAGAGAAAGCAAAGTTTTTAAAGGTATCCAACTGGCAAATCCATCCCTTCTCCTTGGCTTCTTTTCAGCCCCTGGAGCTGCCACATTAACAAGCTGTGTGATTTCACATGGACTGTGTGATTGGCAACTTGACAGGCAATCTAAGGCCACCTGAAAACACAAGGGAGCATGCTCGTGCATATGTCCCAAAAGCAATTCTGGAAGTTAAGATAAATAAATAAATGAGAACTGTAGTAATAAAACTTCACTTTATCGCTTTCTGCCTTTAGTAACCAATCTAATATTTAATAAATGAACAAGTACTTACTTCAAAAACATCATGTAGCCGGGCGCGGTGGCTCACGCCTGTAATCCCAGCACTTTGGGAGGCCGAGGCGGGCGGATCACAAGGTCAGGAGATCGAGACCACGGTGAAACCCCGTCTCTACTAAAAATACAAAAAATTAGCCGGGCGCGGTTGTGGGCGCCTGTAGTCCCAGCTACTGGGGAGGCTGAGGCAGGAGAATGGCGTGAACCCGGGAGGCGGAGCTTGCAGTGAGCCGAGATCGCGCCACTGCACTCCAGCCTGGGCGACAGAGCGAGACTCCTTCTCAAAAAAAAAAAAAAAAAAAAAAAAAAAAAAAAAAAACATCATGCAAGAAGCTATGGAATGTAGAGACAAATAACGAAATGGCTCCTGCTCTCAAGCTGCTTGTGATTCTATCTTAAGACATTCTTGTCTTTGGCCACTGAAATGTAAAAGATCTATTTTCACCTTATCTCAGAATCCTCAGATATTTTCACTTGAGCTGGGATGTGATTCATGCTGTTTTGGCTACGGTCAGTATAAAATGTGTGCTCCTTTTTTTTTTTTTTTTTTTTAATCCGAGTCTCCCTCTGTTGCCCAGGCTGGAGTATAGTGGCATGATTTCAGCTCACTGCAGCCTCCACCACCAGGGTCAAGAGATTCTCCTGCTTCAGCTTCTCGAGTAGCTGGGATTACAGGCATGTGCCACCATGCCCAGCTACTTTCTTTGGTACTTTTAATAGCGATGCAGTTTCACCATCTTGTACAGGCTGGTCTTGAACTCCTGATCTCAAGTGATCTGCCAGTACTCCTTATTTTATATAAATATTAAAAGATACCATAAGATAATTGGTGTGAGCTGCCCTTCCTGACACAAGTCTAGACATATTTGTACACATTGGTGCTGAAAAGGTACCAGACTGTCCCAACTCTACCTGTGGCACTTAATGGAGGGGAAGCAATTCATGTCAAGATGCAGGGTGATTTTATCAGATGAATCTGAATGGATTTTCATAGAAGATAAAGGACATAAAGAGGAGTAGAGATGAAGTAGTGTATTCCTTGAAATATGCTAGTCCTCTTAGGCAGAAAAAGCTGCTCTCCTGAAGACGGGAGTTTGGGACCAGTGATGGCCATGTAGGATGAAACCAGAGATCTGAGATCATTTTCTGAGTCATTTGTGGACATCGTATTAGTAGATGTGCCCTTATCTAACTACTCAACTGATTCTGATAATATGCTATTATTGGCATAATATGGTATTTTTTAAAAAAAAAAACCTGAAGGCAAATGTATACTTTTATAAATCTTGGCACCCTCAGGATGTCCTGGTATGGATAAGTTATTATGTATAATCTTCCTGATTTTAGGGATACTATAATTCTGATGCTTAGTTATACTATTACTCCATATAAAAGTATTCAAAATAATGCTATAGCAATAGAAGTGCTCATTTTGCGCAAAATGAATTGTCTTGCACATAAACTTGCCAAGTTTCAACCTCTAATAGAAAGATATTAATGCTGTGCTTCACTTTATGTAATGTGAACCTGAACATTATGAGTAAATATTTCTGCAAATATCAAAGCGTGTAAAATACACTGTGAAAGTTGACTAAAACATTTTCATGGAATTCGAAAACTTTTACTAATAGTTGATTCTGCTGCAGGCATTGAACTAGCTCGTATGAATTTACAGATAAATAAAACTTGGTTCCTGTCGTCAAAAATCTTTGTTTATGTAAGACAGAGAAGCATGAAAAAAAAAAAAAAAAGTCAAGATCACATGCTGAGTGCAAAGACAGACAGATAGTATGAGAGAACAAAGGAGCGACTTGTTCACCTTATGGAGATCAGTAAATTTCTGCAAGAAATGGCTGAACTGAGTCTTGAAGAAAGAGCAAAGATTCTTAAAGAATTCTTTCATCCAGTAGTTTTTTTTTTTTTTTTTTTTTTTTTTTTTTTTTTTTTTTTTTTTTTTTAGACAGAGTCTCCCTCTGTAGCCCAGGCTGGAGTACAGTGGCGTGAACTCTGCTCACTGCAACCTCTGCCTCCTGAGTTCAAGCGATTCTCTGCCTCAGCCTCCCAAGTAGCTGGGACTACAGGTGCCCGCTACCACGCCTGGCTTTTTTTTTTTTCCAGTAGAGTTGGTGTTTCATCATGTTGGCCAGGCTGTCTTGAACTCCTGACCTCAGGTGATCCACCCCCTTCGGCCTCCCAAAGTGCAGGGATTACAGGCGTGAGGCACTGTGCCTGGCCATTGTTCTTCATTTTACTTATATTATTTGTGTAACCTTGGCCAAGACACACCTTAAATTCTAACTCTTCAATTGTGAAAGGGAATTAGAAGCGAACTCATCACTCAGCAGGTCGTTTGTTAAGGGCAGTTCCATGCTGATAATCTATATATTCTTTGTTTTTTGTATTTGTTCTTATGCAGTTTTAAAAATATAGTAAGTGTTCTGAATGCAAAGCATCCTGTCTTGGGTTTATATTGTAAATAATATCAGTGCATTGGTATGTTTAACCTGAAAATATAAGAAATGAGCATTAGCAGTGTTGGGAATAAGTTTTATTAAGTCTACACCAATCTGGGAGAAAAGAGCAGTGCATTTGTTTCCATGCCTATATTAATGAAAATGGTTATAAAATAGGGAGGGGATGACCTCCTGGAGAGAAAAAAGCCCAGCGATCACAATATATCACACTCTGCCTTCTGAGAAGTGGCTGTGACTACATGTCTATTATCTTGGTGTATCAATTTTCACTCTCAAATGTGTTCCTCTTCATTAGCATATTAGTGGAGAAAGTTTGTATTGAATTGATTTGCATTTATTTTCCTTCAGCTTTTTTTCTGTGGGGTGTAGGGTGAGGAGGATATTGATGGGACTTATGTGAATACAAAGGTTCTGAATGAAAAGGCCTTTTAGTCACCTGTGCAAATAATCATATCTCTTGTGGAAGAGCGTATTGAGTATGGGGCCAGGAGACTATGCCCAGCATTATCTGTACTGTGTGGCAAAGGACAAAGGTTCCTAAATTCTCCCATAGTTCCTCAGTTCCCCACATGTAAAACATAATGATCTGTGTGTATTAAGGTAGGCTTTCACTCTATTTTGTTTGGGTTGTTGAGTCATTAAAACGTATGTTATTGATTTAATAAAGAATCCAAGATGAGGAAAAATATCTCACAAATACATTAATTAGAATTACACTGACTATTCATATATGGAGGAAAACCAACAGTGCTAATGAACTGTTTTGAGTGATAGTTGCCTTCCCCAAGATTTGGTAGTATCAAAATGAAAAACAAGAACCCTTCATGGAGACAGAGTAAGGGAGCGTTGATACACGCATTGCTGTCTACTGAAGCTCAAAGATATTGAATTAATTAGCCTTTGGGCTGTCTCTAAATGTTCATCTTATTTTTTTTTTTCCTTTTCCCTTAACTGCTGCATAGTACATGAAGAATCTTAATTTGCACATGCTAATGTACCTTCATAAAGATCTCCTTTGGAAAGCTCTTTAAAATGTTGAAGCAGCCTTAACTGTAATGCTTTATAAAGCTTCTGATTTTAAAAGCAAAATGTATGAATCGAATTTTCTTAAAATTTTAACCTGTCAAGCTTTCATCAGTCATTGGTGATTTTTAAACAGATTTTTTTAGGCCAGGGGTGGTGGCTCACGCCTGTAATCCCAGCACTTTGGGAGGCCAAGGCTGGCAGATCACCTGAGGTCAGGAATTCAAGACCAGTCTGGCCTACATGGTGAAACCCCATCTCTACTAAAAAATATAAACATTAGCCCGCTGTAATGGCAGGCACCTGTAATACAAGCTACTCGGAAGGATGAGGCAGGAGAATCGCCCGAACCCAGGAGGCGGAGTTTGCAGTGAGCTGAGATCGCACCACTGCACTACAGCCTAGGCGATAAGTGTGAAACTCCATCTCAAAAAACAAAAACAAAACAAAACATTTTTTAGTAGGGATGTTAGTTTACAAACTCTGATCAGTTTTGGAACTCAGACATAACAGCTAAGGTGCCTGATTCATTTCTAATACCAAGTATACATCTGATGGCCTCTATGGTGGAAGGCTTTTTTTTTTTTTAGTAGATTTAGAAAAGAGAAATACATATATTCCTTTTCCCAAATTCACAATCTCAAAATATCAGATATATATTGAAAAAGGAATAACATTCTTTTAACAAGGGTATAGATGTTTCTGACTAAACAGTAAATCTTCTATCAGGTAGATAGACCAGTCCCTGTTTCTCAGCATGTAATTGACCCTAGGAAAGTAGCACAGAGCAGACAAGGCTCTAGGGTTTTGCTACCTCCAAACAAGCTCCTGCGCATTCATGCACAGTTGGCTTCTGATATGTATTTATTTTATTGTTCAGAGTACTACATCTTTCCCAATCATTGAGATCTAATATTGAGGACCTCTTTTTTTTTTTTTTTTTTTTTCTGAGAAAGTTTTGTGCTGAAGGAAAGAGAGCAATCTTTGGAATCAGAGAGACCTGGGTTCAAATCCCAGCTTCCTTATTTTGATTTGAGGCACCAGTAAAAATGAAAATATAAGTCTATCAAGGTATAAATATATCATATAAACCAGATACACACACACACACACACAGGTTTATACTCATACATATCATACATATGTGTATCTGTATATATATGGAATTTTATGTATATATATAATTTTGCTAATTATATAATTATATACTTTTTGCTGATTATATGTATAAAACCCTAGAACAATTTGAGTTTGAACTGTACAGATCTACTTACACATAGATTTTCTTCTGCCTCTGCCACCTCTGAGACAATAAGATAAATCCCTACTCTTTCTTCTCCTTCTCAATGGGAAGATTATGAGGACAAAGACATTTAATGATGATCCACATCCATGTAATGAATAAATATATTTTATATTACTAATGAATTTCTCCATAACATTTTGTTTTCTCTAGCTTACCGTATGGAAAGAATACAGTATATAATACATATGACATACAAAGTATATGTTGACTTTTATGTTATTCGTAAGGCTTCTTGTCAAAAATAGATTATTAGTACAGTTTTTAGACAGTAAAAAGTTATATGCAAAATTTCAACTGCACCATACCTGCCTAGCCTCTTAGGCCATGGTCACACCTCAAATGCATCTCTGAATTTACTTCATAGCATCGCTAACCCCAATATTGTGCAAGGCTCAACTGTATACATCTATCTATATATACATATATGTGTGTGTGCATGTATATACATATAATCACACATATATACATCTATACATCTCTCTCTATATATATATCTTGCTAGTAATACATATATATTTATCAGATTTGTAAAAGCAATTAGTGCAAAGCCTAAAATAATGGATATTTAAGTTTTTTTATTTAAATTTCTTACTTTATTCCTAGAATCTTATCAACTAATCAGTCTTTTTATTGATTCTTCCTTTGAAATGGCTTTTGTATCTCTTAGTTTTCATTGCTACTACTTAAGCCCAAATATTAACTATATTATACTTGTGTTATTCTAATAACAGCTACTGTTCTCTTGACTGAATTCTTGTTGCCTTTAAAATGAATTGATAAATTCCAATTAAACCAATTTCAAAAGTATATTCATCCTGTCACTTCTCTATTGCAAATACTCAGAAGCTCCCTAGTGTTGACAAGATAGACTTTACAGCTTCAAAAACTTGTACAGTTTGGCCATAATCTGTCTTCCCAATGACTCTCCCATTAGTCCTTATCATGAAATTTTTACCCAAAAGCAACTGGCAACCATTTAGTGGGTCAAATTTCCCCAAATAGTAGATCAGGAATTATTCTGGGCACCATAGCTTAATTCTCACCTCCTCTGAGATGCATCTACTACCATACGTGGCTAGCCTCCTTAGGCCATACCCACACCTCAAAAGCATCTCTGAAATCACTCCAGAGTCAGATTCAGCTAGTAAGTATCAAGTAAATTCTAAATGCCAAGCATTGTGCTACATGCTATGTTAAATCATTTAATCATCTTTATAATCCAGTGAAACTGGTGATGTGATCTCCATTTTATGAATTGGATAACTGAGGCTCAGGGAGAGCTTTAACAAGTAGAGTATCGTAATTATTTGTTCCTCTTTTCCCCTAAAATAGTAACATTCATTTATTCTTTATCTATGTACTAATTCATTCAACCATTTCAATGTTCATAGAGTCCTTACGTTTCATGCATTTTTCTAAGTCCTGTGTCGATCTGTATTGCAGCTGTTCAATAGATATTTTTCTGCCTTCAACTGTTAAAGCTGCATGGTCCCTGTTCTGATGACTTTGTACAGCCAGGCTTTCTGAATCAGAACCTAAAGCATCCCTTTTGAGCTGAGGAATTTGTCCTATTGTCATTATCAGAGACAAAAACTGAGTTTTCTCCTAACTATATTTTCAGCAGTTATCCTGGTTCATGGTTGATGTTCAGCAAATAATTTATTAATACATACATACATGCAAACATAGTAACTGTTCAATTAAACTTTGTGTAATGAATGAATGAACAATTGTGAGTTTGATCTGTTGCCCTTTTCCAATTTCTCTGTAACTTTCGTCTTCCAGATGATTTTTTTTTTCTTTTTTCCAGGGAGGAGAGAAATCTGGGGAATTGGATGCAGGCCTATGTACTGAGCAATGAATCAACTTGCAGGAAGCTTGTGACAAGCTCAGGTAGCATAAATTATTTCCATATAGCACTACTACCATGTGGGGCAAAACTGAGGTTGGACCTCATTCGTATAGTATAAGGTCTCTATCTTTCCACACCAATGTTACCTGATTTTAACCTAAATAACTGAAAATTTGATAAGATGAAAGAGAAGAGGGATGAGCAATAGCTGTCGTTGTTCCAGGCTTTTATTAAAATTGTACTTTTAAGAACCCATGTCATTTATGTGTTCTTTTATCAAGAGTTCTGATAGAGTGTGAGGTTCAAATGGAATGCATGACACAACAGGCAGCCATAAGGACAGTGAGGGCTTTGAACGGGAGGAGGTGCGGAGGCTGTGTGGAAAAGCTCCAGGCAGTTGGGAGAGGTACAAAAGGGAAGAGGCCACAAAAGAACTGTGCCCATGTGCCCAGATCAAAAAACACTCTGCTGACTCCTGGCACAGAGATGAAATGTCACAGCCCCTCTTTGACTCTTGACCTGTAGAAATGCAGACTCCAGTCACACAAATACATTTTTTGATGACTCTAGGCCAGTCTGCATTTGGGCTGGTCCCCTACCACGTCAGAGAAAGACATCAGACTGTCTTTCTCATGGGCAACAGGCCACTGAGGTTCCGAGGAATGCTAATGATCTCTCCCTGGGGCAGTTTGCCTTCTTTCTTTCAGAGTGTGATTATTTTAGGCAACATCTCTTTTGAGGACATAGCTTAAGGCTTAGCTTCAAATTAGACTTTTCACATTGATATATGGTTTGGCTAATGTCCCCACCCAAATATCATCTTGAATTGCAGCTCCCGTAATTCCCACGTGTTGTGGGAGGAATCCAGTGGCAGATAATTGAATTGTGGGGGCAGTTTCCCCCATACTGTTCTCATGGTAGTGAATAAGTCTCACAAGATCTGATCGTTTTATAAGGAGTTTCCCCTTTCACTTGGCTCTCATTTTCTCTTGCCTGCCACCATTTAAGATGTGCCCTTCACCTTCTGCTGTGATTGTGAGGCTTCCCCAGCCACGTGGAACTATGAGTCCATTAAACCTCTTTTTCTTTATAAACTACACAGTCATGGGTATGTCTTTATCAGCAGCATGAAAACGGACTAATACACACCTCATATTTGCACTATCCCAACAAAAAAATGTCATCTAACATTAACATCCCAGAGAAGCTAGCAATCTTGAGAGAGACAAAGAGGAGAATCTTACTCCTCACCTCCTTCCTCTCGAAGTCCTAACCCCAGCTATGTCTGCCCATTGTGTTAAGGGTTCCATTTGGTCCTTACACTCTATCACAACTCCTATCTCTGTGGGTCCTCCTTAAAGTGAAAGTTAACATTTTTCAGGGTGGCTGTACAGATGGCATGGCATCAACAAACAGAACACATTTTGAAGAATATACCAGTAATTCTATGCATTTTTTGACTACTTGCCTTTTTATCATTTTCCCACTCAAGAAAATGGATCAGAACATAAAGGACTAAGAATGACATTATTATAGGAATTACCTTGAATCTGTTCAAATTTATGAAAAAAAGTATTTTCAAGCTTTTATACCTCAATATTACATACATTATTTGTAGACACCTTACAACTGGTGTTGACAACATTCACTAGAATTTAGCGTGAATGAACAATTTATAGTGTCATACTTGTCTAGAAGGCTATTCTGTATGTTTATGTTGCTAAGTTTGTAGGAAGTCCATGCCCCAGTGTATCCTTACACTGGGCAATTGTTTATGATGTTTTTTAACATCTTGATTCTATGGAATACCAGGGAACACAGAAGAGGGAAAGTCTACTTAATTTAAGGAACACTGAAATTTCCATGGCTTTCTGCCAGCCAGAACACCAGTGAGAAAGACCCAGGACAGCAAAGTGATGACAAAAAGAGCCAAGAGCCATTTATAGAGAGAGTTAATAAGCATATGCTAGTGAATCAGTTTTCATTTCTTCCACCAGAGGATTATTGGATTTCAAGTGCTTAGGAAAGAGTGAGTTTGAGATCTGCTCATAACTTCAAATTAGTTCATATGGATATTTTAGGTGTTTGGGGAAAAATCAAGAACAGTACTTTCATGGTTTTTAAATCCTAATTGGACTCTCCTAGTCTGAAAATATTGGGACGCTGAGCCAGTTGAAGGCAGTAGCTAATGGAGCATCTAAGATTATCTCTAAACTTACAGAATTTGCTCTCACGCTTCTCTCTGTCTGCACAAGAAATCAAAGACTAACCATAATCATGGCAAACAATCCATGGTTCTCTTGCTCACCCTTTAGTATCATCTTGCATGTATTATGTATGGTACTCATCTAATATTAGCAGTTGACATTGTTAACTATGGTAAAATGATGATTGGAAGTAAAAATTAAAAATAGAATATAGACTTACCAAATTAGAAGCTTAATGAGAAAAGATCTCTTCCTCATTAAAATTTTTCCTGTCTCTTCTGAACCAATTTTTGTGCCTCCTACTGTTACGCCCATTTGATTCTTCAAACTAAGCTTTAAGGAAAAAGTTCCACCATTTATTAAGAAGGTCCAATTATTTCACTAATAAAATGACTAATTATGTCAAAACCTATGTAATATACCTGTATACTTTTTCCCTGAAATGAGATTGGATTAACATAGCTCTTCCCTGAAGGAAAGTAGTTGAACATAGTATCAGCTACCTTTAACTAGTGAGGTCAACCCTGCCTAAAATTAGATATTTATAATTCTAGGCCAGATGAGGGTTTATAGTAACACAGTATAAAATTATCTCTAATGTAAAATAATAAGCAAGTTTTAAAAAATCCATTATAATATCCTTGATCAGTATTTATCTTGTGGAACTCTGCTTTAAGACTGTTAAAAGCAGTTCACACTTGAGCGATATTTATTCAACAGAGCCTCCCTGGACAATAATAAATAGGTGAGCTTAACAAACATCAGTGACCATCATAAAAGTAATAACCATTGTCCAGTCTGGACTGGTAGAGAATTGACATGTAAAGCAAGTGAGATAGGAGCTAATCACTTTTGAAGAATCTTTTCTGTTTTGTCTTGAAATGTAGGTCAATATACTGTATTATGGTAGTGAAGAGCTTAGATGTGGAGTCAGAGAGCCTGACTTTAAATTGTTTCTTCATCCATCAATTGGGGCTACTAATCATATCAACCTTGTAGAGATGAAAGAGATTATATATGTAAAACAGTTACTGCATCTAACACTGAATAAATTAACAATGTAAGTGATTTATTGCAATGTTGTATCTATTTAAGGGATATGTCTCTTCCTGGATGTTAAAAGATATGCTCCTTTTATTTTCCTGTCTGTCTTTGCCCTTACTTGCAAGTTACATCATTTTTATGTTGTTCTTTATTTATGTGCTTTGAGCATTTTAAAGATATGATCTATTCTTGAGGGTCAGAGTTGAAATTAACAAACACCTTAAACACTGATGTCAGTTAGTTATGACATGGCAAAGAATCGCAGGAGACAGTTGGACAGGTTTCTGAGAGCCCAAATTTGCAGAAGCCTGCATGAATAAGAACAGTTACTGACGCACTGTGGAACTGTTCTGACTGTCCCAGAAGTAATTTTAGGGCAGGATCTTCCTGAAGGAAAAACTTGTGAAAAGTATATATAGTGATATACATGTGTACACAAACTTGTATAGAGTTTATCGCTGTCATCTCAGGTGCTTTACTTAGCAAATGAGCACAGCAATATTCCTCTTGAAATTGCTTGCTCTGGGGTGCTTAACAAATGGTTGGCCGTTTAATGGCCCGAGGCACAGCCAGGGAAGGTTAACACACTGACAAAATGGGCATTAACTATGATAACAACTGTTTTCATGGGGGATTATTGCTATTATAAACCTTATCCAACATAATAATGCTAGCAATAATTTTTATTTTTCTCTCATTTTAAAATTAAGTCATGCTCGCAGATACACAAGAAACACAAGATCTTAAAATTCAGTGTTAGATATTTAATGGCCTTTTCATAATTCTCTGTTGTTGCAAAGAAAGACTCAGATGCATAATTCAATGCTTAGGTAGATTATATTATTCAAACTAGATAAGGTAGATTTAGTAAGAAACATGGGAATTTATTAGATACAATTGTGACAAAGACTCTTAGCTATCTCTTCCAAACCCTACCAAACTTTTGTTTTGTTTTGTTTTGCGTTTTTTCTTTTCTTTTTCTTTTTTTCTTTTTTTTTTTTTTTTTTTTTGAGACAGGGTCTCAAAGGCTAGAGTGCAGTGGTACAATTACAGCTCTCTGTAGCCTCGAACTCCTGGACTCAAGGGATCCTCCCACTTTAGCCTCCTGAGTAGATGGAACTACAGCTATATACCATGACACTCAGCTGATTTTTAAATTTTTGTAGTGATGGTGTCTCACTATGTTGCCCAGGCTAGTCTTGAACTCCTGGGTTCAACTGATCCTCCAACCTTGGCCTCCCAAAGTGCTGGGATTATAGACATGAGCCATAGTGCCAAGCCTAGACTTCGTTTTGACTGGGCCTGATGTCCTTGGTTAGAGCAGTTACTATGGCTTGGAAAATAA
Organism: Macaca fascicularis; assembly: GCF_037993035.2. Lineage (NCBI taxonomy): Eukaryota > Metazoa > Chordata > Mammalia > Primates > Cercopithecidae > Macaca > Macaca fascicularis. The sequence goes on along the minus strand of NC_088376.1, from coordinate 166,004,111 downwards.
AGGATGGGGTATATTTATATGAAAAATCCCTATCCAACTGCATATTGTATAGTTGGGAAAGAAACCCCCTAAGGACTCATCTAACCTGATCTCATTAGCACAGAATATGGATAATTTATTATGGTAGCATATGAAATATAAACTCTATACTTATGAGATATTTCTCTTGTAATATTCACTTGTGGAGCACAGGTCAAGAACACTCACATAGGAGAGTGCACTACCTGGATGAAAGTGGGGATCAGGATTGTGGGATTCCTAGTGGAGATATACTACTAGAAACTACAGATCCTGGATGAGGGGCTACTGGTGGAGTCTGTTTCTGAGCTGTGAATCATCTATCCAAAAGAGAAAGGGGAGGGGGAAAGTCAAGTATCTCACATCCTAATTCTACCTAGATGAACACTGATAAGGAAACCTAGGGAGAACTTGCTGAGTAAACATCTGCAGCTGAGTCCCAGCACAGCCTGTTCACAAATAAGTCAATTGGCTGGAAGAGGCAGCTGAATCCATTCATAGATTGAATTTTTCCTTCTGCCACTTGAGCCAGACTAGATTTGGCTTCCTCATCACTTTTCCTTCCATATATATACTACTCATTCTTTTAGATTCATTTTCTAATCTTTTTGCCCCATTTTCACTCTTTATTCTCTTCCTTTCTGAGTTTTGAATTATCTTCATTGGCTATTGTCTTTGCCTATTTCTTAGAAATTGATTTTGGCTGAGCATGGTGGCTCATGCCTGTAATCCCAGCATTTGGGGAGTCCAAGGCAAGTGGATCACCTGAGGTCAGAAGTTTGAGACCAGTATGGGCAAAATGGCAAAATTCTCTCTCTCTACTAAAAATACAAAAATGAGCCAGGTGTGATGGCATGCATCTGTAATATCAGCTACCTCTGAAGGCTGAGGCAGGAGAACTGCTTGAACCTGGGAGGTGGAGGTTGCAGTGAGCCAAGATCACACCACTGCACTCCAGCCTGGGTGACAGAGTGAAACTCTGTCTCAAAAATAAATAAATATATACATAAAAAGAAATTGCTTTCACTCTCTCTCCAGACACACACACACACACACACACACACACACACACCCCTCCAGAACACAAAAATAAACTTTGAGATTATTTTTCCTGTTGGACCATTCCACACCCAATCATTTTTTCTATAGCAGCCAGCAGGAAATCTGCTGACTGGAAGCAATGCTCCATCACTAGCCACCAAATTTGGAAAACAACCAAGAAGCTTTTCATTAACTCTTTATTTCTGCTTGTACCTTTAGCCCAACTTTAATTCTCTAGTTTCAATTCACCAGTAGAAAGTTTTTTTTTATGTACTCCAACCTATTCAGTATTAAATGTAAGCCTCCTACACATACATTACCCCGTTTTTGAGTCAAAGACAGAATGACAATTTACTTACATTTATTGAGTACTTATTGCAATTATATATCCTAAGACATGTGTCACTGGAAAACAGTGACATTTTGGAATATCTCAAATAGGTAATTAGACAGGCTTTACTTCACCACTTCAGTTGCAAATAACTCCACTACGCTGTATATGATAGCAAAGCATCATTCTATTCTTAGTTTGATTTAGGTGAATATTCTCTCCTCTTAGATGAAATGTGTTTCCTAATAACTGTCACCCAGGGACACTGGTTCTACTATGTAAAGGAAGGCTGATCTCTTTCCTTTTTAATGTAACTTCAAAAATTTTAGAAGACCCATCCTTCCTCAGTCTTCTCTAAGCTAAATATTTCCATTCTCTTCAATATTTGTCATAAGTGAGATCATGCACGTTTCTGAACTCATTGTTTTGAACCAGCCTCATTATCACTACCTCAACTTTATTGTGGTGTTCAGAATTGAACTTAAAGTTCCAGATGTGGGCTAAGTTATAGTATATAGTACTTATTTGTAAGACAAATTAAAAGAATAACTAGAATGCTTGTGGAACTCATTATCCCCCATCTTGGCCTAAATTGGAAATTAACAAAATCAAGATAAAATGAAATACTTTTGTTTTAAAATTCTAGGCATCTACACAATTCATAATATTTTAAGGTCAATCAGAATTATACCTACCACCCCTTTCTACATACAACCCAAAGAATGGATGCACTGTAAACATATCGTATCATCCAAAGTCAAACAACTCAACCCAGCCCTAGGTGGAACTGTCAAGATTATTATTTTACAAAGGTCAAAACCTAGGGTCTGACTCTTTATAGCCACTCATGCCACAAAGACTTTGAATCTGATACGCCAGATAAGACCAAGGCGGCTCAGTGTATTTTATTCCCCAAAGTTTGGAGTTCTCAGGCAGGTATAGGGTGATGCTATGTTAACAGCTGATCCTATTACAAGATCAAAGGAGATAGTGTACAGTTCACTCTGCCAAATATCACAGTAAAAGCTAACTGAGCTTTGGAGCAGCCTATGAGGTACCGTGTTTTGCTATTCCACTTGGCAGGCTCATGAACCTTTAACTGTTGATCTCTGACCAGCTATAAGAAAATGGATATTTGATTGGGTCTGAGGGGCTTAGAGACCACCACTGCAGCAAGGGCTTTTCATTGTTTGGAAAACATTGCTCCTTTGATCTTTTGCAGCATCTTTTAAATGGTTATATACATATTTGGGCTGACAATTCATTGTGTATGAGTTCATAGTTAAGACAAGAAGACTTCTCTTTGGAGAAAAGAGTGTGACTTTATCAAACCTAAAAAAGGTGCTATAAATCTCCCCTGGCTCCATGTGGGAGGATTATCTCATGTTAACTCTGTCCAATTCTGAGAGAGAGAGAGAGGCATGCAAGGGGCACAACCCAGGGCTTGGATATGCGAGAATCTGGGAATTAGAGATGATAAATCAGTCCAGACTCATACTCTAAATCATTGTCAGGTCCATCTGAACATGATCTCTGAAAACAAATTCATCATTTTCTCTTTTTTTTAGTTCAGTTTTTTTAAATTTTGCTTTGAGATGGGTTGCCAAACAGAGCTAAATCATTACAGACAAATTGCTACGTACATCCATGCCCTTTGAAGTGAGCTAGCTGTGGCTGGCATTTGCACAATATCCAGGGTGGGAAATCATTGCATACTGGTAAAATTGTCAAACCTTTGCCCACTTACAGTCATGTTCTATTGTGCTGGGCTCTTGGCTGTTCTACTTACTATGAGGGGATCCCTGCATCAGTTTCCTGTGCTTCCAACCCAACTTCCTTTCGCTTGTTCCTTTTTATTTTAAAAATTTAATTCATTTTGCATGCTGCTATAATCTGATATTCCTAATTTTTAAACAAAGTTTTCTATCTGCCTCACTTCTGTGTTCACTTATTAGGTGACAAACAGGATTCATCTTTCATGTCAATAGCAATGTATTAGTAGTAGCTGCCTGGAACACCATTTTGAGAAAGATTATAAGGTTATGTCTGGGCTCACTGTGATTGATTGAAAATGCCTTCAGTGGGTACACGATGGTGAGGTGGTAGCACATGTGCCATTCTTTGATAATTTCTCATGCAATATTCTAAGACAAATGGACAACAAATGGATATCTTGACATGCTGTTTGTGTCCAAAAATTATTTTTATACCTATAGATTGCCTGTTTAGTAAATCCATCATCAATAATGGATAATGCAGCTGTCGTTTACTGAGCAAGAACAATGTGCCAGCCACTGTGCTTGGGGGCTTACAAGCATTATTTCCAATCTTTTCATTAACTGTACAAAGGAGGCACTGCTATAAACATTTTACAGAGAAGAAAATAGGGCACAATGGATTTGAGCAGGCTTTTTAAAGCCCTGTAAATAAATGAGTAGCAGAAACAGAGTTTACATTTTGCCTTATTTTCGCCACCGTATAACAACAGAAACAATAGAAATCCTAAGCATCATGGACTTCACTGCATCCTTAAAGGAGAGTCTGTTTTGTAGGTGACAAGGGGAGCCAAGTGAAGGGACTTGAGTTCATGCACAAAATATAATCTCAGATTCAAAACAGTTGAGGGCTAGATACAAAACTTCATGTTAATCTTAAATTAAAACATTATCAAGAGTTAGAATTGCGACTATGACCTAGGATAAGATGAGCAAAACTAGGGATTGTTTACTTCTAGTTTTGTTTGTTTGTTTTTTTCTGAGACTGAGTCTCGCTCTCTCGCCCAGGCTGGAGTGCAGTGGCTGATCTCGGCTCACCACAAACTCCACCTCCGAGTTCAAGCGATTCTCCTGCTTCAGCCTCACCAGTAGCTGGGACTACCGGAGCGTGCCACCATGCCTGGCTAACTTTTGTATTTTTAGTAGAGATGGGGTTTCACTATGTTGGCCAGGCTGGTCTTGAACTCCTCACCTCGTGATCTACCCGCCTCGGCCTCCCAAAGTGCTGGGATTACAGGCATGAGCCACCGCGCCGGGCTCCTTCTAGTTTTATACTATGATTTCAGAAGATAAGAATATTGATTCCTATGACCTTCCTTGCTACTAGATAGTAAATTTCATAAGGCCAAGGCGCCATATTCTCATTTTTATCCTCTCCTTGCCACAGCTAACACCAAGTAGTATACCTTAAAAATCCCTACATGAATGTTTGTTATCTAAGTGTGTATTCACCTAAGAAATGAACAAACAAGCAAACGAAAAGAAAACAGAGGTCGGGCACGGTGGATCACGCCTGCAATCCCAGCACTTTGGGGACCCAAGGCAGGCAGATCATGAGGTCAGGAGATTGAGACCATCCTGGCTAACATGGGGAAACCCCATCTCTACTAAAACTACAAAAAATTAGCCGGGCGTGGTGGCGGGCACCTGTAGTCGCCGCTACTGGGGAGGCTGAGACAGGAGAATGGCGTGAACCCGGGAGGCGGAGCTTGCAGTGAGCCGAGATCGCGCCACTGCACTCCAGCCTGGGCGACAGAGCGAGACTCTGTCTCAAAAAAAAAAAAAAAAAAAAAAAGAGTGTGTGTGTGTGTGTGTGTGTGTGTGTGTGTGTGTGTATGTGTATATACACATATATATACTGACGGATGTTTATTTTTTTAATTTGTTGTAAAAACATTGGGAATAGACAGATAATTTGTAACAACATGACCAAGTAAAGAACTAGTTTCCAACTCTTGACTATTATTAAAGGGTGCATTTATACTGATTATTCCTACCCTACGATAAAGAAAGAGCCTTGGCTGGGCTCGGTGGCTCACGCGTGTAATCCCAACACTTTGGGAGGTTAAGCTGGGTGGATCACCTGAGGTTGGGAGTTCAACACTAGCGTGGCCAACATGGTGAAACCCCGTCTCCACTAAAAATACAAAAATTAGCCGGGCGTGGTGGCACATGCCTGTAATCCCAGACACTCGGGAGGTTGATGCTGGAGAATAGCTTGAACCTAGGAGGTGGAGGTTGCGGTGAGCCGAGATCACGCCACTGTACTCCAGCCTGGGTGACAGAGCAAGATTTCATCTCAAAAAAGAAAAAAAGAAAGAGCCTTAAGAGGTCGATGACAGTCTTTAAATGCACTGCCTCATAACATTAAGATGTGGCAGAGAAAGACTCAATGGGAAAGACCAGAACCTTATTCTGTTTAGTATTCACTAGATTGACAGTGAGAAAATAACCGTATGCTAAGAGTTAAGTAAAGCAAGGAGAAATAGCAAGGCTATCCCACAAGTTGTAGGGAAACTATAATGCTGCATCATCTCATTTTAGTAGCTGGAGTAATTATTTATGTAAAATAACCACAAAGCGATTATTGCCAACATAATGATTAAGGTTTATGGTGCAATGTAGAAGGCCAAACTTGTTATATAAATGGTAAACCTCAATAATTCAGTTTTTAAATAACACTTTGAGATTTAATCAACACAGAGTAATTGCATTAAATCTGAATTAAGTTCACATTGGAGACACGGTAATATCAAGCAAAGCATCTCATTCTTTTTTCTGATATTTAAAACAGATCCCGTGATCTCACGAATCAATGCAGTTCAGTTCAAGTTTACTGCAAAAGCAGTTTTCTACTACAGGCCATGGATCGTATAGCCCCATCAGTTTTGACATATGGAGCTTGCCAGTAAGGCAGAGATATGTCTTGGGCCATTACTCAAAGCATGAGTTTTCTCTATACATTTTATTTAAATAATTAAAATTGTTTTTAGCATTATCAGGTGTTATTTTCCTACTCTGGGCCAATGCATCTCAAATTTTAGCACAAAAAAAAATACTTATCACATAAAAGAAATATACTGCTTACCCAGGAATTTGGATATACAACTCATCAAAACTTTACCTGTTCTCTAACATCCAGTATTTATCTTTAAAATTATTTTAAATCTTGGATTTTCCAGGATACATATAACCTTGCTCTTATACCAAGAATAACATTATTAAATTATGTACTATCAGAGAAAACAATTTTGCAATGTTTACTCTTGAATTACCCAAATCTCCATTTTGAGAAGTCCAGCTTCAGATACTTTATTTAATTAAAAAAAAGAAAATAAATATTTACACACTGACAGAATAAACTCACTTTCCTAGTTTTTCTGAATTGCCAAGAGTATTATTCGAAAGGTCAGTTGATCTTGAAGTTTCCAAAAAAGGTTAAAATGTACCTCAGCAGTTTAGATTTCTTCATGGATAGATCATACAAATATTTAATAAAAGCTTACTTAACCTTATTTATATTGTCAGTTTTTATCACTTTGAAGTGTCAGCGAGTCTAGACATTTACTCTTCCTACATTAAGTGGTATCCCTAACATAGGAGAAAAATTCATAAGCTGTTTCACACACAAAAAAACTACTTTGTGATCAAATAAGGCTGGGAAACTAAGCATACCACATGTTTCTTGTAGATTTAAAATAAATACGAGAATATTGAAATCTCTAAGAAGTTCTGTACCCCTAATGGTTCTCAATTCTTATATTCACACATTAGTTATTAACCACTAGTGTAAGTCACACTCCATGGTATACACTTTGTGAAAAACATGCACTTATTGATTTCATATGCTTACGTTACAGTCCATCTCAGGATTTGCCTTTCCAAACTGAAAAAGATAACAGTACACTTTATTATTTGGCTATTTCTTTTTAAAAAATTATTATCTACTTATTTATAATTGACAGATAATACTTGTACCTGTTTATGGAGTACAGTGTGATGTTTGGACACGTAACCCTTCCATTCAACTTAGGAACACCAAAGCTCACTAGCTCAATCATGTATTTTGTGTTTTGGCAAGATCTGTATAAAGACATTTCAGTTTGGTTTGTTATAACCTTTCCAGTTATGCCCATCATCTTTTTTTTTTTTTTTTTTTTTTTTTTTTTTTTTTTTTTTTTTTGTGATGGAGTCTCGCTCTGTACCCCTGGCTGGAGTGCAGTGGCAGTGGTGCGATCTCAGCTCTCTGCAAGCTCCACCACCCGGGTTCACGCCATTCTCCTGCCTCAGCCTCCCAAGTAGCTGGGACTACAGGAGCCCGCCACCGTGCCCAGCTAATTTTTTGTATTTTTAGTAGAGATGGGGTTTCACTGTGGTCTTGATCTCCTGACCTTGTGATCCGCCTGCCTCAGCCTCCCAAAGCGCTGAGATTACAGGCTTGAGCCACCGCGCCCAGCCCCATCTGTCTTTTTTAGCTATAGAAATATACTGGGTTTAAATTATAGACTTACAATTAGTACCAAGTTCCTCTTGCATCAATAGTGAGGGTTTATAACTCATTATTTTAGCAAATGTTTTGAATTCCTTTTTTTATATCGATCATCTTCAGAAGACAACAATGGTGTTCAGTAGTTACCTTTTAGTTCATTTACAAAAAAATTTGAAATCTTTCTGAAATCTGTATCAGTCAACTGGAAAATTTGATTCACTTTTTATAACAACTCATTTGGAGATCTTTGTATTTGCCCTATCAAGTTACTGAATCCAGCAGCAATTCTGCTATTTTTTTTTCTCCCGAAGATGTGCCCATTAAACTTTACCCCTTATTTCCTGTCTCTCGTCTTGCTTCTCTCTAAGATTAAGCAGTAAAATAGAAAATAACATTTGGTTAACCTATAGTACTTTACTGAGATCCTTAAAGCACATTATATCACTCTGATTTTGACAGTGAATACTGAAAGAAGTACAGGGAAGGCGATTGAGAGACTACATAGAGAAGTGGGAAAATTACATTGGAAAGAAGCAGAAACCCACAGAGAAAATCCAAATAAAACAAACTGGAACATGAAAGGAAAGCCTGAAGGAGATGGAGTGGAAGATGGCAGAGAGATAAGAAAGTGTGTGAAAAAGTCATAGTGGAAGTGAATGGAATGGAGACTAGCCTGAAGGAGTTGATTTTTAACTCTTAAATTTAAGAAATAATAGAAGAGTGGAATGCAATCTAGCAATCTAGGGTGTGCTGAAAGAAGGAAGGCAATTGCAACATGGGAAGTCAAATTTCACAGCTTCAGCAGCAGTTTCAAGAATGTTATATATATTTTGTCTAATAAAAATAATTCAACATGAACTGGAGAATAAATAGTTATAAAGTGAAATAAGTTTCCTGAAATTAATCTAATTCAGATTTTTTATGAAGCTATTTTAGGTATAGTGGGAAGGAAATGACACTAGTTCAACGAGAGACTTAGGACACTCATGTTTTTTAAAACAGATGCTTCTAGAGGGGGTGATGGTAATGTTGCTTGTGTATGTTATGCTTTTTGAGCACCCAATACATAATATAAATTCAGTAAACATTCAATATTGGAGAAAATGATGATAAAGAACTTGGTTCTTCCTGTAATGTGTTCCATAACCAAGTCAATATGCCTTATGGTTTTGTTACCAGGATTTATAACACACTTAGAATACTTTGCAAGATGAAAGATGTCATAACATAGGGCATAATGGGAAAAAAGTGAGTTGCATAAGGACTGAAATCTGGAAACTGCCTGAGGTGAAAGGGACAGAAGCAGATTCCTAGAGGGCAGAAGAAGAGGGAAAGTCCAACTTTAGACAGCAGGATAAAGTGCAACCAGAGGAGCATAGTTTTTGGAGAGAATAGTAAAGAGGCAAAAGGTAGCATGTTGCTCAAATAATGATGATGAGGATAACAACAATAGCAATAGTGACATTTCTTGTGTATCCAGCATGTTTGAGACACTATATAGGGTAGTTTATGTAGATGCTCTTATTTAATCCTCATGTCCTCCCATGGTTAAATATCATTTAGGTAGGTGTTTTATTCCCATTTTGCAGACATAAAATTTGAAGCTTAGAGAATCTTCACAATCACACAGCCAGTAAGTTGATTCAAATCCAGTTTTGCCAAGTTAACATTTCTTCCCCCTCTCCACTTAACAACCCACATCATGCTCTTTTATAGTTCTTTTATAGTTCTACAAGGATACAGTTGGGGAACCAAAGTACAGAAATAATTATTCTTAAAAAAAAACAGAAGAGAATTGCTAGATTCTTATGAAAAGGCACATCATCACAGTATAGTTACAATAGGTTACAAGGTCCAGCTTTGGAATCAGAAAAACCTTGCTCAATGTGTGATCCTGAAGAAGTCTTAAACTTTCGAAATTGTTTTTTCCACACCTGCAGAATGGGGATCGTAATAATTATGGGGATAATTCCACACCCATGGAACTGAGACACTTAAGAAAGCAAATATACCTGGAATGCTTAACACAGTGACTGCCACCTAGTAAAAACTTAATAACAATTCTTGCCTCTATTGATGTTGCTAGTATTACCAATGTTACTGCATCTAAAATACCTGTGTCACCCCAAACTTTTTTGTTTACTAATACGCTTACAGCTCATCTAAGGAAAGAACAAATTCAAAACTAGATGGGCTAATGACTTGCAGAGGTGAGATACAAAACTAGTAATTACAAATTCCAGAAGAGAATCTCTAGGAGTTAGAGGACTCAGGGCTCCATCATAAGAAAACCTCTTTTCTGTCAACCTTGGTGAGCTCATCCAGTTTCACGGCTTTAATGTACTGATGACTCCTAAACGTGAATCTTCAGTTTTGACCCTTTCCCTGGAATCCAGTCTCCCATATGCAACTTCTTATTTGATATCTCTACTTTGATTCTGAATAAGCACCTCACACTTAACATTTCTAAAATTGAGCTCCTTTTCTTCAAATTTTCTAGTCTCTCATTCTTCCCCATCCAAGTTTGCAGCAAACTTGTCCTTGTTGCTAAGGTCAAACACCTTGATACCTTCATAGACTTATCTCTCTCCTATTCCACATTCATTCTGCTATAGATCCTGTTTGATCTACCTTGAAAGTTCTCCACGATCTGATCACTTCGTGCTACCATCATGCCTGCCACCCTGGTCTGAGTCATCTGCTCCAGAATACTGCAATAGTCTTCTAACAGAACTTCTGACTCCTCTCTTGCCTTTTACTCTATATTATGCTTATAACAATTGCAGTGATTATTCAAACACATAGGTCAGATATTGCCATTTTTCAGCTCAAAGGCTCTAATGGTTTACCATTTTATTAGTCTGTTTTTATACTGCTATAAATAAACATTCAAGACTGGGTAATTTATAAAGGAAAGAGGTTTAATTGACTCACAGTTCCTAACAGCTGAGGAGGCCTCAGGAAACTTACAATTATTGTGGAAGGCAAAGGGGAAGCAAGGACCTTCTTCACATGGTGGCAGGAGAGAGAAGAGAAAGCAAAGGGGGAAGAGCTAAGTATAAAACCTTGAAATCTCGTGAGAACTCACTCACTATCCTGAGAAAAGCATGGAGAAAACTGCCCCCATAATCTAATCACCTCCCACCAGGTCCCTCCCTTGACACATGGGGAATACCATTGGAGATGAGATTTGGGTGGTAACACAGAGCCAAACCATATCAACCATCTCACTGACAGGAAAAGCTAAAGTCTTTATGAATGGCACCAGTGGCCCTTCTCTATGGCCTCATCTTCCCATTGTTCAAGCTGCAATGGCCATACCAGCCTGCTCATGGATCTTCACAGGCACCAGGCATACTCCTACCTTTGTTGTATGGAACTTGCTATTTTGCCTCTGAAACATCTGGATGACTGATTTTCTCACTTATTTCAAGCCTTTTACTCAGCTGTTACCATTTTGGCAAGGCATCTAAAATATTAACTAGGGTATCTGAAAATTACTCCGTACCTGATTTATTTCTTCGCTTCCATCACTGCTTTTCCTTTCCCACCTGTAACAATGTGTGGCTCAACACTGAATGAGTGAGATAATACATTTTGACTCTAAGGCTTCTTTATCATTGTTTCGTTCTCTCCATATTTAATATTTGTTATTGCCTGTGTACTTGTCCCCCTGCAAAAGGCTGATATGTGTGCATGTGCATATGCATAGGTGTATATTTAATTATAAGGTCTTTGTGCCTGGAATTTAACTGTCTGTCCCATAATGTATAGTTGAATAATAGTTCTGAATGCAGATAAGTATTTAACTAAATGTTTATAATTGATTGATAAATTAACTGCAAGCAAACTTCTTGATTCTGTGATATATGCTCCTATTCTCTCTACAGAAAAAATGAATAGGGTAAAAACCATAAACATATTCTCCCATTAGTCACTATAAATAAACTTTCACATTTGCCTTCATCTTTCTTCTATCTCCTCTCTTGTTCCATTTGCTTTTTGGTTACGAAACTAGTATTTATGGCCGAAGCAGGGCTGAGTAAGATGCAGTGATTATAGCTGATTTTATCACAGCTGTATTACTTAGCTGCAAGGTGAAGCACTGTGGTAAAATGGATCATGAATCCCTGAAATTGACTATCCGTCACCTTTATAATCCTGATGGAGAGGCAGGTCATATCAGGCCTGGCAACTTCCCATGCAAACAAGAACATCAAAGCAATGTTCCTGACTCAATTTGTCTAGAAATGTAACTACTAAACAATAAGATAAAGGTGAAGAGAAAGCCACAAGTGAGGAGATTGGCAGCACTGTGTAATTTTATCCCAATACATAGATTGGATGAAAATCCCTGGGTTGTAAAAGCATAGATATTAAGGTATTTAAGACATACATTTAGAATTGCCTCAGCCATTATTGATTAATTCCTGCATTTGCAATTCTTGCCCTAAACTCAGAACTTTTATAAAATTTTTGAGTTGATATATCTTTGATATTTCTAGCTCAATCAACATCCCCTGACACATAAGTAGGAGCCCAATACATACTTGTTAAATAAATGCATGACTGAATAAATCAATGGACTGACATTTAACACTCATTTGGTCTTTGCTTTATCCCTATAGTGATGAGGAAACTCACCAGTTCATAAGAACACCCATCCCACTATTGAAGAGTGTTTTATTTTTTAGTCTATTTTTTCCTTATAATGAACCAATATTTTCTTCATGGTAACTTCCATTAGGAATTGCCGTGGCTAGGAGTCAATAGTTTTGATTCGACGATCTCTTCCCTTCTGTGCACCAGCTTATTAAACCTCTAAGAAATTATTTGGTAGATTTTAAGTTATTTCTCTCTGTATTTCTTGGGATAAATCCTTGAAAGGTTTTTGAGAATTACTGCAGGGATAACTCGGGATCTTATACCCACTGATTAGAATGGGTCCTAGTAAAGGAGGGCCTCTCCAGACCACCTATGAAATTTAGTATGTTCTTCTTCAGTTCTATGGTACTATGTTTTTCCTCCTCTTTCAGCTGAAATGTTTGGGATATACTGCATTTCTTCTTTAATGTTCTGTGGGAATTCAGTTTAGCACTGAGTGGCAGTTATGCATTTCAATATGGAATAGACAATGAATTGTCTCTTTCAAAGAGCCCTAGTCATGACATTCATATTTTGGAATTTTTCTGTCTTTGTCTTGGAACTTTTACAGAGATCAATCCTCATAATCCAAGCTTTATTTGTACTTATATGCTATTCCAAGTATAAGATATTCCTCTGATGGGAATATATGGGCTTTTTGAGCGAATAAAAAGGCTATTGGGCTCAATCTCATCACATTTGTGACATATCACAAGTTTGGCTCCATATCTTCATAGGTAAAAATATAGAACTCCATTATGTGATTGGGTCACCCGTTACCTAGAACATAATTTATTCAAATAATGATGCAACAATAAGCTCATTATCCCAAAAGCACCTCTCATTTCTTTATTCTACCTCATGAGAAGATGGGTTAGTTTTCTTCTCTATTGCATGTGTGTGTCTTTGTGTGTGTAGGATTAGCTGTCTTTGTAATTCACTCGTTCTTTGCTAATGAAACCTCTGCATCGCTAACAAAGCAGAAAATACAAAAGGTAAATAGCACTTCTCAGAAACAATTTGTTTCTTATTACATGCATTCTTTTTAAACACCATCTAAAGGACTTTTTGCAGAGCAAGAAAAAGGAAAAGACTGCAAACACAATTAGTTGAATCAAAAAGAAATAATAATTATAATCACAAGGCAGTCAAATACATATTCAGACAGCCATGCCTGTGGTCAAAGAAAAAACAAATGGAGCATTGCAGTCATGGGTAGTTACAGGAAAGATTATGAGGGCAAACATAGGTGCTGACTGCCAGGAAAAGTCTTTGTAGTGATTTCATTGAAGGCCATGGGGCAGCTGACACTCCCGACCCTTACAGTCAACTGCCCCAAGGTCAAGCCAATTGCTGTATGACACACAGTAGGAAGAAATATGGTTTTCAAAATTATACTGAAATATATTTTTATTGAACTACTGTGTACAAGCAACACACCAAAACACTAATGGCAACATGTTAAGATCACAATGCATGGAAAACAATGAATTAGAAAGAAGTTGTTATGATAGGTGTGATTAAGAATATGAAATTCCTTAAGCATCAATTGACAACTTATGACAATTCACCACCTTTCACTGAGTAAAATTTATAAACTTTCCTGCAAATAATTGGAGCCAAACAGTATTACTTTAAACACTACAGATAAGTGAAGAGACAATACAGACACACCCATTACATCATGTTTTCCCATTTACACATCCAGAATGCAATTTGAATGGCTGTAGGAGACTGACATTCTACTAAGTGTGAGATGCTGTATAGTGGCACCATATTTTCAAAAATAACAGGGATTTGCATCTTTCTGATGGATTCATGGCTGAGTTTACAATCCCTTAAGTCACACTGTGGAGACCAGTGGTAGTGAAAATCCTTCACTCTGCTTAGGGGTTCAGGGGATCTTCTTTACATCAGTTAGTAGTTAAAGGATACTTGCAGTTCTACCAGGATTCAGAAGAGAATATTCTTTATTCTGTTTCCATTTTATAATGAATTTGTGTAATCGGAATCTATCCAATTAAGGTTTTGATTTCTTTTATAGAAGGCATAATCTCTTTTTCTCTAATGCTTCTACAGTGCCTGACAACTAATAGAAGTTCTAGAAATACTGGCTAACTTAATTCATTGAGTGAAAAATATACATGGCTACTCATAGTCCTAATTCATATCACTTTCTGTAACACTTTTTAAAAATGTACACTTTATAGGAATCTGTGAAGTGGATACATTTCAGTCTTTGCTGAGGCTGAATAAGCTGAACGTAGGACAGTGGTTTTCATCATCACCTAGACAATAGAAGTACCAAACGTGTACTCTAGTTTTAGATTCTGAGCAGGTTATCTTCAAGAACAATTTTCCTGAGCATTCTGTTCTGGGAACTCTCTCCTCAAACATTCTTCCGCATTCTTTCCTCCAGGATGGACCTGCCACTTCTATGATAGAGCCCACTGGGAAACATGAACAATACAATAGAAATATACAGAGATACACATGCTAAAGCCCCTGTCCTAAAGCTTTACAGCACATACAATGAGTAGCTTGCTAAACGTGTACACCTACATGATCCTGGCAGACAAAAACTGAGCACTAAGGGGGAAAAAAAAAAAGCTCCGTTCCCTGGGCTTCTAGGACTCTTGTTATCACACAAATACTTGTGTGACTTTAATTGGGAACTGGGAAAGAGTGGGGTAGTCACAGCATATCTAAAGTTTTAGTAAGGATTCTGGCAAAGAAAGTAGGGTTTGGAGTAAGTAATTTCAATGGCAGCTTCCTGACATTGCTACAACTAGATCAAAGTAGAATGGAGATAGTTCTGGAGCTGGCAGCTGTGATAGCAGCTTTCTAATTGGGTGAGTGCCTTTCTGATTCAGTAGCTTTCTAGACTCTAGGCCATGGCAAAGATAGCAGCTTACCTAGTGGCCTAGCTCTCTGGTGTTGTTTTTAGAAGTTGTTTTTCGGAGTTTGGTCTGGAATTTGTTTCTTCAGGGTTCTCAGTGACTCTAAACTATCTTTATCTTCTAATAAATTCTTTTATGCTTAAAAAGGGTAGACTGAATTCTATCGTATGTAAATAAAAATATTTATCAATTAATACAGTCCATTTTTCTCTATCTGCCAAGGTGGAGGAGCATTCAATCTTCTCAAATGTGTTTATGGAGACATGTAGGCTCTTCTTTGGTAACTTCTTTGCTTTTTTAGAAAATTGTGATGGACTCTTCCTCTACAAATTGCCTCCACATGGAATCATACATACTGATACTATAATTATTGTTATAATATCTATTTTTGGAATTTCAGACATCTAAGGCTGATTCAGAGGAGCTGTCTGGACCTTAAATTCACTATTGAGAAAATAAAATCTTCTGCAGAGTGGTAACTATTCATGAAAGTTGATCTAAAATGGGCTGATGGAGAATTTAAACAAGATTACAGATTTTTCACATATCCAAAGTCATTTTAAAAATTTTTTTAATTAATTTTTTAAAAATTCCCTAATACTAGAGAATCTAGGACCCAGAAACCAGGCTCCACTGAATTAATGACTTTATTACATTCCAGGCAGAGTCTCAATAATTTTGATTGCAGCTCACATTGCTCAATTCATTTAATATTGTTGAATTCTTTGCTTCACTTTTTCCTCTGAGTTATGCTCATACATGGTTTCATGTATTCAATTTGCCCATTTAAGCTTAGAATAGCATTTGTGGAAAGGGCTTAGAAAAGATCCCCATCCTGAGATTTCTACCCTTTCCAACCTGATATGCAGAGCCTTTTGGAATATTTTTCTCTTTTCTACATACCAATGGAGTATTGTCGACATTTTTGATTCAGGCAATCAATAATTGACAAAAGGAGGAAAGAAAAAGAAAAATAGAGCCTAGAGGCATTGTGTTTTTGGACTTAAGGTAAATATCCTTTTTCTCTAGGAGGAAGTAATTTTTTTTTTTTTTTTTTGTATTTATACTCCCTATGTAGTTTTGTTCTGCTTTAACAAACCATTCCAACATGCTTATACATGTTTTCTACTAACACTTATTAGCAGTAAGGATGGTCATAGTAGATAAAAGTTCTTCTTATTCTACTTCATAAAAAAAATTCAACAATAATTAGGGCCTTCGATAGCTGAGCCCCGCACTGATGTTTTTGGTTTACCATAGTTATTTGGGCTGTGTCAAACCTGAAAAACTCATTTCTTTGAATGTAACTTCAGGAATTAAAAGCACTAAGAATAATTTCACGTATCATAATTGCTCATTAAATGTTATTGTAGTAACTCCATTGAGCTTCATAGTAGCAGAGGCAGTCATGTTAAATATGTTCTTGCTTAGCCAGGTTAGGTTATGGTCCACGCACAGAAAATTAGTTTTGTTCATCTCTATAACAGAAAATAGTTTTAATTATTGCTAACTGCATTTTCTGAGAAATACTATAGTGTCTCATTCTTTGAAAGCAGGTAATGGAATATTTGAAATTAGATAAACATCTTCTTTTATCCTAATTATATTCCCCCAAATATTCTCTTGGTATTTCCAGGAGGTTTTTATGCCCAAACTAAATTCTTTAAGTGTATAGATTTGTCTCCCACAAGATCTTGTGCTGTGACCATTTATTGGATTTGATTCATTCTACTAAATTGCTTGGGCCATTTTTGCAGACTTATCATATTAGTTAAAGTGAAGGCTAAGCTGCTGTTAAAAGTGGGGCCTGGCAAGGCAATCCTAAGCAAAAAGAACAAAGCTAGAGGCATCACATTACTCAACTTCAAACTATATTACAAGGCTACAGTAACCAAAACAGCATAGTACTGGTACAAAAACAGACACATAGACCCATGGAACAGAATAAAGAGCCCAGAAATAATGCTATATAACTGCTAGTATCCAATCTTTGACAAAGCTGACAACAATGAGCAATGGGGAAAGAACTCTCTGTTCAATAAATGATGCTAGGATAACTGGCTAGTCATATGCAGAAGATCAAAACTGGACCCCTCCCTTATACCACATACAAAAATCAACACAAGATGAGTTAAGGACTTCAATGTAAAACCTAAAAAACTATAAAAATTATAGAAGCTAACATAGGAAAAAACTATTCGGATATATAACCTGCAAAGATTTCATGACAGATGCCAAAAGCAATTGCAAGAAAAACAAAAATTGACAAATGGGACCTAATTAAACTAAAGAGCTTCTGCATAGCCAAAGAAACTATCAACAGAATAAACAGACAACCTACAGAATGGGAGAAAGTTTTTGCAAACTATACATCGAGCAAAGGTCTAATATCCAGAATCTATAAGGAACTAACAAATTTACAAGCAAAAAAAAAACAACTCCATTTAGAAGTGGGCAAGGGACATAAACAGGCATTTTTCAAAAAATGTCTGCAACCAACAACCATATGAAAAAAGCTCAATATCACTGATAATTAGATCAATGCAAATCAAAACCACAATGAGATACCATTTCAACCAGTCAGTATAGCTATTATTAAAAAGTCACAAAATAACAGATGCTGTCAAGGTTGCAGACAAAGGAAATGTTTACACTACTGGTGAGAAGGTAAATTACTTCAGACAGTGTGAGGATTCCTCCAAGAATTTGAAACAGAATTACTGTTTGACCCAGCAATCCCACTATTGGATATATAACTAAAGGAATAGATATCATTTTACCACAAAGACGCATGCATTCATTATGTTCATTGCAGCACTATTCAAAACAACAATGACATGGAATCAACCTAAATACTCATCAACAGTAGGGTGGATAAAGTAAATCCAGAGGTATGTATACATCATGAAATACTGTGCAGCCATACAAAAGAATGAGATCATGTCCTTTGCAGTTACATGGATAGAAGAGGAGACCATTATTCTAAGCAAACATAGGAAAAAAAAAAAAAACAAATATTACATGTTCTCACTTATAAGTGGGAGCTAAACAACGAGAACATACGGACACAAAGAGGGGAATAACAGATACTAGGGCCTATTTGAGGGAAGAAGGTTGGAGGAGGGAGAGGATCAGAAAAAAAAAATCTTTTGAATACTATACTTGTTACTCAGGTGATGGAATAACCTGTACATCAAAACCCGGTGAAATGCATTTACCTATATAACAAACCTGCACACGTATCCCTGAACCAAAAATAAAAGTCACCATTAAAAATAATTATAAAAATTAAAGGGACCAGGGGGCGACTAAACAGTAGCTTAGAAATGAAACATGTTTGTTAATTGCTCATATAATAATCTTGAGATAAGTGGTTCAGGTTGGTGGCAGCTTTGCTCCATGCAATCATTCAAGAAGTCTAGTTTCTTCCATCATTGTCCTTTGCCTTTAGCTACCTATCCTTGTGTGCCTAGGTGACAGTAGGTTGTGGGCATTTCCGTGTTGCTGCTTGTGAGAAAAAAATAAAGAGAACATGGAAGAGCAGAAGACCAATGTCTCCAGGCCCACACCAAGAAATGTCAGCTATCACTTCCATTCATATTTCATTAGCAACTACTTCGTCACTGAAAGAAAAGAGGGGAAATGACTTCCAAACAAGTAGTCATGTTCCTGGCTACATTTCTTTCCCTAGGGAGGAAGGAGAGCATGAATTAGTGGACAACTAGCTAGCTCTGCTACACTTGCCAACTTTATCAAATAAGTTGACCGAGTTAAGCTAGTTCACCTCAATTATGGGGAAGATAATTTTTTCTAACTCTTCATGTTGTATACTTAGATGTAATCTCCAACACTTTCCCTACAAATGTAGTCTCCTGAGAGATATTTAAAGACACCCCTTCAATTGTTTTACTGACTTCTAAAGAATATGAATGCTACTTATTGTACTGACCAAGCATGAAAGATAAAGCTAAGGGACAGAGTTAGGAGATTAATAATTTTTCTACTTCCTCCCTACAACTCATAATGGCTTCAAAAATGAGGGGGCTTGAAGTAAAAAATGATATCCCTTAATGTAAACACAACAAAATTTCTGCTAGTCTATGTCATACTCAACACTGATCTTTTGGCTCCTCAAACCACTTTAAAAAGGTTATGAAGGATGTGCTTTATGAATCTCTTATTACAGCATGGCAAAATTTTTAATAACAAAACAAACATAACAATGCTATTAAAATAATTAAAAATACGCTTGGTCCCTATTTAACTCACTATGGCTGCCTAACTTCACATAAAGAGATCAGGCTTCAGAGGTGAAACAAGGCATTAACGGGTGTTGCAGGATCACGAAGGTGATTTCCCATTAGCCACATGGTAAATGTTCTGGAAACAGCAGCAGGAAAGCTGTAAGTCACAATGCTGTCTGTGCATCAAGTCGTTATGTTAAATGAAGTTATTATTTTGGTTATATAAATTCCATGCCATTATTATAAACATATTAATTAAGGTTGATGGTGTAATGAAACAGGTTTACTGTTAACTTCACACATGTTACATAAGAGGAATCTGAAACAATTTAGTTCCAATAAAGGTCTCAGAGTGAAGCTTTGGACATTAAAGGGCATTGCACCTGAGATGAAAATGTATTTCCTGTTTGGACAGTAGCAATGTCCAGATCCAGAATTAATAAGCTTTTGCCAAAAGAATTTAGTGCAATAATTAAGAAAGCACAGGCTTTGAAATTAGACTGGTTTATTTTTTATTAGAGGCTCTGCTACTTATTGCTGTATGACCTTGAGCAGTATTACAAAGCATCTCTAAACCTTAGTGTCAACATCCGCAAAATGAAGGTATTAATTGTTGCCTCTTTATATGACTGTTGTAAGAATTAGAACTCCTGTGTTAACCAGTTTGCATGGTGTCTGGGACAGTACTCAATGAATGTTAATGCATTATTATCCTAAAAATATTTATATTGCATAACTGTTAATATTGTTAATTGGAATTTATGTTTGAAAGAGAGGAATAATTATATTAGGCTGTGTAAAATTGACAAAAACATTTTTTTCCCAAAAGGAAAATTTTAAGCGTTGGAAACTGGAATGGAGGCACAAAGATTCTTTGAGAAGGGAGATTAAAATGGAGTACATTGATGACATATGCGTGAGAATATATTTTTTAGTAACCTAATTGTTGATTCTAGTGGCGAGAATATTCTAGAGTTCAATGAGTAGTTCTACACTTCTAAATCAGAGCTGAGGAAATGATTTTTAAATAGCAACTAAATCATAAATATGGAGAAAAATTTTCTCTATGTATCAATACATATAGTTGGAAGGAAGAAGTTTGGATCATACATGTTTCACATGTTCGAAGAAACTGTCTTTGTGAAATGTCTTCAAGAACTGAGCTCACTGCAAACTTAAATAAAAGCCACTGAGACTGTTAAAATATATATATACACACACATATATACACACACACATATATACACATATATATATATACACGTGTGTGTGTATATATATATATATAGCCACTGGGTATGCTATAAAAGGATCTCAGGGGTTATTACCATCTTATCAAATATTCCATTAAGACTAACAGCTCTAAAAGAGAACTGCCATTTGCCAAAATTCCCTCTGAGCTCTAGGAATCCTTTTTGTCAGTGTCATGCCTGGACCAGGATTCCACACAAAGAAGAATGAAGTCAGAATCTGGTTAATATATAATTCGCAATAAAAGGAGTTGGGTATTTGAATAATACATCAATGGTCAGATGAGAAGAATATCAAGAAAATGGAAAGAACATGTGCTGTAGATAAATCAGGTACAAGTAGTAAGAAGCGAATTGGATGATAAGTAGAAAAGAGATGGCAGAGAGTACTAACAAAGTCTTCTATTTGTATCTATTCTTTTCTAACAGTGATCTCTTATTAATACTTACTGCATCTCTGAGAGAAGCCTGGAACAAATTTCCAAATCCTTATTTTGGAAATAAAAAAATTAGGCAGGATGGAGTGACTTGCATAGGGTTTCTCTACTGAGTCAAGAACTCAGCTGAGACTTGTTCTTCAGCCTTTACTATAATCATTAAGACAAACTGCTTCTGGTCAGTCATGAGGAAAACACAAATACACTCCACACAAATAGTAACACCCACATTCTTCCTTATCCTGTAATATTAAGGTGATAGTAAAGTTTAGTGGTCCCTGTTCACTATTTCTGTTGTATACTAGAGGTCCCATTGGATTAGGATTAAGTACTGCTTTAAATCTTTATTGGTGTGATCTGACAGAAAGCAGCATTCATATCATCTGGGGCTTCTGAGAAATGTAGACTCTTACATTCCATTCTAGACTTAATGAGTCAAAATCAGCATTTTAGCAAGATTTCCGCAGGTGATTTCTATATTCTAAATCACTCAGCCAGTCTTCCAACTGATACCAGGCAGAGGAATAAGAATACATATTTTCATTTTTCATCTTTTTCTGAAATGCTGAAAGGTGGGTCAAGAGTCACCACTCAGGCTGGCATAATAGAGTTCCACAACATTTTTCCCAGCAATGCTAAGAGATGTCTGATGTTATTTATTTTCACGTTCCATTGTCATTCATATCTTCAAGGTTCCCCTAAGTAGCAAAGACCTTGAAGAGCAGGGCTGAGAGGGAGGGCACATCAGAACTGCCTGCACTCAACTCATTCCCAGCAAGAGGAGCAAACTTTGCAAGTATTGTCCTTTTAACAAAGGAAACAAACTATAATTGAGCCTGAGCATGTAACAGGTGAGACACCAGCCCACACTAATGAAACAGACTGGGGAGTGACCTGGCCTGAGTATTTTACACTTCCCTTAATGAAGACAATGAGCACAGGTTTATCTTGGAAAACCCTGAAAAAGAGGATTGGTAGGGACAACTGGTTGCAGTGATCTAAACATTTGAATCTATAAGAATAGGCAATTATAGAAATTTTAATTATACAAACATAAGTTAGATGAGTTATGTTCTTGAATGATTCTGCTTTCAAGGGGTTAATATCAAATTTAAAACAACAACACAAGATTTTTATACGTGAAAAGCACACTCTGCATCATGACAGGCACAAAGTGCAATAGAAATACAAACAATCCATGTTTGAATGAACCATCTACAAATCATTCCATAAGCCCTCCTATATGTCTATCTATCCCATACTAGATCTTTACTCGGTATTCAACAATGTTCTCTTAGTTTGAGGACAAATGAGATTAAGGAGACAACCCTCGTTTGTAATTAAATTTGTTACAAAACTTACTGAGCAACTGCTATGAGTGGGCTACTGCTTCCATAAATGGAGGAGAAAAAAATCATTCTGAAATTAGATAGCAACAGTTATATAATTGTGTAATTATAGGCACAATGATAGTGTGTATACTCCACACAATATCTTACTATTGAAAAAAAAAAAAAAGTTGACACTGGAAAGGGATTATTTAGGGAAGTGTTTTTTGTGATTGCTGTTAAGTCTATTTGAGCTTTTACTTGCTGTGGTAGGAAGAATAATAGCCTCCCACACATGTGTATGTCCTAATCACTGGAACCTATGAATATGTAACTTTACATGGCAAAAGGGACTTTGCATGCAGTTAAGGATCTTGAGATGGGGAGATTGTCCTGCATTATTTGGTTGAGTCCCAGGTAATCAGGATTTCCTTAAAACTCGAAAAGAGAAGCAGAAGGAAACACAGAGGGATTTTTGACTACAGAACAAGAGGTCCGTGTGATGCAATGTGAAGAGGTCTATTACCTGCTATGACTGGCTTTCATGATGAAAGAAGAGAAGTTGGCTAATGAGTACAAAAATACAGTTGGATAGAAGGAATAAGTTCTAGTATTTGATAGTGTGATGTATTAATCCATTCTCACACTGCTATGAAAAAATACCCAAGACTGGGTAATTTATAAAGAAAAGAGGTTTAATTGACTCACAGTTCCGCATGGCTGGAGAGGCCTCAGAAAAGTTAGTCACGGCGAACGGCATTTCTTCACGGGGTGCAGGAGCAAGAATGAGCTCAAGTAGGGGAAATGCCAGATGCTTATAAAACCATCAGATCTCACGAGACTCACTCATTATCAGGAGAACAACATCGAGGAAACGCCCCCCACAATTCAATTACCTCCACCTGGTTCCACCCTTGACACGTGGGCATTGTTATAATTCAAGGTGAGATTTGGGTGGGAACACAGAGCCAAATCATATCAAGGGAAATTATACTTAACAATAATTTATTGTATATTTCAAAACAGCTAGAAAAATCATAATGTTCCCGACAAAAAGATAAATGTTTGAGACAATGGGTATCCCGATTACCCTGATTTGATCATTACACATTTTACGTATATATCAAAATATCACATGTACCCCATAATGTGTACAACTGTGATATATCAGTTTTCAAATATACACAAACCAAAAAAGATGGAGGAACAGGGACATAAGCCAGAAAAAGCAAGGAAACAGATTTCCTTAGAGCTTCCATAAAGAAATGCAGCTTTGCCAACATCTTGATTTTAGACTAGTGTGGTGACCTGCATCAGACTTCTGACAAAACATACAATAAGAAATTTATACTGCTTTAAACTCCTAAGTTAGTGATAATTTGTTATGGCAGCACTAGAAAACTAATACTCTTACTTAGCCTATTGTACCAGCAAAGGGGTGGATCTTTCACTACTTAATAAGGCTTAAGTGTCTAGGTTTTCATTAAAAAAAGAGATTGCAAATGTATTGATAAATGTTCCTTTTGTTTTTACTAAGTAACATCAAGGATCATTAAAAACCACACACAAGGGCCAGGCGTGGTGGCTCACACCTGTAATCCCAGCACTTTGGGAGGCCGAAACGGGCAGATTACCTGAGGTCAGGAGTTTGAGACCAGCCTGGGCAACATGGTGAAACGCCGTCTCAACTAAAACTACAAAAATTAGTCAGGCCTGTAATCCCAGCTACTTGGGAGGCTGAGGCAGGAGAATTGCTGGAGCCCGGGAGAAGGAGGTTCGAGTGAGCTGAGATCTTGCCACTGCACTCCAGTCTGGCTGACAGAGCAAGACTCCATCTCAAAAACAAAACAAAACAAAAACAAAAACAAACAAACAAACAAAAAACCATTTATTTAACAGAATTCCTAAATATACACCTTGTTGATTTATGACTAGAACCCACAGAAGCCATCAAACTAATGATGTCATATTTCAATAAACATAATGGCAGAATAAAATTTTTGAGTAAAAAAGATGATGTAAGGTATCCTACTATTTCTAGTCATATGAGATTCCCATGAGGTTACATGGTACTTTGAGATTATATAAAAAGTAATGACAAAAATCACGATTAGTTTTGCATCAACCTAATACCTTGCTTGGATAGCTCATGGCCAACTAGGTCACACCATGGCAGATACAATCTGGTTTGGACTGATTTGAGTAAAATGTAAAATTGTCTGAGAGAATGATGAGTCCTATAGGACACTTGAGAAATCCCTGGCACTCAGCAATTAGGAATAATGAAAGGCAACGTGCACAAGTTTCTAGATTACAGCGGAGAGGGCTTCAGGCAGCAGCCAACTGGGGGCTGGAGGAAATCTCATAAGGAGATGCCAAATTGAAAAAAGTCTTTAAATTTATTGATCTAAGTCTAGTCTGGACTATACTGGGAGGAATTTTGGATGAAGCCCAGGCAGCAAGAATGACTAAATCAGAAACACAGAATTTTATGACAAATCTATTTCTCTTAATTAAATATTACCAAGAACCACCTTCAAACTATCAGCTACTGCAAATAAAACAGGAGCATTTCTAAAAACAGAGACAGAAATATCAGATTACATACCACAACACAAAAATTCTGACTATATTTCAGGCAATTATTTGATATGAAAATAAAATGACTTTTGGCAAAACCCTAGCAATATCTGATCCTACCACATTTTGTGGACAATTCTAAGAAGCTCTAAGTGTGCTACCACACAGCTAAACAGTTTGATTAAAGTTGATCAGTGACATCAAATACAGTGTTTCTTTTTTTTTTTTTTGAGACGGAGTCTCGCGCTGTCACCCAGGCTGGAGTGCAGTGGCCGGATCTCAGCTCACTGCAAGCTCCGCCTCCCGAGTTCACGCCATTCTCCTGCCTCCACCTCCCGAGTAGCTGGGACTACAGGCGTCCGCCACCTCGGCCGGCTAGTTTTTTGTATTTTTTAGTAGAGACGGGGTTTCACCGTGTTAACCAGGATGGTCTCGATCTCCTGACCTCGTGATCCGCCCGTCTCGGCCTCCCAAAGTGCTGGGATTACAGGCTTGAGCCACCGCGCCCGGCTCAAATACAGTGTTTCTTAACGAAAGAAAACACCATAAAAAAGAACATATTAGAGTTGAGAGGTGAAATTTCATATTCAGAAAAATGTGTTAAATGTCTTAAATGATGATGCAATAAGTCTTAAATTTTATTTAAGTAATCTTCACTCATATGGCATATTTACTAAAAACTAATATTTAGCAGCGTATTTTTGACTGGTGGTAGCAGAAAAACATTTCTTCATGATGAATTTTTTAAATGTTTTTTTTTTCTTTTCACCAGAAAAACTCAATAACAGAAGTGATTCAAATTAAAGAATATCAGTTTTATCAAGAATGCCTGTAGTCCTCCATAGAGTAAACAACATGTCCCTGAACAACATTCTTGGAAGTCAAAATTCAGAATGTATTGATTCATTTTGCAGTAGTAAGGTAATTTCTGTCATCTTTTTTTATTTATGAAATTCTATTACTCGAGTCAACAACAATTTATAAACTGGGTTAAAAAAGAGCTTATTGAGACTGGCCTTGACCAAGGAGAGGACAGAGAAAGCTTTCACTGAAAAGGCACAGCTTGTCCTTCATTAAATAATTTTAAAAAATATATTTTTGCTATTTTTTTCATTCGATTTTTCTCTTTTAAAAAAATCATTTGTAGGCTGGGCGCTGTGGCTCACGCCTGTAATCCCAGCACTTTGGGAGGCCAAGGCGGGCGGATCACGAGGTTAGGAGATCGAGACCATCCTGGCTAACATGGTGAAACTCAGTCTCTACTAAAAATACAAAAAAAATTAGCCGGGCATGGTGGCAGGTGCCTGTAGTCCTAGCTACTCTGGAGGCTGAGGCAGGAGAATGGCGCAAACCCGGGAGGCTGGGCTTGCAGTGAGCCGAGATAGCGCCACTGCACTCCAGCCTGGGCGACAGAGCCAGAGACTCTGTCTCAAAAAAAAAAAAAAAAAAAAAGAAAAGAAAAAAAAAAGTCATTTTCAGTGAATAGTTGCTTGGTGTAGATAGGAAAAATGTTTAAAAATAAAGAAATATAGACAATTTTTTTAAGAACATTTTTGAAATATCAATACAACTTCATAGATGTGTTTGGAATCAAATGACACTAGGTTTTATTAACTCAATAAGTTAAAATACATCTTTGGAGGGCAATAGGAGCATTACAATTAAAGTATTGATAGATACTCACATGTGTGTGCACATGTATGAGTGCTCACATGCACACCATTTACCTCCCAAATTCTTACAGTAACTCCCTAAGCTATCGTATTCTCACTTTGTAGATGAAGGTCTATGGTATTTCAACTTGCCTGTTGAATATCTGGGGAGCCCTTAAGCCCTCTATACCCAACTGAACTTACTTTTTTACTTCCTAAATTCATTCCTCCTCCTGAATTCATCATTTTTTAAATGGTACCATCTTTCCAATCAAAAACCCACTTGACCCTTTAGTTAATTCGTCACTGTTCTCCTTACTTCTGCTACTCACCACATCAACCTTCTTTTACCCAATCCAGTGAGGTTTCAAGAATTATTGTCTTGTAATAACTCAAAGTTTCCTGGGTACTTCTCCATTTCCATTGCTGCTTTCCAAGTTCAGGTCTTCATTATTACTTACCTGATATTGTAATAGCTTCTCATTGTTTTTCTTTACTCTATTTTTCTCCCATATTCAATCTTATTTACTCTCTAATAACTACAAAGTATTCCTGAAAAACTGTTCTAATCATAATATTTTCTTGCTTGAAATAGACTGCTTCCATGTCCTATAGACCTTAATTCAGTCACCTCAATATGCTAGGATGTTGTCATCTATTTTGACACATGTCAAAGTAATTTGTCATCATTGATAATTAAAATGGTGATGTTTAACAATAACTTGCATTGAAAAATTTTAACAGATTTATAATCATTATTTTATTTTTAAAAAATCACTCAATCATTTACATGATGGTATGATTTCCTGGGAAGTAATATCTATGTAACATCTGCTATGACAACATCCTTCATGTTGAAATGTCATCTGACATGAGTGCTAAGGAGGACAAAGGTAGAGAATCTGAAGTCCTCAGAACCAAGCCCAAATTTCCTAGCTTGATATTTTATGGCTCTTCCCAATTTGACTCCAATCTTGTTATCTACTTCTTACATACTCTATGTGCTGACACGAAAACATCTATAACCAAAAAATCCTAAATTCTTTATTGCTCACATACATCATTTATATAGGCTTTTTCTACTCTCCCTTTGCCTGTGTTGCTCCTTCTGCCTAGAAATCGTCAGTACTTTAGTATGCAGACTAGAGGTCTAAAGGTCAGACATAAATGTCATCACTTTTATGAACATTTGACTCTCCTCCTCTTCCCTCAAGACAGGAAGAAATGCTTTACATTCTGGAATTTAACAGTATTTTACCTACTCTTCCGGGGAAGTAGAAAATACTTTCTCATTAATCTTCTAGTTTTAAATTAATATTTTAATTATATACCACGATATAAGCCTCTTGAAAATAAGAACTGTTTATATCCCTCACAATGCCTACACAGGATTTATGTTCAAAAAATATTTATTGAATAAACTTTATAAATACTTTGTTAATTTATTTGTTTGATATAGCCCTCTGCAAACCTAGCAATTTCCCTACAAAACACCTCTTCTGAATCACTTATTCACATATTAAGTTAAAATAATCACAACACTTTTTTTCCTGGAAATACCACTGTATCATTTCTCTATTTTATGAGAAAAAAAATTATCTGTAAATGTAGTTTTTCTACTTCTCAGCTAATTTCATTATTTTTCTCAACCCTCTGATGGATGGAAGTGGCAAATCTTGTTGTAAAAAGTATAATACACTTTTCCAAATTCCAAATGAAGCCTTAATTACAGCATATCCAATATTTCTGTACTTATAAATTGCCTCAAGGAAACTAGTTGATTAATCGAATACAAGTTTTCCCTTAAAGAGATTATATTCACCTTCTTATAGCATATATTTGCAGAAGCCAAACCAAGACTCCTGATTTCCAGCTCAGTATCGATTTTATTTTTCCATTGTACCCACAGCCTGTGCAGGAAGTAAGCTCAGGTCAGCTTGGGAGGGGCCGGATATGACACAGCGTTGAGAAGCTGCTTATAAAAAGGAAAATAATTTCAAAAATGAATCACAATCACATAGATTATTGCAGAGAGTAAAAGGGACCAAGACAGCTTACCTAATTTATTCCTTTGCCCTGGGGACAAGACTATCCCTAACATTTTCTGAAATAGTGGTCACCTCTTTTGACCTTTTGAACACAAGGAATCTCTAGTATATGTCATGATTTTGTTTTATTTCATGCATTTTATTTTTCTGTACTGATTAGCAACAGGAAAAATTTACCAACAAGCTCTTTCTGACAGAAGAGGTATGCTGAACCCATAGTTGTCTGAGTTATAACCTTGAGTTTGGAATAAAATTTTTGATAATGTCATACAGTTGACCTTTTAGCAAATAGAGTGTAAGCATTTTTTTTTTTTTTCACCAAAGGTACTTAATTTACTAAGACTGCAATTGGAAATTTTAAAGAAAAATCGGAAACACAAAACTTCCCTTTTGTGAAAAGAAGACAAAAAGTCAGAGGCAGATGCAGAATCGATAGTTTTAGCAGGGGTTTCGTTGCAACGCCTTCTATGCTGCTGAATGACTACAGGTTGGGAAATGTGAAGATCTTTACTCAGAGTGGGAAAATGCTTAAGTTAACTAAAAGCAACTTTTGATTATTTCCCCAGAGGGAAGATGGGTAACTAAAGCCTTCTAAGCTTCTCCTCAACTGTAGCAAGATGCATTTGTTTGATAGACGATACTTGGTATTTAGGATACCATGGGGACTGCATTCCTAAAACTGCTGAATTGCAAAGGATGTAAAGGAATTTGTCACAACCATTATGGTTTTCTTGCATTGGTGTGCTTTCATAAATCATTGCTTATTGCACACTCCATGGACACATGCCATCGAAGAGACTGAAGGGTTTTTTCACTTTCATGGTGGAATTTGTTTCTCAAAGGCAGAAACAATCAGCAGAACTTTCAAGGAGAAAGGGCAGTTTCTGTGCCAAATCCTCCTAGGTCTTAAAAATTATATGAAAGAAAGAATCATGTCATTGTGTATTGTGCAAATCCACATATGCATGGTTGCTCTCTCTCTACCCCCTTTCTTTTTCTCTCCTCCCTCCTTCTCTCCTTTACTCCCCCTCTCTCTCTCTACACACACACACACACACACACACACACACACACACTCACTCTCACACTGTACTGTCCTTTGTGAAGCAGATCAATATTTCAGACACAAATGAGGTGAGCTCAAGGCAAAAGAGATTCATATTGAGGTGTGAAAACATTCTAGGAAAAAAAAAAGACCGATCCGTTTAAAAGTACAAATACAACCAATAAATCATGGTGAGCTTCGAAGGGTGACTGCTCTTCCTTCTGGCAGCTTTGTAATTACTCTCTCAACATAGCAACAACTTTCTTTGGAAACCGACATTCTGTATGCAAGACAATTACAGCACTGAGGATCACTGCTGGCCAAGGCCCAGACTATGTATGTCACAATCCATTAGTTAAGAGATGTATCTGAGTAGCCTGAAGTTTATTAAACCCAAGTGCCACTTTTCCCGATCACTTTTCTCTAGGTCTCCCAAGGGCAGTCATCGACTATTTCTAATAATTCATCAATCCAGTCTGCAAATAATTCTCTGTAAGCCCAGACTTTATGAATTATTAAGCTGATCTCTGGGATCTCATAATTCCCAACTCTGCTCTCCCCAGTCTTCTAATCTTTTCTTGCAGCTCACAATTAGAGACCATCAGAAGACACTATAACCAATGAAGCACATTATTTCATTTTATCTCATGAGAAACTGATTCGTCTAGATTTGTGTTTGAGTGCTTAGCGTATGTTTTGAAAAGTTCAAGATAGATAGCATATTGATAGCAAAAGTACAGAAGACATTCTTGCTTTGTGTGTGGGGGGTGTGTGTGTGTGAGATCTCCATTCTCAGAAATACCTTTCTTGTTTCCACCTACCCATTTTATATTTAAGCATGTGATGACTTGCATTATCCACTAATTGGTTCGCATGTTAAAACATCATTTTCCCAATTAGTTTTTAAGGGAAGAGGCCAAGTCTTCAATGGTCTCCTCTTGCCAGCAATAGTGTGCTGCAGCTGGTTTGTAAAAGCTTGTGAGAGCCAAATTTAAAATTTTCAGGAAATTCTAACAGCCATTATAAAAAATCAAAATACATAGACATGCAATTAGATAAATTATGCTAAAAGCAAAAGAATAAATGGTCAAAATTCATTATCCTTTATTTTCCTATATTTACTACTGTCTGTGGTCTGGAGGTTATTTAAACCCATCATATTTTATGTTGCAAACACCATATAATGATGTGCTTCTGTGCATCTTTTCACAACTTCATCTTCACTGATTTCACCTTCAGTGACTTCATGGTAATAGATGGAAAGTACTCATGGTGGCAATATATTTACACCACAGAAATCAGAAAATACAAGTATAGTTCTTTTTACTGTACTCCGCAAATATTGCATTTTTTACAAATTGAAGGTGTGTGGCAATCCTGAGTCAAGCAAGTCTATCAGCGCCATTTCTTTAGCCACATACACTCACTTCATGTCTCTATGTCCCATTTTGGTAATTCTCACAATATTTTAAAGTTTTTCATTATTGTCAGATGTGTTATGGTGATCTGCGATCAGTGATCTTTTATGTGACTGTTGTCACTGTTTTGGGGTGCCACGACCATGTGCATATTAGACTGCGAACTTAATCAATAAATGTTGAGGGTGTTCTCACCGCTCCCCTGACTAGCTGTTCCCACATCTCTCTCTCTCCTCAAGCCTCTTTATTCCTTAAGATGCCACAATATTTATTTATTTATTTTACTTTTATTTTCAGTTTGGGGTACATGTGCAGGTTTGTTACAGAGGTAAATTGTGTGTCACAGGAGCTTGGTGTCCAGATTGTTTCAGCACCCAAGTAATGAGCATACCTGGGTGGTGAAATAATACCTGAAAGGTTATTTTTTGAGCCTTATCCTCATCCCACCCTCTATCTCCAAGTAGGCCCTAGTCTCTGTTGTTCACCTTTTTGTCTCCATAAGTACTCAATGTTTAACCCTGACTTCTGTTTGAAGTCAGAACAAGCAGTATTTGGTTTCTGTTCCTGTGTTAGTTCACTTAGAATAACGACCTTTAGCTCTATTGATGTTGCTGCAAAGGACATGATCTCATTTTTTTTTGGCTGTGTAGTGTTCCACGGTGTATTATGTACCATATTTTCTTTATCCAATCTACAGTTAATGGACATTTAAGTTGATTCCACGTCTTTGCTATTGTGAATAATGCTGCAATGAATATATGCATGCATGCGTCTTTATGGTGGAATTATTTCTATTCCTTTGATTATATACCCAATAATGGGGTTCATGGGTTGAATCATATTTTTGCTTTGAATTCTTTGAGAAGTCACTAAACCGCTTTCCACAATGGCTCAATTGATTTACCATCCCGCCAGCAGCGTATAAGTGTTCCCTATTCTCTTCGACCTCTCCAGCATCTGTCAATTTTGATGTTTTAATAAAATAGCCATTCTGACTAGTGTAAGATGGTATTTTATTGTGGTTTTGATTTGCATTTCTCTAATGATTAGTGATGTTGAGAATTTTTTCATAGGCTTTTCGGCTGCAGGTATATTTTCTTCTGAAAAGCATCTGCTCATGTCCATTGCCCACTTTTTAATGGTTTTTGTTTGTTTTTTGTTTTTTGTTTTTTGTAATTTTTTTTTAGGTTCCATATAGATCCTGAATATTGGATCTTTATCAGATGTGTAGTTTCCAAATATTTTCTCCCATTATGTAGGTTGTCTGTTTACTCTGCTGAAAGTTTATTTTGCTAGAGTCACAAAAATATTTAAATTAGATGATTAATAACACTACACTGGCCTCTAAGTGCTCAAGAGAAAGGAGGAGTCAGATGTCTCTAACTTTAAATTTAAAGCTAGAAGTGATTACACTTAGTGAGGAAGGAATTTGAGCCTTCCTCAGCTGAGGTAGGCTGAAAGCTAGGCCTCTTGCTTCAAACAAGCAAGTTAACCAAGATGTGAATGCAAAGCAAAAGCTCTTGAAGGTAGTTAAAAATGCTATTCAGTGAACATGTGAATGATAAGAAAGTCAAATAGCCTTAATGCTGATGTGGAAAAAGTTTTAAGGTCTAGATAAAATATCAAACTAACTAAAACATTCCCTTAAGCTAAAGCTTAACCCAGAACACGACCCTAATTCTCTTTAATTCTATGAACTCTGAGAGAGGTGAGGAAGCTGCAGAAGAAATATTTAAGGCTAGCAGAGGTTGAATCATAAGGTTTTAGGAAAGAAGTTGTCTCCATGACAAAAAAATGCAAGGTGAAACAGTAAGTGGTACACCAAGTTATAGAGACGATCCAACTAAAATAGTTGATGAAGGTGGCTACCCTAAACCACAGGTTTTCAATGTAGATGAGACAGCATTAGATTGGAAGAAGATGCTGTCTAGGGTTTTCATAGTGAAAGAAAAGTCAATTCCTGGCTTCCAAGATGCAAAGGATAGGCTGACTCTCTTACTAGGGGCATTGCAGCTGTGACCTTAAGTTGAAGTCAGTGTTCATTTACCATTCTGAAATTCCTAGTCTCTTTAGAATTATGTTAAACCTACCCTGTCTGTGCTCTATACATAGAAAAACAAAACCTAGATGACATCACATATGTTCACAGCATTTTTTTTAATGAAAAAAGAATTATATATTTGGTTAAACCTTGATGAGGAAGATATCCACTTGTGTAGCCCACAAGTATATTTTTGTTTGTTTGTTTGTTTGGTCATTTGTTTTTAAATTTTTCTGGTACATAGTTGGTATATATACTTATGGGGTACATGATATGTTTTGATACAGTATGGCATGGGTTACTGAATATCTTAAGCCTACTGTTGGAGCCTACTACTCAGAAAAAAAAGTATTTCAAAATATTATTGCTCACTGACAATGCACATAGCATGTAAGAGCTCTGATGGAGATGTACAGGGAGATTACAGTTGTTTTTATGCCTGCTAACATGACATTCATTTTGCAGCCCATGAATAAAGAAGTAATTTTGACTTCCAATAATATTTAAGAAATATGTTTTGTAAGGCTATCACTGCTATAGATAGTGATTCCTCCAATAGATCTGGGAAAATAAAACTAAAAATCTTCTAGAAATGATTCACTATTCTAAATATCTTTAAGAACATTTGTGATTCATGGGAAGAGAACAAACATCAACATTAACAAGAGTTTGGATGAAGTTGATTCCAACCCTCATAGATGATTTGGAGGGGTTCAAGACTTCATTGGAGGAAGAAACTACAGATGTACTGGAAACAGCAAAATAACTAGAATTAGAAGTTGAGCCTGAAGATGTGACTGAATTGCTGCAATCTCATGATGAAACTTTAATAAACGAGAAGTTGCTTCTAATGGATGAGCAAAGAGAATGGTTTCTTGAGATGGAAACTACTCCTGTTGAAGATATCACAGAGACAAAGAAGAACATTATATAATGATAAAAAGATAAATTCACAAAGAAAATCTAACAGTTATATATATACACACCAAAATCAACAACAGATACCCATATATGTGAAGGAAAAATTGATGAAATTGAAGGGAGAAGTAGACAGTAACACAGCAATTGTAAGATATTTCAGTACTTCACTTTCAATAATGGATAAAACCATCAGACAATCGATCCATAAAGAAACAAAAAAATTGAACAATACTGTA
Source organism: Macaca fascicularis (assembly GCF_037993035.2). Lineage (NCBI taxonomy): Eukaryota > Metazoa > Chordata > Mammalia > Primates > Cercopithecidae > Macaca > Macaca fascicularis. The sequence continues at coordinate 165,969,713 of NC_088376.1, read as the reverse complement.
GACAAATTGGACCCAACTAAAATACAGAACACTCCAACCACCAACAGCAGAATACACATTCTTCTTAAAATCATATAGAACATTATCGAGGATAGATCATTTAGGCCACAAAACAAGTCTTAACAAATTTAAGAAAGTTAAAATCATCCCAAGTATCTTTTCTGGCCACAGTGGAATGAAATAATAAATCATTAGCAGAAGGAAAACTGAAAATTCTCTAAGTATGTGGAAATTAAACAACATACTCTTAAACAACTAATGGGTGAAAGATAAAATCACAAGGGAAGTTAGAAAATATCTTAGGCCGGGCGCGGTGGCTCAAGCCTGTAATCCCAGCACTTTGGGAGGCCAAGACGGGCGGATCACGAGATCAGAAGATCGAGACCATCCTGGGTAACATGGTGAAACCCCGTCTCTACTAAAAAATACAAAAAATTAGCCGGGTGTGGTGGCGGGCGCCTGTAGTCCCCATACTCGGGAGGCTGAGGCAGGAGAATGGCGTGAACCTGGGAGGCGGAGCTTGCAGTGAGCCGAGATCGTGCCACTGCACTCCAACCTGGGTGACAGAGCGAGACTCCGTCTCAAAAAAAAAAAAAAAAAAAAAAAATCTTAAGACAAATGAAATCACAAATATAGCATGCCAAAAATTACAGGGTGCAGCAAAAGCAATACTGAGAGAAGTTTAGAGCAGTAAAACACTACTTTAAAAAAGAAGAAAGATCACAAATCTACAACTTAATTTTATACCACCAGAAAGAAGAAAAAGATGGACAAAATAAACTAAACTTAGTAGAAGAAAGAAATAATAAATATTAGAGCAGAAATAAAATGAAAAATAGAAGAATAATGGAAAAGATTTTATGTTGAACTAAGAGTTACGAAGAGTTAATGAAATTAAGAGTTCGTTTTTTGAGAGATCAACAAACTTGACAGACTCTAACTAAAAAAAGAGAGAAAGAACACTCAAGTAATAAAAATAAAAAATGACAGAGGAAACATTACAATTAGTACAAAAGAAATAAAAAGATTATAAGAGACTCCTATGAATAATTATATGCCAACAACTTGAATAACCTAGAAGAAATAGAGAAATTTCCAGAAAAATACAAATTACCAAGCCTGAAATGTAAAGAAATAAAAAATCTGAACAGATCTATAATGAGTAAGAAGATTGAATCAGTAATCAAAAACTTCCCAACAAAGAAAAACCCAGCACCAGATGGTTTCACTGGAGAGTTCTACCATTTTTTTTTTAAACACAGAGTAGATTAACATCAATTCTTCACAAAAATTGAAGCGAAGGGAACACTTCCAAACTTATTTTATGAGGTCAGCATTACTTCAGTATCAAAACTAGAGAAAGATACTCAAACAAAACTATAGACCAATATACTTGATGAATATTAACAAAAAAAAAATCTTCGACAAAAGAATAGCAAAACAATTCAACAGCATGTTAAAAAGATTATACACCATGACTTAAGTGGGCAATATCTCTGAGATGTAGGGTAACTTAACATACAAAAATCAAACAATGTAATACATAACATTAAGAACATGGAGGATAAGAATTACATGATCATCTCAGTTGATACAGAAAAAAGAATTTGAAAAAATTTCAACATACTTTTATGATAAAACACATTAAAAAAACTAGCAATACAAGAAAAGTAATTCAGCGTGATAAAAGGAATATATGAAAAGACTACAGATAACATCATATTCCACAGTAAAAAAACTGAAAGCTTTTTCTCTAAGATCAGGAACAAGGCAAGGATGACCACTCTCACCATGTCTTCAACATAGCACTAAAAGTCCTAGCCAGGCCAATTATGCAAGATAAAGAAATAAAAGGAAATTGCAAAGCAAGTAGTAAAACTATTTCTGTTTGCAGATGACATGATTGTTTTTATATTCCAACGGTGAACAATCTATAAAAGAAAGCAAGAAAACAATCCCATTTACAATAGCATCAAAATCAGAATATTTAGGAATAAACTTAACCAAGTAGGCCAAAGACTGATTCCCTGAAAACTATAAGACGTTGCTGAAATAAATTCAGGAAGATAGAAATAAATGAAAATACTTTCTGTGTTCATGGACTGGAAGACCTAACATTGTTAAAATGTTCAAACTGCCCAAAGCAATCTACAGATTCAGTGCAATTCCTATAAAAGTCTCTGGCATTTTTTTGCTGAAATAAAATATATTCTAAAATCACACAGAATTTCAAGTGAGGTTCTGAATAACTCCTTGAATAGCAAAAGTCATCCTAAGAAAGAAGAACAAAGGTGGAGGTCTCCCAGTTGCTGATGTCAAAACATATTGTAAAGCTGCCATAATCAAAACAGTATGGTACTTGCATAAATACAGATACATAGTTGCTTTTTAGTATATATCCAGAAGAACTGAAAGCAGAATATTGGACATACATTTGCACACCTTTTTTTTTATTGTAGCATTAATCAAAACAGCCAAGAGATGGAAGCAACCTAAATGTTCATCAATAAATGAATAAAGAAAATGTCATAAACACATACAAAGGAATATTATTCAGCCTTATAAAAGAGAAAATTTCTACTCTATGCTATGACATGAATGAAATTTGAAGATATTATGTTAAGTGAAATAAACTCATCACAAAAAGAGAAATATTGCATGACTACACTATCAGGTACCTAAAGTGGTCGAACTTAGAGTAACAGAAAGTAGAATATGGTCACCAGAAAATGGAGGGGGAGGGGAATGTGAGGAATTGTTTACTGTGTATAGAGTTTCAGTTTTGCAAGGTGAAAAATTTCCAGTGATCTGTTACACAACAACGTGCATACAGTTAACACTATTATATCACACTTAAGAATGGTTAAGATGGTAAATTTCATGTTATGAGTTTTTAACACAATAAAAAGCTTATAGGAAGAGAATATTATCAAGGTAATTATGGGTATTGGATTCTGACAAACCTAGCTTGTGTTGGATGAGGAGTTGCTTTTTATCAATGAACAAAGCAAGTAGTTTCTTGAGATGAAACCTACTCCTGCTGAAGATACTGTGAATATTATTGAAATGTCAACAAATAATTTAGAATATTACAAAAATTTAGTTGATAAAGGAGTGGCAGAATTTAAGAGGACTGCCTCCAATTTTGACACAAATTCTACTGTGGATAAAGAAATCACTTGCTACAGAGAAATCTTTTATGAAAGGAAGAGTCAATTGATGGTGCAAACTTCATTGCTATCATATTTTAAGAAATTACTAGTCACTGCAACCCTCAGCAACCACTGCCCTGGTCAATCAGCAGGCATCATAATTGAGGTAATATCCTCCACCAGGCAATCATGACTCGCTGAAGATGTAAATGATCCTTAGCAGTATTTTATCAGTAAGTTTTAATTCAGATATGTAATCTTTTAGACGTAATACTATTGTTGCACTTAATAGACTATAGTACAGTATAACCATAGATTTTAGATGCACTAGGAAACCAAAATCTTTGTGTGACTTGCTTTATTGTGATATTCACTTGTTACAGTTATCTGGAACTGAACCTGCAATATCTCTAAGATATGCCTGTGGTAGAAATCAGGGTTCTCTGCCTAACCCAGAGAGCTGGTTGATAAACACTTACTAGCACACTACTGATTACTGTCTAAGTAACCTAAGCAATATAAGCTTCAGAATTATGCTCCAAAAAGTGGAAAAGGAAACCTTAATACTAGACAAATCAGTCTTCTTCTCACTAATCCCCTCTTGCACAGCTCTTATTTGTTATGGCCATATCCTATACTAGGTTACTTTTCTAGGGTCACCCCTAATCGTAGATCCTTGCAACAAATGTGGGCCCCAAATACTGTAGATGGCATTTGACTTGTATGACCAATTTTCTCATGCTGAATACTAGAACCAGGAAAGTAAGTAACTGGAGGCACCAGCTAATGGGCCATGAGATCGACCCAAAGACAAGGATATTGTGGTCTGAGCACTTATGGTCTTGGGAAAGATTTTTTTTTTTTTGGTCTGCCACTCACCACGTTAAGTTATAACAGGGGCCTTGAAGAATTCCTCAGCTTTGGTTTCTGAATTCTTTGGACTTCATTTTGTGCAAAGGACGACATCATAATCAAAGGTGCAATGCTTAGAAATGACTAAATCATGAGCGTCTTCTATGAGAGTGTCAAATAAGTTCATATCTTAATAATAATTGCTAACATTTATTGAACACTTGCTAGATGCTGAGCGCTCTACACTAAGTACTTTATACATTATTTCATCTGACTCTAACAACTTTATAAAGAAGATACAATTATTATTCCATTTTGAAGACGAAAAAACAGAAACTAAGCTTAAAGTAACATGCTTGTTCATATAACTAGCAAGTGATCAAACTGGGCAAATCTGTTTCTAGAACCCCTACTCTTAGCCAGGCACAAAACTAAAACCCATGTCAGCAAAATATTTAGCCCCTAAATAGAAACAAATGATGAAAGGCTTAGAACCTTTAGCAGCATTAGCGAGAACAAGCAAAACACTGCCGTTATTGGGATTTTTTGTTTTCTGACATCCTAGCTGCCACCAGGTTTCCAATGATTAGGGAACTGATAAGAGACTCAACAAGATTTGTTTTTAAATCACATGAGTGCTCCTTTAGTTGACCTGAAGATTCATTATTTGAGAGATGGCATCCAGGACCAAGAAAGAGATTTTCCCAGTCTACCTTGGTGATCAAATGTTGCTATATCTAAGTTGGATACTAGGCAGGAAATGAGACATTGACCAACTGAGTTGGGGGGACCATTTAGGAAAGTGAAATGAAGGACCCCCTGAAAATGAGGAACACTTAGGAAAAAAAGAAGAGCATCATTAGCCTGGAGCAGGGGAGAGGTAGGGAACATGTCAGAACTGCTTGTAAATACTTGAGGGACCATCACATTTAAAGAAGATATCTTACTTTTGGCCTAAAGAGCAGAATTAAATTCAACTTGGAAAAGTTGAGAAAGGAAAATTTTATTGAAAGAAAATATGGAATAATTAGAGCTGTTAAAAAACAAAGCGACCTGCCTGATACAGTAGTGAGTTTACTATCTCATTAAAGGTATTCAAACAGGGCTGAGCAGTCGTGGCATAAGACATTCAGGGTGATCTTTCAGGTCATTTCTAAGTTTGATATTGCCCTATCGATTTAGAAAAAGAATTGGGATCCTCTTTTCTTAATTACTTTTAGCTCAATTATCTGTAATCAGATAAAATCTAAGTTTTCAGAAAAAAAGTTCTTCCTGGGCAGCCTCCCTTCAAAGGCCAACCCTGAATATGTGGCATAGACAGTGGGTAGAGAAGAGATGAACCAGAGTGGAAAAAGCATTCATCATCTAAGCTCAAAAAAGTCAGCCTCTGACCTTGGAGTAAGAGACAGCTGTTTTCAGCAGAAAATATAAAATGTTATGCAGTTGTGGGAAATGTTACAGGAAAGGAGGGCCAATTAGAAAGAAAAAGAGAGAATATTCATAGAAGGATACGTGTTATCTTTTCACAAAGACTTCCCAAATCAACGGAATATCAGCTCCAAAAAATGTAAGAATGTGATGTATTAAAAATAGGAAAGTTAGTGAAAGGTAGGAATACAATGTAATTTTATTTCAATATGTACTTTTAAAATCTTGGACAAACACTATGTATAACTGCTATCAATAGACTACCTTGTCTAACCTTTTTTTTTTTTTTTGGCAACCTGTTCATCATCACTTTTAGCATCTCATTGTTCTGGTTAAGTGTACTGTTCTAGGTGAAAGTGTAAAGCCTAATTGTTTTAAGCCAGAAATGCAGTGACAACTAATTTGACAACGTACACATAATTTTTCCGCTGAGGCTGGTGTTTATCTGTTGAAAACAAAACATTTTGGTTATCTGATTTGTAGCTTCCCTCATGCATGAGGTGGATTAGATAGTAATTAAGAGGTCAGGCTCTGTGGTTAGACTGCCTTCATTTGAATGTCAATTTAGGCTGACCTTGAGGAGGTCACTTAACATCTCTGTGTCTCATTTATATGTACAATGGGTATGAAAATTGTAGGCTTGTTGTGAGAAACAAATTAAGTAATACATACAATAAAGTAAAGCATTTTAAGATAGTGCCTGGCCATAATAGACACTCAATAATTTATAATAATAATTGCTATTATTATCTTCATCAGCTTTAAGCGATTTCATTCTACTGATCAGACCGAATTGAGTTACTTATTTAAGTATTATATAAGAACCTAGGAATAACTAAAAACTCTTTATCAGGCATGGATTGATTTATATATAAACAACAACGGCAATGTTACTGACATTAATTCATTTTAAACATTGGTAATACTAGGTTAAAGAATGGAAAGAGTGGTTCTCTAAATTTTATTGAAAAATCTCATGAAAAATTCACATCTGAAATAATTGCTCCTGTTCAATGCACATCATTTTGATGTGAGGTGTAATTGTCCTTCCCAGTACCTGTATGTTAGCTATTTGAAGAACAGTAGAGTGAAGTTAAAAATAATGTCACATTTTATCTTCTTGAGTCCTCTGCAACTGTAACAGCTGACTAGCAAGGCTGAGATTTAATGACAAATGATGATGAATGATTTGGAATGATTATAAAAGTTAAAAGAAAGTGTTCTTGGAGAATAAAGGCATGTGTATGTGTATAGACTTACGCATTCACATTGCTTGACAGGTTTGGATTCTAGAACAGATTTGTGCACTGGAATTCTCTGCTGACATTTTCAAGGGTCTCAAGCTGTGCTGTCCAATATAGTAGCCCCTAGCCCTATGTGGCTGTTTACTTTGAATTGATTAAATTGTAATAACATTACATTTCCATTCCTCAGTTGTTTCAAGTGCTAAAAAGCCTCATGTGGACAGTGGCTATTGTATTGGATGGTGCAGATACAGAATGTTTTTTCTCATGATAGGGTTCAAGTGGACAGTGCTGGTTGAGGTAGGAATGGGAGAGGGGTTGAGGGAATAAAAGGTTTCTCAGAATAGGGAAAAATAATGTGGCTGACAGAATGGCATGGTTGTCGTTTAAACGTTGGAGATGGAGGAATAATTATTAACAAGTAAAGTATCATTTTCATTCTGCGGACAAAGAGACTACTGTACAAAAGGTAATAAGTTGCCATGATAATGTGCTTCTTCCCATCTGCAATGAGTCAGCCTGATAGGTCCTGGTGTGAGTGAGGCAAACCACCTGGGATTGTTGTGATTAGAGAGAAATTCACTTCAGCAGGAAGCTGGGCATCCAAAATGCCAAGATTAAAGACAATGAAAAACAACCAAAAAAAAAAAAAAAAAAGCTCCTTCAGTTTCGGCCAACAGCCCTAATCATAAATTCTTTTAAAATGCTATTCACTGAAAGAGATCTCTGATAGCAATAAGCTACAAGCACTCTTCTTGCTACCACCCTTCTGTCAAGCATGGATGAATATTTATATCAGGTTATTTTAATCATGTTTTTCTTGATGTGACATAATTCTACATAATTTATTTTCCCTTCTCGGGTGTTAAGAAAAGGTCTCTTTTTAATTTTTTTTTTCCACACTGTCAAGTCAAAAACTTTTCTATTTCTTTTCTGGCCCTGAGAGAAAACAGGACACAGGATGACAGAGAGTTGACTGCACTGACATGTGTTACCGTTGAAAATCAAAGCTCTTGTCCTTGGCACGTTCTATGGAATGTAATGGTCTGGAACACTAAGCTCTGCAACAAGAAATGAGGGACCTGAGGGAATCTATGGAGTTGGAATGTCAGGTTACAGCAAGTCTGCGTGGGTCTAATACACTGAGTATGAGAGAGACTACCAGGGCAGATGCACTCTCTGAACTGGGCTCAAGGTGGTGCTTCTGGCAGTGAATTTTGAATTCAGTATAAATTCACCAATCTACTCTCATGGTGGGCGGAAGGTGGGAAAAATGGTGGGAAGGGCAGGCTGCAGGGAAAAAAGAGACCAAGCTGAACAGAGACAGAAATAAAGATGGATAGAGACATAACACAATCAGATGCCCAGAGAGACAGGGACAGACATATAGACAATTTGAGAGAGGCATCGACAGAGAAATTTAAAAAAAACAAAACTATTCCTGATTTCTTGTTTATTTCCTTTTTCTGAACCCTCAGTAAATATCCAATAGAGAGTTTTCAGTGTACTCAACATTTATGTTTACTCTAAGAAAGAACTAGGAAATTCTGTATAATGAACAAAATTTAAAACCAAAAGTAGGATGACATTTTTATGAAAGACATCTATTTAGCTTTAAGAGGAATTGATACAATTGGAAAGATATTAATAAACCCCAGCACAGAAATCACTAGTCTATCGCTGAATGCAGTTTTTCTCCCATTCCGGAAACACAAGCTCTCCATTTTGCTTATGCTCTAACAAACTGTTTGCAAAAAACTAATGCTCTTCACAAGTGAAACAAGAGCAATTTCAGGACCTGGCACTCTCCTCCTTTAACTGTCATTATGAAATGACTAAAAATCAAATGAAGCAAGGCAACATTTGCCCGTCTTTTCTAAGCATGGACTGATTATTGCCAAAGGAATGTGCTTGCTTTTCCTTTTGTCAGTTGTTAGTATCGACCCTTCTTGTGTGTGTATTGTGTGTGTGTGTGTGTGTGTGTTTAACTTTTTACTGAAGGTATAAAAAGAAAATTTGGGAGCATTATGCAAAAGTTGGGCTCAGTCAGGCTTACAGGAATTTCTGCCGTTTACCCAGGGGCATTGAAATGTTTGGATAAAATAAGACATCGAAGATATGAGTGTGGGTGAAGTGTTGGAGGTATTCCAGTTTGTATCAAAGTACCGTCTATTGCATACTTTTAGGGCTGGGATGCTATTAGAGAAGTCTAGGATATCTGGAAGTGGTTTTCAGGGTCCATACCTTTTCAACCTAAAGAATATCTTTTCTGGCCGGGCGCGGTGGCTCACGCCTGTAATCCCAGCACTTTGGGAGGCCGAGGCGGGTGGATCACGAGGTCGGGAGACCGAGACCATCCTGGCTAACGTGGTGAAACCCCGTCTCTACTAAAAATACAAAAAATTAGCCGGGCGAGGTGGCGGGCGCCTGTAGTCCCAGCTACTCGGGAGGCTGAGGCAGGAGAATGGCGTGAACCCGGGAGGCGGAGCTTGCAGTGAGCCGAGATCGCGCCACTGCACTCCAGCCTGGGCGACAGAGCGAGACTCGGTCTCAAAAAAAAAAAAAAAAAAAAAAAAAAAAAAAAATATATATATATATATATATATATATCTTTTCTTCTGTACTTATCTGAAATTTATTACATTCCCACTATTAACTACATATTATAATCTTCTGATTCCACTGAAAATAATGCATCACACTGTGTAAGAACAAAGATGCAAATAAAACCTATCTAAAATGTCCAACTTCACAGTGCTGAGATATTTGCATTTTACAGAAAACATTTGAAAATCATTTTACTAAGTGGAATCCATTTTCCTCCATGAACTGTTAATACTGAATTCTTAATAGCTTCCCTAGGGTTTTGCGTCTTGCTATGAAGCCTTTAGTGATTTCATCATTGTTAAGGCACAGTAAACAATCACAGTTTATGCTCATAAGCATAAAACTTTCAATCTATTACTCATCTTAGTTTTTATATTTCAAAGATAGAAAACTTATTTTTTATGCAATCTGAGTGTGAGACAATGCTAAATTGGTTTATAAGCCTTGCAAATATTGGTATACACATTTCTAAAATGCTTAATGTATAATATCAGCATTTTGAACTCTTATGGAGATAATTATACTTCTAAATTTCTGTTTTTTTTAAATGACACTGTTCTTTTCCTTTGTTGGAGCTAGTATTCATTTTGGTTTCTGGTTCTTATTCTTTGTTTATAAAAGACCATGTCAATTTGACCCTCTTATAAGTGACTCCTCAAAATCTTGAATTTTCAGCTTTGGTTCCTAAAATATTTAAAAAACATATTATAGGTCTATATCTAAGCCTAGTACAAACATAACAAAGTTATCAAATAAATAACTATAATGCACAAATCCAGTGCTTTTTACAATTGTAAAATGTATGTGTACTGTATACCAAAAAAGGAAACTGCGGATAAATACAGAAAATAAAATTAATAGATTATTTTAATCTCTTAAATATACATCTCCTATCTAGTGTTGAATCTCCCTCTACTTATTTTTCTATACTTATGTAAATACTTAAAAACCAATATGTTTTTAAAAATTGTAGAATACTAGCATATGTAAAGTTTAATTTAATAGCTGGTTTTTATTTAAATTGCTATTATATCTTGAGCATTTTCTTGCTTTTTTCCTGCTCTTCCTAAGCAAGACTTTGTATTATATTTTGCTATCTGTGCCACAACTTATCTAACTATACTGCTATTGTGAGAAATTTTGTTGTTTACAACCTTTTTAAAAAATTAGTCAAAGATCACCCTTTCTGAAATCTTCTATTAAACTTCTGATTTTTTATTACACTATATTTCTCACAGAGAATTAGAAGTTTAAAGAGTATCACACTCAACGGTAATTATGCATTTAATTGAAATTATACTAAGCCTATAAAATAATATGGGAAGAAATTTATACCCTAAAGTTCTATTCATTTTCCTTTTTGTCATGTCTCAAACGGTTCTTAATAAAGATAGTTTATATTTTTATTTTCCTTAATTGAATTTCTTTCTGTTTTATAATCTTTAATAGGATTGTAGGAAATCAATTAATTTTTGCATATTCATTTTTGTACCTGTTGCCTTATTGACTTTCCTTCTTAGGGCTTTTGCTATTTAGTACCTAAAGGCACATTGTTATAGGCTTACTGCAGAAATATTATATGAAATTAAATTTTAATTTTGCTGTGTCCTATAATTTTCTTTTAAAAATATTTTTATTTCTAGCTATATCATATTATATTTGTCTTGTTTCAATTATCCTGTCATATATACATGTCAACATCAAATGGTTCTTTCTTTCCATAGATGCAAATATTGTTCTTGCATAGAGCTCAAAGACTTCTCCATATTCAAAAACCCACCTATACATTTTAGGTTAAACAACTTTTTTTTAATGTCACTATTTTCTTTTTTTCTCCTTGATCTAGAAATATCCGAAGTTCTTGCCTTGCTCTTAGTGGCTATACTTCAAGTGTTTCTCTATTAAATATGAAAGAAGCTAAATAGACTCAACTTTTCAGATGCTTATTTTTTATCAGGTTAAAAGAACATCTTTCTTTTGCTAGTACACCAAAACATTCAGCATTTTACATGTAAAATTTTAATCAAATTACTTTTTTGGTATCTATCAAGATGTCATATTTTTTCATTTGATGTATTGATATTACTGAATTAAACATTTTCCTCATATTTCTTTTTAAAACATTTTTTCTGAATTAAACCTTACTTCTTATATTGTTACGGTATATTTTTCATACATTGTTGAATCTGTTTAATAACATCTGATTTATATCTATCATATATGTATGTGTATTATGTGTTGGCACATATGTGATTTTAGCATGTAGTATTTTTATAGTTATGTTGTTCAAACTTTAGTTTCTGAGACGTAATACTTCTGAAGTAAGGAAGTTTCATTTGTTGTTGTTGACTTTTTGCACTATGGATAAGTTTAACATTTGCTAGAATTCACCTGTAAAACTGTATGGATCTAGAGTTATTTAGCTAGTTAATTCTTTGACAAAATACTAGCTTCTCCAAAGATTGGTTAATTGATTTATTCAATTGATATGTGTTGAGTCTCATCTACATACCATGTACAGTGCTGAATGGGGAATCAGAAAGCCAGACATTTATGGTCTCCATTATCAGGGAATTTGAAACCTAGTCAGATAGCCGAATATTAAATAAGTCATCTCAAGAATGACTCAAGGTATTTTTTCTTGGCACTTTTAAAATATATATATATATATATATATATATATATTTCATGGATTTAAAACAGTAATAATGGCATAAACACGTGTATGTGTGTGTACTTTATACACGTTCTAGGGGGAAGTACACACCTTTTCTGAGGAACAAATGAACGTACCATGTTCCCAGAAAAGTTCACAGTCACACACACAAATAATAATGTGCATAGAGATCAAAGATTTATCAATACTCAAAAAAAACCACGCATCATTTTAGGTTAAACAAAATTTTTTTATGTCACTATTTTGTTTTTGTTCCCTTGATCTAGAAATATCCAAAAACATTTAATATGCACATTTAAAAAAAATTTTTTCTTCTTCCATTTGGGCTGTGCTAACAAAATGCCATTGCTAAGGCAGCTTATGAACAATAGAAATTTATTTATCATAGTTCTGGAAGCTGAAAGTCCAAGATCAAGATGCCCATAGATTCAGTGTTTGATGAGGATTTATTTTCTGATTCATAGATGATGCCTTTTTCACTGTGTCCTCGTATGGTAGAATGGGCTAAACTAGCTCTCTGCCATTATAAAGGCTACTAATCCTTCATGATCTAATCACCTCTCAAAGGGACTTTCTAACTCATCACCCTGGGAGTTAGGAATCTTTTAACTTTTCTTAAAAGAAGTTAAAAAGATGTATCTCTTAAAAAGTCTTAAAAAGATATATCTCTGAGTTGACTTTTTTTATCAACTCAAATCATGAGAATTTTAGATAATACTACGATTTGATTCAGAGTTGTCGTGAGGATTAAGGGATAAAAACATTTACATTATGTAGGTTAGCATATAGCATAATTTCAGACATACATTAAGTAGTACTAAATATTTAATATTATTATTATCACTACTTATTTAATATGAATTTAAATAATTTACGGTAACTCACGTAATGAATCTGTGGTCTTATTTTTGTCATCTTATTTTCAGTATTTTTTTCACATTTTCTGTATTTTGCTAGACTTGATGTTCTTTTTCTGTGATGAACTAGTACATTTTTTGTTTTTTGTTTTTTGAGACAGAGTCTTGCTCTGTCGCCCAGGCTGGAGTGCAGTGGCCGGATCTCAGCTCACTGCAAGCTCTGCCTCCCGGGTTCCCGCCATTCTCCTGCCTCAGCCTCCGGAGTAGCTGGGACCACAGGCGCCGCCACCTCGCCCAGCTACTTTTTGTGTTTTTAGTAGAGACGGGGTTTCGCCGTGTTAGCCAGGATGGTCTCGATCTCCTGACCTTGTGATCCGCCCGTCTCGGCCTCCCAAAGTGCTGGGATTACAGGCTTGAGCCACCGCGCCCGGCCATATTTTGTTTTTAATTCTACTTAGTGGTTATCTTTACAACTTTCAAAACTAGTCATTTAAAATGTAAAATATTACTAACATATGGAAAACTACAGAAAGTACGATAACTGACAACAGACACCAACATTGCAGTCAGATTTAACAGATGTTAACATTTTGCTCTCCTTGTTTCGTATCTTTCTCTTAAACAAACAAACTATTATATATAGAGCCAAAGGCCAGCTCCAGGATCCCCAGAGAGAAACACTATCCCGAAGTTCGTGGGAATTTGTCCCATGCACGTTTTCAACTTTTCATTATAAGGCCGGGCGCGGTGGCTCACGCCTGTAATCCCAGCACTTTGGGAGGCCGAGGCGGGCGGATCACAAGGTCAGGAGATCGAGACCATGGTGAAACCCCGCCTCTACTAAAAATACAAAAAAAATTAGCCGGGCGCGGTGGCGGGCGCCTGTAGTCCCAGCTACTCAGGAGGCTGAGGCAGGAGAATGGCGTGAACCCAGGAGGCGGAGCTTGCAGTGAGCCGAGATCGCGCCACTGCACTCCAGCCTGGGCGACAGAGCGAGACTCCGTCTCAAAAAAAAAAAAAAAAAAAAAAAAAAAAAAAAAAAAAAAGAATCTGTATTCCTCTAATTGTCAAGTTAATAATTAAATAGTGTTCTTGAAACACCCTATTGTAAAATTAGGAGTTTAGCATTTTTGTACTGCACTACTCTATTTCTTAATTTTATTTCATCTCTTAATCAGCTGTTGTACATTTTAAAATAATTTAAAAATGACATATAGATATTATATGTGTATACTGTAGAATAGCTGAGAAAGGCTTTTAAAAATCTTCAGAAGAGAAAAAAGAGTTAATAAACATATCTCAGAATGTTATTCCCAGCTACATATATTGCAGACATTATTCCATTGGCCATTGGTCTTTATTATTGCAGAGAAGGCAATCAGCAGTCAGCATCCCTCCTATCTGCCCATTTCTGTAATTTATTTTTTCTTAGTTTTGCAACTTTCAAATATGTTCAGTGTATTTCTAGACAAGAATATCTTTCTGTTGATTCTTCTGTATTATAGAACTGCCTTTTGATCTGTTTTCTCATGTCAACTTTAAGCTCCAGTTATGTCTATAATCATTGCTTCTGTTCAAAATTTTCAGTTTCTTCCTGATGAACACATGTAGTTACTAGCCTAGGTAAGGGAGAGCACTCTCGGCCTTCTTTATCTCTTGGTTTCTTTCACACATTTTTCTTTTTTCTCTAAATTTATGGTTGTTCTATTTCTTTAAAGTACATTTTATAAATTCCTCAAATTTGTTTACCATATTATTAATTTGAATTTTTTTGACTTGCTATTTCAAACTATCCAGTTCTGTTTTCAGTTATCATTTTCATAGGTTTCTTTGCAATCAGTCCTCAACTCATCCATCAGTTTTGCCAAATATTCTACTGTCTTTCATCTCAAGCCATTCTCTTCTATTACTTCTCTCTCTTTTTTTTTTTTTTTTTTTTTATATGTAGAGACAATGTGATCTTAAGTGCTATTGAAAGTACAAAGAATTCTCGCTCAAGCCTGTAGTCCCAGCACTTTGGGAGGCCGAGACGGGCGGATCACGAGGTCAGGAAATCGAGACCATCCTGGCGAACATGGTGAAACCCCGTCTCTACTAAAAAAAATACAAAAAACTAGCCGGGCGAGTTGGCGGGCGCCTGTAGTCCCAGCTACTCAGGAGGCTGAGGCAGGAGAATGGCGTAAACCCGGGAGGCGGAGCTTGCAGTGAGCTGAGATCCGGCCACTGCACTCCAGCCTGGGCGACAGAGCCAGACTCCGTCTCAAAAAAAAAAAAAAAAAAAGAATCCTCTAGAGTTTACTTTGTTACTTATCATTAATGGTTATTAGAGGTCTGTTCTTCTTCTATTTCAATTTAATGGCTTTTTTCCCAAGTTTGTATCGTTTTTTCCCAAGTTTGTATCGTTTTCTAGGCTGTGTCTTCCTTTCTTTAATCTCTTTGTTTTTCTGTTTAGTCAACCTTGGATAGAGAACAAATTGATTCAGGCTTTGTGTTTATTAACTAATATGATGTATAGACTGCTTCTTTCCTTACTCTTTGTTCACATGGGTGCTGGTCAAATATTTAGACATTCATTTGCACAACTTTTACCCCAATTTTTGATATCTTTTACTCTTTTGTTCTGTATGGGCCTCTTGGGTTGAAACAAGGTAGTGTTGTATGTCAAGTGTTTGATTGTCTGAAACACATAGCAGAACAAGTATCTGCTGATACAATTTTTTTCTTGCCTCTCTCTATCCTTCCCAAATCGAGTTCTTTACCTGTGGCAACTACACATTCCAGCATACAATGAATCACAGCTTGTCTTCCAGTATATCTCATCTATTTATTTTCAGAAAGAGACAGTCTCAAACTGGGTGTAGAAAGAGGTGCAGATATAAAGTGGTGGGAGAAAAAGTTGGTTGCCCTAATCAGCACATGTTTAGTATAGGGACCCCTTGGTTGTCAGATTGATACAAATTCTTTTTGTTTCTGATCCAGAGGACAGATAACAACAACGGAAAATAAATTATTTTTTCCTATCCATGGGCAGGTTAGTTGTTGTCTTCTGTTTCTGGCTCATCACTGGTGGGGTTTCTCAGTTCAATTTTATCAGTCTTAAGGTTTTAGAAGATGATGAGAAGATTGATGGGTAGTTCTGCTTTTGAATGGCAGCATAGACTTTGAGTTAGCATTTTTCTCAGCTTTGAGTCAAAGAGCTGTAAACAGAATAGAAACTCGTTTCCCTGTCAGTAAGAGTCTGGAAGCACTCTAGGCTAGGATGGCTTTAATCCCCAAGTTCCCAGGGTCCAGCCTCCTTCTATCTCATTGCTGTGTTGTGGCTTCCATTCTCAAGATCTCATCACAGGCCAATGTGGGCACTGTTACCCATTACACTCAAATTCTAGTCAACAAGAGAAAATAAATAACTAAGAAAAAAGGGCAAAGGATATACACAAGCTGCATTTTAAGGGAGATTCCAATAAGTTTCCATGGCATTCCTACTTATATTTTATAGACTAGAGCTTAGTTACAGAGCCATGACCACTTTGAGAGGAGGGCTAAGCTGGGAAATAGAGTCTCATTGTAAGTGATAGTGTACCCACCTAAAACTAAGGATTTTAATACTAAATAAACGAATAAAGAATGGAGATGAGGAAAACTAACAGACTGTCACATTTGTGGCTTTTTACCTTTCAGGGCATATTTCCATACCATTTGAGCTGATAATTGGGAGACGTTGAATCAATGGCTGGTAACCAGACCTCATTTTAAACCAAAATAGAAACTCATTTTAATCCTTTAGATATGTCAAACAATTTTCTCTTTTAATAACATTATATTAGAGGATGTTTACACCACTCCACACTTACATATTTTAAGTAGGAAAGTTTTTAGTATCACACGTGTTTGGTGACACTGAGATCCTGATTTGCCTATGAGAAAGACCCTTTTGCATCTATCAGAGAAATATATTTTTCCCTTTATCTGAGAGTGTTTTATTGTGTCTAAAAAATTCTTTAAACCAGCAATATATGCATGGCCCATCCTTGTCGATATTTTCAAGTGGTACAGTCAGCAACAGCTGTAAGTCTGAGTGCAAGAGGAGATTACAGGTGAGATGTTATCACGGGGTGTTGAGAATGGCCCCTGTGCTCCTAATCTTTTCCAAGTCCGTACCCATAATTTCACCATCCAGCAAGTTTACATTACTCAGCTTTATATCACACTGTCTTTCTGAGAAAACGCAGTTTTAATCACCATAAACTTGTCCTTTGTTCATACCACCTTTTATGTTTAATTGGTCCTTCCATTACCTCTCTAGCAAAGGCCTTGAACTTCATCAAGGCAAAATTTTCATTGTGAAAATCAAGAGTGGTTTTTCCAATAGGTGGTCTCTACGTGTCTAATCATTAAATGTATTCCAGTTAATATTTGCGTCCTCTGACCTACACCTGAGCCACAGACCATAGCTGGGATAGGTCTAGATCACTGGAAGCTGATTTTTAAAACCTTAACCCTGTCTTTGCTTACTGTGTCAATTACTCATCCCATTAATACTCAGCTCACAGCATACAATGGGCAAGTAAACTTTCTGCAATGTATTGCCCCTTATCTCCTTGGTCACTGGCAAGTCATCCTTCATCAAATATGGAATTAACTCCACATTTGTGCTGTTACTTTATTTTCCCTGCCGACTTACCCAAAGTGTTCATAAACTCCAAAATTCATTTTCTTAAAGTGCTTTATTTGAGATGGGACCTCTAAGGAAGTCATTAAGGTTAAATTAAGACAAAAGGGTGCGGCTCTGACCTATGTAAAAAGAGACACCAGAGAGCTCGCCTTCCCCCTCCCTCCACATACACACACACAATAAGAAAAGCCCTTGTTAGGATATTGCGAGAAAGTAGATGTTTACAACCAAGGAAGAGAGTCCTCACCAGAAACCAAATCATTCTGCATCTCGATTGGGGACTTCAAGCCTCCAGAACTGTGGAAAAAAACAAATTATCTTTGTTTAAGCCACCCGGTCTATAGTACCATGTTATGGCGCCTGAGAAGACTGATACAGGTATATAAAGGTGCTGAAGAAAAAGTCTCTAAACCATACCATGACTGGAGGAAGACGAAAGTGAAGGTTTGAACACTTCACTTGATGAGAACTGGCACCATATAACATAAACACTGAAGAGAGCCCAGACACTCCCTGCTTATTCCTTGCCTTCATCTAGGAAAGAATGGGCACCTTAATCACCTCTGGTTGGACTCAAGTGACTAGTGGAATCACTGGGCAGGAGTTTGACGGTGCTGTGTTCATTACCCTGAAAATATTTGTCCCCCTTGCCTTGATATGGTGGGGCTCTGTTATTATTCACATATTATTTCCTCAGTTTTGACTTGGAGATAAAGAATGGGACAGATAATGGGAGGACCTAGTGTTGGACTCCTGTTGAGCAGGAGTCAAAGGTAAGATTGTAAGAAGGAGGTGGTCATAATGTGAGTCATGTCACTACAGATCCAAACTTTACATCATGTCTAAAGTAGTGATGCATTCATCAATATAAAAGTGCACAGAAAAAAGAATAAAAGGAAATCTTCTAGCACATTAACTGAGGTAAGTTAAGGATGTTCAGCTGAAAGGTTGTTTTCTATCTGCTTTGTTCTGGACTATTTCTTGTACTATTTTATAATCAGAAAACAGGCAAAACAAAAATGACATGTGCATATTTAAAATTTTAATATTATGAGCTAGTATCTCCACACCCTAACTTCTACTGCTACATGAGTTTACTTTCTTCTCTGCATCTTTGCAGTTTTGTGACATTGTAAACTCATGTGTCTTGCATACCAAATGGACTTGTACCGTCAACTGTGAGGCAGTCTATGTTTGAATAAGTTTTTCATACTTTCATTTAATAATACACATTATTTCACAAACTCTGTTTTTTGCTTCTACCATATTACTAAGGAAATCTGTTAGAATGAAAGCTCTGCTTTTCT
The DNA here is from genome assembly GCF_037993035.2 of Macaca fascicularis. Taxonomy (NCBI): domain Eukaryota; kingdom Metazoa; phylum Chordata; class Mammalia; order Primates; family Cercopithecidae; genus Macaca; species Macaca fascicularis. The sequence goes on along the minus strand of NC_088376.1, from coordinate 165,950,917 downwards.
AAGAACATGCTCTGTTTTGAATCAAGGATGATTTGCATTCTTAACACGGCAGGAGTTTGTGGGAATTTCTGTGCATCCATATCTTAAAAAGATCTCCATCTCCACGGGCAGATGTAGAATGTTGAATATTTAGCATTTGCTATTAGAGAGAGGATTGCTATTTATATTTGTAATGTAAGAAGTTGACTGCTTGTTAGTGTGCACTCTGCTACTTCACCGACTTAGTTATTGTTATTGTTTTAGTTGTCTTGGCAGTAACCTGGTTATTTTTTTCAAAGAAGGAATCCATGAATACCAAACCAGCAAGTAGTCTTCAAATAGAAACCCAGCAATCTATTCCTGCCTCAACAGCATGAGTTCTTGACCCCAGGAAGCAGGGTGCAGGATGAGCCCATGCACTTTAGGTTTCTTTAAATGATAAGCAGTTAGCCTCTTCTAAATAGTAAACAGTACGGTTTGGTGGCCATCCTAATTGCCCCAACCCCCTCAAAATAAAAAACATGAAAGAAAACTGGCAACTACTACTGATAATATAAGCTCTGCTGTCAAAAACAAAACTGCAAGCAACAGATTGAAGGCACAACCGTGCAAAGATGCATCTCAAGAGGGATAATTAAAACACATATGCACACCCAGAGAAAAATAGATTTTTTGTTTTCCCTGCCCCAAATCCTCTTGTATTTTCAACAAGTAATAAGATGGGAGAAAGTGGTTGTATGCTAGAGTGCCTCTAAAATTGGCAATTAATAAGGATGCTGTTTTGACTGTCTGAGATTTTCTTCCTGCCAAATGTTTAAATATATCATTCCGTTTACCTCTACCCACATTCTGTCTGCTTCAGGGAAGAGTTCTTGGTCCTTTTGACTTCCCTGACACCAGACATGCACAGGAGACCTTCCATAAATGAAAAGATTTGTCTGTGTGTATAGAAACAGAGAGCTGAAACTGTGAGACAGAGCCAGCTTTCCTTACAGATGTGTGCCCTCGGCATTGGTTGGATTTCTGTTTAATCCTTAATCCTTTGTGTTTGAGGTGTGTGTGTGTGTCTGTGTGTTTGTGTGTGTGTGTGTGTGTGTGTGTGTCAGAGACAGAGAGAGACACAGATAGACAAACAAAACCTGAAAATCATAATCCTCCATTGTCTTGCTCTTGTCATCATTTATTAGGATATGTCTGTAGATGGAGAGTAGCATTGAAGTCCCTACAAAAAAAAATGCTTGTAAGTAGATCAAGAAAGACTAAAATTCAAAAGTGGGAGTATTTTTCTTCCCTCTCAGTTACATGACATTCAGAGCCTGGGATTTTGATTGCTGACAATAAGAACACATCCATCCAGGTGCATTTAGTCTCTCTCTAAGAGCTGAAAGGGGATGCAGATAAAGTGACAATGGTGGAAAGGTGGAAGGTTGGATGAGGGCTCGACATGCCCATTTGGAGGGAATTTTAAGACTTCTGCCAGGTGTAGTTCTTTTCATTATCCAGATCACCCTAGAGAAGCCTAAAGACAGCATTAATCCAAATTTAAGGTATTTTAAAAAACGATTTATTCCTTCAATAAATATTTATTGGACACTCACAATGTGCAAAGCATTCTGGAAGATAGAAGATGCATAATATAGTCTTTTCTCTCAAGCCGCTTATGATTGCATAGGGGAGGATAATATATATATGCAAATAACTATATTATTTTATTCAGTACTCTTTCAGTTGCAAATGACAGAATCGAAACGCAAAGTCACTTAAACAGAAAATAAATTTATTGGTTCATGTAACTGAAAAGGCCATGAATATATCTTCAGGCACAGCTCAATTCAGGGGCTCATTTGATATAATTACTTCTCTCTATCTCTGTTCTCTTTCTGTCTCTCTCTCACTCTCTCTCCTTTCTCTCTTTTTCCCTCTTCCACTTTATTATTTTATGTTTTAGAGCCTTTGGATCAACCACTGTGGACAGGGATAACATGATGTTTCAGTAATGGCCAAGTAACCAGAGCACCTAAAATAGTGTGTGGATTTCAACAAGTGTTTATTAATTTACTAAATAAGTAAAATGTTTTCAGTATCTTGGAATGATATAAAATGAATTGCAAAGATTTTTACCCAAAGTTCAGTAACATGAATTTTAGCAAACCCAATGACAAAACAAACAAAATTATTTAGTGAATGCAACTCTGCAGTTCTCAGTCATAACAGAAAATGGGAAAGTATAGGATTCCAGAAATAGAAGCATTGGAAAACATGGAAATACAAACATATGAAGAACTGAAGTGCCTGACAGTAGGGTCCACAACTGGGTAGCCAAACAAATGAGGACAGAAGCAAGCTCATGGACTGTGAGAATGGGAAAATTGTCAGGGGAGAAGAGGTTATGGGAAAAAATCAGAGCAGACTGAATAGGAGAAAGTGAAGTTAAATTGATTGTAAGCCCTGAAGGGGGATGAGCCCGAGGCTGGTCTTTAAGTGTGGCTGTGTTGCTAGGCGACTGAAATGGAGAAGGACCGAAGGTCACTGGAGCTGAGGGGACTGAGGCACTAAAAGTTCAAGGTTTGTGATGAATCTTGAACTTGCAACTGTAAAGTCTTGAAGTCATACAGACAAAGCCAGTTGTAATGAGGAGGGAGTTGGAGTGAGCTGAAGATGAACAGAATTATCCCCGGAGGTGAGCCCTCTCTGGAGTGGTGTGCTTTGTTCACTGACATTTGTAAACTGTGCCAACAGGACCATCTGAGCCTGCCCTGGCCAGACAGGTCACAAGATTCTTAGCCAGACAGAAGATGTGGAAAGGATAATCAAAGATTGTCTGGTGTACTGGAAGGCTGTCGATGAGTGGGTCGCTTTATAGTGTATTGCTCTGTGTTTTGAGCGTCAAACCTCTTTTTTTTTTTTTTTTTCTTCTTCTTTTTTGCGATAGAGTTTCACTCTTGTGGCCCAGGCTGGAGTGCAATGGCACAATCTCGGCTCACTGCAACCTCCACCTCCCGGGTTCAAGCGATTCTCCTGCCTCAGTCTCCCAAGTAGCTGGGATTACAGGCACCTGCCACCATGCCCAGCTAATTAATGTTTTTAGTTATTTTTAGTAGAGACAGTGTTTCACCATGTTGGCCACGCTGGTCTCAAACTCCTGACTTCAGGTGATCCACCCTCCTTGGCCTCCCAGAGTGCTGGGATTACATGCATGAGCCATCGCGCCCAATGCAAACCTCTTTTAAATACCTGATAGCAGAAACTTTTTCCCACAGTCCAGAGACAGCTCTGTGAGGTGCCCTAAAGCTGGAGGTAATTTCCCCAATTAGGATATCCTGGGAAAAGTTAGTCTCTATTTAAATAATAATAACCCACCTCTTCCCTCATTCCCACCACTTTCTAAACATTAACATTTTCAATTTGTGTCAAAAATTTTCTGATACACTATTTTTCATTATGCATTCACTCAATGATATAGCTATTTTTCTTTTGTCTAAACCTTTCTATTAGAATGTAAGCTTCATGTGGTCAGAAATCTTGTCCCGTTTGTTTAGTTTTATTTTCCTAGTCCTATGATCTGTGTTTCAAAAGAGAAGTTGAATACACACACACACTCATGCACACAGAATTTTCTGTTAAACTTTTTTTGTACAAAAGGATAAAAAACAAAGTCAATCCAATATCAGATAACATTCTTTGTTTTCTGCCAAGTTGTTTGCTTTAGCAGTATTTAAAGGATATAAAAATGCAAAATAGTAAGGAAGTAAATTGTGTGGTTTATCCCATTGTCTCATCACACCTGTAATTATTT